>NC_133146.1:38125192-39463192 GCF_048418815.1 Hemitrygon akajei
TCTAAAGACCCTTTGTTTCTCTACAACACTCAAGATCTTCCCATTCATTGTATACTCCCTTGCCTTGTTACACCTCACCAAGTGCATTTAGAACCTTGCCAGCAAACTAACTGAATGCATTTAATGCATTGATATTGTATAAAAGAAATTAAGAGCATTCTTGGAATCACACTCTCATTGTCACAATTCTCCAAATGGATGTATTGACACTTTATGCAATATTAGAAAAAAATCTCAACCATATGAAAAGCAAAAGGATTGAAAGTACTTCCAACTGTTTTTTTTTTTATCTTGCTATTTAGGAATAGGATGAAGACAAGCAAACAGGACAAGCAATCTAGACAAACCTACAATAAAATGTAGCCTCTATTTGACCTGAGATAGAGTTAGACTTTTTGCCAATGAAAAGATGAGCAGTGATCTTAAATGGAAAGGTATAGCTAGCTGTTAATTTACTCCAGACTTCACAGCTACTGCAAACCATCTCCTAGGCAGAAATGTTCAAAACATGTTTTGATACTTACTGCTTTTGCTCTGCCAGTAGTTCTTGATTTACTTCTTAATCTATGAGCAAAGGAGAATGTGTGTGTGAGGGTTGGGTGGATGGCTGTGTTCTTTAGAGCTTGTGTCCTTGAATGCCTGCTAATGGGAAAAATAGTCCACAATATTTCTCTGTTAAAGTATCAACACATCCCATTTGGAGAATTGTGACAATGAGGTGAGATTCTGATGAAGGGTCTCGGTCTGAAATGTCAACTGTTTACTCTTTTTCATAAATGCTGCCTGGCCTGCCGAGTTCCTCCAGCATTTTGTGTGTGTTTGCTGTGATTTTACCACAATGCTTCTGCTTGCCCTTTCTAAGAGTCATTCAATCAGTTTCATTGTTTTGTCCTTTCATTGTCCTGTACATTATATCCAAGTGTTGGGGCTGTTAATTTGAAATGAAAGGAAGACATGTCACAATTAATTGAAGATGTTGTGAGGAAATTTTTTAGGAGTTTGAGATAAGTGATGACCTTCTGAATGCCAGTGGGAATGCTGAAACACTGAGAGAGGTAAAGGAAATTCAACTGAAGAGGAAAGGAGAAAGCTGATAAACAGTTCACAGCACATTGCATTCACCACAATGTTTGATATAGTTAAGAAGTACACCATGTCACAAACCACCATAAATGGAAAGCTTATGTTTCAAATCCTATTGCCAGGCCTCATTGCTAATTATTTTTGAGAATATTTTCTGAACTTGATAATATCAATTAATTTGCAACTACAGTTGATGTAAGACAATCCGTTGAATTACAATGGATTAACTACAGTCCCATGCATTATATATCACTCTTTCAGGAGTAGTAGGTCTCTCCAAATTAGATTTAAACCGCATTCACATGGGTGGGTGGGTGAATGTTCTTATGATTCATCAGCGATTTGCAGTGTGACTTTTAGGCAGATGATTAATGTGCCCAGTGGGAGTCAAATCTGCTGATTAAAGTGTGGCCAGTGAACTGCCCGTCTTTGCTGGGAGTGCCTCAGCGGTAATGGGCAGTAATGGTTTCCAGACTGATTTCAGCCTCACACTCATACTGAACCCCGCCCGGAAGCAGGAGAGTTCCCTGTTCTCCAGGGCTCTGAGCCGATGAAATGTTCGAGACCTTGTCGAAGGGCAGCTCGTGTTCCTCAGGCTCGGTGACGGAGTGGAGGAGCTGGTCGGGAAGTCCGACGCCGTTGACAATGGTAGCGGTGGCGTCCTTGTGCAGTGTGGTGTCGTGGTGGTAGGATACCAGTTCGTTGCTGAAATTGACCGCCTCCACTGCGTTACTGGGGCAGAAGCGAGCGCAGCCCAGGATAGTAGTGAAGGCCTTCCTGAAATCGGCATTGAAGGCGTAGATGACCGGGTTGAGGGAGGAATTGGCCCAGCCGAACCACACAAAGATGTTGAAGGTGATCTCACTGACGCAGGGCAGTTCTGTGGTTTTGTAGAGCTGAAGGTCGCAGAAAGGGACCATGCAGTTGAGCACGAAGAAGGGTAGCCAGCAGAAGACAAAGACCCCCATGATTATAGACAGAGTCTTGAGCACCTTGGTCTCTTTCTTGAAGGAGGTCTTCAGGGCCGTTTCGTGCGGGCAATCGGCCGCGTGCTCTTGGCAACTCTGGGCGTGCTCCACCGCTCTCTCCAGGGAGGAGATTCTCCGGATTTGGGTCTGGGCGATGCGGTAAATCCGCGTGTAGGTCCCGAGCATGATGACCACCGGGATGTAAAAGCTGATGAGAGAGGAGGAGATTGCATAAGTCCTGTTCAGGCTGGAGTCACAGTTGTTGTCCCTACCTTCCCAGTCTTGAAGCAGATCTGCCTCCGCCCTGTGCCAATTCAGCTGAACCGGGATGAAGGAGATCAGGATAGAGAGTGTCCAGGCCACCCCGATCATGACGAAAGCCACTCTCTGGGTCATCTTCCGCTCGTATCTGAAGGGGCTGGCGATGGCCCAGTACCTATCCAGGCTGATGATGCACAGGTTGAGGATGGAGGCGGTCGAGCACATGATGTCGAACGCGATCCAAGTATCGCAGAAGGAGCCGAACAGCCAATAACCAGCCACCTGGCTTAAGGCTTTCCAGGGCATCACCAGAACGGCCACGAAAAGGTCGGAAACCGCCAGCGATATGACGAAAAAATTGGTGACTTTCGACCTCAGGTGCCTGAACTTGATAACAGCCAGACAGACTAGAGTGTTTCCCAATAGAGTGGAGAGAATGAGCAGGAAAAGCAAGCAGCCGGTCGCAGCCCGCAGGGTCAGCTCCGAACTCACCACTCCGGAGACCCTCGTGTGGTTGGTTAAGTTTCCCATTGAGGTTTCGTCTCTGTAGAGCCCACCGCTTCTTTTTCTTTAGGCCAAATGCAGACTTAGAGTTCCCCGATCTTCAGAACCATGGTACGCGTTTTCTCGCTGGCACCCGGGACCCGCGCTTCTGAACGGAATGCCGACATCCCCAGTTCCAACGGCAGTGCAAAGCCAGGCAAGGTTTAATGTGTTGGGCGCCCCTTGGGTGCTGGGATCTCCCAGCACCATACCGACCGGAATGTGCTTCTAGAATAGAAAAACATCGGTGATACTGGGGTTTTTAGAATAAAAAGTTGAACCTCATTGAACGGGCTCACGGCAAACACTGTAAGCATAAACTATGACTAATGACAATAAAATATACGCGTTATATGATCTATTGTAGCTGCCCAGTACGCTATATATATACTACCGATTAATAAGGCTATAATGGAATTACGTATTGCATTATAAATTTCTTTATGCGTTACCTGCAAACGCATTAACCGCACTCTACACGTAGTATCAAAGAACCATACTGCACAACAACTCCTGGACTAAGACTGTTCCGACATGTGTAACATGTGATAGCTTCTGCATCATACATGTTAGCTATATCTTAGATGTAGTGTTTTAACTTGACCGAGCAGTTTCAAGTTAAATGCATCGTAGACTGTATACCCATAAATATTAATTACACCGACACAGACTTTTTGCCTTACCTTTAAAGGCCAATTGTGTGAACTAAACGTGAGACGTTGAACCAATCTGCCATTTCAGAATGTTGAACTGTTATTTTCACCTCCGTAAAAGACTATGCCGCTTTAACCCTCTTTTCGATTCAAGACAGCAGCTTTGCTGTCATTCAGGTGAAGTGTTGTTGAATGGAAAACTAATTTTAATAAATCATGCTTTGAGCAGAGAATTGTTCAGTTAACAGTTGTAGCGAATAAGTTAGTTGTTTATAGCATAGGTCCTCTCTAAGGCGAACTTTATATATTCTCTTTACTGTCATTGGTTAGCCAACAAATTGCGGGGGTCGCTGTGATTTTTGGAATAATCAGCCATAGACTGACCAGCTAAGATGAATCCAACTAGTTTCCTGCTGACAGAAACGGAATCAATGGAGCTGGCGATGCAGATGACGAATTCGGATTGGCCAGTCTGTAGCCGGACGAGGCTATGATGGCTCATTCACAATTTCATGCGAGGCGGTCAGTTGGGAGTCAGGAGACCATCGTGGATTCGGGTGCTGCAGTGAGGAACGAAAACCAGGATTCACCCTGCACACGTGGATTGACATCTCTGGTGTGTAAAATACTAAACTGGATTATCCTGACTGGCGTGCGCTCTGGAACTTTGCTTGACGCTCGGAATCGATGGACACGATGTAATCCAATTGCGGTGATCCACACAGAACAGCCGTCCCTGGGGTGCTATTCCACTAAAGCTGCATTGGTTGCAGGTAACTGCGGAGAGGACCCATGACCTTTTCAGATCGGTAGACAGAAAGGTTGTCTGTTCGGACTCAGCTTGTTGCTGGGAAAGATTCCGGCGAGTGCAGCGCGCGCTCGGTGATAGCGCGGAAGGAAGTTCATTACTGAGCTGCATCTCAACCCTTGGGCTTTTGATCCTCTGCATTTACTACAGGGAATTGTCGGCGAGTCGCGCCGTGAAGCTCCCACTGATGCTTAAACGGATTTGGACCCCAGACACGGACGAGGACTGTTGACATCTGCACAAATCCGGGCGAGGTCCTGCCTTGTAATGACAAAAACAGGACTTTGTCCCACCTGCCCCAGGGTTGGCTAGATGCATTAAAGGAAAAGGAAGTGACACTTTTGTATAGGTACGTTCGATTATCAGAATACGTTTGCAAAAAGCCGAATTCTTTTGCTCCCTCGGGGAACTGCCTTAGACACTGTAGTCGGAGTACAAACTGTACTACCCAGCAGCGTATCTCGTTTAAAATATTCGCGTTTCTTTGTTATACTCATCCTGTGTTGGGTGATGGGGTGGGAAGGTAAGACTGCGAGAATAAGTGAAAAGTTACTAGTCTTGCATATATCCCCACTGGATTCAGGCATTTACTAATTTTTGAAAATAAAACTGCAGATACTGGAGATACGAAATTTAAAGAGGAAATGCTGGAAGTATTCAGCAGGCTAGACAGCAGTGAGAAAGAGAAACAGCAGTTTGTATTGCTCTGCTTGGTTTGGAGAATTTAGCCAGAGAGAAAAAGATAAAACTAACACATAAAACCTATGAAATGGAAGTCAGGGTGTAGGAAGTGTTCACACCTTAGGCAATTCCAGAGAGTGAAACTGAATTAATATTACAAATTGATAAAAGATCTGTTCCAATGCAAACACAGCAAGTTATCTGAAATGGTGGAATTCTGCACTGAGACCAGAACATTGCTATGCCTCAGTTAAAATAAGGCACTGTTCTTCAAATCCACGAACTTACATTGGCTGCATCTATATAATTCAACAGGCCACATCTTGCTTTACATGGGAGTGGGACATAGAAACAAAGTGACATGGCAACACTGGCCTCATCCTATAGGAGGTATTACCTTTGTCCTATCCATTCTTATTCAGCCTTTCTGCAACTTGAAACTAACGTGTTTTCTCTTTTTCCCAACTCTAATGAAACAACTCCAACCTGAAACATTATCTCTCTTTCTCTCTCTCTCTTGCCAGAGATTCAGCCTGAAATACTGTTTTCAGCATTTTGTGTTTTTATTTGCTGACTTTTGATGACTTCTCACCATTAATACAATGACACACTCATAAAACACTTTTCTTTAAACCAGAAAATAAATTCCCAGTGAGGTTCAGATCTTAAATTTTAAGGAAAATCTTTCTCTTCACCTCTGGAATTCATTTCGTGCATGTGTTTTGCATGGACACGATTAGGTCTGGAAGACATCTAAATCACATAATTGTGCAGTATTTTGCTGTCTATTAATAGAGTGGTAGTTTTTGGTACATGTATTTCCTGTGTCAATACCTGGGGAATATTCCAAATTTTAAGTACAACTGCCAGTATTGTGATTAAAATAACGGTTCTGAAGCGTAATCTACTCAGTGCTACTGGTAGTCTGTTGTCAAATATCTCTGTGGTCTCCAATGCATTCAGTCATTTCTTGACATTGTTTGTACTGAAATTAATTAGTTGAAGACTGCCATCTATAATGCAATGAATACCAAGAGGAATTATTCATTTAGCAACTCCTGCTGAAGATAGTTGTGAACATTTCTGTCTTATCTTTGTATACCTACACGGGGCCCGCTATCAGTGAGGATGGGACATGCCTCCTTATCACACTGGGTGTTTAATTGCCCACTGTTACAAACAATTGGACATAGCATGGCTCCAGAGATTTAACATTTGGCTTTGGATGATTTAGCTCTGTTAATATCATATTCTTTTTGAGGTTTTAGCATGCATGTATTTCTGGGTCTGTCAGCACCTAATTTAAAAGATAGAACAGTACAGCAGTAGGCACACTATTCAACTTTATGATGCTGTGTCAATTATACTAAATTTCCTCATCCTGTGCATCATCCATAACCCTCCATTCTATTCATATTAATGGATCTATCTAAAAGCCTCAAATTCTACCAGAATGTCTAATTCCACTGCTACCCCTGGAGCTCATTCCTGGCACCTATCACTCAAAAACTTGCCACTCACATCACCTTTGAATCCCACTCCACCCCATCCCTTTAGAATCAGTTACACTGGTGTTTGACATTTCTAATCTGGGTAGATGATTCAGACTGTCTACCCTATATATGTTTCTCCTCATTTAGTAAACCTCTATCAGGTATCCCCTTAGCCTCCAATGCACTACAGAGAACAACCCATGATTATTCAACCTTTCCTTATAGCTCATACCCTCTAATCCAGGCAGCTTCCTGGTAAACCTCTTCTGCATAATCTCTACAGTCTCCACATCCTTCCTATAATGGGTTAACCAGAAATGCATGCAATACTCCAAGTGCAGTCTGACTGAGGTTTTATTTATCTGTGGTATGACTTCCATACTCTTACACTCAACAACCTTATTAAAGAAGTCAAGCATGCCAAATACCTTATATGCAATTTCCCTTAACATACATCATACTTCTTATCCACTTGTAACCACTTTCAGTGCACTATAGACTTGTACCCCAAGATCCCTCTATTCAACATGGGGTCTATCATTAACTGTAAACCTTCTTTCATTTGACCTCCCAAAGTGCACCACCTCACACTTGCCCAGACTAAATGCCATCTGCCACTTCTCTGCCCATATCTGTAGCTAATCTATATCCCATGGTATTCTTTGATGGCCTGATACACTGTCCACAACTTCACCAGTTTCAGTGTCCTCTGTAAATTTTCTGATCCACCCATCTGCATTTTCCACCAAATTATTGATAAATATCACAAACAGAGCTACTAGGACTGATCCTTGTGGTATAGCACTGGTCACAGACCTCCAGCCAGAATAACAGCCTTCCATCTTAATCTCTGTCTTCGATGGAAAAGATAGTTATGAGTCCAAACATGCAATTCACTCTAGATCCCATTTATCGTCTGAATCAACCTGTCATGCAGGACATTATCAAATGCCCTACTAAAGTCCATGTTTATAATGTCTACTGCCTTACCCTCATCAAACGCTTTTGTCACCTCCTCAAAAATCTCAACTAAGTTTGTAAGGCATGATCTGCCCTGAACAAAACCCCCTCTGACCGTGCCTTTCCAAAATGCATAAATCTAGCCCTCAGTATACTCTCCATAGCTTCCCTACCACTGGCATGTGGCTCACTGGCTTCCTTTCCAGTCCTAAAGAATGGTCTCAGCCCGAAACATTGACTGTTTATTTGTTTCTCTGCTGCTTGAACTGTTGAGCTCCCCCAGCATTTTGTGTATGTGTTGCACTGGCTATGATTACTGAACAAAGGCATGACATTTGCTGCTGTCCATTTCTCTGGACATTACCTATTGCTAATGAGGACACAGAGATCTTTGTCAAAGTCCCAACACTCACCCAACAGGCTTCTTTCATTATTTTGGGATATATGCGATCAGACCCTGAGGACTTATTCACTTTAATGCTTTTCGGAATGCACAGCACTATCTCCTCCTTTATCTCAATTTTGCAACACATTAACATGCCCCACTCTGCCTTCACTATAATCCTATACTCCATTAATACCCCAGCAACTTGCCCTGACTTCAAGCATAAATTCCCTCCTTTATCCTTGAGTGGACCTACCCTTACTTTACTTATCCACCTTTTCTTAACAGAAGTATAAAATGCCGTGGCATTCTCCTTGATCCTGCACACCAAGGACATTTCATGCCCCTTTTGGCCTTCCTAATCTCCTGCTTCAGCACTTTCCTACTATATTTATGTTCTACAAGAATCCAATCTGATTTTAATTTCCTAAATCTTATCATTTTCTTCCAATGTTTAGGACCTATAGGGTCATTCAAAGTTCCGTTATTTTACCATCCTTGTCCTTACTCCTTATCAGAATATGCCAGTCCTGAACTTTGGTCTTTAAACAATTCCCACATCAGATGTGGACCTTGACCAAAAGCAGCTGCTCCCTGTCAATACCCCTTACCTCCTTTCTATTCCGTGATATTTTGCCCACCCCAAGATCAAATTTTATCCTTACTCAAAACTATCTTAAACATAATAAATTGTGGTCACTATTCCTAAATTACTCATCTTTCACCTGGCTTGGCTTATTTCCCCAAAACCAAGTCCAGTATATTTTCTCCTCTAGTTAGAAAATTCCAGATTAGCCTGATGCTGTTTTAAATGTATTCATTAAACCCAAGTTCATTGCTTTGTTTTTCTACAGACATTAAACTATGAGAATGCATTGCCAACAGTGACAAAATTCAGTTCTCCTCCTGAATTGTATCCTCATTATACTGTATGTAAGGAGCCTAAGGTATCTTGTGGATATCCAGTTTAGAGCTGCTGCTTTGATTCTGAATCTGTCCCATTGAGTACAACGGTAAAGTTGCACGTGATAAAGGTACGGTATCTTAAATCAGAAGATGCGACTTTCTTTCCAATTGCCTACGCAGTGATCAGCATTAGAGATACTGTCACATTATATTGCATTTGTGAGAAGCAGATAAAGAGCAGGTCTGGAAGGGTTTCCCTTCTTTTGTTCTGGACTATAGAGCTTGTTTTATGCAGATAGATTGAGCAAGATAAGCTTTTTGTCTTTGGAACAAAGGAAGATCAGAGGGGACTTGAAAGAGGTATACAAGATGATAAGAGGCATAGATCGAGTGGATAGACAGGGACTTTTTCCCAGGGTGGAAATGACTAATACAAGGTGCATAATTTTAAGATGATTGGAGGAAAGTATAGGGTGAACATCAGAGGTAAAGTGTTGGTTGCGTGGAATCCCCTGCCAGGGTTGGTAGAGGCAGATATATTAGGTGCATTTAAGAAACCCTTAGGTATGCACACCGAAGATAGAAGAATGGGCAGTTATGTAGGAGGAAAGGGTTAGATTGATCTTAGAGTATGTTAAAAGGGCAGCACATCATGGGCCAAAGGGCTTGTACTGTGCTGTAATGTTCTATGTGTTATGCCGTTGGCCCCCTCCTTTGTGAAAATCGCAAGAACTCTAGTTAAGGGGGGTCAACTGACCCAAGAGAGAGAGACGTGCGGAAGACCACGTTCTCTCAAGAAGCAGAATAAAGGTGACTTTGACTATTGTCTCATGGAGACCACCTGAAAAGCCCTCGGGCAAAGTGGGCTGGTTGAGAGAGAGATCGCATTACCTGCAACTTGATTGACACCTGCGATCCCGTGAAGAAGTATAAAGGAATGTCTGAGGGGAGGACCCTCAGACGCACCCAGATGCACCAAGGAAACACACGAAGGAGAAACGCTAGAAATCCTGCGACAGCGTTTTAATAGCTACAGCCGGTGGTGGGGTTCGTGTGCGTCCTTCCCTTGCCTGGGATTGGCGACTTCACCACGGAAGACGGCCTAGCTACAGGGGAAGCCACAGATGAGAGTCCATTCCCCCAACGAGACTTCCGACTACCTCCTACAGGTTGGAAAACCTGTCGGGTAAATGCTTCATGTTCTCTGTCTTTCTAACAAAAGTGCACCAACGCGACACTTCCGCCGGCAACTAAGTGAAACTGCCGTGATCTAAAAGACTTTTAGATATCCAGCGAACGATATAAAATCTACATTACCCCTAGACGACCATCGAGCTTGTGTTTTGAATGATTATTATTACACCGGTGTTTTAGATTGAGTTTTGACGATGTATATGATCTGAATGTTTTGTATTAACCATACGTTTGTGCCCCTTTTTGAATAAAACGTTTGAAAATAGTAGCATCCGACTCAGCTGATCCATCTATCTTTGCTGGTAAGTTACCTGGTTACGGGGTTTTCGTAACATATGTTTGTTCACAGTTCTATGCCTTTATTTGCTGGTTATACTCTTTAGGACTTGGGTTGTACTGGTATCGAAAGTTATCAGCCTGTAATATTTACAATGCTTCTCTCTCCACAGATGTGGCCTGACCTGCTGAGTACCTGCAAAATTTCTGTTTTTATTTCCAATTTAGAGGATCTGCAGATGTTTTTGACTTTAGATTAATAGATTCATTCACTGATCTGTATTATAAAAATGTCATCAATTTACTGCGAAGTTAATTATCAGTCAATAACATTAGGTCAAGAAAGAATATCAACAGCGGCTGTGGAGAAAGAACACAGGACTCTTTTACATAAGCCCCATAGTATCCTTTGCATCAATCTATGCTGACAAGAAGGATTTGCATTTAAGACCTCATTGAAAAGCAAAGGGATGTGTGTGTGTGTGTGTGTGTGTGTGTGTGTGTGTGTGTGTGTGTGTGTGTGTGTGTGTGTGTGTGTGTGTGTGTGTGTGTGTGTGTCTCTTACAGTAATTTATAATTTTTAAATATATTGCATTGTACTGCTGCTACAAAACAACAAATTTCATTATATATACTAGTGATATTAAACCTGATTCTGAAGTCACTACAGAATTTACATACTAACATTTCAATTCAGTGTAAAGAATACTACCAAATGAAGTGCAGCAATTCATATTATGGCATTTTAAAATATTAATTTCCTTCCATTACTTAATATTTCAGGAGATGAACATCACTATCTAGGTAGTATCATTAATCTGCCTTGGAAGGTTGTCGGTGAGATACATTCCATAAGACATATAGAAACATAGAAAACCTACAGCACAATACTGGCCCTTCAGCCCACAAAGCTGCACCGAACATGTCCTTACCTGAGAAATTACCTATGGTTACCCATAGCCCTCTATTTTTCTAAGGTTCATGTATCTATCCATGAGTCTCTTAAAAGACCCTATCGTGTCCACCTCCACCACCGTCACTGGCCGCCCATTCCACACACTCACCACTCTCTGCATAAGAAGTTACCCCTGACATCTCCTCTATACCTGCTTCCAAGCACCTTAAAAGCTGTGCCTTCTTGTGCTAGCTATTTCAGCCCTGGGAAAAAGCCTCTGACTATCCACATGATCAATGCCTCTCATCATCTTGTACACCTCTATCAGATCACCTCTCATCCTCTGTCGCTCCAAGGAGAAAAGGCTAAGTTCACTCAACCTATTCTTATAAGGCATGCTCCCAAATCCAGGCAACGTCCTTGTAAATCTCCTCTGTGCCCTTTCTATGGTTTCCACATCCTTCCTGTAGTGAGGCGACCAGAAGTGAGTACAGTACTCCAAGTGGGGTCTGACCAGGGTCCTATATAGCTGCAACATTACCTCGCATCTCTTAAACTCAATCCCACGATTGATGAAGGCCAATGCACCATATGCCTTCATATGACTCCACAGAGTCAACCCGCGTAGCAGCTTTGAGCATCCTATGGACTCATACCCGAAGATCCCTCTGATCTTCCACACTGCCAAGAGTCTTACCAATAATACTATATTCTGTCATCATATTTGACCTACGAAACTGAACCACCTCACCCTTGTCTGGGTTGAACTCCATCTGCCACTTCCCAGCCTGGTTTTGCATCCTATCAATGTCCCACTGTAACCTCTGACAGCCCTCCACACTATCCGCAACACACCCAACCTTTGTGTCATCAGCAAATTTACTAACCCATCCCTTCACTTCCTCATCCAGGTCATTTATAAAAATCACAAAGTAGGAGTCCCAGAACAGATCCCTGAGACACACCACTGGTCACTGACCTCCATGCAGAATATGACACATCCACAACCACTTTTTGCCTTCTGTGGGCAAGCCAGTTCTGGATTCACAAAGCAATGCCCCTTGGATCCCATGCCTCATTACTTCCTCAATAAGCTTTGCATGGGGTACCTTATCAAATGCCTTGCTGAAATCCATATACACTACATCTACTGCTCTTCCTTCATCAATGTGTTTAGTTACATCTTCAAAAAATTCAATCAGGCTCATAAGGCATGACCTGTCTTTGACTAAGCCATGTTGACTATTCCTAATCATATTATACCTCTCCAAATGTTTCATAAATCCTGCCTCTCAGGATCTTCTCTATCAACTTACTAACCACTGAATTAAGACTCACTGGTCTATAATTTTCTGGGCTATCTCTACTTCCTTTTTAAATATGAACAGATTTAGAACATGTGGCCCATTGAGATTACTCCGTGGTTCCAGTCCAGAACCACAGCTTCTAGCGAAAGTACTAAATTCCTGAGTAGGGAGTTCCAGGGTAAGGAAGAAACAGCAGATATATTTTAATCTCAAAATGCTGCACAACCTGAAGGGGAACCTGAAAATTGTAGTCCCTCTACCCTATCTTTCTTAGTGATGGAGGTGACATGTTTGGGAGATGTTGGCAAAGTAGCCAAAGTGAGTGGTTGCAGTGTATTTTGTAGATGGCATAGACTGCAGCCTCTGTGCAATGTAGTGGAGGGAACGAATGTTGGATGGAGCGAGTTCAGAAGACTTGGCTGCGTATTGATAACCATGTGCAAGTTCTTCAGCATTGTCAAGTGCATCTAGAGCCCAAACACCAAAGGCACTGTCCGCTGAGATCTAAGAACAGGAGAGAACTCATCAGAGGCAGAGATGTGATCAATGAATGCTGAAAGGGAAACCTGAAAGATCTCACTCACTACTTCATTATTGACATAACCACCCTTGACTCCATTTCACCTGAACCTATCCGATCAGCCTTTCCTGAAGCACAACATTGAAAAAGTCCTATTCAAGCTCAGAAATAACAAAGCCTTAAGAACTGATGGCAGCCCCACCAAAATTCTGAAACTTAACAGTGAAGAGTTTCAGACATGAATTTATAATTGCTTTGTCCGTATCTGGCAAGAAAAGAGACAAGTTCAACTGTCATAATTATGGAGATCCCTCCCACAGAATCCTTCTCAACTGCATCCTCCCAATAACAGAGGAGCTCCTTACTTAATCACAATATGGATTATGTCCATACTGGAATTGATACATGAGCATTATTGCCTAACACCTCCAAGAAACATGCAGAGACTTAGCATCAATGATTAGACAGCCTTTGATCAGCTCTGCAAAAACCATCCCTAGAGAGGATCTGTAGAATACTCTTCTCAAATTCAGTCGCTCACAAAAATTCATTTCCATTTTATGTTTGCTTCATAGTGGTATCTGAACCATAATCATAACTAATGGTCTCAAACAGAACCAATCTCAGTGGAAATCAGTATCATAAAAGGCTGCGCCATTGCCCCAAAACATTTCCCAATCATTCCTGCTGTAATCTTGCACCTCATCTCCAGAAGCTTCTTGTGGGAATGGGGTAAGTCTTCCAAACTAATGAGAAACTATTTTACTCCAGAAACAAGGACATACATTTCTCTGTATTTGAGCTACAGTATGAAGAGAATGCTTGTGTTTTTCATACCTAGAAGTTGAGCTCCATGTCATCAACAGCTTATACACCAATGTATACAAGAGGATGGCCTTACACTCAGCATCAATTCACCTTCAAAGCACCAGCAGAGATTTTGATTTATTGAGGTAATGGGCAGTTGAAGTTGCAGGACGCAGACCTGTCTTGGTACTCATTGGGAAGCATTGGTTGCCTCTCTTCTATTTGCTTCTGAAACCAGTGCTACCTATGCCTGACACATCAAAATGCTGGACAGATGTCACCAATGCTGACTCTACAAAATCTTCCACAGTTAATTGGAAGAGTTAAGGACACCAAAGTCAGTGTCTGCTCCCAGACTAACATCCCCAGAATAGAAGCCGTGATTAAGAGGGAAAGATTCAAGGATGTGCTCCACATCCTTGTGTGTCTCAAAAGTTCAGTGTGGGAGAAGAACCTAGATTAATTGCCTCACAATCGCTGCAGTGGATCTAATGAAGTGTGGAACCTTTGACTTAAATGAAAGGGAATGGCTGAGAGTTGGTTAACTTAAATTGTGGGAAGACTTTCTAATAGCCTATTAGTTTAAAAATATTCCTTTATAACTTTAGGCAGTTTTCTCTCAAAAATCACTACTTGTAATTTAGGCAATTTAAAATATTTAAAAAAACATTTAAAAGCATAACTTTGAACTTTTCAAAAAAATCACAACCTAATCTCTTGAAATAAAGCTTTTATGATTCAACTACCTAAGTATTTTAGCAATATATTTAAATATGTGCTTGCACATTTTGCCTTTTATTGAAATAGTTTTAATGTCAATAAGATGGTATACATATAAAAGTCTACTGGAGGCTGGAAGCCAGGAAGCAGCCTATCCTGGGGATGGAGGACTATCTGTGTGTATGACTGAGTGGGTGGATGGTTGTGAGGGAGGAAGGACATGGGCTGATTTTGTTGTTGTTGTTTTGTTGCTGTTGTTATTGCTGCTTATGTTGTTCTGCTGAATATTGTGGGCATGCTATATTGGCGCATATATATGTGCTATATATATGTGGGTGTCACTTGTGGGCTGCCCAATTCACATCTTTATGTTGTGTTGTTTGTTAACGCAAATGGCTCATTTCACTACATGCTTCGATGTACATATGATAAATAAATTAATCTGAATCAGAATATAAAATGTATTTCTTTATTCTGATTTCTTAGCATCCAAAAGATCTGCCTGTATTTTTTTCAATTTTTAGGTTTTATTTTAAGTTTACTGAGCTTCTCCTTGCTTCATAGAAGGCCTATATGTTGTGCAAGACTACATCACCAGGGTGCCTCACCAAACGTTCTGCAAGATCCCATTGTAAGTCGTTATTTTTTCACTGATGTCAGCAGCAACTGCCAGCACTTTCTGTTAATTATACTGTATGAATCTTTTATGTTCAAAGTATTAACCTGCTTTTTACTTGCTTGCACCACAATAAAGTTAAAAAGAAGCATATGATTTAAACCTTTTGTAACTATTTTTGCTCCAATTTCCTGAAAGGAAAATAAAATGATATTTGATATGGAGTAAATGTGAAGCTGCCTTTGTTTATTATTTTACATATACAGTATGCCTCTATGATAAAAGTTCAAGTAGGCTCCTTAAATACTGATAAACCGGAACAAAGAAAACTTGTTCTGGATTTTATATGTATATTCCAACTCATTGAAGTTGACATTGAAATGGGTTCAGTTGAAGACAAAATTATTAAATGCCATAAGACCATAAGAAGTAGGAGCCGAATTAGGCCATTTGGCCCATCAAGTCTGCTCCACCATTTCATCATGGCCGATCCATTTCCCTCTCAGCCCCAATCTCCTGCCTCTCCCCATATCCCTTCATGCTCTGACTAATCAAGAACCTATCAACCTCTGCCTTAAGTATACCCAATGACTTGGCCTCTACAGCCGCCTGTGGCAAGGAATTCCACAGATTCACCACTCTTGCAAAAGAAATTTCTCCCCACCTCTGTTCTGAATGGTCATCCCTCTTTTATGAGGCTGTGTCCTCTGGTCTTAGACTCCCCCACCATAAGAAACATTATCTCCACATTCACTCTAAGAAGGTCTTTCAACATTTGATAGGTTTAAATGAGAACCCCCCCCCCCACCCCCTCCCCCATTTTTTTAAAGTTCAGCAAGTATAGGCCATCAAATGCTCCTCATATGATAAGCCTTTTAATCCTGGAATCATTTTCGTGAAGCTTCCTGAAACCCTATCCAATGTCAGTTTGTATACAAAATGCAGTATGTATTTAAGTGGTTGAGCCGTAAAGGAAGCACTTTTTCAAGAGGCTGGTTTATGATTTGTTTAAAGGCTGAGAACTGTATAAGAAATGATTTATCAGTCAACCATGGATATCAATGGCAAATGGGAAATGGAGGATCCGCCTTCACACTAAAGGCAAAATGGTGAATATAAGTTATGGTCTAATCTTTCATTTTCATTTTGCTGCTTATTCTACTAGTAGAATGTTAGGGAGGTAAGAGAAATTCAGCACCATTTACCTTTTCAGATAATGTTCACCACAGTCTGAAATGACAGAACTTCAGTTTCTTGCTTCCTAACATTATGTGTAATTTAAGTGTGTCATTATGGCTCCTATTACCTTAATAGATGGTATTATTTGTAAAAACATTTGAATGTTTTCATCTTGTGCCTTGATGTGTATTGTGTTATTGAACTCATTTTTACAAAGGATAGAAAAACGTGGGACTGCTCATGCTGTCCAGTATGATATATCATGATTCAGAGATAATTGTCAGTTCTATTACCATGAACATGTTCAAATGATATAGATTTCCTATAATAACACTCTGCTTGGATTTTTTTTTGTGTGAAGTTAGTATTACGTAGAAAGAATCTGAAGTGTTACATTGATAATGAACATTTACTATTAAGACATAAAAGGAAAAATCAACTGCATTTTCTTCGAATATCTTTGACAATAACTTGTATCTGGTTTTTATTTTGATGCAGGAGCTATTTGTTAAATGCAATGAACCAAGGCAATTATTCAAGTACCATGGGGGAATTCTTACCAATCACTCTAATTATGCACTAATTTTCAAAACAAATTAAACATTTGGTAACAATATATATGATGAACTTAAGTCTCCTTGTAAATATATTTTCCATTAGTACACTGAATTTCTATCAGACTGTCTGTGACACTTAACTAAAAGGCGAATTATAGACATTTCATGTTGCCCGTATTGGAACCATATGAATTCACGGCCTAATACACAAAGGGTATTGATAAATTGGTTTACTATTGTCACATGTACTGAGGAAGAGTGAAAAACTTGTCTTGCATTCAATCCATACAGACCAATTCTTTACAAGAGTACAAGGTAGAACAATCACAGAGTGCAGATTAAAGTGTTACAGTACAGAGAAGGGGCAGTGCAGGTAAGGCAGTAAGGTGCAAGGTCACAACATGGTAGCTTCAAGGTCAAGAGTCCATCTTATCGTACTAAGGAACAATTCAATAGTCTTTTAGCAGTGGGATAGAAGCTGTCCTTGAGCCTGGTGGTACGTGCTGCAAGCTTTTATATCCTCCACCTGAAGAGAGTGGGGGAGACGAGGGAAGATCCAGGATGGATAGAATCTTTGATGATGCCACCTGTTTTACCTGAACAGTGAGATGTGTAGGAAAGGCCGATGGAAGGGAGGCTGGCTTAGGCGATCTGCTAAATTGTGGCCACAACATTCTACATTCCCTTGTAGAGACAAGCAGAACAGTTTCCATACCAACCTTGAGGCATCTGGATAGAATGCTTTCTATGATGCATTGATAAAATTGTTGAAGGTCAAAGGGGAGTAACCTCCTGAGAAAGCAGAGGCACTGGTAAACTCCCTTAGCTGTGGCATCAATGTGGTTTTATTATCCATGATTATTAAACACTTTTTTATTCATTTATTTTATATCCAAATTATCAGTTACAGCTTCTAAAATATTTGCAAAATTAGGATCACACACAAAATGCTGGGGATACTCAGAAAGTCTGGCGGCATCTATAGAGGGGAATAAGCAGTCAACGTTTTGGGCTGTGACCCTTCATTAAGACTGAAAAGGAAGGGAGCAAAAGCCAGAATAAGAAGGTGTTTGGACAAGAAGTAGTACAAGCTGGCAGGTGATACAGGTGATATCTAAGACCAGACGAGGGGCAAGGTGGTGGGTGGGGGAGGAGATGAAATAAGAAACTGGAAGGGGACAGGTGGAAGAGGTAAAGAGCTGAAGAAAAAAGAATCTAATATGAGAGGGAAGTAGACAATGGAGAAAAGGGAAGGAGGAAGGGAACCAGAGGGAGGTGAGGAGAAAGGAAGTGGTGGGAGGATAACCAGACTGGAAAATGGAAAAAGGAGAGTGGAAAATGGGAGGGTGGAGAAATTATCAGAAGTTAGAGAAATAAATGTTCATGCCATTATGTTAGAGGCTACCCAGACAGAGAATAAGGTGTTGCTATTCCAGCCTGAGTTTGGTCTCATCATGGTCCCTCCGTCGATGCTACCTGACTTGCTGAGTTCTTCCAGTATATTGCATGTGTTGCTCAATAATTCCAGCACTTGCAGAATCCCTTGTGTTTACAAATTTAGGATGGCAACGTTGAATTATCATTTCCAGTAGTCCCCTTAGAACAAATATCTGTCATATTTTCTTATTACATAGAAGGAAGCTATTCTGCACATTGAGACTTTCTGGGATTTCCATCTATGCCATTCCCCAAAATCTTCTGTAATCTACCCTCTCTAATATACCAATGATACATCTTACCCTACTATCAACCATTTATATTAGGAGAAATTTACAATTAACTAATGAACAAGCACACTTTTTGGAGCAGAGACTTCATGGAGAAATCATGTAGTGACTTGCAAACTCCACACAGGCAGGACTGCAGATCAAGTTCAAATCCAGGTTGTTGGAGCTCAGAGAGATCAGCATTCCCACCTATATCACTGTGATTCTTTTAGACTTTTCTGACTGTTTTGTTTTTGTGACTCAACAATATAAGAACTAGTCATCAAAGATTAAGGAGTAGCTTTATTTCTCACATGTACTTTGAAACATGCAGTGAATTGTGTTGATGGCATCAACGAACAACACAGTCCAAGGGTTCTGTTGGGGGCAGCCCACACATGTCGCCATGCTTCTGGCACCAACAGAGCATGCCCACAACTTACTAACCCTATTGCGTACGTCTTTGGAATTTTGGAGGAAGCTGGAGCACCCAGAGGAAAGTCAAGTGATCATGAAACATACAATTGAATTGACTTTATTACTTACATCCTTCAAACTCCTTATAGATTGCAGGAATACATCCAATTATCTGTATTCATACTTGTGAAATAGTGCCTTTATATTTTTTAAATAGTCATTTAAAAATTGGGTGTAATCTGATTTTTGTAAAATAAGTAGTTTACAATTATGAATTCAACACTTCACCATATTTATCAGACCCATTTATTATCTTATGATATTTTGAAATACTCGCAATTTTTTTGTCTTTCTGTTGCAAAATACATTTACATTTATCTGTGTATTTTGTATTAAATAATTGTTGATCCCTGAAATAAATGCATGTCATGTTCTATCTTAATTAATATGTTAATATGTTTCTAGCGTTTTCCGTTTCAGCTTTTTCCAACTGTTTCCGAAAGTCTTTCATGTTACAGTTGGGTGCTTTATCCTCAGTGTCTCCTACTTCAGAGGCAGCTTGGACAGCATACCAAAATCCCTGGCTAATTCATTTTTCTTCAACCTCATCTGGCAAAGCTTTTTATCCTTTGCTCGGACTTTCTTAAATGGGCCAAGATATTTACATCCAAGCAGCTGTTTAAATATTTGATGGTCAAGAAATGTTACTTATTTTTATATATTTAATGACACAGTGGGGAGCAGGCACTTCTGGTCCTTCAAACCACAGTGCCCCAGCAACCCCCTACAAACTTGATTAAACCTAACCTAATCATGGGACAATTTACAATGGCCAATTAACCCACCCAGCACATCTTTGGATTGTAGGAGGAAACAAGGGTCCTGGAAAACCCACACGTTCCACGGGCAGGACATAAGGAGACTCCCTGCAGAATGGCACCAGAAATGTGCTCCAAACTCCAGAACGCCTCAAACTGCAAAATGCTGCCATTGCTTGTGTTTCATGACAGAGACATTGCAGAAAATATATGAAACATAGTTACGCATTAGGGATATATATATATACAGTAGATGTGAATCAGGAAAACCTTTAGATGCCAGAAATCTGAAATGGAAATGGAAATTACTGGGCTAGACAGCATTGTGGAAAGAGAACATGAGTTGAATGTATTCTCTAACTGAAATGTTAATTCCATCTGTCCTTTTTGAAGAAGATTTGATACTTTTTGCATTGTAATACAACAAATAAGATTACAAGACCATAAAATCATATAGCATATGAGCAGAATTAGGCTATTCAAGTATGCACTGCCATTACATCGTGGCTGATTTATTATCCCTCTCAACCCCATTCTCCTGATTCCCCGCAAAACCTTTGATGCCCTTATTAAGAACCTATCATCCTCTGCTTTAAACATACCCAATAACTTGGTCTTCACAGCTATCCAAATTCCACAGATTCACTAGCCTCTGGTTAAATCTATTACTCTCCTAAAGCTTGCTTAAAGAGAGCTACTTACAAATTCACTTTATATTGTTTCAAGAATATGCCAATATTTGTGTTATATTTTCATTATGTTCAGAAAATATGACAAAATGCAGAATTTGAATATTAAAATTGGATGTTAAATGGAACACCTAGTACTTAAAATCAAATGTTGCTTAAAATTAATTATTTCACATAGCCTTTTACTTTGGTTAAGAATCTTCCTGCAGAAACTGACAATAGAGTCAAAGGAGGAACCACTATGGAAATTCTAATGACATTTCAGTTTTACTCAAGCACATCTAGAACAGTCGTTAAAGACTATTTTATAAAATTGTTATTTAGAATTCTCTAAAGCAGTTTCTGGTGACATTTCTGAAAGTAGAGGAGTAAATAATAAATGGTTATATGGAAAAAATGATATGAAGAAGGATTGGCAGGATTGTGATGCACAAATGCCAGCGTTGATTGATGAAAGGAAATTGCCTGTTTCTGTGCTGTCATTTCTACATAATTTATAATTACAATATCCTCTTTCAGATGGGAACTCATTCTCTCAACATTGTTCACTTAATTTACGTCTGTAGCCATTCAGTATATTGTAAAAGATTTTCTTCCTTAATTGCTTTCGATATTTGCAGAATAATCGAGTTCTGGCAAGAGTGAATGTGAAAATCTGAACTTTGCTATAAACTGACAGCATCAGGTCCTAAAAGGGTTCAGTTTTGTTTTACAATGGAAAAGCATAAAACATGACATATAAACTCATCTACAATATATCACAAACCTAAACTAAGGAACTATTAATTCCTTAAAAAAATCCATTAAATATTGAATGGTAGCTCTACAAAAGATGATACATTTTTTGTTTAGTTTCAGAAATAACCTCAGCCATTGCATTATTCCAAATAATACAACAATGCCACAGATTTAACATGATCAGCATCACTACAAATCAGTATTAAATGTTTGGGTAAGGGAAAGGCAATATCTCTAGGGCATAGCAGCTCATGAGATTATTCTGCAGAAAGTGCTGGGCAAGAAACTGTCATGACAAAAGTTATTCCCCACAGCAACTCTTTCCAGTTAACTGAGAACTGTCTTCAATATAGTTTGAGTGGAGTAAGAGTCTACATATAGGCTTAGAACAATGTAACTCTATCTCTCCACCATCACTTGTTGAAGATTAGAAAGATCAAAGACTTCATCTTTAGCCCTGACCCCAACCTTTGCTACTGACTCCATCATCAGTGACCTGGTCTCTCATGTCATGCTTCCAAGGTTAGCTGTAACAACCTGGTATGGAAACACCAATACCCTTGAATGGAAAATCCTGTAAAAAGTAGTGGATGCAACCCAGTCCAACTCGGTAAAGCCCTTCGCACCTCTGAGCACATCTACATGGAGCATTGTCACATTGAGAAACTTTGTCACATGGTGCGAGCAGAATCATCTGCAGCTTAATGTGAAAAAGACTAAGGAGCTGGTCGTGGACCTGAGGAGGGCTAAGGCACCGGTGACCCCTGTTTCCATCCAAGGGGTCAGTGTGGACATGGTGGAGGATTACAAATACCTGGGGATACGAATGGACAATAAACTGGACTGGTCAAAGATCACTGAGGCTGTCTACAAGAAGGGTCAGAGCCATCTCTATTTCCTGAGGAGACTGAGGTCCTTTAATATATGCCGGATGATGCTGAGGATGTTCTACGAGGTTGTGGTGGCCAGTGCTATCATGTTTGCTGTTGTGTGCTGGGGCAGTAGGCTGAGGGTAGCAGACACCAACAGAATCAACAAACTGATTCGTAAGGCCAGTGATGTTGTGGGGGTGGAACTGGACTCTCTGACGGTGGTGTCTGAAAAGAAGATGCTGTCCAAGTTGCATGCCATCTTGGACAATGACTCCCATCCACTCCATAATGTACTGGTTAGGCACAGGAGTACATTCAGCCAGAGACTCATTCCACCGAGATGTAACACTGAGCGTCATAGGAAGTCATTCCTACCTGTGACCATCAAACTTTATAACTCCTCCCTCGAAGTGTCAGACACCCTGTGCCAATAGGCTGGTCCTGGACTTATTTCCAGTTGGCATGATTAACTTATTATTTAATTATTTATGGTTTTATATTGCTATATTTCTTCACTATTCTTGGTTGGTGCGGCTGTAACGAAACCCAATTTCCCTCGGGATCAATAAAGTATGTCTGTCTGTCTGTCTGACTGTCTGTCGCAGGAAAGAAGCATCCATCATCAGGGCAACACACACAAAATGCTGGAGGAACTCAATAGGCCAGGCAGCATTTATGGAATAGAGTAAACAGTCGATGGTTTGGGTCGAGACCCTTCATCAGGACGGGAAAAAAGGCAGACCTTTATCAACAGATTTTCTCATCTTCATCCATCATCAGGGTCCCATATCACCCAGGTCATGCTTGCTTTTCTTCTGCCATCAGGAAGAAGGAACATGAGCCTCAAGACTACATCACCAGGTTCAGGAACAGTTATTACCCCTCAACCATCAGACTCCTGAACCAGAGGAGATAACTTCACTCAATTTCACCTGCCCATCACTGAAGTGTTCCCACAAACTGTGGACTCGTATTCAAGGACTCTTGATGTCTTGTTGCCTTTTACATGCCGATTCTCCACTCTT
The DNA here is from genome assembly GCF_048418815.1 of Hemitrygon akajei. Classification (NCBI taxonomy): domain Eukaryota; kingdom Metazoa; phylum Chordata; class Chondrichthyes; order Myliobatiformes; family Dasyatidae; genus Hemitrygon; species Hemitrygon akajei. The sequence continues at coordinate 38,148,270 of NC_133146.1, forward strand.
ATTGGTGTGATTCTATTATAGTTATTGTATTTATTAAATATGCCCACAAGAAAATGAATCTCAGGTTTGTGTATGGTAACATATATGTACGTTGATAATAAATTTACTTTGAAATTTAAACTTTGTAGATTGTAAGATATTATACACTGGGCTAGATATTGTTATCATTGCAATTCCATTTGTAATGGCATATGCATGACTGAATGTACATAAATACATCAAAGACTGACAATTGCTATGCCAACAAGTGTATAATGCATTTAAATGCAATCTTGTACATGAATGCCTTGTTTCCCGCTTGTGCAATTTATTTACTTATTGAGATACAGCACGGCCGTTCTGGCCCTTCGAGCTGGCCTGCAACCCCTAATTTAATCCTAGCCTAATCATGGGACAATTTGTAATGACCAGGTAACCTGAGCTCCTGGCGGAAAGCCACGCAGTGACAGGGAGAATTAAAAACTCCTTCCAGGCAGTGGCGGGAATTGAACCCACATCGCCTATTCTGTAAAGCATTGGGCTAACCACTACACTACTATGTTGACCTTTATCTTCCAGTGTACTTATTTCTGTCATATCTTTTATGTTGCTATTCCCGACATATCATTAGACAGCACTTTCAATGATACTTTCATCTTCTAGAGCTTATTCGCTTACAACTCTCATGGATTTCTGTTCCATTAGAGTGGCATAGTATTACATCTTTCTGTAATGTTACCCAAACAAGAACAAAAGAACAAGATTCCAGAGTAAGGTAGGAGTGTGATGCACCATCAATAACTCTCGGAGACGGGAGGCAAACGACAGGCTTTTATTAGCTGCAAGAAACGACCACACAACATCCTGGAGACTGAGGGGGGAGCAGTGCCTCCAACCGCCTTTATACAGGGGTCTGTGGGAGGAGCCACAGGAGCAGTCAGCAGAGGGGCGTGTCCAGACAGGTATATGTAGTTCACCACAGAGTGATTACCTATCACTTCGACATTATATTTGACTGATTGTGGCATCAAGAAACCCAAGTAAAAGTGAAATAATTTGAAATTGCTGTGGAACATGAAAGGATGGAGTGGAGTGTGTGGTGAACTCTGTTCACTGTCTGGCATCACACCAAGCACAAAGTAAGATGACTAAGATTTGGACAGCCAGTGACCTTGGCTGCAAAACATCACCATCAACCATCACATTTAACAAAGGGAGGCTTTCCTGTCAATGTGTGTTAGAATTTCTTTGCCTTTGCTACATGGAAATTCCTTTCCTCCAATTTTTCTGTTCCCCAAGTTCTCGTGAAGTTGAATACTTAAATATGAGCGTGAAATGAAAATATTGTATAAAAATAAGGACACCGCACTGGAATTTAGCATGGGAATACATTGTAGTTACCTGTCCTAATTCAATTAACTCCAAATCACTTGAAGACAACTTCTGTAAAATTTACAATTAAACTTCATGTAAAAGTTGCCAGTAAACTTACTGAACTACAACCATGCCCAAATTAATGAAAGGGTTGCATTCCTGGAAAATGTTGCGCTGAATGATAGTTTATAAATTGGAAAGTCTGTGTGACGTATATTATGGGCACTTCAGTACAGCTTATGCAGAGTGACAGATTTGCCGACATACCCAAGAGTAGCTCTAAGACATATACCAAAATGTTAATGGCATTATTGTGAAACTTGTAAATAGAATGATTGTAAATCAATGAATATCTGTAACTAGAATATAAAAAAACATAGAACAGTATAGCATGGCATGGACCCTCAACCCATCATGTTCCTGTCTTCTAACTTACTTCACAATCAATCTAAACCCTCACTTATATACTGTCCATAACCCTCCATTTTTCTTTCATCTGTGTGGCTACCTAGAAGTTTCTTAATTGTCCCTAGTGGATCAGCCTCTATTACCACACCCACCAGTGCTTTCTAGGTATGACTTCTCCCCTAAACTGTTCACTGATCACCTTAAAAGTATGTTGTCTGGTATTAACTATTGCCATCCTGGGGAAAAAGTCCTGGCTGTCCATCACCTATAATTTTATACATATCTATCAATTTGCCTCTCATCCTCTCTCGCTCCAAAGAGAAAAGCCTCTCAGATGACATGTACTAGAATTGTTCAAAATTACTTTTTTAAACAAATAATATTTTATCAGTAACTGAAATGCACAAGTTTAAGAAACAATGTTTAAGCAAAATAAAAAATTTCAACAAGGTTAAATATTTAATGTGATGCAATTTAGTTCTCTCAGTAGTACAGTAGCTCGCTGTTACGAAAGACCTACATTAGTACCTGTTTTCGCTAACCAAAGAGGATTTTCGCTTTTATGAAAAAAAGTGCCCGCTTTATACAGGTGTTTACCCTGAGAAAGACTACCATGACTGTGAAGTCTTGTGTGGGCAGTTGTGTGCGTACATGTGTATGCATGTACGTGCCAATTTTTTTCTCCAAATAGATTTTGGCTCACTGTCTTCCTGATTTTGATAAGTGAAACTACACTGTACATACAATATTTCTACTTTATATAGGCTGTGTATTTATCATATCATTCCTGCTTTTACTATATGTTCATGTTATTTTAGGTTTTATGTGTTATTTGTTATGATTTGGTAGGTTATTTTCTGGGTCTGGGAACGCTCAAAAATTTTTCCCATATAAATTAATGGTAATTGCTTCTTCGCTTTACGCCATTTCGGTTTACAAATGGTTTCATAGGAACGCTCTACTTTCAGATAGTGAGGGAAACCTGTAATTTATTCCTTCACAAATATTCTTAATGGTTGGCTCACTCTACTGCAAAACTGGCCTTTAATTAAATATTGTTAATCAAACAATAGCTTGGATAAAGTATTTTTATCTTATATGCTTTGTAAAAATTTTCACCAAACTCTATTTTTTGAATTGAAGAAAGGTATTTGAAGGCAACACATGATTATGAGCTAGTCCCAGATTGGATACAGAAAGTTACAGGAAATTGATTGGAATGAGCTAAATAGAACATCCCAGATCAGTTTGAATCACCCTGGGTTTGTTTCTGTACTTTCTTCTTCTTGTCCTGAAAGAAGCTTCCATGACTACTGGATGGATGAGAATGAAGAGAAGAAGAAAGCAAGGAAGAGTAAATGTATATCACCACGATAATCCAGGCACCCTGATATGCAGCTTGGTGAACAAGTTGCCTATTCTTTCTATGATCAGAATAGATTTCAAGACTGTCTTTTTGTGGTTCAGATGAGGACTTCAGGTGTGACTATCAAATTCAATACAGTGGTACCAAAGGACATGAATTGGTTTAGGTAGTGGAAAAAGGTAGGATTTGACATCAACTTGGTTAAGAATGAGTAGTTATGCAAAATTTGATGTTACTCTTTTGCAGACCACTTTGAAAGACCACTGTAGAAAATGAAGTATCAGAAAATCGAGAAAGGTTTGAAGAAAAAAAATTTTTTGGAATCCTTTTCATGTTTAGTTACTAAGAGATTGGGAGGCTTAGATTACACATGTTACTCGGAGTCTGTTTCTGTATACGTTAACCGTTATTAATGTAATCCCGATCTCTTTCTATTATTATCATTGTTATGTTTATCTACTCGAAACTTAATAAAAAAGATTGAGAAAGAAAATTGAGAAAGGTTAGGACGGAAGTAAGAAAGCAACCCATTTATCATTAGTATAACACTTAACAGTGTAGGCAAAAATAGTCATGGTAGTGTAAAACAAGTGTAATAGATACGAAAGTAGATTTAGGAACATATTCAAGATTAAAATTATCTGGATTATAACATGTAGTAGAATAGGAAAAGAAAGGAAGATTACTAAGATTCCAGAGGATATCATTTACACAAGTAAGGGCATTACCAAAAACCTGAGAAAATTATCTAAATGCTTATAAATTTATCAGTGATCCAGTGCATGTTACTTATAACCTCATGGGATTTATTTATACACTCATTGTGATCAGCTGTGATCTATGATAAATAATTTATTTCCTCACAGAGGCTATTTATCATCCTAAGATTAAGATTTGTATATTCATAGAAAACAGTACTTATCAGTGTACTGGACAATGGGATATGATTTATTCACCCAAGGGTATTAGCTATCATCAATGTTACTGAACTGTATGTGCAAAGTATTCCTCCTTTCCACATCTGAAGGTACATAAAATAAAATGAAAACTAGTTTGTTCTAAAATGTACATTTGATGTACATACTTTGCAAGCTAATGTATAAATATCTGCGGCCATTTATTTAATTCATCCATCAAAATTAATCTAATTTCCTTCAAATAACAGAATTGAAATTGGACTTAAGTATTTTTCACAAAAGCACCATAGTGACATCTTGTGGCATGAAGATGATGTTATGGACCTGTAGATACAAACTATTTTTTATTAACATACAGCACGGAGCAGGCCCTTCCAGCCCTCTGAGCCGCACCACCAATCAATCACCCAATTTAGTTCTTACTTAATCATGGGACAATTTACAATAACTCCCGACCAGTACGCCTTTGGAACGTGGGAGGAAACCAGAGCACCCAGAGGAAATCCATGTAGTCACGGGGAGAACGGACAGGCTCCTTACTGGCAATTTTTTAAAATCCATTTACGGGATGTGTGTATCACCAGTGGCGGGAATTGAACTCGAGTCACTGGTACTGTAAAACAGTTGTGCTAACCACTATGCTACACCTTGTGCAAGTTGCAGCCATCACCTACAAATAATGAATAAACAAGCATTTATAAAACACTTAGGATGTGCCAAGTATAGTCAAAAGTAATGAGGGATAAATAGATAAATAATGTATTTATAAACACAAGAGATTCTGCAGATGCTTGAAATCCAGAACAACACACACAAAATGCTGACTTCCTCCCACATCTTCTAAATAGTGTATTTGGTAGTTTCAGTTGAAGGACATTGAGAGAGCTTCCCTGTTCTTCAGTGCCATGGATGTAGTGTACATCCTTGATAGAAGGTACCTCTTGGTCTAAAAATCTCTTATTGAAAAAAGCTCTGACAATTCATTCCATACTACATCAGTGTGTCAGTCTAGATTATGCATTCAAGATGAATGAATGGGGTGTGAAACCATGCTCTATTGACTGAAGCAAAAGGTCATTGTAAGGGATTGTTAGGCAAATTTTGTCAGATATTATGAGGACAGAGGCCAGTAATACAAGCAGGAAGTGACTTTAATCAGTAATACAAACAAAATTAGCTATCTCACAATTTCAAAAGTAACACTTATACTTTAAGGGCACTGAAACAAACAATTAGCATGGGGCATCCTGAGTTTTCAACCACACAAGATACAATTATTATTTGATATACACTGAAACCCCTGGGATGGGATCAGTCATATTATCAATGTAGGAGGTATGATGGGAATGCTCACAGATGACATGAAAATTGGTAATGGTATTGTTATTGAGGAAAATAGCATTTGGTTACAGTTGATAAAATAGGCATAGGAAATTTAATTATGATAGTCTAAAGTGTTGCACTTTGGGAGAGCTAATAAGGGTGGGATGTACTGTACACTATCAATTTAGGGCCTTGGGAATATTGAGGAACTGTGAAGGCAACAAAGATAGTTAAGATGGTGAAGAAGCTATCCCTTCATTAGCAGGAGCATACAAGAGCTGGGAGGTTATGGTACAACTTTATAAAACATAAATTAGGCCACAACTAGAGTACTGATCTAGTTACCATAGAGTGGGAAGGACGCGATTTCTTAGAGAGAAAGCAGAAGAGATCCATCAGGATGTTGCCTGGGATGGAGCATTTCAGTTAAGAGAAAGAGGAGGATCACGCAAAATGAAACAAGACGGTAAGAAACATTTCTGAATATCTGTAATGATAGAAATTGGAGTCTGAAGGCATTAGTTGTCCTCAAACCTATTTTGAGTTTTATTAGAGCAGTATAGGAGGCAAGGGAGAATAAAATGAGAGTAAGGGTGAGATAGAGAATTAAAGTGACAACTGAAACCTCAGGGTTATACTTGTGCAAGGAATTCAGCTGTTCTGTAGAGCAGACTCAGATTCTGTGTTTGGTCTCCCCACTGCAGAGGAAACCTCATTTGTAATTATTGAATACAGTATGCTTAATTGAAGGAAGTATATTATTGTTTCATCCAGAAATGGTGCTTGGGATCCAGGACAATGGGGAAGAAAGAGGCAAAAGGACAAGTGCTCCTACATTTGCATAGCAATGTACTGTGGGTGGAGGAAAGAAATATTAATGCAGTGTGATCCAGCGAAACATGAGTGCTGAAAGTAGAGGGGAAGATATGCCTGGAAGTGACTTTTAAAAATAATTTTCAGAATCTGACCATAAGACCATAAGACTAGGAGCAGAATTAGGCCACTCAGCCCATTGAGTCTGCCCTGCCATCCCAGATCCCACTCAACCTCATACACCTGCCTTCTTACCATATCCTTTGATGCCCTGACGAAGCAGGAAACAATCAACTTCCGCCTTAAAAATAGCCACAGACTTGGCCTCCACCATCATCTGTAGCAGAGCATTCCACAGATTCACTACACTCTGGCTTAAAAAATCCTTCCTTATCTCTGTTCTAAAAGGTCACCCCTCAATTTTGAGGCTGTGCTCTCTAGTTTTGGATACCCCCACCATAGGAAACATACTCTTCACATCCACCCTATCTAGTCCTTTCAAATTCGGTAGGTTTCAATGAGATCCCCCGACATTCTTCTAAATTCTACTGAGTAGAGGCCCAAAGCTGCTAAATGCTCCCCATGTGTTAACCCCTTCACTTATGGCACTAAGTCTTACTTTAAACCTATGAACTAGTTCCTCCTCACCTCTGTTGTGCTTCCCTAGATGAAATTCAAATCTCCTGAGTACTAATTCTAGATTCAGAATTTAGTCCAAATCTTGGAAACAATTGTAGCCTTAGGTCCAGGGGAACTGCTCCTTTCTAAGAGCTCAGTTAGTTCTCTGTTGAATTGTTGAGGGTCTCGTCAAAGCAGTTGCAGAGTTTGCAGGGTTGTTGCCGTGAACACTCAATTCGGGCTGAGATACCTTGAAGGCTTGACGGAACCCTAGATGTCCTAGGAACATCTCACTTACGTACAATCTGCAGCAATGCTCTGCATTACCCTGAGCATACTCTGGGTGTCAATGTGAAAGGGGGCATGTAGAAGTTGGTATCCTCTATTTGACAGAGGGTGGAGTTCATTAGACACTTGCAGATCTCTTCCCTTGCCTTCCTCAGTGCATTGCTTTTGGCTTCAAATTCTTATTCTGATACTTGCTGTAGCTGTTGAGCTGAGCCCAGACCCTTAAAAGGTGCTTGTTTCTCCTCAGCAGAAGGTTGGTGATCCAGTTTTCCTTTTAGTATTTTGGCTGTAATCATGAAAGAACATTGGATGACAAGACCAGAAGATGCTGTAAAACCTCAGAAAATTGGCATTCTCTGCCACACTCCTCCTCCATAAGAGCTTGCTTTTTTTTAGCAGGGGTTCTATCTCCATGACCATGAAGGCAATCTAGTTAGTGTTTTTCTTTTGTATTGTTCAACCTGGAAGTGCTTCATACAGATGGACAGGGCAGGGTTTTACTTGGCACATTGAAGCTTCAAACATTTCTAAGGTTTGAAACAAATTCTCCTCTCCATGAGGCAAGTTAATTCCCAGAAAAATGAACCTACTGACTCAGAGATACCATGGAGAGCATTCTGACTGGCTGCATCACTCCCTAGTATGGAGGGTCCAATGCAGAATACCAAAAGAGGCTGCAGAGGCCAGCTACATCATGGGCACAAGCCTCCCACCATCAAAGACATCTTCAAAAGTTAGTTCCTCAAGAAGGTGACATCCATCATTAAGACCTTCACCACCTGGGACATGCTCTCTTCTCATTACTACCATCAAGGAAGAGGTACAGGAGCCTGAAGATCCAAACTCAACATTTTAGATTTTTCCCCTCGGTCATCAGATTTCTGAATGGTTTATGAACCCATGAACACTGCCCCACTATTCCTTTATTGCATTATTTATTTAATTATTATTGTAACGGAGTCTTTTTTTTGATGTTGTGCACAAAATAGCACATTTTATAATATATGACAATAATAATAAATCTGCTTCTGCTTCTGATTAACTGAGGAGAAGGAACCTTCCTGAAAGCTCCTTCAAATCATTGAGCAACTCTAGATAATTCCAATACCTATAGACAGAGTTTAATCATTTTATGGACTTTTGCCTCATCCATTGTCAGAAGAACTTGATGTACTTGAGTTAAAATTTTTAGAATGAAATCCAGTACTTGAGCTAAATTTCACAGAGGCATAGTTGATTGTGTAGTTCATAAGTATAGGGATTGGAAACGGATTAAGTGAACCCTTGACAAATTAAGACAACAGGCCAAGGGAAGTGACTCACCTGCATGAAACCAAAGCAGCAATAATTCTATTCCAAAGATGTGAATAATGTTGTTTGTTTCCTTTTTCTCCACTCCACTCCCAAAGCACAGATTTATATTAATCCATGGTTGCCAATCCAATTGAATATTTGATGTATGTATCTGTGAATTTAGATTCTAAAATCTGCCTATTTTACGCTTGTTTCTCAAAATGATTGATTGGATTTACGTTTATTTTCAGAGGTATAGATTTTGCAGAGGTTGAAAATTCTGTTATAACAGATTGGCTCGACAGGAAGTTTGATTGAGATCACAGCATTCAGGATAGACAGGGTACGTAAAATTTTCCAGAGAGCAGAAACCTGGTGTTAGAATTTCATTCTAAACCTTTGGTTGCTGCACCATTACCTCTGATTTTGCCTGCACGGCTTCCTAAACAAAGAAATCAATAGCTCATAGGAGCTTAACATCCAGGGATAGACATTGTATAGAAAAGATGGGTAAGTAGACAGAGCGGATGGGGTGGTTCTGTTGATAAAAAATGAAATCAAATCCTTAGAAAGAGGTGACATTGGATTGGAAGATTGGAAGATCTTTGTGGGCAGAATTAAGAAACTGCAAGGATAAAAAAAAACCTGGTGGAAACAGTAATCAGGATATGGAATACAAATTACAATGGGAGATAGAAAAGGCTTGTAAAAAGGGTAATGTTATGATAGTCATGGGGGATTTCAATATGCAGGTAGGTTGGGAAAATCCAGTTTATTGCTGGTTCCCAAGAGAAGGAATTTGTTCAATGCCTACAAAATAGCTTTTGAGAATAGATTGTGACTGAACCCACTAGAGGAAAGGCAATTCTGGATTGGATGTTGTGTAATAAAACAGATTTGATTAGGGATCTTAAGATAAAGGAACCGTTAGGAGACAGTAATCAAAATATGATGGAAATCATCCAGCAATTTGAGAGAGAGAAGCTAAAGTTACATGTATCAATGTTTATCAATATTACAGTGGAGTGAAGGGAATTACAGAGGCATGAGAGAGGAGCTGGCAAAAGTTGATTGGAAGGGAACACTAGCAGGGATGATGGTAGAACAGTAATGGCTGGAGTTTCTGGATGTAATTATAATAATGCTGGATTAATACATCCCAAAGATGAAGAAATATTCTAAGGGTGGAATATGCAACAGTGGCTGGCAAGGGAAGTCAGTGACAGCATAATATAGCAAAAATCAGTGGGAAGTTGGGGGGATTGGGAAACTTTAAAAAAAACAACAGAAGGCAATTAAAAGGAGAGAAAGATGAAATATGGAAGTAAGCTAGCCATTAATATAAAATATGATATCAAAAGTTTTTTTTCTGATGTACATTATAAAGAGTAAAAAAGAGGTGAGAGTGGATATTGGACTGCTGGAAAATGACACGGAGAAGTAGTGATGGGGAAACAAAAAAAGGACAGATGAACTTAAGAAGTATTTTGCATCAATATTCAGTGTGGCAGACACTAGCAGCATGTCAGAAATTCATGAGTGTTGGGGCAGAAGTCAGTGTAGTTGCTATTACTAAGAAGAAGATGCTTGATAAGCTGAAAAATCTGAAGGTAGATAAATCACTTGGACCAGATGGACTACATACCAGGGTTCTGAAAGAGGTAGCTGAAGAGATTGTGGAGGCATTAGTAATGATCTTTCAAGAATCACTGGAATTTGGAATTGGAGAAATGGAAAAATGCAAATATCATTCAACTCATTAAGAAGGGAGGAAGGCGGAAGAAAGGGAATTATAGGCCAGTTATCTAACTTTAGTGGTTGGGAAGACGTTTTAAATCCATTCTTAACAACCAGGTTTTGGGATACTTGGAGGCACCTGATAAAATAGGCCAAAGTTAACATGGTTTCCTTGAAGGTGAATCTTGCCTGACAAATCTGTTGGAATTATTTAAGGAAATAACAAAGGAAGGGAGAACACATACAAAGGAGAGTTAGTAGATGTTGATTACTTGGATTTTCAGAAGGCCTTTGACAAGGTGCCAACATGAAGCTGCCTAACAAGATAAAAGTCCATGGTATTATAAGAAAGGTACTAGCATGGATAGAAGATCAGCTGCCTGGCAGGAGGCAAAGAGTGGAAATAAAGGACGCTTTTTCTGGTTGGCTGCCAGTGGCTAGTGCTGTCCTGCAGGGGTCAGTTTTCAGACCACTTTTTCAGATGTTAATGATTTGGATGATGGAATTGATGGCTATATGGCCAGGGTTGTGGATGATACAAACATAGCTGGGGGTCAGATAATGTGAAGAAGTATGGAGTCTATAGAAGGACTTAAATTGGGAGAATGAGCAAAGAGGTAACAGATGGAATATAGTGTAGGGAAGTATATGGTCATGCATCTTGGTAGATCAGGAAGAAAAATCAGAGGTACAAAAGTACAAAGGGACTCGGGAGTCCTTGTGCTGGATTTCCTAAAAGTTAACTTGCAGGTTGAGTCAGTGGTAAGGAAAGCAAGTACAATGTTAGCAGTTGTTTTGAGAGGTCTAAAATAAAAAGCAAGGATGTGTTGGTGAAGCTTTATAAGACATGGGTCAGACTGTAATTGGCATATTATGAGCAGTTTTGAGCCTATTATCGGAGAAAAGATGTGCTGGTATTAGAAAATGTCCGGAGGAGGTTCACGAGGAAGATCCCAGGAATGAAAGGTTTAATGTATGAATTGCATTTGATGGCTCTGAGCCTGTACTCACTGGAGTTTAGAAGAATGAGGGGGGATCTCATTGAAACCTGTCAAATTTTGAAAGGCATAGATAGATTGGATGTGGAGAAGATGTTTCCTATAGTGGTGGGAGTCTAGGACCAGATGAACAGCAACAGAATTAAGGGATGTCCATTTAGAACAGAGATAAGGAGGAATTTCTTTAGCCACGGGGTAGTGAGTTTATGGAATTCATTGCTACAAATGGTTGTGCAGGCCAAATCTTTGGGTATATTTAAAATGGAGGTTGATGGGTTCTTGATTAGTTACGGCATCAAAGATTATGGGGAGAAGGCAGAAGAATGGTGTTGAGAGGGAGAATAAATCAGCCATGATGAAATGGCAGAGCAAACTCAATAGGCTGAATTGTCTAATTCTGGTCCTATGTCTTATGATCTTATTAATGAATAACTTCCACTGTTACTTTAGTATGGTTTGAAGTATTTTGGGTTCTGACACTCTTATAATGTTGTTTCATTTCTTTTAACATACTTCATATGTCCTAATTTTTTTTCAGTTTCAGTGGGACAGCTCCAATGTCATCAAGCATCTTCCTCTGCTAGTCAGGGACAGGGGTAAGCAATAAAGTATGGACTTAAGTGGGATGGCTCTCTTGGCAGCACTTGAACTTGTTTGTATCCCCATGCATCTGGTAGCACATGTAATGTGGTTTCCAGACTGTTTGTTTTAATATGGCCGATTGTGACATTAATTAAATCAAATTAACTTCATTTAATGAATAAGCAATTAACCTGTAAGTGCTTAATGATCCCTTTGGAAGTTGTGATCAGTTGTTGAATATTTAATTCTCCATGAATGATGTATATATTTTGTTAGCTGCATCTTTGAGTTAATTCAGAGTTGCTTATTGATTGATCTTAAGATATGTTGATTTTGTACCTTTCTCTGGACATTAACATTTCTGTTATATCCACTGTGTGATCATGCCCTTCCCAAATGGAGGCTAACATGATTTGCATTACATTTGCTGGAATGCTTCACTTGCTATTATTGGGGGGGGGGGGACTGAACCCTTTGCAGCAAAATTTGACTTCCACAAATTGATTCTAAATAAACTAACCTAGATATAGCAGAAGAATAGTAAACTCGCTCTTCAGTTTCATGTTGAACATACACATTAATTCACTTAATGTAAATGGATTTCACAGCTATGATTATAAAGTAATGTATCATGAATACTCCTCATAATTCACCATTTGTTCAAAGCTTATTGGATTGGTATGTGCAGTTGGAGGTTCACAGACATAACAGGCATATTTAATGCCAATAATCTGCACATGTTGGAACAATTTTATTGAAGGACAACCAGTAATACAATAAGTACATCCAGTGTTAACCCATATTGGTAGAGATGTCTTTAATCTAACCCGTGGCTATAAGATGGAGAGTAAAGATATGGAGAATGTGGTTTCTTCTGGAAATAATAAAGTCTTGTAAAGTGGCAAATTGCTACCAGAATATACTGTATATCCTGGTAAAATCTGAACTCTTATTGGAAATATTCTTCTTAAATAAATTTGTTACTGCAAATGAATTACAAAATTACGTGGAAATATTTAAAGTTTTAAAATCGACCAGATGATAAAAGGGAAATGTTAATGTTTTAGTTTGTGAAGAGAGGACTATAACTGCTACTAGCCCAGTAATCAAAGGTAAAGAGTAAGAAAATTGGCATTTGGGAATCTTTGGCAAATAAGCATTTAAGCTTCTTGTTGCAGGAACTGTCTTTCAATAATGGACATCAATGGGAGTAAAATTGCCATATCCCATTCTTTAAATAGAGTAGACAAGATGAAAATGATTAAATTAAACTTCATAGTAGCATTTTCCTCCTGTCTAAACTGCCTTTTAAATGCTAAATGAGACACAACATTCTAATTGGAAAGAATAATGAATATGTTGGGAGTTGCCTGTAGCTGAGGTTGCAGCTGTTACTGTATTCATTCATAAACTATAATCTTCATTCAAAGCCTTTGATTATTGATCAAGGCAACATAATAAAAGCATCCAGGAAACTGTCACAATCCTTTTACTTTTGAAATTTTAGCAATAACAATCATGCATGGAAATTTAAATATAGTGAAAATCTAAAATTGGATCAATGGTGTAGCATTGTTAAAGATATAGTCTAGTATTAACTCAAAGCTATTAAGCAGCATGTGGCTGAGCTAGAGGCCTAAGGTAAACCAGAGATAACCCCACTGAAATAACAAACAAGAGAAAATATGCAGATGCTGGAAATCTGAGCAACACACACAAAATACTGGAAAACTCAGCAGGCCAGGCAGTATCTATGGAAAAAAGTATAGTCAACATTTAGGGCCGAGACCCTTCGGCAGAACTGGAGAAGAAAAAGATGAGGAGTAGATCTTAAAGGTGGAGGAGGGGAGAGAGAAATACAAGGTGATAGCTGAAACCAGAAGGGGCAGGGATGAAGTAGAGAGCTGGGAAGTTGATTGGTGAATGATACAGAGCTGGAGAAGGGTGAGGCTGTTGGGAGAGAACAGAAGGCCGTGGAAGAAAGAAGAAGGGGGGAGGGCGGAGGAGCACCAGAAGGAGGCGATGGGCAAGCAGGGAGATAAGGTGAGAGAGGGAAAAGGGGATGGGGAATGGTGAAGGTTAGGGGGACCATTACTGGAAGTTCGAGAAATTGATGTTCCTGCCATCAGTTTGGAGGCTACCCAGACGGAATATAAGGTGTTGTTCCTCCAACTTGAATAACCCTATTTAAGTTATCCTGCTGACTGTGATTAGTTTGCAGTCATTTGCGCCCTAGAGAAAAGCAAGCTGTAGGTACCTGGCTGGTTGGCAGCAGGATCTACAAAAACATTCTTGAAAGAATATTTTATGGAGAACTGAGGATTGTGGGATGTTGGCTGAGGCAGTGAGGATTCCTGCTTCATCTAGAACAATAGGTTGACTGTGTGGTTAAGAGGGCATACGGTGTATTGGCCTTCATCAACAGTGGGATTGAGTTTAAGAGCTGAGAGGTAATGTTGCAGCTATATAGGACCCTGGTCAGACCCCACTTGGAGTACTGTGCTCAGTTCTGGTCACCTCACTACAGGAAGGATGTGGAAACCATAGAAAGGATGCAGAGGAGATTTACAAGGATGTTGCCTGGATTGGAGAGCATGCCTAATGAGAATAGGTTGCGTGAACTTAGCCTTTTCTCCTTGGAGCGACGTAGGATGAGAGGTAACCTGATAGAGGTGTACAAGATAATGAGAGGCATTGATCATGTGGATAGTCAGAGGCATTTTCCCAGGGCTGAAATGGCTAACACAAGAGGACACAGTTTTAAAGTGCTTGGAAGTAGGTTCAGAGGAGATGTCAGGGGTAATCTTTATATGCAGAGAGTGATGAGTGCGTGGAATGGACTGCCGGCAATGGTGGTGGAGGCAGATAAAATAGGGTCTTTTAAGAGGCTCCTGGATAGGTACATGGAACTTAGAAAAATAGAGGACTATGGGTAACCCAAGGTAATTTCTAAAGTAAGTACCTGTTCAGCACAGCATTGTGGGCAGAAGGGCCTGTATTGTGCTGTAGGTTTTCTATGTTCTAATAGAAAGATTTGATTTTAAAAGAACGTTTACCTTTAGTGGAAGGCTACTGTGACCCCTGAGTATATGACAGCTGCTTCTCTCATCATTAACTAATTTTCTTTAAGTTTTTTCCACAGGTAGATTACTTTATATGGCTAAAAAATGGGCCTCAATAGAATTGATGTCTGGAAAATTCCAGTGTGAGCACTTGTATTAAATTGGAATACTTGAAACTGTAAAGCACCAAATTTTTCATCCGGTATTTTGGAGCACTGACATTGCTCTTACTGTAGGGCCTCACAGACAGCCAGTGGGGGATCTTCATGTCACAGCAGTGAATTCATATTTTTCACGTCAAGACACTTGTTCATAAAGCTCTTAGTACAATCATTAAATTATATAGTACAGAAACAGAACCTTTGGCCCACCTTGTCGATGCCAAATGCGATGCCTATCAATGCTAATCATAATTACTTCCATGAGACCTATATCCCACTATGCCTTTCCTATCTAAATACCTTCATTGTATCTGCCTCTACCATCTGATTCCAGCTCATTGTGTCAGGAGTTCCCAACCTGGGGTCCACAGATCCCTTGCTTAATGGCATTGGTCCATAGCGTAAAAATGGTTGGAAACCCCTGCTCTAGATAAATACATTGCTCTGTATAAAGAATTAGCCTCCCAGAACTCCTTCAAGTTTTTCTCCACTTACCTTATTCCCTCCAGTTCTAGACTCCACTGTCTTGAGAATAAGATTGACCGTCCATGCTATTTATGCTGCTTATAAATTTTACAAACCTCTGTAAAGTCATTCTTCAGCCTCCTTTGTTCCAGTGAGAATAAATCCATCCTCTCCAATCTCTCCTTGCAACCACAGCCATCCATTCTAGGCAACATCCCAATGAATCTCTACTAACTCTATTGCTACCAAATCCTTCCCGCAGTGTGACCAGAAATGTACACAATATTCCAAAAGGGTTTTAACTAATGTTACGTGCAGCTGGAACATGACATCCCAACTCGTATACTCTAAGGCAATACACAAAAAATGCTGGAGGAACTTAGCAGGTCAGGAAGCATCTATGGAAATGAACAGATAGTTGACATTACAGCTATCTATACATTTCCACAGATGCTCCCTGACCTACTGAGTTCCACCACCATTTTCTGTGTGTTGCTTTGTATTTCCAGCATATGCACACTTTCTCGTGTTTATGATTTTATATGCTTAGCCTCAGCCTACAATGGCTAGCATACCAAATGCCTTCTTCATCAATGCACCTAAGATCCTTGCCGTTTACTCTCTATGTCCTGTCAGAATTTGGCTTCTCAAAATGCACTAGCTTGTACTTGTCTGGAATAAATTTCAGCAGCCAACTTTCTAGCTGATCTATGTCACATATATCTTTGGACAGTGCAACGCAGATCAACTGGAAAGTTGCCCGTCCACCAGGGTTTTACATGCAGTGCTGATGAAGGAAACATGCTCTGGGACTAATTTCATTTTTTTGTAATTTGTTAGTGACTATGTTTCCATGATCTTGCTTCTTTTGTCCTTTTACTAGTGTTGGAGGTAGAGCTTGTGGAGCTGGGTGGGGCTTTTGAAGTAATCTTGATGAATTGCTGCAGTGCTGCAATTGATGATAAATATACCAAACACATTGCTGCAATGGGTTGAAATTCGGCCTGTGGATCAACACTGATAGCTGCCAAATAGCCTAAATGCATTATCATGTACAAGCTGTTCTTTGGAACAATACTAAAGCATGTTGAGTCGGGACTTGCTGAAGAGAGTGAAAGGATAAATGCAGAATGTAAAACTCTTCGTGCTGTCTTTGAGAAACATTGCCAAAGTAAAACTGAAGTTTAGTAATTGATCTGTGCAACAACATAAAATAACTGCACTATGAGATGAACTTTGTATGATGAATTTTACAGCACTGAATTTTCAATGGGAGTTAATGCTCGTTATTACAGATTTTGTTTTGGTGTGAGAATTTCACGTCTTTATGTTGTGAGTGAAATTGGGGATAACTTTACTCAACTTCACTTGCCCCATTATTGAACTGATCACACAAATCTATGGATTTAATTTCAAGGACTTTTCATCTCATGTTCTCGATATTTATTGCTTAGCTATTATTATATTATTTATTTTGTATTTGCACAGTTTGTTGTCTTCTGCCCTGTGGGGTGCAGTCTTTCATTGATTCTATTATGGTTCTTCGATTTACTGAGTATGCCTGCTAGAAAATGAATCTCAGGGTTGTATATGGTAAACTTACTTTGAACTTTGTTGGCTTTCTGACACTCATGCTGTCCAGGTGGCATCAATAGATCAGTGCCTAAGTTTGGTTCTGATAATTTTCTTTTACCTTGTTAATATTAATAAAAACCAGAGCTGTTCTTTCACAGTAAAATCAGCTTTCAGTACCGCAGAAGTCTTGAACTGTATATTAATTTGAAGCAACAGACACATTTCATGTTTCCACTACATTTGTAAGTAAAGTTCAGTTCTGATTCAACCTGTGATCATAGCCATCAGATCTTCAGGTGGTTTCAACAGGCTCCCCTGAAAAAGTCACTGACCAGAAATGCAGAAAGCACAAAATAGTTCACTTCAATAGATCAGAAGCAAAGACTTAACTGGGGAAAGACTTTTGACGAAAAAGGGAGCACCAAGGAATGTCTCCCCACTTTTCTGAACTCAGGATGTAGTCCTTGAAGGGTTGCAGCCAGAACCTGCAGTCATTATATTACTGGGAGAATTGATGGGTAATCCATGCTGGTGTATCTGTGCAGGTTCCCTAAGAAGAGTGTGCACAGGAGGCAAGCCCCCGGGCAAAATGTCCTCATGGTGGGAAGTTGCCAGGGACATGCTGTAAGGGCATTAGTGGCTTCTAAGAATGTCTGCATTCTTGAATGGTTTTCATTAAATGCAGAAATGAAATGTATTAAAACAGGTTTCCCCTTTCCTGTTTGAGCTTTACTTGGATCTCTGCAATGCAGCACTGAGCAATAAAGTGCCACGTTACATTTTCTTAAACAGTTCTTTGTAACTGAAATGAGTTATTTCTATTCTGGTTGTGTGGGTTCTGAGGCCAATGCCGGGTCTGCAGCACAGATGGGGCAGGAGAAGGTTGAAGGTATTTTGTGAGAAGGAGACCTACTACCATTTACACTCATGTCCTGTCAACCCACAGATAAGGCTCTCAATGCAATCTTGAATGCCCCTTCTTCACTTTGAGCAAACATGGTCCGAGGATTCTAAGTAGCAGAGACGTTGCTCGTTTTCATGGAGGCTTCAAGAATGTCTTTAATTTTTTTTCTTTGTTCACCTGATAACCTCTTCCTATGACAAAGCTCAGAATAGTTTGTCTGTTTGGGAGTGCCATGCCAGGCACACACATGTAAGTCACTGTGCAATTTAGGTCCTTAGTACTAGGAAAGTAAGCTTGGAAGAGGACGCTAATGTAAGTTGATTTCTCATTTGCAGAGATAGTGGTTATATTTTTCCAGTGTTTTCAGGGCAATCATGAAGTTCATTATTGTTTTCAGTACATCAGCACAGTTTTTGGCTTAATGAGAAAGATTGATACTTGCAGTTCATGTCCTCAAACTTGGCACAAAAAGTATGCTCAGCAGAGGTTTCCTGCCTTCCTACACACTTCTAAGACAACAACCATGATTTTTACAACGTTAACTCTCCAAAGGCAGTCTTCAAAGTTCTGTCACGTTTTCTGAAGGGGGGGGGGGGCGTCACCTTGAAGAACAATACAGGCACCTGTGTGATATTGTACTTGTGTCCCTCCAACAGAAATCACATTAACATATCTAGCTGACTGACCCAAACTCAGTCAAAACATCTCCAAGTAGTTTCTGCAGGTCTTCCCTCAAAAATCAGTGGCCTGAAAATAATTATGTAAGATCAGCGATTCCATTTTCATTTGATCTAACGTGTCTGTAAGAGAGTAACGTTCAACATAAGAGTGGTAACAACTTCTCTGCACACGCTTTCCAGGAAGACACCCTTTAATCAGCATTTTATTTTTTTGCAGAAGCAATATCTCTACAGACCACCCTCCCACAGGGATGTCTTCATTCCCATCTGTGATCGCAAAACCACAAGTACAAGCTCACAAGCGCCTGTGCTACTCTGAAATTCAGTTACACTCAGCCCTACTCAACCTTTCCCCAAGATCTTGATAACCTTGCTCGTATAGATATGCCAGGCACGATGACAGTGCTGTTGAATTCATGACTGGGGCGATGTCCTACTAATGCCAGAAATGTATTTAGAAGGTGTTCAAGGTAAATCATCTCAGGTACCTAAAACTGTTAATTGTGGCCATTGAAGACGGCAACGTCCAAGAAATATTCCTCCCCCAGAGGACGGGCGACACTGAACCTCTCCCGGGCAGGGTCAGCTGACCCTCCGTCTGTCATGCGCGGTTCGCCAGCCGCTGCCCGCCTCTCCGCTTCCTGCGAGCGCGGCGGCAGTTCCGGTGCGCACGGGCGGCGGGACCCGGCTGTAGCCGAGGCCGTCGCGTCGCGGTACGGGCGGAGCGGCCGCTTGATGTCGGGCATGATCTATCGCCAGAGTCACCATGAGAGCTGCCTGCGAGAGCCCGCCGCCTCCAGAGCGGCGGCACACTTCCACACTCGTACCGACTCCGCTTTAGGGGATATCATCAACGGCTGCTGCTCAATGGGAGAGGAGGCGGCGACGGCGGCTAAGCCGCGGGACACCGGGCTCCAACTCACTCCTGCCGACTCGCCGGGGCTGTCGCGGCCTCGGACCGGTGGCTCTGCCTCGTCCTCCTCCTCCTCCGCCTCGTCGCTCTCCTCCTCGTCCTCCCCGAGGGAACCTAACACTAACACTCCGACCACTTCTACCTCCACACCCGGGCCCGATGAACCGGGGAAACGGCCTGGCGCCGCACCTCGTCCGGAGCTCAGGACCGAAGACACTAGCGGCGAGGATACCGCCAGCCCGGATCGAGAAACACCTGACAGCTCCGGGCCCGTTGGCAATGAGACACCGGAGTTGACGGACGTCAGCCTGAACTCCAGGAACTCCCTGGAAGTGAGTCGAAGGCAGAGCGCACCCGAGCAGCTGGCGGACGGGGTCGATCTGTCACCACCAGCACTACCCAACGGCGAGGGAGCCAAGCCCAAGAAGCTCGGCATCGCCGACTACATCAGCAGGTAATGTGACCGAGACGCTTGCTACAGCCTGTCCTGTATCCAAAGGTCAAAGGCTGAGCCCGGCGTTCCTTTACACAGGGACACAGGGACCGGCGATGGTTGTCACTGGTAACCTTCTGTTGTTAGCTATTGCGCTAAAAGTTATTGCCCGTTTATCATCCACACCAGCTCTTTTCGGTTAGGTGGCAAGGAGTTAATATACATCGCTGGCAAGGTCGTAATTATGAATTAACAATGCTTTTCAAAAAGCAAAAAACCGAGCAGTGTTTTTGCAGAAATAATACTGTAGTGCATCGCATGGAATAGATTCCCTTCTGAAAATGTCTTTTTCAGATCATTTCAAATGTTGAGTTCGTTTTCTTTGTTTCAATGAAATCAAATTGCAGATTAAGGCGTGGTGTAAATGCTCTTGGACATCTGGAGTGAATGGGGTTTTCATCATAAGATCATTAATTTCAAGCCTGCGCATTTCGTCCTCTCAAGTTACGGGACAGCTTTTGGAATTGCTGAATCCAGTTCCAAATTTACAATGTTTGAATGTTTGGATCTACATTGTCTCCTCGTCCTTCTGTATCGTACGATTTTATGACTTCCTTTCTGAAAAAAATATTTTAACTACTTAATTGGCTATAAAGCATACCCACAAGGTTTATATGTCCTTGTTAAACAACTGTTTAAAAACATTAGACTTCTAGAATAATGAAAGGTGCAATATTATAATCTCTAAATAAATAACTATTTGACGTTTCTAGCAACATTTATAAAATGTTGGAATATTTTTACGACTTTTATAACTAGATTTAGGAAGGAAAACGGAGGTAGTTCAAACAGTACAGTGCAGGGGTCGCAAAAAACTGAGGCTATGGGGTGTGGCCTTGAAGCAAAGAGATTAACCGTTGGTCGATTTTTTTTTAAAAATCGGAGGATTTTCATAAAGTAGATAAGTCTTAACCGATTCTACAAACAGAACATTCACAAAAGGAAATGTATAGGATGGCAGGTTAAAAAATCAATAAAAACATCTACTGAAATTCTATGGAGTACAGTATAAGTAGTCGTTATTAATTAGAAAACAATGTTTGGAAAAAGACAAAGTCAATTCAATAATAACATTCAGTAGTGAATTTAGTCTCTTTTTGCAGTGCAAAATTAAAGCAGAAGGGGAGAAAAATGATTAGGACCAATTAATAACTCTCAGACCCAGCAAGGACCAGATGTATTATACAACTTGTATTGCATGCATATTAACTTTATTCTAACAAGCAGCTAATAAAATGTATAACTAATTTTCTTTTGCAAATAAAAATAGTTCATCTGGCTCTAAACAAGTGTAATGCCAGCATATATTCTATTATTTGTTGGCTGGGTTGTTAGATGGAAGCATTGTGGAGACCATTTAATTGTTGGAAAACTGAGTCAAGCCAGTCTACCCACTACAGCACGTTGGCTGGCTGTCAGTTCTGTAACTGCCAACTCTGTGCCAGCACTTTCAGGAATTCTGATGTGTTCTCTTGTACAGTAGTTGAAAGGGGGCAAGAAATCAGATGTTGAAATGTCTGTCATTGTTCTGCAGTTGAACTTGGTGCTACTTGCATAAGGCGTGGAGATATGGGACTGAATACACTTTGTATCCAGCTCCTCAGCTTCATATCTTTCAAAGCTGATATTTTCAGGGCTGCAATGTTCATTGGCATCGAGTTGTTAATCATCATAAAAATGGGTGGGCAAGATAGCGTAGCAGTTGAGTAACGCTATTACAGTGTTAGGTTTTGAAATACTTGATAGCACATGAAGGCCAAAGTCATCATGGTTTCCAGGAGAAATCTTACCTGACAAAACTTGAAATTCTTTGAGAAAATAACTGGCAAGGTAGACAGAGGAGTCAGTGGATGTTTACTTAGATTTTCAGAAGGCTTTTGCACATGAGCGAAGCGACCAGGGGCAATACGGTAGCCTAGTGGTTAGCACAACACTTTACAGTGCAAGCGACACAGGTTCAATTCCTGGCGCTGCTTGGTTTCCTCTGGGTGCTGTGGTTTGCTTCCACAGTCCAAAGGTGTGCCAGTTGGTAGGTTAATTTGTTGCTGTAAATTGTCCCTTGATTAGGCTAGGATTAAATTGGGGGATTGCTGGGTGGTATGTCTCAACGGGACGGAAGGGCTTATTCCGCACTGTCTCAATAAATAAATAAAACGTGAGGCTGCTGAACAAAATATGAGCCTGTGATTTTATAGGAAAGATACTTGCCTGGATAGAGCGTTGGCTGACTGGCAGGAGGTGAAGAGTGGGAATAAAGGGTGCATTTTTGGATTGGCTGCCGGTGACTAGTGGTGTTCTGAAGGAGTTGGTGTTGTGGCAGCTTCTTTTCACATAATATATCAGTGATTTGGATGAAAGTATTGTTGGTTTTGTGGCCAAGTTTGCAGAAGATACGAAGGTAGGTGGAAGCACAGGTGGTGTCAAGGAAGCAGGGAGTCTGCAGGACTTGGACAAATTAGGAAAATGGGCAAAGAAGTGGCAGTTGGAATACAGTGGTAGAAAGTGTATGCTCATGCGCTTTGGCAGAAGGAATAAAGATGTAGAGTTTTCTAAATGGGATGTTAATTCAGAAATAAGAGTTGCAAAAGGATTTAGGAGTACTAGTGCAGGATTCCCTAAAGCTTACTTTGCAAGTTGAGACAATAATAAGCGAGGCAGATGCAATGTTAGTATTTTGAGAGGATTAGAATACTAAAGTAAGGATATAATGCTGAGGGTTTTTTTTTAAGGTATTGGCCAAATTGAACTTGGAGTGTTGTGAGCAGTTTTGGGCTTCTTATCTAAGAAAGGATGTGCTGGCATTAGAGAAGGCCCAGAGAATGATCTCTGGAATGAAAGGGTTAACTTATAAGGAGCTTTTGATGGCTCCAGGCCTGTACTTGCTGGAGTTTAGAAGAATGCAGGGTAATCTCATTAAAACTTATTGAAGGGTCTAGATAGAGTGGACGTGGAGAAGGTGTTTCCTATGGTGGGGGAGTCTAGGACCAGAGGACACAGCCACAGAATACAAGGACATCGCCTTAGAAGAGAGATGAGAAATTTCTTTAGCCAGAGGCTGGTAAATCTGTAAAATTCATTGCCATGGATGGCTGTGGAGGCTGAGTCATAGAGTACATTTAAAGTGGAGGTTGACAGGTTCTTGATTAGTAAAGGTATCAAAGGTTGCAAGGAGGAGGGGGGTAATAAATCAGCCGTGGTAGATTGGCAGAGCAGACTCGGTGGGCCGAATGACCTAATTCTTCTCCTTTGCCTCATTGTCAGGGTCTGATTCCTGTTGCTGACCGTAAGGAGTTTGTGCATTCTCCCCGTGACCACGTGGGTTTTCTTCTGGTTCTCCAGTTTCCTTCCACACAGTGTTAGTGCATCATGGGATGCTGTGTTGTTGCTGGAAGCATGCGACAACTGTGGACACAATCCTCGACTTGATTTGACACAAACACTGCATTTCACTGTATATTTCAATGTACATATAAATCTACAATACTGTTTTGAATTTTAATGGAAATCATTTCAACTGTTTCCCTGATCAGAGTCATATGGAAGTAGTGTGAAAGGTCATCTAAGAACATGAGCATTTAAAGGCCATTGTGTGGATGTTGGCACAGATTCTGGTTGTGCTCTGCTGCACCTTGCAGACCAACCACTAAAGTGAAGACAGTACAAGCTTGAGGCATGGGCGGTATCCAGTAGATATTTATAGTTGTGCATCTATCAAAAACCTGGTTTTCCCCAATGCCATTAGAGACCTCACTTAGTACGTATTTGGCAGGTTTAAGTTGATTACAAAAACAGTGTGGTGCATGAGGTAAGTAAACTGTATTGTTTCAAATGATAGAGTGTGAATTAATAACTCCAGCTTCCCTGCCCTAGATGTCATTGCTGTGCTGCTGAGAAGTGCTGAACAATGATTAGGAAATGGAAGAAAGTTAGAGCTTGTTGCTGTCCCTTGCTCTGAGTTACTTGTTAATGCATAGCTTGACAGACATTGTGAGATGATCCTTTAAGATTGTGAAAGTCTCTGCCTCTTGTATGATTAAGAGGGCAAAGGAAGGCATTTCATTTTAGAAAAGAAAGGTAAAACACTGAGGAAAAGGCTGTGACCATCTACTTTATCTATTACCCTCATGACTTAAAAACCTCTACCCATCCGTCTCCTTCGCTCAGGGAAAGCAGTCCCTGTCTGTGGTGCTGTTTAAATGCTAATGAGTTGTCTGGTTGGTTTGCTGTGAAACAACAGTGCAGTAGTGAACCCAGTGTGTCTGAGCAGATAGGCAAACTACATCAGCAATTCACATCTATGATTTGTATAATTAGGTAAACCAAATTTAAACTGAAGTGAATTATTTATGTGGCAGGAATTCACATTTAAAATGCCAGTTACAGAATATCTTTTAAGTAAATATATTTGATAGATGATTCTATATGTACTGCCTAGGTATTTTTTATATATTGAGATAAAGTGTGGAATAGATCCTTCTGGGCCTTCCAGCCATGCCACCAACTTAACTCTAGCCTGGTCAATGATCAAATGGTATGTCTTTGGACTGTAGGAGGAAATCAGAGAAAACTTGTACAATCTCCTTACAGGCAGTGGTGGGAATTGAACCCTGGTCACCGGTACTGTAAAGCATTGTACTAACCACTATGCCACCGGCTGCCCCTGTATGTTCAATAGGTAAGCAATCTTTAATCACTCCAGATGTGTAAAACTAATTGGCATGCAGATGTGTAAATCAGTTAATTATATGAATAACAATATGAAAAGGGATATTTCATAATAGTGTTGAAATCAGTAAAGCATCAGAAAACTTGGTATTGAAAAAAGTTAAGAAAAATCTGTAAGTTTATAAGCAGAGTCATAGAATGTGAAGTCCTAGCAAAGTATATTTTTGAATCACCAACGATTGCTTCAGCTGACACATGATTGATACACCTCAGGAAGCAAGTAAAGAACTTTTAAATGGATTAAAAGAGGATAAAAGGAGGGATAACTTCAGTCATGAGGAGAAATTCAGGAAATGTTAATACTTGTCACCTTTGGAACAGATAACTGACAGGTGACTCTATGAGTAGCTGGCAATAGAAATGCCTCTGGGATGGATATAACATCATTTAAAAACATTATTCTGCATTTCATTCATTATCAGCATCCACATTAGCCATTAGCTAGATGGTGTAATTTTTCCAACCTGTCAAATATCTGGATTGGGCAAATGCAGGTGGTTTTCCCTCAATTTCATTTGAACTTTTCTTTCCACTTTTAGCTAGTAGTTTAACTATTTGATAAATTTTGCTGCTATAACTTGGTGTTATTTTTGTTTGCAATGTATTTTCTGTGGTCAATTTTCCACATAAATGCAAATTGTTTTAATCTTGATCTTAAAAGGCAGTGTACTTTTATTCCATTTGGACTTTGGTGCAATTTTCAGATGAAAAGATTTCTTTATCAAACTTTTCAATGGAAGCAGCTGCTTTTAATATGCCTATTAGTGGTCCATGACTTGTTAGATTGAAAGATAGATATTACCAAACAATAACATCAATGGAGTTTAGTCAGTGAACTCATGGGAATTTATGCTTCAGATAGCGGTTCTGCGTTTCAAATGTGCAATTTAAGAAATTGGGCTTTCCGTTAATAATGGCAAGTAGTGCTGTAAACATGTCATCACTTCAGTTTGATCCTTCCATCAACACGTTATGCAGTCTAACTTTTAAGCAAAGTGTGAATTATTTTGCTCAAAGTTAATCAACCACTTCTTGCAGTCCAGCGTAATAATTACAAATTGCTGTTGGAGTGTGCAAAATGTAACCAAAAAAAAATCACAAAATCACTCTTCAAGTTGCCTAGACAGGAATGAAGTGTCAGCAAAGATCTCTGATTTGAGTAAATATCTGTTGCTCTTTTGCAACAAATATCTGGCATTCTTCCAGGAATAATACTGCTTTTATGATGGGTGATACTGCCAGTTTAACTAGGTTTCTGGTTTCTTGCAGATTGGATTTTAACAGATTTTTTTTTAAAATGATGTTAAGCAATTTTAATGCTTACATATTCCTGAAGCATCTAAGCTATTTAAAAATTGTGTTTTAAAAAAATGTCTTGAGTGTCTTGACTTTCCATCAAAGGCAGTCAAGCTGTTCTGGAATTTGGGGCACAGTCATAAGTAAAATGGCACCGGCGAACCAGGGTGACATTCTGTAGGTGACGAACAATTCCTCTCTTGAATTACTCTCACTGCAATTTGCAGCATGTAATTTCCCTTTAAGCAATGTACTCTTAAATCAAATTAATGAACTACAGTTTTCACAGTCTTCTCAAGGACATGACAGGCTTAACTCTCAAACAAGCTGGTACGGCACCTTTAAGCGGGTGACCAAGAAAATTATAAGAAGGCCAGGTACAATCTCCAGAAAGTCATCTCATGAGCAAAGTGGCAATTCCGAACCAAACTTGAATCAAGAAAGAGTGATCGACAATTGTGTCAGGGCCTAAATGCTTTTACCTTTTAAAGTAAAATCAAGCGACAAAGGTGACAACAAGGCTTCACTTCCAGATGAGATTAATGCTTTCTATGCTCACTTTGACAGTCCAAACAAGGAGGAATCATCATGACCTCCCACAGTCCCCAGTGGTCCTGTGATTTCATTCTCTGTGGCTGATGTGCAAGCATCCTTCAGGGGGTGGGGAGGGTGAACACACAGGAGGCATTCCGTCCAGATGGGGTACATACCAAGTACTGAAGACCTGTGCTGTTCAATTGGCTGGAGTGTTTACCGATATCTTTAGCCTCTTGCTTTGGTGATCTGGAGGTACCCAACTATACCAGTGACTCCCTAAGAATAACATGGTAATCTGCCTCAATGACTATCGTTCATTGGCACTTGTATCCACAGTGATGAGGTGCTTTGAGAGGTTGGTGATAAAACCTATCAACCCCTGCCTGAGAAGCAACTTGGATCTGCTCTAGTTTCTCTACTGGCACAACAGGTCCACAGCAGATGCCATATCATTGGTCTTCATTCAACACTGGAAATTCTGGACAGTGAAGATGCATACATCAGAATGCTCTTTATTGACTACAGCTCGACATTCAATACTACCTCAATAAGCTTCAAGGCCTTGGCCTCAGTACCTCCTCAATTTCCTTACTTGCAGTTCAGATTGGCAACAACTCCACAATCTCCATCAGCTCAGGTGCACCACAAGGCTGTGTACTTAATCCCCTGCTATACTCACTTTACATTTACAACTGTGTGGCTCCAATGTCATATACAAGTTTGTTGAAGACATCACTGTTGTAGGCCAAATCAAAAGTAGTGACCGCCATGTTGTTCAGCTGCATACCTTAAGCTTTGTACACTTCTAGTTGCCATGTTATAAGGAGATGATTAGAGTGGAGGACATGGGAGATTCACCAGGATGCTGCTTGCTGAAGCATTGCAGTTATGAAAAGAGATTGAAAGAAGCTAAAGAGAGACGTATGCAAAATTATGATGGGTGTACGAAGGCTATATAGTAGGGAAGCTATTGTCATGGCAGATCTATCTAAATCTAGAGGGGTTAAGTTTAGTGTAAGAGATAGGATGTTTTGAGAGGTTTTGAGGAAGAACTATTTAAAATAACCCATCTTGTTGTGTAACTTGTCTCCATACTGTGGCTTTAGCAGTTTCATTATTAAAACAGATTGAACTTTTAAAGTGCCAAGTAGCTCAGCCTGCTAAGCTTATGCAACAGCACCTTATCAATACAGTTTGGGCTAAAGATAGAGACTGCCTCACTCAGTATTTAGAGCAGGGGTTCCCAACCTCGGGTCAGCTGACTCCTTGCTTAATGGTATTGGTCCATGGCATAAGAAAGGTTGGGAACCACTGATTTAGAAGATTTATGATGTCCCCAGCGAAAGAGTAATAATCTTGATTCTTCCATCTATTTGCCTAATTACTTATATAGTAGGACAGAACAATTAGGGCCATACTTGCCAAGTATCAAAAGGGCGAACTGTAGGATTATGGAATTTTTGTGGGACTTCAGTCAGACCTGATGGGAGTGCAAATTATAGCAAATGAGGAGCCTGCTGGATTATTCTCTTGTAGGTGATATTCCTCTCAGAGCTGTAGGACTATAGGAATCTGAAGGTTAAATCAATGACAATACAGATGAAAATCAATAGGAATGACTTAATCAACTATTTGGCTTCGGATAGGAATGCTAATTATTAACTACAAGATGAAAAAGAGATAAAAGGGGCCTTGTTCCTAAAATGTTTCATCCCTGCAGGGAGAGGTGGTAGAATGTTAGTACAAATGATCATCAGAATCAGATTTAATGACACTGGCAAATGTCATTAAATGTTGTTTTGCTGCAGCAGTACAGTGATACATAAAAAGAAAATAATAAATTGCAGTAAGAATATATACTTATAGAAATTAAATAAGTAGCACAAAAAAGAGAAAAAAATAGAGGTATTATACATGGGTTCATTATTCATTTGGAAATCTGATGGTGGGGAGGAAGAAGTTGTTCCTAAAATGTTGAGTATTCAGGCTCCTGTAACCACCACTTTGATGGCAAGAGAAGAGGCATGTACTCTTTACGATACATCTGCAGAAATTTGCACAAGTCTTTGGTGACACAGAGTCCCCTCAAAATCCTAATGAAATATAGTTGCTGTCTTGCCTTCTTTGTAATTACATCAATATGTTGTGCCTAGGATTGATCTTCAGTGATGTTGACACCCAGAAACTAGAAACTGCTCACCCCTTCCACTGTTGTTCACTCTAAGGGCTGGTGTGTGTTCGGTTGACTTCCCCTTCCTGAAGTCCCCAGTCAATTCCTTGGTCTTACTGATGTTGAGTGCAAGGTTGCGGGTGAGATGCCACTTAGTCAGCTGATGTTTCTGACTGCTGTAAGTCTCTTTGTTACCATCTGAAATTCGGCCAGCAATTGTTGTGTCATCAATAAATTTATGACATTTGAGCTGTGCCTAGCCACACAGTCAAGGGTGTAGGGAGAGTAGAACTGTGGGCACCAGTGTTGAATGTCAGCAAGGAGGAGATATTATTTCTGATCCATATTGACTGTAGTCTTCGGATGAAGAAATCAAGGATACAGTTGCAGGAGGAGGTATGGAGACCCACCTTTTTGGAGCTTATTGATTAGTACTGAGGGTATGATGGTGCTGAATGCTGAACTGCAATCAATAAACAGCATCCTGACTTAAGTATTGCTATTGTCCAGGTGGTCCAAGGGCAAGTGGAGAACCAGTGAGATTGTGTCCACTATAGACCTATTGACAATAGGTAAATTGCAACAAATTCAGGTCCTTGCTTTAGCAGGAAGTGACTAACCATTACTATCTTCTCAGTGCACATAATCACAGGTGATGTAACTAGATGATAATCATTGAGGTAGCTCACACTGCTCTTGGGCACTAGTACAATTGTTGCCCTTTTGAAGCAGATGAGAACCTCTGACTACAGCAGTGAGAGATTGAAGATGTCCTTGAACACTCTTCCCAGTTGGTTAGCACAAGTTTTCAGTGCTTTACCAGGTAAACTATTATGGTCTGGCACCTTGTGAGGGTTATCCTTTTGAAAGATGTTCTGATATTGACCTCCCAGGCAGAAATGCTGCAGGATTCACACAGATGTAGTTTTATTCTCCCTTTCAAAACATGCATAAAAGGCATTGAGAGAAAATGCGGTTGCAGGTCTGCAAGCACAGATAACCTTTGAAGAGATGTTGGTTGCATTGAGTGATTGATTAAATCAAGGATATTTTATAATCAGATTCTGACCAAGGCAGATGTGATCAGATACAGAGGCAGGAGTGAAATAGGGTAATTCAGAACTACTTTCTTCAGTTTTCTCTGTTGTCTTCACCAGATTTTTAAATTTTATTTCAAAAGTTGCAAAGGTTGTTTTAACAATACTATGATAAAACATTTCAAGCCACAGTGTTTTTCAACAACACTTTATGAATGCTGTTCCTTTTTTGAATTTGAGTTCTTGTATTTACATGGGCCCCTTCAGCATAGTTTCTTTACATCAGTTCCTCACTTTCATTTCTTAAATGTAGGTTGTTACATTTATTCATACTAAACCTCACTTTATATCCGTGTTCATGGTGCTATATGACTGTCATCAGATCTTATCAATGTTTGTTCAAGCAACATAGTATTTCAGCTGCTGTAGTTATACAGTATGTACCTTGGTTATTAAAGGTCAATCAACGTGCATTTTGAGAGTTGCTTCCTCTGTCCATTTGAAAATGGATTTTGTTCTGATCCTTGAGGTATAACATCTGCCATTCCTTAAAAAGTCCAACAAAGCATATTCTTCATGGATTAACACTCCAATTGTTTTTTTCCCTGGATCCTTTTATACACTTCCTCATTTAAAATTTTTACTACAGTGGGTTGCATTGCCAAATAACAACCTAAGATACCTTGCATACAGTTTATCCACCTTGACCTATGACTGGTATTAGTTCCTAAGGCAATTAGTTTAAGTCAAAGTTGAGAGTTTATGTGCATTTATTATCAAAATACATATGCCACCATATACAACCTTGAGATTCATTTTCTTGTGGCCATACTCAATAAATCTAATAACCATAATAGAATCAGTGGAAGACTGCACCAACAGGGCAGACAACCAGTGTGCAAAAGACAACAATCTAAAAGAAAGAAAAATAATAGATAGAAAGATAAAGAACATGAGATGAAGAGTCCTTGAAAGTGAGTCCATAGGTTGTGGCAACAGTTCGGTGATGGGGCAAGTGAAGTTATCTCTTCTGGTTCAGGAGCCTGATGGTTGAAGTGTAATAACTGTTCCTGAACCTGGTGGTGAGAGTCTTGAGGCACCTGTATGGCACCAGTGAGAAGCCAAACCTAGATGGTGGGTCCCTAATGATAGTGGTTTTGATATGGGCTCTTTTATACAAAAAAAACAATGTTCCAACTTTTGGCTCTGTCCTATGGAGCTACAAATCCTGCAGTGAATCTTTCACAGATGGCAAAGGCATCAGCTGCATCTTTAAATTGCACCTCTCTGGTATGGAAGTTCTTTTTAGAGAGGCAGGTAATCTTAAGTTTTGGACATCCATGTTTCTAGCCAGCATTATTATTTCAATTCTTGCCTCAAGTAAGTTGCCCATTCATCTCATTGTTATTTGTTGAGTTTCTGCATTTAATGCTACTGCTAAATTTGCCTAAATTGTAAAGTGACTGCATCCTATGGGCTGTGAAGCAGCTGGGGTATTCTGAGGATATGGTAAATGTTGCAAAAAATAAATGCTTTCTTTATCTCTCATCACTGTCGATAATTGCCCATACATGACACTTTGACTTTGCTTTGCTTCCAAAACTAAAATAGGTATTGCAATCAAATAAGAATGTATGAAAACAGTATCTGGAATATACTTATTAATTGAGCATCCAAGTTATTTGGGAATCCCTTGGGAATCCAAGTTATTTCTCTGTATTAAACACCAAATACCAACCTAAATCTGACCAGTCCAGTACCTCTTCGTAAAGGACAACAAAAGCAGTAACTGGTTTAGACAAAACACTTGAGCTTGGTTTGTGAATGAAACTGTTGAATTCTGTTTTTGATTGTGAACAAGGAAGGGTTCTTTTGATCTATTAAAAATCTAGAAATAGATTTCTAGAAGGTCAAGTAAAATAAAATCATATGTATTTCAGAACCATGCCATCTTTGTAGTTATATAAATTGCTCATTTGAACGAATTGTTTAAATTTCAGCAGTAATTTGTGCAGTGGTTAACATTTTGAATTTGTTCATCCAAATTTAATTTTGCTTTGCCTGTAGAATCTCCTTTAAGGTATCATAAACAGCAAGACATTTCTCAAAGGAGCAGTCACAGCTTGCACAATTTTTCCTTATGGTTTGGCTTGCAGCTGTTTGACTCCAGTTGTGATCATTTCCTGTTACTGGTCTTCCTTTTCCAAATGATTTGTTTTAAGCATCTATGTGAGAATGTTTGGTGATTTTCTTTACCTTCCCCACCACTCTTTTCTGGGTCTCTTAATTTTTATTGGTGACTACCTGTTATATTGTAAATGTGCTACTTCTAATAGTTTTATAGAAATATTTCCAGGAAGTTGGATGATCTGGGTGATTTCACACTTCAGTGGAAAAAAAAACTGTTTCCACAAGCCTGTGAATTACATCTAAATTTAGTTTTGATTTTGTACATTTCTAAAGAATGCTTTTTATTATTCTGGTATTTGAAATGCCATGCCATAATTGAGGCAATGATGAAATTGAAGGTTAAAATAATTCATTTTTCTTGGTATAGTTTTGGATTTTATTTTTCCTTTTCTGGGTGTTTGCTTTTACATTTCCCATGTTAAACACAAGTCCAGAGAGGTGATGAATTTAGTCAAGAAGAAAAAAGAAAAGCATGTAAAGCTTTGGAAGTTTAGATCAAACGAGCACATGAGGAGTATAAAGAGGCCAAGAAAGAACTAAAGAGAATTGGGAAAGCCATGAGTGGGCCATGGAAAGCCCTTGGTAAGTAGGATTTGGGTGAATCTCAAGGCATTCTATACATGAGTCAAGAGCAAAAGGATAACCAGGGAGCAGGTGGGACCACTCAAGGATAAAGAGTGGATCATTTGCTTGGATGTGTGTGAGGTACTTAATGAATGCTTTCTTTCAGTATTTACCAAGGAAAAGTATATGGAAGACCTGGAGGTTGGTGCTGTGTGTATAAATATGTTGAGGCATTTGGAGGTCAAGGAGGAGGAAGTATTAGACCTTCTAACGAGTATTAAGGTGGATAAGACCCCAGGACCTGATGGGATTTAACCCAGGTTATTGAAGGAGACAAGACATGAGATTGCTCGGTCCTTGACCAGTATCTTTGTGTCCTCTCTAGCCACAGGTGAGGTCTCAGGGGAACGGCAAGCGGCTAATGTTGTACTTATATTTAAGAAGGGAACAAGGGAAAATCCTGGGAACTATAGACCAGAAAGTCTCACTTTAGCTGTAGGAAAATTGCTGGAGAAAATTCTTAGGGATAGGATATATGAGCATATTGAAACCTATGACCTAATTAGGGACCGCCTGCATGGCTTTGTGCGTGGCAGGTCGTGCCTCACCAATTTGGGTTTTTTGATGAGAAAAGTTGATGAGGGTAGGGCATTAGATGTTGTCTAAATGGATTTTAGTAAGGCATTTGGAAAAGTGCCTCTTGGGAGGCTAATCCAGAAGATTAGGATGCATGGGATCTGCAGTGAATTGGCTGTTTGGATTCAGAATTGGCTTGCGCATAGAAGACAGGGTAGTGGTTAAAGGGACTTACTCGAGCTGGAAGTCTGTAATTAGTGGAGTTCTGCATAGATCTGTGCTGCGACCTCTGCTATTTGTAATGTATATAAATGACCTGGATAAAAATGTAAATTGGTGGGTTAGTAAACTCCACCAAGATTGGTGGAGTTGTGGACAGTATAGAAGACTGGCAAAGAATACAGCACGATATAGATCAGTTACAGATATGGGCTGAGAAATGGCAGATGGCGTTTAACCCAGATAAATGTGAGGTGTTGCACCTCTGTAGGGCAAATGCAAGGTGATGGTACACTGTTAAGGGCAAAATCCATAACAGTGCTGCTAAGCAGACAGATCTTGGGATCCACGTTCATAGCTCTTTGAAAGTGGTTGATAAAGTGATTAAGAAGGCTTATGGAATGCTTGCTTTTATTAGTTGGGGCAGTGTCTAAAGACAAAAGTCAGTAGTTTATGTTGCAAAATTATAAAACTGGTTCGGCCACATCTGGAGTTTTGCATACAGTTCTGGTTACCACTCTATAGGAAGGATGTTGAGGATTTAGAGAGGGTGCAGAAGACATTTACCAGGATGCTGCCTGGTTTAGAAGGCATGTGCTATCACGAGAGGCTGGATAAACTTGAGTTGTTTTCTCTGCAGTGTCAGGGACTAAGGGGAGATGAGATAGAGGTTTACAAGATTGAGAGGCATAGATAGAGTGGACAGAGAGTATCTGTTTCTCAGGGCTGAAATGTCTAATACCAGAGAGCATGAAGGTGAGAGGGGGGTAGGGAGGGCTAAGTTTTTTACTCCGGGAAATGGAGTTAAATGAAGTTTTGAACATCAGTATTTATCAATGTAGAGGTCCTGTCATACAATGGTCTAAGTTGAAAGAAACATTTATGGTTTTGGCTTTAAAACTTAACTGCTTAGTAAGCAAATCTTATTTTTAATAAAAAAAATGGTTTATCTGTGGGAGGGGGTGCTAATGGTATTGAAGCAGGATGATATTTTGTCCCAGAGATCCTCCTTTTTCAGTCATGTTTGGTGTATACAACAGTACCATTCAAACAGTTTGGTGTGTGTTTTGGGCGTCCTTGTATGGTGTCTAAAGTAGATCTGAAAATATGCTTATTTACTATTTGCCACCACTTGTCACACAATCCCAGTAGGTAATAATTAGATAGCCACAAGATCTTGAGCCACCCTACTTTCCTACCCTAGTGGTCTTCCATTCATTACTTTCCTCTTTCCCAGCTAGCTTCAGTTATACATCTCCATAGGCAAGGCACATTATTATACTGCATCTTTTTTTTATTTGTAGTTGCAATACATTTTTGTTTTGAGGTAGATACTGCACTGATGAAAATACCTGAGTTTTTTAATCTACTGGACATAATTTATATGTTTGTTGGTCAGATGATTAAAACAAGGGATGGAGAAATAAGCTACGTGATTGTATGGATGGCTTGTGGCCTTTGTTGCTTTTGCTGAATGTATGATCAGCAAAAGTTCACTGAATTAATCTGTTCTTAACTAATACAGAATACATTAGGGTAGAGTGAGTTGAATACCCTAACTATTGTGTTGTATCATTTAAACATCTGTTTTATATATATTTCAATATGTGGTTGATATCTTGAATTCTCTGCCAGAGGAAGTTCTGGAATGAGTTGCAATTTCTGTTTGAAAGACATTTAGACAGACATTTGAATAGTAAGGTTTCAGACCGAATACAAGCAAATAGATACTGATTGATGCAGATGACACAAGTTGGTATTTGCATAATGGACCAAAGAGCCTGTCCTGTTCTGTTCTGTACAGCTCTCTAAATCTAGTGTAGCGGTTTTGTTGTAATCTCAATAATAAACAAGTCTATTACTGGTGCATTGGGTTTGAATTTACTGGCTATATGATCAGTAAATAAAACTTGTTAGGAAATATTAGATTCTGATTTATGACCTGTACATCAAAACATTAGGTGAGATGAGTCATTTGTGTTAACAGCCGATATTCACATAGATGTGCCGGGGGCAGCCTGCAGGTGCCGTCACGCATTCTGGCATCAACGTAGCTTGCCCACAGTATTCAGCAGCAACAAAACAAGCCCCTTTCCCATTTCCCCCCACACACACACACACGCACACACACACACATGCACACGCACACACACACATGCGCACACACACACGCGCGCACACACACGCGCACACACACACACACACACACACTTACTTTCAACTTCAGGACAGGCTGATTGTGGGCCTCCAGTCCCTGGCCATGGGCTCTCAGACATTGGTCCTCCAGCCTCCATTTACTGGCCATGGACTCTCAGACTCTCAGACATTGGTCATCCAACCTCCAGTTGCTGGCTCCAGACTCTCAGACATCAGTGCTCCAGCCTCTAGACTCTGGCCCTAGACTCATAGATGTCAGTTCTCTGAACTCCAGCCCCTGATCTGGACTTTCAGACTAGCAGACATTGATTTCCCAACCTTCAATCCCTGGCTGGGACTCTCAGACATTAGTCCCCCAGCCTCTAGTCCCTGGCCTGGACTCTCAGTCATCAGTTCTCCAACCTCCAGTCTGTGAATCCAAATGCTTGGACTCGAAGACATCCACTCCCTGGCCCAGAATCATGCTAACTGTGGGTCTGTACCTCCATACTCACTGACTTCAGGTTCCACCTTTTGGCTTTCTACCTCAAGACATTTTGAGGTCTGGACTCCAGCCTTCAGCTTTGTCCTCTGGACTTCAACCTCTGGGTATTGACCCCAGGACTCACCAATCACAGGTTTGACCTTTTGGGCTTTTGACTGACCCAACCTCAGGGATTGCTGACCTTTGATTGTGGAGTGCGTTGGGCCTCAATTGCCAGACTTGCATGGACCTCTGATTCAGGATTTGCCAACCTGGGAATTTCTGGTCTCAGTGCCTGTTGACCCAACCTCCACAATTTTTGACTTTTGACTGCAGAGTGCTCCAACCTGCACTTTGACATTGGCTCCTGCTCTTATCTCTTCATTCTGTCTCATCCCTGCCCCTAAATCCTGACCTGACCTCAAATCCCCACAGTGCCCCCAAACCATCCTTATGAACCTTAAAAAAAAAACCTCCGTCTAAGCTGCAACAGCAGATGTGGCAGCTCGGTGCCAACTTGACATGATTTCCTGCCCTGCCCTCTATCGCTTTCATCTTTCCCTGAACCCTAACCTGATTCCTAACTCCCTGTGCTGTCCCCAAAACCATCAGTACAAATCTAAACACAAATGTCTGAGCCATGTCATTTGTATTGATTTGCATGCTCACCAGATAGAGGAGCAAAGTTGAAAGACCAGTTAATTAGATGTAGTCAATTTTATGAGAAAAATTCTAGATTTTGGAAGGAAAATTTTGATAGAAACTAAGGAGTTTAAAAGTTGAGGTCCTGGGGTTGGAAATGTAAATGATCCTCATTTCAGGCTGGAAAGGGGAATACTTTAAGACTGAGAGGAACTAGAAAAGAAAATTTGAACAACAGTAATAAAATGAATTCTAATTAAGAACAGACTAATATGCTGGTGATATTAAACTTGATTCTGATTCTGTAAAGTAATAAATTGGTTTCTTATTTCACCTAGGTAGTTTTGGAATTCATTGTTGGTATTTTTGATTGAGCTATGATCCTAAGAATTGCGTAGCTGCTTTTTATTCATGTTTTTGAAAGCTTGTGGGATTTGTGAAATTTTGAAATATTCTCAACCGTAAAGCACAATTTCAATTCTCTGTAAATATTTCAGCAGTTTTTAATACCATTTTGCTTTCACTGAGATATTATCTTCACACCTTAACTTGGATTAATTCTGTTCAATATAGAGATTAAACAAAATTGCATGTGTAGTTGCATATGCATGAAAAATTAATGGTGGATTTATTAAGTCAAGGAATCAGATATAAACCACATTTGATATTTTTATCTTCAAAAGCTGAATACATAAATATTCCTGGGAAGTAGTCATCCTTCTGTAGCATTTTGAATTCCTTTGATTTCATCAGAACTGGCTTTCATGTGAGCCGTGTTCTTGCTGTGTGTGAAAACTTGTGCAATACTATCCAGATAGAACTAGAAATTCAGTCTGAAACAACACACAAAATGCTGGAGGAACTTAGGTTAGACAGCATCTATGGAAAAAAAGTACAGTCGACGTTTCAGGCTGAGACCTTTCAGCAGGACTGGAGGAAAAACAACTGAGGAGTAGATTTGAAAGCTGGGGGGAGGGGAGGGAGAAGTGCCAAATGATAAGTGAAAACTTGGAGGGGGAGGGATGAAGCAAAGAGCTAGAAACTTGATTGGTGAAAGAGATAGAAGGTGATGGAAGAAAGAAAAAGGGGAGAGGGGGAAAACCACCAGAAGGAGTTACAGGTTTCCCCCGCTATCCGAAAGTAGACCGTTCCTTTGCAACCATTCATAAGCCAAAATGTCGTAAAGTGAAGAAGTAATTATCATTAGTTTATATGGGAAAAAATTTTGAGCGTTCCCAGACCCAAAAAAATAACCTACCAAATCAAATCAAATAACACATAAAACCTCAAATAACACTAACATATAGTAAAAGCAGGAATGATATGATGAATATACACCCTATATAAAGTAGAACTATTGTATGTACGGTGTAGTTTCACTTATCAAACTTGGGAAGACAGCAAACCAAAATCAATTTGAGGAAAAAAATCGGCACGTACACGCATGCGCAAACAACTGCCCTCACAAAGCTTCACGGTCATTGTAGTCTTTCTTGGGGAAAACACATGTATAGACCGGGTGTCTTATTTTTGTAAAAGCGAAAATCCTCTTTGGTTAGCGAAAACAGTTTCTAATGTAGGTCTTTCATAACAGAGAGCTGTCGTAAATCAAACATTTAAAAAACGGGGGCCACGTGTAACATGAAAGAGGGACAAGGGGTTGGGAAATGGTGATGTGGTGGGGGGGGGGGGGGAGAGGCATTAATGGATCTTTGAGAAATCCATGTTCATGCCATCAGATTGGAGGTTACCCGAGTGGAATATAAGGTGTTGTTCCTCCAACCTAAGTGTGGCCTTATCCCAACAGTAGAGGAGGCCATAGATGGACATACTGGAATTGGAAGTAGAATTAAAGTGGGTGGCCACTGGTGATCCCGTTTGTTCTGACAGACTGAGTGTAGGTGCTCAGCGAAGCACTCTCCCAATCTACGTCAGTAACCCAGTCTGAAACTCACATGGCTGTTCATTGTGCAATGAAATTCATTCTCATTGAGATTCTGTAGTAAACTGTTGGATATTTTATTATTTATCCTGTTGCTGAAATGTGTTTTTTGATGAGCAAGTAAAATGCTTTTTGGAATAGTAGCCCAGGATTATGTATCTTAAGAAGACACATGGAAAGAAGAATCCCACAGTTTAAGGAGAGGCCTATAACATTACATGACAAAACATAGTGAAGATATTTATAAACAGTAACAAATCTGCAAGCAATCTGACTAACATCCAGCTTGTTAAGTGACTATCTTAAGAAATATTTCTTTGAATTGTAGTTTCGAGTGGCATTACGTAAGTGTAAGTTATTTCTTTGCATCTATGGTGTCTTTGTCCAGAAATTGTGCAGGGGAAATGTAAAATAATTCCGCTTCACTCTTGTTACTATTGTTTTATAGAGAAAATAATCGGTTTTCTTCCTCTTAAAATGGAAGTTGTGAATATTATTTAATCAAGTCATTTAATAAGTATGGCTAAAAGTGGAAGTTATCAATACTTTTCAGCAGGTTATGTAATTGGCATATCTAAATATTTTTAGATGAGTACAAGTTCAAGCCAAAATGTTCAGGTAAGCTAATGGTTAGCTCTACTGTATATTTATGAAATTATATATAACCAATAAAGGAGCAGTGGTATATTAGCGTGTCAATATAGTATAGTGATACTGCAGTTTGTGGTGTATTTGTGCGTGATGTTCTTGTCCTTGGTGGTGGAGACTCATTTCAGGTGCAGATGGAGTAACTCAAGTGAGTAACTGCAGTGCATTTTGAAGGTGGTGCACACTGCAGGCACATTGTGTCAATGTGGAGGGAATGAATGTTGAGCATGGGGAGTGAGGTGCCCATAAGAATAAAGCAAGAGGGCCATTTGGCCTCAAGCTACAGACAAAATCATGGATGTGTCTTCTATCACAATGCTATTTTTTCCCCTTTGATTCCTCCAATACTCAGAAATCTATTAATATGTTTTGATTGAAGCTATTGTCCTCTGGGATGGAGATTTCCAAAGATTTGTCAATGTTTGAAGAAATTCCTCTCAGTTTCTTTCAGTTCTAAATGGTCTTCCCCTAGTTTTAGTCTTCTCAGCTAGGGAAAGCATCATTCGTGCAACCAACTAACCAATCTTTTCTACAACTTGATAAAGGTAGTTTCTTATTCTTCTGAACTCAGAAAATAGAGCCTACTCTGTTTGCCAAAATCTGAGAGACATGCCATCTCATGCACAAATCCTCTTGCAAAAAAAGGCCAATATCCTATCTACCTTCTTAATTCCCTGCTGAATTTGCTACATTATTGGGATTGGATTTCTTGTACCATTTGTGTTGTTCAGTTGTCTGTTACCTTTCATGGGTAGGTTTGGCAGGACTGTAAATCTGTGCATGTATTAGTGAAGTTATTGTCTTTTTTTGCTGTTGTGCACCATATGTTTTGGGAATATTTGATGCTGTTACCAGGACCCCCTTCTGCATTCTTCATAGAAACCAGGATATAGAGTAAGGGACATTCCTGGTTTATTATGGTTGAATACATTAAGATTTGAGCTTGTTCCCAGGTCTGTCCCATTTAGACTGATAGCTGGTGTGTGTGTGTGCACAAGGTACAGGCTATTTTTTTTGTCCTTATTAGAGCTGTACCAAGGTCATGTGTCTTGTGCTCACCCCCTACTGTAAATTCAGGACTCAGCTAGCTCATTCAAAGGTGGTACTGCCAAGTGATTTATGATATCGTAATCCCATATTCAGATGGCGGTTGTTTGGTCAGTGTTTCAACTGACCTTGTGACATAAGAATAGAGTTGACTTTGAGGGTGGCTAGGGAATGTTCACCTGTTTGTATCCCAATGTGGCACCACATCTGCTGAATCTATATTGCTAGCAGGGCTGAATGTACTTGGGGATTGGTGTTTTCTTGGTGTTCACCTGGCAGAGAATCTCACCTGGTCCCTCAACACCTGCTCCATAGCAAAGAAAGCCCAGCAGCGTCTCTACTTTCTGCGATGGCTGAGTAGAGTCCATCTCTCTCCCCCCCCCATCCTCATCACATTCTACAGAGGTTGTATTGAGAGCATCCTGAGCAGCTGCATCACTGCCTGGTTCGGAAATTGCACTATCTTGGATTACAACACCCTGCAGCGGATAGTGAAGTCAGCTGAGAAGATCATCGGGGTCTCTCTTCCCTCCATTACAGACATTTACACTACACACTGCATCCACAAAGCAAACAGCATTATGAAGGACCCCACACACCCCTCATACAAACTCTTCTCCCTCCTGCCATCTGGGAAAAGGCACCGAAACATTCGAGCTCTCATGACCAGCCTATGTAACAGTTTCTTCCCCCAAGCCATCAGACTCCTCAATACCCAGTCTGGACTGACACCAACTTACTGCCCTCTACCATGCCTATTGTCTTGTTTATTATTTATTGTAATGCCTGCAATGTTTTGTGCACTTTATGCAGTCCTGGGTAGGTCTGTAGTCTAGTGTAGCTTTCTCTGTGTTGTTTTTACATAGTTCAGTGTAGTTTTTGTATTGTTTCATGTAGCACCATGGTCCTGAAAAACATCTCGTTTTTACTGTGTACTGTACCAGCAGTTATGGTCGAAATGGCAATAAAAAGTGACCTGACTGACTTGGTTCTAGTTGACAGGAAGGCAACAGAAAGCCTTCTCAAATAACTACTTGTTACAACAGTGGTGTGCAGAAAAGCATCTCTGAATTCACAGCACATCAAACCTTAAAGTGGATGGGCTACAGCAGCAGAAGACCATGAATGTACAGAAATGCTCACTGGTCACTTTATTAGCTATAGGAAGTGACATTTGTAGTATACTAGAATTATTTCCATCCAAAACTTCATATTCATTTGAAGATTAAAATGAGTTGATTTGTGTGTGTTGCTAAATGCTGTACTAGCTTGCATGTCATATATTTGTACAGACTTGTCAATATTATTAAAGCTCATGATTTCATGATGCCCTTTGGACAGCAATTTGCAAGATGTGCCAACAGCTTCATGCAGCCATGTGAGCATTTCTTTATATATGTGACACTAAGTTAAGGATTCAGTGCAAAAGATCTGTCTAATTAAAACTGATGCAGGCATGGTGTCTCAATTCAATTGAGTGGTGTATCTCTAGAAGGAAACCAATTAATTATTAGGCAATTTACTGTTTTTTATTGTTATAATAATTATTAGATTCTTTTGAAGGCTTCCGAGAGAAAAGGATAAGGTTTAGCCATTAACTGTTTTATTGGCACCACTTGTTCTGGTCCCTGAATTGATGGTCTTTGTGTGGTGAAGACCTTTGCTATTTAGATTAAGATTGGCTTAAATGTTCAAATTGACAATGGTGGATCCACAAAGTTAAGTCCCTATTTTCCATATAGGTCAGGAGAAATAGGCTGCTACAGGGAGTAATTTTTAAAGATATTTTTCCATTCTTTTTTCATGCATAATTAGAATTTTAAAGTTGTTCTTTCTTTATATTGGCTTTGCTGGCAAAGGGCCTAGAGAGAGTTTTAAGGAATGATTGCACCAATTCAGTTCCAGATGATCGTTTCAAATCATAGTCCTACCGTGATGTTTAAGGGGCAGGGTGGAGATGCGTCTCTACCAAAGGAGGTGTGAGACACTCCTTCCCTCCAGTACCCTGCATGGCAACCTTGGGCAAGGTGTAGAACCTGCTTAGCACCCCCTCACCCTACCCACCCCAGTCCAGTCTTAGTTACATTGGTCATTAGGAACAGGTGGTTGTATGAGCAGCTGGTGCATATCACAAGAACTGGTTATGTGACCACTGATGCCAGACAGGCAATCTCAGAAGATTAATGTTAATGGCTGGGGTCACCCATGTTGTAAAAATTTGCCAAAGACAGTCATGGTCACGGAAGGATCACCTATGTCATACGACATTGCACAGAACGAATGAAAAGAACCGTGCTGTGAGTAGAATCATTCTGGGAATTGCATTCCGTTGTAAACAGAGACTGATATTTCTTTGCAAGAAATTTAATTGTCTAAAGGTGATTCATAAGGAATATTCTTACAATAAAATTTCTCATTTGTAGGCAGGCACAAGGTTCTTGGTTTTCAGCGTTGAATCATCTGGTTGAATATCTTGTTACAAAGAAACTTAACCAGCAATCCTTCTTTGTTATTTAAACTACATCTGTGTCTTTGCATGTGCCAGCGCATACTTTTCCAATCCATTTCAATGTAGGTGGTGAAAATATTTACTAGGGCAAGACTGAATACCAATTAAGCCATTTTATTTCACAAGTGAGCTTTAGTGCATCTGTCATGATAGGACTTGCTTAAGTAAATCAGTACTGTTTCGAACACTGTGTTAAAGTTTTGATGTTGAAAGACTTTTTTTTTACTTGAGCACAATTTTTAATGAACCTTCTGAGTTTGGTGAAAGCTTTCCCTTGTGTTTTTCTGGTTAAACACCTAACTGACTACATGTGTTTGCTTATCTCATTTTTAAAAATCTCCATGTTCAGAACCTTGAAATTGTACTTGACATCATTTCTCCTGTGCCAGGAACTAGGATCTCCTAATACTTGCTGTTGATAGTGAGAGGCATCATTGTTAATTGTTTACACTCTTTAGGCAAATAATTTTTAAAGATTAATTCACTTGTATTTAACCACTGTTTGACCTTTACTTGTTCCATTATAGGTTGCTTTAAAACAGAGTCCTAATTTTTTTTTCCCCATTCAAATAGTTTCTGTGAAATAATGCCTAAAACATTCTATAGCAAAGGGGAAAGCATTTAGGTTGGATGTACACCCAGTGGCCACTTTATTAGGTCTGTAGTCTAGTGTAGCTTTCTCTGTGTTTTTTTATTACGTAGATCAGTCTAGTTTTTTGTACTGTGTCATGTAACACCATGGTACTGAAAAATGTTGTCTCATTTTTACTATCCTCTGTACCAGCAGTTATGGTCGAAATGACAATAAAAGTTGACTTGACTTAACAGGAGTGGAACCTGGTATGGGCTTCTGCTTCTGTAGCTTGTCCACTTCAGGGTGAACACGTTGCACTTTCAGAGCTGTTCTTCTGCATGTCACTGCAACAGAAGTTACTGTCACCTTCCTGTCAGCTAGTCTGGCCATTCTCTGAACTATTACAAGTTGTTTTCACCCTCAGAACTGCTGCTCAGTGGATTTTTTTTGTTTTTCACACAATTCTCTGTAAACTCTAGAGCCTGCTGTGTGTGAAAATCCCAAAAAATCAACAGTTTCTGGGATACTGACACCAATAATCATTCCACAGTCAAAGTCACTTAAATTACGTTTCTTCCCCATTATGAAGCTTGGTCTGAGCAACAAATGAATCTTTTGATTATGTCTGCATGCTTTTATGCATTGAGTTGCTGTCACATGATTGGCTGATTAGATATTTGCATTAATGAGCAGTCATACAGGTGTACCACTGGCACACGTAAAATGCTGGAGGAACTCAGCAGGCCAGGCAACATCTATGGAAATGAATAAACAGTTGGCGTTTGCCGAGACCCTTCATCACAACTAAAGGAAAAAGACACAAAGTCAGAGTAAGAGGGTGGGGGGGGGGGGGAAGGAAGGGGGGAAGAAATACAAGGTAGTAGGTGATAGGTGAAACTGGGGGGGGGTGAAGTAAAGAGCTGGGAAGTCAATTAGCAAAAGAGATAAAGGGTTGGAGAAAGGGGAAGAAGGCCATAGAAGAAAGGAAAGGAGGAGGAGCATTGGGGGGGGGTGATGGACAGGTAAGGAGATGAAGTGAGAGGGAGAAATGGGAATGGGCAATGGTGGCCATTACTGGAAGTAAGAGATACTAATGTTCATGCCATCAGGTTGGAGGCTACTCAGACAGAATATTAGGTGTTGCTCCTCCAACCTGAGCGTGGCTTCATCGCAGTAGTAGAGGGGGCCGTGGCCTAACATATCGGAATGGGAATTAGAATTAACATGGGTAGCCACTGGGAGATCCCGCTTTTTCTGGCGGATGGAACGTAGGTGCTTGGCAAAGTGGTCTCCAAATCTACGTCGGTTCTCACCAATGTACAGGAGGCTACACCAGGAGTGCAGGATACACTAGCAAATTAAATACCTTTACTGTGGTCCTTTGAAATCTTGTCTACAATGTCGTGAGAAACGGGGAAAAACTCTCTAAATAAACATACATTTTGCAAAGACATTAATCTGTGAAGGACTTTAATACCTTCACCTTTTGGAATGCTGAAAATGAACG
This sequence comes from Hemitrygon akajei, assembly GCF_048418815.1. NCBI lineage: Eukaryota > Metazoa > Chordata > Chondrichthyes > Myliobatiformes > Dasyatidae > Hemitrygon > Hemitrygon akajei. The sequence goes on from NC_133146.1 coordinate 38,193,022, forward strand.
ACTAACAGTAGGAACTACAGTAACTTTATCAGTGTTGGCCAGGAAGTAAAACACCCATTTTATTCAAAGCTGGAAAATGCTGTAAATAGCAGACAAATCATGAAACAAGAAAGGCTAGGTTTTTCAATGATAAATGTTTTCAAAATGCTTTTGGCTTTGAACTTGTCATTACTGGAATTATAATTTCTGATTACATCAAAATCATGTCATTAATGATGCAACCATTCTGCTGTATTTGACATAATGCAATTGTTGCCTGTTATAATTTTAATTATGATGATTTCCAAAAATTATTTGTTGCACTTCAGCCGGTGCATTTGAATGCAGATGTACCTGAGTGAGGTAGTGAATCTAGATGCTCAGTGACTGGATACATTTCAAGATTCAACATTCAGGATTGTTTAATGTCATTTCCAGTATGCAAGTGTAAAAGTGAACAAAATAATTGTTACTCCAGGTCCGATGCAGTGCAAAAAAAACCACTAAGATAAGAAACATAGCAATAATGATATACCTTAACTTGCCTTTTATACCTTTTCATCAGTTAAGCTAAAGCAATTAGGTCAAATAGTAGAACTGTTTTCAAAAGATATAAACATGAATTCTGGACTGGATAAATGCAGAACATTAAACATAAAGGAAGGTGTAATAGAGTAATAGAATACAGAACAGAACTGCAAGATACAATGCAACCAATGGGCGAATATGAAACATAGAAGTATCTGGAATATCAACAAGGAAAGAAAATTGACCATTGTGTGATAAAGGAAAAAACTTTTGACAGAATTCACTTCAAGGCTTAAGAAAATCTGCCAATCATAGCTCAAAAGTAAAAATATAACAAAAGCAATAAACACTTCTGCTATACCCCTATTAACATATTCTTTTGACATAATAACTTCGTCTGAAACCGATCTGAAAAATTTACAAAGAAAAATAATAACTGAAATGACAAATTTCAGAAAACATGTATATTCAAATACACTTAGGCTAACACTACCTAGGACAGAAAGGGGAAGAGGAATAACAGATATTAAAAATCAATGTAACAGTCAGATAAAACTTCCAAGGATATACTTTCATCAACACAAGTGGAAAATAGCACTCCATGCAAGCATAAGAAGTATATATCACTAAACTTAATTAAGACTACAACCCAGAAAAATGAAGATATTATCACTATTGAAGAAAAAAGTTAACCATGGAGGTTATCCCACGATGTGAGCAAACTAAATTGGTTGAGAGGGGACTCGATAGAGGTATTTAAAGTTCTGAGGGGGATAGATAGAGTTGACGTGGATAGGCTTTTTCCATTGAGAGTAGGGGAGATTCAAATAAGAGGACATGTGCTGAGAGTTGGGGGGCAAAAGTTTAGGGATAATATGAGGGTGAACTTCTTTACTCAAAGAGTGGTAGCTGTGTGGAACGAGCTTCCAGTAGAAGTGGTGGAGGCAGGTTCGATATTGTCATTTAAAGTAAAATTGGATAGGTATATGAAAAGGAAAGGAATGGAGGGTTATGGGCTAAGTGCAGGTCGGTGGGACTAGGTGAGAGTAAGCGTTTGGCACGGACTAGCAGGGCCAAGATGGCCTGTTTCTGTGCTGTAGTTGTTATATGGTTATAAATGTCTATAAGGAAGTGTTGGAGATCTCTTCCCAGTAGCAGGTTTCCTTGAGGCAACACAAAAAGTTATCAAAAATACATAGTAAAAGACCAACAAATTCAAGATGATAAATATAGAAAATGCCGAGGAAAAACCAGAAGCCATTCAACACATTACAGGATTCTGCAGTAGTTTAACACAATCTGATTACTTACACAGGCATAATCAAGTGGCAAACGTCATTCTTTAAAATCTTGTTTTAAAATACACGCTCATAAATGAAATCATATCTTTCTATAATTTCTGCCATGTGCAGAAGTTCGCTGATGACACGGCCATAGTGGGGTGTGTCAGGAATGGACAGGAGGAGGAGTATAGGAAACTGATACAGGACTTTGTGATATGGTGCAACTCAAACTACCTGCGTCTCAATATCACCAAGACCAAGGAGATGGTGGTGGACTTTAGGAGATCTAGGCCTCATATGGAGCCAGTGATCATTAATGGAGAATGTGTGGAGCAGGTTAAGACCTACAAGTATCTGGGAGTACAGTTAGACGAGAAGCTAGACTGGACTGCCAACACAGATGCCTTGTGCAGGAAGGCACAGAGTCGACTGTACTTCCTTAGAAGGTTGGCGTCATTCAATGTCTGTAGTGAGATGCTGAAGATGTTCTATAGGTCAGTTGTGGAGAGCGCCCTCTTCTTTGTGGTGGCGTGTTGGGGAGGCAGCATTAAGAAGAGGGTCGCCTCACGTCTTAATAAGCTGGTAAGGAAGGTGGGCTCTGTCGTGGGCAAAGTACTGGAGAGTTTAACATCGGTAGCTGAGCGAAGGGCGCTGAGTAGGCTACGGTCAATTATGGAAAACTCTGAACATCCTCTACATGGCACCATCCAGAGACAGAGAAGCAGTTTCAGCGACAGGTTACTATCGATGCAATGCTCCTCAGACAGGATGAAGAGGTCAATACTCCCCAATGCCATTAGGCTTTACAATTCAACCGCTAGGACTTTTTAAAAGCTATTATTAATGCTTTTTGAGATAGTGATTTAGATGCATATCATATCTTTTACTGAGTTAAGTATTGTATGTAATTAGTTTTGCTACAACAAGTGTATGGGACATTGGAAAAAAGTTGAATTTCCCCATGGGGATGAATAAAGTATCTATCTATCTATCTATCTATCTATAAATCCAAACCTGATCCAGTTTTAGAGTCAGACTACCACAAATTATATTATAACTTATCCATAGTAACTGTAAGGATATAACAGTACAGGATAAACAAGTAAATACAACATATTTAATAGATATACTCATTCCAAACACGCATAACTTACCGAAATCAGTAAGTGAAAAACACTAGAAATATGATGAATTAAAATAGGTATTTGAAGGACTTTGGAACTTGAACAAGATATACATTGTTCTGATAGTGATATCTACAGCTGGTGTCATCCAAAGGCACTACACAATAGCATTAAACAATTAGGGCTACACTATCCATTTAAATCCTCAGAAAATCAAAATGCTACTAGAATAGTCCAAAAGTTCCTAGCACTTGACATGCTTGGCTATGCCCGTGTCTCAGGTTTTACAACCCTAACCCTAACCCTACAAACCCTAAGCACACCCCGATTAACCCTTGCTAAACCCCCACAAACCCGATGTCCTATGTCAAGAGGGGCAAGATTCAACAGGGGCAAGTGTTGGACCTGGTTAATGAAGGCGTGGGCCAGTTCAAAGTGGCAGGGTTGCGTGAAACTGAATCTCAAGTGACGAGATCAAAAAGCACAAGAGGGCTGATTTGCCCACTGCCCGCATAATCTCAACCTAACCCTAACCCATACCCATAATATAAATACATAAGGTAGGTTGAATGCATGTACAGTACATACACTGATTATATCCAAAAAATGATGCTAGCTGGACTCGGGAGTATATGTACATAGATATAGTATTGGAGGTTGGGGTGAGGAGTGGTGGGTTAGTAGGTGGTGGTGTTGATGAGCTCTTAATGCAACGGGAAAGTAACTGTTTTTGAGTGTGGTGGTCCTGGCGTGGATGCTACGTAACCTCCTCCCTGGTGGGTGTGGGACAAGGAGTCCATGAGCAGGGTGGATAGGATCCTTCTTGACACCTTTTTATATATATGTCCTTGATGGTGTGTAGGCTGGTGATGCACTGGGCAGTTTTGTTAAACCGTAGTAGAGCCTTGCTGTGTGCTAAATGCAGTGATGCAGCTTGTTAGGATGTTCTCTACTGTGATCTGTAGAATGACTTGAGTCTAGATGTGTATAGTCCTGCTCATTTCAGCCTCCTCAGAAAGTAGAGTAGGTGAGCTTTCCTGGTTATGTGTACTGTGTTCTGGGATCATGAGAGGTTGTGCAAGATGTGCATTCCCATGAGTTTGAAACTGTTCGCAGTTTCCACTGCTGTGCTACCAATGCAAAGAGGGGTGTGAGTGGTGCGAGTGCTCATGAAGTTGATAGCCATCTCCTTTGTTTTGTTGACATCAAGAAGAGATATTTGCTTGGCAGTAGAGCTCTTCTAACTCCTCTCTGTAGCCTGCCTTATTGTTTGTGATGAGCCCCACCACCACCGTGTTATCAGTGAACTTGAAGATGTAAGTATTTGGATGTTTAGTCATTCAGCCATGTGTGAGCAGAGTGTACACAGCCCTGGGGGGCATCCGTGTTGACGATGATCAGGAGGGAAGAGCAGTTATGCATCTTGACTATCAGAGGTCTGTTGGTTAGAAAGTCCAACTCCCAGTTACACAGAAGAGTATTCAGACTGAGGACTGGTTGCAGCCTGGTATAGAAACCAGTGCTCTTGAATGGATAATCCTACAGAAAACAGTGGCTCCCTCCCCACCATTGAGAACATCTACACAGAACACTGTCGCAGGAAAGCAACATCCATCATCAAGGACCCCCACCACCCAGTGCATGTCCTTTTGCACATTGGTTGTTTGTCCATCCTGTTGGGTGCTGTCTTTCATTGATTCTATTGTGTATGCCTTTTTAAAAATAAAAACTAATCTCAGTGTTGTATCTGGTGATATGTATATACTTTGATAATAAATTTACTTTGAACTTTGAAAGTCTGTGGGACAATAGGAGGGATGCTGAACTGAAATCCAGAAACAGCATTTTGACATGTGTGCTTATTTTCCCGGTGTATCAGGGCCAGGTGCATCTATCATAGAGTGGTTCTGTTGCTAAGCATATTGGTGAGTGTCTATTGTAGCAAGAAAGAAGTCTTTGATGTCTGTCATTACCAGCCATTCAAAGCACTTCACAATGATTGGCATTAGTGCCATTGGGCAGTAGTTGTTTATTTCTGAAGATGAAGAGTTCTATGGTACAGGGATATTGTTGCTGATTTGAAGCATGTGGGGACAGCAGCCTGGGTGAGTTATGTGTTGAATACTTGCCCTGGGATGTTGTCTGGCCCTGTCACCTTACTCTGTAGAATCCTTTTCACATCTGCTGTTGTTACAGAGAGTGGCTGGTCACCTGGGAGAGGGGTAGCTTTCATGACTGGTGTTGTTACATGTCTCGAAGTGTGTTTTTATACACTTGTTTAGAGTCGGGAAGTGTCACTGGTAGAGTAGATACCGTTTTTCCTTGCATAGTCAGTAATACCCTTGATGCCCTGCCACATACACCAGGGATCATTATCAGAGAAGTGTTCTTGAATTTTTTGAGCATAGGCAGTCATACCTCTTGATGCCTAAGACTGAGACATAATACCTTGAGGTCTGGTTTTGAGGATTTGCCAGTTAGTCCATTCAAAACAGCCTTGAAGCATATAAATTGTACAGTGATGGTCCTCTTGTCTGGTTGCTCCACTTTCAGCAGTAGTTGGTATGCTGTGATTGACTTCATGTAAATCTGGTCAGAGAGGCTAAAATGAGGGTGTGGGATGGCTTTGTAAGTACTGTGCCTGCATCTATAAACACTTTCCAGTCTGTTTGTTCCCCTAGTGACCATGGTGATGTGTTGGTGGAATTTGGGTAAAATGTCTTGCAGGTTAACATGATTGAAGTCTCCTGCAATTAATTATGAAGAGACCATCCACATATTTGTTTTGAAGAGAGTTGATGGTATTGTAAGGCTCTCTTGGTGCATCCTTGGCATTCGTGGTCTGGGAGATGTAGACAGCATCGATGAACACAACAGTAAACTCCCTGAGCAGGTAATGTGGCCTGCATTTAATTGTAAGCTGTTCAGTTGCCCCAGAACAGTGATTGCTACTACAGATGAGTTTGTGCAACATCACTTGTTAATGTACACATAGATTCTACCTCTTTGGATATCCCAGATGGGGTTTCTGTCTCCACAGAACAGAGTCAGTGATGTAAAATGTCCATCATCAAGTCAATAAGGCTGTTCATAGTCTTTCATTTTTTAAAAATTGTGAATACATGAACAGTAGAAAGGAGGGTAATATAGCTGAGACTTTCAATCTTGCTTAAAGAAGTATTTGGAGATTTATTTAGCAGCTTGTTTTGTCAAACTCCAAAAGTGAGAGTAATATGATTTTGCAATTATATCTTTTTTGAATTGTCATTAATATATGTAGGTGATGGCAACTTATAAAATTCACTGCTATATACTGATCACTTTCTTAGCTCTCCACAAACTATGGTAAAAATGCTACCCATTTTCTGAAGTATAACAGTAGATATGCTCTGTTGCTTAATATAGATTTCATGAAGAAGAATAGCCCTTAACTCGACAGTGGAGTTATCGGGGCATCGTCATGACGGTGTTTCCGTAGCAAGCTATTCTTGTTTTTACGAGGCCGAATTGCTAGCTTGACGCTCAACCCGACTTGGATTCAAACTCGGGAACCTTCGCTCCGGAGTCTGGCGCTGATATTATTGCGCCACCAAGCGGGACATAGATTGTATGGATTAACTAATATTACTTAACAACTGTTTACTTTATGCCATGAAGCATTTGAGAACTACAGTAAACATCAACTTGGGTTAATGTAGTGCTCAATTAAAACTAGTCCTGTCAGCATCTGAAGAGAGTTTATTATTTTGATTGTTGTTACTTAGAATTGTGGCCAGTGACTTATGTAAAAATTAATGTTCAACTTTTCCAGCTGCAGAGTGTGAGCTAAATTTAAACATGGCTATTGTGGCAAAATGAGGTGTTCCTTATCTGCTTTTAAAAACTTCAAAATTGTGCAAGCACGTGAGGTCTTTAAAGTTGTTTTGCCAATAGAAAATCAGTCTTGCCTGTCTGTTGAAGCCTCTAGTAGAATTTTGTTAAATCAAGTTTACCATGGCAAGTGGTAACTTCTTGTTATAGTAACGTAACTTGTCTCAGTAACTCGCCATGTGGAATAACTACATGAATGACACATCATGCACAAATGTAACCACCACTGTGGGAATTTCATGACCTTAGGTAGAATCTGTTTCACTTGGAAAAGCAGTGCATCTGTTGTAGACAGTACTGTTCAGCAAAAGCATAATGTAAAGCTGGAAATAAATTAAAGAAAGACTAGGGAGGACAAAACCTTTCATGGTGGCAATAAATATTAAATGGTCGACTGTTTAAGGAGACTTGGCAGTAGAGTACTGGTGATTGGAAATACTGCAGAGCTTAGTAATGGTGGGGCTGGGGTGCCTGTTGTACAGATGCTAAAACAAACTAAAAGTATATTTTTGATTTGGAAAAATTAAGTGCCTCTGGTACATCCACCAAATATGTGGCTTTGTTTTGTCAAATTTGTCTTAAATTTTACTGTTTCAAAAATGAGGACTACACTTTCAATGCAGTAACCTTTTTTCTTTTATTCTCTATCTTTAGTAAAAGATGTGAAAACTAACTTATTATGTTGGTACTTGCATAACCTTATGATTTGATTAAATTCTTAAGTAGGGTGTAATGAGTATTGTTACATACAATATGCTATATATTATATAAGTCATAAGAGCAGAATTAGGCCATTCAGCCCATTGAGTACATTCTGATCATGATTGATTTATTTTCCCTCTCAACCCTCCATACCTTATCCCCGTAACATTTGATGCCTTTACCAGTCAATAACATGTCAATCTCTGCTTTAAGTATACCCATTGATTTCCCTCCACAGCTTTTGTGGCAATGAATGTCTCAGATTCACAACCCTCTGGCTAAAAGAATTCATCATCATTTCTGTTCTTAAAGGTCATCATTCAATTCTGAGGCTGTACCCTCTGGTCCTGGACTCGCCCACTATTACAATAACAACACAGAGCAACAATCTTTTTAGGTGTAGCTAAACAGTAGTATGATTGACAATGATACTGGTCAAGAAACAAAGCTGTTAATACACATTGATTGGGCCTTATAACCAAAATAAATGAAAATTGTTAACTTCTGAGCAGCAAAGTAAAAATCACTTAATGAAACAAAGAGAAGGACTTGAGATCGAAATCAATGTTTGAAATGATCCTTTTGCTGGGAAAAATGTTGTTAGAACATATGCTTATCTTTTAATAGCTAATGCTTTTTTTCTCTAAAAGGATCATTAAAATTGAGTGCCAAGTTTCAGATTTTCATTTAAATTTGATTTAATGCTACACACACAGTTGGAATTTTACAACATCAGCTCTTTAAAGACAGAAAATTGCTCAGCAGGATCTGTGGAAAGAGACTAAAATTAACTCTTCAAGTAGATGCTCTTTCATCAGAACAGGAAAAGTAGAAGATAAATGAGCTTTAAGGACCAAAAAAGTTATAGAGTATGTGGAAATGGTGGAAAGAAATAAAAGGCTAGGTCTGTGGGGCAGGAATGATTAAATTACAAAATGGGATGTGGAGCTGTGTGGAAGAGAATGGTAAAGACATGGGTGAATGACAGAGTTGGTCAGGAAGATATGCAAATCACTCAATAAATATGTGAAATTGCCATCAAAAGAGAAATGTGCTGTATCTGACCTTTGTCTTCAGCTTACTACACTGCCAACAGAGCCCACACACTACCTCCAGGATAGTTCCTTCATGGTGTCCTTCCATGAACACCATTCTTGTTCAATTTTTTCTTATAGTGGACACGAGTGGAGACTTTGGCAAGTTCTAGAGATTGCTGCAGGTCTCTTGATGTTATCCTTGGGTTTATTTTGACCTCCATCATTGCATGTTGTGCTCTTGGTCTGATCTTTGCAGGATGCTTACACCTAGGGAGGGTGGCAACATTACTGAATTTCCTCCATTTGTAGACAGTTTCTGTTACTGTGGTCTTTACACTCAGGTCTTTAGAAATGCTTTTGTAGCTTTTTCCAGTCTACAATAAATAAGATAGAAGTAGGAAAGTTGTTTCGATTAGTAGGTGAAACTAGAACTAGGGGACCTTGCCTCAAGATTCTGGGGAGAAGATTTAGGATGGAGATGGGAAGAAACTGTTCTTCCCAGAGAGTGGTGAATCTGTGGAATTCTCTGCCCAGGGAAGCAGTAAGGCTTTTTCACTAAATATATTTAAGATACTGTTAGATAGGTTTTTACATAGTAAGAGAATTAAGGGTTATGGGGAAAAGGCAGGTAGATGGAGCTGAGTTTACGGACAGATAAGCCATGATCTTATTGAATGGTGGGGCAGGCTCGATGGGCTGGATGGCCTATTCCTGCTCCTATTTTTTATGTTTTTATGTTCAGTTCTTCTTCTAAGGTCCTCTGAAAGTTGTTTCGATTGAGACATGCTGCCCATAAACAGATCTTTCTTGAGAAGAGCAACCTGTAACTTGACTTTGCGTGTCTTTTTTATAGAGCAGAGCACCTCTTCAGCCTGCACTTAAATCTCAACTCGTTTGGGATGCCTGACTCCAAATAACATTTGTAGAAGGCATTACCCCAGAGGTTCACATACTTTTTTGAAACTGGTCTGTGATTGTTTTAATGGTGCACTCAATATTGACAAGAAGAAATACAATTGTGTGTTGTTAGTTTAGGCAGATTGTGTTTGTCTATTATTGTGACTTAGATGAAGATCAGACCACATTTTATAAGTAATTATTGCATTAAGCCAGGTAATTGTAAAGGGTTCACAAACTTTTTCTTGCAGCTGTAATTATAATAAAATCAGAATAATTTGATACCAGCACTGCTGTTTTACAGCTCGCACAACAGCAAGCACACCTTAAATAGGAAAGTCTGCATTTAGCAGCAAAAAAGACCCATTTCCTCAGATCAGCAGTTTCTTAAGAGATCTTGCACTACTTCCGGGATAGTTGCTGGCTAATTTCTTTAGTCTGTTGCTGATATTCAAGTATTTGGGGACATCTTCAATTCTGTACAATACATAGTGAACTGGAAGCAATGTGACAGGTCCTGAAGAACTGTTTGCTCTTTTCTGGGCTCTATAAAAATGTGCGTTTTTGAAGGTATTCCCTTTGCAAACAATGATTTTGGGAATGAGCAGAAGTTAGCAATCAAATTTAGCTGCAGGGGATAGTAGGAGAGCAGCTTTCAGAAGTATATTCGTCATATCTTAGAATAATTCTTCCATCAAAGCAAAGAACAATGTAAGAAGCCATTTCCATAAGGGTAATTGCATTTTAATTCTTGTGACTGCTACATGTTTAATTGAAACCGCAGTGGGCCATCAACTGTGATAACCTTTTACACAAATGCCTTACAGGTTAAAGTTGGGAGATACTTGCAAGATCTTGATGTTAAACATCCATGTGAGAGATGATTGCTGTTCAATATCTCCTGAATTAACTGTAGTTCATTTTCTTATAGAAGGGACTATTAGAGAGCTTTTGGCTTTACTGAAATCCAAGCTCCTCATTATATAAGTTGCTCCTAATTAGACCTACTGAAGTCCTTATGAAATCCAGGCTTCTTATTGTATAAGCTACACGTACAACATGCTGGAGGAACTCAGCAGGGCAGGCAGCATCCGTGGAAACGAACAGTCAGCGTTTCCACGGATGCTGCCCGACTTGCTGAGTTCCTCCAGCGTGTTGTACGTGTTGCTTTGACCACAGCATCTGCAGTGTACTTTGTGTTTACTTATTGTATAAGCTGATGCTAATAAGGCCTACTGAATGCTGCACCTAAAGACTTTTAACTCTCTTTATCTAGCTCTGCTACTTGGTGCATTTCAGTTGCCACGGCATTGCTGGGGGCTTGAGCTGTGCTATTCACCATTTGGCTCTTATAGACAGATAAGCATATGGACATCATGCATACAACAAAAGCATTGCTGTCACCCAGAATCCAATTACAGTATGTGATATGCTGAAACAATGTTTCTACTGTCTGAAACATTCTGGAGGAACCTTGTGTACTGCTGGGCAATGAGGATGTCAATATTTTTGTAAGCCTGTTATATGTTTAAGCTACATTTCCCTCCCATCATGAAGGTGTAGCTCATGCCTCTGGGGAAACTTGAGGTGAAGGAAGTTGGTAATGGATCTCAAGAGTGAGTTTGATGGCTTTTTAGAGCAGTTTCTTGTTGAGCCTTCTAGGGGATTGGCTGTACCGTATTGGGCATTATGTAATGAACCAGAGGTGATTAGGGAGCTTACGGTAAAAGAATCATTAGGAGGCAGTGATCACAATATGAATGAGTTGAACTTAAAATTTTGGAAGGGTCAGTGGAGTAAAGGAAATTGCAGTGGTGTGAGAGAGGCATCAGCCAGAATAAATTGGAAGGAGATGCTGGCAGGGATGACTGCAGAGTAGAAATGGTGTGAGCTTCTGGGGGAAAAAAGAGGAAGGTGCAGGATAGAGGTATTCCAAAAACAAATACTCAAATGGCAAAATAGTACAACTGTGGCTGACAAGGGATGTCAAAGCTAATGTAAAAGCAAATGAGAGGGCATACAACAAAGCAAAAATTAGTGGTAAGACAGGATTGGGAAGCTTTTACAAACCTAAAGAGAGCAACAAAATGAATCATTAGAAAGGGAAAAAAATTGAAAGCAAGCTAGCAAACAATATCAAAGCTTAGTAAAATAGAGGGCTATAGGTAAGGGACATGTTCAGCACAACTTTGTGGGCTGAAGGGCCTGTATTGTGCTTTAGGTTTTCTATGTTTAACTGTTTCTATGTAGAGATTGTGGGGGCATTAATAATGATCTTTCAAAAATCATTGAATTCTGGCATGCTGCCAGAAAACTGTGACGGTCACTCCACTCTCTAAGAAAGGATAAAGGTAGCTGAAAGGAAATTATAGACCAGTTAGCCCGACTTCAGTGGTTGGGAAGATGTTAGAGATAGTTAAGGATGAGGTTATGGAGTACTTGGTGACACAGGATAAGATACGGCAAAGTCAACATGGTTTCCTTAAAGAAAAATCTTGTCTGACGAACCTGTTGGAATACTTTGAGGAGATTACAAGTAGGATAGATAAAGGGGATGTTGTATATTTGGATTTTCAGAAGCCCTTTGACAAGGTGCCATTCATGAGGCTGCTTGCCAGGTTAAGAGCCCATGGTACCACAGGAAAGTTACTGGCATGGTTAGAGCATTGGCTGATTTGAAGAAGGCAGTGAGTGGGAATTAAAGGATCCTTTTCTGGTTGGCTGCCAGTGGCTAGTGGTGTTCCACAGGGTCGGTGTTGGGTCACTTCTTATTATGCTGTACATCAATGATTTAGATGGCTTTGTTGTCAAGTTTGCAGATGATACGAAGATTGGTGGAAGGGCAGGTATAATGTTGAGGAAACAGGCTGCAGAAGGATTTAGACAGATTTGGAGAATGGGTAAGAAAGTGGCAAATGAAACACAATGTTGGAAAATGCATGGTCATGCACTTTGGTAGCAGAAATAAATGTGCAGACTATTTTCTAAATGGGGAGAAAATCCAAAAACCTGAGATGCAGAGGGACTTGGGTATCCTTGTGCAGAACATCCTAAAGGTTAACTTGCAGGTAGAATCATTGGTGAGGAAGGCAAATGTAATGTTAGCATTCATTTCAAAAGGTCTAGAAAACAAGAGCAGGGATGTGATGCTGAGGCTCTATAAGGCATTGGTGAGGCCTCACCTTAAATATTTGTGAACAGTTTTGAGTTCCTCATCTAAGAAAAGATATGCTGGCATTGGAGAGTGTTCAGAGGAGGTTCACAAGAATAAATCCAAGAATGAAAGGGTTATCATACAAAGAATGTTTGATAGCTCTGGGTCTGTACTCATTGGAATTTAGAAGGATGAAGAGAAACTTCTTTGAAATCTTTTGAATGTTAAAAGGCCTAGACAGAGTAGATGATCTGGAAAGGATGTTCCCCATGATTGGGGAGTCTAGGACAAAAGGGTACAGCCTCTGGATAGAGGGGTGTCTATTTAAGACAGATGCGGAGAAATATTTTTTAGCCAGAGGGTGGTGAATTTGTGGAATTTATTACCACAGGCAGCTGTGGAGGCCAGATCATTGAGTGTATTTAAGGCAGAGCATAATAGGTTCTTGATCGGACACTGCATCAAAGGTTACGGAGAGAAGGCTGAGGAGTGGGGCTGAGATTGGGGGGGGAGGATAGCCATGATTGAATGGTGGAGTGGACTCAATTGGCCAAACAGCCTAATTCTGCTCCTGTGTCTTATGAAAGTGAAGGATATAACATTTGTCTCCAGTTTCTGTTGTTGCAGTCTGTGATGAATTTGCTCAGAGTGCAATTGTGATACCTGTCTGCATTTGGCTTTTTAATCACTTGTGCCATGCCAACTTCCCCATCAGTGGATATTACAACAGCTGATCAACCACTGATCATTGTATGGCACGGTAGTGTAGAAGCTGGTGTAGCAATTTACAGCACCAGTGATTGGGGTTCAATTCCCACTGCTGTCTGTAATGGGTTTGTAAGTTCTCCCAGTGACTGTATGGGTTTCCTCCAGGTGCTCCGGTTTCCTCCTCCTTTCCAAAGACATAAGGGTTAGTAAATTGTTGTATGCTTGGTGCCCGTAGCATGATGACACTTGTGGACTGCACCCAGCACATTCTCAGTCTGCTCGTCATTGATCCAACAATGCATTTCACTGTGTTTCAATATACATATGACAAAAAGCCAGTCTTTAATCTTTATAGAATTTAAAAACCATAATAAATCAAATGTTTTCATTCTGAAGCTGACTGAGAGCTTCTTCAGGATTTTCAAGCCTACATAACATAAAGCAAAGTTGACTTTGGTGATTCAGGTAGCACTTGATTCAGACAAAGAAATAACTAAATTTGATATAAATTTAAATGACCTGTTTTATAACAGAGTTAATATTCTGAAAATCTTGTGCTTAGTTATATAACATCTTTGTTTTTAGTGATATTGTGATCCAAAATTTCAATTTAGCACAACTCTGGACCTTAAAATACTTGTACCTTGTAATTGTGTGAAGATTTTAAAATATGGTGCATATTGGAGTTTTTAAGTCTATTTAATGTTTCTTTTTTGAACCTTATTTGTGAGTATGCTTCAATTTTACTTGTGTTAAAGACCGCTAAATTAAAAATTTTGTCAGGTGAGCTGTCAGAGATTAATTTTTGTAATGTGATTTTTTTTGGGTAGTTTAATAAAATTATTGCTGGATGCCAGGGATCTCCTTGAGTTCCTTGTTCAGGAAAATAGTATTTGTTTACAAAGTTCCCTCACTGGTTTTCCCAAGATTTTGTGATATTAATATTCTCTAAACTGAATTGCAAATGATCTATCTTGGGGGTAATTTTTTTTGGTAAACTTAAATGCTATTTGTATCCACATTAACAAAGACTTTGCACATATTGCTGTCCGTTAAAGAGATATTGAAATGGACAGTCAGTAGTTCAGATCAAAGCCCTTTATTAGGACCCGAGGAGGGAATTGACCTGGAATTGACAGTCCAGATGAAGGATCTTGACCCAAAATGTTGACTGTCCATTTCCCTCCATAGATCTGCTTGATCAGCTGAGTTTCTCCAGCATTTTGTAGGTTGCACCATTTTCCCAGTATCTGCGTTATTGTCTCTTCAGGGTTATGCTGGGGATTCACACAACTTCATACTTTGCCACTGGATTTTAGACATCAGTGAAAGGAACTGTGGCATGTTCAAAGTTACTTGCTTTCCCTTGTAAAATGCAACCCAATGATATAAAATTTCTTCTAGACTACTGAAGCTGTGGTACAGAAATCATTTATTCTACTTTCTGTTTAAGAGCATAGAATTATTGAATCTGAAATTATTTGCAATTTTAAGGCAATTCTTGCAAGTTTGGGTAGGCTGAAATCAATGACCGATATTTCTTTGTTCTTTGTCAGGAACTTTTTTAATAAGAAAACAAAGGAACCCATTCCTTCCACCTTTAGTGCTCCTGGCTGGAAATTATTTGGGAAGATCCCTCCAAGAGAAAATTCACAGAAAGATGCCAAAACAATACAGCAGGTATACTTTTAAAATAAAATTCTAAAGGTATCAAATGTGCTTTACCAAGTCCGTTTGTAAATTGAAAAAGACTTTACTGTATAACTTATTAGCAGCATCCATTTTGATTATTTAATTTTAGCTTGTGGCAGTATTCTTTAGTTGCAAACAGCCTGATTGTGATTGAGCATTATAGTGATGAGAGCATGTTATCAACCAGTGGTGAGGATAAAGAGAAATTGGTGAGAACATACAGTACAAAATTTCAACAATGCTTGAGATAATCAGTAAGACCCCATCAACAGGAAGAGATAATAGATTTAAATTTTTGAGTGAAAAGCCCTTGTTAGGCCTGGCATGTTAAGCATTTTGAGCACTTTCTAGCAAGAAAAAATCCGCAAATGCTGGAAATCAAGCAGCACACACAAAATGCTGGAGGAACTCAGCAGGCCAGGCAGCATCTATGGAAAAGAGTACAGTCAATGTTTCAGGTCCTGCTGAGGGGTCTTGACCTGAAACATCGACTGTACTCTTTTCCATAGATGCTGCCTGGCCTGCTGAGTTCCTCCAGTGTTTTGTGTCAAATATTCTCTGTTTCTGTTTCAGATTTCTGTTATTTGCAGTTTTTAATCTTTAAGTAGAAATACTTTGATAATTGAAATGTACCTAATTGATTTAAGGATTCCCGAGTTTTGTAACATAAATAATCTTCCTTAAAAAAATAACTACAGCATTATGTGGCTTGGCAGAGATGGCTCATCTGAAGTTTAAGATGCAGGATAAAGCAACTATTCTCTCTGTGTAAAGTAAGTCAAACCATGTGGATTGTTTTAGTTTCTATCCCGTTAGGTTACCTGGACTTGATTCGAGATCATATATCCTCATTCATAGTTTATTAAGATGGGAAGGTTATTAATGTTTTATTAATATTTGTTTTATTTGATTACTAGAAGTTGAGTTAGACTTGTTGCTTTGGCATTCATATATTCTACTCATTTTGGCAAGTTGGTTGAAAATGTAATTTAAACATTCATGGATGAGAATCTGCAAAGGTCAGTGAAAATGTATATATTCAATGAGGTTTTAAGGACATTCTTGAATATTTTCCTCCGTCCACATTTTTTTTCACCAAAACAGACTTTGGAACAGAATGCCTGAAGGTAAAATTTGTTAACAGCAGATATATGCTTCATTTAAAGGATTAGTACACAGAACTAGATAGCGATAGGGTAGGTGGGGACAACTGTGATTGTGATGTTATCAATTTTTTTTCTGGACATTGGCAAGCATAACTCAGTTGATTGTTGTGACTATTAAACCTTAATACTGACTGCAAAAGGCCTAAGTGCTAGGTAGTGTTAAAGCTGTCGGCAGTTAAAGAATGACCATAGAGTTGTTCATTTTCAGAACTGGGGAACGATGGCAATCTACATTGTCTAAATAGACCATGTGAAGATATTCTGCATTGTCTGAACTGTGAGGAGTGCTGGCTATGACGGTCTAAACTGTACTTGGTGATTTTTGTTTGTATTTTCGACATACGACTGTACTTAAACATTTTATTGGCTGCCAGATAGTTTAGGATTTCATGGAAAGGATGTTAAAAATGCTTTATGAATGGATAGATTTTGCATTGGTAACAATATCTGCATCAACAAGCAGAATTTCAACTATGTTCTTTAAGCTGAAAGCCTGATTAATATTATTTAATGTGTATATTTGAGGCAGATCACTGAATAACTTGTCTTCATTTGCAATGCCCACTTATATTGTCCGTGAGTTCTTCTCATGCCTGTATTTCTTCCTATTGCCTCTAATTTTCCTTTCCTCCTACATGTTCTTTCTTTCTCTCTCACTCCTCTCTCCCTCCCTTGTTCTGATTTGCGCGTTCTGCCATATTTATGGAGAAGATCATCCTTAGTTTATCTAGGTCAACAAGACATCTATATTCAGACTCTGAAAATTATTCTTATAATATTGAATCATATTGTGTATGCAATTCTATGCTGAATTTTCACTCAATTTCTACATCAGTAAAGAATAAACTTGAAACTTTCCTGAAAAAAACCACCATAATTTAAGATTAAACGTGAACATCAATAAAGCTAATGTTACTTTCTGTAATGTGAAGCTGATGTATCAGCTACAGAGATTTGCAAATTTCTGCAGAGAAGCAAAAGTAACTGTATAAATGCAAATTTTAATATATGAAGACATCCCTGAGGAAAATTAGTTTTGAGTTGTGGTAAGAAAAAATTGTTACTTGAGTTGTAGTCAGAACGTAGAATGATGTCCAGAAGTTGATGGCAGGATAAATGACCTGCTTAACATAAAACTAAATGGATCTCCTATGCATTTTTGCTCATTTTTAGATTAAGAAAAATTAAATTCTAAATTGTTGATTAAGTTTGTTAATTCACTTTTGGAATGAAGGCCAATCTGATGAATAATACCACAAAGTGTACTTAATATGGTTGCAAAGTTTTGTCAGTTCTCCCCAAGCAAAGTTGATCTATTATTTCTGATTAGTGATTTAATTAATCTCTGTGCCATTCTTGCCGGTTACACTTTTTTCGGTGAATGGACCTGAATTGAATAATAAATAGCACAGGCTGAAAAAGTAGTAGTTTAGGACATTTTTATTCCTCAGTGGTATAGGAAATGCCTAATTTCAGGGGATGGATTATTTTATATGATATCGAATTATGTAGAAATAGTCATTCGTTCAGAAATGTTCCTGATTCTTTATATTTTGTTTTGTTAAAATGAACTGGAATACTGTTTCAATAATAAACAATGCTCTTACCTTTTGGGATTTGGGTTACAGCATCATCAGTGTAAATGATCAATGGTTAAAGCCAAAATTGTTTTTTAACTAATTACTTCATATCTATGTACAGTGAGGTTAATCTGAAAATTTAGCTGCCAGTGTAAAAATCCTTGTGCTAGTTGTAAACTGTACCTTTAAAGCAAATGTCATTATTGATTTTTTTATATGCGAGGCGTTTGAATACTTTTGCTTCCCTTCAGTTCAATTTGAAGATTTTTTTAAAATCTAAGAGTGATCCTTTATCTGCATTTGAAATATTTCTCTTTTTAATTTTGATTTATTAATACTCCATTGAGCTTAAGCGTATTATCTATACCTACACAATCACTGTTAATACTGTACGTCTGGATCCTAGCCTGCATCTGCTTTTAGTGACACAATAATCTTGTTCTACTTTCAATCTAAAAATTAACAATTTATAGAGAAATAGTTTATAATCTACAGCCAATTTTGCCAGTTTCCTCTGCTGTGCTTGCAGAATTCGATAGTTTCTGTTTTTGGCTTCTTGGCTGCAGTAATTTAAGGCATCAGGCAGAAAATGTAGTTAGTGACATTTCCTTTGGAAGTTAACAAGATGGAAAATTCCACTATTGTTGCCAAAAGTTGTCTCATGCATTCTTTTGATTCTATTGTTGAAAGTAAGTTTATCTATCTCCTATTGTTGTAATGTACTCCTGCATTCAAAATTAGCATTCTACAGTGAGACTTCTGTATACTGATCTTCTAGAATCCAGTCTAGAGTATCAACTGGCAGAATAGTAAATGATACTTTAATTTAGAATGGATGCTTATTTGTTGCCTTGGGAAAGATAACAAAGTTAAAATAGACAATGTTTCAAATATCTTTGCCCATATAGTATTTCAGTTACTTGAATTAAAATTATTTATTAGTTGAATATAGCATTATGTTAGAAAGCTGAAAAACTAAGTTGTTTCATATTTTAAACCCTTTTAAAATGTCAATGAAGTGCAATTGCATTTAGTAGGAAGAACCTGGACATTCCATTTATACAATAGTCAATTGTCTTACAGTTATTAAAAGTGACCTAAAATTAATGCCAGGCTTCTAACTAATATACTGAGAAAGAATGAGTTTTATTTTGTTGTGCAATTATTAGAAAAATATTGGATGACCTGTGACCAAATGAACAGTGGGGGAGGTGATTTTCTATTAAATTAAATTAAAAATCATAGAAAATACATAATGGAGTGCACTATTCATCCCTTAATGCCTCCCTTACCATTTGAGGCAGTTGTGGCTGATCCTTTATCTCACTATTATATTCCTAGTATTTTCCTATAACCCTTGATGCTGTTTGTTTCTGTAATCAGTCTCCATTTAAAATATATTCACTAACGAATTTCACGGCATTCTGTGGTAGAGAATTCCACAAGCTACATTGCCACTCTTCTCTAAAGCTCCTCATATGACAAAATTATAAATTATCACTTCTTGGTGTGTAGTGCCCAATCAGGGAAAGTTTATTCCCTAGTTAACTCCTCTTTGAACAGATCTAAACAAAAATTGGGTGCATCTTGGTAGAAAGGATGACCAAAGACAATATATTATGAAAGGGGGCTTCAGAAAGATCATTGAAAGTCAAAGATGTAAGTGGGTTTTGGATACCATAAGGCACAGGAGTACAAAAGCAAGAAAGTTATAATTCCTTTATGAAACACCTGTAGTAGTGCAGCTGGGATTGCATTTAGTTTTGGTCACTGTGCTTTGCAAGGATATGAAGACTTTGTAGAGAAGATCTATTCAATTAATTCTGCAATGAGCAAGTTGAGAAAAATTGGGAGAGACTAGGATAAACCCCAGAGGACGTTGAAAACAGTATGTCAGACAACATGTGTGGAACAGGAAGCAATTGCTGGCTCAGATGGAAGACTCTACAGGATGGGAAAGAGAGAAAACAAGTCTGTTTTAATTTGTACAGGGGGGTAGGGGAGATATAGCTGGGAATGCTTCTAACCCAGAGCAGCTAAAATTGTCATAATGATATGTGATTGTAAATGAACAAGATCTAGAAGATGACTTGATAAGTAGCATAACTGGAGCAACTTTAGAAATTAGATGGTGGTAAATGTAACTCAATGATTAACAAAATGGTTTCTTGTTGTGAAGTACTCTGGGCCATATCAGGAGATGACATTGAAGATAGATGGTTGACTGAAGATCTTGAGCATATGGTGCTTTCATGAAATGTAAATCAAAGGCTGGTATTGCATGGAAACATGGTTAAGCAAAGGACAAGGCAGACTAATATACTGGAATGTAAAAGTTTCAGGTGTGACAAGGGCATTCAAAGGTGCAGGGGGAAGGGGTTGATTAGGGAGAGCAGTATGTAGAGAGGATATCATGGAGTGATCATCCGGTGAGGCTGTATAGTTAGAAATAAGAGTGATAATCACTTTATTGGGGTTATATTAAAGGCCTTTCAGTAGTCAATGGAGATTAGATCATTAGATATGTAAGCAATTCACTGAAAGGTGTAAAAGCAATGAGTTTGTAAAATTGGGGAATCTTAACTTTCCTAATATTGACTCTTAGTGTAAGATACTTAGGGGTGGAATTCGTTAAGTGTGTCTAAGAAAGTTTTGGAGGCTGTATGTAGATGACCTGATCAGAGAAGGGGCTGCGTTTGACCTTAACCTAGGAACTAAACTGGGCAGGCAGCGGTTGTATTGGTTGGGGAACACTGTGTAATCCATGACTGTGATTCTGTAAGTTTCATGGTAGTTATGAAAATAGATTAAGTTTATCCAGAATTTGAAGTCCGAGGTTGGGGAAGCGTTGATGTAAGTAGCGTGAAAGAACCTGGCAAAAGTATGGTGGGGGCATCTTTTATAATCGGGTTGGCAAGAGCTTGGGGACAACATGTTCTGGTAAGGATGAAAGTCAAGGGTGACAAATGTTATAGAAGTCTTGATCAGGAAAAAAATAAACATTGACAGAAATAGGCAACACAATTAACCAAGTGTCTATGGGGAAAGTAGCTAAGAAGGAGATTGAGAGAACAGATTTCTTTGGCAAGTAAGATCAAGGAACATTCCAAGTTTTATAAGAATATTAGTGAGAGTGTCCTCCTATGGACCAAAAGGATAATCAGTGCAGAGTGAATGCCAGTGAATGTAGACCAATTCATTAAAGGAGACCAGCTCATCATATTCACCAAGGAGAAGAGCATGGAGGATACTGAGTTCAGAGAGGAATGCACTGATTATTTGGTTCATGTGGTTATTAAGAAAATGATGGTGTTGGATGTCTTGGAATGCATACAGTTGGGTAAATCTCTGGGCTGGGTGAGATGTGTCCTAAAATGTTATAGGAAATGAGGGAAGATATTGCTGGCATTTTTGCATCTTCATTAGCCACAGACAAGATAACCAGAAGACAGGAAGATAGCTAGTTTAACTTTTTTAAGAAGGGCTAGGTAACTACCAGGTGATAAGCCTTTGTCATTGATGGGGAAATTGCTAGGGACAGATTTAGTTTTCATTTGGAGAGGCAGGGACTGATTTGGAGTAATCAGCATGATTTTGTGAGGGGAAAAATCTTGCCTCATTCATCTGATTGTCTTATGAGAAGGTAACAAAGAAAACTGAAGGCAGGGTGGTTGATGCTGTCCATATGGACTTCAGTAAGACATTTGACGAACTCCTACATGGTAAACTGATCCAGAAGATGAAGTTTAATCAGATCCAAATCAAGCTGGAGCATTAGATCCAAAATTGGCTTGATGGGAGGCTAAGAATAATGAAAGGAATTTTCTGGGGGAACAATGCTGGGATTTTTGCCCTTTGTAATATATATAAGTGACTTGGAGGTCACTAGTATATATAATATAATATAATATGAGGCGTGATTCATGGCTTGGCTTTGCGAACAGAGATTTAGGAAGGGGGCTGCCCACGTCTGCTAAGGGCTCGCTGGTGGCTGACAAGGCCAATTCGGGGCAGGCAGGCCCGGCTGCAGCGGCTGCAAGGGAAGATCTCTTCTGGGTATCATAGACGTGGGCTTGTCCTTTGGCCTGCGCAATGGGTTTTTTAGGTGGAGTACAGTGTGTGTGGTACTGTCCCCACCCTTTACACTTGGGGTTCATTTGCCATAGCCTAGCAAGCTGGGACGGTGACAGCGATGTCCTCAGGTCGTAGGAGTTACATCCGAGTGTCCTTCTCCTAGGTGGATGGCCTGACAAGTCTGACGAGCCCCACCTGCCTATGTTTGTAGTCAGAGTTGTCCTTCTCTTAGGCTGGCTGCTAACCAAGGCTATGAGCCCAGCCTACCCATCCAGTTATACTGCCGGACACTCAGTTGTGCCATGATGTAGCAAGCTCGGTGGAAACGGGGGGCACCAACGAGAAGGTGTTGCTATGGATGCAGTAGTGTAGGAGAGGCCATTTGCAGTGGCCTCCTACCTAGCAAGCCAGACAGTGACCATGTGGCAATCACACACCGGGAAAGGAGAGGCGATGTATTGCACGTGCACTTTCCCTGGATGAGCGGGACTTCAGGCCCAGACCTCACCCGCCCCCGAGGCATGATTAGGAAGTTCATTAATAGCATGAAAATTTGTGAAAGCAGCAGGATATAGATAAGTTCCAAAGCTTAAGTAAATGAAATTCAATTACGACAAGTGCAAAATGATGCTTTTTGGGAAGTTGAACAGAGACAGGATATGTTCAGTAAATTGTATGGATTCTTACTTCTGTACTATAGAGCATAGGAACAGTATGAATAGAGGGACCTAAGGCTTCAAGCCATAGTTTGGTGAATGTAAAAACAAAGGTGCAAAGAGTGGTAATGGCATGCTTTCCTTCATAGCTTGAAGCACACAATGTAAGATTTAGGAAATTAACATGTATTATACACAGATTTGGCTGCATTTGCAGTATGGTGTGTAGCTTTGTTGGCCACACTATAGAAATGATGTAATGATGCTTGAGACTTCAGATAAGATTCACCAGGATTTGCCTAGATTGGATGACTTTAGCTCTGGGAAAGATTGGATAGTATGGACTTGTTTACCCTGGGGCAAAGAAGGCTGAATGGTGATCTTGTATAAGAATAGGACAGTCAAAACTTTCTAATGTAGTAGGAGTTTCATGTAGAAGAGGCATAGTGGCATGATGCACTGCCACAAGAGGTTATGGGAATAGATAAAATTACACTTTCTCTAAGAGGCATTCAGACAGACATTGGCAAACCTGCTGAAGGATCTTGGCCTGAAACATTGGCTGTACTCTTTCCCATAGATACTGCCTTGGCCTTGTGAGTTCATCCAGCATTTTGTGTGTTTTGCTTGGATTTCCAGCATCTGCAGATTTTCTTTTGTTTGTGGGAGATTCTGCAGATATTGGATATCCAGAGCACTACACATAAAATACTGGAGGAACTCAGTAGGTCAGACAGCATCTATGGAGAGGAATAAACAGTTGATGTTTCAGGCCAAGACCCTTCATCAGGACACGTTCCGAAATGTCAACTGTTTATTCCACTCCTGACCTGCTCAGTTCCTCCAGCATTTTGTTATGTTGTTTTCCCTAATGCAGGCTAATGATATTAGTGTTGACAGGCAAAAAGTTTGGCTTTAATGTGATTGGCAAAAGTCCTGTTTCTGTGTTGTACAACACTGAAATCAAAACAAAATTCTGGAAACAGTCTATAGATCAGAAACAGAGTTTAAAATTTCAGTTTTATAACACTCTGACAGATGCTGCCTGACCTCTTGCTCTTTCAAATTGTTTTGTATTTATTTCAGAGGATGCAGATGTTGACTGTACTGTAGGTCCAGCATGGGATGCTTCTGGTTGCACTCACTAAACTGACTTTGCCTTCAAGCAGGCTGCGAGGTGTGTCCTCGAATAACAGGCTAATCTAACCCATCCCTGAAGTTCTATTCTCTTTCATTCACCTGATCCAGATGTAAAAGAACCAATTGCACTGACCATCAACATTATGATGCTAGGTGGAGAAGTTTAGTCAGCAGTAGGCTTCCTGCTGTATAAAACAGGTATCCCAACCCCAGAACTCACTGATATTTATCAGAAAACAAATGTGGGCATGGAACTTTCAGAAGCAGCTATAAAGATTACTATTGTTGATGTAAATAGTTTATTTATAACTTGTCTTGAAAACATTAAGGCATTTGTACTAGATTGCAAAAATTTCTACATCTTCTCTGTTCTGAGTTATATCTGAGCTGGTGTAGTATCAAGGAAACTATTACTCAGTGTATTACAGGGGGATTCCAGGAAGGCATCATGTGGCATGCAACAATAGTGTTAGTGATGCCTGCCATTTGATAAGTTCTGAACTTGGCACTGGGTCATAAGTGTAATTCTAAGTCAATTACCAACCCGAAAATGTTGTATTCACCAACATTTCAGCTATCTAAGGAGTAAATGGTGCTAACACTGAGAGGAAAAAATATACTGCACATGTATTAGCATTAGCAACAAAACTTGTTTGATAAGGATAAAACAAGAACTACAGAAATATTCTAATATAGAATTCTCAATACAAGATTGTGGAATAAGTTGCTCAAAGTGCTGCATGTGGTAAAGTATCCAGTCCCAATAGTGATTCATTGGGCAGTGACTAAGTGGTGGCAAAACGTTGTTGTAGAATAAGTCATAATGGAACTATGGACTTGAGATCTATTGAAAGAAAGGGAGCATTTAATTTGTTAAAATATAATTGGAGCAATTCAAAATTATGACATGAGTCATCCTGATAGGTCAGAAGCACTACCAGCATATTGGTATGTTACTGAAGTAACAAAAAACATCATATTAATCAGCATAATGTTGAATCCCCAACTTAAGAGACAGTAATACACTACTTCATGGATGTTAATACTGTTCCAAATTTTGCTGGAAAGTTTTCTCTTCTGTAATACTCTGATCACTTAGATAGCCAAGTAAAAATTATTGCTTTCATTGAAGCACTAAATGAGATAATTAATCTAAATTGGCCAAGTGAACTTAAAAAGAAAAATGAACCAACTAATGTAATCATAGTTCATGAGTTCAAAAGTGATTTGTGTGATGTCTCCATACATAAAATTAAACCTTAATTCTTTTCTAAAGATAATTAATGTCTTTTGCCAGATCCATCCTCACATTTTAACATCGCTCATAACCAGAAAGCATAGCTGTGGTTTATGACCGACTACTGCCGATCAAGGCGCATGGTTTTAAGACTCCCAGAATATGGGGTTGTTAATGCCATATTTGCTGAAGCGCTGGCAAGCAAAAGGAGCAAGTTGCTTTTCCCTGTCTAAAATGTCAACTTTCATGAGAATAGCATTTCCTTCAACACAATTTTATCTGCCATTAATTATGCATAAAAATTGAAATATTTATTTGGTTTTCTTATTCTGTGAGAATTAGGATGCAAATAATTTAATTAGCCAGTTAGTAAGAGCTCTTCAATTTTTGGCTGATTTGGTGGGATATTGGAGAGAGCTTAAGGGTAAAATGCAATTTTCATTAACACTTGGGTGTTTTATTAAGTCCTTTTATTGATATTATGATATTAGATCATACGTTTGGATTGTCTTGTAATGAATCATCCTAAAATAAAACTTTATTTTCAGCCTTGGAGGCTTTTAATATCAAAGAACACGTGTCTTAGTTTAAAAAAAAATGCGATTGTGTGTCTCTCTGCTTTTTGTTGTCGATGACTAAAGATGTACTGTGTTTCTTTCATCAGGACAGCAATGGTTGCAGTCTTGCGTCAGTGTCTGCACCTAACCTGTTCAATACAGGGGTATGAAATTACTACGTTTCTTTCCAGTCAGTCATGAACCCATGCATGATGTAGCTGTTGGCCTGTTTATTTCCCATTTATATATCCTTTATTTAAGCATGATGCTTACCATTCACATCACTTTACTGGCATTAAAACATTGAGACACCCATTTGAATGCAGTGAAAGAATGCATTGAAACTCACCATTGTTTTTAGTTCAGAAAATATTATTGATGCAGTCATTAATGCACTTTGCAATAGTATCATGCTAGATAATATATATCGAGAAAATTTTTTTAAAACTTGATTTCAGATCTGATTTGTTTTGAAGGTAAGCATATTGGCTTAGATTTAATTTAGTTTAGGCAAAAAAAATTCCAAGTCAGCATGCTTACTTTTCAACTAGTGGTTAAAGCAGACCTGATGTTAAATTAACACTATATTTCCTGAAATATCTTGTCTGTTTAAACAGAATGTTGCAAAGAGCTTGCATGTATTTATGTTTTATGTAATTGCATAACTATATACAAATGCGTTTTGAAAATAATCTGCAATTGGATGAAATAAGGAAGTATTAAACTCACCTTCCCAGCACATTTTGCAATATATACCTACTAGAGGATTGGTATATATGGATCATGAAACCACTTTATCATTTGCTTTGGGAAATTACATTTTTGCTGATGTACAGAAATTTTAATTGCATTTTTAGCATTTTAATAGTTTTTGTTTTACAATCCTAATATTTTGACAAGATTTGGCCTATCAGTCAATTTAAATTTGGTTCTTTGTATTAACACAATAACAATTTTTATTTAGAGATTATCAATCATATTTTCTACATTTAGCTGGTTCCAGATCCATAATGCTAAAGTACAGAACACAAGTTTTCATGATACAAATATGTTTTAACTGTTCTTTCAAAGTAGAATACACTAAAATTTTCTGTATTCTTAAAATGTTTTTGAAAATCTTTATCTATCTTTGTGTTTACCCTATGAAGGCAACTTTGTTAACGCTATGTTGTTGGAACTTCATAACTAAGGTTACAAAAAAGCATAATATCTTACAATATTTGAGTTGAACTTTCACTGGAACTATTTCTGGCATAAAACTGGTTTAACTACCCATTTCTAGACTTCTCTGGACCAAGTGATTTTGCCTTTCATTCTTCTGGTTGAGGTCAGTCTGAAAAGTAAAGGCTCTCACCCTCAACCCGCTTGACCAAATGTTTCTCTGACTTTTTCCCCTGAGCCATCAATATTGGAGTGCTCAAGACCTCCTTATTACTAAGATTGTGATGATTTGATAGCTGTGATTGCCTTTATCCCATTAACCAACTAGCCAGCCCTCAATGAAGATTGTATTTAACTTATTCCTTAACCCTCATCATCTTTGTTACTCTTTTTTGCTGCCCTTTGAGCCTTCCCTTTCTCATCTTGTTGCACGATACTTATTTCTACTTCCGTGACCCTAATCTTATACGGTTTCCCCTCACTTCCATTCCTTATTGCCATTCTACCTGACATTTTAAGTTCACCTCTCTACATTTGACATGTATACATTTTCCTGAAGCCTCACTCTTGAGCCCCATGTCCTTGGAACTGAATCAACCTAGTCAAAACTTTAACTATCTTCAGCTCCCAAATCCACACCAATCTTTGCTGTGGCTGTCTCTAAATTCCAGTGTTCCTGTTTTCATCCTTCTGAGAACTGAGGAAACCGAAAACAAAATCACAAATAGCATCTTTGACCTTGATGCGTAAAATCCCCCTTTTGCTTTTGATCACTTTACAGTCTTTGTGTTTAGCTATTGCACCTTGTTCAGCCCAAGGGAACCATCTTTCTTCATTTCCATTGTTAATAATCTAGCTGAGTTATCTTTCTGCCCTTGTACCTTTGCCCACAAAGCCTTTTTGATCAGGCTTTTGTCATGCATCTTAATACTTCCTTTATCAATATTTGTCCAATTTTGCTTCTGTGTTGGGCATTGTTCTATGTTCAGCATTTTTTATAAATGTACTTTGTTCCTTTGTGCTATAAGTTTTCAAGAACTTCAGCATACTTTTTTTCTGATCTTAATCAGTCAGTCATTTGTTATATCTAATGACCTGGATGATGTGTTCATTTCTTTCATAGGCAGGATGGTCCCATTGTCCAGAAAATTCTAAAATTTTTTGTCTGAACAATTAAACCTTTGACATCTGGCATGCTATCTTACTGTTTCTGAAATCTTGCTAGAATACGAATAACTAATTTTAGTTATCTCTGCATTTGATTTTTGAAAGTGAGTTTTGTATTAAATATTTCAATTGAACAAGATGCTCTTTGGCATATTAAAGCACCAGTAGTCCATTGGCACATTTTGTAGTTCCCTATCTTGAATAGGCCACTCAACTGTATTTAATTGGCTTAGTTTCATGGAATATAGAAAGCTTTACAGTAAAAGCTATGAATAATGTTTAAAAAATAGCTATCACCTATTTGAGGAGCTGACTGGCATCACATACTCTTAGTCTTGACTCAGTGGTTGTGCCGTTTTTCAGAAAGCTGTTTAGTTTGTAGGACCCATATTTCTTTGGTTTTGGTGGCTTTAAAATGGTTTTGGTTTTAATTATTTATCCAGAATAGAATCTATTGCACTTCAACAAAGCAGTTAGAAAACAGAACAAATATGATTTATTTATCATGTAGACAACGTGACAGATACATGTCTGTAGGGCTGTTAATGTTTGTTGGTCTTTAGCGTGACTAAATTTTTCCATAAGGCATGAGAGTCGCAGGCAAAGCTAGCATTTTTTGCTTATGTTGTGATTTTTCTGTAACACAAAGCCACATCTGTGCATGGCCAAACAAAAATCTTGCATTGATATATCTACTTCTCTTCACACAAAATCTGTGAGAGCAAATTTTAACCCCATTTCAAACTTTTGGTAGTTTTTTGTGAATTCTGCAAAGGCAGATTTCCACATCCCAAGAAATGGTAATGCAAGGGTTGCCTATACTCAGCTTCTAATTTGTTCTTGTTGTCAAAGTTTTCATTGCCAGGCTTGTTAAGTTTCTGCTCTCATTGTGCTAAATAGACTGCTTGATGCCCTAGAAGAGACAAGAGACTGCATGGAACCTGGAGCATAACACAAAATGATAGAGAAACTTAGCAGATCAAGACCATAAGCTATAGGAGCAGATTGGGCTATTTGGCCTATTGAGTCTACTTCTCCATTCCATCAAAGCTGATTTATTTATCCCTCTCATCCCTATTCTCCTGCCTTCTCCTTGTAACCTTTGACCTTATCCCCCTTTCTAATCAAAAATCAATAAATTTCTGCTTTAACCTATAACTCTTGGCGAACAGCGGGGGGGATCGTGGGGGAGCTGCACATCCTTGGTCGTAGCGAGGACTGGATGTCAAGCTGCAGTGTCGCCCGGTTTGCAGCTTCCTGGTGGTGGGGGGGGGGGGGGGGTGCTTCACCAATGTGCCAGAGGCGGTGCCCTTCTCCCCCAGACAAGTTGTTTTGTGTTTGACTGCAGACTGCCGCAACATTCATGGACTGCTATCTTATATATACTTGCTGTCTTGTATATGCTTGCTGTTTATATGTGCTGTATGTGCCTTGTGCTGTGTATGACTGTTGGTACTGTGTTTTGCATATTGGCCCTGGAGTAACACTTTTGTTTGGCTTTCTTCATGGGTATTCATGTATGGTTGAATGATAATTAAACTTGAATTTTAAATAGACCCAATGACTTGGCCTCCACAGCCATCTGCGGCAATGAATTTCACAGATTCAACACCTTCTGACTAAAGAAATTCCACTTCATCACTGGTCCTAAACTCCCCCACTATAGGAAACCAACCTCTCATGTTTACTCTAGGTATTTCAATATTTGATAGGTTTCAATGAGAACCACACACCCCCATCCCTCTAAACTCTAGCAATTGCAGGACCATAGCCATCAGTCAGTGGACAGTCAATATTTTGGTTCTAGACCTTTCTTCTGTTCTGCATTGTCTATTTCCCTCCTGATCTGTTGAGTTCCTTCAGAGATTTGTGTGATTACTAGAGAAGTTGTGCATGAAATTAAATACTGGAGTCATCACTGAACTTATCCACTTGAGTGTATGATGCAGATTAATTACAGATTAAAGAGATGACTTTAGTTGGGCCTCAGACATTGCAATGAACTGAAAACACTGTAGAAAAGTAAGGGTGTTGAGATGATTTGTCTCTAACCACAGCCTTGTTTCCATGTATATTGTTAAACCACCTTAAAGTATTTTTGTTTGAAGTATATTGAAATGGCCCTTGAAAACTGCTTTGAAGTTGTGCTACTTGTTCCAGTGCTACATCATTAAGTTATAGAAGTAGTTTGAGATACTTTTACCAACGTAATAAATTGAATAGTAGCATTGTGTCTCCAGGTGCACAAGCATGTTGCTCAGTAGGGGTGGAGGGGCTGTGGAATGTGGCTCTTGTTCAGAATACAACAAAGTTCAGTTACTGGAACCTTCCTTGTATCTCAAGTGGCATTAATGCTTTCTGTATTTACATACATAAACTGAATAAGATCATGATTGTTTCTGTCTTCAGCAAACTTGGGGGCTTTTGTTCCATCTACTATTAGGCTACATATTTTGAAATATTTTCTTTGAATAAGACAATTAGGAGAGGAGTAGGGTTAGTTCTGAAAATGAAGCTAGGCCAGAAACGCAAAACCATCTTAGTTCAGAAGACAAGAAAATTGAATAGTTTTTTTGGGGGGTGAAGGGGTGAATAAGGATTATCAAGGGGGAAAACACTGAGGATTATCTCTCAGCTCCATAAAAGTAGCTATTGTCAGACTACTAATTATGTAATGGCTTTTGTAGGAAAGGTAATTTAATAATCTTGTTCACACATTGGACAAATTTACAAAGACAATGTTGAGGATGAGACCATGTAATGCATTTGAACCTGCTTCTTTAAATATGTGAACTCAAGGGAATAGGCTGCTTTGCATCCAGTCACATGAAATAAGATGGGATTAAACAACAATGTGTTTGTAAAGAATGCTCTGAGGAAGAATGATCATAATATGATAGGCTCGCTATTTAACTTGAAAGTTACAAACATAAATCTAAAAGTAGTCTTCAACTGTATAAACTTGAACAGACTGGGTATAATGTATCTAATTTTTGCAAGGTAAATACTGTATACAAGTTATATGGAGCACACGGTGATAGGACAGAAGAGCAGAAGATTTAAGTAGTGTGAGACTATTAAATGGTAATGTTAGAGAATTTGTCTTTGTACAAGAAAGGCATAGTTCTGAAGAAACAACAAGTAATTAAGCCATATGGAATGCTGACCCTTATTGCAAGGGGGTAGAGTACAAGAGTGAAGAAGTTACTTTATAGCTATACAAGATTGGGTAGGCATCTCCTGGAATACAGCTTACAGTTTTGATCTTTCTTGAGAATGGATGTTGAAGTTGATTCAGTGATAACTGGATTGATTCTGAAGGTTGTCGTGAGGAAGTATTAAGCAAAATATATTCCTTGACTTCCTGTGGTTTAAAAGGAAAGTCCATCTTCTCGAAACAGAACTTTCTGAGTGTGTTTGTATGGTAAGATGCTGGGAGGAAGTCCAGAATTACAAATCAGTTTTTGGGTCCTTCAGATATTCTTAAAATGCTAGTCTGAGCTTGCCTATGGAAATGTCATTTGACAATTTTTCACTAATGAAAATGCATTTTATACATAATATACTCCAATAAAATATCAAAAATACTTTTATGCATTTCTTTTGGATGTGCAATGAAACATGGAAATTTGAATTTGCAGTTGTAGCTTAATTTTTACAAATGGGGGCAATAGACATTTAAATTATATTACAAAATAATTGAATAATTGCAAGCAAAATCTCTGAGAAAATTCTCCCGCCCCTCTCCCTCCCCCTCCCCCCCTTGCTGAATTAAATACACAGAATTAGTGGTGGACGCAAACCCGTACAAATGTCTCCCTGTCTGCCACACTACCATGGTGCTCGTGGTATCAGTCAATAGCAGTGACATCACAAACTTGGTCAACAGTAGAATCACTAGAACAAATGCCGCAGCCTCCATGGAGCAGAGTGTTTCTGGAGATACAAGGCAACAAATCTTGAAGATAGCTGGGAATTTTTTTGAAGTAGAAGATTTGCTTTTAAATCTAACTTTTAGCTCAATTGTTCAGGCTGTTGTGAAAGCTCTTATTTACATAAATCCAATTATGCTCTGACTTTTAAATTAGATTGTACTTAATTCTAACTAAAAATATCTTTTGAATTAAATTTTGTAAATAAACATTTCAGTTCAAAATGGAAGAATTTGACCTAATACATTATGATGTGGCAGAAAGTATTTTGTTGAATATATCAGATTTACGTTTTTGTTTTAATTAGTCCTGTTGAAAAATCCCAAAAGCCATTATGTTTCAGCAAAAACAGTGGTATTGCAATCAGTGATATTTGACCAGACTTGCAGTTGCCCTGTTGAAACCAAAATAGATCATAATTATCACAGAAAATGTGAGGCTGAGTTAGTAGGTTTGGAATGTTTACTGCAGCTGGTTTGTTAGAATGGCAGAGGAAGAAGGATTCTAACTTGTAAACTAGAAGTGTTTGCAGTGCTACTATAAAATGATGTTTTACATTTTCAAATAATTTGCATTAATGTACCATGATCATTAACTTGCAAGAAATATTATAAAATTGTAATACAGTCCTTTCTCATTGAAAGTGTTAACCTTGTAACTTAAGTCAGGACCTTTGATTCTGTGACTATCAGAAATTATTGTTTGAGCCATAGTAGATTTGCTCAGTCAATTGGCTGTTCTTTTTTCCTTTAACTTGAAAATGGCTTGGTGGTGGGGTGGGGATGTAAACAAATTTGATTAATGTGTATTTAATTGCTACAAGTGTATTTCGTAGGTATTAATTTGTTCTTTTTGTTGAACAAAGGAATATGAAGCCCGAATTGGCCGGATGAATAAAACCTCACTTCAGTCTGGACGGCGACGTAATCTTGAATTTGAGCCACTATCTACTACTGCGTTGATCCTAGAAGATCGACCAGCGTAAGTTTGTTATGCTGTATAGTTTATAAAGGTGATTGGTGCAGTTCAGTAATTACTTTCTTGTATTCTTTACCATAGACAGCAACAAGATATAGAGCATCAAAATTTAGTATGTTTGTAACACTTGAACCAAATTCTTTGGCAGATGGGTAAAATAGCACAAGAAAAGCTGCAGATACAGGTGGCCCCCGTTTTTCGAACGTTCGCTTTACGGCAGCTCACTGTTATGAAAGACCTACATTAGTTATCTGTTTTCGCTAGCCGAAGAGTGTTTTCACTTTTATTTTAAAAAAAGCTAGTGTGTACCCTGAACAGCCAAGCTCCTCCCCCGGAACTGCATTCTAGCTGCCATTGCTTAAACACCTGCCTGTGAACATCTGTGATTTATCTCGATTTATTTTGTGCATCCGTTAGCAAGATGAGTTCTAAGGTATCGGAAAAGCCTAAAAGAGCTCTTAAGGGTGTTAGACTTAGCATAAAACTAGACATAATTCGTTTCAATTGTGGTGAACAAAGTAAGGACATTGTACGTGTGTTGAACTTGCCTGCGTCCATGATTTGCACTATTGATGCACAGAAAGAATCTTGGAAGCTGCCAATGTTACTGTTGGTTCTGCTCGTAGCAAAGTGATCTCTTTTAGTCGGCATCCAATAATGGATAAAATGGAAAGTCTATTGCTTGAGTGGATTGATGGGTGTACAAAGCATGGTGTTCCGTTAAGTTATCTTATACTTAAGGAGAAATCAGTCAGTCTTTTCAATAAGCTGAAACAGAAAACATTGGACGATGGTGATGAAAGTGTTGCTAAAGTGGAATTTAAAGGTAGTCATGGGTGGTTTGATTGGTTTCTGAGGCGAGGAAGCTTCATAGTTAAACATTTACAGGAGAGAGACCTTTGGCTGAGAGCACTTGCGTGAGACTGTTATTTTAGGTTTTATGTGTTATTTGGCATGATTTTGTAGGTTACTTTTTGGGTCTGGGAATGCTCACAAATTTTTCCCATATAAATAAATGGTAATTGCTTATTCACTTTACGACATTCCGGCTTACAAACCTTTTCATAGGAATGCTCTGCCTTCGGAAAGCTGAGAAAACCTGTACTAGAAATTCAAGCAACACACACAAAATGCTGAAGGAACTCAGCAGGCCAGGCAGCATCTATGGAAAAAAGTAAATAGTCAACGTTTTGTGCTTCTTGGCCTGAAATGTTGACTGTTTACTGGTCTCCACAGATGCTG
Source organism: Hemitrygon akajei (assembly GCF_048418815.1). NCBI lineage: Eukaryota > Metazoa > Chordata > Chondrichthyes > Myliobatiformes > Dasyatidae > Hemitrygon > Hemitrygon akajei. Next base: position 38,226,886 of record NC_133146.1, read on the forward strand.
CCTGGCTGCTGAGCTCTTTCAGCATTGTGTGTGTGTGTCTTGCGTGTAAAATAGCACTTTTGTTTTATAGAATGTGTTTTATTTTGTTATCCAACCCATCTATTTCCCCTGTCTCACTCTCATTGCACAGTGCATTTTCCTTGAACCCATAGCAAATGAAACCTTGGTCCTGGTAACTTTTAGGTTTATGTGCTCATTTGAAAAATATTTGCACAGTTTTTGAAGCCTTTTTGGAATACTCTCAAGATCGTTGCCCCTTTTATTTATGTATGTTTAATCTACATCGAAAACTCATCAAATGACCTGACCAATTTAAATATTTTTTTCCAACAGTATGCTCACTACAATGTATAATTGCACTGCACAGATGGCTTGGAAAACAGTGCTATGATTAATGTAGAAATTTAGCCCTCTTGTGGTTCTCCCTTCAAAATACAAGTTCTGGATTTCCAAATCAAAAGATGAAGAAGTTTTCTTTAAATCTCATTTGCTCAGTATTTTCTCTTTAATCAAAATAAAAACTATGATGAAGTTAAAAGGAAAACACTGCAAGATAATCATTCTGCTTTGCAGTTCTTTTGAATTGTATTGGATGATAAGTGGTTCAGTAGTCAAATCTTATTATCTTACCCTAACCCTGATAATGGGTATGAAATAAGACAAAACAGCATTGCTGATTCTGCCTTTCATGAGAAGTATTGAGTTCACCTTTAATGGTTTGATATCCTTCTCCATTCTCAGCATTTCAGCAGGACAAAGTTTGATAACAAAAATAAATTGAAATTACTTTCATGAAGAAAGTCTAAACAAAAAGATGTTACACAGGTAGGCTGCTTTACATGCAGGAAGGCAAGACTGGGAGTGAAAATTAACCTGCTGGACTTTTTCTATGTCATGTTTAATACCTTCTACAACATTCTTGCTTCGATAAACTAATAGGAAAACTATTTTTTAATCTAGTGTGGATCTAGAATGTGCTATTTCTGGTCTTCTAGAATGACAGAATATGTTGTCATTATTAGTTCTGATTTACACAATTTAAAATGTATCTATAAAGGCTGTGATCATTTCTTGTACAACTGTTAAAAATGTCATTTTTTTAAAGGCTTGTAAAAACATTCACAGGCAATGTTTGTGGACATAAATTAGCTGGAAACAAATACTAATTCAGTTTTGAGGATTTAAAAGACATTGCCATCGGCCACTAAGTATTTTTGTCTGTAATCTATTCCAAATGTCAAGGTCTTTTCACCCAAAGGAGAAATTCATTCCATAGGGCCAACTGGGAAATATGTTTTTAGGGTAGAGAAGGTTTAAATGGATTTGAGCCAAAAGTGAGTGGATGGGACTGGCTTAGGTAGGCATTGTGGTCAGCATGGATGCATTGAGCCAAAAGGCCAGCTTTAATGACTCTGTAATTCTACATTTGATCGCAGAAAAATGTAATAGAACTAGAAACTGCTGGGATTTGCTCAGCAGTTCAGGCAGCATCGTTGAAGAGAGCCATAATTTTGCTTGAATCCAAAATGAAGGCTTACAGGTTTGTCACTTATCACTCTGTTAAAAGGTGAGATTTAATGGAGAGAAAGGACTAAAATTCAATAAAAGACAAAAGGTTGTGTTTTCAGTGACTGTTTATATTTTCATCCTCATTCACATGTGGTTGCCAGTAAATTTATTTATCCTTTTTGTTACTAAGTTTTCCTGTGGAATTTATAGCCCATGTTCAGCTGCCATCTGGCTGTGGTCTTTTGGAAATGTTTAAGTATTTTCATTGTGAAACTGGTCTGGCTACATCTGAACAATATTTTAATAATAAAACACTATTCTACATCATGGGATAAATCCAAGAGCATTTTATTAAAAAGTTTGATAGCTATTCTCAATAAATATTTACATTTTCAGTGTCATTTTTGATGAAGGGAGGGGTTCTTGCTTACACAATGATGAGTGAATATCTTTTGATGTATACATGAGGGTTAGAACAATGAAATGTAGTGGATTTTAATTAATTGGGCTAACAGTTAATGAGATATCTGCTTATTTGGGGCAATTCTTAAAGAACAAAAGCAAATTGAGAAAATAGTTGGAGTTCCCTTTAGTTATTTGGGGTACTACACTGCTTAATTGGAGTAGGAAACTGTTGCTGAATATTTTCTAACTAGTGTCAGTTGTGTACACTTCTGTGACCATTAGACACTACAGAGCGAACAATTTTTAAATATATCAATTGCGTGTGTTTGTGTTCAAAAAGCAGTGATTTTTGTCACTGATAGTTGGTGAGAAATAAGCAGTAAGACAATTCAGAACTGTTTTGCTCACTGCGGTTTCAAGCATTCAGGCATGGAGACGCCAGAAACAGATGGGAGTGAAAATGAAACTATTTCACTTCAGCAAGTTAGGAACTACTAAGAATTTGAAGGTATCAGCAATCATCTTGAATGTTACAATGAAAATGAAGTTTTGAGGACAAAATGTTGACAGCATTGTATGAAGGCATTGCATTATCTATACTAGGTAGTCTGCATTGATTTTGTTCATTTACAGTCTAGCAAAAGAACTTGTCAGTGTAAAATGGATGAATTCCTTCATCGCTTATTAGGAACTAATAGACATTTTTACAGTGCTGTGGTAGTAGTGATTGCCTAATTTGTTCTGTTTATCGTCTAAATACATAATTTGTTACTCAGTTAAATGGTAGTCTTTCTTTTTTAAAAATACCTTTTTAACTATTTCCATGAAACTACGGTAGCTGATTGGGACAGCCACCTAATGGGCCAAGATGCTCTATTATTTATTTATTTACTGGGGTGTAGAGAAAGTTCTTCTGGCCTTTTGAGCTGCATTGCCCAGCAGCCTCTGATTTAACCCTAGCCTAATCAAGGGATAATCCCTCAGCTGCACATTTATCCTCCACCTCATTCTATTCCTATACTCACTGTCACATGGCACAGGCAGTAATCCTGAGATTACTACCTTTGCAGTCCTGCTTCTCAACTTCCTTTCTAACTCCCTGTAGTCTTTTTTCAGGACCTCATCCTTTTTCCTACCTATGTCATTGGTACCAATATGTACCATGACCTCTGGCTGTTCTCCCTCCCACTGCAGGATATCTTGGATGCGATCTGAAACATCCCGGACCCCGGGTGGGAGGCAAACTACCATCTGAGTTTCTTTCCTGCGTCCACAGAATTGCCTGTTTGACCCCCTAACTATAGAGTCTCCTATCACTACTGCCTTCTGCTTCCTTTCCCTACCCTTCTGAGCCATAGGCCCAGACTTTCTGCCAGAGGCACGGCCACTGCTGCTTCCCCCAGGTAGGCTGTTTTCCCCGCCCCCAACAGTACTTATTGTCAAGGGGTACAGCCACAGGGGTACTCTCTGGTACTTGACTCTTCCCCTTCCCTCTCCTGACTGTTACCCACTTATCTGTCTCCCGTGGCCCCGGTGTGACCACCTGCCTATAACTCCTTTCTATCGCCTCCTCGCTCTCCCTGACCAGACGAATGTCATCGAGCTGCATCTCCATTTCCCTAACGCAGTCCCTAAGGATACGACTGCCAGTTGTCAATTTTATCAAAATTATTATTAAATAATGTACAATTAAATATATTGCTTGGAAAAGATTTGGAAATGTGATTTTAAAGTCATTTTAGTATTGTAAATGCATATTTGTATAGTTTGTGTGATTTCTCATTTTAGTATTTGAAAATGAAGTTTTCATGCACATATTTACTAGAGAACTTTCTTTTTAGACACTTGCCTGCAAAATCGGCAGAAGAAGCTCAAAGACACAGACAAGAATACGATGAAATGGTGGCAGAAGCAAAGAAACGAGGTACTGGAGTTAGTTACTTTATTACATTCCAGGCAACCTAATGGATTTATCCTTTGGACTTCAAACAGAATGTTTTGGGAAGAATGTCCTTTTGCTGAAAGTTTGTTTTGTATTATATTGCCTTGAGGTTTCTAACTAGTCTTTGTTTGCAATCAATAAGTATGGCTGCACTTTGTTAATTGTGTTCGTGTGCAGAACGGATAAATATACAATTTCAATATCACAGGTTGAGTTTCACAGCCAAGTTCCAGGCTATCAAACAAAGGTTCTCATTGGCGGCAGGGTGATGTGAGTGATGGTAGTGGTAAAGAAAAGAAAAATAAGGGAGGTGTCTTTCTAGGACAGGTATTCTATTTCTGTCTCAGGTGATCTTGGGCACAATTGTCAGAGTTCTGAAAATAGATTAATTGTCTGCCACCTCAAGAGTATGAATCTGGGCTGATTTGCTGATAATTTGTAGCTTGTGAATGATAACTGACATACATTTTTTTGAATACAGAGGTGAAAGAAGCACAGCGAAGAAAAAAAATTATGAAGGAGCGATTCAGGCAGGAAGAGAGTATTGCTCATGCTATGATAATTTGGAACACAGATATACTTCCCAATTGGGAAACTATGTAAGTGAAGCAACTGTCATTCTGATAGTTTACTGCTGAAAAACACATATTTAAATCTTTATAGTTATAAAATATTTTCTTGTTTCTCACATACAGTCGAAATACACGGAAGGTGCGTGAACTATGGTGGCAGGGTATTCCTCCAAGCGTTCGAGGGAAAGTGTGGAGGTTGGCTGTTGGTAATGAACTGAATATCACTCATGGTATGTACTCTGAATATCTACATAAATTCTTAATTGAGAAATAAAGTAAAAATGTTCTGCTTCAGAAGCACTATTTTGATAGTACTCTTTTCTCACGGATGCTGCCTGACCTGCTGAGTTCTTCCAGCGCCGTGTACGTATTCTTTGATAGTATTCGACTGCCTTTCTGTTTATATGAGATTGGTTCATGACTTCGGCCTGTATGACAAAAGGTTTAACTGCTTTTTGCCTTTACTCCAACAAATTGGGTAGGTGGTTTTCACAGAAGTGAGGTGAGGAGATTGAATTCTGATTTTGGTCACCACAGATCCAAAATGAATCTATATGACTTTTCCCATGGGGATTCTTGTTAATTCATTGCACTGTTATAGTTTGTGTTTAACTAAAATGTCACGAATTTGATAATCCTTCTTCCAATATTACTTACTGTATACTGCCGTATCTCTTTATGACAAATCCTACCAAATTATGTAAGGAATTGGGTTCAGTCAGTATTAAGGCTTCTTCAAATAGAACTATGCCTAGAAGTGATCTAACAATTTCTTTAGCATAATTGAAGCTTCAAACTGAAATGTCAAGAAAAAGGATTGAAGTTTGAAACAACTTTGGGGCCACAAATTCTTCAGGCTGTTTTCTGATCTTGGCTTGGCAAAGGATAATACAAATGATGTACCATTGTTGCCCAAGAAGAGAGCTAATTCTTCAGGGCCACTGTCACATTCCTGCAATGGCAGGCTTTAGGGTTTTTAGGTGTCCTGGATTTGGTTGACTTAAGTGAAACTGGAAGAAATCAAATTGTTTTGAAATTGCTTAATTTTGTGGTGCTGTTTCATTTCTTAGAGCTTTATGAAATCTTCCTGTCCAGAGCTAAGGAGCGATGGAAAAACTTCAGTGAGGTTGGATCTGAGAATGAAACAGAAGGTAAATTTTGGTTTTTAAGCACCTCACTTAGGGCAAGTCAGTAAACTATCAATGCTGAAAAGAGGCCACATTCACTGTTGCCTCCGTGTATTACTGCAGGGTTTTTTTTAAACCTCCTCCATGTTAAATCAATTATATTTCCACTCAGTGCTACATTATCTTTCAACACTTGTACATTTTATTTCTCTCCTTTATTGGGCATTTGACAGTTTAAAAATGTAGCTATTTTGTTTTTTTTTGCTAATGCACCTGGAGGCTAGTATGAATATTCCGTTCATTATGCAACAAAACTGGTTGTCAGGTACAGTATTGTATGCCCCTTTGTCCTATCTGCTTTCACTGTGCAGCATTTTTCAATACAGCAACTTAAAAATTGGCAATGTGGTTAAAGTAGCTCTGTAAAGTACATATGGATTTTAAAACTTCATTCACCCAGAGTTTAAAAACTTGTCTTCATGTGTTAATAATTTATGAAAAGAAAACATTTATTGTTGATATAACAAATTTTCTACAACATCCATGCACGATTTGTGCACGTGGCCTTTACTTCATATTGTGGCAACAGTAGGTCTAGTGCTACCTAGACAGAAAATGTATATACAAATCTTTTGACAAGAATGCTAGGAAGATCTTCACGAGACTGAAGCTAGACTGACACTCTACTTCCCTGTCCTCATTTACAACTCATTGTAATGTCTAAGTAAAGCAGTACTCAATCCAAAATGACATCCAGGCTTAATCAAATACATCTGCTTGTTAATAAAGCTCTCAATTCTTGCTGTCTCAAATTGAAGAAATATTTACTGTTTACACTGAAAACCTAGTAAATCTTCTAACTGAAGTAGTGGAAGATGTGAGTAACTGTAGAGCCAAGCATCGGAAGACCCTGCATTTCAACTACGTAGCTTCTCAGTACAATACGAAATAGAGTTTGTGAACATTGCTAGGACTTAAGAGTACCGTAGATTCCGGATTATAAGCCGCTACTTTTTTCCCACATTTTGAACAGCTTTGAACTCTGCGGCCTATAATCCAGAGCGGCTAATACATGGTTTTTTTTCATGCCGCCTCGTAAACATTTTGCCTCGTAACAGTAGACCAATAAAATTGATGAGTAGTTCACAGAGGTCCAATGAAATTGTACGATAAATCAAGCGCACTTTCACAATTAAATTATTGTAAATCAGTCATTTGTACTCACCCTCATCAACATGGAAAATACTCGAAGAAAAGCAAGACCCGAGCGCGTCCGACCCGATTAGACCCGATCGCATTGCGCAAGCGCGTCAGAGCCGATTAGACCCGATCGCATTGCGCAAGCGCGTCAGAGCCGATTAGACCCGATCGCATTGCGCAAGCGAGTCAGAGCCGATTAGACCCGATCGCATTGCGCAAGCGAGTCAGAGCCGATTAGACCCGATCGCATTGCGCAAGCGCGTCAGAGCCGATTAGACCCGATCGCATTGCGCAAGCGCGTCAGAGCCGATTAGACCCGAGCGAAAACGCTGCTTTTAAGTTAAAGTCGATCAATAACTTTTCCTGGTAAGCTGCAGTATATATATTTTTACCAGTCGCTAGGAGATATTGGAATGTTGTTCGTGCTGTTCAGTAAAAAAGTATATGCAACGTAATTTGTGTTACCGATACGTATGTATATTTAAAAGTAGCGGTGCGGCCTAAAATCCGGTGCGGCCTTTACAATTAAAAAATTGATTTTATTTCTAAAATTAGAGCCTGCGGCTTTTAATCAGGTGCGCTCTGTAGTCCGGAATCTACGGTATGTAGTTACTAATACATCGTGAAGATAAAGCAGAGTGACTGGTGAACATCTAAAATATTGAGGATCTTGGGTACATTTGTCTGACAAGATACCTTTCCTGTGACAAAGGCCGTAGGGTAGGTGATAGACATGCATTTAATATCCAATCATGAAAAAATCAGTAGATACTGGAGATCCAAAGCAACACACAGAAAATGCTTGAGGAACATAGAATAGTACAGCACATTACAGGCCCTTCGGCCCACAATGTTGTGCCGACCCTCAAACCCTGCCTCCCATATAACCCCCCACTTGAACTCAACAGGCCAAGCAGCATCTAAGGCAAAGAGTAAGTAGTCAATGTTTTGCACCGAGACCCTTCATCAGGACTGGAAAAAGAAATATCCAATATTGCTCTTCAAACTGCAGTTTGAAATACTATGGCATTGGGACTTTTTAAATTGTTATATCATACTGGCTGGAGTTTATGCATTATGCAGCTACTGAGAGAGCTGCTATCTTTGCAAATGTAGTAATAACAGAAATGCTAATTTTAATTAAAAATCAAAGTGCATTTGGGAACCAGTTTGCTCATGATATTAATGCAATATCTTTCCTACCATCTATCGTGCTTTTTCTGATGCTATGTTGTTAATTGTCTTTATAATCTGCTGTTGTTCAAATATAAAGCAGACAAGTGCCAGTAAGTCCCTTTCTAAAGTTTTCAAAAATAATAAAATATAGTTGCATTTCATTCTCTGCTATCTTATATTTAAATACAAGCTTTCTTACCTCGGTACTCATACTGAATTTAAAACTAATACCTTGAAATGTATTTTAAATATTAATATTAAAGGTTAAATCAATCCAAACAAAATAAGATGAAAACTCACTAGTCTGCAACATATAACATTGACAAGTGTCAAAATCTCTTTCCTTGTTAGTTTCATATGTTACTTGCCAATTCTTACTCATTATCATCTTTTTTAATAAAACTAAGTAAGATATTGTGTATTTGTATGGTGACAATTGAAAAATAAAATACAATTATTGTCATCTTATGAGCTAGTAAACCGTAAGTTCTAGTGCAGTTAAAAGTAGTGTTACATCTACTGGTATGTCTGACTTGTGTACAGCCACAAAGTAGGTTTCAGCATTTTACTTTAATAATTTTACTGGCATTTATTTATAGACCCTGGAGCATCAGGAGCTGATAGAGAGGCGAGTCTTGAATTGATAAAGCTGGATATCTCCCGCACATTCCCTTCTCTCTTCATTTTCCAGAAGGTTTGAAGTTTTACTTACAAGATGAATTTTAAGTCAGAATTATTTTATGCCAATTTATAAAATATGGCAACTGACTAAAACTGTTTGGCTTATTGAGAAATATGAATGTGCTAGAAATTATATGGTAATGTAGCGGTGTGCTACAAGCAGCGCTAAAATAACGACACGGAGTCGGTAAACTGCAATTAAAGATGATTTTATTCGAACTTCACAGCCTTGCTTTAAAGCCTCCCTCATCCCGCCCTCCCCGGGTGCGGATGCTGTAAGGGACACGTACTCAAAAACCCCCGCAGGCTTTTTCCCTTTGTTGCGGACCTGGCCTTTGTGCCTGCGCGCTGGCTATTTGTGAGCCGGTTCGAGTGCGCTAGGAAGTGGGTCGCCACATAACCCCCCCCTCCCCCCCCCAGAACTGGCGATACAACCCCCAATGTCCGCAGTCTGGGCCGGACCCTGTTTGGGAGGTCGGCCTCTGCGCCGCGGTGCCGGAAACTCGACTGGTTGCGCCAGGTCCACATGGGCCGGTTTGAGTCGGTCCACCGTGAAAACCTCCTCTCTCCCCCCAACATCCAGCACGAACGTGGACCCGTTGTTCCTGAGCACCGTGAACGGCCCCTCGTAGGGCCATTGCAGCGGTGTCGATGCCCGCCCTGTCGTACAAACACAAACTTACAATTCTGCAGGTCTTTGGGTACACAGGTCAGGTTCTGCCCATGCTGCGAAGTGGGTATGGGGGCCAGGTCACCGAGCCTCTCGCGTAGTCTGCCCAGGACTGCTGCAGGTTCTTCCTCTTGCCCCCCTGGGACTGGTATGAACTCCCTGGGGACGACCAGGGGTGCGCCGTACACCAACTCAGCCGACGAGGCGTGCAGATCGTCTTTGGGCGCCGTGCGGATGCCGAGTAGGACCCAGGGAAGCTCGTCCGCCCAGTTAGCTCCTCGCAGGCAGGCCATGAGAGCCGACTTTAGGTGACGGTGGAAACGCTCCACTAGTCCGTTCGACTGTGGGTGGTAGGCAGTGGTGTGGTGCAGCTGTGTCCCCAAAAGGCTGGCCATAGCTGACCACAGGCTGGAGGTGAACTGGGCGCCTCTGTCGGAGGTAATGTGGGCCGGTACACCAAAGCGGGACACCCAGGTGGCGATCAGTGCCCGGGCGCAAGATTCGGAGGTGGTGTCCGTGAGCGGGATCGCCTCTGGCCATCTTGTGAACCGGTCCACGATAGTCAGGAGGTGCCACGCTCCACGCGACACTGGCAGGGGGCCCACGATATCCACGTGAATGTGGTCGAAAAGCCGGTGGGTGGGGTGGAACTGCTGCGGCAGAGCTTTGGTGTGCCGCTGCACCTTGGCTGTTTGGCAGTGCATGCACGTTCTGGCCCATTCACTGACCTGCTTGCGGAGTCGGTGCCAAACGAACTGGTTGGCTACCAGCCGGACAGTTGTCCTGATGGAGGGGTGGTCCCTGGGCCGGGATGTGGTGCTGTATGCCATGTCGGGGCATGGCTGCCGTGAACTGCGGTGCTTGAACCGATGGGAAATCCGCCAGGACTCTGGTGAAGTCGTTGTCGGACAGCGTGATGGAGCCGAGGTGTGGGGCTGGCAACTGGGCTTCTCCCAGGGAGAACATCTGAAAGATCTCGGCGTGGACCAGTCTCTGCCTCGGCAGGTCGACCAGCAGGCTGTGAGCCCGCAAAAAATCCGCGCCCAGAAGCGGTTGGGCTACGGCGGCCAGTGTGAAGTCCCACATGGACCGGCTGGAGCCGAACTGTAGCTGCACCGTATGGGTGCCGTAGGTCCTTACCGTGCTGCCATTCACGGCCCTCGGGGGGGGAACCCAGTGCCCTGTTGCGGATGTCGTAACTCGTCAGAGGTAAGACGCTGATCTCGGCATCATTGTCGACCAAAAAACGGCATCCCGACCTCTTGTCCCACACATACAGAAGGCTATCCCGACGGCCAGCTGCCGTAGCCATCAGCAGCGGCTGGCCCTGGCGTTTCCTGGGAACTGGCAGGGCGGGCGACAACGGCGGGCTTCTGCGCCCCACTGCTGGTGGTAGAAACACCAGTGTTCGTTGGGCTCCCCACCCCTGCCTCTGGGGCTAGCGGGCTCTGCGGCCGGGCCTGGACTGGTTTGCTGCTGGGAGCGTGGCCTGTTGATCTGTGCGATGGACGCCCCACTCACCTTCTTGGCATTCCACAGCAAGTCCGCCCGGGTTGCCACCTTCTGGGGGTCACTGAAATCTGTGTCGGACAGCAGCAGGCATATGTCCTCGGGCAGCTGCTCCAGGAATGCCTGCTCAAACATGAGGCAGGGTGTGTGTCCACCAGCCAAAGACAACATCTCATTCATTAAAGCCGATGGATGTCTGTCTCCCAAGCCATCCAGGTGCAGTAAGCGGGCAGCCCGCTCGCGCCGTGAGAGTCCGAAAGTCCTTAGGAGCAGGGCTTTGAATTCCGTGTACTTGCCGTCCGCCCGGGGAGACTGTACGAACTCCGCAACCTGGGCCGCTGTGTCCTGGTCGAGGGAGCTCACCACGTAGTAGTAACGTGTGTCCTCTGAGGTTATCTGCCGAACATGGAATTGGGCTTCTGCTTGCTGGAACCATAGGTGAGGTCGCAGCGTCCAGAAGCTTGGCAGTTTCAATGAAACCGCATGAACAGATGCGGTGTCAGTCATCTCCGGTCCAAAAATCGTTTGGACCGTCAGGGTCTGCTACACGCAGTGCTAAAATAACGACACGGAGTTGGTAAACTGCAATTAAAGATGATTTTATTCGAACTTCACAGCCTTGCTTTAAAGCCTCCCTCATCCCGCCCTCCCCGGGCGCGGATGCTCTAAGGGACACGTACTCACAAACCCCCGCAGGCTTTTTCCCTTTGTTGCGGACCTGACCTTTGTGCCTGCGCGCTGGCTATTTGTGAGCCAGTTCGAGTGTGCTAGGAAGTGGGTCGCCACAGTAAAACATTTAAAAGGCTTAAGAAATTCTGTTGACTTGAATTCTGAAACATTAGTCAAACCAATATGTTAAGGACAAAATACACTGGATTCCAATTAATTGGGACACATTGGGACCAGTACATCTTGGCCCAATTAAGCAGCTGCCCCCAATTAGCCAAAGTTTCATGGAAAGAGTTAAAATGGTATTTAAAAAAAGACGAACTACTGTTTAACTAAGTAACAAATTAGGCATTTATATGCAAAACAGAACAAATTAGAGCACTACCAATGCTACTGTACTATAAAACTGTATTAGTTCCTAATAGTTATTGACAGAGGAATTCATCCATGTATGGGGAGTCCAGGGAGGGGTAGCAACTCTGGTGAAGGCACTTGTCGTGTGCATTCTAGGGTAGCTCACTCACTTTTGGGCCCCAACGGACACTCAGCTCTCACCTGTAGCTCCAGATAACTGTTTGCATGCAACAGCAGCCACATGCTGGCACACAGCTTCTACAGGAGGTTAAACCAGGTGAGGGTAGCCAGCAGGCCTCATACCCTGGTGAGATAGGGACATGTGAAGTCATTTCCAGCAGACTGGGCAAATGAGATTGACAGTGCAATCCAACAGCCAAGAAGGCGATTCTGCAATGCTTTGTGGAGAGCGAAGGACATGATAAGGCACAGAAGAAGTCATGGCTATCCACTGCAACCAAGGAAGACCCCAGTTATTGTTGACTACTCATACCACTGGACATCGACTTCCAAGGGGAAGGTCCGACTGACATGCGATTTTTGTCATTGAAACGTTTGCGGACAGTGAATGTTACATTGAGAAAGGAATTGTGCTTTGCATTTGTTTTTCTGTTGTCTGACAGTTATATGTTAATTTTGTAGGGTGGACCATATCATGATCTTCTCCATAGTGTTCTCGGGGCATATACCTGCTACAGGCCTGATGTTGGATATGTAAGTATTTTGTATTGTCTTAAAAGTAGGTTTGCAACAAATACTTCTGTTTCTTCTGATAGCATTGATGTGCCTATGTCTTATACCTTGAGTGCATTGTGTAGCTTTGTCATTTCCAAATTTAGACTCAGAGAATGTCCTGGTATTTTGGGTGGACTTTAGAAACCTTTCTTAGACATTAGAAATAAAAACAAAAAATGCTGGATGCATTCAACAATTCAGAGAGCATTTGTGGAATGAGGAACAGACTTCATATTGCAAGTCGATGATATTTCTGACCCATTTCTAGCAATATTATGTTTCCTTTTCAGATTTATATCATTTGCAAGTTTATAATTACTGCCATATTATCATGGTTCTTTCATGCATTACAGTTAGAATTTTGTCAGTGACTGCTTATTAAACCATAGAACATTACAGTATGATATAGGCCCTATGGTCCATGATGTTGTGTCAACCATTTAATTTACTCTAAGGTCAATCTCACCCTTCCTTCCTACATAGCTCTCTTTTTTTTGTCATCCATGTGCCCATCTAGGAGTTTCTTATATGCTCTTAATGTATCTGCCTCTACCACCAATGCTAAACCATGCACAATCCCCTCCTTTTGTAAATAAAAGTTACCTCTGACATCCCCTATACTTTCATCCAATCACCTTAAAATTATACCCCCTCATATAAGCCATTTTCGCCCTTTCAAAACATCTCCGGCTATCCACTCTATCTATGCCTCATATTATCATGTACACAATTATTACTAATCTTGTTTTTTTTCTTTTCAACCTTGTGTAAGCTGCTATATTTCAGGGGCATCAGCTGCTCCACTTCAGGGGCATCAGCTGTTCACTACATGAATTTGGCCAGCTGCTTTATGAAATAACAAATGTCCTTTGCACTCTGGAGCTAACTTGGTTCTATTCTGAAAATGCTTCCCAAAAGATCTAAAATATTTTCCCTTTGATATAATATAAATATTGTAAATTCCTGTGGTTCTTTAATCTTTCAATTGGCTGAACCTTTTTAAACTAATAAAGTTTGTTATTGAAGAAAGTTGTATAGTTATTACCACTTGCAGTATGTTTCCCTGAAGCAGTTGGTGATAACCAAATAATGAATTGGACTTTGTGATAAAATCTTCTGCAAAAAGGATGCAATGTGACAATGCTTTAAATCCTGTACATTGTCACAGCAATGTGAAGGTTGTATTATTAGTTTCAGCAGCATAATTAGTAATGTGTACTGTTTTCTGCAGGTCCAAGGAATGTCTTTTGTTGCTGCTGTTCTTATCCTTAATTTAGAAGAAGCTGATGCTTTCATAGCATTTGCAAACCTGTTGAACAAACCCTGTCAGCTGGCATTTTTCCGTGTGGATCATGATATGGTGAGGACATTGCAGGATGTATCATGAAACAGATTACATGCTGTTATTTGTTTCCTATGAAACATGAACAATCTGGTATGTAACCTGTATAAATTCAACAAAAATTGTTCTACCTGGATTTATTTCCCTTTTGTTCTGTTAAGAAACGATGATGCGCCCTCATTCTTCAGTGGAACCCCCAACAATTGGTCTCTAAAACCAGTTCTACTTTTTTTAGTTTTTCATAACAAAAGTTGACTATTTATGCCAGTGTACATGAACAACTGTGACATGCAGCCTTTTTCAGATTAAAGTTGCAACTTAATTATTCTCATAAGTGTCTTCGAAATTAACATCTAAAAAAAAGTTTAAAAAAAATGTTACATCACCCAGTTTTCAAACTGGGTGAAGTAACATACCCTGGCCATATCTGCCGAATAATAGCTCATAAATAATGACACCATGGGACAGGGGTGAGGGGAAATTTTTTTTTTAAAAAGTGAAAGGAATACTCTCAAGGGACTTTCATTTAGCCCAAAATGTGGAACACTGTATCTCCTTTCGATAGTCCTTCCTTCACATTTATGGACTAGCTACAAGAACTGAAAAAACTATTCTTTCTGGTTCTTTTTTTTTGTAATGCATGTTACATTCTGTAATTATTCTAAACCAAATTGATTTAAAAATCAAATTAGAAATTTTGGAGCTTTTATTTTGAACTAATGCCAGAGTTTTTTTTAAGAAGCATTTAAGTATATTTTTTAATCAGGGAAATGATAAAATTGGATTAAAGGTTTTTAAAATTCATCAATTGGAATGTTAAACTATTGAGTATATGTTCTCCTCCTCAGATGCTGAAGTATTTTGCATCATATGAAGTGTTTTTTGAGGAAAATCTTCCAAAGCTTTTTGCGCACTTCATGAAAAATAGTTTGACTCCTGATATCTATCTTATAGACTGGTAAGTGAATAAAAAATTTTAGATGTTAAATTGTTCATCTTAGGATAATATTTAGTATGCATATTGACTAATAATCATCATACTTGATCTAATTGTATTATACTGCTTGAATGACAAGATATACTTTGTGATGTATAGTGTATATATAGTGTTGTTAATTACGTAATACTGCATAGCCACAGTATCTGCTCTAAAATTCATTTTCTGTTGTATTCTTTAATTGTAGGATATTTACACTCTACAGTAAGTCATTGCCCCTTGACCTGGCTTGTCGAGTCTGGGATGTCTTTTGCCGTGATGGGGAAGAGTTCCTTTTTCGGACAGCTCTGGGCATTCTCAAGTTGTATGAGGATATTTTAGTACAAATGGATTTTATTCACATAGCTCAATTCCTTACCAAACTGCCTGAAGATATTGCATCGGAAAAACTGTTTGCTTGCATTACTGCTGTTCAGATGCACAGCAGCAACAAAAAATGGACACAGGTGAGGAAATGCATATTTTGTTTTGTATTCAATTCACTAGTATTAGTAGCTCAGAATGTTAAAATCCTTTTTAGTTGAAGACAGTGTAGATCGTATAAAGCCTCCAAGCAATCAGAGATCACTCAAACATTTTTACTACTTGTGATGAATGAGATTGTCATGTAAATGTTCCAAAGTATGAAACTTTAATGTGTTGTAAAGTGAGAGTTTAAGGAAATTGTTATTTATTTTAGATTTGTCTGTAAAGGAATTTTTAACACAATATAATAAGAACCTAAGACAGGGAGCAGACTCAGACCATTCGGCCCATTCTCCTGCCTTCTCCCTATAACCTTTCTCACCCTGACTAGTTAAGACATTATCAACATGCGCCTTAAATGCGGAGTGATCAGTGACATGGCCTCCATAGCCATTTGTGGCAACGAGTTTCACAGATTCACCACCCTCTGGCTAAAGAAATTCCTCCGGCTAAAGAAATTCCTCCTCATCTCTTTTCAAAATGGTCATCCTTCTGTTTTCTATTTTAAGGCAGTGCCCTCTGATCTTAGACTCCCCCATCCCCACCACAGGAAACACCCTCTCTATATTCACTCTTACAACATTCAATAAGTTTCAATGAGATCCTCCCACATTCTTGTGAACCTCCTCTGAACCCTCTCCAATGTCAGCACATTCTTTCTTAAATAATGGGTCCAAAACTGCTCACAATATTCCAAATGATGCCAGTGACTCATACCGCCTCAGCTTTACATCATTGCTTTATATTCTAGTCCTCTTAAAATGAATGCTAACATTGGATTCACCACCTTTACCACTGATTTCAAACTGCAAATTAACCTTTAGAGAATCCCAAATCCCTTTGCACCTCAATTTTTTTTATTTTCTCCATTTAGAAAATAGTCTATGCTTTTATTCCTTCTACCAAAGTGCATGACCATACACTTTCTGACACTGTATTTCATCTGCCACCTCTTTGCCTATTCTGCTAATCTGTCTGAGTCCTTCTGTTCCTCAACACTACCTGCTCCTCCACCTGTCTTCATATTGTCCACAAACTTGGCCACAAAGCCATCAATTTCATCATCCAAATTGTTGACGCGCAATGTAAAAAGAATTGGTCCCAACATAGACCCCTGTGGGACACCACTAGTCACTAGCAGCCAATCCAAAAAGGCTCCCTTTATTGCCACTCTTTGCCTCCTGCCAGTCAGCCAATGCTTTATCCATGCTAGTATCTTTCCTGTAATACCATGGACTCAGTCTTGTTCAGCAGCTTCATGTTGGCACCTTGTCAAAGGCCTGAAAATCCAAGTACGTGATATCAACCAATTCTCCTTTGTCTGTCTTGCTTGTTATTTCTTCGAAGAGTCCTCACAGATTTTATCAGGTAAGATTTTCCCTTGAGGAAACCCTGCTGACGTTACCCTATTTTATCATATGCCTCCAATATCTCAAAACCACATCCTTAACAATCGACTCCAATATTGTCCCAACCACTGAGGTCAGGCTAACTGGCTATAATTTCCCTTCTGCCTCAGCCCCTTCATGCATATGAATCTGGTGACATACTTGTTCGTAAGCTTTTATCTGTCATCAATAATTACACATTTTCTTCTGAGGTAAAATCTACTTAAATATCACATTATTGACAAATAACATTTCTGATAGTATTTTGATTTTTTTTGAAGTTGTTTAGTTATGATTGTAACCCTATAGCAATGGCTACCATAATATTATGATTCTAGCACTCAATATATGGCAAGTTACAGTCCTAATTTCCTTTCTCAAATTACTGGATTTAATTACAGTATTTAAAGATTCTAATAGATTAGAAGATTAGAAGTTCTATGAGGGACATCACTTTACGTGATTAAAGGTTTCTCATTACACTGTTAAAGGATAAGGTGACTGGCATGGTTGATATACAGTGGCATGCAAAAGTTTGGGCACCCCAGACAAAATTTCTGTTACTGTGAATAGTTAAGTGAGTAGAAGATGAACTGATATCCAGAAATCATAAAGTTAAAGGTGAAACATTCTTTTCAACATTTTAAGCAAGATTAGTGTATTATTTTTGTTTTGTACAATTTTAGAGTGGGGAGAAAAAGGAAAGGAGCACCATGTGAAAGTTTGGGCACCCCAAGAGATTTGAGCTCACAGATAACTTTTACCAAGGTCTCAGACCTTAATTAGCTTGTTCGGGCTATGGCCTGTTCACAGTCATCGTTAGGAAAGGCCAGGTGATGCAAATTTCAAAGTTTTATAAATACCCTGACTCCTCAAACCTTGTCCCAACAATCAGCAGCAATGGGCTCCTCGAAGCAGCTGCCTAGCACTATGAAAATTAAAGTAAGTGATGCCCACAAAGCAGGAGGCTATAAGAAGATAGCAAAGCATTTTCAGGTAGCCATTTCCTCAGTTCATAATGTAATTGAGAAATGGCAGTTAACAGGAACGGTAAAGGTCAAGTTGAGGTCTGGAAGACCAAGAAAACTTTCCGAGAGAAAACTGCTCGTAGGATTGCTAGAAAGGCAAATCAAAATCCCCGTTTGATGCAAAAGACCTTCAGGAAGATTTAGCAGACTCTGGAGTGGTGGTGCACTGTTCTACTGTGCAGCGACACCTGCACAAATGTGACCTTCATGGGAGAGTCATCAGAAGAAAACCTTTCCTGCATCCTCACCACAAAATTCAGCATCATAAGTTTGCGAAGGAACATTTAAACAAGCCTGATGCATTCTGGAAACAAGTCCTGTGGACTGATGAAGTTGAAATAGAACTTTTTGGCTGCAATGAGCAAAGGTATGTTTGGAGAAAAAAGGGTGCAGAATTTCATGAAAAGAACACCTCTCCAACTGTTAAAGCACGGGGGTGGATTGATCATGTTTTGGGCTTGTGTTGCTGCCAGTAGTATGGGGAACATTTCACTGGTAGAGGGAAGAATGAATTCAATTAAATACCAGCAAATTCTGGAAGCACACATCACACCATCTGTTTAAAAAAAAAGCTGAAGATGAAAAGAGGATGGCTTCTACAACAGGATAATGATCCTGAACACACCTCAAAATCCACAATGGACTACCTCAAGAGGCGCAGGCTGAAGGTTTTGCCATGGCCCTCACAGTCCCTCGACCTAAACATCATCGAAGATCTGTGGATAGACCTTAAAAGAGCATTGCAGGCAAGGCAGCCCAAGAATCTCACAGAACTAGAAGCCTTTTGCCAGGAAGAATGGGGGAAAATCCCCCAAAGAAGAACTGAAAGTCTCTTACAGAAATCGTTTACAAACTGTGATACTTGCCAAAGGGGGTGTTACTAAGTACTGACCATGAAGGGTGCCCAAACTTTTGCTTCGGGCCCTTTTCCTTTTTTGTTATTTTGGAACTGTAAAAGATGGAAATAATAAAGTAATCTTGCTGAAAATATTAAAGAAATATGTCATCTTTAACTTTATGCCTTTTGGAAATCAGGTAATCTTTTACTTGCTTAGCTTTTCACAGTAACAGAAATATTGACCAGGGGTGCCCAAACTTTTGCATGCCACTGTATATTTAGTTTGTGATACCTATGTGTACTCAGAACACAAACATTTGGATGATGCCCAGAATAAGTGAATAAAGTATCATTCTCAACACCTGTGCTTACTATTGCAAGGATCCACAAGGAAGATGTACCCCATGTTTGTCAGTCGACTTGCTACATTGACCAGTGTTGGTTCTGGCTAGATTATTAGTAGCCACTGTTGTAAAAGCTGGCAAATACAGTGGTGCTGAGCTGTAAATCAAGCTCAGGGTGTGGTCAATAAACTAATTGACATGAGCCAGTAATTTTTACTCAATTTTTTTTTTGTTGTTATTGAGATTTAACCAAGATGTTAAACAGCATACTGAGCCTGAATGCTGAATAACCTTGCTGACCTCACATCTTAATGTAGAATAATTTGAAAATACCACGGATTTAAAAAAAAGAAACAAATCTGTATGTTCTAAATTGGTTTATGTTTACTCATTTTACTTTTGCCTTCTGATCCCCTTAAGTAGCACATAGTGAATTGGGTGATCAGTGGATGCCTGCTTTATTCAAACACCTACCCAATTAGAAGAGGGTTTAGGTACTATCAGTCTTGGGATCAAGATTCAAGTTTATTTACCACGTATACATCGAAACATACAGTGAAATGCATCACTTGCATTAACAATCAACGCATCCGAGGGTGTGGTGGGGCAGTCTGCAAGTGTCGACACACATTCCAGTGCCAAAGTAACATTTTCAAAATGCTCAGCAGAACACAGCACACAGCACAAGAAAACAATTCACTACTCTCTCCCACCCTCGGCACCATCTTGGTCACTGATACTTTGAAAGTGATTGGTAATATGTATTCACAAGATTAAAATGGAAGTCATGTATCAGCCTTTGGGCTTTTAGGTAAAATCATAGGAAATGATTAAAGTTTGGAGAGAGAGCACAGGACAGGATGAAATAATTTTTGAATTGGGATGACAAGGAAAGATGGTATCATATGAAATAACTTAAATAATTAGATCATTGGGAAGCAAGATATTTGTCACTGATAAAAGAACCATCTCACAAATGTGCAGCGGGTCATGTGGCATGCATTTTCCCTTTCCCAGCCTCTTTCTGTCAGGTAGGCTGTATGACCAGAAAGAGCAGTGTTGAGGGGACACTCAGACTGAAAATAAAAGCAAACCATAAAATAAGAAATCTAACTATATTTTATTTCATTTTAAAAGATAAAATTAACATTGGGGTTAAGAATCTTTTTTTTATCTATAATTTTATAAAATTATTTTAAACCACATATTGTTAGTTTTTTTGGGGCTAGAGAGTCGTTACTTCAATTTCAATTCAATTCAAATTTAATTGTCATTCAACCATACATGAATGCTCATGAATACAGCCAAATGAAACAGCATTACTCTGGGGCCAAGGTGTGAAACATAGTACCAACAGTCACACATAGCACAAGGTAGAAAACACATATTGGTATCTCAGCCACGCAATTAAAAAAAAGTCCAAACTCGAGCCATCAATCTACAGACGGCCACTATAGAACTTGTCTTCTGCCAAGTGAACGCTGGGGGGCAGCACTGACTCCATCGTGGGGTTTATTATACCATTAACAAGTTGCACCTTATTGAACAAAGTGCAAATAATGGTATTTTGGCAGCAAAAATAATGCAGCTAATGGTTGAAGTTCGTATCAGTTAAGACTTTCTTTATTAATTGCAACCTAATGGGGAAGTGTGAATTTCTGTATTGAGATTTCTTGTGTAGTGCAGAAATCATTCCGTTTCCTTCATTATATAGTGAGTGCTGACAGAGTTGTAGTTTTCTCACACAAATTGCAATGTCATTGGAAAAAGGCAATAAGCAGTTGTGTAGAAGGGGATAAAATTGGAATGACTGATCAGAGTTGGATGTTTATTCAAAGGATATTTAATGTCATAGGACATTAAATGAACTAGGAAACCAGCATCAGTGATAAGTCACTTGGAATACAGCAACATCATAGAAGTTCTGATATTCTAGAACAAAATGAAAATAAGAGATCTACGTAAGTGTTGCCTTTTTAGTCTCTCTTTATATTTTGCCATAGGGTAGTTACAACAATTTGAATCTAATGTAGAACCAAGTAGAGGAACACTTGAAAGCACTTTAGTGGATTCATACAAAGACTGATTTTGCCACATGGTATTTTCTCCTTGGAGCCAATGTTTAATTAAAAGACAAAGAACTTCATGAATGGAAATTCCAGAGCTTAGGGCCCAGAGAGCCAAAAGCATCTCTGGCCCCCTTTATATGCAATCATTTAGTTAGTCTCACTGGTGGCAGAGTTGGAGGAGACTACAGAGAGGGATATGGAAACAGTATTTTAACTAGTATTGACTCGGGAGCTAACAAATGGAAATGACGGTAGAGCTATCAGATTCTTACACAGCAGCAAGATTTTGGTAAGTTAACTTATGGAAGGGTTGGGGGAGAATGGACAACATTATTATGACTGAGACTGGAGATAACTTGGGCATGGAAGAGGATGACGTGTTTCAGCAGTCTTGATGAAGTGGATATGCACCAAGAAGTTGCTTGAGATAGAAAAGTAACATGCTGTGTATATCGATTTTGTTGCCTGAATGTATTAGAATATCACAGAACTGGGTGACCGTCAGGAAGTAGAATGGGGATAGGCAGCCAGTATAGAGTACCTCTGTAGCCATTTCCCTCAACAATGTGGAATTGAAAATCTAGTGTGTGTGTGGTGGTGATGATACACTACTGGATTGTCCTAAAGACCCATTTAATTCACAAATGTTCTTCATGGAAGGAAGATGTGCCTGCTAGACCTAGTCTATATGACTCCAGTAACAGAGTGACAGTCAGGAGGTGGAAAGGGGATAGGCAGCCAGTGCAGAGTACCCCGTGCCCCTTCTCCTCAACAACAGGTATACCACTTTGGATACTGTTGTTTGAGGGTTGGAGGGAGGGGCAGAGGAGAGCCACAGCAGAACTGCTGAACAGTTTTGGCCCAAAACATCGACTGTACTTTTCTCCATAAATGCTGCCTGGCCTGCTAAGTTCCTCCAACACTTTGTGTATATTGCAAGTGACAGAAATTTGTGTAGGGGAACACTCAGCAGGTAGTGAACATAAAATGTCGTTAGTTTCA
Organism: Hemitrygon akajei; assembly: GCF_048418815.1. NCBI lineage: Eukaryota > Metazoa > Chordata > Chondrichthyes > Myliobatiformes > Dasyatidae > Hemitrygon > Hemitrygon akajei. The sequence continues at coordinate 38,248,908 of NC_133146.1, forward strand.
AAGTAATTGTGGAAAAGGAAGGATAAGTCTGGTCCTCGTGTTGAGATTCTAAATTGGAGAAAAGCCGATTTTTTTTTGATGGTATCAGAAAAGATCTGGCAAGTGTGGACTGGGACAGGCTGTTTTCTGGAAAAGTTGTACTTGGTAAGAGGGACGCCTTCAAAAGTGAAATTTTGAGAGTACAGAGTTTGTATATTCTTGTCAGAATAACAAGTTTAGGGAATTTTTTTTTCCACTAGAATGTGGAAGGTTGAGGGGAGATTTGATAGAAGTATGCAAAATTATGAGGAGTATAGATAGGGTAAATGCTAACAGGCTTTTTCCACTGAAGTTGGGTGAGACTACAACTAGAGGTCATGGGTTAATGGTGAAAGGTGATATGGTTAAAGGGAACATGAGGGAGAACTTCTTCACTCAGTGATGAGAGTGTGGAATGAGCTGCCAACGCAAGTGGTGGATGTGGGTTCAATTCCAACATTTAAGGGAAATTTGGATAAATACATGGATGTGAGGGGAATGGAGAACTCTGGTCTGGGTGCAGGTCGATAGGACCAGGTAGATTAATGGTTCAGCTGGACTAGCTGGCTGAAGGGCCTGTTTCTGTGAGGTAGTGACTCTAAAATTTGAACCTAAAGACAGCATTTCAGCCTAAGATGTCCATGCCAGTAAAAAAAAAGCAATTACCAATCACATTGTTTTAGTACATAATTGATAGTCCTGCAAATTTCAACATACCAAGACACATTTTGAGTGTAGCAACAGATTCTTCCATACTCTTTGGCAACAATTTCCAGACCATTGCCATTCTCTGTATAGATTTTCTGTACTCATTGCTAATCCTACTTAAAATCTTTATCCCTTGGTTTTTTGACCACCTACTTTAGAAGATGGTATGTTTGACTCTAATCTCTCCTATCAGTGTCTTTTCTAGAAAAATCCACCCCAGTCTGTCTAATCTTAGGTACAGGTCCTCCCCATGTTACATATGCCTGATCTATGGATATCCTGCACATATGAACATGTGTTCAGGAGACCGCAATTGATGGAAAAGGACTTGCTGCTTACTGTGTGGCTGCAGATCTCTTCAGCTGCGTGGGAATGAGACATTTAAAAAGTTCAAAGAAACTAATACTGGCAGGTTAACAGAAGTCCACCAGTGTGATCTGGACAGTGGGCTTCATTCTCACTGCCCATCTTATTTTTACTTAGCAATGTTCTTACCTGAACTACTCATCAGTGAGGTGTTACCTCTTTTTATTTTTCATCATATTTTGTATCACCTTGAGCCCTCTGGATTTCATTTCCTTGCCTTCCTCTGTCATTAATGTTATAACTAAAGTTTTGCCTTAATTTGGAAAATCATGCATCCGATATTCTTCTGCAAACAGCTGCTTGTTCTCCTGTGATGTGACTTAATCTTTATTCACTTTATTTCAATTCCTGGAATGCATTAAAGCACTAAGAAAACACTTAAATAAAAGTACTCCTGGATCTGTGAACAGCCCAGGATGGGTAATAGTTGATCAGATGAATTATTTTATAGACAGATTAATGGCAAAGAGGAGTATGGTCAGGGTAATGGCATTGCAAATTGATTCAGATTTTGAGGAGCATGCAATATCTTTTACAATTTGTATAGAATGTTACTGAAGTTAATAATCTCTTCTCATGATTGAGCATTTCAACCACCAGAGGGCTACAACCACCAAGACACAAGGGTAGATCATTCCTCCTTGCATCCTCTGATAATTACATGAGAGAGATTCATAATAAAGAGGAATTTTTTTTGGTTCTCTCTTAAGAATTTGGAATAATGTAAAGTGTTGAAGTGCAACCATTAATAGTGGATGCCTGGTTAAAGCATTGATTTGTGGTTTTCTGGAAAGAATTCCAAGTTCCACGATTAGAGGTGTTTTACTTGTTTGATTTCTTATATACATTAATATATTAATAATGATACAAATCTTCTCCATTCTAGATTTATAAACATCAGAATCATTTGTACATGATACCTCATTCTTCCCTTTTATAACCTGCAGGTATTTGCGTCACTGATGAAGGAAAACAAAGAAATTGAGAAGAATCACAATCCTGCCCTGAAAAGTTAATATTCCTTTGGAGATGTTGATGCTTGCAGGAGTATTTAAAAATTAATGGTGTAGCAGTACTACATGGAAATGTCTTCGGTGCATCTGTTTAAAATTGTTGTCAGAGTTAAAGTTAAAGAACTGAATATATTTGGACTGTTGATGACCCAAAGATCTGTGTGTGTTGCACACATTGATGGGAAGAATAATGGTGCAGGTGAGCTTCTTGTGGCTTACGCCCAGCAAAAATGAAGAATTGTTTACACTAGTGTCAGTATTAAAAGAAAAGTGGAGTCCTGTGCAAAGTAGTTTATTCTGCATTTATTAGCTGATTGCAAACTGAGATGTAAAATTTCTGAGCACTTATAGACCATCTTTCTATACCATGTTTCTGGTGCACAGCATACCTCCAAAGCCAGCTGATTCCCGGAAACTACCTAAAGTGGACCAAACGGATTTTGAATTGCTGCCCTCCATTACGTGTAGCTTTTTACTGATGATCCTACATCGGAAATAGCTGGTTTTTACTTTTTAATACAGTCGTTTTGCTTTCTAAGATTCTGAGATAAAAAGCCTAACAGGAGAGAGCATTAAAACCAGTACCGTTCTGCTTTACAGAACCACATTTGTTAACCTGTAAAGTACTTGGTTTCAAAATATTGCACAACATTCTCTTTAATATTTCCATGTTTTCTGGAAACACAAAGATTTTTATTCAAGTACTGAGCTATGGCATTTTTGATTACTGAACTGTACTACAAATATTTTTTAAAAACTCATTTCAGTACTATCTGTTTTATTTTCGGGTGCTTGTAGCAGTGGAAATGTAGATGTTGTATAATCTCCGAACCTACAGGTGAATTGCAGACAGAATGGTAGAACTGTGAAATGTCCAAGTTTAGAAAATTCCAAATATACTCTTACTACAGTTAAGTTAGTGTGTCTCAGCTGAAAATTCTTTGTGATTGTCCTCAGGCAGGTGCTATGGGGCTTGACATTAGCAACTGTGTAAATGTTTTATAATGTGCAATACAGAAAACTCCCAAAATGATAGTGCTTTGCACAAAGTTTTGAAATGTAAACCCTGATAGCATTAACTAAAATTTATTTCAAATCAGGTGATGAAAACTGAGAATTATTGCAGTGTATACTATATTACATTGCACAGAACTGTTGTTTGCTCACAATGGAAAGAGGAGGCGAAGTCATTTGTTAGTAATCACTTAAATACCAGAGGGCTAATGATCAGGCTTTTTTTCTAACCTGGTGAAATTTATGAAGTGAAAGGTGATAGATGTTTGTGTAAATTTGAGATTTGTGTAGTGTGCAAATTACAGCTAAACTTTCTTAAATTTTTGTTTTTTTATTTGAAAGAATTTGTACTTTATTTTGTACTTCTAGCAAAATCAGCTCTATTCCTGTAATGCAAGTCATTATTGAATTATAAAACTGAATTCTGTAGAGATGTTTGCCATTGAGTTTGTTTTGAATTCTTTATTAAAAGAATTGGCATGTTCTATAAGCATTAATATACTACAGATGGAGTGCAAAATACTTTGAAATATACATTTTTATTTATATACCCTTACATTTAGTTAAATGAATTTCTTTATCTTACTTTCTATTGTACAGATTTCATATTGAATTCAAATGCAATGTATATGCAAATTGTAAATAGAAAGGAAACAGTCCACAGATACCACTAGACATCAATTTCATATGTAAATAAAGTATGAAGTCAAGTGCCTTCAAATGTGTGCTTTTGTTTTAGTTCTGCATAATTTTTAATGGATTTATCTTCATTGTTGTAGTCCAAACATGAGAAAGGTTTGGTACTGGTATTTTTGAAAAAGCAAAATGACTCAGTTCACAATCTCGGCTTTGTACTTTGATATTTCTTCTTGCAAGACAACCATTCCTAATAATTATTTTTGTGTTGGGCTGATTAGTGAAAGTTTCCACAAAACCGTGTTTTTGTCATCAAAAAGTGAAACTGGGTAAAATGTCTTTGGTATATTTTCCCACCTATAGGTGGTTTATCAAACATTAAAAACCTCTGATGCTGGTTTCATTAATTATGTTGAGATCCTTAGCACATCTAAAATTTTGAATTTCCATTGTATTTGCATAACACTTAATGCAAAGTGGTCCAACAAATATGGGTTATGTGTCCTTTGGGTGTTAGTCTTTACGGTTTGTTAGGCTGGCAAATAATTTGCTCAGATCCATTTGTTAGAGTTGCCACCAAAAAGTACTTTTGGGAATACTATTAACCTAATGATGCAGCCAATTAACCAACTAAGAAAAAAAATTCTTAATCTAGTTTAAATGTGCGACCAAGTATTTTACAATTATTCCTCCAGGTTGATGTATGGACAGATTTTAGGATGCAGGTTTATAGCTCCCTGATGAGTGGCAACATAAGAAAAATAAAGTAAAAAAAAAAATGAATACCATACTTAGTTTCATCACCAGTAATGTAAATGTCAGGAAGGCATGTTACAGCTGTATAAAAGTTTGGTTAGGTCATGTTTGGAGTATTGTATGTAATTCTGGTTGCTGTATTACAGGGTTTGCAGAGGGTGTTGAAGGGGTTCACCACGATTTTGCCTGGATTGAGCTTTATTAAGATAGGTTGGACAAACATCCACTGTTTACTCTGGAGTATCTGAGGCTGAGGAGTGACCTAATTCAAGTACATAAAAATGAGAAGCAAAGATACGGTAGTCTTATTTTTCCTGGTGGTGAAAATATCAGATACTAGAGGACATAGCTTTAAGGTGAACATGTGTAAGTTTAAAGGAGATTTAAGGCATTTAGACAGACACATAAACAGTCAAAGGATATAGACCAAGTAGCAGCAAATGGGATTAAGTTTGATAGCTGCTATGATTGGTAGAAACACTGTGGGCCAAAGGGCTCTCCTTCCATGCAATCCAAAGGAATGGCAGGGACCAAAACTGTTTTACACCAGTGGTGTTGCAGGAGTTGCCAGTCAGCGTTGAACTCAATGCAGGACTGCCTTAGGGTCTCCAGCCCCAGATATTCTCTCTGGGTTTACTCCCGAAGCCTTCCCCATCAGAAGCTATAGCCACATGGCAGTGGCAGTTTGTGATCAGAATTTTCTTTCTAGATGTGCTGCCAACCACAGCTGACAAACCCCATCTGGTTTTAAGGCACCAAAACCCATCTTCGCCCCTTCTGTCAGTAGAAACTGTTCCACTGGGCTTAGTTGCAAAGCCACATGTGAAGGCCAGGAGCTGGACTTATCAAAGGCTACTTATGACACATAACTACTGGGAGCATTTAGTAGATTGTGGGAGCTTATCCCCACTACTACCTCTGGCTATAACAACTTCAAGGAACCAAAATAACAACTTCAAAAATAACAAACATTAATTGTAAGACTTCTCTACCTTTTGACTCTCTTTCCCTTAGCATTACTTAGTTTATTATTGTCACATGTACCAAAATACAGTGGAAAAACTTTTACTGCCATCCATATAGATCACTTCAAAGCTGACATATGTACAAAAGGAAAAAACAGTAACATTGCAGAATGTAGTGAACAGTTACAGTAAGTGTGATGCAGGTAGACAATAGGTGCAAGAGACATGACAAGGTAGATTGAGAAATGAGTTCATCTTTATTATACAATAGCTCCATTCAAGAGCCTATTGACACTGGGATAGAAGCTATCTTTGAGACTGGTGTGCATTTGCAAGTTTTTGAATCTAAAGTCTGACGGGAAGGGGAAGGTCTTTAATTATTTAGATATTTTCCTAAGGCAGTGGGAAAGGTAGGAAGAGCCTATGGAAGGGAGGCTGGTGTTTGTGATAAACTGAGCTGTGTCCACAATTCTTTCCCAATTTTTTTGCAAATTTTTTGCAACCTTGGGTTGTACCGAGTTATAGTGCATCCAAGTAGGATGCTTCCTACAAAGCATCTATGAAAATTAGTGTGTCCCAGTGACTTTGTATCAAATTTCCTTAGCCTTCTGAGGAAGCCTAGTTACTGGTTTGCTTTGTTAGGGTAAGGGACTGAGGATACAGACTTCTGAGACACCTGTGTTGAGGATAATTGTGGCAGAAGTTCAAAGTGAATAGTTAAAGTACAGATATGTCAGCATATGTAACCCTGAGATTAATTTTCTTGTGGGCATCTCAATAAATACAAAGAAACAATGGAATAAATGAAAACTACACATCAAAGACAAATCAACAGAAGGCAATTTATAAAAAAGAAAAGATTAAATATGAAGGTAAGCTAGCCAATGATATAAAGGAGGATACCAAAAGTTACTTTCAGATATTAAAAGAGAGGCGAGAGTGGATATTGGACAATTGGGGAAAATGACACTGGACAGGTAGTAATGGGGGACAAACAAATAGCGGACAAACGTAATAAGTATTTTGCATCATTCCTCAGTGTGGAAGATGCTTGCAATAGGCCAGAAATTCAACAGTGTCATGAGGCAGAACTGATTACTAAGAAGAAACTTGTGAAGCTGAAAAGTCTGGACCAGATGCACTACACCCAGTGTTCTGAAAGAGGTGACTAAAGAGATTGTGGAGACATTAATAATGATCTTTAAAGAATCATTAGATTATGGAATGGATCTGGAGAACTAGAAAATTGCAAATGTCACTAAACTCTTTAGGAAGGGAGGGAGACAAAGGAAATGAGAGGCCAGTTATCCTGACCTCAGTGGTTAGGAAAATGTTGAAGTCTATTATTAAGGATGAGGTTTCAAAGTACTTGGAGGTACATAATAAAGTAGGAAAGTCAGTCGATATTGTTTACTTGGATTTTCAGAAGGCCTTTGACAGAAGGTGCCATACGTGAGGCTGCTTGACAATATATGAGTCCATTGTATTACAGGAAAGGTATTAACATGGATAGAAGAATGGCTGATTGGCAGGAGGCAGAGAGTAAGAATGAAGAGGTCCTATTCTGGTTGGGTGCCAGTGACTAGTGATCCCCAGGGCTAAGTGCTGGGACTGCTTATATGTTATATGTCAATGATTTGGATGATGGAATTGATGGTTTTGTGGCTAAGTTTGCTAATGATACCATGATAGGTGGCAGGCAGATAGTGTTGAAGAAGCAGAGAGGCTGGAGAGGAACTTTGACTAGGAGAATGAGCAAAGAAGTAGCAGATGGAATATAGTGTTGGGAAGTGTACAGTCATACACTTTGGTAGAAGGAATAAAGGTGTAGTCCAGAGGTTATCCATGCTGGTTCAGGAGCCTGATGGTTGTAGAAAACTTAAATATAGCATTGGAGCTGTACTTAGCCTTACAAGCATGTTATAACCTGTCCTGTCATTTTATAGCATGTTGTAACTCTTAACGGTGGTGTCTGAACAGAGGAAGCTCTCCAAGTTGCATGCCATCTTCATAATGTACTGGTTAGGCACAGGAGTACGTTCAGCCAGAGACTCATTCCACCAAGAGCATCATAGGAAGTCATTCCTGCCTGTGGCCATCAAACTTTACAACTGCTCCCTTGGAGTGTCAGACACTCTGAGCCAATAGGCTGGTCCTGGACTTATTTCCACTTGGAATAATTTAATTATTAGTATTTAATTATTTATGGTTTTATATTGCTATATTTCTACACTATTCTTGGTTGGTGCAACTGTAATGAAACCCAATTTCCCTCGGGATCAATAAAGTATGTCTGTCTGTCTTACTGACTATGATCTGTTGGTTAGGAAGTTAAGGATCTAGTTGTAGAAGGAAATAAAGAGTCCTTGGTCTAGGAGTTTGGAGATGAGTTTATTTAGAATTATGGCATTAAAGGTAGAGATTTAGTTAATCAACTGGGGTCTAATATTAGTGTCTTTGTTATCCAGATACTCCAGTGATGAGTGTTGGGCAGGGAGATGGCATGTACTGTGGACCTGTTTCAGTGATTGGTGAGTTGCAGTGGGTCAGGGTTCCTGTGATGCTGAAGTTGATGTGTGCCATGTCCAGCCTCTCAAAGCACTTCATGGTGGTGGATGTCAAACACACTGAGCAATAGTCATTATAGTATGGAACTTTCTTTTGTCTCCAAGGTCTTAAAGCAGGTGGGAACCTCAGATGGGAGCAAGGAGAGATTAAAAATGTCTGCAGATACTCTTGCCATATGATCAGAGCAGGATCTGAAGACATGGCTGGGGACACCATATTGACCAAACACTTTCCATGGGTTCACTCTGCGGAAGATTGGTCTGCTATCTGTAGTAGTTTAGGTACGTTTATGTCATTGTTTTATATGCCTTGCAAATTTCCACAACATCTTGTTACCATATTGACCCTTGTCACGTGACTGGGGTTGAAGCTATACTGGACTTGAGGTAATGGTCTTGTGATGGTGGAGTGACATCATTTTCCCGCCAGTAGAGATCATGTGACAGTTTTTTTTTACAGGGTATAAAAGGAGGACCCCTCCCTGTGAGGAGGGGCAGTTCGTGGCTGGATTTGCAATGTTGACTTCATGCCACTGCGTGATTTAATGTTATGATACAGTTTAGTTGAGAGATGAAGTTTTATCTAATGCCTAAAGTTTAAAAGGTCATTGCCAGCAGTTTCTTTACAATACTGCGAGTTGAGAATCAGTGGAGAGTGAAGATCGGAGTTCGGGAGTTAAAGATCGAGGAGAATCGATTTCAACGGTGAAATGGGTTCGACCTTGTTTGATCCTTATTCGGAAGGATTTCGTTGACTATTCTCGTGTTAATCCCTGGGAAATACCAGAAAGGATTGAGAATGGTGGTAAAGGAAAGGTCAGTGCCTTTAAGCCGTTTTGTTCCATAAATTCTTCGTGGGAAAAGTTCGACTTTGGGGAACCGAAGCAAAACGACGTGAAAGAGAATTTAAATCGTCTTAAAAAGTCTCTCCTTTTAAATGGACTGTGAGCATTTTGAACTTTTGGCAATACTACTTTAAAAAAGTGTTCTTGCAACATTGCTTTAAGGACTGTTTAAGCTGCCGCACAGTAGCTGATTTCCGGTTACGTTAGTGATTTGTTTACTTTTGGGGGGTTTGTTTTCAGTGTTTAATAAACGTGTTATTTGTTATAAAAACCCTTAGCTAACTCATATATTTATTGTTGCCTGAATCCATAACAATCTTATGTTAATTATGTGCTTCATATATGCAGATGTTTCAGTATTGTACTTTGTGGTCTCCAGCTATTCAAACAATATTTTGCTATTTCTATAAAGTGCAAGTCAAATTTCTCCATACTAATACTACCGCCAAATGTTTGTTTAGTCAATCTATACATATCCCTGTGCAGGTCTTTTTTCTGCTTTCATCAAAACCTTTGATCACATCTATCTTCATAATAATAGTAAACTGTGACATACTTATTTCCTTCAATATAGACGGCAGGCAATTGAGGCCTGAACACTGATTACCATGATATCTCACTAGTTTTGGCTTCTCAGTCTGAAAATAAGCTATTTATGCTTACTCTATTTTATTATCTAACCAATCCTCTTTCCATGTTGCTGCATTATCCCCAGCAACATGAGTTTGTTCAGGGAATCTTTTACATACAACTTTGTGTAGCTTTTGTACAATTTTGTGTAGCTTTATACTCAAAATCTCACCATTTGGTTAAAAAGAACATAAGTATATACATATACATTATATTTGGGCTGTAAAATATGAATCAGATTATTGCCTATTAAAATTAAATCAATGCAAATGCAACAGGTTTACAAATTGTATTAGAAGAATTCTTGTGTTCTTGTCCATGTCATTACTTAAATTAGTTTTGCTTTTTAATTAATAATTCTGGTGATTTAAAGCATACATCTGATTTTAAAACTTATGATAATTTGGATATAATATTCATCAATAAACTCATCTTGGGTTTCCAGCTAGGTACACTAGCTAACTCCAGCTCATTAAGTAACCCTGTAAAGTGGTCATTCACTGACCGCCCTTGACTATTTATAATCTGTCAATGCCATGAAAACCAAAACAATGATAAAGCATCAAAATGGAATAGCGTTAGAGTTGAAAGGCATTTCCTGAAAACTTTACACGGGCAGGCAGCAACCCAGTACTGTTAGCTAGTTTATATTTTCTAATCAATTTTACCTTTTCAACACTAAGGAGTCCATTTATTCTGCAGGCCAGCCACAGTGGGGGAGCTGAAAGCTGGACAAACTGTAATGGTCTACGTGTATTTCCCAGAACAGTAAACACTAGAATAACAGTGAAGGGGAATTTCCCTTCCTCCAGGTCTCCTTTGCCACTGGATAGAACAGAGAGGCCACTGCTTATTCAAGAACGACTGGAAGTGAACTGACTCATGACAAACAGGAATGAACTGGTCTGTAAGAGGGTAAGTGAGAGTGAAATGGAAGCTGAAATGTGGGGGAGAGGATTGGTGAATGGGATAGAGTTAGAACAATAAACACAGATAGAGGCCCTTTGACTGACAAGTCCATGCTGACTATGGTACACACAGCTAGTTCCGATTTTCTGCATTTGGCCCATATCACTCTAATACCTGCCTCTGCAAATATTTGACTAAATGCTTCTTAAAGATACTTTTGTACCTGCCTCAATCACTTCTGTTCCATATACTCATTGCCCTCTGTGTGGAAACATTACTCCTCAGGTTGCTTTTAAATCTTTGCCCTCCACCCTAAATCTGTGGCTCCTAGTTTTGTATTTCCCTACCTTGGGTGAAAAGTGTTACCTATAACTCATAAATTTAAACATTTCTGTAAGTTATGTCATATTTCTATAATATTTCTCATTCTCCTTTGTTTCAAGCCATACAGATCTAGCTGGGCCAACTTCTCCCTGTAACTCAGGCCCTCTAGTCCTGACAACATTCTCAAACATTTTCTGCATTCTTTCTAGTTCAACCACATCCTTTCTGTACTCCAAGATTTAGATTGATTTATTTATCATTTGCATAGCAAACCATACAGTAAAATATGTTAATAACCAACATACACAGCGATGAACTGGGGACGGCCCACAAGTGTTACCACACATTCCGGTGCCAACATAGCCTTACCAACAACTTGTACATGTGCTGCATAAGTCTCATCTCCTATACTTAGTGCCCTGCCAGCATGCTAAAAGCCTCTTTCACAACCCTGTCTACCTGTGACTCTGCTGTCAATATGTCCCTCAGTCGCATCACACTCACTAGTGCCCTACCATTCATTGTGTAAGTCCTCAGTTAGTTTGACTTTCCAAAATACATCACCGCACACTTATCTGTATTGAAATCCTTTTGTCACTCCTCTGTCCACTTCTCTAACTGATCAAGACCCTCCTGTAATCTATGATAACCTTCTTCACTGTCAACAATACATCCTAATGTTGCATCATCTGCAAACTTATGGATCAAGCCTTCTGCATTCACATCTCAACCATTCACATACGTAATAAGGATCCAACACCAACCCATGTGCACACCACAAATCACCGGCCTTAATTCCAAGAAACACCCTTCAGTCACCACTACCTGCCTCCTACCTTCAAGCCAGTTTTAAATTCACCTCTTGCAGGATTACATGGGGCTTAACCTTCCAGACCATGGAGGAAGCTTGTTAAAGGTCTTGCTAAAGTCTAAATAGACAACATCCACTGCCCTCATCTACCTCTTTGGTTGGTTCTTCAAAAATCTCTGAAAGGTTTGCCAAACATTACTTCCCTCACAAAAGACATACTGACTCCTCCCAATCAGACTGTCTTTCCAAATCCTAAACACATGAAATTCTGCAAATGCTGGTAGATCCAGTCCTTCAGAATTCCCTCCAGTAACTCCTCCACTATTGATGTCAGGTTGACTGGCTTGTTCTTGTTATCCTTTTTAAAACATTAGTAACTTTCCAATCCTCAGGAACTTCAGTGGGTAATAAAGAAACCTTTGTAATTTCCTCTCCAGCCTTCCACAAAGTCTAAAGATGCACTTGGTCAGACTCTGGGATTTATTCACCTTAATGTGCTGTAAAGTTGAAAATAACCCCCTCTCTGCTAATACGAAAACATTTATCTCTTGAGCAGCCATGATTTTCTCCTCAGTAAACACCAAGGAGAAACATCCATTAAAAATCTCACCTGTCTCCTGCAGCTCAAGAAAAAAGGCAGCTCTGCTGATCTCTAAGGGGACCTGCATTCTCCCTAGCCACCGTTTTACTGTTAATATAGCTATAGAATCTCTTGTGATTTTCCTTAACCTTAGCTGCCAGGTCCTTCAAGCTGCCCCTTTGTTAAATAAGATCAATCCTTGGCCTCAATTCCTCCATCCAGTTCTCCATAGTCCTCAATCCCTCAAACTTTAAAAATGTGCTTACCTCCACTTAACTCCGCAGAGAACTCACAAGATTCACCTCTTTACAAGAAATTTCTACATTCGTAATACAGGCTCTACAACACAGTGCAGGCCCTTTGGCCACATTGTGGGCCAAACATCAAAGATCATTCCAACACAGCCCTCCACTATTTTTCAACCATGTGCCTTTCCATCCAAGAATCTCCTCAATATACATCTACCACCGCTCCCTCTGTTAAAAAATACTTTTGACATCCAGCCTGTACTTTCCTCCAATCATCTTAAAAGTTTCTCCCCTTTTATTAGCTATTTCCACCCTGGGAGTTAGCTGCTGGCTGTCCACTCAATCTATGCCTCTATCAAGTCAACTCTCAACCTCCTCTGCTCCAAAGAGCAAAGCTTTAGCTTGCTCAGCTTTTCCTCGTAAGACATATTCTCTAATCCAGACAGCATCCTGGTAAATCTCCTCTGTACCTTCTCTAAATATTCCACATCCTTCCTATAATGAGGTGATCAGAACTGAACACAATACTTCAAGTTGAATTGAATTGACTTTATTTCTTACATCCTTCACATACATGAGGAATAAAAACCTTTACATTACATCTCCAACTAAGCATGGTCTAACCAGAGTTTTATAGAGCTGCAACGTTACCTCTTTGCTCTTGAACTCAGTTCCCTTACTAATGAAGGCCAACACACCATATGTCTTCGTAACCACACTATCATCTTGTGTGTCAGCTTTGAGGGATCTATGGACATGGACACCAAAACCCTCCTATTCCTCCATACTGGTAAGAATCCTGCCATTAACCCTGTATTCTGCCTTCAAGTTTGATCTTCCAAAGTGTATCACTTCAAACTTTCCTGCGGGAACTCCATCTGCCACCTGTCATCCCAGCTCTGCCTCTCATCAATGTCCTGTTGTAACCTATGACAACACTCTACACTATGCACATCACCAACCATTGTGTCATCTGCAAACTTACTAACTCACCCCTCCACTTTCTCATCCAAGTCATCTATAAAAACCACAGATATAAAAATACTCGTTAAATGACCAGCCCTTTATCTTGAACCAAAGTTCCCTTGACTATGATTTCCCACTCTTTAAACATCTCAATATCTAACGTGTTATACCCTCTTAGTAACCTATATGTTTCAACAAGATCATCTCTCATTCTTCTAAACTTCAAAGAGTACAGATTTCCTACTCTGTACACAACCCCTTTGCAATAAAAGTCAATATATAATTAGTTCTCTTAGTAATTTGCTGCAGTTTCTGATGAAGGGTCTCGGCCCGAAATGCAGACTGCAGTCTCTTCCATAGATGCTGCCTGACCTGCTGGGTTCCTCTTGTGGTGAACTACATATACCTGTCTGGACTGCTCCTGTGGCTCCTCCCACGGACCCCTGTATAAAGGCGATTGAGGCCTGAGCCCGGCCTCATTCTCCAGGATGTAGTGTTGTTCATTCTTCCAGTCAATAAAAGCCGATATCTCGCTTCTTACGTCTCAGAGTGAGTTATTGATGGTGCATCACCTCTAGCAGGTGTTGCTTGGATTTCCAGCACCTGCAGATTTTCTCTTATTTGCTGTAGTTTCCTGATAACTTTTTTGTGATTCATGCTCAAGAACACCTGGATCTCTCTGAGCTTCACTTATTTGCTGTCCCCCCACCCTCACACCTATTTAGATAAGGACCTGCCTTTTGATTCATCTTACTGAATACAACTTTGGGTGACATGTGTTAGCATGCATTGAAGCTGATTTACACAAAAAATAAATTATTGAAATAAAAGCAACATACACAAAATGCTGGAGGAAAGGAACTAAGCAGGCCAGGCAGCATCTATGAGTGCAGTCGACATTTCGGACCAAGACCCTTCAGCAGGACTGGAGAGAAAAAAAAAATCGTAGCTTTAAAAGGTGGAGGGGGAGGGGGGAATTTGGTTCACGCCACTTGTGGAACACCTTCAATAATTTACTTTTGATACTAACGACCTGAAGGACAAGCACAATGCAGAGCATCCAAGTTTGCAAATGACTAAAAAATGGGTAGAACAAGAGGACATTGTGAATCTGCAATGAGATATAAATAAAGCGAGCGGATGAAAATTTAAGTTTCATGCACATCAAGAGCACTGCTGCCGTTTTTTTGTCATCTGGGGTGCCTATCGAAGAGTTTATTAAATCTTCCTAATGTATTGGCTTCTACCACGATCCCCGGCAGGCAGTTACTAATCAGTCTGAAAATCTTTACTTAAATCACCTTAAAATTAGTCAAATATAAACAAAAAGATGAATTTACGAGTGCACTGGGGGAATTAACGGGACAATATCCGACAGTTTGAAAGATTTGCCAGTTTTTCACGCGGATGACCGGAGATCGGCGTTGTCATACCGATGGAAGGAGGGGCCTGCTGGAAGGTTCTTGCAATGAGACGCCGGCTCAGCGGCGCTGGGCGGGAGCAGACAGCGCTTCGCGTCGCCCGCTCCGGCGCTTGGAGACGGCGGCACGTGGAGTCCTGGTTGTGCTATTCCCCGGGCCTTGCTTGGCTGGTGCCGGACCTGTGGCCGCAGCGACGGGGCACCGAGAGGATCTGCGTGCGGAAGCGAACGGACGGAGGCCCTGCTGAAGGCCGCATAGCCCGAGATCGCGGCGCCGGCCTTTCCGTGAGCGGGAGGCCCAGGCACACGCTTCCAGTCGCGGCGCAATGGGGCCGGTAAGGGAGCAGGGAGCGGGTGGGAGCTGGCTTTAAAAAAAAACGCCGGACGGTATCTGCGAGCGGGCAGCGAATGCGGGCGTGTCGCTGGTTGTTTGGGAGGAAGAGCTCTGGACAGTCCTAGGTTGGATCCCGGGGCAAGGGCCCGTGTGGCCGACACTTTAACTGGCGGGTCTTGGTGCCCGGAGAAGTGATCACTGAACGATGCTTATCTTGATATAGCAAGACAAGTTCATACACAGAAACACAGGAAACAGCGGTAAACAGAGATCAGGGTAGTGTATAATTATCAGATGTTAACCGGAACAGTTTGGCAGACTTGGACAGGGGTAGCAGAACGTGCCTGCAGTGTAATGATGTCTGACAGCATTAATGATAACAATTGGGTGGCAGAGATGGGAACACTTTATTTTCTTGTTTTTCAGGCTGTTGCCTTCTCACTATCTAGTTCCTGCTTTGACAAATCTCCATGTATTCCAGCTAAGAGTTCTACAACATGAAACAGACTTGACGTTCCCTATGTTGCCTATCCAAGCTAGTCCCATTTACCTCTATTTGGTCCATAACACTTAAACATTTTCTATCTACATGCCTGCTAAATGTCCTTTAAATATTGTAATTGTACTTACCTCTGTAGTTTCCTTTGGCAGCTCTTTCCATATACCCACCACCCCCTGTGAAACTTTCTCTTCAGGTCCATTTTAAATCTCACTGCACTTACTTTAAATCTATGTGTTGTAATTTTAGACATCTGCTCTGGGCAGGTCTGTGAGTATTCACCCTCTCTATGCCTGGCCTTATATACCCCTGTAAGATCACCTTAAGCCTCTTATGTTGGGGGGGGGGGGGGGGGAGGCCCAGCCTCTGGAGCAGTCATGGTAACATAATTAATCTTTCCTGCACCCCTTTCACCTTAATGACCTTCCTGTAAGTAGGTGACCAGAATTAAGCACAATGGTCTCACTAATGACATGTATAATTGCAATATGATGCCCCAAGTATTGTACTCAGTGCCTTGACCGATTAAAACAAGTGTGCCAAATGTTTTTTTTTCCCCAGCTCCCTTTCTACCACTTTGAGGGAACTGTGTACTAGGGTCTTTATGTTCTATGGCACTCTCTAGGGCTCTTATCATTTATTGTGCAGGTCCTGTCTTTGTTTAACTAGCTAAAATGCAATGCTTCACATTTAAGTTCCACATGCCTTGGTGGACTTCTCCATCCTTTTCACACCACCACCAATTTCAGTGATATTCACAGAGATACTAACTACATTAATGATATCCTTTCATTGAAATCACGACTGATCTACTGCCATGCCATTTTCCAGCACTTTCCTGAAAAATCTTGAATGCCTTAATGTCCAGAAACGTTTTTGTGATTTTTAAAAAAAAAATTAATGAATGGCTGAGCCTTCACATTGCTCCATGGTAGAAAACTCAAAAGGTACATGGACCTTGTGGAGAACTTTTCTCACATCTCAGTTGCAAACATCCCACACCTCTACTTTGAAACTCTGACTCAGATCCTCAGCCAGGAGAAAAATTATCTTTTAAATCTTAGAGAATGTAGTGTCTTTTTATTCTGTCTTTCTTCATATGTTAGATGTGGCATCTGTGGCAAATATATAATTTTTATGTGAGGAGACCAATGCTGTACAAAATAATGAAGGTGATAGTACCAATTCCCCATAAAACTAAAATAATGCTTCTTCCTTCTTGCACCCAGGTATTTTTGTAATAAAGGCCAGAACTCCACTTGTCCTTGTTTTCCACTTTTCACTTGTTGCACATTGTGATGGTTTTCCAAGATATGTGTAAAAGTACACCCAAGTTCCACTCTCTTAACAGAAAAACCAAGCATTTGTTATGTTCACAAGTCTTTTTTTACACATCCATTGAAGTCTCTTCACATTCTTCACTATATTTACAGTCTTTACTGTCATCAGCAAAGCTTTGGAATATGATATTTAGGTCCCTTGGTCAAATCACTGATCCCTGTGGTACCCCATCCATCTTAGCCTCCAACTTAAAGAGGTACCATTAATTTCTACACTTTGCTTTGTAATCATTGACCAATTCTAAAGCCTTGTTGTTTATATTAATCATCAAATCCATTCACTCTGTACAGGACCTTATTGAATGCCTTCCAAAAAATGAAATACATCACAGCTTCTGATTTCCCGTTATTTGTTCTACACCTGTCAATGGTTCCCTTTCTTCTTTCGCTGTCCTTTAACTAGTGAGTCTGCTTTTGTTCCCCTCCAATCCATAGGACCATTTCCAGAATCTGCTGCTAACCACTTCACCTCTTTCAGAACTAAGTAATTTGCTCCTTAGGATTTATCAGCTTTCAAGCACAACAATGTAATATTTCTAATTGCTTAGTCTTTCATTCTTAAGATGTGGCAGATTTTTTGTGTTTTCCATCAGGTAGTCTGTTAAATCTTCTGCCTTTTTTTTGCATTAAAAGTACTGTTTTCTCTGTCTGTACAGAGACCACACTTGCCCTTGCTAGCCCCTCCCTCTTTGTAAAAACCCCTAGAATGTTTTTGTGTCTCAGCAGTTTATTTTCATTTTCTATTTTGCCATTCTTTATCATTTTATAAATTACTTGGTCCTTCTTGAGTGGGTTTTAAAATGCTCCCAATCTTCAGGTTTACAGCAGTTTCAGGCAGTTTTATAAGCCCTTCCTAGGATTTAGCAGTTCCTTTAATTTCTTTTGTTAGCCATGGGTATATTACTTTTCCTGTAGGATAGTTTAGGTAATACATTACCACACTAGGAAAGCAAGTTGGTGATCAGCAGACTAGGAAGAGAACCAAAACTAAAAGAAATTCTAGGCATCAGCCAATCCTTCAGTCCAATGGAACTAAGTGTTTTGGAGATTATTGGCAGAAGGAGTATGCAAAGCACTGTAATTGATGAGGCTACAAGGAGATTCAGCAAGACACTTGGCTATAGCTTCTTCATCTTTAAAGTGCCACAGTATAGAAATGTTACCATGCAATGTTTAGCTTGAAAAGGGTCACCAAAAGCTTGTGCAATTAAATACTTTTAAAACAGTGTCTTAAAAGAGGACTGGTTTAGTAAGATCTTAGAGAGTTTAACCATGGTGGTTGAAGAAACAACCTTCAATAGAGAAGAGAATAGAATTACTGAATCTCAGGTCACAACTGATGGAGTTCTCTGTTCCTCAAAAATCTTAGTTAATGGTTTTGTGCCCTGCCAGCACTGCATTTACCATTTTCTCCAGCTTCATCTATGTGATTGTTCCTGCAGGTAGAGTGAGATCAGGGGGATTATCCTTACAAAGATACATTATGACTGATGAGCACAGAAATTAGCAGTGTGGCTAATTTAGAAAGTTCGAAGGATTCTATGTGATTGTTTACAAGTAAGCAGGAGTTTGCTGGACTGAAAAGAATAGAGATGATGTCAGATGTATTCAGTGGAGCACAGACTTAATGACAGGAATTTATATTTTTCAAAGGAAAAACTAAAGTGCACATTGTGTGCGAATGCCCAATATCCCTAACAAAGTAACCAAAAGCACCATGGAGACTAATGGGTTTTGACATGTCTGTTACTTGGATGTGTTAACATGATCAAAGTATAAAAACCAAGTACCCCAGGGTTGTTACAAATATTCTCAACAACTTGGATTGGAAAAAAATGAATACATGATAAATTAGATGTACTTAATCCCTCTTCAGTAATTTTCACTGAATGTATTCACTAACCAAGTAACTTTCACATGTCAACATTTGAAGTTGTGGCAAACTCTGCATTCACCAATGGCTTCACATTCAAACACAAATGGGTCATTTTCAGCTTGGCATCCTGTAGGTAGTTGGGTGCCACAAGACTCAACTGATTTCAGTCTATGTTATCTAGCTGAGTGCAGTGCAACAAATTTCCTGATGAACATAAAGATAGGTGAAAATATGATTTGAAGCAGGCATAAAAGTACAGGTAGTCCCCGAGTTACGAATGTCCGACTTACAGACAGCTAGTACTTACGAACCGAGGAAGGAGAATGCCATCCGCCATTTTAAGTAAGATCGAGACGCTGTCTACCATTTTAAATCGTTGCCGTTGACACTGTGTTTGAGTGTTTAACTTTGTATTTGGCTTAAACTTTTCTTAGTAAGATTCACCCTGACCCCCCCCCCCCCCCCCGTTCCAGTCGGCTGGTGGCGCAGTGAGATCAGCGCCGGGGTTCCCGAGTTCGATCCAGTGACAGACAGCTCCCGTGCTGGGTTGATGTCAATCCAGTGACTCCCGTATCATCTGTGCCGGGTTGATATCAAGCTTGCAACTCAACCTTGTAAAAAAAAACTGCCACCTCCCATTTAACCTGTCTCAGTGCAGTGGTCCTTAGGACCCAGCGGACTTCGGGAGCTGGCGGAGCTCAGGACCCCGCCGCCTGCAGTGTTTCTGTTCCATTGATGGGAAGCGATCGCGATTAAAAATAAAGTGGAAAGAATAAAGCGTTTGGAAAGAGGTGAAATGCCATCAGTCATTGGAAAAGTGTTAGGCTACAGGCGGTCAACGATCAGAACAATTTTAAAGGATAACGGATAACGTGAGAATAATACAGCGTGTGAAAGGCCCTGCCCCAATGAAAGCTACAATTATTACTAAGCAATGCAGTGGTTTAATTATTGGAATACATACGTTACATACGTTTATATGCATAGAAAGGTAAAATATATACTAAGACAAACGTTTGACGAACTGACGCTAAATAATACCGATGTTACTTGGAAATTGGATTCATACTTAAGTATGGACCGCTGGAATAATGACATTTTTAGCTGCATTCCACTTGAAAAAATTACTTATAATTTAAGAAATAAATATGACATATTTCTGAAAATTTGGCGCCCTCATTTACAAAAGATAGGATTAAATATATAGGTGCTCCGAGGATAAAGTTATTAGTTATCTGGGGGGGAAAAACAAATATATATATAAAAGTTATATTAAAGTTATTTTGAATTCCATGGAGCATGTGGGGATCTTCCGATATCCTGTGTGTGTCTCCCTCTCCCTCTCCCTCTCCCCCTTTTTTAATATATATATATATATATCTCATTATTCTACTATTCTATTTCATGTAATTATCTTAAAAAATCAAATTTAAAATTTTTTAAAAAAAATACCGATGTGCTCATTCTGACTTAAGACAGACTCAGGAACGTAACTTCTACGTAACCCGGGGACTGCCTGTATGTAGATAGGTTAACAAGTGGTCATATCAGTTGGGTAGATGAACTATAATGTAGGGAAATAAGAGATCCTCCACTTTGAATAATAGAAAAACTGCATGGTTAGGAGCCCTGGATACACTCAAGCTTGAAATACAATGTTAACATGCAGATGCCACATAAATTTAGAAAAATAAAGGATGTATTTTCTTTAATTGCAGAGGGCATGAACTATAAAAGTAAGGAAATCTGCTACAACTCATAGGGCATTGATATGATTACATTTGGAACATTCCCTGCAATTTGGTCTGCTTGTTTAAAGAGGCAGTTGAGAGAAGGTTCCAAGACTGTTTCTCAGGAAGGACTAATGTGGAAAGGTTGAGCAATTCTGGCCTAAATTTGGAAGAATGAAAGGTGATTCTGTGATGGGTCTTGACAGAATAGATGCTGTGAGGATGTTTCTCCTCTTGGGAGGAGAGGGGGGTGTGATCGCTTTTTCTAGAGGGCATAGTTTCAGAAGAAGGAATTGTTTCTTGACATACAAGGAAAATCATTACAAGTATTTAAGGCTGAGTTAGTTCTCTGGGTTGCATGAGGGTGAGGAGTTTGGGGAAGAAGTAGGAAGGTGAAGCTGAGGCCAAGATGAGACCGTCATCATTTTATTGACAGAGTAGACTCAACAGGTCCAGTGGCTCGCTCTTGTTCCTATTATGTTTTTATAAATAGGTCTTCACGCGTCATCGTTAACGAACGGTGGTGATTAAGTACACAGAATTTATCCTTAATGTTAATATTTGTACTGTCCCTTTTAATACACAAAGGGTAAATTGTATGAAAGAAAACCATTTCTGATCTTGATTGAATGAACTTACTGAGCTATCAGTTCATGTTTCTCATGGATTTTAATCCTAATATCTGTCATTCATTACAGAGAAAAAATACAAAGAGAGTTCCAAATTTTCGAAGGCTGCTGAAAACAAGTAATGTTAAGCTTGCAAATAAATTGAAGAATAAGCAATATAAGCAGGAAAATGTGGCAAAGAAACACAGGAAAGAACTGAAACAACTTCGGCAGGCTGCTCGAGATGTTTCAGCTAAAGTACCAAAGCCATTGGACCAGCCCAAAAGGAAAAGACCAGGCAAGTTGCTTAATCTTAAATTGATGAATTTCGAGTCAGTGTAACATGTAATGAAGCTGGGCATATGATATAGTAGAAATTGTCAAATTTCATCTAAATTAGGTTATAGTAGTTTTATACTGATTTTTTTTTTTTAGAATTACCTGAATACTGTTTCATAGATTTAAGAAAGGACAATACATAATTATTCATTGGGCAGACTTTGCAGTTAATAGGATATGAACAACTTTTAACAATGTGTAGAATCTATTAATACTTGCAGACTTGGTTAGTATTCTGCGATGCTGTCCACCATAAAGTATCTATGTAGTAAGTGAGCAAAAAAAAAGTGTTGAAATGACTCTTTCAAAGAAACATAAAAAACTTTTTAAAAATCTCCAGTAGTGGATTGATTTAGTAAGTAAAAATACAAAACTTTTGGTGTCATGTTTGGCATTAATAATTAAACAGTAAAACTTGAAATCTGAATTGAATTGACTTTAATTCTTACATCCTTCACATGCATGAGTAAAAATCTTTGCATAATGTCTCAGTCTGAATGTGCAATTTATAGTAATTTGTAATAAATAGTATGTACAGTAAGGCATACAACAGAACAGTCAATCTGGCTTGGTGGAAGAAGCTTCCCGGAGTCTGTTGGTCCTGGCTTTAATGCTGTGGTACCATTTCCCAGATGGTAGTAGCTGGAACAGTTTGTGGTTGGGGTGACTCGGATTGGGGTAATTAGCACATTTAGGACTTCTGTGATGTCAAATTAGCAGATTTTCTAGATTATTGGATGTTATTCATAATTTTATGTTCATAATAGTTAATTTGTCATTTAATAATACAACTCATTTCAATACAATTTTTATAAGATGTTTTTAAAAACTATAAATCTCTGTGAACCCTGTAAATTTAAAGGAATTGTAGGAATTGACGCCCTGGTGAGTCAGGAGGGAATGCACAAATATTACTGGAAAACCAGATGCTGAAGCATTGGGATTTTTGAATTGTCGGATAGCAGATTGTTACGATTTTAATTGTACATTGTTAATATTCCATCCACATTTCAATGGATCATAAATTTTTATCCCCCAGAATGTTTAATGAGTATAAGAGTGAATAAATTCAGGAACTTTGTGCGTTGCGTGACTTCAGTGTAAAGTCTGCTGTAAGATGTACCATAGTACAGAACTGTGGAGGGCCAAAAGAAATCTGATAGCAGCTGTGGACGTCTTCACTTAGCTACTTTTCTTGCAGACTCTAGGCAGGGTGGTAAAAAAGGTATGGTTATTTTTAGCAATTAGTCTAAACTTTAGGCAGCAACGTACAAAAGATCTTGCATGCAGACTATTAACCACTTGCATTGTCCATGTACATTCACAGATGAAGAGGAAGAAATGGATGAGGACTATCTTCCTTTAGATATGCTGGATGAGGACGACTTGGAATATATGCAAAGTATGGGTCAAAGTGCATTTTTTCTCTCCAGAGATCTTAATTCAAGGTATTTTTTTTAACTATTTTGTTCCACTTTTCACATCAGTATGCTGTGAAT
This sequence comes from Hemitrygon akajei, assembly GCF_048418815.1. Classification (NCBI taxonomy): domain Eukaryota; kingdom Metazoa; phylum Chordata; class Chondrichthyes; order Myliobatiformes; family Dasyatidae; genus Hemitrygon; species Hemitrygon akajei. The sequence goes on from NC_133146.1 coordinate 38,271,909, forward strand.
TATGCACTTTACAAATTTTTGTTTAATAAACTATCCTTCTGGAATGCATCCCTTTAATAAGGGAATACATATTTGAGAATACTCATATTTGCTTTCCCAGTTTCTTCTGAGCAGTGTTCCACCTCTCAAATGTAAATTTAGTTCAAATTTTCTCTCAATGTTCTCCTGGCACTAATTAGCTTTCCTACAAGGTTCTTTTGATTAAACAATTAAATAATGTTATTCATTTTGTATTTTTAATCGCAGATTTTAGTGATTCAATGATGGTGAAATTAGTTTTAATATACTTAGAAATTGTACCTTATTGTGAGTCCAGAAACATAGTTCTGTTCTCTTGCACTTGCTATTGAGTTTTCATACATTGTTGTATTGCAGTGAAGCAATCCATGTGAAAAGGAGAAAAAATGAAAATAAGGTAGAGCAGTACGAGAAAGTGCCAAGACACTTGGATACTGAACCTAAAAAAGAACTTATCCACTTACTGCCTTTTAAAGATAAAGGAGGTATCATTCCTCGCTCAGTAGAAAAGCCTGGTAAGAATACTGTATATGCTTTTGTTCTGTCATTTAACATGAGCATTTTGTAAAAAAATTCAGTTTTAATAAATACTGTTGTTTGTTAGTTCATATATCTACAGAATAAGTACACAGTTCCATTGCTGTTAAGTAATTTCAGAGAAATCTAGTTAATGAAGTAGTTACTATATGCAACACCTTGTTTAAAATGACTTTAATATTATAGGAGTTTAACAACCAGGTCAGCTGCCAATTAAAAGTTGCTACCTTAAAATTAGTTTTGATAGGGTTTGCATTGTGTTTACAAACACAAGATCCTTGTTATACAAAATCCATAGGAGCTAAAATGTAACTGAACTCAGAATCAGAATCCTTTATTATCGCCAAGTATGAGGACAGATACGGGGAATTTGATGCCGGTTTCCCAGAGCCCTCGCTGTACAGAATTAAAAGCAAACAAAAACAATAGTGGAGTGACCAAAAAATGAGCAGTAAGAGCCCTTTTAAAAAGGACAGATGACAAGTTTGGAAAGAAAATTCCAGAGAATGGGGCCTCAGTTTCAGAAGGTGTATTGTCAACCCCCAGTCTGCAGAAAGTGGTGGAGTGCAGGATTACAGAAATTAAGAGATCAGGTTTGTACATTAAGTGAAGAAGAAGTGGTAAAGTTGGTGCAGTTTGAACACATTTGATCTTAAGTTAGAGCAATTAGGATATTGAGCCAATGTAGGAGAGTGACGATTGCAATAATATGTGTAAGGCAGTGCAAGATGGGATAAATGCACTGCTGGTGATGGTAGTGGAGGCTGATACAATAGGGTCTTCTAAGAGACTCTTAGTTAAATACATGGAGCTTAGAAAAATAGAGGGCTATGTAGTAGGGTAATTCTAGGCACTTTGTAGAGTAACATCATGGGCCGGAAGGCCAGTAATGTGCTATGGATTTCTGTTCTAAAAGAAAAAAGTTGACTTGTGGTGTATGGATGCTGGTGAGCTGGTCAAGTGAACACTGGAGTAATCATCTAGAGATATTGGAGACATGATTAAAGTATTGGTCAGAGATACGGTGCCAAGAGTGGCAAACCTATGATAGAAAGGATACTTGAGTAGAGGCTCAACTTGAGGGTCCTACAATGTCATTGGGATATAGTTTGATGTCATCAGAGTAAAGAAGAGGGAGTTTAGCTTGGAATAAGAGGATGTAATTTGTGGTGGGAGTTATAAATACTGATCTTAAATGTTTTCTGAAGACTGTTGTAGACTTGAGTAGTAGGTTTATGACTAGTAGGTTCATGCTAGGTCTAATACAGTTTAGCTAAATTCATCTGACTCAGAAGGACAAAAAATGATTTATGGAGGGTTTCAGAGCAATGATAGGTTGAGAAAAAATCAATTGGTTAGATATTAGATAAGTGCCTCTTAGCATTTACCCTGTTAGTCACCATCAAATTTTAGTGTATACATATTGATTTTATTTTTTTCTATGGGGATTGAATGTCATCCCACAAAATCCTAAATCAAGGGGAATAATTCACCACTGTCTTAATCATGGAGTATGTAATTTTCACCTTAAGGATAGGACTATCTTGGTGCTTTGGTATGGGCAAAAATCTGATTGCTCACTCCCTTGGCTGAATATGGCAAGAGTTAGTCATAGAGTCATACAACATGACAATATAGTCTTTGACCTACTAAGTCCCATGTCGACCATCATGAACCCATTGATACTAATCTTTCACAAATCCTCTTTTTTTATTTTACCCATCGATTGTACCTTACCTACAGTCCTGTGCAAAAGTCTTAGACACATGGTATAGCTAGGGTGCCCAGTACTTCTGCACAGTAGTGTATTTGTCAAAGCAGAGCGGAAAGCGAGTTTGTAAATTTGGCAGAAGCAAAACAAGTTGGGAATGGTGAGGGTGGAACACTGTGGGGAGGGGCAGGGTGCAGGTGGTGTGGATGCGGACATACCCAGCCCTGAGACATCAGGCAAGGTCATTTGATTCCATGTAATTGTTGATATATATACTCTTGTGTTTTGGATCATTGTCTTGTTGTGTCACCCAACTTCTATTAAGCTTCAGATGAGGGACCGCTACCCTGACATTCTCCTCTAAAATGTATACCATTTTGAATTCATTGTTCCCTCAATGATTGCAAGCTGACCAGGCTTTGAGGCAGCAAAGCAGCCCCAAAATCATGATGCTCCTTCCGCCGTACTTCAGAGTTGGGATGAGGTTTTGGTGTTGGTGTGCACTGCCCTTTTTCCTCCAAACATAGTGGCGTGCATTTCTGCCATGAAGTTCAACTTTTGTCTCATCTGTCCACAGAACATTGTTCTAGAAATGTTGTGGAACATCCTGGTGGTCTTTCGCAAACTTGAGACGTGCACCCATGCTTTTTTTTTAAGACAGCAGTGGTTTCCTCCATGGTGTTCTTTTAAGTACACCTTTCTTTTCAGTGGCCTTTAGCTGTTACCCTTGGGTTCTTTTTCACCTCCTTCAGCATTGCAGGTTCTGCTCTTGGTGTGATCCTTGCATGACACCCACTCCTAGGGAGAGTCGCAACAATACTGAATTTTCCCTGTTTGGAGACAGTTTCTCTTACTGGGGACTGATGAACACACAGATCTTTAGAAATGCTTTTGTAGCCTTTTTCAATTTCATGCATCTCTACAATTCTTCTAAGGTCCTCTTAAAGTTGTTTTGATCAAGGCATGATGCATATAACAGATCTTTCTTGAGAAGAACAGGCTCTGACAGTAATCTGACTTTGTGTGTGCCTTTTTTATAGGACAGGGCACCTCTACAACCCACACCTCCAATCTTATCTCATTGATTGGAACACCCAACTCCAAATATCTTTTGTAGAAGGCATGACCCCAGAGGTTCACATACTTCTTTGAACCTAGACTGTGATTGTTTTAATGGTGCACCCAGTACTGACGAGAAGTAGTACAATTGTTAATGTGTTATTAGTTAGGCAGATTGTGTTTGTCTATTATTGTGACAGATGAAGATCAGACCACATTTTATGAGTCAAGTCAAGTCAACTTTTATTGTCATTTCAACCATAACTGCTGGTACAGTGCATAGTAAAAATGAGACAACTTTTTTCAGGACCATGGTGTTACATTGCACAGTACAAAAAACTAGACCGAACTATGTAATGAAAAAAAACAACACAGAAAGTTACACTAGACTACAGACCTACACTGGACTGCATAAAGTGCACAAAAACAGTGCAGGCATTACAATAAATAATAAACAGGACAGTAGGGCAAGGTGTCAGTCCAGGCTTCGGGTAATTAATTCGAGTATTAATGGAGAAAAGTGGGTAATTGCAAAGGGTTCACAAATTACTTGCAACTGTATGTGCATAAGACTTTTGCACAGTAGGGTAAATTGAGGTAGCTGATTTACCTACTGAGCAGTACGTCTGGGATTTGGGAGGAAAGCAGAGCACCTAAAAGAAGCCCCCCACCACCACCACAACCTCACCAACCTAATGTTCAGTTTCTGGAAAATAAAATAGAAGACCTAAGAGCAAGACAGTACCAGAGAGATATCGGGCTGTTTACTCTGCTTTCCAGAGACATGACCCATTCTCAGTATTCCAGCCTGGGGGTTCCTCAGCCACTGCCTGGACTTGATGTGGTATTAATCACCAAGCTTCTAATCCTGGGCTTCTGTATCTTCTGCAATTGGACTATCAACTTCCTCATTAGGTGATCACAGAACAGATCAGTCATGGCATTTTGCTTACAGGATGCATGTTAGCCCACTGCTCTACACTTATGACTGGCTAAGCATGATTTAAAAGCACAATTCAAATGCCATTTGTAAATTCCAAATGATACCATTGTTGGTAAAATCTCAGAGGGCAACAAGGAGGTGTACAAGAGAAAGATGGTGAAAAGAGACAGCGTTAAGATCCTGAGTGTCAACATCTTTGAGGATCTGCCTCGGCCCAACACTAATGCTGTCACGAAGAATGCACGCCAGTGGCTTTACTACCTTAGGACTGAGGATGTTTGATATGTCACCAAACACTCTTGCAATCTTCTATAGATGTATAGTGGAGAGTATTCTGACTGGTTGCATTGCAGCCTGGTATGTAATCTCCAATGCACACGATCACAAAAGGCTGCAGAGGGTTGGAAACTCAGCTAGCTCTGTCGCAGTCACATTCCACCTCATCATCAAGGACACGTTCAAAGGCAGTGCATCAAGAAGGTGGCATACATCATTATGCCTCATCATCTGGGGCATGCCCACTTGTTACTGCTGTCAGGGAAGAGATGTGAAGTCCCACACTCAGTCGACTCAGGAGCAGCAACTTATCCACTATCAGATTTCTGAATTGTTCATTTATAATCATTTTATGTCTTTGCAATATAATGCTGCCGCAAAGCAACAAATCTGATTACCATTTTGAAAATCCACACAAAGTTAAAGCCAAGTTCATTGTCGTATACACAGTTGGCGTCAGTAAGACCATGGAATTGATTGTGGACTTCAGGAAAGGGAAGTTGGGAGAATACTATGCATCAGTCCTCATTGAGGAGTCAACGGTGAAAAGAGACAGATGAGTGGGGTCTGTAAAAGGCTTTCAGATGAGTGCATAAGGTAGAATATGATTTAGAATTTAAGTCAAGCTTACAACACTTTGGTAATTATGTTCATTGCATATTACAAGTTCAAATATTCGTTTTGTATTTCAAATTTCTTAGTACTTTTTCACTAATAACTTCTGTTCAGAACTTGTATAACTACACAGATACTAACTGCATGGCTTTTTTACTAGTTGCATTTGAGGAGGAGGAGGAAGAAGAAGAAACGACTGATGTAGTTCAACAGCATGAGGAAGGTAAGAATCTGATATATATCAGTTATGTACTTAAAAGGATCTTTACACTGCTCTGTTACATTTGCAAAGATTGTTTAATAATTGCCATTATTTAATTAGCTTAAGAATTATGCCACAAATCCTAAATTAGTCAAAATTTGAATGCTTTTTGTTTGAGAAAGAAATTACAAACTGCAAGGCATTTCACAAAATTAAATACCTTTATAATGGAGTGAGTTGTGTTGTCGCCAGTTGAATGCAAAATGGTAAAGGGACAAGTAAGAAGCTAAACTTTCTTGCTGGTGATTTTCATTTGTCACATTTGTCACATTTTCATTTGTTATATAATTCTCAATACCTAATCAGACTCACATTTCAAGTGTATGGAGCATTTGTTTCATTTATCGAAGGGATATGTTTTTATTGAATCTTTTTCCTGTTGGTCTTGGTTAATCTTTTGGAAAAATTGCTAATATTAGCTCAGGTATAGCTTTGACACAACTGTCTTGACATGTCTATCCAATCTTGAAAATCTAATGTAATTAAAATGTTCAAGCTCATTGTTAGCAATAAATTTTGAAATAGACTTTTAAGTAGTTTTCAGAGTTAATGTGATGTTCCATCAACATGAAAATTGCAGTTCTTGTTTATCCATCTTAATATAGAGTTATAAGGTTAGGGTTAAGCCATCTCATCAGCTCCCTTCCCAACACAATTTCTTACTGCATTAAGGATTGGGCAAGGCAGAACATCCTGCAACTTAAAGTTAGCTGTATTTAAAAGTCACCCGTAAATATCTGTAGGCTACCCAGTACCATCATCAATTTTCCCAAAGACTTACAGCCTTGCCATTAACCCCAATTCAGTTTGTCATCAAGGACATTTTATTCATTTCTCTCTTCTCCACCTAAACCATTCTTAAGACTTGCACTCTTCTAATGCATATTTGTGTCATATTGACAATTGCTAGTGTTGTTGAGATTCTGTTGTGGTTTTTAGTAATTTATGTTAAACCTTAACCCTCTTAAAGGATGATTACTCTTGAGTTTCTATTTTGTGGCATGAGATTTGTGATTAACAAGCATAATTTTTTTATTAATTTCTAATTCTAGCCAATGTAGAAATGTGCTTCCAGCAGTTTTAAAAAATATGGATATTCTGTTTGTCTCTGACTTACTTTTCAATTAGTTGCTGCAGTGGAGCCTCTTCAAATGTTGACCACAGAGGAGACATTGCTGCTGAGAAGGAAGACTTTGGAAGATAAAAAGATCCGCATTGCCAGTTTGGCCTCGTCAATTTTGACTGCACCAGAAAACAATGTAAGTATTTCAGTATTTATGAAAAATCTCAGCTGTGACGCTGATGAAGTGAGAACTCCTTCTGAGAAGTTGGGTGTGCAAGCATTCTTGATAGACGTCATAATCAGAAGTCTTAAAAGTAAATTACTGGACCATTTTGATTTTTATACTGGCATTGCAAAAATAGGTTGAGACTATTTTGAACTTGTGTGTCATAACCTTCATAAATATTAACTTTATCTAACCTTATGTTAGTGATGAAGCCTTTTCTTCTGTCATGATACGTTCTGTTTACCTAAGCCTCACATTGTGTTCAATGTATTGTGGAGTATTTTAGGATATTTTATTATCAAGAAGCTCTTATTACAAGTTTTGCCTCTTAAATTTTGAGTTTTTTGTTGCTTTTCCATAATATCTTTGAATAAGCATTACATTATCATTCCAACAAACTGATTGATCATCTTTTTCTGGACTTCATCTTCATACATGTTAGCTCTGTCAGCTGTTTTCTATTTTCTGTTGTTGTTGTACATATATAGTATTGTTGCTGCTATTACTCATTTATAATTTTACCTTTGCCTTTCATTTTCTTAACATTATTACTTTCATCATTTTCTCTATTGTTGCCTGTGTTCTTGGTGTTTTTCGTTTGCTTCAAATATTGCAATTGTTCGTATTTATTAAGTTTTTCTTTACTTGCTAGATTAATCTTTTAAGTGAAATATTTTTTCTGGTGTTCACCTGTGGCAAATGTATCTATCCACTCGTGTTGTTGAGATTGGCCACTACACAGTCCTTATGGAAACAGGGTGTATCCTTTATTAGGTGGCAAGATGATACCATATTCCTAAATGGCAGCTTAAAAATTTGCAAGTTTTGAGAGCTGTGGGCAATCCCCAGCATCAGAAACGTACCCACTCCAATCTGTAACCGCATTCTGGTAAACATTCATTTCCTGTAGTATCATCTCACCATGTCTGCAATATGTGCTACCTAGGTTACTTAAGTAGAAGCTTCTAATGTTCTGTACCACCAAGGAAGGTAAGGGCAGCAGATGTATGGCAGTCCGCAGCCTGTACATTCTCTACATTGCATGCTGTCCTGGATTAGAAATGCATTGCTTTTCCATCATTATTGGATTTAAATTCTGGAGTTCCTTACTCTATGGCATTGTGAAATACCTTCACCAGGAGGACTTCAGTGATTTAAGAGTATGGCTCACCACTGCCATTACTTGAAAACATAATTAAGAATGGGCAGCAAATGCTAGCTTTGCCAGTGTTACCTGTGTCCTGAAAAACAAATTGAAAACAAAGTTTAACCCAGTGCAAGTATCATTTTGCAGATTTCCTACAAGTGAAAAATAATTGTCAAGACTGCAATTGTAAACTCTGAAAAGTTTACAAGGAGTCCAACATTGGAGTGCAGTTAGGAGAATAGCTGCAGGTTCTTGACCAGTGTGTGTATAGAATTCCTGAAATTGCTGGCAGTTAACACAAGAAAATGATAAATTTCTCCAGCCATTCTTGACTGTGGCTTTCATTTAGCACAAGGAACTTAAGTTGAATGGTGTGATTCATTGTTTCCATTAAATGTGCTGTCAGTGAGCCATTAATTAGAAACATCAATGTATCTGTAGCTCTCCTGACATACAGGGTGTAATTATCAGTACTAAATAATATAATAATGTATTGGGAGCTGAGATAATTGGCATCCAGTCATCTATTGTGTACATTTAATACTGGTCTCAATGTCATGTAACTCCTGGAGTAAATGTTAAACATTGTTTGATGAATCCATAATTTATGTAGTTTGGAGGAGTTAATTTTGACAAAATGGATATGAGCCAAAATAGTATCAATGTACAAGAACATCAGTATGAATGAGTATATTTAATTTTGAAAAGATACCAATTTTATACCAAATTTAAAACATTACACTTTTCAGATTAAACAGTTGAAGGAACTACGTGCAATGTTAATGGAAACTGATCCGCATGTTGCAGTAACAGTGAGAAAATTGGTGATGGTTTCTTTGTTAGAGGTCTTCAAAGATATCACACCATCGTACAGGATACGGTCTTTAACTGAAGCTGAGAAGACAGCAAAGGTATTTGATAAATTTGTTGAAAGGGAAAGCTACTTGGTGTTTTATTGTTATACCTTGTCATAATCATTCTGCCAGTAAGTTTATTCATTATGTGATGACCCTTTAATTTTCAGTTTTGTATTTTCACATTATGAAAATAAAATGATAGTAGAAAAGATTATAAAAATGATTTTTTGAGTCTTTAGTGGCTTACATTAACATGTTTCCAATTTTCTATTTACAGCTATTGATTTTTTCCTGACTTTTTTAAGTCTGCTTCTGTTTTCTCATAGTTTTCCAGTTATGTTTAAATAATTTACATCTTAAAAATCTGAGAAAAGACATTTTTTAACAGACGTTCCATCTCACTAGCCTGGGTTTAAATTTTGCATTTTTTCTGGTCTCTTTCTCTCTTACACCCCCCTCCCCCTGTGAGAGAATTAAAAAGGGCATCAAAATTAAAATTAAATTTATTAAAGTAAATATATGTCACCATATACAACCCTGGGATTCATTTTCTTGCAGCCTTCATTAAAATCCAAGAATCATAATAGAATCAATGAAAGACCACACGCAGCGGTGCAGAAAAACGGCCAGTGTGCAAAAGGCGACAAGCTGTGCAAATACAAAATAAAAATAATAAATAACTAAGCAATAAATATCGAACATAAGATGGAGGGTCCTTGAAAGTGAGTCCATAGGTTGCAAGAACAGTTCAGTGATGGAGACGGTGAAGTTACCTGGTTCAAAAGCCTAGTGGTTGAGAGAAAATAACTTCCTGAACCTGGTGGTGTGGCTCCTGAGGCTCTTGTACCACTTTCCTGATGGCAGCAGCGAGAAAAGAGTGTGGTCTGGGTGGTGGGGTCCATTGATAATGGATGCTGCATTCCTGAGACAAGGCTGCATGTAGATGTGCTCAGTGGTGTGGGGGGGCTTTATCTGTTGTGTACTGGGCCATATTCATTACTTTTTGTAGAATTTTTCTGTTCAAGGGCATTGATGTTTCCATACCAGGCCATAATGTATACACTTCACAAACTTCTAAGGAAATAGAGGTGCTGCCTGCTTTCTTCGTAATTGCACTTGCATGCTAGATGTAGGACAGATCCTTTGAAATGACAACACCAAGGAATTTAAAGTGCCGACCCTTTCCATCTTGGAGTTTTCTCTTGAAGTCGGTAATTAGTTCCTTGGTTTTACTGACATTGAATGGGAGGTTGTTGTGGCACTACTCTGCCAGATTTTTAATCTCCCTCCTTACGTTGATTCTGACAACAACAGTGGTGTTGCCATCAAACCTAGGTGTGGCATTAGAACTGTGCTTAGCCTCACAGTCGTAAGTGTAAAGCGAGTGGAGCAGGAGGCTAAGCACACAGCCTTGTGATGCACCTATGCTGAGTCAGATTGTGGAGGAGATGTTGTTGCCAATTCAAACTGACTGGGTTCTGCAAGTAAGGAAATTGAGGATCCAATTGCACATGGAGGTATTGAGGCCGAGGTCTTGAAGCTTATTGATATTTTTTTGAGGGGATGACAGTATTGATTCTGAGCTGTAGTTGATGAAGAGCATCCTGATGTATGCATCTTTGCTGTCCAGATTCTCCTGGATTTACTGAAGAGTCAGTGAGATGTAATCTGCTGTAGACCTGTTGTGCCGGTAGGCAAATTGGAGCGGATCCAAGTTGCTTCTCAGGCAGGAGTTGATATGCTGCATCACCGATCTCTCAAAGCACTTCCATCACTGTGGATTAATGTGCTACTGGATGATGGTCGTTGAGGCAGGTTACCATGTTCTTCTAGGGCACTGGTATAATTGAAGCCTGCTTGAAGCACATGGGTACCTCTGGACTGCTGAAGTGACAGGTGAAAGATATCAGTAAACACTCCAGCCAGTTGATCAGCTCAGTTCTTTAGTACTTGGCCTGATACCCCTTCTGGTCCGTATGCTTTCTGTGGGTTACCCTCCTGAAGGATGCTGTCACCTAGGCCTCAGACTGAGATCACAAGGTGATCAGGGGCTGTGGGAGTTTGAATGTTCCTCCTTGTTTAGATGGTCAAAGTGAGCATAGACGGCAGTGAGTTCATTGGAAGTGAAGCCTGGTCTGATGTATTTCCTGGTTTCACTTTGTAAGAGGTAATAGCATTCAAGGGCTGCTACAGCTGTCGAGCATCCTTCAGTGATTCAGTTTCAATCCGGAATTGCCACTTCGCCCTTGAGATGGCTTTCTGGAGATCGTACCCGAACCCCATGTATCCTACTTGGTCGTCAGACCTGATTGCCACTGATCTGGCCCTAAGCAGATTACGGATCTCATAGTTCACCCAGAGCTTCTAGTTGGGGAAGACTGAATGGTTTTGTGGGGACACAGTTGTTAATGGCTGCTTTTATAAAGTCCGTGACAGCCTAACTTTCTTTTAGGTTCTTTGGTGAGTGCTTGAACATGGCCCAGTCTACTGACTCAAAGCAATCCCACAGCCACTCCTTTGCCTCCCTTGACTACCTCTTTGTTGTTCTGATCCCTGGAGCCGTGCTCTTTAGCCTATGCCTGTACGCAAGTAGGAGACGGACTGCCAAGTCATCAGCTTTACCGAAACACAGTCTAGGCATGGAATGGTAGTCATATCAGTTAAGGTTGAGTGTTGGGACCTCTGGTGCGTGAGTTGTATGCTGATGGTAATTGGGGAGGGATTTCTTCAAACAAATCTGATTTTAAAACCCTTACTACGATTTGAAATGTATCTGGTCTTACTGGTTCTGTTCTCTTATCCGTCCTGAGATCTCATATCAGAGATCCACCTATTACAACATCAACCCAATTCCCATTACTGACCACTAGCTTTTCTTCCTCACCATGTATTAGCTTGTTCATATTTGGTAGGTAGAGTGGTGCTACACGTATCCCATATGACAGATGTGGAATTTAAAAGGAACACTTCCATAGAAATAATTATCTTCCCTTCATGAAACATTTTCAAATATTTTCTCTTGAGCAATTCCACTATGCAAGTAGAAACTCTGTCTCATTTGGGAATGTCACAATCAGATAATGTCTCCACTATGTCCTATCAAGCGCAGTGGCTAGCATAACATTTTATAGTGCCTGCAAGTGGTGTTCAATTACTGCTGGTGGTTCTAAGGAGTTTGTACATTCTCCCCATAACTGCATGGGCTTCCTCTGGGTGCTCTGGTTTCTTCTCGCATTTCAAAGACATATAGGTTAATAAGTTATGGGAGTGCTACATTAGCATTGCAGGCATGTGACACTTGTGGGCTGCCCCCAGCATATCCTTGATCTGTATCTGTGTTGGTTAATGACATAAATTACACTTTTTCTTGTATGTTTAGATGTACATGTGACAAAGCTAATCTTTTATCTTTATTTTTTGATGGGAAGCCATTGATCAAAATTGTCCAATTCCCATTTGAAATGATAAGACTAAGATATAGGAGCAGAAGTAGGCTGTTCGGCCCATCGTGTCTGCTCAGCCATTCAGTCATGGGCTGATCCAATTCTTCCAGTCATCTCCACTCCCCTGCCTTGTCCCCATACCCTCTGATGCCCTGGCTAATCAAGAGCCTATCTATCTCTACACCCAATGACTTGGCCTCCACAGCCGCTTGTGGCAACAAATTCCACAGATTTACCACTCTCTGACTAAAGTAATTTCCCTGCATCTCTGTTCTAAGTGGACGTCCTTCAATCCTGAAGTCGTGCCCTGTTGTCTGTTGATGCTGCAAATGTGTTGGGGTCAGATATGGTCCTATATATGGGGAAAAGCTGTTTTTGACAAATATAAAAGTTTAGTTTTAAATCAGATGTGGTCAGGATTCAGACTGTTTTCACTTAGAAGTTTTGATACTTGTGGAAGGATGGATATTTTGCTTTTGTCGCCACCCAGTGGTGAAATGTTTGTTCGGTGCATATAGAGAACTGAAACTGCAGAATCACTAGAGCTTTATCATTTTTCTCTTAAATATGGCTTTCTCAGAGACCAATAATAATCAGTTTGGGGAAGTGCTACAATATATGATTAACATCTTTTATAAATGTGGTTTGAAACCGGATACAGTAAGTGCAACTGGACAGATTTGGTTTGCAACCTTTAAGCTTGCCTGCTAATTAGAGTGGAAGTTACAGTATTATAATGGAATAAAACAAGACGCTTTAGCTCTATTTTAGGCCTATTTAATTTCTTATTTTGATAGTTGTTTATGCTTTGAGTCTCCAGCATTTGCAATGTTTTTTCCAGATGATTTGAATGTATGCTACTGATCCTTTTCCCAGCGTATTAACTTTTATTGTCACATTATTACAAAAGAAAAACCTCAGATGCTAAGAATTTGAAATAACATGCTGGTTAGGCAAGGTAGAGGGTGATGCAATTACCATTTCAGGTCAATGAAATTTCATTGAATTATTACAAGATGCACCAAGTAATTTATCTATCCACATAGTTACCAGACAGCATCACATGGAGTGTAAACTTACTACTTGGTGTGTCTCACTTCTTCTATGATATTTTGGCTTTGAGGGTGTGGGTGATTGAGGAAGAAGCAGATAAAAGTTGAAAATAAGCAAGTGGGAAATAGCCGAACTCAAACTATGAAGCTCCACTGGAAAGGATCAGTTCTAAATGATAAACCATTACAACGTACTAATAAAAGAAAGAGGAAAATGGATGTGTACATAGAATATTGTTTAACTTTGGAAAGAACTTCACAGCCCCTGTAGTATACTTGATGTGTTATTACACTCAACAAAAGTAACTCACAAAAACCTTTGGAGAAATTATCAGTCTCCTTTACTAATTAAAACATCAATCCTAGATTTCCATGAAGTAGAAATGTTTATAAAACTCAAATTTCAGAGATGTTTAGATCGATTTGTCACAGATAAACTTTAATACCTTAATTTAGTGCTTAGCTGACACACTCAATTTGTCTCCATTTTCACAAAACATCGATAGCATATCATAAACTGCACTTGAAGAGTATCACTTTGCAGATACCTTTATGGGCTCTAGCCCTCAAATGCTATCATGTATGCAAAGCTTAGTTCTGACCTTCATAGTTGATACTCCTTCTGTTGGCACTCAGAGCATGTGGCTTGATGTTTTTTTGATCGCTTATGGGCTTAACATCAATCGCAAACATTCCTTTTGTATGTCTTTTCCCTTTGAAAAAACTATGTCACTTTATTTTAATGGGGCTGCACTGGAGATTACCTAATGTGACACTTTTGAGAATGCCTTGAGAAGATTAATAGAAGGAACTTTTAGTTTGGTCTGATCAATGTCACTAGAATTCTTTTTACATAATTTTTTTATACCTTCCTCCAAAATTGTAAAACAAAAGAAAAGAAATAGTTATCTGCCAACTGCTTGTCTAGGTTCTCACTGACCTGGGGATTCCATCAGTTTTTTTATACAGTGTCGTGGTGGTCATTTGTGTTATGCCAGTTTTACTTGCAACTGAATATTAATTGTGACAATAAATTGTTCAACTGTGATCCAAACAGGATGGTTAAGAATGTCAAAGCTATGAATGTACTATATCTTTTTCAGGTTAAAAAAGAAACTCAACAATTAAGAGAATTTGAAGAAGGCTTAGTGTGTCAGTACAAGTTTTATTTGGAAAATCTAGAACAGACTGTTAAAGGTACTTGTGTTTTGAAATTATTATATTTTTAAGGAAATAATTTAAGCTTGTTAATTACACCTGTGGCAGAGTGATCTGTCTCTTCTTGATGCAATCCTGTTCCATTCCTGAGTCTTTCCTCTAGCCTGGCAAATTCTCTTCCCTAAGGTGATATCTATTTCCCTTTGATTCTGTTTCTGCTACCCTTGCAGATGCTCTGTTCTAGCTCATAACTGTACTTAAGTTTCTTACACCTCTTCCAAATCTCTCTTCCACCATTGCTCCATTGAGAAATAGCTCTCGTTTGCCAGTCTAAACTAATTTGTTTTATTTTTCATTTTCTAGACTGCCTCTTTTTATTATCATTTTCCTAGCGCACTAAAACAGCATTCTTAATAATCAATTACAATGTTACCCTTACTACTTGTGTCCAGCTAATTCACATACAGTTCCTTGTTTGTGATTTCCAGAATAGTTGGGTAGGGGCCATTTATTTCAATTAATTAATATAAATATTATTATAAATGATTTTAAATAATCATTTCAAACAGTTTCACCATACTGCAAATGTGGAGTGAGTTGTACTGATTTCAATTCTTGCTGGACAGGGGAAACAACAGCCCCATTTAGTGATTGTAAATATAGTAAGTTCTGTTAACTGCATTGTTTCCTAACATAAATTGACATTTGGCTCTTTAGGTACTGATTTTGTGTACTCTTTGATGTGCTGTGGCTCTGATTCACACACTCCCTTGAAACTTGTTGGGTTCACTGGCAGATGTATTATACTACTATGTAACATCTTAAAAGTGGATTAAAAGTATGTTGAAGTGTTAAAATAATATGGAGGCTAAACAGAATAGTAGTTTGTACTGACTAGGTGGGGCTGAATGCCTTGTTTCCATGCTCTACTGTCTAAAAGTCCAGAAAAACTGCTTATCAGGTGCCACCAAAACTCTGTGTAGACTCATCCAATGAGTTTTCCCACTTTAAATGGTCAAATGGCTAAGAATCTTGCTTTCAAATCTATCTTTACAATCAGAAGCAAAGGGAGTTTGGGAGTCTTAACTTTCAAAGTAGCACTTTTGTTGAGGCAAAGAATAGTTTATTGTATACCTTGATAAAAATCAAGTGCTTGCTAATGAGTGTAGTTTCAAGTCCTTAGATGTGTTTTTTTTTGTATACATTTATATAATTTAGATTTCTACCAGCCAGGGTTTAATACAAAAATAAAAGGCCTCTGTTTAAATACTGTGAATGAGTTAGAATGTTCAATTTCTGCTGGTGAAAGATTTTTTTTAACCAGCTCAGAACAGGCTGTGCATTGTGTAATGTTGTTACCATGGAAATTGGACAAATGAAGAGTAACATGAATAAAGGAAGCAAGCTGAATTTACTCTTCTGGTGCTTTTCCCATTTTCAAACTTAAAGACATTCCTCTTTCTTCAACAGATTGGAAGCAGATGAAGAAAAAGAAAAGTAATGTTGTTTCGTTAAAAGCATATAAAGGCCTTGCAGAAGTGGCTATCAAATGTCTCTGTGATTTGCTGGTGGCCTTACAACATTTTAACTTCCATAACAACATTGCTGTGATGATTGTGCCACTTATGAATGACACTTCAAGGAAGGTAAAATTTTCTGTGCCTGTGTATTTCTGTACACAGACAGGTCTTGTGATGCAGTGCATACTTCAAATGTAGTCTTTCAAAATGATTTCATATATTTTAAAAGACACAATGATTTTACCAGGTGAATGTCCAGCAGGATGCATCTGTTGTAACTTGAGAGGAATTCTACAAAGAAAATTGAAAGTAGCCCTGCTTGATAATCTGGATGTTCCCTTATTAGCTTCCAAAAGAGAAATGGACATGCATTTCAAATTTTTTTCCAAAGAATATAGGAAAAGGGGACAAACAGCCCTTACAGAAAGATGGGACAAATCCTCTTATGTTGTCAAATAATGTGATTCTTTTGTGGTTTTTATAATATCCTGGTGCTCTATTCCATTTTTAATTGCCATATCTTTTCAGATTTCAGGGATGTGTTGTGAAGCTGTGGAAAATCTTTTTAAGCAGGACAAAATTGGTCAAGCTTCACTTTGTGTGGTCAGGCTAATTTCTGGTCTTGTTAAAAGTAGAAGCTATGAGCTCAGGCCAGAGGTAAGTTTTAATGAGTTCAGTTATAAGTCAGTATTATTTTATAAAAATGTACTAGGTCTGCCCCTCAGAAGTTAATTGGTATATTTCATGTAGTACATTCTGAAACTAAGCATACGCTAAGCAGAAAGGTTAATTTAGAAAACAACGAAACATTGATTTACATAATGAAGTTATACAGAGTTGCCAAAATAGTATTTGAGGGACTGCATTCAATCTGAATCTAAAAGTCAGTTTTTGTATTTTAGTTTTACCTATTTTCTTGTGATTGTAAATCATAGTTTTAATCATCAGTGGGTTAATTTATAAATTGAGGTCCAAATTTAATGGGTCTATTGAGGAATATAGGGTAGCAAGAAAGGAGCTTAAGAAGGGGCTGAAGAGAGCAAGAAGGGGGCATGAGAAGGCCTTGGCGAGTAGGGTAAAGAAAAACCCCAAGGCATTCTTCAATTATGTGAAGAGAAACGGATGACAGGAGTGAAGGTAGGACTGATTAGAGATAAAGGTGGGAAGATGTACCTGGAGGCTGTGGAAGTGAGCAAGGTCCTCAATGAATACTTCTCTTCGGTATTCACCAATGAGAGGGAACTTGATGATTGTGAGGAAATCATGAGTGAGGTTGATGTTCTGGAGCATGTTGATATTAAGGGAGAGGAGGTGTTGGAGTTGTTAAAATTCATTAGGACAAATAAGTCGGTCAGCAGGAGACGCTCATGGAGTGAGCACTGTTTCAGATTCGCTCCATAACCTTTACTTTTTTTTAACCTATGATCCTTATTTAACTTATTTTTACCTACACCAAAAGATTCTTGCTACTTTTTTGGACTTATCTTTAAGAGTTTATTGTGAATTTTTGAAGAAATGAATACAGAAATGGCTCTTAGATCTAAAGGGCAAGAACCTGGGAAGGATCCTAACGGGAATGGGAAGAAGAAGCAGACTGATCCTAAGTGCACTGAATTGACTTATGAAATGTTATTGGAGGTTTTAAATCAAAAATTTGAAGAACAATGACAAATTTTTAAACAAGATATAAAGGCTTTTCAAGATTATATGGATAAGACGGATTCAGTAGTTAACCAGCAGCAAGTTCTAATCGCAACTCTGCAAGAAGACGCTCGGAAGCGAGACTTGATAATTGAAAAACTGGAGCAGAACTTACTTTCGACGATTAAACAGGTGGAAACACTTAAAGCCAAGAGTGTTGACTTTGAGAATCAGTCCAGAAGACAGAACCTACGCATACTTGGTCTCCCGGAAGGTATTGAACAAGGGGACCCCTCGAAGTACTTTGCTCAACTTTTAAAGGATGCGGTCCCTTCTATATTCCCAGACAGTCCTCCGTTACTCGATCACGCTCACAGAATTATGCGTCGATCACCGAGTGCTTCAGCTAAACCACCGGTTGTAATTGTCCAATTTGTGACAGATGTCATTCTGAGATAGAGTCTTTAACTCATATGTTCTGGTCGTGTCCGCTTTTGAAAAAAATATTGGAAAGATATTTTTGATATTATTTCTGCGGTATTGAACATTGATTTACAACCTCATCCTATTACTGCAATTTTTGGTTTACCAATGATGGACTCACTCCATTTATCCTCTTCCGCTTGTCGAATGATTGCATTTCTTACATTAATGGCTAGAAGATCTATTTTGTTGAATTGGAAAGAAATTAATCCTCCTACCGTATTTCATTGGTTTTCTCAAACTATGTTATGTCTAAATTTAGAAAAAATTAGAAGTGTTGTATTTGATACTTCTATTAAATTTGAAAAGATATGGAGACCATTTATTCAATATTTTCATATGATGTAATATGACCCTGTTCCAAGCCTATTTGTTTTTCCAGTTTCGATTTTATATATGTTGAGAGGATTGGAGTTGATGACACTGATGATTTTGTATTTTTGTGAGATATTATAAACAGCCCTTTTTTTTCCATTTTTTCTTTTTCTCTTTTTTCTTTTTTTGTTTTTTCCTTATTAGTTATTAGATTATTAGATTAGTTTTTTTTGCATAATTTTTTTTTCTTTTTTTTTCTGTTTTTTTAAATATATATTATGATATACCTAGGTTTGCCTTGTTTATTTGTATATTGTATTGTCCATGATTTGGGAATACTCATTTATACTGTAATCATTGCTTATGTATTCTTTCATGTTCAGTTGAAATGTGTATGTTTGTAATCCCATTATCTATGTATCAATTTTATTTTGTTGATATTAATAACAATAATAAAAAGATTGAAAAAGAAAGAAAGGACAAATAAGTCCCCGGGGCCTGACGAATATTCCCCAGGCTGCTCCATGAGGCGAGGGAAGAGACTGCTGAACCTCTGGCTAGGATCTTTTATGTCCTCGTTGTCCACGGGAAAGGTACCGGAGGATTGGAGAGAGGCGAATGTTGTCCCCTTGTTCAAAAAAGGTAGTAGGGATAATCTGGGTAATTGTAGACCAGTGAGCCTTATGTCTGTGGTGGGAAATCTGTTGGAAGAGATTCTTAGAGATAGGATCTATGGGCATTTAGAGAATCATGGTCTGATCAGGGACAGTCAGCATGGCTTTGTGAAGGGCAGATCATGTCTAACAAGCCTGATAGAGTTCTTTGAGGAGGTGACCAGGCATATAGATGAGGGTAGTGCAGTGGATGTGATCTACATGGATTTTAGTAAGGCATTTAACAAGGTTCTACACGATAGGCTTATTCAGAAAGTCCAGAGAAGTTTGGCCAGGTGGATTCAGAATTGGCTTGCCTGCAGAAAGCAGAGGGTCGTGGTGGAAGGAGTACATTCGGATTGGAGGGTTGTGACTAGTGGTGTCCCACAAGGATCGGTTCTGGGACCTCTACTTTTCGTGATTTCTATCAATGACCGGGGAGTAGAAGGGTGGGTTGGCAAGTTTGCAGACAACACAAAGGTTGGTGGTGGTGTAGATAGTGTAGAGGATTGTTGAAGATTGCAGAGAGACTGCAGAAGGATGCAGAAGTTGGCTGAGAAGTGGCAGATGGAGTTCAACCCGGAGAAGTGTGAGGTGGTACACTTTGGAAGGGCAAACTCCAAGGCAGAGTACAAAGTAAATGGCAGGATACTTGGTAGTGTGGAGGAGCAGAGGGATCTGGGGGTACATGTCCACAGATCCCTGAAACTTGCCTCACAGGTAGATAGGGTAGTTAAGAAAGCTTATGGGGTGTTAACTTTCATAAGTTGAGCGATAGAGTTTATGAATCGCGAGGTAATGATGCAGCTCTGTAAAACTCTGGTTAGGCCACACTTGGAGTACTGTGTCCAGTTCTGGTCCCCTCACTATAGGAAGGATGTGGAGGCATTGGAAAGAGTATAGAGGAGATTTACCAGGATGCTGCCTGGTTTAGAGAGTATGCATTATGATCAGAGATTAAGGGAGCTAGGGCTTTACTCTTTGGAGAGAAGGAGGATGAGAGAAGACATGATGGAGGTATACAAAATATTAAGAGGAATAGACAGCGCCTCTTCCCCAGGGCACCATTGCTCAGTACAAGAGGACATGGCTTTAGGGTAAGGGGTGGGAAGTTCAAGGGGAATATTAGAGGAAGGTTTTTTACTCAGAGAGTGGTTGGTGTGTGGAATGCACTGCCTGAGTCAGTGGTGGAGGCAGATACACTAGTGAAATTTAAGAGACTATTAGATATATGGAGGAATTTAAGGTGGGGGGGTGGTTTATATGGGAGGCAGGGTTTAAGGGTCGGCTCAACATTGTGGGCCGAAGGCCCTGTACTGTGCTGTACTATTCTATGTTCTGTGTTTAGCCAAACCTATAGATTGAAGTGAACATATATGGAAATGTTATAATCCATTAATTGTGTGGGCAATTGCATAGCTTGTCTTATGCTTTAGATATTTTGAGAATCTGGATATTAGGCATTGTTTATAAAATTCTTCTCGTTACGATATAGTTCTTCTGTATTGTATTGCTGTGACATAAATAGTTCTTAGCACAACTCTTTACAGCAGCCCAGCTCTAAGATCTGGGTTCAGTTCTCACGGCTGTAAGGAATTTGTACGTTATCCTGTGACTACATGGGTTTCCTCTGGGTACTCCAGCTTTCTGCCACATTCCAAGGATGTATATGGGTTAGGGTTGTGCGCATGCCATGTCTGCACTGGAAGTATGATGACATATGGGGGCTGCTCCCTACACAACCCTGATGCAAGTGCTGTATTTCATTATCTGTTTTGCTGTACATTTAACAAATAAATTAAATCTTTATCTTAAAACTGATCTGTCTAAATTCAGTCCATTTTAATTTGTTTTGCAAGGCTATTAGTATAGACCTACAGTAGAGTGGTTAAGTTTACTTCTCTCATTTTTCTGTTCTTTATGTTCCACAAGTGCAGAGTTTCCTATGTTCAGGCCTGCAGGGAGGACAGTCATTCTTGAAATCTAAATGAGAGTTAGATGGGCAGGGCAGTGGGTATGATGCTCAGAGTTACTATTAATTTTGTTAGTTTATAGAATTAAGTTGTAACGTAATTGCACTTAACACCCAGTGATGCAAAACATTGCTTGAATTAGATCTTCTAAAAAGTTGGCAATATCAGGGATGTTGTGCTGTTCTATGCAGATAAAACCCTTGTGAGGACAGATGATGCTAGGATAATCAGGATGATCACAGGATAATCAGATTATATTCAAAAATATTTTGTAGTTTGGCCAACTGTTTTTGATTTTTAAAATTCAACATTTTAATTGCAGTTTTAATGCATGAATGATAAAATTAATTATAAAAATTAATTCTAATCTTTATTCAGTACCTTATGCCATTTCACCATGTCTGTGTTAGAAATGTTCATTGCATTTTGCCTCGGCTCTGATCAAGATAAGTTGCTCTATTGGAATTTCTTTGTAGATTTGATTACTGATGCACAAAAATGAATAGATATGTTTGTGCGCAGTGTGAATTTATTCTCATATATCGATCAGCCCACCTACTGGCCTTCCAATGGATTCCTTAGTATTAGTCAGAAATATACTTCGTCTCGCATAATTCATTAATGGAGTTCTTTGGTGGCTTTCCTTGCAGCATGTTAGGATAATCAAGAGCAACACACACACACAAAATGTTGGATGAACATAGCAAGTCATGCAGCATCTATGGAAGGGAATAAACAGTCAATGTTTTGGGCTGAGGCCTTTTATTAGTCCTGATGAAGGGTCTCTGCCTAAAACATTGACTGACTATTCTTCTCTGTAGATGCTGCCTGACTTGCTATGTTCATCTAACATTTTGTGTGAGCGTTGTTCTTGATTTTCAGCATCCTCAGAATCTCTTGTATTCAGGATAAATGACCTGTTTGTGTTGTAAAATTATACAACCCAAACTGAAATGTTTTTATGATATTATTAGTTGTGTTATTCACAATGGAAATTCTGATTATTATTACAATCAGGTGTAAATCTGCTAACTTATTACTTACTATCAGGTGCTGAAAACATTTCTTACTTTGCGGATTAAAGAAGTGGAAGTTAAAAAAGATTCAGAAGACATTGCCCCTAAAAAAAGATTTCTGACATGTAAAGAAAAGAGGAAAAATCTGTCCAGGATGCAGAGAAAGGTAATGTTTCCATTGCTTAGTTCTCACTGCAACATTAAGACAAAAGTGGAGAAAACTTTCGCTCTTTTAATACTTTTGCTAATATTCTGCAAATTTAAAAGTTTAATTTAAGGATTTTTTTTTCCTCAGTGGAAAAAAGCAGAGGAGAAACTTGAGAAAGAACTTCTAGAAACAGAAGCTGCAGAAAGTAAAGACCGAAAACTAAAATTGGTATGTTGTTTCTCTGTTTCAGTCCTTGTTTCAACATGCTTAAAATGTCTAATTTACTATGTAGTCTTTGTTGGACGTACATTACCAACGTCTCCAGTCCAGCCAGGTCTAGATTGAAAAAGGTACTAAAAGTTAGCACAGCTACAGTTCTGTTGACAGCATGTCATCCACCTATTATGATTGGTGGTGGAAGAAGAATGCTGAAATGATTTTAAGCGGTTAAAAGAATGAAAACAGATTGTACAATGCTGTACTAAAGTTCAAGTACTTGTGCTGGAACTGCTAAGAGATGATGTGAAAGAAAAAATGGAAAACATTAGGAGCGAGCTAAGTAGAAATGGAATGTGCATTTTTGGCAGACAGAAAATATGTAAAATCATACATATTTAGAATTTTTGTTTTTAATTTCCTCAGTGACTAATAAAAATATATTTTGGCTGGCCTGTTGACAATCTACAGATCTGTCATAGTTTATGTACCCTATCATCACTGTGTTTTGGTCCTTTCTTGATGTAACTACTTCAATTTGTGCTGTTTGCGCAGCATTTTGCCTGTTGTACAGAGTATGTGCCAATTTTTTTTGCCGATGTTTAATCAGAACAGCTCTGCCACAGGTTGTGTGTGTGTGTATATATTGCCACAAGCTAGTAGCATGTCTCTTTAAAAGGCAAACAGGAGGAAATCTGCAGATGCTGGAAATTCAAGCAACACACACAAAATGCTGCTGGAACGCAGCAGGCCAGGCAGCATCTAAAGGTAGAAGTACTGTCGACGTTTCGGGCCGAGACCCTTCGTCAGGACTAACTGAAAGGAAAGATAGTAAGAGATTTGAAAGTAGGAGGAGGAGGGGAAAATGTGAAATGATAGGAGAAGACTGGAGGGGGTGGGGTGAAGCTATGCTCTGTCCGCCAGAGAAAGCAGGATCTCCCAGTGGCCACACATTTTAATTCCACGTCCCATTCCCATTCTGATATATCTATCCATGGCCTCCTCTACTGTCAAGATGAAGCCACACTCAGGTTGGAGGAACAACACTTTATATACTGGCTGGGTAGCCTCCAACCTGATGGCATGAACATTGACTTCTCTAACTTCTGTTAATGCACCTCCTCCCCTTCTTACCCCATCCCTGATATATTTAGCTTTTCTCCCCCTTTTTTTCTCTTTCTGCCCATCACTCTGCCTGTTCTCCATCTCACTCTGGTACTCCCCTCCCCCTTTCTTTCTCCCTAGCCCTCCTGTCCCATGATTCTTTCCTTTCTCTAGCTCTGTATCCCTTTTGCCAATCACCTTTCTGGCTCTCAGCTTCACTCCACCCCTCCAGTCTTCTCCTGTCATTTGGCATTTTCCCCTCCCCCTCCTACTTTCAAATCTCTTACTGTCTTTCCTTTCAGTTAGTCCTGACGATGGGTCTTGGCCCGAAACGTCGACAATGCTTCTACCTTTAGATGCTGCCTGGCCTGCTGCGTTCCACCAGCATTTTGTGTGTGTAGCATATCTCTTTGATTTTTTATCTGAAAAAGTACTACTTGTCATTTGCTGTGTTTATTTGAGTGATTGTGGTGGTTATATTTGGTTCTTTTTATAATTTATTGAATGTTGGATTACTGTGTAATTTTTTTAATTAGTCCAAAATAAATGTAGGTAAGAAAGTTGTGTTGGTGACATTAGGAGGCTACAATAGAATATGGATGTATTAAGTCAGTAGGTGGAAATCAAGTAAAGGATTTATTGAGTCATCCAGTACAAAACAGGCCGTTGGCATACCAGGACATTCAAATCCATCCATACTAATGATGTGGAAGTGTCTAATTATCGATTTTTGCAGGAAGTAAATAAATACAGTCTTTCATCATTTAAATAATACATTTGTAGTGCTTTAAAATGCAGAGAACTCTGGGTATACATGTGCCTGATCTGGAAAAGGCAGGTACAACAATAATCAGAAAAGTTATTGGGAGAGGTATTGAATATAAATGTAGCGATCTTGTGCTTCAGTTATGAGGCATGGTGGGGTCTTGTCTAGAATACTTTGTTCAGCATTATTTAAGGAAGGATGTAAAAATGATTAAAGCAGAAAGCGGTTTATTGTACCAGGAATGGAAGGTTGTCTTTTGAGGAATGGTTTGATATACTATGCTTGTATGCTTAACATTTATTGATGACTGAAACTTGTCTTGATTGTAAGATGAAATCCTGAGGGCTTTTGAGAGAATGGATACAGCAAGAATGTGGGAGAATCAAGAATCAGGAAGTCACTGTATGAAATTAGAGCATTGCACTTTAACATCAAAATGAGGATAAATTCTTTGAGTGACGAAACTGGCATTCATGTCCTCAAAGAACTGTGGAAACAAAGTCTTTGAATGTTTGTAAAGCGTAGATTCTTTGTAAGCAAGGAATGAAAGTTAACCACAGTTGACAGAATATGGAATTCAAAGTAAATTTATTATCAAAATAAATACTGTACATGTCACCATATACAACCATGAGATTTATTTTCTTGAAGGCATACACAGTAAATCCAACAAACATGATGGAATCAGTGAAAGACCACACCCAGGAGTACAAACAGCCAATGTGTAAAAGACAACAATCAATGCAAATGCAAAAAGAAGGGGGGGAGGGGGGGGAAGCAATAAAAATCAAAAACATGAGGTGATAAGTCCTTGAAAGTGAGTCCATAGGCTGCGGGAACAGTGAAGAGACAAGTGAAGTTGAGTGAAATTATCCCTGCTGGCTCAAGGATCTGATGGTTGAGGGGTAATAACTATTCCTCAACCTGGTGGTGTGGGTCCTGAGGCTCCTGTACCACCTTCCTGATGGCGGAAGGGTGTATGGCCTGGGTGCTGGGTGTCCTTGATGGATAACACTTTCCTGCGATGTGGTTGTGTAGATGTTCTCAGTAGTGGGGAGAGCTTTACCTGTGATGTACTGGGCCAATCAACAACTTTTTATAGAATTTTCTGTTCAAGGGCGTTGGTGTTTCCATTCCAAGCTGGCTGCAACTCTCCACCACACATCTGTAGAAGTTTGCCAAGTTTTAGATGCCGTGCTGAATCTTCACAAACTTGTAAGGAATTAGAGACGCTGTCATGCTTTCTTCATAATTGCACTTTCATTCTGAACCCAGGATAGATCCTGTAAAATGATATCACCAAGGAATTTAACATTGCTGATCTCTCCACATCTGATCCCCCGATGAGGGCTGGCTCACGGATGGCTGGTTTCCTCTTTCCGAAGTCAATAATCAGCTCCTTGGTCTTGCTGACAGAGTGAGAAGTTATTGTGGTATCACACCGCCAGATTTTAAATCTCACTCCCATATGCTGATTCGTCACCACCTTTGATTTGGCCAATGACGATGGTCATCAACAAACTTAAATATGGTGTTGAAGCTGTGTTTATCCTCAGTTATAAGTATAATTGAGTAGAGCAACGATCTATGCACACAGCCTTGGTGCACCTGTGCAAATGAAGATTGTGGAGGAGATGTTGTTGCCAATCCGAACTGATTAAAGTCTGGAAGTGAGGAAACCTTGAGCATTCAGTAACACAAGGTTTTATTCAGTGATGGTGTAGATTCGAGGGACTAGGTGGTCTATTCCTCATAATTCAAACTAATAGAATTTTCTATCTTATTGACAGCACACTGAGATCCTAAATATTGTCTTCTTGACGTACTTCAGAATCCTGAAGAAAGCACAGAAATCCGTTGTTCTCCCTGCAGTTCTGGAGGGCCTTGCCAAGTAAGGGAATGCTTTTAATTGTTTGTACCTTGCAGGTGATTTATTTATTTGAATCTAGTATTCCAACTTAACCATTTAAGTTCTATGATTAACTTCAGTGTTTACTTAAAATTTGCAGAAAATTTACAAACACTGAATATAACTTTGCATATTTTCCCTCAGATTTGCACATCTCATTAATGTGGAATTCTTTGACGATCTTCTGGTAGTACTATATTCTCTCATTGACTCTGGGGTGAGTGCAAGTTTTAAGGTTATGCAGAGAGATTTTCCACTCTCATTTCTCAATATACTTAGTCTGAACTTTTTTTTTCACCACAGAGCCTTAGTTACAGAGAGCGCCTTCACTGCATTCAAGCTGCCTTTCGCATTCTTTCTGGTCAAGGTAGGTCCCATTTACAAGCTGATTTTTCAATTGCTTTATGAAACTGTGAAGGAGGTGTTCATGCATTTTCCTTGTAGTTTTCGTTTCCTAAAAATTATTTGTATCTTAATAGCAATTCCAAATCTGCAAAGTTTAATTTGCTATTTTACACTTCAGGTGATGTGCTGAATATTGACCCTATGAAATTCTACACTCACCTTTACAAAATGTTATTTGCACTACATGCTGGTAAGTAAGTTAAAAGTGTTTTTCTTTGGTAATAATGTGCTAACACAGTAAAGTTAAATTTGGTCTTGTAATATAGATAGCTCTCTTACAGTTTTTCTCTGCACAAAAAATATGATGTAAAATAGTCCACAAATCTTAATTTAACTTGGTGAAGGAAGCCCATTTTTTTCATCACTTAAATAATATTTTTTAAACTTATTCCTGCTAAAATGTGACATCTTTCCTCATCATTAGTGTAATTTGAACATTATTGGTTCTGTTTTTCAGGAAACACGAATGAAGAAGTTTTGATTCTGCTGCAGTGTCTGGATATGATGCTGACAAAACGCAGGAAGCAAGTTTCCCTGCAACGCACATTGGCTTATATTAAACGTCTAACTACTCTGGCGCTTAATGTTCTACCCAATTCTGCCATTGGCATCTTAGCAACTAACGGAGTGTTAATGAATGTAAGTGCACTCTCTCTGGGAGAATATGGCTATTTCCACTTATGTCAGAGCCAAGCATCTGTACTTGTATCCATCTTTTTTAATACTTCAGCCCACCTTCTGCTCACATTGCCAAGCTTTTGACAGACTAGATAACAGGATGAATGTTGTCCTGCCGGTCTCCTGTCCTTCCTTCTTCATAAGTTTCAACTGCTTTCAATTAAGTAGTTCTCATCCATCAACCTGACCCCTTTGAGCTTTACCTTTTAATATACTCCCAGTGTCTTCAAGCATGGTTTTTGTCAACCACCAACCACCAGAACCCTACTGCTTTCCTCCTTGCTTGGCATTTATTTTCTCCCTTAAACTCTGAGATCTCTTGAAAAAGGATCTAGTGCTTTCCCGCCATATATGACGAATAAACTCTTCTTGGGCTTCCAGCTGAGTACAGGAGATCTCTTTTTCCCATTCATAGATAGCTGTGTTATTTTCCTTTTTCAGAATCCTTAATTTGGCTACATTAACATGTACATTATTTATTTTACAGTAATAAATGTGTTGTGTTTTATTGGTATGCCTGTGTCAGATGATGTGAGTACTGGCATTTGTCTGCAAAAAAAAATTGCACTCTGCTGGAACTACAATTTTCTAAACAAGAAATAAAGTGCAAGAAGAATCAAGTGAATGATGAACAGAAAACTAAAGTTATTCAGAAATGAAATTGCAGAATAATTACAGTCGGCCCTTCTTATCCGCGGATTCCGCATGCGCGGATTCAACCAACCACAGATTGGAGAAACCCGGAAGTTCTCTCTTCAGCACTTGTTATTTGAGCATGTACAGACTTTTTTCTTGTCATTATTCCCTAAACAATACAGTATAACAACTATTTACATAGTATTTACATTGTATTAGGTATTATAAGAAATCTAGAGATGATTTAAAAGTACAGGCAGTCCCCGGGTTATGAATGAGTTCCGTTCCTGAGTCCGTCTTTAAGTTGGATTTGAAGTCGGAACAGGTACATCCGGTATTATTTAGCGTCAGTCAGTCAAACGTTTGTCTTAGTATATAGTATACATTTTACCTTTCTATGCATATGAAGCACTTAAGAAACATATGTATTTCAATAATTAAGCCACTGCGTTGCTTAGTAATAATTGTGGCTTTCATCGGGGCAGGGCCTTACACATGCATCATTAAAATTGTTCCGATTGTCGACCGACTAGTCAAACGCTTTTCCAATGACCGATGGCGTTTCACCTCTTTCCGATCGCTTTATTACATCCACTTTATTTTCTATCGTGATCGTGATTATTTTTGTGAACAGAAACACTGCGGATTCAGAGCCACTCTGGATTCTAATGTCCACCGCACTGAGACAGGTTAAATAAGGTCCAGGGTTCTGGTGGGTCCTAAGGACCACTGCACTGGTCAGGCTAAATAAGGGACTTGAGCATCCGTGTTTTTTGGTATCCGCAGGGGGTCTCAGAACCAATCCCCCGCAGATAAGGAGGGCTGACTGTACTACTTAATAGAGCTATTTCCTTGCTGGAATTAAGTTGCAAAATGTTTTATTTAAATATTTTTATCTTCTAGTCATTTCCAAAGACAGATATTCTGCTCGATAGTGAATCTCAAGGTAGTGGACTTTATCTGCCAGAGCTTGATGAGCCTGAGTACTGCAATGCGCAGAGCACGGCTTTGTGGGAGTTACATTATCTCCAGGTATGCTTATTTTGCATTAGAAAAGCTGCATTTTAATGCATGTCTTCGCCAGTGGTCAAAGTCAGAATCGGGTTTAATATCACTGACATATGTTGTTTTATGATAGCAAGAGATTGCAATGCGTAAAAACTGTAAATTATAGTAAGTATGTATATGTGTCTATATATGTATAATTGTGTGTATAAATATAATGTGCAAAAAGAGGGAAAAAAAACCGTAGTGAATTAGTGTTCATGGATTCAATATCCATTCACATGCAGAGGGGAAGAAGCAATTCCAGGTCTGCAATGTTTTGTGGGAGTGCCATACTGACATTCCAGATCTTTTCTGAGGGCTAGAAAAATATAATTAGTGTCAATCCACAAGGCACCCGAGGGCATTTACAAACTGTCCGTGAATTTTCCCTTGAATCCTCCAGAGATGAGCTATGTTAAGGTGTTTAAGAACTTGCAGCAGAAAAGGGGAGCAAGCTTTGCTAGTTGTGACTCCTCCTGTCCCTCAGCAGCATTACCACCATGGCCCACTACAGGGCCAGTGCACAACTTAATGTAGTTGTTCATGCCTGAGAATGTGTGAAGACATTGAAATTATTTGTTTTTTAATTTAAGTTTTGCAGTCATTAAATCTTCTCAATCTTGCAGTTTTCTATTGCCTGCCTAATTCCACCCATTGTTTCTACCCTATTCTCTAATTATGTAGCATGCACATAGGCTACCCTCTTTATTTTTTATTTAGAGATCAGTAATAAGCCCTTCTGGCCCAACATGCTTACACCCACATGACCAATTAACCTATTGACCTTTACATCGTCGGAGGAAATCAAGAGTACCCACGTGGTCACGGAGAATGTACGAACTCCTTACAGATAGCAGGGATTTTCTGAATAGAGTTTTTGATACAAATATGTCAATGTTCTGGATTGTACTGGATTTGGTGTACAAAAATAGTAAAAATGTCAGCAAAGCATCTCAGTTACAGCTCAGTATTCAATACTACCATCCCTTCAGAAGTAATCAACAAACTCAAAACCTGGGCCCCTCTGTACCTCCCTCTGACTGGATCCTTGATTTCCTTGTTGGAAGACCATCGGAGCAGTAATAATACCTCTAAGTCAGTCAACACAGATACACCTCAAGGATGTGTATTTAGCTCATTGCTCTACTCTCTACAGTCACAATTGGCTAGGCACAGCTCAAACACAATCTATAAATTCACTGGTGAGATCACTGTTGTTGGCAGAATCTCAGATAAGAAGGTGTACAGGAGAGAGGTTGATTGGTTGAGTGTTGTCGTAACAGCAATCTCATGCTCAACCTCAGCAAGACCAATGAATTAATTGTGGATTTCAGGAGGGGAAACACACCAGACCTCATTGGCGGGTCAGCAGTGGAAAGGGTGAGCAGCTTCAAGTTCTGGGGCATCAACATCTCGGAGGATCTATCCAAGGCCCAGCACATTGATGCAGTAACGAATAAGGTGCACCAGTGCCTCTTCTTCATCAGAAGTTTGGGGAGATCTGATGTGTCACCAGACTCTTTTCAATTTCTACAAATGTGCATTGGATAACATTCTTACTGGTTACATGCTGCCTGTTATGGAGGCTCCAATGTGTGGGATCAGAAGAGTGTGTAGAGGGTGTAGTCTCAGCCAGCTCCATCAAGGGCACAACCCTCCCCCATCATTGAGGACCTCTTCAAGAGACAGAACCTCAAGAAGGCAGTTTCCATCATTATGGACCCTCACCATCCGGAACATGCCCTCTTCTCATTATTACCATTGGGGAGGAGGTACAAGAGCCTGAAGACCCACATTCAACATTTTAGGATCAGCTGCTTCCCCTCCACCATCAGATTTCAGCACCCTTTCTATGGTTTCCACATCCTTCCTGCAGTGAGGCAAACAGAACTGAGCATAGTACTCCAAGTGAGGTCTGACCAGGGTCCTATATAGCTGCAACATTACCTCTCGGCTCCTAAACTCAATCCCACGATTGATGAAGGCCAGTGCACCATATGCCTTCTTAACCACAGAGTCAACCTGCGCAGCAGCTTTGAGTGTCCTATGGACTTGGACCCCAAGATCCCTCTGATCCTCCACACTGCCAAGAGTCTTACTGTTAATTCTATATTCTGCCATCATATTTGACCTACCAAAATGAACCACTTCACACTTATCTGGGTTGAACTCCATCTGTCACTTCTCAGCCCAGTTTTGCATCTGCTGTAACCTCTGATAGCCCTCCGCACTATCCACAACACCTCCAACCTTTGTGTTATCAGCAAATTTACTAACTCATCCCTCCACTTCCTCATCCAGGTGCTTTATAAAAATCATGAAGAGTAGGGGTCTCAGAACAGATCCCTGAGGCACACCACTGGTCACCGACCTCCATGCAGAATATGACCCATCTATAACCACTCTTTGCCTTCTATGGGCAAGCCAGTTCTGGATCCACAAAGCAAGGTCCCCTTGGATCCCATGCCTCCTTACTTTCTCAAGCCTTGCACGGGGCACCTTATCAAATGACATGTCAGTGATAATAAACCTGATTCTGATAACATGTATCAGGACGTGCTATAATACTATTTCTCTACATTTTATTTTCTTTTAATTGCAGAGACACTTTCATCCAGTGGTGCAAAGGTTTGCAGCCTATCTTAGTGTGGGTGCACCATTAGAAGGCTCTGGAGCCTTGAGGGCAGAACTAAACAGAAAGTAAGAAATTTTACTGTTTATCTAATGTCAAAGTTATTAAGTTTTGTTCTGTTTTACTTCATGAATCCTTGAAAATGGTAAGACAGTTGTGATGCAGCATCTCCTAAAAATGCAACTAGACAGAGATATCACTACCCATAAAAGCTCATTGAATGGAATACAGAGGAGGACTTTTGGGTGCTAATTTTGACTGTGACATTGAATTGGAATCAGATCAAACTGCTCAGTTGAACCGGCTGTTCCATCTGCTCTGATTTAAGAGGAGGAAATTTGCCCTCATTAACCAGTAACGTCGAGATTATTCATTTGTGCTTTGGAAGTGGTTTGCTACTTCTGCTGACAACACTAAAATCAGATTGCAAAAACCTCTAGATTGTCCTGACAGCATAGAGACTGTTTACGCATTTGTGTTTTATACTGTGAGTCATATGTTGACCAAATATTAAAACAGAGACCAATGTGTTCATTTTCATTTAGACATGCTACTGAGCTCTTTGAAGAGTTCAGCATGAAAACAATGACCTTCAATCCTCCAATCACATCTATTACATCAAACAAGAAGGTAACAAGCTTAAACATTATTTTTTATTTACTTTTCTTTGTTATATCAACTTAAAATGTATCTAATATTTAATAGATATAGTTAGCTAGTTTAAGCACACTTGTACATATATTAAAGTGATAAAACTTGATTGTTTTCCTCAGGATACTTTAAATTGGCATGACTAGAGCATTAGGTTAATGAGTGAAAGGATTAAGGGGAAGGTACTGTAGAGGTTAGGTCAAGAAAATCTAACAGGGAGAACAGACAGAGCCCCATATAAGTGAACACATTGGGACTGATGCTGTGAATTGCATTTATTTCAGAGCAAGCAGTATTAACGAGTAAGGCAGATGAACTTAGAGCTTGCATTGGTACATAGATCTACAATGTTGTGGCCTATACAGCAACTTAGTTGAGATGATAGCACTGGTAGCACCAGAGTTTTGAGGATGCAGATGCCATAGAGAGGACTATTAAGAAGTCGAGTTGCACTACCACTTAGACAGCATGACGGTGGGCTCGTTCAGTGAAGCTGTTTGGGTTGAGCTCCAGAATAAGTATGGTTCATTCACTATGGTGGAATTGTACTGTAGGCTTCCACTAGATGCAAGGAATAGAGGAACACGTACAGGCTGATTAAGTAAAAGCAACCAGGGTTGTTGTAGGGGAAAATTTAATTTTCCCTGTAATTGATTGGGACTCTTTTCATGCCATATAGGACAGAAATTAAGTGCATTCAGGAGAATTTTTGAAACATTACGTAGATGGTCTCCCCAAGGAAGGGGCAGTATCTTGTATTGGGAAATGAGCCTGGTCTGGTGATTAGGGTTTCTTTAGGTGAGCTTTTGGGATCATAATTCATTAAGTTTAAAGATACTTGTGGATAAGACTGGAAAAGTGCTAAATTGGATGAGGGCTTGTTACAACGGTATTAGACAGGAACTCGGGGAAAGTACATTGGCAAGTTGTTTGGAGCTAAATCTACAGTTGACATGTGGGACTGCTAAAGACTAAGTAGTTAGAATTCAGTATTAGCATGTTTCTGTGAACACATCCACATTACAAAAGAAGAGGTGGAGGTTTTATAAAGAGCATGAAGGTGGATAGACCCTCAGATGTATCCAAGGCCATCATGGGAAGTTGGGTCACTGGCAAAGATATCTGTATCATTGTTGGCCACAGGTAAGGTATCTGAAGACTGGAGGGTGGCTAATGCTGGGTGCCTTCATTTAAGAATGGCTACAAGGACAGTCCAAGGAACTACAAGCCAGTGATCCCAACATCAGTGGTGGGAAATTTACTGGGGGTAGGATTTCTGAGAGACAAGATCTATCTGCATTTGCAAAGACAAGGACCGGTTGAGGGTAGTCAACATGGTTTTTGTGTGTGGGTAAACTGTCTCATGTGTTTGATTGAATGTTTAAAAAGTGACCAAGAAGATTAATGAGGCAGAGTGGTAGTCTACATGGATTTAGCAAGCTCTTAGACAAGGTCCTGTATGGTAGTCTGGGTCAGTAGGTTAAATTGCATGAAATCCAGAGGGATCTAGCCAATTGGATACAAAATTTGTTTGGTGGAAAGAGTCAGAAGACAGTAGTGGGGTATTGTTATTCAGATCAAAGGCCTGTGACTGGTGGGGTGCTGCAGAGATCAATGCTAGGATTGTTTTAGTTTGTCACTTTAACAATTTGAATGAGAATGTAGTTGCTGCGGCTAGTAGGTTTGTGGATGATGCCTATATTGGTGGTATAGTAGACAATGAAGAAGGCTGAAGGACCTATTCCTGTGCTGTGTTTAGTGGAAGTAAGTCTGGAGATTCTTCATGTATTATCAGTTCGTATACACTGACAGGTTTATGATGTCAAAGTTGTTGATTTACCTGTGGAGTGCAGAAGCAGAGCCCTGTTTAACTGCGGTTCCCCTACGTATACGATGCATAGCCACCTCTTGGATTGTATATCAGGCTTGGCAAGATGGAAGATCCACAGTTTTATGCATTCCAACGACTTCAGTTTTGTTTATCTCATTTAATTGTGTGTTTTGGGGTAATTATTTTTTCTCATTTAAAGTAGGTTTTTAAATGACTGGCATTTGAAAACTCTTACAGCTTTAACAGGTGCCAAAGATTTTAGTGTAAAGGGTGAGGTGAGGTTAAATGTGGTTTAGGGACAAAGCTTCAATGTCATTCGAGGCTCTGGTGCTCGGGTCAGCAGGATGGGCCCTTCTCTTTGGATGTAGTTACAATAGGCCTGGTTCAGCAAGATCTGATCTGTGACGTCAACCAGTGAACAACCAAATTACGTAGAATCTAATAGTTAAATTTCATGCTATGATATAAAGTCACTAATAGTTTGTCCTTGCTCGAGGAAAGAAGTAATTTTAGAAAGAGTACATACCTGACCTAAAAGCCATCCATTGCAACCTTGATTCAGAATAAATTATTTATTGAGGTACATTGTGTTACTGTATATGACCTTGAGTTCATTCAGCTAAGCAAGATGTTATGGTCTGTTGTTATTGTACTTATAAAGTTTATTAAGTTTGCCTAATAGTTCTAGCCTAAAATTTTGTGCCGCTGTGATTTCAGAAGTCAGCAATGCAGGATGGATTCCTTGATTCAGAGTTACAAAGTCAAATAAATCAGCTTCTTGGAAATCCTTCCAACATCGATGATCTCAAATTTGCTGAAGATTTGCAAACGCAGTTATACACATAATGGTAATTACTAAACAAAGATTACAAGCATAACTTGCAATGCTGAAGATGGAAGTGTGCTTTGCGGTTCTGGGTAATTCATGGCATCCATGGTGAATGTATATATGTAAACTTGTGAATCTAAAGTAATTCAGATGAAATAGAAAGAATATCAGGTTACATGTATAAACTAAATTATATGGCAACTTTAGCTTTATTTTTATTGGACAGGTAAAGTATAATTGTGACAACAAAAAAACTTTTTATATGGATTAGTTTAAAATTTCTTGCCTTTAAAATGACAGTAACATGTCAACATGGACTGTAAACTTTGTAATATTCCGGAATATTGAGATTGCTTTCAAGTAATAAATACTTAACATAACCTTGAGCAATGTTATTTTCTACGCTCTGACATCCTGATGATCTGAAAACCACTAATATAACCTTGTTCTTTATCCTAGCCTGAAACTTACCATTCTATGCTTCACTGCAGAAATCACTTTTCAAAATTGCAAAATAGATAATTTACCTAACTTAGAGTACTTCTATTCCAATTTTGACTTGTCATAAAATGAAGTTATTCTTCAATAATCATTTCAAGTTTATACAAGATTGGTTACATCACAAAATTGGAGAATGATTAGGTGCTTATTGTCTAATGGTGAGAAACACTTGTATGAAAGCAAATAAATAGCAATAAATTGAAAATGCTCCTTTGTAAATGTTACTGATGGGTGAAAGTAACTGCAATAATTCATGTTTTGCTACATAACAGCTCTGTAAAGGCAGACTTGTCATGCTGTATATTAATTACTGTCCAGAATATTTTAAGAAATGACAGCTGATGATATGTACCTCAAAGACCAACTTATGCTCAAACACCATCCTATCCTGTGATAAAATTTGAAATAATCCTTAAACCTATTGACTTTTTACCATTTTTTCTTCTTTCCACTGTTTAGATGACTTGAAATTCTGATGTTAGTTGATGAGAGAAAATGAAGCCACGTAATAATTGTAGCTGAAATGTTTCAGCCTGGTCTCTGAACTGAGAGTAACATTTCTTTAACCTTTTGCATTTTTTTAAACAATAGGAATTGGCCAAATGGAACCTCAAGTAAGATCACACATGATATTTGCTTCAGCTGCACAGTTCAGGCTCAATTACTAGTAATACAATGCTTATAATTGGAGAAATGCAAATATTTTAGGTAGGGTTACAAGAGAGGATAGAGATAACTGAACAGCAAGATTAAGTAAAATTTGAAACAATGTTTATCTATATGTAACTGAAGCAGAATACAGCAGGTGTTGGGAGTTTAAATTCCATATTAACTGGATAAGCGAGACTAGCCTCGAGTATATGTCGAATAGCTGAGTTTCAGAGACACAAGATCATTTCAGCATTTAAATTGAGACAGGCACACTGGATAAAATACCTTGGTTATAAATACAGATACTTTATTAAAGATGAATGAATCTAATATTTATTCTGATCCATTCAACATTAATACACTAATTTACAGTCAGTTATAGATAAAAACATCACACATTCAAAGCAATCTACAACCAAATGATTCATATAATAAAATAACTTTTCTGGCAGTGGCCCAGATTTCACGGTTGACACCGAACGATCAACATTTACCATTGATCTTAAAGAAAACTGCCCTTTACGTTATAACCTGCTCTGTAGTGTCAGTTTCCACAACTTCTGTAGTGATTTTCACCATTGGTGCCAGCAGGCCAAATGATTAAATTTAATTTCAAGTAATAGATATTATGAAATTTAGCTATAAAAGTGAAATAATTTTAAGGGTTAGGCAGACAGAACCAGAAATGAGTCGTTTCATCTATGGAAGAGCAGTTTGTCACTTACTTTTTAGATGACATTTTGCTGAGAAAATCTGTGCACCAGAAGCTGTTGTGATATTATAACAGTGAAGGGACCTGACAGCTTGGCTATTTTATACCGCAAATTCTGAGCCAGTGTTTCCACCCTTAACATACGTACTGTTTACATTATAAAAATACCAACACCTTCAGTAATCACTATGTCCTTTAAGTACTTTGTTCTATCAATATACAAAGTTGTGGAATTCAGAGAGATAACTTGCTACCGATTATTTCTCTTTAGTACTTGCTCAATAGTACAAGATGAGGAAAAACACATTATACAGTTCAACTGTAATATTTACAAAAGTTAAGACCTTTTTTGTTAGTCGTTTTATAATGAATGTTCAAAGCAATCTGACACATCTGAAATCAATTGCTGTCATACCTTTGCACATACATCAATGAAGACATCTAATATACAAGTTAATTTGCTATTTAATTGATTTTCATTGATACAACTTAAAATATTTTTCTGAAAATATACAATTAATAGTTTGGGTGGAGCAATATTTTGTGGCAGAACAACAGCCACAGCTTAAAACAATAAAATCTTCACTTAACTATCTTAAATAGCAACAAATGGATGGCAATAGGTAACATTGATTAATTCAACAATACACAATTTACAATAGAATTAACCAGTTAAGATAATAAAAATTTTACAATTTTGATAGTGCTAGTACCAAGTGAGACTTAAAATTATTTGTACAGAAATCAACAGGAAAATGAATAAATAACCACATTAAGCAAGATGTTAAATGAAATATCAACTTGAAGCAAGTTTCCAATTTTGCAGCCTTATCTTCTCTCTACCCCCCCCCCCCCAAAACCCCCAAATGTGGGCTATTCCCTGTTAAATGTCATCTGGTAACTTTACTGCTCAGGAGGAAAAGTTTTAAGTGAAAGTAAATGGTAATGGTCACATCAAAAGAGCCCAAAATGCTGCCTGTACTACTAAATGTTATGGAGTGCTGCATCGTGAGATGGCTAATGTTCCATCTGTTTGTGAAGTGTGAATACTAGCATCTACTCAGTTTGAAACCAACTTGATTAATTAGCTTTGTGGATTAAAATTATGCAGCCAGTTTTAAATGGGTTTTCCAGGAGAATGAAAGAGAAACAAGAATTAAAATTCTCACATTGTTCTGTTCTTAAACAAAAACAAGTAGCAAAATAAAGTAGGAAAAAGAAAATGGAAAGTAAAAGAAAAATAAGACTATCCACAGTTGAAATAGTTAGCTCACTTACTTATCTTGTAATAGCTGATTGCAATTCACAGATTTTACCTTAAAGCATTTCAACAATTTACTTAAATATATTACCAAATTTTGATGCCTTGTTATTTCGTTCAATCCACGATTCTGCAGATTGCCTTTCTTTGTTGGAGGTTAATCATTGATAATTGGTTATTGTGTAGTCCGATGCAGCTTTAGGGGATCTGGTTTTCTAAGGGTCTTGCCGCTGCTGCTTTTTTGGTCATTTTTGGTGGTTGGTATTTGGTTCATTTACCACAATCAGTCCTGATGTTGATTTTGATTTGTCATTGATGTAGTTCTGCTCAAGACTATTAAATGTTTTCTTTGTTTCAAAATCCGAATCTTGTGACTTAGCCATAACTATTAGAACAATTTATAGGTAGTGAGACAGTCAAAACTTCTATACATTACATTTTAAAATATTGCCTTGATGAACAGTACATACTGATGCAAAAGAATGAAAATACATCATGAAAAATAACTTTTGTTTCATTTTAATACAAAAATTAAACTGAATATATTATCACATGTGCACGAGGAAAGTAAAGCAATTGAAAATAAAAATACAAGAAGTGTTATGCCACCTGGAACTGAGTATAGCAAATTTAACAGAAAACAGTGTTAAATCTCTGCTTAAATAAATAATTCAACCTATTATATTAATGCAATTACAGCACAGTTTTATATACCTAGAAATTTACACAATTTTTCTACTCCAGTAAAAATAATCAGTACCTACAGCATGTTAACACTACTTTTCTTCAGATTGTATGCATGGATCCAACATATTCTACAAAGAATTATTCCCTAAATCAAGGTGTAAATACTCTGTAAACATCAACTAAAGTGAACATTTGGAACAATTCAGCTTAATATTACTAAAATGCTAGCTTCTACCGTGATCCACGTTCATATTGAATACAGGAACCTTTAAAACCTGCAAATATTTTAAATGACTAATAAAATGTGGTTTTGAAAAGTGCATAATCCAAATCAAAACAATTGTCAAGGTTCTGCACCTGTATGTCTTCATACTCAGTTTAATTTGAAGTTAACATCTCTAGTGTGTCTGAATAGTCCAACAGTAGTCATGGCTGTTTGCTTACACACAACTCTTTCTTGGTTCAACTATATACACTGAAACAAGCCTGCTTGTTTGAAACCTGTTACTGACTCATACTCCTGTGTATGACCCTTACTGGGTGATGTGTTTCATTCCAAAGATTGGATTTCGTTACCTTTTAAAAAAAAAGTTATTGTGTAATTTCCAGTTTTTCAGAAGGGCTGTACAGGAGGCAGAGGAGGGACAAGCATTACATTGTTGTTTTTGTTTTGTCTTCTCCAGCATTGGTTAAAGATTTCTGTGCTTTATCTTGACTTAGCAGTGCTAGAGGAAATATCCAAGTCAACTTCAAAATAGCCTGTTAAAATAAAAACATGAAAATTTTTGACTGAATATTACATCAGGAAAAAGGTTCTGAAGCATAACAATTGTACATAGAAAAATTATCATGTCAAAATGCAACTGATAAAACTAGATTAGACTTTTTCTTCAAGTTCTCTCATTTATAACCTGCTGTTGGGAACATACAACATCAGGTTTGGACAAAATGACTTGGTTATTTTGTCTAAAAAAGAGAGACTGAGGAAGTGGCAGTTGGCTCACAAATAGAGAAAGCTTAGAGACAGTGCGAGAAGGAGGATAGGCAGATGATAGAGAAGGGACGTGCTCAGACCGATGGTTTGAGATGTGTCTATTTTAATGCAAGGAGTATTATGAACAAAGTGGATGAGCTTAGAACATGGATCAATACTTGGAGCTATGACGTTGTGGCCATTACAGAGACTTGGATGGCTCAGGGCAGGAATGGTTACTTTGAGTGCCAGGCTTTAGATGTTTCAGAAAGGACAGGGAGGAAAGCAAAAGAGATGGGGGCGTGGCACTTGATCAGAGATAGTGTCACGGCTGCAGAAAAGGAGGAAGTCATAGAGGGATTGTTTACAGATTCTGCGGGTGGAAGTTAGGAACAGGAATGGATCAATAACTCTACTGGGTGTTTATTATAGAACACCCAATAGTAACAGGGACATTGAGGAGCAGATAGGGAGACAGATTCTGGAAAGGTATAATAACAACAGGGTTGTCGTGGTGGGGGATTTTAATTTCCCAACTATCAATTGGTATCTCCCTAGAGCAAGCGGTTTAGATGGGGTGGAGTTTGTTAGGTGTGTTTAGGGAGGTTTCTTGACACAATATGTAGATAAGCATGTATTAAGGCTGTACTTGATCTGGTATTGGGAAATGAACCTGGTCAGGTGTCAGATCTCTCAGTGGGAGAATAGTTTGGAGATGGTGATCACAATTCTATCTCCTTTACCATAGCATTGGAGAGGGATAGGAACAGACAAGTTAGGGAAGCTTTTAATCGGAGTAAGGGGAAATTTGAGGTTATTACGCAGGAACTTGGAAGCATAAATTGGGAACAGATGTTCTCAGGGAAATGTACGGAAGAAATGTGGCAAATGTTCGGGATATTTGCGTGGAGTTCTACATAGGTACATTCTAATGAGACGGAAAGGATGGTAGAGTACAGGAACAGTGGTGTACAAAGGATGTTGTAAATCTAGTCAAAAAGAAAAGCTTACAAAAGGGTCAAAAACTAGGTAACGATAGAGATCTAGAAGATCATAAGGCTAGCAGAAAGGAGTTTAAGAATGAAATTGGGAGAACCAGAAGGGGCCATGAGAAGGCCTTGGTAGACAGGATTAAGGAAAACCCCAAGGTATCTTACAATATTTTGAAGAGCAAGAGGAAAAGATGTGAGAGAACAGGACCAATCAAGTGTGACAGTGGATAAGTGTGTATGGAACCAGAGGAGATAGCAGAGGTACTTAATGAATATTTTGCTTCAGTACTCACTACAGAATAGGATCTTGGCGATTGTAGGGATGACTTACAGCGGACTGAAAAGCTTGAGCTTAGATATTAAAGAGGATGTGCTGGAGCTTTTGGAAAGCATCAAGTTGGATAAGTCACCTGGACTGGACGAAATGTACCCCAGACTACTGAGGGAGGAGATTGCTGAGTCTCTGGCAATGATCTTTGCCTCATCAATGGGGACGGGAAAGGTTCCGGAGGATAGGAGGGTTGTGGATGTTGTTCCCTTATTCAAGAAAGGGAGTAGAGATAGCCCAGGAAATTATAGACCAGCGAGTCTTACTTAAGTGGTTGGTAAGCTGATGGAGAAGATCCCAAGATGCAGGATTTATGAACGTTTGGATAGGCAAAATATGGTTAGGAATAGACAGCATGGGTTTGTCAAAGGCAGGTTGTGCCTTACGATCCTAATTGAATTCTTTGAGGATGTGACTAAACACATTGATGAAGGTAGAGCAGTAGATGTAGTGTATATGGATTTCAGCAAGGCATTTGGTGAGGTACCCCATGCAAAGCTTATTGAGAAAGTAAAGAGGCATGGGATCCAAGGGGACCTTGCTTTGTGGATCCAGAACTGGCTTGCCCATAGAAGGCAAAGAGTGGTTGTAAAGGGGTCATATTCTGCAAGGTGGTCGGTCA
Organism: Hemitrygon akajei; assembly: GCF_048418815.1. Classification (NCBI taxonomy): domain Eukaryota; kingdom Metazoa; phylum Chordata; class Chondrichthyes; order Myliobatiformes; family Dasyatidae; genus Hemitrygon; species Hemitrygon akajei. Next base: position 38,313,456 of record NC_133146.1, read on the forward strand.
CCAGTGGTGTGCCTCAGGGACCTATTCTGGGACCTCTACGTGATTTTTATAAATGATCTGAATGAAGAAGTGGAAGGATGTGTTAGTAAGTTTGCTGATGAGACAAAGCTTGGAGGTATTGTGGATAGTGTGGAGGGCTGTCAGAGGTTACAGCGAGACACTGATAGGATGCAAAGCTGGGATGAGAAGTGGCAGATCGAGTTCAACCCAGATAAGTGTGAAGTGGTTCATTTTGGTAGGTCAAATATGATGGCAGAACATAGTATTAATGCTAAGACTCTTGGCAATGTGGAGGATCAGAGGAATCTTAGGGTCCAAGTCCATAGGACACACAAAGCAGCTGCGTTGGTTGACTATTTGGTTAAGAAGGCATGCAGTGCATTGGCTTTCATCAATTGTGGGATTTAGTTTAAGAGCCAAGAGGTAATGTTGCAGCTATATAGGACCCTGGTCAGACCCCACTTGGAATACTGTGCTCAGTTCTGTTTGCCTCAATACAGGAAGGATGTGGAAACCATAGAAAGGGTGCAGAGGAGATTTACAAGATTGTTGCCTGGATTGGGGAGCATGCCTTATGAGAATAGATTGAGTGAGGCTTTTTCTCCTTGGAGCGACGGAGGATGAGAGATGACTTGATAGAGGTGTATAACGTGATGAGAGGCATTGATCGTGTGAATAGTCAGAGGCTTTTTCCCAGGGCTGAAATGGCTAGCATGGGAGGGCACAGTTTTAAGGTGCTTGGAAGTAGATACAGAGGAGATGTCAGGGTAAGTTTTTTTTATGCAGAGAGTGGGGAGTGCGTGGAATGGGCTGCCAGCGACGGTGGTGGAGGTGGATACGATAGGGTCTTTTAAGAGACTCCTGGATAGGTACATGGAGCTTAGAAAAACAGAGGGCTATGGGTAACCCTAGGTAATTTCTAAGGTAAGGACATGTTCAGTACAGCATTGTGGGCTGAATGGCCTGTATTGTGCTGTAGGTTTTCTATGTTAGTAATTTATAGCTCAAGCATAAATACTAGTACATCACACAATGCAAATGAAAATGAATTAATTATTTTCTAGCTTTGCCCATTCATCCAATTCTCAATTTCAATTTTAATAGCATAAATCTTAACATTTACAACTATAACTCCTTTCTCTGCTTCTATATTTAATCATCCTCCAATTCCCTTTCCCCTATATGTAGCTACAGATGACTTGTACATAAAGCCCCACCATCTTATCGTTGTGAATATCTGTGCCAACATGTCAGAGGAAGCCACTCACGACTTTGAAAAGAAAGTCGCGGTTTGAGTGAATGAATGTTTCTGATTAGTATATCTCTACAAAGGGGCTTCTTTTAAATAGCTTGGTAATAGTTAAGAGGTAGTACTCTTAAAATCGGAGTTCATGAGTGTAACAATCCCTTGTACAAATGATTATTAAGTATTTTAAAACTTTTTTGGAAAATAAGTGCACAAAGTATTTTGAGTAAATATGCAAAAAGTACTTTAACCTCCATTGAAAATATACTTTTCATTCAATTTTCTGCAATCAATAAGAAATATTTGAATTTGCTACCTTGGTAAACTTATAGTGGCAGCTATATTACAAATACCACCCAAAACTAATGGATTAGTGAACAGTATAACAGGAAAAAATAAAGCTGCTTGCATTAATGAAAACTAAGAAATAGATAAAAAGAGCCAACAGAATAATGACATCAAGAAAGAAACACTTTCCGTTTATCTTAAAGTACTTCTCACAACAAGATAAAACTTACTGGAAGTATTAAAACATGTATTTTGAATTCTTCAGCATGATTGAACATTTTCCCAAATGAAATGAAAGTCCTGATAACTTTCTGGATCTATATTGGTTGATCAGTTACGTATAAATATGACTACAAACTGCACTCCATTTAATCAAGTTACAATTACTTAATTATGGCCCACTACAATCTTTTGTTCAAACAATTGAAATGCTTCTCACTAAACTCTCTTCACAATCTAAACTGCAGTTTGTTAGCCTGATGTACATATTTTTAGTTTTCAAATATTGCAAATACAGAGTGTCTGCACAATATACCATAAGACTTAGGAACAGAATTAGGCCATTTGGCCCATCAAGTCAGCTCCTCCATTCCTTCATGGATACTTTGTATTCCCTCTGAACCCATTCTCCTGCCTTCCCCTTGTAACCTTTGATCAAGAACCTATCAGCCTTTGCCTTAAATATATCCAATGACTTCATCTCCAGCATTGTTCATAGCAATGAATTCCACAGGCAGATTTACCACCTTCTGGCTAAAGAAATGTCTCCTCAACTCTGTTTTAAATGGATGTCTCTCTATCCTGAGGCTGTGCCTTCTGGTCCTAGACTCTTCCACTATAGAAAATATCCTCTCCATATCCAGTCTACTCAATATTCCATAGGTTTCAATTAGATCCCCACTCAGTCTTCTAAACTCCAACAAGTAAATCACTCCTCCCTTTTCATTCCTGGGATCATTCTCATGAACCTCTTCTGGACCCTCTCCAATGCTAGCACATTTTTTTCTTAGATAATGTGCTCAAAACTGCTCACAATATTCCAAGTGCGGTCTGACCAATGCCTTATAAAAGCTCAGCATTACATCCTTGCTTTTGTATTCTAGTCCTCTTGAAATCAATGCCAACATTGCAATTGCCTTCCTTTCCACTGACTCAAACTGCAAGTTAACCTTAAAGGAATCCTGCACAAGCACACACAAATCCATTTGCACTGCTGAATTTTGAATTTTCTCCTTGTTTGGAGAATACACCTTTACTCCTCCTACCAAAGCGTATGACCATACACTTCTCTACACTATATTCCATCTGCCACTTCTTTAACCATTCTTCCAATGCTTGTCCTTCTGCTGACATCCTGTTTCATCAACATTGCCTGCTCCATATCTATCTTCGAATCATCCACAAACTAGGCCAAATAATTGATGAGAAGCGGTCCCAACATTGACCCCTGTGGCACACCAGTAGTCACCAACAGCCAGCCAGAAAAGGTCCACTTTATTCTGAATCTCTGCCTCCTGCTAGTCAGCCAATCTTCCATCCATGCTAGTATCTTATCTGTAATACCATGGGCTCTCGTTAAGCAGCCTTGTGTGGCTGCTTGTCAAAGGCCTTTTGAAAATCCAAATAAACAAATTCCACTGATTCTTCTTTGTCTATCTTCCCTGTTATTTTCTTAAAGAATTTCAACAGATTTGTCAGGCGAGATTTCCCCTTAAGGAAGCCATGCTGACTTTGGCCTATTTTGTCATGTGCCCCTTTAAGTATCCTGAAGCTTCATCCTTAATGATAGACTTCAGCATCTTTCCAAACACTGAAATCAGGCTAATGGGTCTATAACTTCTGCCTCCCTCCCTTCTTAAAGAGTGCAGTGGCATTTGCAATTTTCCAGTCTTCGGAACCATTCCAGAATCGAGTGCTTTTTGCAAAATCAGCACAAATGCTTCCACAATCTCTTCTGCTACCTCTTTCAGAAACCTGGGTGTAGTCCATCTGGCCCAGGTGCCTTGTCTACCCTAAGACTTTTAAGCTTCCGAAGCATCTTCTCTTTAGTAATAGCAACGAGCTAGTGTCACAGTGCTCCATTCAGGGTCTTTTCACCCTTGCAGTTTCTTAACTGTACCCACAAGGGTTCTACATCTTTGTTTCCCCCTTCCTTTCCAGTGCTGAAGAAGGGTCTCGGCTGAAATATCAACTTTATTCATTCACTAGATGCTTCCTGACCTGCTGAGTTCCTACAACATTTTGTGTGTGTTGCTTTGGACTTCAAGCACCTGTAGGTTTCTTGTGTTAACAACTTCTTGTAGCTTTTCCTAAAAAATTGATCTCATTTTTTAGCGACATTCACCCCACCCCCTCTGCCTGCCTACCTGCCTGCCCTTTTGATACAATGCGTATCCTTGGATCTTAAGCTCCCAACTATGCACTTCTTCCAGCCACGACTTGTGCCCACAGTATCATACTTGCCAATCTCTAACTCTGCTACTAGATCATCTACCTCATTGCCTGTACTGTTTGCATTCAGGTATATTCATCAGCCTTTTTAATTCCATCACCCTTTTTGATTTTGGCCCCTGTTACACATGAACTCATCCCACTGTCTGCAATTTTGCCCTCTCATCTGCCTGTCCTTCACAGTCTCAGTACACATTGCCTCTGCTTGTATACCAACTGGCCCATCCTCAGCCCTATCACTCTGGTTCCCATCTCCCTGGAAAATTAGTTTGAACCTCCTTACAGAGGATGCCATGATTGAACTCTGACGCACCAAGCTGTAATAGCGTCATGCTACCGTTCTCCCACCAACTGCACATATGCTCGTTCAGCATGTACTGTGTTAGTGGTTTACAAAAAAGGAGGGACACCTTATTTGCAGTGAGCTGCAGACTGAGATATACAGTGGAGAACAGCAGCTACCTGGAAGGAACCTGTAGCTAGGAAATTGAAAGTGCTGTAACCCTAATCTCCACATCGAGAGCAGACCAGTCCTGGATGTGGCTGAAGATCACCCCATGCAACACATATCTGAGTAACTGCAGTCTTTATAAACCTAATACCATTAGACCATATGATATAGGAGCAGAATTAGGCTGATCCATTTTTCCTTTCGGCCCCAATCTCCTGCCTTCTCTCCATGTCCCTTCATGCCCTGACCAATCCAGAATCTATCATCCTCTCCCCTAAGTATACATAAAGACTTAGCCTCCACAGCAGCCTGTGGCAACAAATTCCACAGATTCTCCACTCAAGATCCTGGAGGAACTCTGCAGGTCAAGCAACATCTAAGGAGAGGAATAAAGTGCCGATGTTTCAGACCATGACACCTCATCTGGTCCCGGAATGCTGGCCCTTTGTTCACTTCCATAGATGCTGCTTGACCTGCTATGCTCCACCAGCATTTTACGGGTGTTACTGTGGATTTCCAGCATCTGCAGAATCTCTAAACACGCAAGTCTGCATATCCAAGTATGATCTTGAGCTTTAGAACAGGTGCATTTGTCTGCCTCCTGTCTCAAGATACCCGATCCTCCCTGAATCTGCTGTGACATCTGTGCAAATAATGGACACAATGATATCTCGGGCACTCATTCAATAAGTTGGTCAGTGTTAGCTTGAACACACCCCGAGAAGTGCCTGTGCAGTCAGTAGTTCACTCTGGATCTGCCCAATGTCAGTAGAATGTCCCTTAAATTCTTTAAATGATTTAAAGAATACAGCCATTGTGTGCCATTTTCCTGTGATCATCCAGCCATGTAGTATTAAGATCTAATTTATGTCAGAACAGATTGAAACATCCATTGCACAATGGTTGCCATTATTAGGTGCACATAGGACTCCGGGAAATTTAATTATACATATGGATTCCAACCAGAAGCACCAGAACCGATTACAGTGTTGATGTGATTGGTTCATCCCAAGAAGAAGCAGCATTCTAAAGGAAGGTTCAGGCAACAGTGGCTGACAAGGCACAGCATTCAACATGGCAAAAAACTATTGGGGAACTAGAGAATGGGGAAGCTTTTAAAAAGAAATAAGGAGAGAAAAGATGAAACATGAAAGTAAGACAGCCAATAATAAAAAAAAGATACCAATTTTTTTCATCTATATAAGTATAAAAGGAAGGCAAGAGTGCCTTCAGACCTCCAGAAAATGATGCTGGAGAGTTAGTAATGTAGGACCAAACAAAAATGGCAGAAAAACTGAACAAATATATTGTGTCAGACTTTACTATGGAAGACTCAAAAATGTTCGGGGGTAGAAATGAACTTTTTCACTATTACCAAGGAGATCGTACCTGGAAAGCTGAAAGTCTTAAGGTAGATAAATCAGCTAGACCAGATGGATTAGACTACAGATTGTGGAGTGGTTGCAAATGTCACTTCACTCTTTAAGAAGGGAGGAAGGCAAAAGATGGGAAATTATAGGTTAGTTAGCCTAACTTCAATGGTTTGATAGATGTTAGAGTCAATTGAAGAGGATGTTTCAGAATACTTGGAAGCACATGGTTTCTTTAAAGGGAAATCTTGCCTATTGTAATTCTTTGAGGAAATAACCAGTAGGATAGACAAAGGAAAGTCAGTGGAAGTTGTTTACTTGGATTTTCAGAAGGACTTCAACAAGGGATGCACATGAGGCTGTTAAACAAAATAAGAGTGCATGGTATTACCAGAAAGATAGACAGAATTTTGACTGACTGCAGGAGACAGAATGGGAATTAAGGGAACCTTTTGTAGTTGGCTGCAGGTGACTAGTGGTGTTCTACAAGGGTCAGTGTAGGGAAATGTACCGTCATGCACTTTGGTGGAAGGAATAAAGGAGTAGAATATTTTCTACACTAAGGAGGGCAAATGCAATGTTAGCATTCTTTTCAAGAAGACTGAAATATCATATGACTAACTGACAGTGTTTGGGAACAGAAATTTCTTGAAGGAGGCCGTAAGAAAGAAATCAACTGCAAGACTACCTGAGCTCTGCAAATTGTTTTGCACATTATCTCAAATTACTGGCTATCTAAACTATCCTAGAGTGAACAAGAGACTGAATCCGAAATAAAATTCAAAAGCCTTTAGATAAAATAATAAGACAGAAACCTTTAAAATGTCATTTTTAAAGCACATATAAAATTGAATTTATGTTTAGAATTTGCATTTTATTTCAAGACAACCATTAAAATGCAACTGAATTCACCCAAGTCATTCAAAAATAATCTGCTTTTTCATGGGAGAAAGTTAAGTTTTTGATGACTGATTTGGAATAAAGTGAAACCTTACAAGAAGTTGGCATCAGCTAATTCCTTGTATTTTGAGCCAGTTTGATGAGTTAAGTAGAAATCCTTTGGCACTTGGCAGCGAAGAGCAAAGAAACATTTTTAAAAGATAGTAATGTGATCCAACTACAGTGTTGGGTTTGCTCTGGCAATGAACTGGCAGTGCTATTATGGGGCAAATTTCCTCCCTTCTGCCCCAAATTTCAATGATTCTGAGGAACAGAAGTTTTCCAGTAATCTAAATAACTATGTAACATCAAAAGAATGCATGTCTTTCTTTCACACAGCAGTTCAAAATAACTGAGGTTAATGGAAAATGTTGCTTTTCTCACTATGTTGAAAAATAGAAATGATGGGAGATAAGTTATCAATGGAAACAATACAGGGTCACTGACCTAGTCACAAACTTCTTTTCCTCTGGGACCAGGAACAGTGAAAAAATACGAGTCATGAGAAATAGCCAGAAGCACCATCTCGTAAATATTGCTTCACCCCTGGTTTTGGCTGTAAGTTGCATATCAGAGACAATAAAATTGTAAGACCATAAGACATATTAGCAGAATTAGACCATTCGGCCCATTAAGTCTGCTCTGTATTTGATCATGGCTGATCCATTTCGTTCTTAACCTCATTCTCCTGCCTCTTCCCCGTAACCTTTCACACCCTGACTAATCAAGGATCGATTAACCTTCACATTATTTACTCTTCCCTCTCTTTTACTCTTTATATATCTAAAAAAGTTTTGGTATCTCCCTCGCTATTATTGACTTGCTTACCTTCGTATTCCATCTTTTCCCTCCTTATGGATTTTCAGTTGCCTTCTGTTGTTTTTTAAAAGCTTCCCAATCTCCTAACTTCCCACTAACCTTTGCTCTATTATGTGCCTTCAGTTTTGTTTTTATGTTGGTTTTGACTTTCCTCATCAGCCACGGTTGTGTCATCTTGCCTTTAGAATGTTGCTTCTTCCTTGGGATGTATCTATCCTGAGCCTTTTGAATTGCTGCCAGAAACTGCAGCCATTGCTGCTCTGCCGTCATTCCAGCTAGTGTCCCTTTCTAATCAACTTTGGCCAGCTCCTCCCATGCTGCTGTAATACTCTTTGCTCCACTGTAATACTGATACATTTGGCTTAGGCTTCTTGCTCTCAAATTGCAGGGTTAATTCTCTCATATTATGATCATTGCTCCTAAGCATCTTAAGCTCCCTAATCAAATCCAGTTCATTGCACAATACCCAATTCAGAATAGCTGATCCCCAAGTGGGTTCAACCTCAAACTGCTCTACAAAGGCATCTAGTAGGCACTCTACTAATTTTCTCTCTTGGGATCCAAAATCGGCACCAACCTTATTTTCCCAGTCTATCCCCCATGACCACCCATTGCCCTTTTGACATGCATTTTCTATCTCCTGTTGTAATTTGTTGCCCAAATCCTGGTTTCTGTTGGGAGATCTGTATGTAACTCCCATCAGGGCCTTTTTACCCTTGAAGTTCCTTAGCACTTTGAACAGTGGTGCCCACAATGTCATACCTGTTAATCTCTAACTGTGCTACAAGATCATCCACCTTATTTCATATACTGTGCTGACTCAAATATAACACCTTCAGTCCTGTGTTTGTTACCCTTTTCAATTTTGGTCCCTTATTACACTGCAACTCACCCCACAGACTGCAATTTTGCCCCATCATCTGCCTGTCCTTCCTGACAGTCTCAATACACAGTGCCTCTGCTTGTATACTAACTGCTGCACCCTCAGTGCAATCACTCAGTTTCCCACCCCACTGCCAAAGGATATCAATCCTGCTTGAGTTAAGGTATAACTTGTCACTTTTGTACAGATTATACCTTCCGCAGAAGAGATCCGTATGAACTAGAAGTCTGAAACTCTGCCCCTGCATCAGTACTTCAGCAGGGCATTCATCTGCCAAATCTTTCTAGTCTTATCCTCACTGGCACGTAGCACAGGCAACAATCCAGAGATTACTACCTCTGAGGTCCTGCTTTTCAGCTTCCTAAATTCTCTTTTCTGGACCTCCTTCCTTTTCCTACCTATGTCATTGGTGCTAATATGTACCAAGACTTCAGGCTGCTTACCCTCTTCCTTTAGAATGCAGTTGATTTGATCTGCAACATCCCTCACCTTGGCACCCGGAAGGCAACATATCATTGGGGAGTGTCCATTGCGTCCATAGAATCTTGCGTCTACTCCTCTAACTACGGAATCCCGTATCACTACTGCAGTCCTCTTCTCCCCACTTCCCTTCAGAACCTCAGTACCAGAGACCTGGTCCACTGCAGCTCCTGTGGTAGGCCCCACCCAAAGTATCCAAAATGGTGTATTTATTATTGAGGGGACTATCCACAGGGGTACTCTGTAATGGTTGTCCAGTTCCTTTCCCTCTCCTAACAATAACCCAGGTACCTGCCTCCTGCAGCTTATGGGTGACCACCTCCCTGTAGCTCCTATCTGTTACCTGCTCAGTATCCCGTATGAGCCGAAGGTCATCGAACCGCAGCTCTAGTTCCTTCACATGTTCTCTGACGAACTGCAGCTCGGTGCACCTGATGCGGATGTGGTTAACTGGGATGCTGGAGGTCTCCCAGAACTCACACATCTCACACAAATTACAGCTCCTGGAGCCACTACTTTACAATGTACTAACAGATAAAGAATGAAGAAGAAACTTAACAGATACTTATCTTTCTCAAGCCTGATGAGCCAAAGCCACTCTAACACTGGTCCACTCACACAATGGTAGCTCCACTTGTCCCTGCCTTAATCTGTGTTCTTGATTATCAATCGTGATTTTATTGGACCGCTGGAAAACACCGAAAACTTGCGAATTCTCCTATTTAAAACTCAGTCACGGACCTGTGTGTCGCCTCCACTCTCACAGTAGTGCAGTTGGGCAGACCAGTGACCACATACTCTCAGTTACATTCTTCATGATGCTGCACAGTTAATTTTATGTTGTTATTTAGAGCGGATTTTGTGCCATATACTATATAATACAATACAAATTATCTGTCGTGTGAATAAAGCTTACAAAGAACCTTTCCTCTCAAAGAAACGAACAAAAAGAAATTGAAAGGATGTTTCAAAAAAGTACCAAGAAAAGCCTTTTTAATTATTTCCAACAATGCTTACCAAGAAAAGCCTTTATAAATAATTTCCATTTCCATCTACCCCAGGAACTAAGATATCCTAGGATTCCCATTCACAGGACAAATGCCACTTTGAAACAGTAAAAGTGGATTTGCTATTCATCTCCAGCTCCTATTGTTGTACAGCAGCTTTGTTTATAGCGCACTACTGATTTTTCAGCTGACATATCAGGTGCAGCTAATTGAATGCCAATAAATCTGTGATCGTTTGCCAGGCTTCTAATTTCACCATTAGCTGGCAGCCAAAGTATCACAACCTCTTCCTCCACTGGCAGGGCACTGAGTCATCAAAGCCAGACCCTCCACAAAACATGACACCATGCTTCCTGCCACTGCCGCCAGTGGAACTTAGGGGGATGTTTATTACCTCCAGAACTCCGTCAGCAGTAAAGGAGCAGTGTAACACTGAAAGTGAAGCAACATCACTGACTGAAATCAATAATTCTGCTAAAGACACCATGTGTCTAACCTAAACTTTTGTGTGTGCATACAAATTCTTTAAAAAGTGAAAACTTATTTAGCAAAAATAAGACTCATCCAATTTCCTTTATATATTGCAATCACTCTTAATTAATGACTTTTTAAAAAACTTATTATTTACTAGAGCCAAAACAAATAATGATGACGATGGCATCCATCTGTCTTGAAGGACAATGGATTAATGGCCACTGGAGTGATCTCTCCAGGCTACAAGCCTGGGTGAAAGGTAAGGAGATTGTGGGATGCCCAGTCATCAGGATACCCCTCTCAACCTCACTGGTGTAGTCCAAAGGAAAGTGAAGCAATATTTTGGCTCCAGCCTGGCTGCAGGAGCTGCCAGAAGAGTGTTCAGTGATGTCCAGCCGCCATAGAGGCTCCACTCTGGATTTTCTGTCTGGGTTTACTCCCGTAGCTTTCATCTCTCCCAGGCTGCCCACAAGGCAATGGGACTACTTACCCATAGCTGGGGAAATATGTTCTAATTAACTATCCCTCAGAAAGAAGTGCCACAGAGTTAAAACTGCTAGCATTAATTTCTAAGGCACATTGGAACTGCCCAATGGTTTCACACAATGCTGAATTGGCAACAGGGTTTAGGATCTTTCCTTGCCTTCCATCACGTTCCATCTGTCAGGCTCAGAGCTCCGACACAAATTAGTCTTTACAAACCTGTTGCTTTCTTCCTCATATAAACTGGTTCAACAAATAGTGATAGGTGCAAGAGTTCTCCAATTACAGCGAGAATCTGAATTTCATGATCTTTCAATAGTTTGTTACTTATCCCCAAAGCCTGTATATCAGAGAATTGTGGGGCATAGAGGAGACCTATTCTTCCACATGGATATGCTTTCTATCTTGGTCACCACATCACCCCAGTAAAAATCGTCTCTCTCTGCCTCATAATTTGACTTTAACTGCTCATTATTTTTGCAACTGAGCTCAGTTTGTAACAACCTGATATTGGCAAAGGCAATAAGGAATTAAATGCTGAGCCCTACCTAGACAGTCACGAGCCGCAATCCTGTAAGAGGTATTAATCGGTGATCTCAGCAAACGACAGACTACATGCAGCTTTTTCATCTTTACTCTGGCTGCTCTCAGGGGAAGTCATCTGAAGTGGGATTGAGAAACTCCGGCTTGGTTTGCTTGATTTTGTTAACCTCTTCAGTTCGTTGGCAAAAGAAAGGCCTTTCTTCTTCTCTTGTGCAGCCTGCCAACACATTCTAAACTTTATTGATCAAACCAAGCAATCACAAACAGTGCAGGCAAGAAATTAGTATAGTAAACATATCATGACATCTGGAGAAAGTCACTTTGAATAGAAGTAAAGCAGACTTCTTAATTTTTGGCATGGAAGCAAAGAAATAAAATTGTCTAGGCTTTTCCCACAGATGGAGTAGCATTTTTCAACTATCTTAACATGCTATAAAATTAAATTTAGCATGATCTGGTTTATTGGTAAAGCATCACATGTAATGCTGAGGTGCGTGCATTGTTTTCTGTATATTGGATATCACAATCCCACTTTATTTTCTGAAAAGGAAACTCTCCTTATAAGATTTTCTAGATTTCTTTCTGGTGCATTAATTCCTTTTTCACCCAATATATTTTCAAGTTTCTGTTGTTTGAATGATGCTTTCAAGGTCACACATATTGCTAATGTACCACTGCCGTGTGGTGTGGAATAAGGTTTTCTTAAATTGCTTCATTTCCTTGAATTACCCTATTGTAACAGTGAATCAAGTTTCCAGGGTATTGTTGACCACTACTAAAACTAATCAAACTGCATAATTTGGTGAAACCACAGATTGCTAAGGTTGATAGAAAACACTATTTAATTTGTTGTTGTTGTTGAGTGCCATTGTCAACTCATGGCAACTCTATGGATAGTGTAGTTGTCCATATGGTTTTTGTGGCAAGATATGGAAGAAGATTGCCAGGCCTTTCTCCTGTGCAGATACTGCAGCTGCCCAGGTTGGGACCTGGTGGGATTTGAAGTCAGGACCATCTGCCTCGAAGTCCAGTGCTGATGCCACTACATCACAGGCTGGTATTTAGTTATACATTGGTATACAGTACATTGCCAAGGAGAAACAAAGGTAAGTATATTATGTTACTTGGGGACGCATGTTTATGTAGAAGGCTAACTGCAGTAACAGTCATTTATAAGAATCTTACAGTTTATGATTGCTCCAGATGCCTGGGCATGTAATGCAGGTGGCCACTTTGGTACAGTATTGAGAGAGTGTTGAGGTCTTGGAGCTGCAGATGCAATGGTATACTATCTTAGTCTAAGTGTAAGACCTCACAACAGCTTTTAATGAACAGCAGATATCCCCTGGTATCCTGAACCAGGTTTATCAATGGTTATGTTGATCATTGTTTGTGCGATCTTGTTTTGTATTCACAGGCTCCCATGGTTCTCTGTTTGCAGTGTTGACTACTCTAAAACCTGATCAGTTCTGGAGCTGAAACTACTGCACCTGGTCATCTTTTGACATTCTGAATTTCTGGCTACTCACCTGTACTTGCTCTTTCAACTTGAGGATGAATTTTCCTGCTCCTTTCCACTTGTTCTGGGCTAGAAATACTGACTCATTCTCAGAAAGGATTCGAAGAGCAGGTTTCGCCATGGATGATTTCTTGTTTAATGGCTCTTTTGTGACTTCCTCCACAAGGACGTAATCACTGGGATTTGGGTTGCTCAGGATGCTGCAGGAATATTTGGCTTTACTCAATGCCTGTAGAATAAGTAAAAAAAAATCATTGAACTGTTACAGGCACTGAACAGAAGGAGGCTATTCAGCCCATCAAGTCCAAGTCAGTTTCTAGTAGAACATTTCTATCAAACTGATTCCCTGCGCTTTCCTCATGGACTTTTCTAACAGGTTCCTACTCAATTACCTTTAGGAAGCCTGGTGGATTCTATTTCCACCATCCTGCAGGCAGTGAATTGCAGATCCTAACTATAATAGGAGTGAAGAAAATCCCTGGCATTCTCCCTTGTACCATTTACCTGAAATTTTAAAATATGCATTCTTGATTCTCAAACCATTCTCAAAAGGGAAGAATTTCTCTCTCTTTAACCAATCTAAATCTTGTACATATCTATCAACTCGTCTCTCAACCATCTTTGGCAAGAAACCATAACCATTTCTGTCTAAAATTAATGTTGAAGTTCAGTACTGTGCAAAAGTATCAGGCACATATATGTAGCTGTGACCTTTGCACAACACTGTAATAATTTTACATATTGCACTGTACTGCTGCTGGGGCAAGAAAATAACTTTCATGACACATTTTGACTGATGATAAACTTGATTCTGATATGAGTCTCTATTGCGGACTGAGGGTGGGATGGGAGCAGGAAGAGGGGAATCATGGTTGGGAAAAGGGGAAGTGAGGGGAGGGAGCAGGAAGCACCAAAGAAACATTCAGTAATGATCAATAAACCAATTGATTGGAATCAAATGACCTCTCCTGGTGTTTCAGGGTTGGGTGTGTCTGCACCCTTGCCACCTCTGTTTCTGGCACTCCTTCTCTGCCACCTGTCCCACACCCCTCCCGTGGAGCTCCACCCTCGCCATTCCCAACATCTTTAACTCGGCCAGATTCACCAGCTTGTTCTCTGCTCCATGTTGACAAATACAGTACTGTGCACACTACCTATCAGCACACTTTGCCTTCCTATCTTTATTCTTACTCTAAACGTGTGTGCTAAATTTTTTTTATCACAAGTCTTCACGAACAATAGTTGGTAATTTCAGCCTCTCAACAGTGCCAGTGTTGTAGCAGGCAGCTTCTGCATTTCCCAGTTTCTTGGTCTGCATTGCTTTTTAACTGCCAGAGCGGCTTGCTCTGTATATTTTAAACACTATACTTCTATAAACAGTTGGTGGAGCTCTTGTTTCCAAATTAATGGTGTGGAAAAAGCGAGGATCAGTGCTCTGAATAAAAATGTGTAAAGTGAGCAACTCTGTACTGATTCTGCAGCTAGCTGGAAACGAGGAAGACAATTTGAATTAGGATAAGATTAAAATGTTTTAAAAATTAATGTAAAGTTATTGGCAAGAAAAGCATGGTATTCTTGATCTGAACAAGAGTATGTCTCCACCCAGCACATCCCTGCCTCCATAAGTAGTGTAAAGCCAAGTCTAATGTCTGTGGCATATTAGTTAACTGAGGATATTTTACAAAAATGCAGATTTCAATCTTGCTTACAGCTGGCTCAAGGTTTAACTCAGCATTTGCATGCACATTCTTTGCACAGCCTTTGCTCTCAAATTGTGACCAACCTGCAGAATAATGTCTTGGGCGGTACTGAACTTTGAAGCCCTGATGACTGTACGGGGCTGTTCTGGGGAGACATCGTGCACCTGAACCAAGAAGCTGTCGTCTTCTGTTGGACTGCTGTAGTAACTCACATCCTCTTGTGTTTCATTCATGCAGTTCCTTTGATTTAGCTCCTGCTGAACATTTAATGTCAATAGGCTTTCCATTACATGCTGATACCTAGCAATTCTATTAATTATTTGCAACAGGCAAGTTTCCGTGGCAACGTTCATTGATAATTTTAATTGGTCTTTCGTATGTCAGCCCTCCTCCAAGATGCCTCAGTGACCTGGAGATCTTTGTTGGCTGGAGTCAGGGATTTGGATCTTGGAAGGGTCACCCATGCCAAACAGGTCAAAGGATAGAGGCCAAACTAAGAGTGGTCCACTGCTCCTCCAAGTTTGGAGGTTCAGCTCAGGGCTAACAATCCTGACTGGTCAAACAAAATTGTTATGAAGAACCCTTCTACATCTGAGTGTGACGGTATTTCTGAATCCCCACCCACCGGGGCTTGCATGACTGACAGTGGTGAAAATTGAGACGAGGCTACTGACATGAGGAAGGAAGTGCTGAATACCACCAGAGATGGAGGATCTTCATTGCTGCCCTAAATGCCAGTGGTGTAATAGGCCGTAAGTAGGTAATGTCAGACCCAATACCGTATTTTTAAATGGCTCCAGCATTCGGGTTTAGTTCAGCCTGAAGTCAATATTACATGTATTCTTCAGCATGTCTGTATTTTGATGAGTGAACAGGTGAGTGCAGTTATATGCACACATTTGTTCACGTGTTAAATATATCTGAGAGCATGGGCATATACATATAAAATTCCAAATACTTTTGTAATTTAGTTAATAAATCTTCTTCCTCCTCCTATTTATGTACCAGGTGTGTTAAAGAAACATGTTCCCTTGACTCTGGTGGACAAGACCAGATCAGGAATTTTTAAAGTGTGAATTTTCAAATTGTGGTTTCTCAACATTTCCATATGGCATTTTCATTCTGAACCAATAGCCACAATTAGAAGTATGACTCCTCTCCTACTAGTGCTAGTTTGTGGCTCCTGAAGTTACAGCAGTGGGGATGAAATTTCAGCTTTAGTGCCAGTGACACTAAGGAGTGGGACTCTGGTGTCAGAGTCAGTGCATTACATTACCAATTGCACCCATTTTCCTTATGAGGCCAAACTAGGGTGAGAGGAGCTTGTAGCATCAGTGCACAGGTCCCAGAATAGCATTTGTTTGGCTCGGCAGACAGCTGCTGATGTATTAAGGTTTATAACAGTGGGGCGGTCTAGACTAGAGGGCACAGCCTTGGAATTCAAGGACATCCCTTTGGAACAGAGATGAGGAGAAATTTCTTTGGCCAGAGCATAGTGAATCTGTGGAATTCATTGACACAAACAGCTATTGAGGCCAAATCATTGGGTATATTTAAAATGGAAGTTGACAGGTTCTTGATTAGTAAGGGGTCAGAGGTTACAGGGAGAAGTCAGGAGAGGCAGCCATGATTAAATGGCAGAGTGGCTTGATGGGTGAAATTGCCTAATTCTGCTTCTATGTCTTATGGTCTTATTAGGCCTCTAGCACTCTGTGCTATCAAATAATATGAAAACTGTTTCATTGCCTTTTTTTGTGAAGTTGGTCCTTCTACCTTTGTCATTTCTAAGCTTAGTATTGGGTTGTTCTTTGATCCTTTGGATTCAATGATTATTCTCTCAGGAAGAAAGCTTCTCAAGTAAGGGGCTAGTAGATTTAGTCCTTTGCTTGACAAGCTTTTCCCCTGATCCTCTACAATATCCAAGCATGAAACAACCATCTTCAAATTGGAAATGCATATGTCAACCTCAGGTACATTCCTGCTTCCCCAGCCGATCTTGAACGTGTCCTGATGTGTCATTGGTGATGATCATGATAGTGAACGGATGTGCAAGATTCTCCAAAGCATCAGGATGCAAACCCCAAAAGAACATTTGTCAATCCAAAATGGAACCTATCCATTGCTATGTTGAATGAGAAAAATACGAAAAATATCTTATGCACTGCAGAATTATTAATAATGTGTTGCATAAAATAGTCTTGTGCAAGAACAGAAATAAACATACCTCTTCTTTGGTTTTAAAGATAATTTTTCCAATAATTTTTTCCTCTAGAAGCCAACAATGTGGAATTTTTAGAATTTCCTCCTCAGGACTAATGACTCTCTGAAATGGCTGTTTCTTGTTCTTTTCTTTAGAAAGGGAGGTTTTCTCTTCCACAAGGAAATAGTCAGAAATGTCTGTCTCTGAGTCACCTGCCGAGCCTATGATCTGCAAAGATTAGTTAGAATCTTTCAACCTTCTACAGAGAAACGGATCAAACTAAATAAACCTTAATTCAGTTTTAGTTTTCAAATGAATACATCTCACGTCTATAAACAAATGTTCAGCTAGCTTCCTGTTTAAATGCCCCTTCAGGTGAAAATCATTCTCAATGCTCAAATCTCGTCATTTTGTCTTCCAATCCTCTTTAATGTCCTCGGTGTAATTGTTAAATTGTTCCCAACTGGCCACAGCTCTGAGCAGTACAATAATCAGCAGTGTAATAGGTTGTGTGAACCCTGAAGTGGCTCTAGAGTTTACAGTAAATAGTTGCTTTATGATACTGCAAATGTTCCAGTTTCTAAATACATCTGGGAAAATTTCCCTGCCTGTGTTTTGTTGCTTATTCCATGACACGGGCTATGGGCATGTTGGATAACTTGCATGGATTTTTTTTTCTTCCCATGGGATTATTTCTAACATTGGTTCACATCTGCTAGTCCTTTACAATAAAATCTTACACCAACATACTTTCTTAGAAATGATGTTTGTATTTGTCCAGTACTGAGAAAAAAAATGTAGCTAATGCTTTTGTACACCTCTGGAGTTTAAAAACCATAATTGTCTGTGGCTTAGTTAGTTTTTATATTTTATAAATCAGATCTGCTGAGCTACTGCTGTTTATCTTTTGTTTAACTGACACTTTACATTCTGTTCTAGTAACCTGAGCATCTATCCATCTGACCTGCTGAGTTCCTTCAGGATTTTGTGTGTGTTGATCTGAGCATCTGTACATTTTCAAGATATGACCAAAGTGGGATGGTGAAAGAACAGATGCTGCACTATTGCCCATCCTTCTCAGCGTCTGAATGTAGCACAGACTGCTGGGAGGCTTTTCTTTTGTCAACTATAAGGTACTTATGTGCATGACTGATGTCAGGTTGATGCAGTTCTTTGTCTTGTTCTTGTTACCCTTCTTAAACAAGGGAACAACATTAACCACCTTCCAGTCTTTGGGAATAATCTTCATCAAGACTCTTCAAAATCTAGTATCTTTCTCAGACTCAGTCTTCGAAACCCCAGAAGATATAAATCTAGTCTGTTCTACTTTTCCTCTTAAGACAATCCATCAATTTCAGGTTATCAGTTTCTTTGAATCACTTTCGATCAAAACATATAGTGAAATGTGTTCTTTTCAACAACTGTGCTGGGGAGGTGTCGCCACATTTTCAGTGCCAACATAGTATGCCCACAACTCACTAACCCTAACAGGGCATCTTTGGAATGTGGGAGGAAATCAGAGCACCTGGAGGAAACTCACATGGTCATCGGGAGAACGTACAAACTCCTTACAGGAATCAATGGGAACTGAACCCCAATCTTCCAGTCGGCACTGTAAAATGATGCCTTAATCACTATGCTACACTGTTACTCAGTAACACCCTTCCTTAAACAAAGAGGCTATTTCTTTATCCAGTTTCTGGATTTTGTCTCATCACTGTCCAGCATAAATGAAGCACTTCAGATGTGGCCTCATTAATACCCCATATAACTGAAGCACTTCACATCTGGTCTCACCAATACCCCATACCGCACTTCTGAGTCAGGAGTTAATATGCACTTGCTTGAGAGACTGAGATATTTCATTCCGTGTCTGTTCTTACTACTTCTCACAAGGGAATGGTTGTTCTAGCCACTGAAGTGTTCTATATTCCAGCAATGATATCCCACTCAAGAACAAAATAATATAAAAATATAAACTCAACATCATCCTCATTTTCAACCGTATTTTCTGCCAAAATATCCATGAACTATTATATTTATTTAATGGATCTGCAAACAAACCAGAAATCAATTCTGAAGGAGCACAAGCACAAAATCTGGATTAAATTTCAGACTTGTACTTTTTTTTAAATTCCTAAACAAATTACAGAAAACACACATGATTTCCCAACAAAGTTTTCAAGCTCTCTTTTTTTTTGTTAGAAAGCATAATTTTCCTTGGGTTGCTTTGACCTTCTGAGTAACCCGACTATTTTGTGACTCACTTTGAATATCAATTGCCTGGCCGTTGTCTTCTCATTGACAACAAAAACGCCGAATGGTTCAGCACCCGGAACTCCATAAACTGTGACATGGTAACTGATAGCAGCTCTTTGGTCTTCTGTGCTAAACAACTGTTTGGAATAAAAATAGTGTTAGTTCTTCCCTGATAACCACAGCAACTGGTCTAAATACTGATGACCACAAAAATAAACTACTGGATTGCTATTCACTATTGTCCTTCAAGGGAAAATATGTTACCCTTACCCACTCCAGTCCATCTGTGACTACTGACCCACCCTATATGACTGTGCCTTAGTTGGCATTGAAATGGCATAGTAAGTATTCAGTCATACTAGTTCGCTAATGGAGGTGAGTCTCAATCCACTTCTCATGAGCAATTAGCTTGAGAAATAAATAACACACACAAAATGCTGGTGGAACACAGCAGGCCAGACAGCATCTATAGGGAGAAGCACTGTCGACGTTTCGGGCCAAGACTTTTCGTCAGGACTAACTGAAAGGAAAGATAGTAAGAGATTTGAAAGTAGTGGGGGGAGGGGGAAATGCGAAATGATAGAAGACCAGAGGGGGTGGGATGAAGCTAAGAGCTGGAAAGGTGATTGGCGAAAGTGATACAGAGCTGGAGAAGGGAAAGGATCATGAGACGGGAGGCTTCGGGAGAAAGAAAGTGGGGGGGAAGCACCAGAGGGAGATGGAGAACAGGCAGAGTGATGGGCAGAGAGAGAGAAAAAAAACAAACAACTAAATATTGTCAGGGATGGGGTATGAAGGGGAGGAGGGGCATTAACGGAAGTTAGAGAAGTCAATGTTCATACCATCAGGTTGGAGGCTACCCAGCCGGTATATAAGGTGTTGTTCCTCCAACCTGAGTGTGGCTTCATCTTGACAGTAGAGGAGGCCATGGATAGACATATCAGAGTGGGAATGGGATGTGGAATTAAAATGTGTGGCCATTGGGAGATCCTGCTTTCTCTGGCGGACCGAGCATAGGTGTTGACAAACAACACCTTATATACCGGCTGGGTAGCCTCCAACCTGATGGCATGAACGTTGACTTCTCTAACTTCTGTTAATGCCCCTCCTCCCCTTCTTACCCCATCCCTGACAATATTTAGTTGTTTGTTTTTTTTCTCTCTCTCTCTGCCCATCACTCTGCCTGTTCTCCATCTCCCTCTGGTGCTCTCCCCCCCCCAACTTTCTTTCTCCTGAAGCCTCCCGTCCCATGATCCTTTCCCTTCTCCAGCTCTGTATCACTTTCGCCAATCACTTTTCCAGCTCTCAGCTTCACCCCACCCGCTCCGGTCTTCTCCTATCATTTCGCATTTCCCCCTCCCCCCACTACTTTCAAATCTCTTACTATCTTTCCTTTCAGTTAGTCCTGATGAAGGGTCTCGGCCCAAAACGTCGACATTGCTTCTCCCTATAGATGCTGCCTGGCCTGCTGTGTTCCACCAGCATTTTGTGTGTGTTGTTGAGAAATAAATGCTTGCTTTACCAGGGATGTCCAGATCCCAAAAACTTTATGCAGAAAAAATGTTTGATTGGATTTCAATTAAAATCTGTAATTAATGAAATGAAAATCGTGGACCAATAGGTTCACTCAGATTACCACGGATGCCAGTGGTAGAACTCCAGAGTTATTATCTTCCATTCGTCGACTGCAGATGAAGAGACTGGATATCTCCAGGGGTTCATTATGAGAGTTTCTTAGCTGTAGATGTCTGTACCCTAAAGCAGAGAAGAATGGACAAAGTTAAATACAGTGAACATCAAATGCCTTCCAAGTCATCACAGTACTTCATCAAATCTGATCAGCTCCTCCTGATAATAACAACTAATTTGTCTTTTCAGCTTTCAACCTTTTTATGCATCTCCTTGACGCATCCGTCAAGCTAACAGGATAGGCTCACAGTTTGGAGCCTTTGGCCAAAGCTCCTCCGAAACCAGATACTGGAAAGGCGGTCCTGTATGATGCTGTCTCCGCAGTCACTGTTTCCTGAAGAAAGCTCTTTGAAAGCCTCAGTGTACTAAATAATAACAACCACCTTAGCTTGAGAGGCGTTCTGAAGATAACAACAACTAGATTGCAAGGTTACAGTTGTCACTGTAAATGCGTAAAAATGACAACAGTTAACTAATTATCCATGCAAGGAAGATGAAATCTAATTCTATTTCAAGAGAAGAACATTGAGAATTAGAAATTATGATTGCAGTCTGATTCAGACTGTATTTCACCTGTTGTCCTCAATTAACAGACTACATTATAAAGACAAGAGATGCTGGAAATCCAGAGCAACACAGAACAAAACCCTGAAGGAACTCAGCAGGTCAGGCAGCATCTATGAAAATGACTGAACAGCGACACCCACCATCAGGACCAGAAAGGAAAGGGGGGGGGGGCAGATGCCAGAGTAAAAAATGGTGGGGGGGAAAGGGTAGGAGGACAAGCTAGAAGGTGATTGGTGAAGCCAGGTGGGTGGGAAAGGTAAAGGGCTGGAGAGGAAGGAATCTGATAGGAAAGGAGAGTGGACCAGAGGAGAAAGGGAAGGACACGAAGCACCGGGGGGAGGTGATAGGTGGGTGAGGAAAGGAGATAAGAGGCCAGAATGGGGGAATAGAAGAAGAGGGAAGAGGGAGTGATAAGGAAAATAAAGAAAAACAACAGATGGAGAAATCAATGTTCAAGCCATCAGGTTGGAGGCTACCTGGACATAATATGAGGTGCTGCTCCTCCACCCTGAGAGTGGCTTCATCGTGGCAGAAGAGGCCGTGGACCAATTAATATTATAGTATAATTATAAAAATAATAATAAACCACATTGTTACTTTCCCTAATTCAACATAGCAGGTCAGAATGGTTCAAGCTGACAGAAAGGTGACAGTAACTCTGATATCCACACATCACAATAGCGGCATGCAAAAGAGCGTCTCTGAACACACAACATGTCAAACCTGAAGTAGTTGAGCCACACCCGATTTCAGTGGCCACGTAATCAGGGTCACTCTGGTACCTAACAAAGTAGTCACTGGATATATGCTTCACCCGAGGGAGAGGTTATTGGAAAAGAGACACAGGCTCTCCAGTTGTATTGGAGTTTGTATCTATCAAAATAAAGAAGTGCACCAGCATCTAGGAGGGCAAACATTGTTTGTCATTGTTGCAAGATAACTTGAGAGAAGATACCAAACTGGTATGAAAGGAACAGGTCAGACTGCATCTGGAGTATTATGTCTTTAGACCTAAGGCAGGGAATACTGCTGCAGAGGGAACTATGAAGGATCATCCTCTGCCAGTGTGACCTGAGACACAGGGATCCCGAAGTCCCATCATTTATCTTAAAAGACTTCCAAAAATCACTCTTCATAAAAGAAGGTTTTTTTAAAAACCAAAGCACTAAAACATGGGTTCCTGTTTCTATTTAAATTCAGAATTGTGAACCAAACTTGTGGCTGTACTTTAGGTTTGCAATCTGCTATAATATCTACCATCCCATTATAATATTTGACAACTTTAAAATTTGAGGAAAAAGTAGAGATAGGTCCTCACATCATTGAGGTGAGGGAAAATTACTTCAGCCTGAGATGTTCCATTAATTTAAATGAAAAGAGTAAAATTGGAGGCTGAGATATATGGAATTGTACATTACTGAAAGGGTTATATGATTACTGAAGGAGAAATAGCTTTTCCAGCACACTCAGATTCAAACACCAGAATTATCTGCAATGCAAGTATATTGTAGTGCATTAGAAACTCAACTACAGCCAATACTTCAAAATCTTACAGCTGCTGACTGGGTTCAAAACCAATATACAGTCGGCCCTCCTTATCTGCGGGATCCGCATGCATGGATTCAACCAACCGCGGATCAGGAAAACCCAGAAGTTCTCTCTCCAGCACTCATTGTTTGAGCATGTACAGACTATTTTTTCTTGTCATTATTCCCTAAACAATACAGTATAACAACTATTTACATAGTATTTACATTGTATTAGGTATTATAAGTAATCAAGAGATGATTTAAAAGTACATGCAGTCCCCGAGTTATGAACAAGTTCCGTTCCTGAGTTCGTCTTTAAGTCGGATTTGAAGTTGGAACAGGTACATCCGGTATTGTGTAGCCTCAGTTAGTAAAACGTTTGTCTTAGTATATATTATATATTTTACCTTTCTATGCATATAAAACATATGCATTTCTATAATTAAACCACTGTGTTGCTTAGTAATAATTGTAGCTTTCATCGGGGCAGAGCCTTTTAAATGCTCCATTAAAATTGTTCCGATCGTTGACCGACTGTATTCAAATGCCTTTCCAATGACCGATGGCGTTTCACCTCTTTCCGATCGCTTTATTATTTCCACTTTATTTTCAATCATGATCGTGATTATTTTCGTGACCAGAGCTGCGCCAGGTCCTAAAGTTCACTGCGCTGAGACAGGTTAAATAAGGTCCGGAGTTCTGCTGGGTCCTAAAGTTCACTGTGCTGAGACAGGTTAAATAAGGTCCAGAGTTCTGCTGGGTCCTAAAGACCACCGTACTGAGCAGGTTAAATAAGGGACTTGAGCATCCACGTTTTTTGGTATCCGCGAGGGGTCCCGGAACCAATCCCCTGCGGATAAGGAGGGCTGACTGTATTGTGCTTTAGTTTACATTTGTTATACTAAAGGATGTGTTAAAAGCAATAGGCAGTGGTTTTAATAAGTGACCTTACAAAGTATAAACATAACAATAGCATTTAGAGTCAGCCGTGTTCTTATGACATTCCAGTTCACGCTAAAGTGGTATGCTAATTATTGCTGAGACTCGACGCAGACTGGGAGACCATTTCGCTGAACACCTACGCTTGGTCCGCCAGAGAAAGCAAGATCTCCCAGTGGCCACACATTTTAACTCCACGTCCCATTCCCATTCTGATATATCTATCAATGGCCTCCTCTACTGTCAAGATGAAGCCACACTCAGGTTGGAGGAACAACACCTTATATACCGTCTGGGTAGCCTCCAACCTGATGGCATGAACATTGACTTCTCTAACTTCCGTTAATGCCCTTCCTCCCCCATCCCTGACATATTTAGTTGTTTGTTTTTTTCTCTCTCTGCCCATCACTCTGCCTGTTCTCCAACTCCCTCTGGTGCTTCCCCCCCCTCTTTCTTTCTCCCGAGGCCTCCTGTCCCATGATCCCTTCCCTTCTCCAGCTCTGTATCACTTTCGCCAATCACCTTTCCAGCTCTTAGCTTCATCCCACCCCCTCCGGTCTTCTCCTATCATTTTGCATTTCCCCCTCCCCCAACTACTTTCAAATCTCTTAGTATCTTTCTCTTCAGTTAGTCCTGACAAAGGGTCTCGGCCTGAAACGTCGATCGTGCTTCTCCTTATAGATGCTGCCTGGCCTGCTGTGTTCCACCAGCATTTTGTGTGTGTTGTTTGAATTTCCAGCATCTGCAGATTTCCTCGTGTTTGCTAATTATTTCATAGATTTGTGATTTACTTGCCCTCAATCCATTTCCTGATCAGAATGCAATAGCATTATTCCATTCTGCACATATGCCTCGATCCCAGTTTAATTATCAGCTTTGATTAGTAGTTAGCTCAATTATGGAAAAGTTCATTGCTTTTCTTACTTGCTCTGACCTCGTTTTAGCACCATCTGCAAACCTGAACATCATGTTTATTGTATAAATAATCCCTCATCCAAATCATTATTACACATTAACAGTAGAAAATTTCCTAATAATGATCCTGACTTCTAATTTCTTTTCATCTTGAAAGCTCTTATTTCTGATTAACTGTTATTTCCATACTGTGAATTAATTTTCTAGCCAACCTCATATGAAGAGGCTCATTAATTTGCTCATTACTCGGTGACAAAGAATCTTGTCAAAAGCTTCATGAATATAATGTACATGGTATTAGCTGCATTCCCTACGTGTCAATCCTTTGTAAAGTAGTCGTGGGTTACTGGGTTACTTAAATAGTCTCCTTCTCCAAATACACAAGCAACTCTCTTAAACAACTACTTTTTAACAAGCTCATTTCTGAGATCTATCAAAAATGCTTCAAAGACTTTTTCCTGAAACAGCTGTCAGATATAAACATAGTTGTCTTTATTTGATAGATTAACTTTGACCCTCACCTTAAACATTAAGTTAGCTACTTTCCAATTTTCAGGAATTTGTTGCAGTTATTAACAAAAGAGTAATAGACAGCTTTCACAGTTAAAAATACATCTCCTGAATGATTTGTTAATGAAAGGTTCTCCTCTTGATTGATGCTTTCCACATTCTTTTATATTCACAATATCAATCTCCTTCTCCTAGTTTGTTCCCAGACACATGGTTTCGACCTGGTAACTTGCATTCTCCTCCTTGACAAAGAGATATCTGGTTTGGCTGGTTACAAATTGTATTATTTCTTTATATTGCATTTCCTACTTTTAAGTGGAATTTATTCTCACCCATGTTACCAAATACAATTTGAAAAAGATTTACAGCTATTGAATTGTAGCAGAAATTGACAACAGCTCACCCACTGACTCCCTGTTACAGCAGTACCTAATTCTTGGTCTTTAATCCAGCTAAATATTCCTAGAACTTCTTAGGAGTGTTACCAAATAAAATATAGCAGCAAGCTATACAAGCAGATAATAGGATAAATGATAAAAAGATTGGCCAAAGAAGCATGGCTCCAAAGAGCATCTTAAAGAATAATACAAGGAGAGAGGAGCAAGAATAGGCCAACACGCATTTTAATATGCTCACAACTGATAATGTTGTCCTTAGCTCTTGTGCTGGTTCCCCATAACTTTCAATTGCCTGATCTTTCAACTTTGTATCTACCTCCCACCTGAACTATATCAAACAATCTGGTCTCTACCACACTCTGGGGCAGAGAAAGTCCAGAGCTTCTCTGCGCTCTGAGAGTAGGCATTTATGCACATTTCAGTTTAAAACTACCTTACGACTATGTTCCAGGTTTATGATTCTCCTAATCAAGAAAACATTTTAACATCTTTCTTGTCAACTCCCCCTTAAGATCTTATAATTTTTAAATAAGATCATCTCCTGTTGTTTTAAACCTCCAAGTAATATAGATCCAAACTGTCCAGCCCAGGGGTTCCCAACCTTTTTTTATAATGCCATGGACCCCGAATCATTAACCAAGTGGTCTGTGGACCCCAAGTTGGGAAGCCCTAGTCTAACCTCTCTCAACAGGACACCTCTCTCATCCCAGGAATTAGCCTAATGAATCTCCTTTGGGCTGCCTCCAGTGCTATTTATTAGTTACTCTTATTACCAGTCTTCCAATCCCTTTTTTCAGTAAGGGTACTAAAATGATGCATAGTTTTCTAGGTATG
Organism: Hemitrygon akajei; assembly: GCF_048418815.1. Classification (NCBI taxonomy): domain Eukaryota; kingdom Metazoa; phylum Chordata; class Chondrichthyes; order Myliobatiformes; family Dasyatidae; genus Hemitrygon; species Hemitrygon akajei. Next base: position 38,339,949 of record NC_133146.1, read on the forward strand.
CTCAGCTGTAACAAGACTTCCCAATTCCTAAATGCAATAAAAGTTAAAATTCTGTTTGCCTATTGGGAGGAGAACAAGAAAGAAGTGAACAGGGAAATAAAATTAAATGGGAATGTAAAGCTGTCAATTAAAGTAATTCTCATTTTCATAGTTCATGCAATTTTAAATGACTACTAGTATTTTACATGATATCCAGCAATCACCTTATTCCGAGCATGATCAAACCTCCCAAAGCAAAAGAACCGTTTTTACCTCCTTTAAGAGCTTTTAACTGGATTACTCTTTGTGCCGTTACAGTGGAGCTGTTATTTTCCACCACTGCAAAACGTAGGAAAACGAGGTCTTCAAAGTAAACTTGGAAGAAGAATTGCTCATTCCACATGGGGTTCAGAGTGTTGCGATGAATGGGTTTAGTGCGAAAGTGACTGCTGTCCTGAGGCATACCCAGCACGTCAATTTCAATACATGGACTCCCTGATGTGTTGCTGGGGCACACATACTGCCCAGAAATAATCTAGGAAAAAGAATGTTAAAAAGGTAAAGAATATTACATTCCCTTTGGATAAAGAATATGCAAATCTGAACTGCATGAAAACTCATTGTGAGATCAGTTTTAACTGTTTCTGCTTTTTTTTCAACTAAACTGGAATTAATTACAAAATCATATTTTCCATACTAGTTTTCATGCAGTTCAGATTTATATATAAAACATGCTTTATCTTGGTTCTATCAAATTCCTCTCATTATTTTTATTTTGCTAGATTGGCAAAAAGAGGAGGAAAGCATTTGGGTTGAAAACAAAAATGGTGTATAATTTGTAGTTTTGTGCTATTGACTTAATTAATAGCTGATGTACTCTGACACAAATGATGGGATTTGTTAAATGCAGTTCAAAACACCGTAGTTGGAATATTTCTAAATAAAGAAGAGGCAAATGTTGTTTTAACATCGTCTGGCACAGTAGCTAAGAAAATTATATGGCCGATCACATGCCAACTGTCTATTCAAAAATGTCTCATAATCTTATCCAAATGCTTTATTTGACTGTTGCTCAAAATTGATTGCTTCTTCGTGATTTTTAAATTTAAAAGAATGGAACTAAATGCAGCATGTTATATTGCTCAAAAATGACCACTGTCAACTCATTGGGCCTGAAAGTTTCTGATGAGCGGTTCAGAAACAGGGTGCGCTTCATGTGCATTAACCTTGATTGATTTTTTAATCATTCAATCACTTAATGGAGAACTGCTATACCAACACATCCATCCAGAAAGGTGGCATCACGCATTTTTCTAGGGGCCTTGAACACACCTCAACAGTTAGCCAATTGATCCATGAGGCCAGGCAGAAGGAAGGTAACCTAACAGTCCAGCAAATGCCTACAGATCAATTCCACACGTCCTCATCCAGGTTGGCCTGGACCACTACCATATCCCACCACTAATGCAAGTTATGATCACCCACTATCTAGGAGGATTCAAGCTACCCTTCACTTCAGCCCTCTTTAAAACCAGGTGGCAAGACCTCCAAAAATGGATTCCAACTAGCTGTACCATCTCCCCCATCTTGTTTGTCATGGCTAAAGAAGATCGAGAAAAACCTGGTAAATTTAAGACACAGTTGCACAAATATGTTCTTCTACCAAGCCTTTCATGGTGTACGACTTCTGTATAAGGCACGGAGAGGAAAGTGAACAAGCACCTATGGAGGTGGTGGGGGTTTCCCTCCAGAAATTTTTCTTCAGTGGGGCTCTACGTAAGATCAGGCCAGCTACAGCTCTCATCATCAGTAGTGGAGGAGTTCAAGGTGGCCAAGTGCAGAGTTGTGTTAACACTGAGGGGCTTTGGTGACAAGCTAATAAATCAAGCAGGAGTCACAACAAGATCAGACCGAAAGTGGGCTGCCAGCTCAGTCACAGAACAGGCAGAGAGCTCCCTGAAATTGAGAGATATCATTGTCAACTCATGCCTAGGATGGCAATGTCTCGGCTCAGCACACTTCCAACAATGGAGGAATGCAAGTGCAAGAGATAGGTGGGACATGGTCCCAGTCAGAGGTATGGAACCGCGAGGATGAAAGGCAGTGGATTTGGGATCACAGGTGCCTGGACAAAATGGGATCTTCCCAAGTACAAGATCACTTGGGCAGAGCTTTGGTAACAGAAGCCCCTCCACATTTCTTTCCTCCCACGATCCATATATGACACTGTCCCTACACCATCACAGTGCACTCATGGGGGCTGAGAGAGGACCCTAACTGCAAGCTTTGTGGTCAGTGGGGTTCACTGGAGCACATACTGTCAGGATGCAGAACAGCTTTAACACAAAGATGGTATAGGTGGCACCACGACAAGGTCCTACTGTCCTCTGCTGACACACTGGAGCGGGAGAGGTGTAAAAAAAGACCATGTGGCAGAGAGGCAAACAGGGCAGTCATTTTATTCAAGGAAAGGATCAAGCCAGTCATATCAAAGAGGCCTAAATCCAATCTTCTGCAAACTGCCAAATCATGGGAGATGAGGGTTGATGTGGGGAGGAAGCTGCAATTCCTGGAGGTGGTGCAAACCACACTTCAACCAGACATCATACTATGGTCCACCAAAGACAAGAAATTTATCCTGGTGGAGGTCACAGTACCATGGGAGGAAAGATGTGAGGAGGCTCATGAGAGGAAGGCCCTGAAGTACCAGTCCTTAATCCAGCAGTGCAGGGAGAAAGGATGGCAGACATGACTATTCCCAGTGGAGATCGGCTTTAGAGGGTTCCCAGCAAGGTCAGGATGGAGGCTACTGTCTGTGCTGGGCCTTGATGAAAAGAGCAAGAACCAAGCAGCCCATAGGATGGGGAGGAATCAGGAAGAGCCTCTTGCTGGATATGGAGCAGGTGAGAGGAGTTGAGCTGGAAGTCAGGAGCAGATGGGCAGTGACTTGGCCACCACTGCTGACCTGCTGGCTGGAGAGTGTGGAGGTTAAGGGTTGAAACACTCTCTGAAGGTTGAGCACCACCTGATAACATCTGCTCCTGGACAAAGGCTACGGTTACCTCATCAGGTGCCTGAAGAGAGCACCCCAGTGTATGATGCAAGCAAATTGAAGAACAATTAACATGGACAGCTGTACTGGTTGCTTGAAGATGTTATACATAGTACCACACCGATGCTTTTTAATTTGTAACTCCTTAAGTTCCTCATCTTCAAGAGTCTGTCCAGCTGAGTTAAAGAATTAAGTTGCGCCACTGTTTCAGACACAGCGTTCCAGATCCCACCAAATCTTTGGCCCAAAATAATTTTCTGCTCATTTTCCATTCAGATTGCTTATCAATAATATTAAATTTATATCCCTCTTGTTACTGACAATAACGTTTTTCTGTCCATACCCCTGCATCATATTGAAAGCCTTCACAGAGTCACCGTTTAAGAGAATAAGTCTGTATTTTTTAACCTCTCCAAATAACTGAAGTCTCTTATCCCAAATAATATCCTGGTTAACTTGCTGAACAGTCATTCTTATACCTCTCCATCTTGTCCACAACTAGTGACCAAAATTGTCCATTTTCCTCCAGCTAAGGCATAATCCAAAATGTATTAAGTTCTAACAAGATCATCCTTTGTACATATTTTGTAGGTAGTCAAAAACTCCAGTACTGCATAAACTTTTAATATCAAGTTCCCCTACCGATTTAAGACTTGGTGCTAATTAACACTAAAGCTTTGCTCAGTTAGACAAGAGTGGTTGAGTTGGGAGAAGTTATAGAGAAGTGTGTGCCAAGACACTGTTGAAACACGGTATGTTCTCACATTTAATTAAACAGTCCATAGCTCAAAGTCACATTAGTAGCAGTAAGATAGTTTAATTATTTGAACAAACTTAACTATGTGATAAATCTCAAGGCAGAGATTCAGAGAAGTTCAAGGAAGAGAATGAGGTTATTCAGTATATTATGTCTGCACCAGCTAGAACAGAGCTTTCTACTCTGTTTCAATTTCCATTTCTTGGTTTGCTGTCTGTAGGTTGAAAGTTTGGCTAAAAGCTTCTGAAAAAAAAAGTTTCTGCCTCCAGATCATTGTTACTCTTTGAGTGAAAGTGTTTTTCCTCAGTTCACTCCCTATTCTTAATGGTATGTCTCTCATCATTAATTCATTCACTAAAAGAAATAACTCCTCCTTCTCTCTCTATCTGGCCCCTATAAATAAGGACACCTCTCCTCAGCCTTCATTATTTCAATAAGAACAAACTCTAATCTATCCAGTCATTCCTCACAGCTAATATTTCAAGTCCTGCTAACATTCTTATTGATCTTTTCTGTTTGCTCCAATGCCATATTCTTCTTGTATGACATCCAGAAATGAATGTAATTTGGAACAAAAGTCTAACTAATGTAACAGAGCTTTCTTACTTTTATATTCTATTCCTTAGTCACTAAAAGAAAAATTGATATTATGATATCTTAACTACCCACTTGTTTCTCCTTGGTCCCTTTGAACATGTTCAAAGTTCAAAGTAAATTTATTATCATAGCACATATATGTCACTATATACTACCTTGAGATTCACTTTCTTGCAGGCATTCACTGTAGAAGAAGAAAATTAATCTTAAAGTGACATTGACATATCAGAATCCCAGTACTCAAGGTGTATTTGCCCAGCTGACTATGCCTCACTAAATGGAGATAACTTTCCATTCACAGAACTACTCATCAACCATTGCCCTTTGCCACACTTTTGAATTGAAAAATGCTACATAGTTTTGAGTCCCACGGGTTTTTATTTTTCAAATCAGCTTGCCAGATGGGGCCTTATCAAGAGCTTGCCAAATTTAAATATTTGACCTTCCTTTCAACCTCCTCAAAAAAAATCATTTGACATGACAATTTAATGACAAATCCAAGCTTGAGGTCTAAAAGGCTATAAAATTGTTAACCCATTTTCCCATGTCAAGTAAAAACAGCTTCTGAAAGGACATACTAACAGTGTGGTATAGAAAATCACAACTTATTCTTTCCATATCATTGTACGAACAAAGTTTGCTGCACAGGGTTGTAAACTCAGCGAACTCCATCATGGGCAGTAGCCTCCCCAGCAAAGATACTTCAAAAGTCAATGCCTCAAAAAGGCTGCATCCATCATTAAGGACCATATCACCCAGAACATGCTCTCACAAGACCATACGATATAGGAGTAGAATTAGGCCATCGAGTCTGCTGATTTCATCATGGCTGATCCGTTTTCCCTCTCAGAGGTTAATGACACTATACAAGCTGAAACAACTTAATCTGGAATAAAAAGATTCAATGCATATACAGTATAAAACAGTTCACAAAGATACAATTAGAAGGTAGATGCTGTTGGCATCTCTATATGGCAAAGCCAGTGAATCAACTCAAGTCTTGCCTTGCTGATGCTGGATCTATGTGCAAAATTTTCTTTCCACTTACCGTTAAGGAATATAAGGATGGACTCATATTCTCTATTCGTTCTAGAGGAGAAAACTGATTATTCATGCGGCAGTTTCTGTCCCATAAAACAGGAGATTTTAGCACGTAACCACATCCACCATTGGCTTCAAACATGGCTGTATTCAGATGCATTGGGAGATCTAAGAGGAAGTGAGAGAGAGGGTTCTATAAACAGTAATCTATTGCTCAGCAATTTTTGTCGTTCTGATAAAACTGCGCATTGTGGACAACTCAAAGAGCAGGTAGAACAATTTAAAGCTACACTTAACAAAAGTCTGTTCTTGTATTTCTGAACTTAATACTTCACTGTGTGAGGTAATTCTTTACTTAATTTCCAAATATCTAATGAAACCGGTCAGGAACCTAGCACAGAAATAAAGGTCACTGCATTAAAGATTTTTGCACTGATGTTCAGTTATAAAGTAATTACCTAAAGCATTACAAGCGCTCTAAATCACTGACTAATCTAATTTAGCTTATTTTGTGACAATAATCAGATTTAATTTTTTTTAATAATTAGTATCTATTGTCAATGAGAAGTTAGTATGAACCAAACTCTGCAGTAAACCTGGCCTTTGAAGCTGTTCCCTTCACTCTGTGTTTCAAATTTTAAAACATGATGTTGCCTCACAGTATATATGTGATAATCTTAGGCACAGAGTGCTTTAATAAACCAATCAGCCAAATTGTGTCAGCACTTCCTCTGGCAATTGCTTGAAAGTGGATTGCTTTATTCACTGTAGATAGATCCAATGATTATAAAATTGTAATGACCTTCTGAATTCGAATTGGGAGAGCATTAATGATCATAATAGGGATTAGGTGCTTGGCTGATACACCATATTTTCAATTATTATTTAAATGTATTCACAACCACCTATCCTTGACATTTTGATCCTTGTAATAATTCAGTGTCCTATTGCCATTTCCATCACAAATATGGCTCAAGGTACATGAAATGTTTTAAAATACATTTCAAGCAGAACATTGCCTTAAGTGATTAATAATCTGGAGAAAACCATGTAAAATTATTAATCTGATTGACAGGGACATTAATCATGGAATGCTCTTTGTTTTGAAAGACTTTCCAAACCTTAAGCACTACAGGGCAATTTCGGGTTACCTCATACTTAGATACTGGCAAAATTCCCTTTGATATACAAAAAGATGATATCAAAAAGTGACTGTTTTAGTGGAACAGACTTAAGCTACTATAGCTAAGACTAATGACCAAAGCTACAGCAGAGACTTCTGGGTACATTAGAATACGAGCAAAATGCAATGAGTGGAGGATGGTTATATAATTATGTAAGCAGTACATATCACAGTTATGTTCTCTCAGCTGATCTTCAAGCATAAAGGATGAGGGAGTTATGACTAGGACAGGGTGTCATGGCATGTTGCCTGGTTTAAAAATCAACATAGAAACTTTAAATTCAGGTCAGGAAGCATCAGAACTGTGAAGAAGAGCAAAAGTCACTCTAGCTGTTTGGAAAGGATATCTATTCAGTTCAGACACTGGTCTTTTGGCCCTTTGAGATCCCACAGACTATAAAAACCCACTTCATGACAATTCTTCATAAATGCCATTTTATTTTCCGTCACGTTGCATTAATTCCTGCCAGGCACTACCACTCACCTACAAACTAGCAGCAATTAACTGTGGCCAATTAACTTATCAACATACACGTCTTTCAGATGTCGGAGAAAACTAAAGCGCCTGGGAGAAGAAATTCATGCAAACTCCACATGGACTATTAAAAGTCCTGTTTTAGTCCCTCGACCTGTCAGGCAGCAGCTGTGCCATCTGTCACCCTGTATAGAGTAAGCATTAAAAATGATTCTAAATGGGCTTGAGTAACTGGTGATCATTTTGTAACAGTACATGATCAGAGCTTGTACTGGTTACACCAAGCATCCAGGATACAAACCTCTTGGAATGAAACAATTTATACCCCAAGAGTGGAAAACCTTTACAAACTTCACCAAAATTTAACATTGTTATCTATCAGAAGGAAAGTATGTCCTTTATAAGACCTTAAGACATAGGAGCAGAGTTAGGCCATTTGGCCCATTGAGTCTGCTCTGCCATTTAATCATGGCTGATCCGCTTTTTCCTTACTCTGCCCCACTCCCCTGCCTTCTCTCCGTAACGTTTGATGTCATGTCCAATCAAGAACCGATCAAGCTCTCCTTTAAATGCACCCAACAACCTGGCCTCTACAGCTGCCTATGGTAATAAATACCACAAATTCACCACCATTTCTGAATGAGATCCATCCCACATATTAAGTGACTTTCATTATTACATTCCCATGTCCCCTACTGTTGGGAGCGTAATAATGCTGGCAAATACAGACTAAAATGCATTTAAAAAAACACCAAGTAAAAGCCTTGTGGAGGAACAAAATGAACCAAAGCCAGTATTGTGGAGATTTGAGTTTATAATGGGCACCTTCCCAACTGCTCCCTGCTGAATGCTTATAGCTGAATTATATAAGATGTAATGGCACTATCAAACATGTTTAATAATACTGATATTGAGACTGGAGGGGGGTGAGAAATTGGATTACACTTTTCTGAAAGCCACTAACAGGGTTTGATCCTTAAATCCTGAAGACCTTTTTGATTGAATCTCTTGTGTATACACCCAAGCAAATTAAATCTTTGAACAAGGTTTATGAAACCAGCCACTCACCATCTGTTTGATAATTGAGAGCAACCAACTGAATCCCATGGAGCCAGAATGTAAGAGGTGATGGGTTTGAGGAGTCGATCCGAGTGGCAGCTGGATATGTTCGGAGTAACTGGCACACTGTATGTTGGATTAGTTCCTGAGAATAGCGTCGGCACAGTCGCTTGGCAGTGTTCTCATTCACTGATGATATGTGGTAACACTTGGGTGTTCTGATGATAGCGCTGAGGGAGGTGGTTGGATTAAACGGAGGAGAAGGTGGTTCATCACAATTCTTTCTGATAGCTTCAAAAGAGGTTGCTGTGTGCAAAGAAAATCTTTAGGTCCATTAAAACTAAAAGTATTCTAATATTCAAATCTTAAAATAATAAATATTTGAACAGTAGCATTAACTTGAATTCATCTATCATAGTCCAAAGCTTTTCAGAGAAGCATTATCAAAGGTTGACATCATTCCACAAAGTAGTTTTAGGACTGCTGATCAAAAGGTAGATTAAGGAACATGTCAGAGAAGGAAAGAAAGGTGGAGAAAGAAAGATTCGGGGAAAGAAAAATTCAGAGAAAGAAATTTCAGAATTTTGATCTTTAGCAATTTAAAGCATGGCCACGAATCAAAGTTATGACATTTGTTTATAAACAAGATTTTATGTTACAGAATATTAAATAGGATTCTGTCAACCATTGGTATTATAATTGAAAAATACAGTGCTACTTCACCAATCACTAAATATTAGGCCCATTCTGAGGTACAATTTATAAATCACAAGTCATATGGAAGAACAAATAAAATAATCCCTCTTCAACCGGGGTTTCCAACCTGGGGCCCATGGACCCCTCAGTTAATGGTAGGGGTCCAAGGCATAAAAAAGGTTGGGAACCTTTGCTCTAGAGGCTGATCCAGGGCATTAACCAGCCGACTATGAAAAAATTGTGGCTTTTCTATTTGTTTTATCTATTTGGGTTCAGATGGACACTGGACAGAGTATCTATTATATTGCCTGCCTGGAAGCAAAGGAAAATTATCCAGTAGTTTACAATGAAAAGCTCAGTACATAATTATGTCTCTTGGTACACTTTAGTACTTCTAAGAAAGACCCATCCTAATTTCTGCTCTCAAAAAGCATTCCACAGATTTAGCCAGCTTAACAATGCATGTCCCACAGAGCAGTAGAGAATATTTTCACTTAAGGAACCTCATAAATCTGGTAATCGAAATATCAGTTGCTACATCAGCTAAATCTTCTGAGTGCTTAAAGCAGCCTAAGATTAAAGCATGACATTTAAAACACTGATTTCTTTCTGGTCTTAGAATTACAGATTGAAGAATACTAATTCACCAATAATGATTTTATTTTATGCACTTTATGTCAAATCAATTAAACTGAATCAATCATTTTGTGACCAAGTCTAAGTCTGGTGTGGGAAGTAGCTAAAGAAGCCACTCACCTCTTCCAGATATTTTAACTGATGTCATTGATTCCCCTGGGCTCATTCTGTTCGATTTCCTGTTGGGCTTCACTTTCCCTCTGTTTGATCCTGCAGCATTTAAAGTTGAAAGGCCTGTTCCCATTGAAAAAAAGGAAAGGGTCACAACTAGAGAGTTCATATTTTTCCAAAAGATGTTATTTTAGTTTATATTTAAAGCTAATTACATCCTTCCCCTTCCAGCCTATATAAAAACATTAAGCCCTACTGGGTGTCTTTGTGTAATACTGTGAGACCACTGATTGGCACAGGAAAATGCAAGTAGCTAAATCATTCCTCATGATGCATTTTGATGGTTCTAATATATCTCTCGATCTTCAAAGCTAAGTGCCTTTAACTAATAAGATTTTCATTACATAACAGATACATTTCAATGAAAAACAAGCATAGAACAGAAATCCCTTGACATGCCTCCGTGGCAGAGGAAGTTTGAAGCCATTCAACCAGCTCCTTACTTACTGCTTCACTTATAGTTCCTCTCTTTTTTCATACTCTGTACTGAACACCTTTATCAGAATTCTGATGACTCGCACGTCATATCTGTTTGCTTCCTTTTCACTCTATGAACCCACCACCTTCAAAAGGGAACCAGAGAGGCAGAAATCCATAATTTGTTGTTATTAAGGAGTTTCTGAGTGTGGGGTACCAGGACATACTGACCTGTAAACTTGACAGCCTGACAGTAGATGACCAAGTCTGATAGTTCAGGTGCTATCTGTCTGCTCTCCTTTTTGTTTTGAGGTAAGTAGAATTCTTCGCCCAATTCCATATCATAGACCTGGGAATTAAACAACAGCAAATGAATCCATGCCCCACATCGTCACTTGTAGAATTCATTCAGCAAGAGTAAGAATTGATATTGTGCTTCTCACAGTAGGATGTATCAGGATATTTTATAAACAACTAAATAATATTGAAGAAACACAAAAGGCTGTTGCTGTTGGAATCTAGATCTACAAGCAATCAACTGGAGGAACTCAGCAGGTTGAACAACATCTGTGCGAGGAAATAAAATGACGGTGTTTTGGGTCAAAATCTTGCATTAAGACTTTTGAACTGCAGCTATAGTTGTAACACAAATAATTAAAAGGTTAATTTGTGATTTCATAGACAATAACCAAATTATCTATTTTAGTGGTGTTAACTTCACCTGCCCCTTCATTGAAATGTTCCCACAACCTATGGACGCACTTTCACAGACTCTTCATCTCATATTCTCGATAGTTGTTGCTTATTTATTTATTATTATTATTTCTTTCTTTTTGTATTTGCACAGTTTATTGGCTTTTGCACACTGGTTGAACTCCCAAGTTGGTGTGGTCTTTCATTGATTCTTTTATGGTTATTATTGTATGATTTTATTGAGTATGCCCACAAGACAATAAATCTCAAGATTGTATGAAATGACATATGTGTACTTTGATAATAAATGTACTTTGAACTTTGAAATGAGAGCTATATAATGGTCAGGAAAAGTAAAGGATAATTTAAATGGGATCTGTTACATCCCCAGAGCAGCGTAGGTGTAAGGTGTCTTCTGAAAGCCATAGTGGTTGGAAACACGAGAAAATCTGCAGATTCTGGAAGTTCAAGCAACACACACAAAATGCTGGTGGAACGCAGCAGGCCAGGCAGCATCTATAGGAAGAAGCACTGTTGGCGTTTTGGGCCGAGACCCTTCGTCAGGACTAACTGAAAGAAGAGATAGTAAGAGATTTGAAAGTGGGAAGAGGAGGGGAGATCAGAAATGATAGGAAAAGACAGGAGGTGGAGAGATGAAGCTAAGAGCTGGAAAGTTGATTGGCAAAAGGGATACAGAACTGGAGAAGGGAGAGGATCATGGGACGGGAGGCCTAGGGAGAAAGAAAGGGGGAGGGGAGCACCAGAGGAAGATGGAGAGCAGGCAAGGAGTGATTGTGAGAGGGACAGAGAGAGAAAAAAGGGGGGGGGGGAATAATAAATAAATAAACAAGGGATGGGGTAACACCACTTTATCATACTGCAGAGGAATAACACACAGAAGAAGATATACGTTCTGGACCTTTTGCTCAAAGCTGAGAGTATGAAGTCAAGACAAACAATATCTTCATCCTGGCAACCGTGTTAGCACTGGGACTTGCATAATTTCTTCCACAGACTTGTGGAGTTTCTGATTCTCAGTACTGATTTGACATGCTACGTTGCCCTGTGCTATTCCAGTGGATCCCTAATGGAATCCTAAGGGCAGGTGTTTCACAGATTTACCAATTCATAGGTTTGGAAATCTGTCCTGAACCAGTGCTGGTGTAAAACCAGGTACTATCACTAAAGTTCCCACTTAAATAGATGAGAGATTAGCTCCTGCTAAACAATTCCGTCTTTTATTATTCTTCAAAACTTTAGTGACTAATTGAGTTATAGTGTGCGAATCTGCTTTTAGCTTTTAGATGAAAATTGTTTATAAAATAATATTTTAAACACATTTTAATGATTTTTTGTGCTTGCTCCCAGTGATATCAAAAGTTTGAGAGCATCAAAATCAATGACAGAGATTCAGCATTCCCAACATCTGGCAGCCCTGGATTCAGGAGTTATGAGGGTGGCAGGAGGCAGGGGGTAACGGTGTTCCCTGGCTATTAGAGTGATTTCTGTGTGTTCACCTTTGCCACTCCAAGGTCAGTGATCCATGCTAGGGGCCAGTCTAGAACAGACTGTGTAGGCAAGGGGCAGGCAAGCTAAGTGGACAGTAATTCTGGTTCAACAGAAGATCTCCACATGGTAGTCCTCCCAGTGTTATTTTTGAAAAACAAACACATCAATTTTAAAATACCAGACAAAGCTATTTACACACAGACTTTAAGCACTATCTACCAATAGAAATTTCTAACAATGTTTTACCCACATTATCCTACTGAATGTCAATAGTGCCTAGCAATTCCTGGATAACGATACCCAATATCACAGCCGAGAAACAGACCACCTTGCCCATGCTGAGTGGGAGACTTACCTTTGCTAATCTCATTTGTCTATCTCTAAGCCTTTCCTATTTAAATAGCAGTCCAAATACTGCCTTTTAAATATTGTATCTACTATTACCTCTGGCAACTCACTCTTGTGTGTGCAAAATGTACTGCTCAGAATGCCTTCAAAGTTCTCCCTTCTCTCCTTCAACCTGTGACCTCTAGTTCAAGATTTCCTTGCTTGGGAAATAGAGGACTATCTATCCTATCAATGCCCCTCATAATTTTATAAACTTCAACAAGATCTCTCCTCAGCCTTCTACATTTCAGACTTTCTGGGCTGGCTGGTGGTGTAGTGGCATCAGCACTGGACCTTGAGGCAGATGGTCCTGAGTTCGAATCCGACAAGGGTCTTCACCTGGGCAGCTGCAGTATCTGCGCAGAAGGAAGGCCTGGCAATCTACTTCTGTATCTTGCCACAAAAACCCTACGGACAACTACTCTATCCACGAACGGTACCCACCAACAAAAACAATCGCTCTTTATAACTACAGCCCTTCATTCCAGGCACCATCTAGAGAGGATCTCTTTTGCGCTCCTCTCTGTTGGCTACTTGCTGATTCTTCCCTAATCAGTTCCTGCTTTTGCAAAGGAAATAAACCCTGTCCCTCAGAGAGTCTTTCCAGCAACTTCCTAGCTACTGTTGTAAGGTTCTTCATCCTATAGCTTTCAAAGTTTTTGTGAATGCTCTTTTTAAACAAGGGGGATCAATACTAGCTGTTTTTCCATGTACTGGTATCACACCCATGATTATGTAAACTGCAAAAAGATCTGTCAGACCTCCAGCAATCTCTCTTACTTCCATTAGTACCCTGGGATAAATCCTATCAGATCCAGGGAATTTATCTGACCTAATCAATATATCCTACACTTTATTCTTCCTGATGTCAGGCATGCCAAAGAATATTAGTGTGCCCCTTTCGTAACACCCCAACATCCACATCCTTTTCGCAGGCTAGTACCAATGAAATAAGTATGCATTCAGACTCCATTCATAACCCCAACTCTGAATCATCAGGAGAACAATGCTCTTGCTTCTAATATATAAATGGTAGAATTTCTGACATTATTATGTTAATTCTTCCAGAATAATAAATAGCAATTACATAGAATTATAAATATAGTGTAAATGTGGTATTTCTCACAATAAATCTTTTTTGTTTTGCCTTTTCTTTGCTAAGCAGCATTGCATCAGATGATATTTTCTTTATTCTGCGCGGAGTTTCCTCTGTGTATTCGAAGTGGTACTTATCACCTGAAGGCTTGGTTTCGGGCCTGTCATCAAGAATATTGTCTAGAAAGGAAAAGGCAGATTATTACCAGATAATTTCACATTACGCACAGAATGTAATCAAAGCCAAATGCTATTTGAGCAGATTACTCCATCATATCATATGCAAAGCAATTTTTAAGCCAATGGCAATAAACGTGCCTAGTCATTAAAATAATCAAATGTTTATAATGGACAGATGTTCCCAGATCAATAATAGATGAAAAGGGAGCATTGATAATTTCCTAGTATGTTTTTGAGATCTGGCTTATTTCATTGTGATTTACTTTATCATGTTTGATAAACAAGAGCTAACATGGAACTATTAAAGGAAAATAATGTTTTGAATAACCTGATTGATTTTTATAATGAGGTGACTAGAAGACTGATGAAGGGAGAACAATAGATCAAAACAAAATGTTGGAAACACTCCCTTACCCTACTCTTTTAACCTAAAGCTTGCTTTCTATTTCTCATTTTGAATGAAGGAGCTTCGACATGAAACACTAGCTCTCATTCTTTTTCCACAGATGCTGCTTGACCTGTTGAGTGTTTCCAGCATTTTCTGTTTTAATTCTGATTTCTAGCTTCTGCAGCTTTTTGACCATCAGCATGCAGTAGATGTTGTCTACATGGGTTCTCAGTTAGTATCTAATGAAGACCTATGGAAAGGCTAGTAAGCAAAATTAAATCTTATGGAACTAAAAGGGGCAGAGGCAACATGGACAGAACATCTGTTTACAAGGTTGAAAGCAGTAATAATAAACAAGAGAAAATCTGCAGCTGCTGGAAATCCGAGCAACACACACAAAATGCTGGAGGAACTCAGCAGGTCAGGCAGCACCTATGGAAAAAAGTACAGTCAATGTTTTGAATGAGACCCTTTGGCAGGACTGAAGAAAAAAAGATGAGGAGTAGCTTTAAAAGGTGGGGCGGGGGTAGGGGAGAGGGAAATACAAGGTGACAGGTGAAACTGGGAGGGGGAAGGGTGAAGTAAAGAGCTGGAAAGTGATTGATGAGAGAGGTACAGGGCTGGAGAAGGGAGATTCTGACAGGAGAGGACAGAAGGCCATTGGAGAAAGAAAAGGGGAAGGAGCACCACCAGAAGTAGGTGATGGGCAGGCAAAGAGATAAGGTGAGAAAGGGAAAAGGTAATGGGGAATGGTAAAGTGGGGAGGCATTACCAGAAGTTTGAGAAATCACTGTTCATGCCATCAGGTTGGAGGCTATGCGGGCATAACAAGGTATTGTTCCTCCAAGCTGACTGTGGTCTCATTGCTACAGTGGAGGAGGTCGTGGAGTGGCAGATCGGAATGGGAATGGGAAGTGGAATTAAAATAGGTGACCACTGGGAAATCCCACTTCTTCTGGCAGATGGAGTGTAGCTGTTCGGCTAAGCGGTCTCCCAATCTATGTCGGTCTCACCAACCTACAGTACACCACACCAGGAGCACCGGACAGAGTATATGACCCCAACAGACTCACAGGTGAAGTGTCACCTCACCAGGAAGGACTTTTATGGGGCCCTGAGGGAGAAGGTGTAGAGATGAGTGTAGCACTTGTTCCACTTGCAAGGATAAGTGCCAGGAGGGAGATCAGTGGGGAGGGATGAATGGACAAAGGAGTCACATAGGGGTGGTCCCTGCGGAAAGCAGAAATTGGGGGGGGGGGGGGTGGAGAGAAAGCTGTGCTTAGTAGTGGGATCCCGTTGGAGATGGCAGAAGTTCTGGAGAATTACGTGCTGGACGCGGAGGTTGGTAGGGCGATAGGTAAGGACAAGAGGAACCCTATCCCTGGTAGGGTTGCGGGAGGATGGGGTAAGTGCAGACATATGTGAAATGGAAGAGATATGGTTGAGGGCAGCATTGATGGTGGAGGAAGGGAAGCCCATTTCTTTGAAAAAGGAGGACATCTGGAATGAAAAACCTCTTCCTGAGAGCAGATGTGGTGGAGAGAAAGGGATGGCACTTATACAACTAACAGGGTGGGAGGAGATATAGTCCAGGTAGCTATGGGTCCGTGGATTTATAATAGACATCAGTAGATAAGCTGTCTCCAGACATAGAGACAGTGAGATTGAGAAAGGGGAGGGAAGTGTCAGAAATGGACCAGATAAATTTGAGGGCAAGATGGAAGCTGGAGGCAAAGTTGATAACGTTGACAAGCTCTGCATGGGCGCAGGAAGCAGCACCAATGCAGTCATCAATGTAGCATAGGAACAGCGGGGGACAGACACCAGTGTAGGCTTGGAACATAGACTGGTCCACATGCAAGTGCCCATGGTTACATTTTTTGTTTGAAGGAAGTGGGAGCCAAAGGAGAAGTTATTAAGAGTGCAGACATGTTCCATTAGACAGAGCACAGTTGTAGTGGCGGGTAACTGGTTGGTCTGGTGTCCAGTAAGAAACAGAGAGCTTTGAGGCCTTCTAGCTGGGGGATGGAGGGGTACAGGGATTGGACATCCATAGACACATTAACAGTCTCGACTTCCTCTCTCCAATTCCAACCTCACCCCTTCTGAACGCTCTGTTCTCCACTCCCTCCGCACTAATCCTAAATTCAGCAGAAAACTTGCAGATAAAGGGGGGGGGGGTGCTGTAGTAGTCTGGCAGACTGACTTCAACCTTGCTGAGGCTCAGCAACAACTCTCAGACACCTCCTCTTACTTACCTCTCAAATAGGATCCCACTAAGGAGCATGAGGCCACTGAGTTCCACACCATCTCTGACCTTATCTGCTCTGAGGGATCTCCCATCCACTGCCACCAACCTCATAGTTCTCGCACACCGCACGTCCCGTTTCTATCTCCTACCCAAGATCCACAAACCTGCCTGTCCAGGTAGACCCATTGTTTCAGCTTGTTTCTGCCCCATTGAACTCACATCTGCATACCTCAACTCTGCTTTATCCCCCTAGTCCAGTCCCTTCTTACCTATATCTGTGACACTTCACACACTCTGGATCTTTTCAATGAATTCAAGTTCCCTGGCCTCCATCATCTAACTTTCACTATAGATGTCCAGTCCCTATACCCCTCCATCCCCCACCAGGAAGGCTTCAAGGCTCTCCTTTTCTTTCTGGACACCAGACCCAACCAGTTTCCCTGCACCACCTCTCTCCTCCTACTAACGGAACATGTCCTCACTTTAAGAACTTCTGCTTTGACTCCTCCCACTTCCTTCAAACAAAAGGAATGGGCAAACAAAATCATGGGCACTCGTATGGGACCCAGCTATGCCTGCCTTTTTGTCAGCTACGTGGAACAGGCTATGTGCCAAGCCTACACTGGTATTCGTCCCCCACTTTTCCTACGCTAGATTGCCGACTGCATTGGTGCTGCTTCCTGCAGCCATGCAGGACTCCTCGACTTCATCAACTACCTCCAACTACCACCCTGCCCTCAAATTTACCTGGTCCATTTCCAACACTTCCCTCCCTCTCTCAATCTCACTGTTGCTATCTCTGGAGACAGCTTATCTACTGATGTCTATGATAAATTCACAGACTCTCACAACTAACTGGACTATACTTCTTCCCACCCTGTTACTTGTAAAAATGGCATCCCCTTCTCTCTGCAGCATTTGCTCTCAGGATGAGGCTTTTCATTCCAGAATGAAGGAGATGTCCTTTTTCAAAGGAAGGGCTTCTATTCCTCCATCATCAATGCTACCCTCAATCGCATCTCTTCTACTTTATACAATCTGCTCTTAACCCATCCTCCCTCCAGGGATAGGGTTTCTCTTGTCCTCATCTATCATGCCACCAGCCTCCGCATCCAGCACATAATTCTCCGGAACTCCTGCCACCTCCAACGGGATCCCACCGTCAAGCATATCTTTCCTGCCCCCCCTCACTTCCTGCTTTCCGCAGAGATCACTCCCTACGCGACTCCCTTGTCCATTCATCCCTCTCCACTGATCTCTCTCCTGGCACTTATCCTTGCTAGCAGAACAAGTGTCCCTATACCTGCTCCCTCACTACCATTCAGGGCCCCAAAAAGCCCTTCCAGGTGAGGCGACACTTCATCAGTGAGTCTGTTGGGGGTCATATACTGTGTTTGGTGCTCCTAGTGTGGCCTCCTGTATATTGATGAGACACAACATAGATTGGGAGACCGCTTCGCCGAGCATCTACGCTCAGTCTGCCAGAAGAAGCGGGATCTCCCAGTACCAGCCATTTTAATTCCACTTCCCATTCCCATTCTGACATGTTAATCCATGGCCTCCTGTACTGTGCTGATGAGGCCATTCTCAGTTGGAAGAACAACACCTTATATTCTGTCTGGGTAGCCTCCAACCTGATGGCATGAACATCCATTTCTCAAACTTCCAGTAATGCCCTCCCCCCACCAATCCCCATCCCCTTTTCCCTCTCCCACACCTTATCTCCTTGCCTGCCCATTGCCTCCCCCTTTTCTTTTTTCCATGGTCTTCTGTCCTCTCCTACCAGACTCCCACTTCTCCAGCCCTGTACCTGTTTCACCAATCAACTTCCAAGCTCTTTACTTCATTCCTCCCCTCCAGGTTTCACCTATCACCTTGTGTTTCTCTCTCCCTTTACCCCACCTTTTAAATCCACCTTTTTTCTCCAATTCTGCTGATGGCTCTTGGCCTGAAACATTGACTGTATTCTTTTCCATAGATGCTACCTAGCCTACTGCGTTGTTTTTCCAAATTGGGGTGTGATTGACAGGGATCGTTGTTGGGACACTACTTTTTTCTGTAAAATACTAGCGTGCAATGCAAAATTTCCAAATTTGCAAGTGACACATAGTTTGAAAGTGTGGTAAACAGTGAGGAAAATAGAAATAGACTGCAATGAAATGACATAGATGGCTGGGAGAATGGCAGACAAGTACCGGAAGCAACTTGATACAGAGAAGTGTGATGTGATATATCTTGGCACAAAAGGAATGAGGAACAGCATATTAATAGCACAGTTCTGAAGGGTGTTCAGGAAAGAGGACCTGGGCGGTATTAGTGCATAAATCCTTGAATGCAGCAGTAAATGTTGACAGAGCGATTAATAATGCATATAGCATCTGGGCTTCATAAAAGCAAAGATGTAAAAGTCATGTTGAGTCTGTATAAAACACTGGCGAAGCATCAGGCACACTTCAGTTTAGTCACCTCACTACGTAGTGGGTGTGAAGGACGAGAGAGGGTGAGGGAAAAGTTTAGTAGAAAGGTTGCAGAGCAAAGGACTTGAACCAACAGTTTATAGACAATAGACAGTAGGTGCAGGAGTAGGCCATTCGGCCCTTCTAGCCAGCACCGCCATTCACTGTGATCATGGCTGATCATACACAATCAGTACCCCGTTCCTGCCCTCTCCCCATATCCCTTGACCCCGCTATCTATAAGAGCTCTATCTAACTCTCTCTTGAATGCATCCAGAGACTTGGCCTCCACTGCCTTCTGGGGCAGAGCATTCCACATATCCACCACTCTCTGGGTGAAAAAGTTTTTTCACATCTCTGTTCTAAATGGCCTACTCCTTATTCTTAAACTGTGGCCTCTTGTTCTGGACTCACCCATCAGCAGGAACATGCTTCCTGCCTCCAGTGTGTCCAATCCCTTAATAATCTTATATGTTTCAATCAGATCCCCACTCATCCTTCTAAATTCCAGTGTATACAAGCCCAGTCGCTCCAATCTTTCAACATATGACAGTCCAGCCATTCCGGGAAATAACCTTGTGAACCTATGCTGCACTCCCTCAATAGCAAGAATGTCCTTCCTCAAATTTGGAGATGAAAACTGCACACAATACTCTAGGTGGGGTCTCACCAAGGCCCTGTACAGCTGTAGATGGACCTCTTTACTCCTATACTCAATTCTTCTTGTTATAAAAGCCAGCATGCCATTAGCTTTCTTCACTGCCTGCTGTACCTGCATGCTTGCTTTCATTGACTGATGTACAAGAACACCTAGATCTCATTGTACTTCCCCTTTTCCTAACTTGACTCCATTTAGATAGTAATCTGCCTTCCTGTTCTTGCCACCAAAGTGGATAACCTCACATTTATCCACATTAAACTGCATCTGCCATACATTTGCCCACTCACCCAACCTGTCCAAGTCACCCTGCATTCTCATAACATCCTCCTGACATTTCACACTGCCACCCAGCTTTGTGTCATCAGCAAATTTGCTAATGTTACTTTTAATCCCTTCATCTAAATCATTAATGTATATTGTAAACAGCTGTGGTCCCAGCACCGAACCTTGCGGTACCCCACTGGTCACAGCCTGCCATTCCGAAAGGAACCCATTAATCACTACTCTTTGTTTCCTGTCAGCCAGCCAATTTTCAATCCATGTCAGTACTCTGCCCCCAATACCATGTGCCCTAATTTTGCCCACTAATCTCCTATGTGGGACTTTATCAAAAGCTTTCTGGAAGTCCAGGTACACTACATCCACTGGCTCTCCCTTGTCCATTTTCTTAGTTACATCCTCAAAAAACTCCAGAAGATTAGTCAAGCATGATTTTCCCTTCATAAATCCATGCTGACTCGGACTGATCCTTCTACTGCTATGCAAATGTGTCATATTTTCCTCTTTTATAATTGACTCCAGCATCTTTCCCACCAGTGACGTCAGGCTAACTGGTCTATAATTCCCTGTTTTCTCTCTCCCTCCTTTCTTGAAAAGTGGGACAACATTAGCCACCCTCCAATCAGCAGGAACTGTTCCTGAATCTATAGAACATTGGAAAATGATTACCAATGCGTCCACGATTTCTAGAGCCACCTCTTTAAGTACCCTGGGATGCAGACCATCAGGTCCCGGGGACTTATCAGCCTTCAGACTCAACAGTCTATCCAACACCGTTTCTTGCCTAATATAAATTTCCTTCAGTTCATCCTTTACACTAGTTCCTTTGGCCACTATTACATCTGGGAGATTGTTTGTGTCTTCCCTAGTGAAGACAGATCCATTTAGATTAGAGAAATGATTTTGAATAAAGAAGGCTGAGAGGAGATTTGGCAGAGGTGACTGGTTAAAAAAGGGTAAAGAGAGAGCGGCTGATTTTGGGCAAAAGACACAAGGAAACTGTGAATAAGAGCTTCTTAAACACTGAAGAAAAAATAACTGCACAGCTATGAGGCATGGACAAGGACTGCCAGCATCACTCAGTTCGAATCTGCCATTTTGACTCACTGAGTCAAATGCCCTCCTTTTGTAATGTAACCATGCTGCATATTAACATTGCATTTCTAACCTACATAACAGATGCATATGAGTATTTCAACTTTAAATAAATCATGCATTTGACATGTATAGGGTGGAGGATTGGGTTGGGCAAGGGGGAAGAGTTGCTGAGCATGCCCAGTTCCCTGTAGCTGCTTCTGACCTTGATTCTCAGCAAGGACAGAAATGATAAGACCCTATCACATATGTTTCTCAGGTTGCTTTCCCAGCACGAGTGACCAGACCAAGCAAGCATGCAAAACATACCTTTTTTTAAAACATTCTTTTCTTCATTGTATTACTTCAATTCCAAATATCATGCAAGTTTCTCCATTAAGGTACAGCGTTAAGGAATACTAATGATCTCATGATGTGCTACTATATAAGCCCCATCATTGAAATGTTCCCACAACCTATGAGGTCACATTGAAGGACTCTTAATCTTGCCATCTTGATACTTATTGCTTATTTATTTATTATTATTATTTCTTTCTTTTTGTATTTGCACAGTTTGTTCTGTTTTGCACAAGATTGAACACCCAAGTTGGTGTGGTCTTCCACTGATTCTATTATGCATTTAATGAGTATGGCTGCAAGAAATTTAATCTCAGAGTATATGTGTAGTTTGATAATAGATTTACTTTAAACTTTATAAACTTTTAAGCTATTTGCAAATATTATCTATATTTTTGCCTTTGCTTGTTTCACACTGACCATATAAATGGCAATTTTTTGTTCTGCTTTATAACAAATTAATCAATTTATAACCAAAATAATTGCAAAGATTTTGTAATCTTGTCTGTCCTCAAGGTAAGAGTGGTTAGACCCTCCAGAGACTAACCCACATCTCCATTCTTCATATAGAGGCTCAGACAGAGAGACTTGATAACTCTGATAAAAGATCGTTAATCTGAAAAATTAAATCCATTTCTCTCTCCACATACAGTATGCCACTGATATGATGAATATTTTCAGTAAGTTGTGTATCTACTTTGCTCTGGCACCCTAATACAATGTTGAGATATGCATATGTATCGAGAGATATGAATAGGCAGTGTAGAGTTTGGCAAAAGATGCCATTTTTTTCCCAGTTCAGGGAAACATATGGTCTACTTTGTAATTATCAGTGATCTATAAACTTCATAAGACAAACCTTTTTTGAAGCATTGTAAACTGGGATCCACAAAAATTGCCATACAGTGAATTCCGGTTGATCGGGTCAGTGATTGATTAGGGGAGCTACTTTTTTGGGATTAACTCATACAGAACAAACACTAATGAGAAAATGGCTGGGATTTCATTTACTTATTTGGGACACTATGTTGCTTAATTGGGATAGACGACTGTTACTAAACAGTTTCTAACTAGTGTCAGTTGCGTTCACTTATGTGAATGTCAGGCATTACACTGTTTAGAGCAATAAGTTTTAAAATAACATCAGTTGTGTGTGTATCTGTTCAAAAAGCAGTGATTTTTGGCACTGATAGTTGGGAAGAAATAAGCAGTATGACAGTTTAGAAATATTTTGCTCAGTATGGTTTTTACATATTCCGGCTTGGAGATGCCAAAAACAGCTGGGAGTGAAAATGGAACGATTTTAATACTTTAACAAATTAAGACTATGAAGAATTTGAAGGTATCAATAAACAACTTGAATGTTACAATAAATATGAAGTCTTGAAATCTTCAATTTCCATGAAACTTCAGCTAATTGAGGTAGCTGCTAAATTGGGCCAATGTGTTTCAATGTGTCCCAAAGTGTCCCAATTAACTGTTTTGTGGCTGTCTGTGGGAAGACGAAACTCATGAGTTGTAATACTACATACATACTTTGATAACTGGAATCCACTGTGTATGGTTTGAATATCATCTAAAAAAATCAATAAAAACTAACTCAAGAGATAGATTGGTTTCCCATATCACCTTTTGCAACAGTAGAGTTATAAAATTACTAGTTTTCCCAAAGATTACTTCTCTCTCATACAGGTGATATATGTGGTTATTCTTTGGAATAGTTCTATGTTTTAGATTCATTTACAGTTTTATATTATTTATGGAAAACCTCCTGTTGCTTTGCTCATGGTAATTTGGATTGTGAATCTTTCCACAGAAAGAATTGTTGAATAAGGAGGAAAGGCAATCTGCCTAAAGACAACCAAATCAATAAATATTGCTTTCTTTAACATTGGGTAATTACCCCCCCCCCCTGCCCCCACCCCTCCTTCTCTCTTTTCCATTCCTCATTCTGGCTCCTTTCTTACCCCTTCCCTTCTCTTCTCCTTGACTGTCCTCTGGTTCCTCTCCTCATTCCCTTTCTCCTATGGTCCACTCTTTTATCCTGTCAGATTCCTTCTTCTTCAGTCCCTTACTTCTTCCACCTATCACCTCTCAGCTTCTCACTTCATTCCTCCCGCTCCCAACTACCCGACTTCCCCCTCGCCTGGTCTCAGCTATCATCAAGCTAGAACTATCAAACAGATACACAGGAAGAACATTTTGTACTTAGGGCCTATAAAATAATATTGTATTCCAAGGCCTTTTACAGAGCAAAGATTGACCTTGAGCTCTGTATTGAGGCAGTAGGGCTAATGGCCAAACAGCTGGCCAAAGGAAAATCTTAAACAAAGAGAGCAGGTCAGCAGAAACAGAGTGATGGGTGAGTGATTTCCAGAGCCCAGGAGCTAGGCTGTTGAAGGTGCAGGATACTGTGTATAGGTGCAGCAACTAAGAAGCAGACTCACAGGTCAGAATGGGAGGAGTACAGCTATTTCAGTGGGTTGTACCAGCAACAAGGAGCACCTAGGTCACAGCGAAAGGAGGCTTTGACAGAGTAGGACCTAACATATTTGCCAAGAGTACAAGCCAGCAAGTGATAGGTGACACCAAGTGAGGGAGAAAGTGGGTAGGTAAGGGAGTAGGGGGGAATGAAGTAAGAAGCCATATAGTGCCAGCAGGGAGATTAGTGTGTAGGAACAGGTGGATAAGGGAGTCACGTATATAGTAATCTCTACAGAAAGCTGAGGGGTTAGTGGAGGGGAAGATGTGCTTGCTGGTATGATCCTGTTGGATGTAGTGGAAGTTACAGAGACTGATATGACAGATACAGAGGCTCATGCAGTGGTAGGTAAAGTGAAAGGTTATCCCTGTTAACACGACAGGAGGATAGTGTGAGGGTCGATGTGTGAGAAATGGGAAGTGGGTGTTACTTACCCCTCCCAGCCTCTAACTTCATCCCCCTCACCTATACCCTGCCAGCTTGTACACCTTCCACCTTCTTATCCTGCCTTTTGCCCCCTTCCTTTCCAGTCCTGATGAAAGGTCTCAGCCCGAAATGCCAGCTGTTTATTTCCCTCCATAGATGCTGCCTGATCTGCTGAGGTCCTTGAGTATTTTGAGTGTGATGGCAATTTTACTTCTAGCTCCTCCATTCTTTTGAGGTGCTGAAGCAATGGAACCAGGACACATATGGTGGCGCTCCACCAACAACACTTCAGAGGTTTGCATTCACATTCATATGGTCACATATACTGTAGTTTGGACCAACTGTTTCCCAACTCTAGCTCACTTCTCTGGCCAGACCTTCCCTGATGACTGATCTACAGAGCTTCATCCATCCCCAGTCCCTCACAATTGGGGGTCTACTGAAAGCCCCAACAACCCATCTCTCATTAACCATTAACCTTTATTCTCTTCCTGACTACCAACACACATTACAACTCCTACATCTTGACATTCCTTCTAAACATCAACACCCTTTCTGATCCCCAGACATTGACACTCCATCCAATTGAAACAATGGCACATCTTCCAATCCCAAGACATTGATACTCTTCTGATCCCAGAATACTGACTTCCCTTCTAATCCTGGAACATTGACATTGGTTCCCAACCATAGAAGCTGACATGTCTTGGAATCTGAGAACACACTGGTTTTCTTTCTTGCGGTCCTCTTTGCATCCCTGAACGTTGATATCCCTTCCAATCCTCATACACTTAGATCTTCAGATCACTAATAGCTGACCACCTTTCCATCCCAGGCTATCAACATTCTCATCCAGGATGCTACACCCAGAACCTCAAGAAGGAAAGACCTTTGTGATTGGCATTGTTCATTGTGAGCATTGTTCACTGTTCGACAAGCTTATAAACAAAATGCTTATTGGTTTGCCCTGCACCAACTGTTCAGGATTCTCTGCAATTTCTGCCCAATTCCCAAGTATCTCAACCTCAATGTTTTAGTTTGGTAAATACATATCACAGCTCATAATTCGCCTTATTAAATACGTGACATAGCTCAGTGAGTTTAGGTGACAGAATTAATAGCAAAATGCACAAATACAAATATATATATTATACACATGGATGATAGAAAAAAGTAGAGCTATGTAGGAGGAAAGGGTTAGGATGATCTTAGAGTAGGTTAATAAGTCAGCACAACATGGAGGACTGAAGGGCCTGTGCTTTGCTGTAATGGTCTATGTTCCAATATTAGTTTCATCCTTCATTTACATGTATCCTTCACTCAGCCTCTTTGGATTAAGCAAAGCAAATATTTTAACTACAATATTTTAAATCCATAACAGTCACTTAGAACTTGGGTGCAAATTTACACAGTAATATACAGTAATTCATAACATTTACATGAATAGTTGCTGTTTTGGGGTTATTACAGTCCAAAAACAACTTCTGAAAGCATTTGCCTTTCAGATTCTCTTGCTCTGAAATTTAATACTACATTAAATTCATTTACTGATTGAGATACAGCGCAGAACAGGCCTTTCCAGCCCTTTGAACTGCACTGCCCAGCAGCCCCCCAATTTAATCCTAGACTAATCACGGACAATTTACAATGACCAGTTAACCCACCAACTGGCACGTCTTCAGTCTGTAGGAGGAAATCTGAGCACCCAGAGGAAACCCACACAATCACATGTTAAAAATAAATGTGAACAATTGTTGGTGCAAAATGAGATTTCTTTTTAATTCCCCTTCCGGTATATCGACCCAACAGAATTTCAAAGGTTCATGTTTATCTTTCTTTAATAGTTTACCTTGGAATGGTTGAGGCTAATAGAAATAGTGGTGCAATCTGTTAATAGCCAAGCATGCTGTCACTCAATGATAAATAGTGTGTGGGTAGACTGGACAGAAGTACTGCATGCTCTGCCTTTATGGTTATCATTCTGACGTTTTCTGAAAGTTCTCACTGGGAAGAATGGTTCAAAGACAATAAATCTGTGATGAGGTCAACAGCAAGTAAGCTGGGTGATTCAAGGACATACACTGTTGTCCTCAGGCTTGGGAATGCTTGGAAGCTTCATAGGACAAGAAGATTACGTGGAAAACAGGGAATTTCTGATAGAATTTTTTTTAGCCAGGTAAGTTCCCAATTAAATACAGTATCTCACTTCCAATAGAGAACTTTCAGTAATTGTATTTTTTCCTTCCTTTTTGCTCCCCTCTCACACTTGCCCACCTCTTGTATTTTAAACCTTTCTCTCTTCTTTTCTAACTCCCTTTCCTCCCTCCCCTACACCTCTAATATCCCCTCTACTCCCTGTCTCATTAATCACTAATCATTAAATATCAGGGTAGAATGTGGATTTAGTGTTGCCATTGCTTGGTCTTTCTGAGTGAGGTAAGATACACTCTCAATGTTCTAAGAACAACTTTTCCCCCTTCACCATCAAATTTCTCACTGGACATTAAATGCACACTACCTCACTGTATATATTTTTTTCTCCACTTATTTAATTTAAAATGTTATTTTGCAACCATCAATAAGCCTTATCATTCCTAGTCTTTTCCCTCAATCTTAGTCATTTTTGATCAGGATGAAAAATCAAAAGGCTAAAATCTCACAAGAGGCAGCCAATTTTCTATTTAAATACAGAATGGTCCATATATTTCTAGACCTTTGTTAGTTAACCTGGTTGTCGATCTGGAAAATATTGAATTCCTCTGCACTCAGGAGCAGTGGTCTGTGAGTGCAAACCCTCACGCCTCTCACTAATTAATACAAAGGCCTGAATGAACACGAGGCTCTAGTTGATCACATAGGTATAGACCTCTGAGTTAAGTATAGGGATCCGCCTTTTCAAACATACCAAAATATTATTTAAAAGTTTACTTTATGGAAATGTGGTCTTTTTTTACACTTTTATTATGTTACAAACACCTATTTTTGGCTATGATTTGTTTATTTTATTTAATAATGTTGTTGGTAAAAGGCCTTTCAAGAAACATTGAACAGTTTGAATGTTTTAACATTAAATGGCCACAGTTGCTGTTCTCAAAGACTTCACTTCTGTAGTGCACAATAACAGGAGTGGCATGATTACACTCTTATAGGCATCAAGAGAGAGGACATTAAGGGCATCTGCTGTGGAAGAATGAGCCCTTCACTTATTAAGGTCTGAAGTAAAAGGTCAGTGAGATTCTTACTGAACAAGGGGATGTTTCACATGGATAAAATATTCAGTTTCTTTCTTTCATGTTCCTAATACCAAATGGAGAGAGATGGGAAAATGCAGTGGGGTGAGAAACAGTTGACAAATCCCAGAGGAAACCTGAATATGAAACCTCACACTCAGTTTAGCGCCAAGGGCACCGAAATAAAGAGATGGCAAATTAACGTGGGCCGATCTCTGAGGCAAATCAGGAATGTGCCTGTGCCACACGTACCCATGTGTGACTGGACTGCCTGATGGGTGAAGGATGAAGTGAAAACTGGGGCCAGTCACAGAAAGTGAGATGAGGAATGCTCTGCCACCTGAAGCACAAACCACTATTCTGTCAAAGTGGAGACGAGCCTGTCTAAACACGCACACAGTCTGACTGCTGAACAAATGCAGGTTGTGGTTTATAACATGCTCATAAAGTGCTGGGAAGCAAGGGGCACAGCACATAAAAATTATTCTACACCTATAAACACTTCGGCAGCATTTGAAGTGCGATATTTGGATTCGAATCTAGTATTTTTAATACTTATACCTTTCCAACTATCATATGCTAGTGCAGCCTATTCGTTTGGGAGGGGAAAAACAGCATTTGGAAAACAGTTATAATGGAAAAGTTCCTTACTTGGCATGGATGGTGACAGGATGATGAATGTTGTGAACATATTGCCAACATTATGCCAAGTGAAATATTTATGTATAATAGTTGCATTAATCTGTGAGTTAGTCAGTAAAATTTATCTTCGTATCATCTCTAGCCCAAACATATGGTGAGCAAAGAGGAGCTGAACATCTGTCACCACTGTGAGTTGAGCTTAAAAAGGAAGTGAAATAACAGTAGCACTTAACATAACTGGATATTTTACAATTTGGTTATTTTACCTATGTGTTATAGAAAATTTCAATGCAATGGCAATGTAAGATATTAATATCTACTTGTATGACATTAATATTGCACAGATCTCAACTCCATTACATTTTATGCTATTGGTTATTGCTGTGTACATGGCAGTTTCTGGCTACTGTTATTAACCATTCACTAGAAGACATTACCAGTTATTAACTACACAGGCCAATAAATAAAGCACTGTTAACTGCATTGTAAAAACACCAGGAAATACCCTGGACTGATCAAGCCTCACTTCACGATGCAAGCAACCCCAGTTTTACTGCCGTACTCCCATCTGTTTCCAAACATACAGTGGGCAGCAAAATAGCGTAGTGGTTAGCACAATGCTTTACAGTACGGGTGACCCAGTTTCAATTCCCACCACTGCCTATAAGGAGTTTGCACGTTCTCCCTGTGACTGTCGGGGTTTCCTCCGGGTTCTCCTGTTTTCTCCCACAGCCCGAAGACCTAACGGTAGGTTAATAGGTCACTGTAAATTGTCCCATGATTAGGCTCGAGGGATGCTGGGCAACGTGACTCGAAGGGCCTAATTTGTGGAGTATCCAAATAAATAAATAAATAATTCCTGTGACATTGTTGTATCAGTAGCTACATGCTAAAAGACTTTACTGCTGGTTTTGCAGAGATTACATTTCAAAGTATGCGCAAGGACTTGTAGTCACTGTTTATAAAGAGGGTATACAGGTAACACGTACAACAGCCACTTCAGAGCTCCTGTAGCCCAGGCTCAAACCTGATCCCAGATGGGTGGACCTTGTAGGTTCTCCTTGTGAGCATGTGTCTTCTGCAGATGCTCCAGCCAGAAGGTTACTTAGCTACTGTATATTACTCCCCAAGCTTTAAGTCATAAGGAAATATGAAATAACAGCTCACATACAGGCTCTAAAGATAGAACATAGTAACAGAAACTGTTGTGGCAGGTTCACCAATCAGACTTTCTTTGACTTGCTCAAAGACAGCATATATTCACCCTAAAATAGATAAAGTTTCTCTATCTCCTGTGAAACTCCACTGAACTTGTATTTGATACCTGGAAAATGTTACAATTTACATCGGAATACAATTTTTTCCTTTGCCCTCCCATCCCGCAGCACAGCACTCATAATATACTTTGCATTAACCAGTGCCGAAACTGGGGCTTTTACCTTCTTGATCATTCATAGCAGTGGAGAGGGAAGCAATAAGAGCATCAGCTACAGAAGGCAGGGAGGGAATAAGAGCAGAGAGTCAGAAATTAGTTGGCACAATCAGAATAAGAAAGATTAAATATTAGTCAGACTGTAGTAAAATGGATAACTCTAATTGTAGAACACGAGGACCACACACCATGTAATGGCATTAATGATTAAGTCAGCATGCTCTGTAAAGAGAAAATAAGCAATGGTCTAATACAGTTAAACTTGTTTTTACAGCCTACAGAAGAAAGAAAGATGGAGGAAAAGTAATTGCAAGGAAATCTGCAACTCATTATATATTCTGTTCTTCCAACAGGACCAGAAATGTTCTGACATCTGGAGTGTCATTGAAACAGGAGCACGAGAGTGATTTCAGAGACATTTTGAGTTGGTTTCTGTTTCTCACAAACTGTGTATATGAGTGGTAGCTTTGTCATTGATGACACTAGCACTGACTGTTTTGGACAGCTCAAAATGCCTAACTTCCTAATTTCTTCTTCATTTTCATCAGAAGAAGCAGTGGCCATGTCCTGAAATACAATCTATGGTTTAAATAAGCAATGTGTCACACTGTTATACACAATGGCAAACACCTAGCCATTAACCTGGTTTAGATAATCACTGTGAGCACCCTGAAATGAATTATCTAGTCTTTTCATCTAGATAATGATCTTACATAGTTGCAATGATCAGAAAATTGACTTTTAGAAGATTTTGGCATATTGGTATTTTTAGGCAAATTAAATCTCTGGAACAATTACTAAAACAGCATTGATTAAGTGCCAGCCTGGTGCCCACAGGGACTGGTTGACATGTGTACAATGTTGTGCCAGTAAACCATTGTCTTGTGTTAAAACGCTGTCAAATTTTACAAAGTGTGACTTAGAAATTGTCTTAACACCAATCCTATCCCCTCTGTAGTTTTATTTACAAATTATGTTAAGTCAAACTGCAAGTATTTCAAAATACAATAAAAAGGCAGAACTGAAAACCACAGCTAAACAGAACTTCCGTCTGCCAGAAATCTCAGCAAAGCTATTTGCAATGGAGCAGAACTAGTTTATTGGGCATCTCCTTATAGGTGTTCCAAATGCCAAACAAAAGAGAATGTAAATGTTAATCACTTTGAAACAGAGATAACAAAACTGATTGTCCTTTCACATTTTTAGAACTTCTCTTTCTGAGTTCTATTTCTTCTTCTCCACAGCTTCTCTTTTAAAGCAGCTCAAGTCTCTTTGGGATTTAGTTCCCCAGGCATTTAATTCCTCTAACTGGCAGACGACAAGCTGTGTTATGTTCGACTGTATAATGCTGCAACGTTCATGGACTCAGGGACTTGGACTATTTTTTTAGACTGTACTTTACCAATCTCTTATAGGTGCTTGCTATCTTATCCATGCCTTGTGCTGTGTGTGACTGTTGGTATTGTGTTTTGTGCCTTGGTCCCTGTGTAACGCTATTTCATTTGGCAGTATTCATGAATAGTTGAATGACAATTAAATTTGAAGTACTATTGTATATGTCTTGGTGTTCAAGGAATGGGAGATCCTTTAACTCCTGCCAAATAAAGTCCTCAGGCACCCAATAGAACATTCAAGGGTGTGAATTTTGTTTCACTTTCTCATGTCCTTGGGCTGTGAATCAAAAACAAATTGTCACACTGCTAAGTCCACAGATCAGCAGCTTTCAGCTACTCATTGCTGCGAAATTGGGAGGGGGCTGAACCAACATTGTGCCTCCACTTAGGTTCATCTGCTTGGATGACAATGCAGAGAAACTGATCTCACCTGATTTTAAAAACCACATTTAAAGTATGTTGCCAAATTTAATTTAATTTAAAATTTTAATTAGAGGTTCAACATGGTAGCAGGCTCTTCCAGCTCAACGAGCCCATGTTGTCCAAATACACCCATGTGACCAGTGAACCTACTAACCCATATGTCTTTGGAATGTGGGAAGAAACAGGACACCCAGCGGAAGCCCACACGGTCACAAGAAGAAATGTACAAACTCCTTACAGATAGTGGTAGGAATAGAACCCTCATCACTGTCACTGTAAAGCAATGCTACCATGCCACCCCTATTGAGACATTGAGCCCTATTGAGTCTAGTTCAATGGGCTGCAGCAACAGCATTTTCCTTTGATATATGGGAACTGGGTCAGTACCATTAGAGCGTCCTCCAGGGTAGCCTCAGGGAGTGAGGGGAGCGGGAATAAAGATGGGGTGGGATTGGGCTAATGGTACAGGGGCCAGCTGCAGAAGGCCTTTTCCTCCCCCATGGTTGCAAGTGATCGTCAGCCCTTGCAGTCAAGTGGCAGGATTGTGCTTTTCATCATTGGATGAGTAAAGGCCAGTCATCAAATCATAGAAGGCCTGAAATGTACAACGGCCTCTGGCTACAAAGTTATGTACGAATAAAATCAAGTGGGTGGACTTTTAACATCTCAAGATGTATCCAGCAAACAAAAAAGTCTTATATGCAACTAATGCTAAAACAAAAAGGTGAAAATGTTCCAATCTCACTTCAGGACTTCTTCCCAGAATTTATAGTGAGAAGTTTGTTTTTTCACAGATGCAACAATGTGGCCTCTCCATCTCTCCACTGTCCTAGCAGATTCTATACAGATTGTATTTATAGATTACAGATATAATACACTGGATGCTTTGACAAATATCATGTCTATAATCTCAATCCTGCTGCATCTCATCTTCTCTCTCCTCCACAGTTTGCCGTGAGTGCTGTCATCCCAGTTCATCCTCCTCCTCCTCCTCCACCTTCCACAACACTGGACTAGAAAATCTCTTACTCCCTGGGTAGATAATGAAGTCCAAACTAATCCAAATCTGACAAAGATAATTCACATTTTAATCCCACTCTAATTCAAAAAATGCCCTAATTAATAGATCATTTCCAGGTAGGAGCAGGAAAAGATATTCACTTCCAAATGCATTTATTCATTGTACCTTTTTCCTCTGAGGTTCATAATATTTATTCCCTTATTTCAGCTTTCTCAGCTTTTATTTAATAAAAACTGCCTGCTGCTGAAGTTTGCCAGTTCTATTTATTTCTTTGATTTCCACTTTGAGTTGTAACTTCTTCAATTGTTTTTGAAGTGACATAAATAACTTCATTAAGAAGGGTTTACAATTTTTTTAAATACCTGTAAGCTTTTACTGTAAATGACAACTTGCCCCATGACCTCCCACCTAGATTAGTAACAAGGGTCAGGGCTAATCCAAAAGACAACAATCAATTTACAACTACCCGGTACTTGAGATTTCAGGAGCAGCAACATGGTTTTATGTGTTTGCTTAAACACAATTGCAGCTGAAACTGTTATACAAGAATTTGCTTGGCAGCCCAGAAATATCACAAGATCACTGGGTTGTGTGCAGCCCCAGCTACCTTGCGAAAATTAAACCAGCACACCATTAACTTGTCTGGAACACCGGTCCATATTCAGAAACTGGAGCCAGAGTTAGATTGATTGATAGCAATATCACTAATCGGCTGAATATTTTTTAAGTTGTAAAGCTCTCCGTGGAATTAATATAAAATGACATTTACATATTTCAAAATTTCATTTGCAAAACTCTTGGGGGAAAAGTTCAGTGGTGTGGAACTGAAAATTAACTACACCCAGAGTAGAGGGAGTTTGTGCCCAATTTCTGGATGTGTTAGCTCCTGGCAGGAAATTCCAGTCTTTTCAGTGAGTTTATTGTTTGAGCTAGTAACTTAATTCTCTGCAATGTAAAGCTGGCCCTAAATGATGTTAGCAATAATATGCAAAATTCAGCTTTAATGTAACATTCAGACTCACTAGCAGTTTCTATTAACTCACATAATGTTCAGCTTTTACAAACTAACTCTGTTTCCTGTGTAATGTGCAACTTAAAGGGGCAATACTCAAAGCAGACCTCATCAGCATCCACGACCTGCCACCGTCTCAAAAACACACTTGCAAATATTCTTACGCTGCCTTGTATTTGGAGGTTCACCAACACGTTTTGCTTCAAGGCCTCCGGACTAAACCAGGCCAGTGCCATTGGTCTCTGATGCATTTTACAGTTTTCTACTCGCTGCTGCATTAGCGTCATCACCCAAACACTTGGAGAAGGCATCATGCGTTATTCATGCAGCTTCCAGGATCAAATGGTGATGGCACAGGAACCTTCTAGGAATTAAAGTTTCCCCCCAGATCACAGGGTCACTTTGGGGATTTGCACAGATGTAATTTTATTCTCCCTTTCAAAGGTGTTGAGCTCATCTGGGAGTGAAGCATCACAACTGATCTTTTTGTCTGAAGTAATGGCCTGCAAATCCTGCCAGAGTTAACGTGTATCCAATTCCATCTCTACCCCCAATCAATGTTGTTTTTTTGCCTTTCAAATAGATTTTCAATTAAAAATATGACTACTCATATCAGTTGACAAACAATACTGGTTTAACATTACAAACTGACACCTTTGTCAGTTTAGAACCCCTTATTCTAGGTTAGTGTGCTATATGAATGCTGATTGTTGCTATTCATTGGATTACAAAGGTAGGTGAGAAGACAAATCTTAAGGAACAATTCATTTCTATTTAACCTTTCCTCTACAGTTTTTGACTCTAATAAAACAATATTGAGTAATAGATCCTTCTTCATTCATGAGAGGATGAACCAGCCTGGAATGGCCTCCTTCAGCTGAGACTGCAAGATATCCTTATGGAAATTGAAGAGCGAGTATGATGGTGCCGACGACCAATGGTGACGTTTTTCAGACAGCTCAGAAAACTACTAGATACTCCAGTAGATATACTTCTTCTGAACTGTAATCGCTGCAGTCTGTAGCCTGTAATTTCCCTTTTAAGGATGTATGTTTGAACCGACTAAACAATCTGACATTTTTGCAATCTCCTGGGGGGATTCAATGAACTAGATTCTTGAGAGGGCAGCTACGGCTGAGCAGCCATCGCAGGGGGTGGATGTTGCGTTGAGGCCTGATAGCGAAAGATGAACTCATGGCAGCTCCATGAGTCCACGCTACTTAAAGCACCAAGCAAGATTTAAATCATCGAGGATGAGAGCAGAAAATGGACAGGTGTTCAGCACCGCCTGCCTGCCTGCTGGTCTCCCTCTCATGTTATATCGTCGGGCAGGAGGTGCATGAGTCTTAGGTCCCACACCACCAGGTTCGGGAGCAGCATTCCCCTGCAGCCATTGGGTTCCTGTACGGGCTTCACTCACCTCAGCACGGAACAGGCTCCACAGCTGTGAACTCACTTTTGGGCTCTCTCCAGTTCAGGTTCCATGTTTTTTGCTTACTTTCTTTGTGTGATTTGTCCTCTGTTGTAAATTAGATATGTGGTAGTTTTGCAAGTGTTTTTTAGTGGGCTTCTTTGTTTTTGAATGCCTGCGAAAGATTAATCTCAAGGTTGCATACTGTATACATACTTTGATAATAAATTTGAGCTGTGAATTCTGGAACTAGTAACTAACTGTCTTGTGATCGTGCAGTGTGCAATAAGCAAATCCAGCTCTTTAAACCTCACATTCTCAATCAACCTGCAGCACAATTCTCCCACTTTATTTGATTTTGTTTCACTATCTCAAATTTGCAGAGATTATTATATCAGTCTATATACAGTCACGAATATGCTGATGTTCCCAAAAAATGTCAAACAGAACAAGGAATGGCAATGAAGAAGAGCTTCAATTTTTACCAAAAATACTGATTCAAACTGTGAATAGGAGCCAACATAACAAGCTTTGTACCGTCAGAGAGAGATTCATAGTCATAGTCGTATTCATCATCTTCATCTTCTTCCTCATCATTGTTGGAGGTACCTGGGCCAGTCAGGTTGCCATTGCTCGTCTGCGCCTGCAGGTTTGCAAGCTGATGGGCCTGTAGGAGAGAGCACATTGTCAGAGAAGCAAATTCTGGACAAAAGCTTACAGAGAAAAACATTAAAGTGTTAGGAAACACTATTTTGCATGAACAGTAATAGAAATCCAGATAGCAGTGGTCTCCAGAACTATTGGGGCTGTGATCATTATTAAAGGCTGTGCACTGAACCGAAGGCACTCTGACTAGTTGTATCACTGCCTGGTATGGAGGCGCCAATGCATTGGATCAAAGGAGGCTGCAAAAGGTTGTAGCCTCATCCAGCCCCATCACGGGCACAGACCTTCCCAGCGATGAGAGGATCTTCAAAAGGCAGTGCCTCAAGATAGCACCATCCTTCATCAAGGACTCTCACCATCCAGGAGATTCCCTCTTTACGTTACTACCATCATGAAGGAGTGCAGGAGCCTGAAAACACACATTCAATTTTTAAAGAACAGCCTCTTCCCAGCCCCGCCACTACAATCAATTTTCTGAACAGTCCATGAACATTTGCTGTTCCTATTTTGCACTATTTATTTGTACTGTAACTTACAGAACTGTGCAAAAGTCTTAGGCACATATATGTAGCTAGGCTGCCTAAGACTTTTGCACAGTACTGTGTTGCTGCTGCTATGTGAGTACTGATAAACTTGATTTTGATATGGCTCTCTATTGTGGAGTGAGAGTGGGAAAGGGGTAGGGAGAGGGGAATTGTGGTTGGAAAGGGGGAAAAGGAGAGGGGAGGGAGCAGGAAGCACCAGAGAGACATTCTGTAATGATCAATAAACCAATTGCTTGGAATCAAGTGAACTTGTCTGGTGTCTCAGGGCTGGGTGTGTCTGTACCCGCATCACCTCCTGTCCCTGGCACTCCTCTGCCACCTGTCCCACTGTCCTCCCACAGCATTCTACCCTCACCACTACCAAAATCCTTTGTTCTGGTCAGATTTACAAACTCACTCTCTGCTTTACATTGGCAAATACAATATTGTGCAAAATTCTTAGGCACCCTAGCTATTATTTATATATATATACACACACACACACACACACACACACACACACACACACACACACACACACACACACACACACACACACACACACACACACACACACACACACACACACACACACACACACACACACACACACACACACACACACACACACACACACACACACACACACACACACACACACACACACACACACACCCAAGACTTTTGAATAGTACTATATATCTACACCATATAGTAACTTTGTATGTGTTGCACTCCACTGCTGCCACAAAGCAACAAAGTTCACGACATAAGGCAGTGATAATAAACCTGATTCTGATACTAAAGGCAGTGATCGAAATTAAGATCAGTTACAATGGCAACTGAATGAAACAACAGATGTAAGGAGCTTATTCCTTTTCTAATGTTCAAAAAGATACATCAAATGATGTCCCTTCAGAGATCTGGTGGGTTGAGAAAATCTCCAGGGATCAAGTAAAAAATTGTAATCCACCACTTCCAGCCATCTCACCTTTTGTTTAAGTATATCCACTGGAGTCTGGTGAGCCTTCAGCTTTTTGTTTTTGAGGAGGATTTTTCCTTTCAGTTGCCATACAGATGGGAGCATTGGATTATCTGCAAAATCACTCTCAAACAAAAATTTGGTCACCAGCTTGTCTCCAAATACAGTCTATGAAAAAAACAGAGAGAAAGCTCCTGTGACTGTAGATTTAAGCTGACCGAGCAGTTATTTCAGCCATTGGAGGCCGCCAAGTCAACATGCTTACCTTAACAATTTCTGCCATCTTCCGCTGCTGGGGCAGTGAGCAGTGATTCTCAATTGACAAAATCACCGGCATTTCAGAGTTTACAAAGGCATTGCGATTGATTGATTCGATGACATCCTGTGATGTAAAGTACAACATAAGAACTTCCATGCCACTAGTAATCATTGCCTATTTACGCCAAACATGCTGAAATGTTTTCAGGCAAACTTAACCAAATTGCACCTTAAATGGGATCTTGGTGGTGAGCGTGTGCCCATGATATATGATTGGCATACCGTCATCCCCATCCCAACAGTCCAGCTCAACACTTCGGCACCCTTGCAGCAGCACCTGAAAATGCAAAACGAGCAATAACTAATTGGACAAAAAACAGAGTGAACAAGAAATATTGCAGATAGAATGAAAGCAGGCGGGTGAGAGCCAGAGACTCACCGTCGGAAGAGTTATTGTCTCAGGTCAACGATATATCATGAGGGGAGAGGGTGAGTAAAGGAGGGTGTGAGAGAGAGGAGAACTGAGTTGGGGGACAAAAAGAGACCAAAAAAAAAAGGGAGAGAGGACAAGTGGGGTGAGTGAGAGTTGAGGGGGAGTGTGGAGGAGAGAGGGGGAAGGAGGTGGGGGAGAAAAAGAGACCAAAAAAGACAGAATAGAAGGATGCAAGATAGAAAATGAGGGAAAAAAAAGCAAGAACCTGACAAAGGGCAAAAACATCAGACAAAACGAGATTTAAAGAGTAAGGTGGTTGAGAAGGGATAGATCTAGAGTAGGAGTGACAAGTAGAGAATATCTGATACCTGGCTGTAAAGTTCAACTGAGGATTCTCCTTTCAGTTGATGGCCAGTAAGGTACGTGTTGTGAGAGGACTCAATGTAGTAGTATGAAAGTGGATACTGCAAATCCTCAATATCAACTTGAGATTCATCGTTCTTTGAAGCAACATTCTCTTTGTCCATTAGGAACCTGTAGTTTATAAAAGAAATATTCCATGAAAACTAGATCTATAAATATTCATATCAACTAAATAGAATTGCACATTATTTCCATTCACCTTTCTGCTGTAAATGTCATCTGTCCCCTTTCTACTTTACATTGTTCTTAAACAGCCATGAACATTGATCTGCACAATTCTAAACTCACCTTAAATGAAAATGCTGCCAGGCACAAAGGGAAACAGCATTAATGGTATCCTGGAATCTCAATGGGAATTAGCGTCAGTGAGTGTGGTAATTTTGAAAGACACCTTGACATTGTGTTATTTATTCATAATGGGTAAAAAATGGGCCTTCAGGATGAGAACATGATAGAAGAGGAGAGGTGATCCACAGACATCAATGGAACACCGGTTAGTGCGTACAATTACAGCCAACTGAAGTTCAAGCATGAGCACTTTTGGTTCGAGTTTCTTTGCTGCTTCAGAATTTAAAAAAATACCAACTATATGCTAAAACGATGCATTACCTTGCAAACCCTTCAAATGACATCAGTCCTTGCTGGCGCATGTTGACAGATGGCTCAAATTTCTGGGAGAGAATGAATATATTATCCGTTGCAATAGAAATGACTATGTCAATACACAGCAGATTTCTACATAATTACAATAGCTAACAAAGCATTGGATAGAGTTTTCAGCTAGAATTTTGTCTCTCGGTTGTGTCTATGTGTTTTGTGGGGCCTTTATGACATTATCATTACCACATCAACAAAAATTTACTGATACTAAAAGATCTTGATGTTCCGATTTAGGATTCATGCAGTAACACTGCTAAAATCAACCCTTTCAACATCTTGAAGGCTGGTAATTTTCAAAGATTAAACCAGCAAATAAGAAAGAGCAATAAAGGAGCTGTGCTAAGTGGGCCTGGTACTGGAAGCTCAAGGGCTGCACAAAGATCACAGATTATATTTTGTACATACAGTAAAATGTCACAATATAATTATAGGCTATTACACTGCCCATGTTCAACAGAATCATCCTCTGGTTGATTGGGTGCCCCAAGAACTCCTGTAAAACCCTGGCAAGGAGGCACAGTAATTGGTGCTTCTGCTTCACAGCTCCAGGGAGCCGAGCTGATCTGTGTCTTGTCTTGTCTTGTCCATACTGTACCAACCGCTGCCACTGGGCTATAAACGTGCAGGAGCAGTGTGTGGGTAAGTGCCTTGCTCAAGGACACACATGCTGCCTCAGCTGAGGCTCGAACTAATGACCTTCAGGTCACCAGCCCAAAGCCTTAACCACTTGGCCACGCGCCAACACGCAGAGTTTGCATGTTCTTTCCCGGTCTGTGTGACTTCCTCCAGATGCTCTGGTTTCCTATCACATCCTAAAGACAAGCTTGGTTACTGTAAGTTCCCCAGAGTGAAGATCAAGTCAAAGGGGAGTCAATAAGTATGTGTGAGACAGAATAAGTTACAGCGGTGAAGGAAGAAGACAAATGGGACTGATGGTATTGCTTTCTAGAGGCCAAATGGCCTTTTATATGTTGCTATGCATATTACATATAAAATAACTTGTCCATTTTCTTAACGTTCTACAAGGGAAAAATAAATGTATAGAACAAAAATAGTTTTAGTTTCAGCACTGTTAATAACAGGTAATTATTAGAGAGCAATTTAAAGTCTGTCAGCAGATTAGCAATAGTCAGTGTATAAATTTGTGCTTTTCTATTCATAAGAGCTCAACTACACATATGGAGTGTCAATATGACACTGAAGTCGTGAATCCTCATCTTGCACATTGGGTTGAGGTATCTTTAGGACAATGAATCTCTCAAACCTGAATAATGCTGAGAATTTCATCATAGGTGTGATTCTCCCCTTGACAGTTGACCAGGAAGTCATTCAATTGCTCAATTCCCATTTCACTCTCTCCCAGAGAAGCAATTTCCACTCGATTGGTCACAATGCTGGTCGCCGCGATGTAATCAGAAATTTGTCTCTGATTATCTGTTATTTGCTGTCGACTCTTTATAAAGAGACCAAGATCCGACACATTTCTTGTTAACAGGTCTAGACAAGCAAGAGTAAAGGTTTTCATTTGTTATTTTCAATAATGAATGCATTATTATTGACATTTACTCTGTAGTTAAAAGCAGTTAAAAGGATACACATATAGATGAATAAATATACACGTTACTAACATTTATTTCAGAAACTCAACAATAAGGATGAATTTCTGTTATATTTATGGGACTTCTTCCTCCAAGTATCAAGCAAATTTACTCTAATTTACACTATCAACATTCTCATTATATATTTTAGGATATGACAGAGAATATAAATTGCACTAGGAATTAGACAGAAAATAACATTGTGTAAACACCTAACTTACTCGTACATAATCTGAAAATAAGGTATATGAAGTAAGTAGAAAGAGTAAGTTCAACATCTTTATGCCAAATATCAAATTCCTGTGCATCCATTTCCCTTTTTTGCCAGTTATGTCTCTGCAGCTGTAGTTTTCCTTGTTCTACATCTGCCACTATATTCTTGTTTCTCCTCCATTCCCATCTATGTAGCCCTCTAAGTGCGCCCGTGTGTACACATGAGAACGTTTTTCCTTTTCCTCGTCTCTCCCTCCATCCACCTCTCCTGCTCCCCTTGCATCTGTCTGTGCTTTCCCTGCACCCCGTCTCTCCTTACATCCCTTCTGCTCCTCCCTCAATTCAAATACATATCTTTTCCAGAAAACAATGAAAGGACATACTGAATATTCCTAAATTGTGAAATCCCCTATCAGAACTTTCACTAATCTCAAAAAAAGTGCACAGATTAAGAAATGATGGAGTAAATAATTGCAATATCGTTGCCGGAGATGACTGACCTAGGTCAGGCTGTAGCGCAGTGATGTTGTCGTCGATCGTCAGGTTTGTGTACAGTGGGGCAGATTCTGAGCCCGAGCGATTGCACGATACAGAGTAAATGTCAAAAAGGTCCTTCAGGTCCTTCCTGCTTCGTACACTAGTCCGTAAACAAACAAAGTCAATCTCTTTCACTGCATGCACACTTGCTGAACACAAAGCATCGTTCAACTAAGTTATTTTTTAGGAAAGGTCATTGACATAAAATATTAACTCTATTTTTCTCCACCCACCCCCTCCCACCACCGCCCAAATACTGCTTGACTGAGAATTTCCAGAATTTTGTGTTTACTTCATTCTTTCAAAGATTTTGGTTCTTCTTTCAAAATTTGCTTACTAGCTTCAATCACTGTGCTGTCCCAATATGAAACAATGCAGATATTTCAATCAAATCTGTAGAGTGAGATCATATTCACCTGAATGATTTGAAAAGTTCGACGAACTCAACGAAACTCATGTTGCTGTCAGAGACCATGAAGTCCTGAAACCCTTTCAGCCCTCCTTTTACCCGTCCATGCCAGCTGTTACTCCCTCTTGGGCTATTGGAAGACCATAAAACCATGTTAGATAAAAGAGTAAAAAGAAAAAAATATCCCTTTTAACTTGGACTCTTTAAAACATAACAGCTTTAAGACATGTTGTAATATAAAATACATCTTTAGTTAATTGCTGAGATGTCACATTAAGAAAGAATGGGCTGAAATACATTGAACTGCTGCTGCTAAGTTAACAAGTTTCTCGTCACATGCCGGTGATAATAAACCTGCTTCTGATTCTGAAGTACAGTACTTTGCAAAAGTCTTAGGTATGGGTATATAACGAGGGTACCCAAGAGTTTTGCACAGTACTGTTAATTAAAATGTACAAGATAGATTCTGATGCAATGACTGGAGGATGACTGGAAGAGAATGTATTAGAATGAGTCCAAGAAAACTGCCAGGAGGAAATGAAGAATCACGGAAGTGGGTCTATGGGAGTAAGCATTTAAGGCCGTTGTTCTGCAAGAGATGTGGTGAGGAGAATGGCTGTACTGAAGCCGAAGGCAAGTGAGTATACAGTGAAGTCTGAAATCTGAAAGTACAATGTAATGAACTCCCTGGACATGGACCACAGATTGAAAATGAATGGCTGATTGTTTTCACTTGAGCATTTCTTACGCTGAAGGGGGAAAATAGAGAGAGTAGAAAAATCCAAATTGTTACTGTCACAAGAGCTGGGTCTACGTCAATATCATCTACTTTACTTCTTTCATAAGAAATCTGGCTAATTGTCTTTCCTTTCACAGTAATGTGCTACAAAAGGGTTTCTGCACACTCCGATATCTCCATCATTCTTCCAGGACTCTTTTTCTTCTTGGGGTCTCATTCAGTCTGAAGCTTATTGTCATTCAGTGGCCCCAGTGTACCAAAGATCCTTTTAAAAAATATAAGTTATTTTCAATGAGATTAAAGATTAAAAAACTATAGGTTGCAAGGGAGAGTTAAGCAGTTTCAGCGACAGGTTACTATCGATGCAATGCTCCTCAGACAGGATGAAGAGGTCAATACTCCCCAATGCCATTAGGCTTTACAATTCTACCGCCAGGACTTAAGAACTTTTTAAAAGCTA
The DNA here is from genome assembly GCF_048418815.1 of Hemitrygon akajei. Taxonomy (NCBI): domain Eukaryota; kingdom Metazoa; phylum Chordata; class Chondrichthyes; order Myliobatiformes; family Dasyatidae; genus Hemitrygon; species Hemitrygon akajei. Next base: position 38,382,717 of record NC_133146.1, read on the forward strand.
TTATTAATGCTTTTTGAGATAGTGATTTAGATGCATATCATATTTTTTACTGAGTTAAGTATTGTATGTAATTAGTTTTTGCTACAACAAGTGTATGGGACATTGGAAAAAAGTTGAATTTCCCCATGGGGATGAATAAAGTATCTATCTATCTATCTATCTATATAAGGCACTACAGAACCAGGGCTACATTCGGGAGAGATTACAGAGGGAGTGAGGCTCAAAATGAGGAAATGGGCTGGAGTGATTATCTCATCAATGCAGGAAAGAAAGAACACAAGGATACATTTAAAAAAAACAAAGCAGGAATAGGCCTTTAAATAGGATCATGGCTGTTAGTTGCAATTTCCTGTACAAACCATCCTTTTCTTTAGTAAAGTCTGATATCAAATAGACATGTAAGATTTCAGCTACGTCTTCAAATGCTTTGCATGGAAAACCTTGTTAGTTCTCTTGTAACTACTGCTGACTATTTTCATGTCCATATGGAAAGCTTTTGGATGCTCTTTTATGTCAGCAATTCTATTTTTTGTTCTGCTTTAATTTCCTTTTCATCTCCCCTTTCACCTTGCTATATTCAACCTCCTTCCCACTTTAACTACCGTATTTATGTGACATGCATTGTTTTCCTCCTCCTATCATTTGCATTGTCTTTGTCTCCCTTGTCATCAAGGGTTACTAGCCTTGGCTTCTCTACTTGTAGGAAAGTAACTCCCTGTGGTGGTCAATCATTATCCATTGCAGATTTACCTGCCAAATTTTTAATTATGCTTTACCCTGGCTAGATTGCCTCTCTTCTCACTGAAGAAATGTCTCATTGAAAGGTTGTCCCTTAAATGTTCCGATTCTTTCTCCATTCTTAAAATAAAACTTTCTATAGTGAAGTTTACTCTCAGTGACACCTGATCCACTTCATTCCCCAGAATGTCCCCTTCTTGGCTGTGACAAAAGTCTGAACTCATTTCAGAAATTTCAACTTTTCTTTCCCTTTTATCACAATTAATATTCGGGTAACTGAAAACTCCTGTATCGCCCCTGCACGTTCCTGCCATCAGTCTGCAAGGCTGCTCCTCCATCTCTCTTACTATTTGGCAGTCTTTGGCATATCACTTCTTACCTGCTTTTTAACAAAAACAAATGAATTCTGTGCATTGCACCTCTTTTCCCCTCACTTCCTTTTTGCACACCGTGTATCAGTGCCCAGTCGTCCCCTTTTCTGGGTCTTATTTCAGTGAGTTCCTTTGTGGAATTTACTAACTTCACAAAAATAATGATGTTAATCTGGGGTGTACATTGAAGAAGCAAGTTCTCACTACAGATGTAACATAAACTATGTTATCATGTGGCATATTAATATTATTTTACAAAAAAACAGAACCATAGGGAACTACAAAAGATTACATACATACAAAACTGAGTTTTGTTGCCCATTTTGCAAAGCCCCTTATCTTTTGACAAAAAATATAAATATTAAAATGCTGACTGAATTGCAGAATATAGCCAAATGGATCATTTTGTCATGTGGGTCTCTATACCATCTCTACTTCAAATATTTATCCAATTTTCCTCTAAAACTATAATATGGCCTCCACCCCACTCTACCCTGTGGCACAGATTCACATGCTCCAATAATTATAGTACAAAGAAATTCCTCTCACATATCGATGACTTAATGTTCCTCCTCCACCATTGTCTCTGTAAATAAAAGTGATTGTCCTCTTTTCTCACCTTAATAGCAACAATTATCTCAATACCTTCTTTTTATAATGTACTGCATTCATACAGAATACTGAAATACAGTAGAAACTATACTGGTCAGCACAGATGCAGTGGCCAGAAAGGTCTGTCCCTGCTGTGTACTGTTCTATTTTCTAAGTTCTTTGGACATCCCTGCTATTTAAAAGTTTGCTTTTCATGTGAACATTTAAATAAGGAATATTATGCCACATGTTGCTCTGATGGGAAGGAATAAATGTGTGAATCTTAGACCACATTTATTTTTCTCCTACCCGGTTTTGGTCTTGCTGGTAGTTGAAAGAACTGGAGAGGAGACAGGTCTCACTGGTGTGGTCGCTGGAGGGCCCAATGTGGCGGATGGTGGTGTGGTGAGAGAACGGGCTCTGGCAGGAAGCGTATAAGAACCAGGAGAAGCCACTGAAATACTCAAATCTGAAAAGAATAAATGTGTCAAATAAATTAAGCACATATTGGCCAAGAATTCACTGGTATAACTCACTGGAGTCTTTAGTCACCACTCTCTTGAGCTCAATTAGAATGCATATGGTAACAAGTCAAGCAATGGTACCAAACCATTGTACTTGTTAACACAGGGAAGTTACTGGACTGGTGAGAACTGTGCAGTCAAACAAAGAGAAGGAGATAGGCACTTCCACCATACAACTAACAGCAACTAATATCAACATTTCCATAAAGTTGCTGGTATTTATGTGGGGAAATGCTGGTGTTCTGAATGGAACCAACAGCATCATTCAGCAAAATCTGAGCTGATGTTTCTCAGTTTACATTGTATATTTTCTTCAAGATTTAATGTTCACTATTAAAATGCAATAAAGTATGTTCAACTAAGTGATATTTATCAATTTCCAGCAAATAAAAATGGAAAACTGTAGCGGTGTGCTACACACAGTGCTGAAATAATGACACACAGTCGGTAAGTCATTTGGAGACTAGTTTATTCAAACTTCGCGTCGCTGGCATTTAAACCCTAGCGCCCGCCTTCTCTGGGCGGAAATGACGTCAGAGGTGCATTACCAAAGTCTCCCCCCGCGCGCTGGCTATTTGTGAGCCGGTTCGCCTGCGCAGAAAGTGGGTTGCCACAAAACATCATTAAAAAGAATAAACAGATTAACTGCAAGAACATTGTCCTGACATTGCTATTTAGCATTGATTCCTAGCTTTATATTTTGCATTTATAATTATGTATCAGTCTAATTGTATTAATTACTATTATAAACGCATGTTGCAACCTGACAGCACAATCTGACAATAAGATTTTCCTCTAAACCCACGTAGATCCTCCCTGCTAACCTGTATTCACAGTTTTGTTCCAAAGCCATTCAATTTTCTGACAGATAATATAGTAACAATTGCTCTCAGAGTGAGAGCATTAGAGAGCCATTGAACATGAAAACAGGTTGGTCAGTCCACTCAGTTAGCAGGAACCATCACCCATACATTTAGATTGGTCCTATGTTAATTCTATTCTTCTTATTATCCCTACATTCCCATCTACTTCTCCCATATTCTATCACTCACACTCCAGGGGTAATTTAGAATGGCCAATTAACCTACCAGCCACCCATCTTCAAAGTTTCAAAGTAAATTGATTATCAAAGTAGACGTATGTTACCATTTAAGATTCATTTTCCTGTGGGCGTTCACAGTAAATACAAAGAAACACAACTGTATCATTGAGAAATTGCCAGTCACACAAACAACCAATGTGCAAAAGACAACAAATGTGCAACATAAATAAACAAATAAATAAATAAATTTTGAGAACATGAGTTCTAGAGTCCTTGAAAGTGAGTCTATAGAACATAGAAAGCCTACAGCACAATACAGGCCCTTTGGCCCACAATGCTGTGCCGAACATGTACTTACTTTAGAAATTACCTAGGGTTACTGAAACCCTGTATTTTTCTAAACTCCATGTACTTATTCAGGAGTTTCTTAAAAGACCCTATCGTATCCGCCTCCACCTCCGTCGCTGGCAGCCCGTTCCATGCACTCACCACTTTGTGATGTGAAAGGAAACTAAAGTACCTAGAGCAGGGGTTCCCAACCTTTTTTATGCTATGGACCTTTACCATTAACCGAGGGGTCTGTGGATCCCAGGTTGGGATCTTCTAACCTAGGCGAAAGCTCTGCAGGCACAGGAAGTATTTGCAAATTCGACTGGTGGTCAGGATTGCACTTAAGCTGTCGAAGCTGAGAGGTAGTGACTTTACCTGTGGCGTTGCCCACGTTGTGCCACTCTAAGGTACACTCACATCTACAAAGCTTCTTAGAATATGATCTACAACTCCTGGTCCATAAATACAGCAGATATTTAAGGGAAGAAGCATGTTACCCGATTCTTCCTGTTCATCAAAGTCTGCTGGGTCAGATCCACTCCTGCTTCGAGATTCTTTGCAGTTTCGAGCCTTGCGTGTGCCCATGTCCTCGTCAGTCATCTCCCCACTGTCTCCCTGCACAGAACCAAACTTTCAGTCAATTAATCCTTGATCAAAAGCACATGACAGTGACTTATGAAAGTCTCAGTTCATACCCTGATGAGTGATTTCTTTATCTTTTTGGCTGTGTTCATTCCCAATGTGTTGTTGCGCTGCAGGTTGGATTTTTCCGTGCTTTTGTTCAAAGTCGCTGTGGCTGTGTTTCCTGTGATCCAGCGTCTGCCTCCAAAGAGTTCAATAACCTGAGCCAGTGTTGGTCCCTCAAACTTGCCTTCCTCCTACATCAAAAACATGGAATTGTACATTAAACGGGCCACCTATCCAAATGAATTAGCTGGCATTCGGGCTCCAAACATATGTCCTCCCACCTCATTTTATCTTATGCTATGACTTTCCATCCCTTCCTCCTCATCACTCATTGTCAGTGCTCTTAATCATTAACCTTCACACATAAATCACATTTTAGCATTTTCTACAGGTCTGCGTTGCCAACTTCTTCTTTCCTTTCACCTCCTTCCAGACACATCAGCTACCCAGGTGCCATTTTTTACGTATTATGCTATACTGCAGCTACAAACTACAAGCTTCATGGCATACATCAATGATCATAAACCTGATTTTGAAGAATTTAAGACGGAGAGAAGAGATAGGGGAGAGAGGAGGAGAGAAGTGGAGAGAGGAGAGAATAGAGGAGAAGAGGCTTTCATTAGTTCAGCATGTCCAGCTGTCCGCCAGCAGGTTGACCTGACGCAAGCTGTCTAAAGCCCAATGGATACATGCAAGTTATAATTTCTCGCACACCCCCTCCAGGGATGATTTGTACAGTTTAGAAACTTCCATTTAAGCTTTCTTCTCCATTGCATTTCTTGCCCTCATTCTCATAAAGTTAACTTTGTTTTGTTTGAGTTTTCTTTATGTCAAAACTATTGCTGCAATGTTTGTACTTGTTTCAAGTAAAATCCATAATAAGTCAAACAAGTGAATCACAAATTTCAAAACTGTAGATCAATAGCTTTTAGTATATTTTCCATATTTTTTCTATCAATCTAAGACAGCAGTTTAAAATGTCTCCTTTGCATAAGTAGAATTTGTGACCTTCGAATTTACAGAAATAGTACCTAAATGCTGTGATGGCTTTGGACTAGAAGACTAAATATTTAGATTATCGTGGCTATCATAGTACATTTTCTCTTTTACAGCTGTGCTTGTAAAATGGCATGAACCTTAAAATAAGATCCACCAAACTGTGCTGCCTTCAGCCAATGTTTCCTGTCAGCATTCAGCTACCAAATTGAAGCAATGGCTTGCATGTACTAGGCTAGGATTTACTGACAGATTTGAAGTGTCACATGGAATTCAACAGGTCACTTTTTTTTAAACACAGCAGATTCTACAGATGCTGGAAATCCAGAGCAGCACATACAAAATGTTGGAGGAACTCAGCAGGTCAGGCAGCAACAATGGAGAGGAATAATGAATCAGCATTTTGGGCTTAGACCCTTCATCTAGTCATGCTTGTAATGTTGGCACTGAGACAAAATATCTCAGAACTGAGACTTTAACTTATTTTCTCTCTTTCTACAGATGCTGTCTGACCTGTTGAGCATCTTCAGCATTTTCTGCTTCTGTTTCAGCTTTCAGATTTCCAACATCTGCAGTTTGCTTTTCCCACTTGGCATTGAACCTCTTGAATGAAGGGAGACTCCTTTTCTACATCAAAGTGCCCAAAATAAAAGTTTCATTTCCTAGCACTGTTCACAATGACACAAACATTGTTCTTTACAAGTCTCTCTCCCCACTCTTTATCAGAGGTCTATTTCTTGCTCAGTAGTATAATACTGAGCATTACATTAGGAAGAATGAACCCTGGTCAATATTGGTTTAACTCAAACCTTTCTGTCTGGGTAAATCTGTTATGTTCGCAAACAGTATATATCTGCTATATATGTTCACTATGTGATGTCTCTTTTGGCAAAAGCTTTTCTCGCCTATCAGTTCCTCTCAACACATTCCTCAAACACAAAGGGGTACTTTTAATTATTTCCTTTCCAAGCTTTAGGGCTTGGATAAAACATTATTTCATAGAAATCAAAGCAGTACTTCACACTCAAAATGCAGTTTGACCAGAATACTATGGCCAGTGAGGATTTGCTCTCGAATCATTTCATACCTAAATCATTTTCAATTTCTCAATTGGGAATTTCAATTTCAATGAACATGCAATTATTATTTTGCTTCTAATAGTTTCTTGCATTCAACTGATGTGTATTTAATTTGATTCTAATCATCAGTTGTCTTTGTAAAATCTTACCTGTTTTTTGAGTTCACCCACCTTCCCTTGTTTGGGATAAATAGAACTGTTTGTTATGAAGAATGGCATTTACTTTTACCATTAGCACAGTCACTGATCTCTGAACATTCCTACTCAGTTTTAAGTTAGCTGGTATCTCTTTACTTTTTCTTTATAGTTATTTGTTAATTTTGCATATTTACCCTGTGAAAGGTCTCAGCCCTAAATGGCGACTATTTATTCATCTGCATAGATGCTGCTTGACCTGCTGAGTTCCTCTAGCATTTTGTGTGTGTTGCTCTGGATTTCCAGCATTTGCAGAATCTTTTGCATTTATTTTCTTAATTAGTTTGTTTTGTTTTCCATCCAATTCTTTGTAGTCTTTTCTGTTAGCCCCATGTGGTTTCCAATAATGCAATATAGAATTGAAAACTATTTCCATTATTATTTCTGATGAAATTACTCTTATGTTTTCTCTTTGTGTGATAATGTATTGGCCTATTGGGTCATGAAGTTCAGAGAAACTGCTTTGCTTCATAACTGTTATTACCATAAATATTTACAATAACATATTGAAAACTCTTAATTTGTTTTCTGATTAAAAGTTTCTTAAACTTCTTGCACATTTGACGTTAAGGGCATCAGAATACACTAGAAAGAGAAAATATTGACATCAAATCAATAGCCAGTGTCCTTGGCAATGTCAATAAACAAGTGCTTTCATAATATTCCTTCATACCCGATTTAAAATATGCAGTTAAAACTGGCATTATGAGCATTATAAGTACTTATTCATTTAAATCACCAACAGATATTTCCAATCTTATAATTCTTAACAATATTCAGAAATATTGTTACAAGGGATTAATTTCCACATACCTGATACAAACTGACATATTGCTTCCTCAGCCATTGCAGTCTTTGGTCAGGAAACTTCTTCATTTTCCTCACAGCCGTTACCAGTTCCTGTAATCCATCATGCACCATTTTAGCAGTGTACTTAGGAGCCACAAAGTGCAATAAGCGATTATCAGTTGTATGGACCCCATACAGCAACGTTATGCAATTTTCCTCCAGGGTCATCTGGGAAAGTTTGTTTTGAATGCAAACAGTATTAAGATCAATTCCTGAATGTCCCATGTAAACAGCTTTCACCACAGACATGTCCAAAAAGCCTTCAACAAGTCCATTTAATGCAATGTGCCCATACAGCTGAAACTTCGTATTACCAACATCTGTGCTATTACCCGGTACTATGCTTTTCACCTTGGCGTTGGTTGGGTTGGCTGTAGGTGGTTTTGACCAAGTCAGAGTACAGTTGTCAGCTTCCAGTTTGAGAAAACAACGTGCTGATAGATGAGCCTCCTGGTCATAGTGTATGACTGTGGACCCTTGCAGGAGAAACTGATGGACGTCAGCTCTAATGGACAATACATACCAAGGAATAAGTTCGGTCTCATGATTAAACGCCTTCTGCTGGTCCTCTGTCCCACTCAGGTCAATCTCACTGGATTGCTCAAAGGAGTCACTCTCTGAGTCTGACAGATCTCCAACAATGAACCTGTGAAGGAGAAGACAGCTAAGATACTGCACGTCTCTGATGAAAACATACACCTGCTTCTCCAGCTGCCAATAGGCTGTGACTCTTCCATAACCTTCCACATGTAGTCACTCCACCAAAATGACTCCACACTCAATTTTCATGGAGCAGGTGGTCACACTGTATTATCATTCATTTAGTAGCATTTCCAGTTTTAGAATTAGTTTGTATGTAAATGAAACAGAACTATGCAATTGTGTCAAAAAGCAATTTAGACTTTTATTTGAGTCAGACTGGCTTGGTTTGTTATTTTAGAAATTACCTCACAAGTGCCACAGCTGAAGGAATGCACCATACCGTAGTCCATTAAAGCAACATACAGCAATATTTATGTTACATGTCTTCAGCGTAAAACAGATTTACAAGTTTAAGGGTGCTAAATCCAACCAGGACAAACTTCTTCTACAGATACACAGTGGAGAGTATCCTGGCTGGTTACATTATGGCCTAGTATGGAAGCACCAATGCCGAGGAACAGGGAAGTCTACAGAAAGTGATGGATATAACCTACTCCATCCCAGGCTAAGTTCGCCCAACCACTGAGCGTACTGACATGAAGTGCTGCCACAAGAAAGCTGCATCCACTATTAAGGATCCCTACCACCCAGGCCAAGGTCTCTCCTCACTACTACCATCAGGCAGCAGATGTAGGATCCCTTGGTCCTATACACTAGGTTCAGGACTGTTTATTGACATACAACCATCAGGTTCCTGAACTAGCATGGATAACTTTACTCACAACAACTCTGAAACTGATACCACAACCAAAAGACTCACTTTCAAGCACACTACAACTCATGCTCTTAGTATTATTTTTGCACTGTTTATCTCCCTTTGCATATCAGTTGTTCATCATCTTTGTTTATGTATAGCCTTTCATAATTTCTATTGTATTTCTATTGTTAAAATGTAGTTTAAAAAATTTTTTGTACCTTTTTAACTACTTCCATGAAACTTCGGCTAATTGGGCAGCTGCTAAATTGGACTAAAATCTACTTGTCCTGATGTGTCCCAATTAATAGGAATCCACTGTATTTTGTCAATCAGTCTTACAGACTTCCACCAGTTTTGGCAAGAATATATCAATAAGGTCTGAAATTTGACCAGCATCTGGACACTTGACCCAATCTTGATAGCTCTTGCTTGACTTTCACCTTCCAGAAAAAATCCCTGTCATAGAAAGATTAGACACGAAGGGAAAGATTTCATGCCAGGGTTGTGGATTTTCCAGCCTAGGTCATGGCTGTGATGGAATCAGTGAACAAGCTGGCCAGCAGAATGACAGACATCTGTTCCTAGAATAGTGACTGTGGACCTCCTTTGGGGGTCAAGTTCTGTTATACAATCAAACACTAATTCACTTTTGGTTTGTGCGCACACACACACACACACACACACACACACACACACGCACACACACGCACACACACGCACACACACGCACACACACACACACACACGCACACACAATGCTGCAGGAAATCAGGTCAGGCTGCATCTATGGAGAGGAATAAACAGTGAACATTTTGTGGTCTTAGCCCGAAATATTGACTGTTTATTTGTTTAGACCATAAGACCAAAAGACATAGGAACAGAATTAGGCCATTTGGCCTATTGTGTCTGCTCTGCCATTCAATCATGGCTGATCCTTTTCTTCTCTCCTCAACCCCAGTTCCTGGCCTTCTCCCTGTAACCTTTGATGCAATGTCCAGTCAAGAACCTATCAATCTCTGCCTTAAATACACCCAACAGCCTGGGCTTTACAGCTGCATGCGGCACCACCTTTGGGTAAAGAAATTTCTCTGTGTCTCTTTTTTGAGAGGGCACCCCTCTATCTGAGACTGTGCCCTCATCCTAAACTTTCCCACCATGGGAAACATCCTTTACACATCTACTCTGTCTAGTCCTTTCAACATTCAAAAGATTTAAGTGAGATCCCCCTCATCCTTCTGAATTCTTTCTGAAGTGCAGACCCAGATCCATCAAATGTTCTTTGTATGATAACCCTTTCATTCCTGGAATCATCCTTGTGAATCTCCTCTAGACGCTCTCCAATACCAGCACATCTTTTCTAAGATGAGGGGCCCAAAACGGTTCACAATATTCAAGGTGAGGCCTCACCAGTTCCTTATAAAGCTTCAGCATCATATCCTTGCTCTTGTACTCTAGACCTTTTGAAATGAATGCTAACATGGCATTTGCCTTCCTCACCACTGACTCAACCTGCAAGTTAACCTTCAGGGTGTTCTGTACAAGGGCTCCCAAGTCCCTTTGCATCTCAGATTTTTGGATTTGCTCCATTTACAAAATAGTATGCTCATTTATTTCTACTACCAAAGTGCATGACCATGCATTTTCAAACACTGTATTTTATTTGTCACTCTCTTGCTCATTCTCCTAATCTGTTAACTCCTTCTGCATCCTACCTGTTTCCTCAACATTACCTGCTCCTCCACCAATCTTCATATCATCTGCAACCTTGGTAACAAAGCCATCTATTCCATCATCTAAATCATTTATATACAGCATAAAAAGAAGTGGTCCCAATATTGAACCCTGCAGAACACCACTAGTCACTGGCAGCCAACCAGAAAAGAATCCTTTTATTCCCACACACTGCCTCCTACCAATCAGCTTATGCTCTAACCATGTTAGTACCCCTTTCCTGTAATATCATGGGCTCTTAACTTGGTAAGCAGCTTCATGTTTGGCACCTTGTCAAAGGCCTTCTGAAAATCCAAATATACAACATCCACTGCATCTCCTTTATCTATCCTACTTGTAATCTCCTCAAAGAATTCCAATAGGTTCATTAGATAGGATTTTCCATGAAGGAAACCATCCTGACTTTATATTATCTTGACCTGTGTCACCAAGTAATACCTCACTTCATCCTTAACAGTTGACTCTAACATCTTCCCAATCACTGAGGTCAGGTTAACTGGTCTATCATTTCCTTTCTGCTGCCTTCCTCTTTTCTTAAAGAATGGAATGACATTTGCAATTTTCCAGTCCTCTGGCACCATGCTAGAGTCCAATGATTTTTCAAAGAGCATTTTTACTGCCACTACAATCTCTAATGCTACCTCTTTCAGAACCCTAGGGTGAAGTTCATCTGGTCCGGGTGACTAATATACCTTTAGGTCTTTCTGCTTTTTGTGCACCTTCTCTCTTGTCATAGTAACGGCATCCACCGCTCTTCCTTCACGCACTACAACATCAGGCATACTGCCAGTCTCTTCCACAGTGGTGCAAAATACTCAGTTAGTTCATCAGCCATCTCCTTGTCCCCGTTACTATTTCTCCTGCCTCATTTTCTAATGGTCCTATATCCACTCTCATTTCTCTTTTATTTTTAACATACTTGAAAAAACTTTTACTATCCACTTTGATATTATTTGCTAGCTTGCTTTCATATTTCATTTTTACCCTTCTAATGACTTTTTTAGTTGCTCTCTGTAGGTTTTTGAAAATACCTCCCAATCCTCTAACTTCCCACTAATTTTTGCTTTGTTGGATGCCCTTTCTTTTGCTTTTACAATAGCTTTGACCTCCCTTTGTCTGCCACAGTTGTACTATTTTACCATTTGAGTATTTGGAATACATGTGTCCTGCACCTTACTCATTTTCTCCAGAAATGCACACTATTGCTGCTCTGCTGACATCCCTGCCAGCAGCTCCTTCCAATTTACTTTGACCAACTCCTCTCTCGTACCACTGTAATTTCCCTTACTCCACTGAAGTACTGCTACATCAGACTTTACTTTCTCCCTATCAAATTTCAAGCTGGACTCAATCATTTTGTGATCACTGGTTCCTAATGGTTCTTTTACCTTAAGCTCCCTAATCACCTCCGGTTCATTACATAACACCCAATCTAGTATAGCTGACCCCCTAGTAGGTTCAATGACAAACTGCTCTAAAAAGCCATCTCTTAAAATCTGCCATGACTCCCATGATTTCCTTCAGTAGATGCTGTCTGAGCTGTTGAGTTCCTCCAGCATTTTGGTGTGCTGATCTTGATCTCTAGCATCTTCAGAATTTCTTGTTTTTATGATTTACTTCTGGTCAGCTACATACTGCAGTGTCCTGACGTTACCTGCAGCAAATGCACTCACGTGGAATTTTCAAACAACTTTTGGCACGGCATGGAGAGAAAAGCGGAAAAACAACCCCTTCCACATCGCTCATGATTTCTGCCAATCAGATTCCTAAGTTAATGGTGGCAGCTCAGAAGAATGTTATGACCTATAACATGTTATGTATTCCCCATAAGATGCACAAGGATATAGCATGAATCTATCTCTAAAATACATATCAGATATTCTGTGTAACTCCGTCATGTAGACTTTTAACCTGAGGTCCAGGATTTGATACCTGTGTCTGGACCAAAGGTTAAATCAGACAGCAGGAACATGGCATCATGAGAATCAGAAACAGAATCAGAATCAGGGTTATTATCACCAGCATGTGCTGTGAAATTTGTCATGAAACAGAAGCCATTCAGCCTGTGCAGTGTGCCTACTGCTTCAGCGGATCAAAACGGCTATACTGTAATTGAACTACATTTCTGTTCTTTAAGTCCAAATCAATTAAAGCTATTATGGAAATATCTATCAGTATTGGTTGTTTATCATTCACAAGAAGAACTCCCAATTTCATTCCTGAGCACTAGGGTCATTTGGCTCATCAGTCCCTGCAATCCATTGTACGAAAAGAAACCCAACGCCTAGAAACCAGTTCTAATAATTCTCAATCCAAGCAAATATCTCCCACAGTCAAAACAGAAAAAGGCTCCAAAGATAAACATAGTTTGAATCCCATGTGCATATATTCAGTTGTACCAATTAGGAGTGAATAGGTACAATGGGTAGGGTGTGGGCAAGCAAAATTCCTGCTTGGTATTAGGGCTGAAACTGTTTAAATCTCCCAGGTGTCATTGCAGTTTTGGAACCAAGGCTTGCATCTGACCTAGAAAGAATTAATAGCCTGACAGATGACAATGGACAGGTTAGAAAGCAAACTGCTTCAATCCAGTGGACTCTTTGCCTTTGGTCTATTGTGATGTAAGTAAATCACTTTGGAGTGAGGGTTGCTATTGGTAATTTGCTGATAATATTAAGTGCTTGGCCTTCTTGGCTACCCCAAATGTATACCTCAAACAGCAAACCCCTCACCACACCCATCAAAGTAACAGCTTCCTGCCACCTGCAACCCCAGTATTAAAAAGGTGGTGGGCAAGAATGCAAAATAAATGGGAATTTTAGTCGATCAGTCTTATGGGATTAAAAATGGATATGTTTGATCACAGTGGGTTATCAGTTTTGGAAACAGCACGCATTCCAAGAAGCTGCATGAACACATATGAAAACATAATTCATGCAAACTTGTGTGTTTTTTTTCTTTGACGATGATGCAACATGGCTGACATTCAACTTACAATATTTGATTGGACTCTGAAGATGCCTTTGCCCTGGATGTGCTTCAGAAATAAAAGAATAGAGGAAATAAGATACAGAAACAGAAAACCACTTGGACCACAATGAAACAGAAGTTAATTAGCCAGTGAAGGAACCAAATGGTTAGCTGATGGGTTGCTGCATACAAAATAATATGTAACAAAATACTTCTGAGCTAATATAATAGAAAACCTCTCAAACATTTGGATAAGTATATTATACATTAGCTTCATTGTTTAACGCCTGAATCCAATTTGTGCTCAGTTCCACATTTGGCCCAAAGGTATTGTGAAATGTGGGGTGATGCTTGTTTAGAAAAGTTGAATGCTAACAGTTTGGTAAAGTGCCTGCATCATTTTCAAAGAATTTATTTGTGACCATGTTGTTGCACCTAGCTAATTTTTGCTTTGTTACCTGCATTTCTGATGTAAGAGTTTGGAGAAAAGATCCAATGCTAATTTATCTGGCCCCTTCTACGGTAATTAAACAAAGACTAAATTTGTATGGCATTTTAGAGTGAATTTGGTGTCAAAGACTGAATTGGATGGACGGCTTTTGAAAGTATGTAGAAGACATCTGTCAGAGTTCTGTCTGGATTAGAGTCTAGTATTTATGAGGAAAGTTTGGGCAAACTTGGATTGTTTCCTCTTGAACGTCAGAGGTGAAAGGTCCAGCAAGGCACGTGCAAGGTTAGCATTCATTTTGAGAGGACTAGAAGGAATGAAAGAATTAATGTATGAAGAGTGCTTGATGGCTCAGGACCTGTACTCACAGCAGGAGTTTATTTAAAGTGGAGGCTCTTGATTAGTCAGGGCAACAAAGGTTAGGGTAGAAGGCAGGAGAACTGGGTTGCGAGGGATAATAAATCAGCCATGATGGAATGGTGCAGCAGTCTCAATGGGTCGAATGGCCCAAATCTGCTCCTTTGTCTTGTGGACAACCTGATAGAACTTCATCAAATAATGAGAAGCAATAGACAGGGTAGACCAAGAGAATCTCTCTCCCAGGGTAGAAATGTCAAATGCAAGAGGGAAGGAAATTGAATGGAGATATGTAAGCCAAGTTTTGAGATTTTTAAAAGAACACAGAGAGTGATGGCCATAATGTGCTGCCAGGAGTGTTGGTCGAACCAGATATGATAATGGCACTTAAGCAGTTTTTAGATTGGCATTTGAAAATGCAGGGACTGGAAGGTTACGAGCAGGCAGAAGGTGGTACTTTAATTTTGCATCATATTTAGCACAGATATCATGGGCTAAAGAATCTGTCCACGTGCTGTACTGTTCTATGTTCGAAAGGTAGGGACAACACTTTCAGCTCACTGTAACAAAATCAAGCTTCACTCATAAATTAAGTCATCATTCTACACCAAACATTAGTGCCAATCAATGGCATAAATCCAAATCTAAGCACAAAGCTACTTCACCATATTCCAGGATGCATAATATATTTCTAACATAAGAAACAACAAGGAAGTGACATAAAGACAGGGTCCAGTGATGCCAATGTGAGGAGGAATGGTAGCAGTTGGCATAACACCATTACTGCGCCAGTTGTAAGGTCAGGGTTCAATTCCCACTGCAGTCTGCCAGGATGATGTCTGTACGCTCTCTCCGTGACTGAGTGGGTTTCCTCTGGGTGATTTCATTTCCTCTCACATTCCAAATACAAACAGTTAGTGTCAGCACACTGTGGGTACACCATGTTGGCACCAGACTGATGGCAACACTTAGGGGCTGCCCAGCACAGTCATCGCTGATTTGACTTGATGCAAATAATGCAATTCACTATATGTTTCAATGTACAAGTGACAAATAAATCTAATCTTTATCAAGTTTATCTTTATAATTGTGGAATTTATAATAAAGTCCAACACCCATGGAAAATCTCTAAGTGAGTTACAAGTACTATGAGGAACATCACATTCTACGTTTAACAATAAACTCTGTTCTTGGGTGTAGTTGTTATTCGGTTTAGTCATCTCTGTGAGTCACATTGTGCATTTTATACAATACATCGGATAAAAATCACTTACACCATTAGCAAATGGTTCTAACACTTACTGATATTTGCTTCTATCTTTGAATGAGTTCTTCCTTGAAGTGCCACTATCACCGCTACTTTCTTCCCCTTCTTCACACTCCAGGCTTCTGTTACAGCTTCGAATGGTCTGGAGAATGTTATTCACTGTGGACTCTTTCTCTGTATTATTTAATCCATCTTTTCCAATTCGCTGCAGAAAATGTTCCTGGCCATTGTAGTCTGCAATAAACTAGGAACATCCATTTAACCAAGTCAGCAACTGCTGGTAACCCCAACACCAGACAAACCATAAAACTGGAAACTTTAGAAGAAACACATGTCAGAAAAACAAATTCAGTTAGCAACCTCCCCATCAGCACAGTGTAAAGTCTGAATTTTTTGGAAGAGCTCCATGTATTTGGAGAAAACTACATATCTTCCTGAATACAGACAATTTATATTCTATGCTTCATAACAGCCCCCATTGAACTTCACTTGTCTACATAAAGCATGTGAAGCCAGTACATGGATCTGTCTCAGTATTCGTTGTCATACTTAAGGGCCAAAAAGGTACAGTGACCAAAATTATATCTATTATCTCAATAATGGCTCCTTTTCCTTGTTCCCAGAAACATTTTATCTGCTAAACCACAAATGTCCATGGTAAGTAATAGGATGCCTGTGTTTTCAAAGAAGCTGTGATTGGTGCAGGAAGGTGAGTATGAATGAATATATTCCTCCATATTCAGAGTCAGATTTATTTGTCACACACACATCAAAACGTACAGTGAAATGTGTCGTTTGTGCTAACAGCCAACACACCTAAGGACATACTGGGATCTACCTGTAAGTGAGCCATATATTCCGGCACCAGTGTAGCACGCCTATAAAGCTTGGCAGAACAACAGAGAACAAACAAAATGGAACAAAAGCAATAAAATAATCCTGTTTAGTCTCTCCCACCCGCACAGACAGTCCTCCAACTCTAGGACAAGCCTCTCTCAGCCTTCCTTTCTTCGGACTTCAGCCACTGGGCTACGACTTTGAGACTTCTGATCTATCTTCAGACTCCGATCTTCAGTACTGAAATCCAGTCGAGCCAGCAGTGACCGACCAGCCCTTATGGCTCCTGCTCACACATAAATGTACCGACCTGGGACAGACAGCCCAGCAATCACAGATACCCATAGTCCCTGTGCCTACATCACTGGAGCTTTGAGTCAGGATATGGATGTCCTTTGAACCATGTGCACATCGCTGGCCTTTCAAGTGTGGAGCGGAGGTCTGGACTCTGGATGTCTTTTGTCCCATGTCCGCATTACTGGCCTTTCAAGCGCTGAGATCTTATGTCTGGATGTCCTTCAACGTCCACCTTTGAATGCAGAGCAGAGATCTAACCTCTATCTCTTCCACTTCCATGTCCGTGAGCCTTAACCTGACCTCTAACTCCCTACATCCCTGTCCCTAAACCCTAAGCTGACCTCCAACTCCCTACATCCCTGTCCCTAAGCTGACCTCCAACTCCCTACATCCCTGTCCCTAAACCCTAAGCTGACCTCCAACTCCCTACATCCCTGTCCCTAAACCCTAAGCTGACCTCCAACTCCCTACATCCCTGTCCCTAAACCCTAAGCTGACCTCCAACTCCCTACATCCCTGTCCCTAAACCCTAAGCTGACCTCCAACTCCCTACATCCCTGTCCCTAAACCCTAAGCTGACCTCCAACTCCCTACATCCCTGTCCCTAAGCTGACCTCCAACTCCCTACATTCCTGTCCCTAAACCCTAAGCTGATCTCTAACTCCCTACATCCCTGTCCCTAAGCTGACCTCCAACTCCCTACATTCCTGTCCCTAAACCCTAAGCTGACCTCCAACTCCCTACATTCCTGTCCCTAAACCCTAAGCTGACCTCCAACTCCCTACATCCCTGTCCCTAAACCCTAAGCTGACCTCCAACTCCCTACATCCCTGTCCCTAAACCCTAAGCTGACCTCCAACTCCCTACATCCCTGTCCCTAAACCCTAAGCTGACCTCCAACTCCCTACATCCCTGTCCCTAAACCCTAAGCTGACCTCCAACTCCCTACATCCCTGTCCCTAAGCTGACCTCCAACTCCCTACATTCCTGTCCCTAAGCTGACCTCCAACTCCCTACATTCCTGTCCCTAAACCCTAAGCTGACCTCCAACTCCTTACATCCCTGTCCCTAAACCCTAAGCTGACCTCCAACTCCCTACATCCCTGTCCCTAAACCCTAAGCTGACCTCCAACTCCCTACATTCCTGTCCCTAAACCCTAAGCTGACCTCTACCTCCCTACATCCCTGTCCCTAAACCCTAAGCTGACCTCCAACTCCCTACATTCCTGTCCCTAAACCCTAAGCTGACCTCCAACTCCTTACATCCTTGTCCCTAAACCCTAAGCTGACCTCCAACTCCCTACATCCCTGTCCCTAAACCCTAAGCTGACCTCCAACTCCCTACATTCCTGTCCCTAAACCCTAAGCTGACCTCCAACTCCCTACATTCCTGTCCCTAAACCCTAAGCTGACCTCTACCTCCCTACATCCCTGTCCCTAAACCCTAAGCTGACCTCCAACTCCCTACATTCCTGTCCCTAAATCCTAAGCTGTCCTCCAACTCCCTACATTCCTGTCCCTAAACCCTAAGCTGACCTCCAACTCCCTACATTCCTGTCCCTAAACCCTAAGCTGACCTCTACCTCCCTACATCCCTGTCCCTAAACCCTAAGCTGACCTCCAACTCCCTACATTCCTGTCCCTAAATCCTAAGCTGACCTCCAACTCCCTACATTCCTGTCCCTAAACCCTAAGCTGACCTCCAACTCCCTACATCCCTGTCCCTAAACCCTAAGCTGACCTCCAACTCCCTACATTCCTGTCCCTAAACCCTAAGCTGACCTCCAACTCCCTACATCCCTGTCCCTAAACCCTAAGCTGACCTCCAACTCCTTACATCCCTGTCCCTAAACCCTAAGCTGACCTCCAACTCCTTACATCCCTGTCCCTAAACCCTAAGCTGACCTCCAACTCCCTACATTCCTGTCCCTAAACCCTAAGCTGACCTCTACCTCCCTACATCCCTGTCCCTAAACCCTAAGCTGACCTCCAACTCCCTACATTCCTGTCCCTAAACCCTAAGCTGACCTCTACCTCCCTACATCCCTGTCCCTAAACCCTAAGCTGACCTCCAACTCCCTACATTCCTGTCCCTAAACCCTAAGCTGACCTCCAACTCCCTACATCCCTGTCCCTAAACCCTAAGCTGACCTCCAACTCCTTACATCCCTGTCCCTAAACCCTAAGCTGACCTCCAACTCCTTACATCCCTGTCCCTAAACCCTAACCTGACACTAGCACAACCATCCATACAAGCCTAAAAAACAACTGGGTCCCATCCATGATCTCGACAGAGGCCGCAGCTTGGTGCCACCTTAGTTTAAATTAAAATAAATTAATTGAGAAATACAGTTTTATTAGTAGCACTTGCAAAAGTTTTTTAAAAAAGCAGAAAAACATATTCCGCTTTATGCGTTGTGAACTGTGAAATCCATTACTGCAATTTGAATATAGTCAGTTATGCTGTGGGTGAAAAAATGTAAGCATCATAAAACAGAAGTCATAACTCTACATGGTTAATTTGCTCCCAGAATCTCCAAGAAAAATACTACTGTTGCATAAACTTAATGAGTATTAATTTTCATTACAAGTCCCGAGACTTCTTACCTCAAAGGTGTCCTCCTGAGATTCACAGCGTGAGTGGAATTTCATCAAAGTGGCTGCACCATCTAGAACATCACATAACTCCTTCAGAAAGACTCCGCAGAAGGGAACCACTTTGCACCCCGGGATATTGAGAGCACGGCTCACAACTCTGCGGTATTCAGCTGATGTTTCATGTTGTGCCATCGCATCTTTCAGGCTTCTCATAGTTTCAATGTCTGACTGGTCCATAAATTGCCACATCTTCAGAACCTTCCTAGACCTGCAGTAAGCGACAACCAAACCTTCTTAAGCGATGTTTAACACACTTTTCTCTAATAGCAGGCCCTAATGGGCTGGTGAATATAAAAAACAGAATATTTATTCCTTTGGAAACACTTTGCCACAAGTATTGTGCTGTAACAATAATTCATGGCAAATGATGAGGTGGAATACATAATCAATATTCAGATCTGCATATTTTATTTCTACTTAAGTGAAAAAGCTAAAGGAGAAATCTGATAAACAGAATAATATTTGCCTAACAAGACGACGTTTACTTTAACTATGGATGTGATGGGAGTGCACATGGATTAGGATACAGATGGACCTGCACCTGAATATACCCTTAAACTGAATTGGATAAGCTTATATTTGTGCAAGATCAGCAACATCCCTCATCATTAAAATCTCCAAATATCAGATTATGCAACCCACCCCCCACCCCCCAGGCCCGATGGCTTGCGACATCAGTCACAAAAATTGTCAATAGTGCAGAATCAGCTGCAGGCAGCTGCTCATAGGTGGGAAGGGTTAAAGACAGGATGAGGATGAGTGCAGTCTCCAGACAAAAGAGATCTTTAAGTTGAGACTGCTGGAGCCACTCCTGCTCACTGCAGATGAGATAAGTGATCCAACAAATAGGGGACAGTAGTTTTACTAACTTCAAAATATTACCAGCTGTCAGCTTGTAGTTTCTATTGTGAATGGTGATTGATCTTGCAAGTAAAGAATTCAAAAAATATACAGTTCGCTAAATGATCAATATCCATAACTGTAAGTGAATTCTGCATAAAATTGGCATTTTTCTGCTCAGAATTCAGAACTGTGTGGTGACAGGGATCATTCTGTTCTCTTTGTGCACAAGTAAAATAAAGTGTGGTTGAGTCAAAGGAGTGTGTGTATTCTGGATCCAGTTACTTCTTTTTATTTTATTACTGGCAACAACATGTAAACTCAGTGGCCACTTTTTTAAGTGCACCTGTGCACCTGCTTGTTTATGCAAACATCTAATCAGCCAATCATGTGGCAGCAACATAAAAGTATGCAGACATGGTCTTAAGACGTTCTGTTGTTGTTCAGACATAACATCAGAATGAGAAAGGAATGTGACCTAAGTCACTTTGCCTGTGGAAAGATTGTTGGTGCCAGATGGGGTGGTTTGAGTATCTCAGAAGCTGCTGATCTCCTGGGATTTTCACACACAACAGTCTCTAGAGTTTACAGAGAATGGTGTGAAAAACGAATAAAAAAACATCCAGTCCAGTGAGTGGCAGTTCTATAGGAAAAAATGCTTTACTAACGAGAGAGGTCAGAGGAGAATGGCCCAACTGGTTCAAGCTAACAGGAAGGCGACAGTAAATCAAGTAACCATGTGTTATAACAGTGGTGAGCAGAAGAGCATCTCTAAATGCACAATATGTCAAACCTTGAACTGAATGGACTACAATAGCAGAAGACCATGAACATACACTCAGTGACCACTTTATTAGGTTAGGGAGGAATAGTACCTAATAAAATAGTCACTGAGTGTACATTTCACACATAGTTGCATTTCTTTGACTGTGACAGTATAACCAGACCTATTTGTCTATTTGATTATACTGTCACAGTCAAGTTAATCACCACTGGAATTTATTTCATCCCATCTTAACTTGTAGCTCAAAATTGTATTTGCACATCCAATATATCCGAGTTACAACAGAACCATGAAGCTTGAGTTTTAGACAAGGCCAGGCGTTAGGGCTCATCTAAATGAGGCACTATGAGACCTCATTGAAACCTATCAAATGGTGAAAGATCTGGATAGAGTAGATATGGAGAGGATATTTCCTATGATGGAAGAATCTAAAGCCAGAGGACCCAGCCTCAGAATAGAGGGGAATCCTTTTAGAATGGAGATGCGGAGGAATTTCTTTAGCCAGAGAGTGATGAATCTGTGGAATTCTTTGCCACAGGCAGCTGTGGAGGCCAAGTCTCTATAATATTTAAGGCAGAGGTTGATAGATTCCTGATTGGTCAGGACATAAGGGAATACGGGAAGATTGGGGCTGAAAGGAAAACTGGATCAGCCATAATGAAATGGTGAGCAGACTTGATAGACTAAATAGCCTAATTCTGCTCCTATATCTTATGGTCTTATGGCTTTTGGTATGTTGAAAATTGATGCAATGTTTTATAGTATAATTTCTTATACATTCACCATTGCTGGAAAACTTTTAAGTTGATAACACAATTCTTCAGTGAGGGAAAAAATAGTGGACTTGGAATATACGAACTGCAGCATGGGTTTCTTCCTTGCAAATATACAACAATTAGATGGATGATAATAATAGTAAATTATTAGACTATGAGATCCACTATCACCCAAAACAGTTCATTTCAATATAAAATTCTTGCATAAACTTTTAACTCTAGATTTTTCTTTCAAATCCTGTGGAACTAAGGGCTTTTATGACCTAACTTATCTAAAGCATTTCTTGATTAAGTGCCAGGAGAACAATTTATGATCAAAGTAGCTCATACATAACATGGAAAAATGCACTCTAATCTTAACTTTGAACTTCTTCCAGTAAAGCAATAAATCAACGATACCTGAGGCCTGCCAGGAATTCCATCACAGCATTGTAATTACCCATGTTCCAGCAACACTTAGCCACATGGACCAAGTAAGAGAACACTTCTCTCTTCTCCTCCATGGAGCCGGCCGTCAGGATCAGCCACGTCACCCAGGAGCTCACCTGAAATATGATGAGTTTACATCCGTTAATGCACTGGATCCATTCGTTATCGAATCTACTGATCGCATACTTTGTTGCTTTAACAACATGAAGAAGTGATTCAGAGAGGATTCTGGTGGAAGTATAGAATTCAGATGACAACACCTCCCACTCACCTGCACAGGGACTTTGAAACTTCAGGAACTTGTGGGGTGGTAGTGCAGCAGAGCAGAACTTTCCACGTGCAACAAGGTAGAACAAAAAATAGGTTTGCCAATTCTCATTCCTTAGCAAAACTATGGATATAATTTACGACTTTTACTTTCTTCCATTGCGGATTTCCACAGAGCCATTGCTGGTTTAGAGCTTTCTTACTATGGCAGTCTGTTGACTAGGCTTTGTGTGAATACTGTCCAGAGCAACAGTTCCCAACCTGGGGTCCACAGACCTCTTGGTTAATGGTAGGGTCCATGGCATAAAAAAGGTTGGGAACCCCTGGTCTAGAGAAAGGGACTGGACAGATCATCCAAGTTCACAGATTCATTCTTCAAGACCACAGATGATCCCATGCCCCTTGCCACTTCCCCCATTTAAAATATTAATCAAACATTAACTGGGAAATGTTACTGTGCTAAAAATAAAAAATAGAATTACTATAAGTACTACAACATTAATATCTTGCCATTATTGGGGCAATCAAATTTCCTTCTATACTAGAAACTAATATGCCATTTGAGTTGTTAAGATTGTCCAATAGCTATGTTTCTGCTAAGAACTATTCCTTTCATGATTATTTCAATAAAAGGTATTCAAATTTACACATTATAATTGGTACTTGAACTCTTATTCTTTGATTTTTAATCCAGGTCAGTGAAACTGATTGGAAGCATAAATACTGTCTGTCTGGCTTTCTCTCTCACCACAGATGATCCATGAACAATTGAGTATTTCCCAGATTTTCCATTTTCACTTCAGATGTCCAATATTCAAAGTATTTTGCCTGATGGAGGGTATTCAGAGCTTTCAGATCAGCCAAAAGTTCAAGGTGCATATTACCTTTCCACAGAATACTTTCACAATTATGATTGCTTTGAATGACAAGTTCTTTAGAAATGTGCACTGAGGTAGGTAATTACTATACTGGTGCATGAGAATTGCACATGATGAATTATGAAAGAAAATTACATTCCTTTGTAAACATCTACTGATACCTTTTGTATCTTCTCAATGTGTACTAAAATGTATGGTGCCAGAGCTTCATTTATGACAGGCAAAACAAATGGTAGACAGTATCTGAAAATCCTTTACATTAATACTCATTTATTTTCCTCACTATGGATTGAAGTGCAAATGAAAACCACCTTGTGATTTACTATGCTGCCTTTCAGGTGAGATGTTAAACAAAGGTCGTGAACTGGTGAATTTGAAGGTCCAAAATATTTTTTCTCAAAGTAAAGCAGGAATATTTCCTAGTGCTCTAACCAATGAATACTAAATTTCAAAAAAATTAATTTACTAGCAATCTTTGTCACTGATGTTTATTGTTTGTGGGCATGGAATGTGATAACATCTGCATTCACTTTGAGAATAATGATCAGACCTTAAAATATTTAATTCTACTTTGAGGTCTTAATAACGCTACCTAAATCCTGAGAATTAGCTACATATTTTTATTGCAGGAGAACTTAGCAAAAATTCCAGGTAATATTTGTCAAATAGGCGCTTCTAGAAAACTGCTTTACTAAGATGATAGTAGAAATCTTCTCTTTTATTAAACTGACTAATACATTTTGAAAGTAAAATATTCACTTTCCAAAGGTCCTTTGAGGGATTCTGGTGGATGTAGAGATTCCTATCATATTTAAAACATAACCCTGTTGAGCACATCAGCTTCATAGCATTCAGAACTATAGGCCAAAGCCTAGGCACCAGATTTAGTCCAATTTTTTTTTTGGCCAGCATGGTTACGGTGGTCTTTTGTACCATATGTCCCTATGAGAGCTGAAGAACCATGGACCGGAATCTGCAGGGAGCAGAGGAACGAAGTGTATTTGAACTGCACAACATGGTTAAATGAAGAATTCAAGTGAAGCACTATAAAATATGTTGATATTACTCCCATGTTCCAGCTGGGGAAATATACTCAGTGGCCACTTTATTAAGTACCTCCTCTACCTAATGAAGTGACTACTGGATATATGTTTATGGTCTTCTGCTGCTGTAGCCCACCCACTTCCAGGTTCAATGTATTGTGCCTTCGGAGCTGCTCTTCTGCACACCGCTACAGAACGTGTGGTTATTTCAGTTACTCTCGCCTTTCTGGCAGCTTGAACCAATCTCACCTCAGAATGCCTTCATTATCAAGGCATTTTTGCCCACAGAACTGCCACTCACTGAATGTTTTTTTTCCCACACCATTCCCTGTAGATTCCAGAGACCGTTGTGTGTGAAAATCCAGGAGATCAGAAGTTTCTGAGATACTGAAACCATCCCATCCAGCACCAACAATCATATCACAGTCAAAGTCACTTAGATCACAATTCTTCCACATTCTGATGTTTTGGCTGAACAGCAACTGAGCCTCTTGACCGTGTCTGACTGACTGAGTAGATATTTGTATTAATAAGGTGTACCTAATAAAATGGCCACTGGGTGGAAGCTCATTGTTTTCTGAATTGTAAACTAAACCTGCATTTGTGGAAATAACCAGTTCTTTACCGCCTGGGATTCTGTTCGGTTTGGCACTATATAGAGCAAGGAAATAAACATTTTGTGATGGTTTATATCTGGGTTATCATCCAAATGCATTTTAAAGGGCACTCTAGTCAACTTTTTTCTGCCTAAAATCAATGCTTGCCAATTTCCAAAGCATTAAAAATTAACTGACAGTAACTGAAACACAGAACTAAAACGCACCGATAATACTTGAAACCCATTTCCTGTGGCATTCCTGTCATGGTCCCCTCTGGCAATCCCCCACCTTGCTATTTACTTCAGGAATTGGGCCTCAATCCCCTCGTTTAGTTTCCATTACTAGCTACACACACCTGCTTCCATCAGAAAATGCAGGATAAAGACCCTGTGATCACAAGGAGCTGCCAGTTCATGGGTCGACTCCGGTGTGAGTTACCTTGTTTCATAGTTCTTAGGACTGCCAGTTTTAAGTCTAGCATCGCTCCTAGATACTGATTCCATGCTCGCTATGTCAGTAACGCCTCCCGACTCTGCCTCTGTGCCCATGTTCTGCACTTGGGTTCGTCCACTGCCACACTCATGTAACAATTCCTGCCCATCTCAACAGGTAGAGGACTTAAACTCCAAGAATATAACTCACACCTTCCAGGATAGTTCACATTTCCTTGGGACTTTGCTTCATGAACTCCAACCCAACTCTCAACAAATAAACTAGGTATTAATACTTCCCTCCTCAGTTTGGATATTCTTTAAAGGGGCAGCCAGTATTCTCCTGACAATTGGTCATTTCAAATACTGCACTGTGGGGCTGGGGCCAACTTGGATGTTTTTCCTTGGGGAAACACCTTTTTCCCCAGGGAAATGCTTTTCCTCGGGGTCACCAGAATATGACTGGGAATAAGAACTTATAAAGCTATTTCAAATTGTGGTGGTGTCAAGTTCCTTTTCAGTTGATGCTAGCTGACAGGCCCCGAGCTGAACTTTCAGAATATGAATGGGTATTCAGACTGCAGGTCCAACCTGTGCTGGGCGAGGAACTACAGACAATCATGGCCCTTAGGTTAACTTCCTTATTTCTATTCAGGCAAAGAGTCTGCATTTGGAATCATGTTCCTTTTTGCAGAATGATAGAGACAACACTGGTTAATTTAGAGAACAAGAACACCAGAATGGAAATTTTGATTTTCTGCACTAACACGATAGCACCAAAAGTTGTTCATCTTTGCTGGCTCTTTAGCCTTTGCTGTGAGTAGAGTTCAGTGTCCACTAAATATTGAAGCACCACAAATACATCAAACCAGGGAGGTCATGCTGGAGTTAAATAAATACCAGTTTTGGCCACAACTGGAGTACCATATATAGCTTTGGTCATCATATTACATGAAGGATCTGATGGCAATTTGCAACGTTTTATGAGAACTCTGAAGGGGCTAGTGAACTGCAAGCAAAATTTTTTTAATCTGGGATCTCTTACTTTGAAAGAAGAGAATTTCAGGGGTAGAAAATAAAATGAGTCAAAATTCTAAATGGCATAAATGAAAATTCCCTGGAATGACAGATTTCCTTTTGTCCCTATAAGGGGTGGGGGGAAGAAGATGTCAGAAGTAAGTTCTTTGCACAGAGAGTGGAGAGTGTGTGGAACACCCACCAGGGTTGGTGGTAGAGGCAGATATATTAGGGTCATTTATTTAGGAAACTCTTAAGCAGGTTCATGGATGATAGAAAAATGGAGATCTGCATAACAGGAAAGGGTTGGATTTTTCTTAGAGTACGTTTACAAGTAAACACAACATCATAGGCTGAAGGGCCTGTACTGTGCTCTATGATCTCTGTAAACAGAAAACTTCAGACTTAAAAAGAGAATTTATTGTTGCATAGAATTATCTAGGTTAGGATCTAGGAATCTGAATTAGCCCAGCGATTCCTTTCTTGGTTAGCATGGATGTGTTGATTTATTGTGCTTTAAATTTCTCTAATAGCTGAAGAAGTAGCGAGATTGCCATTTACAAAGCAAAGGAACAAAATGAGTATTAAACTAGATGAAAACTATATCTCAGGTTGATATGACAAAAATCAGAGGAAAATCTTAGCTTTGGCAAAACCTTTGTGCTTTAATAATAGAGACTACAATTACAGATGCCCACAACTCATCTTTGTCACAACCTGACAATTAGAAGGATGAATATCAGCAGTGTTTGGATGTAGGGGTTCCCATTGTTGGGAACAGATAAATTACTTTAATTACTTTCTTAATCCTTCTGCACACAAATTTTAATTTTAATTTTCCGTCAAGCTTAAGGAAGACATGGTTAACACTGGATGTGATTTGCTGCTGTATAGCATAATTCCATGAAATATGTAATGGTATATTAGGGAAGTCAAACCTTACCCATGTGGGATAGAAATACAGTGAAGTGTCAGGTATGTAACTATTCTACACACACACTATGCATGGGTGAGCAGGTGGACAGCTGAAAACCTTTCTACAGGACAATGATTAAACATAAAGGGTTATACAGTGGAAATGACTCAGAATAGGTGCAGCTTGGGTGGTTGATGGCTGGGTTGTGTTGCCCTCCAATCTCGGCAATCCGCTTGCAAATGTTTTGTCACCATATGAGGAGGTCACTTGTGGTGCGTCCTCTGAGCGCCTGGCCTTTGTACACTTATCAACCAGTTGACTGGTCGTCATAGAAATTCAGTTGTGATGTAGGGAGGGGGTCGTGTTGCTGATGGGTTGTGTGGTGAACTATGTGTGCTGCTGTCTGGAATTTTGCCCACATTGGCTTATAAATGGAATCAAGGTCAACATGTCTGTTTATAGAATTGTTTGTGAAAAACCATGCTTCTAGGAATTCTCTTGCATGCTGCATGTTTACATGTGCCATGACTTCATCGATAAAAGTTTAAAGGTTAAAAGTCTGCCCCGAGCCTTATAGCCTCATCAGGCCGGTGCTGGTTTCCGTGGTGTGAAGCGACTCAGAGTACGAGACTCCCCCCTGGATAGGATGCCAGCATTTTAACCCCCAGCATTTTGCCGGTACCCATTTTCAGCTGGGTGGACTGGAGATATGTGGTTAAATGCCTTGCTCAAGGATACAACACGGTACCTCAGCTGGGGCTCGAACCCACAACCTTCAGATCACTAGTCCAATGCCTTAACTATTTGGCCATGTGCCACACTACTTTCATCAATACCCAGTTGAATATGTGCCCCTCTCAATCTTGATGGGTAGAGACCAGGGAGAGCTAGTCATGCCAGTTAACAGCCAGTTGATGCTCATAGATCCTCATGGATAGTTTTTCCACAGTTCGGCCGACATAATATTTGTTGCAGTCCCTTTATTGGATTTTGTAGACCACATTGATCTTGTCCAATAGCTTGCTTTGCTTTTAGGTCTGCAGAGTACTTTCCTCAACATTGCTGCTGTTAGTTTATGCGCGACTGAAATCTTATCTTCTTGGAGCAGTCGGGCTGTCATTACTGAGATATTTCAAATGTATGGAAGGATAACCCGTTTGGTTCTGTCTTGGATGGGTTAAACAGCTCCAGGTCCAGAGGGACAAACAATCAAGAAGTTTGCAGATGCCCTTTCTAAAGGTGAATATATAAAGAAGAGAAGCAGGCATCATGTCTCATGTCAATGAAATGTAAGAGACTGGCATTCATTCAGACTAACCAGACAGACAAATACTACACCGCAGGATCAGATACTGTATGCATCTCCACTGCTCCAACATCAAATATATATCCAAGACTATCAGCTTACAGGACCAGATAACTGAATGAACAAGTAAAGTAATTTATCCACACTTTCCAAACACAAGATAGATATCTTTAACAGTAGGTTTTTGTTATTAACTTTTTTATGGTATTAATTTGATTGCAGGATGATTGACAATCGACAAGTTAACTGTAGAAGGCCATTTACAAGATTATTAGTAATCCCTGAACTGCTTTCATTTATAACTACAGGAAAGAGAAGACTTTTAGTACTGATTGGATTTTAAGCTGACTTGCAAACATGGAGGGACAGTGACTGCATCACAATCTATTTCCTCCATACCTTGGGAACTCGTGATGTACCCACAGATATACTCAGAGGTAGATAGGGTTGTATAGAGAACTTCTGACACATTGATCTTCATGAATCAAAGTTTTGAGCAAAGAAGCTGGAATGTTAATTTGAAGTTGAGTAAGATGTAGGTGAGGCCTAATTTGTTGCATTGTATGCAATTCTGGTCATCTACCTACAGGAAAGATACCAATAAAATTGAAGGAGTCCCAAGAAAATTTACAAGGATGATGCCAGGACTTGTGGACTTGAGTTAAAGGGAAAGGTTGATGGGTTGGGACTTTATTTCCTGCAGCATAGGAAAATGAGAGTACATTTGATAGAGGTATAGAAAATTATGAGGAATCTCGACCGGGTAAATGCAAGCAGGCTTTTTCCACTGAAGTTTTGTTGAGACTAGAATGAGAATTAGAGGTCATGGGTTAAGGGTGAAACATGAAATATTTAAGGGGAGCACAAGGGGGAGTTTCTTCATTCAGATGGTGGTAGGAGTGTGAAATGAGCTGCCAATGGAAGTGGAGGATGCAGGTTAACACATGGATGGGAGGGGTCTGGAGGGCTATGGACCAAGTACAAGTTGATGGGACTAGGCAGGGTAATAGTTAGGAATGGGTTGAAGGGACATTTCTATGCAGTAGTTCTCGATAAATGAAAGGTGATTAATCTGATCAACTCAACAATTGCTGCCTGGTCTGCTGAGTAATTCCACCTTTTTTATCACTGTTTTCCAACTCACCACAGAAACCTCACAGTGCACCTATGCACTCTAGGAAAGTGACACGAGAAACAGAAGCAGAAATAGCCTAGCTTCAACAATGTCATTTCCCCCACTGCCTTTAGATTATTGAACCACCCTACAAAACAATAATACTGCCTTAGACCATATTCTCCCTCTTTCTCAATCCAGCACTAGTGTAGTTATGTTTATTCTGTTTGTGTATTATGCACATGCACAAGATATGTAAATGTTAATTTCAGTTTACATTAACTTATATTTGTGCTCTTTATGTAATGCACTGTGTGCTGATTCCCTTTTCTGATTTCCTGTCTCTCCACCTCATCTGATCCATGGAAGATGGTCTCCGAGGATAGCCTCAATCCAGATGGCATGAACATTACTTTCTCCAACTTTCGGTAACTATTCCCCTCTCCCTTCCCTCTTCTTCAATTTCCCTTTCTGCCCCCCCCCCCCCCACTACTTGTATTCTGCTCAATTGCCTATCACCCGTCCCGGTGCCCTTCGCATGGTCCACTCTCCTTTCCTATCGGATTCCTTCTTCCTCACCCTTTTACCTTTTTTATCTATGGCCTAGCTTCTTACTTCACCACCCCCCCCACCTACCTGGCTTCATCTACCACCTTCTAGCTAGTACGCTTTACCCTACCCCCCCCCCCCACTTTCTTATTCTAACTTCTTCCCTCTTCTTTTCCAGAGCTGATCAAGTTTCTTGGCTTGAAACGTCGACTGTTTATTCATTTCCATAGATGCCGCCTGACCTGCTGAGTTCCTCCAGCATTTTGCGCGTGTCACTCAGAATCTGCCTGTTGAGTATGAGCACCTAGGAAAACTGATGTGCACGCCTTCACTTCAAAGTTCAAATATAGTGGTCTACAGATTAGTTCACAGCCATTTTGGGTGATTGGGAGAACGGTGAATGTAATTCCAGTCTCCTGTCACATCCTCACACCTGGATCTCCATGGTATGGGCTTGCAGAGTAGGACTGCTGATTGGAGCAAGGGTCAACTTTATTCACCACACACTTTTATGGGTATTAGGAATTTGCTGTGAAGTGTTGGTCAGGGCATGACATGCAACAAAAACAACAACAATTGTAAAGAATAAAGATTTATATAAAAAATAAAGTTAGAGGTTATAATGTCCAGTCCACAACATGTAATAAATGGATAATCTGTCAAAGAGAATTGAAACTGAATGGGCAGGCGAAGTTTCATAGTTTACAGAAAGACATCCTGTTTTATGAACTTTGTAAATTTGTTTTTCTGTTCTGTAAGTGAGTGAGCTACGTTCACCCTTACACCTTCATGTTCTCTGCTAACAATTCTTCCATTATTTTCACACGCAGCTTCTAATACTGCAAGGATCACGCTTCAGAGTTCAAATGTTTAATGACCTACATTCCCTGCATTACTGGAAGTAATCCATCCTTTCGGTACACAGAGCCAGAATACTCACTTGAAGTGCCCACTGGTGCCACAATTTACATTCTTACAAACAGAGATCATTGAGCAGACTATAGAGACTTATTACAGCAGCTGAGCAAGATCATGGACAAGAACGAGAGGCAGTACAAAGGCAACGCAGCGATAATTTCCCCTCGCATTTCATGCCCAAATAGGTAGAAACAGAAATGCTAGATATGGATACATACATAGATAAACAGATGGATAGATGCATACAGAGACAGACAGATCAAGTTTACTTGCTATACACATTGTACATTTACATGTATTAGGAATTTGCTGTGGTGTGTTGGTCAGGGCATGACAAAAGTAAATAATTATATATCAAAAAGCTAATAAAAGTATAGGTTAAATGATTGATACGGAACAAAATGTGCATAAATAAATAAATACCAGCATGTATTTACAACATAAAGAGCATTATAAAAAGTGGTTTGAAGTGTTTACAGTGCACTGCAGTGACAGGCATCATAGGCAGAGGAGGTGGGGAGGGTTGTTAACCAGAATGGTTGATCAGATTGACTGCCCGAGGGAAGAAACAGAGGGAAGAACCAACATAAATATTTTTATAAATAGAAGAATACCGGTGTAAAGAACAAAGTCAAATAAAACCAAACAGGAAACACTTGGAGCACTTGAGGTTAAAATCATAATTAAGAAAATGCAGTCTAAAACAAATTCTTTGACACATTGAAAACTAGTGTCATTTCCAGTGAGATGATCAAGCAATCCAGTTTATGCAGAATATAAAGGTAGGTCAGACCAAATGCTGAAAATAAGCTTACAAACTTGAAGCAACATCTGGTAATGATGAGGCAATTTTCTACTATTATTGAAATAAATTACTGTTCCCTGTAATTCTGGTATTTATGGCTCCTGTAGTTAAGGATTAAAGTACCAAAAATGCAGAAATTATTTCATCTTTGATACATAAGTCAGCTGCTCTGATAATCAGGTTGGCACTTCAGCTTGGAAAAGATTTTAGTCTCAGTACATAGCCTTTGATTATTTCAGGCATATTTTCCACCCATAGCACACGCAGACTGATAATTCAGCAACCTACATCCAACTTTCTAGCTTCATGGTTTTCTTTGACCATTTTTTCACACTCACTTATGAAAACACAAGAGGCCATTTTCCGAGGGATCTAGGCCGAGTGCAGTGAGGGAGTCCCATCAGAGCGACTCTTCTCCTCTTTTATACCTTACAACTTTGCAACCTATCCGCTGCCAACATGCCCATCCACTTCTCTTTCATTCCTTTGGCCGCTTTGCCACACAAAAGGGTATTTTATAGAAATTTACAGGAGGAAACTCGAGCAGTCTGTGGAAACTCGCATGGTTACAGGAAGAACATGCAAACTCCATAAAGCACTGAAATCAGGATTGAACAGGAGACCCTGAAACTGTCAGTGTGAACGGTGTGCGGATGCTACTGCTACAGTTAGGGGTGGAAGAATGCATTAGAGCAAGAGTTCCCAACCTGTGGTCCAGGACCCCTTGCTTAATCGTATGGGTCTATGGCATAAAAAGTGTTGGGAACCCCTGCATTAAGAGTCTAGCCTCAGGAGAGTAGGTAACTTTGCAAAGGAAAATTTGCAAGACTGGAAGTGGTTACAGAGATAGGGAGGAGAGAGTCAAGAGTCCAGGTGCAAGCATTGCAAATACAGTTAAATAGAATTGATAGCCAAGAAACCGGCCTATCAATGCAGCAGTTCCATGCTGGCATTTACAGTCTGTAAGAGTCACTTCTCACTTAATTTCACTTCAGCCTTTTCGCCATCTCCGGTACACCCATCTCACTATTGGTTATCTTAAAGCCAATCAGATGTTATTAACACACACAAAATGCTGGTGGAACGTAGCAGGTCAGACAGCATCTATACGAAGAAGCACTGTCGACGTTTCGGGCTGAGACCCTTCATCAGGACTAACTGAAAGTAAAGATAGTATCTTTTCTTGCGATTAGTCCTGATGAAGGGTCTTGGCCTGAAACGTCAACAGTGCTTCCTCCTATAGATGCTGCCTGGCCTGCTGCGTTCCACCAGCATTTTGTATGTGTTGCTTGAATTTCCAGCATCTGCAGATTTCCTCATGTTTGCAGATGTTATTAAGGTGGCTGCAGTCTAAACAGGGCTATTTCTGTTTTTATTCCATCACAGCAAAATATTAGAGGGTATCTCAGTAGTTAGTGCAGATTTTCCAATCTATGCAGGTAGAATGTTTGTTAAACTACACAAATCTGTTAAGACATTGGTGCACATGTTCACAGCAAACTCTCCAGGTCCAACCAAAGGTGTATTGTTCCTCCTTTACATCCTTTTTATGATCGCAAGCCACTACTGCATTTAAGAACATCAAGTACTGCAGGTCTACCCCGTCAGTGAATTGCCCGACAATGGACTCACTGCGAACCATGTTGCCGCCTGCTACAGGAAGGCATTGGAGGCGATGCGTGGACTAACAAGCGATTGCCTTGAACATTTTCCAAGACCCTGTTGGGCGTTGGTAAAGTAGAATACTGCAAACAAAATGCTGGTGGAATGCAGCAGGCCAGGCAGCATCTATACGAAGAAGCATTGTCAATGTGTCGGGCCGAGACCCTTCATCAGGACTAACTGAAAGAAAAGATAGTAAGAGATATGAAAGTGGGAAGGGAGGGGGAAATCCAAAATGATAGGAGAAGACCATAGGGGGTGGGATGAAGCTAAGAGCTGGAAAGGTGATTGGCAAAAGGGATACACAGCTGGAGAAAGGAAAGGATCATGGGATGGGAGGCCTAGGGAGGAAGAAAGGGGGAGGGAGGAGGGGAGCACCCAAGGGAGATGGAGAACAGGCAAGGAATGATTGTGAGAGGGACAGAGAGAGAAAAAAAAAGAGAAAAAGGGGGGAAATAAATAAGGGACGGGGTAAGAAGGGGAGGAGGGCATTAACTCTGTCTTTACTAGCTTCAAAAATATCATCAGCTGTCCGCTTGAAGTTTGACTGTCTTTTAACACTTCTATTGTGAATGGTTAACTTCCCATAATTCCTTGATCTTGCGAGTGAGGAATTCAAAAATATGTAATTTACGATAACCACTATCCGTAACTGATAAACCAATTCTGTATAAAAATTGTAGTTTTCTGTTCAGTCTTCAGAACCGTGTGGGTGACAGGGGCCATGCTGTTCTCCTTGTGCACAAGTGAACTAAAAGAGAATTCTTGAGTCCTAAGAGTGCATGTATTCAGGACATAGTTAGCTCATTATTGCCGATGACAGTTACTTCAATATTTTCACCCTGACATTTTTTGTATAGCAATGCTTCTGAGAGTCCTGGCATTTACCAGGTATTTTTATCTTATATTTGAATGCACCACCTGACCGGATTACAATCCATCAGCAATAACTCTACCTAAATTTGCAACTCATCTAAATTAACAATTAGACCACCCAAAATTGATACCCAATTCTTTATTAAATACTACAAACGACAGAGGTCCCATCACCAAGCTTGTGGAACACTACTGGTCTCTAGGGAAAGCATTTCCACCACTATATTCTATGACCAAGCTGATTTTGGATCCATTTCACCAACTCATCATGGATTCTATGTGATTTTATTGTGTGGATTATACTACCATGAAGGGTTTTAGCAAAGGTTTGGCAAAAGGGAACTTCTTAAAATATTCTCACAATCCTTGTGATACAGTTTGCTCTGCGGTTTATTATAACAGAAAAGTTGCACTTTATTGTGCATTTTAATATCTGCAATAGCTTTTGCTCCTATTTATGTGGAGCACCAATAAACTAAAAAGATTTTAAACAAGAGAAAAACTGCAGATGCTGGTAATCCGAGCAACACACACAAAATGCCAGAGGAACTCAGCAGGCCAGGCAGCGTCTACGGAAAAAAGCACAGTTGACACTCTGAGCCGAGACGCTTTGGCAAGACTGGAGAAAAAAAAAAGATGAGGAGTAGATTTAAAAGGTGGTGGGGGGGGGGGGGGGGGAGAGCAATATCTTAAACTAGCTACCTGTGAACAATATGAAATTTAACATTATTCTTTCCCTGGTGTAAAGCAATGCTGTTTATATATTATATTTTCAGAATACTGTGAGAAATAAAGACCTCAAAGACATTAATTTACTGAAAGGAATATTTACAACTTCTTAAAGAACTTTAAGAATAAACGAATGCTGTATTTTGGCCTTCGGTGATCAGAATTCAAAGATTCCTTTCCTGCCAATGTACTAGTGTAAAACATGGCATGTGTGTATATAATTAACTCAGTATGTATGTTAATCTAAGCAGTGGCAAAGATAAGTTTTTTTAACTTCTGAATAGAAGGACATTCCATTAGAACAGAGGTGTGAGGGAATTTCTTTATCCAGAGGGTGGTGAATCTGTAGAATTCATTGTCACAGAGGCTGTGGAGGCCAAGTCATCAGGTATATTTAAAATGGAGGTTGGTAGATTCTTGATTAGTAAGGTTGCCAAAGGTTATGGGGAGAAGGTAGGAGAATGGGGTTGAGAGGGATGATAAATCAGCCACGACGGAATGGTGGAGCAGACTCGATGGGCCAAATGGCCTAATTACACTCCTGTGATTAATGGTCTTCAAGAAATGTGATGTTCAACCATTTGTATAAGCTATAGAGAAAATTAATAATCTAGATAAAATGTTTTAAGATAAGTATCCAGAGTTACCTGGCATTCTTTCTGCATTCTACATCAATGTTGTGGTGCACAGATCACAAAAGGATCAATATGAATTATGGACAGCTGCATTGGAATATAACTACATGCAAACTCATGCCAATACTTAAGCTGATGCTACAGAGCATTAACTGTACATTGATCCAACATTCTTAGCACTTAGAATCAAAATACTGTTGATGGAAAGAGAACAAAATCCTTTGCTCACCAATCAGGAAATGAAGAACGTCAATCAATTCACCTGTCCTAGAAGAATGTTAATTTCATATCCCTCGCTCAATATTTCTGACCTTTCTGAATGCAGTGGGAAACAGGACAATATGTAAGGGCTATTTTATCCTTAGAACTTGCATTGACAAAGAATTTAACTGAGAGTCTTTACCATAAACATTCTGGTTGGAGAGTAATCTTTTATTTATGATCTTCAAAGGCCAAAGTACAGCATCCATTTATTCTTCAAGTTCTTTAAGAATTTACAGATTTTCCTTTCAGGACTCTCAGGAGCACTGATATACAAAAGGATATTGTGGTAGCAAAATTCCTGTATTTTTCTCAAAACATTTCAGGACTTCCACTATGAAACAATGAAGTTTTTTTGATTTGTTGATTTTCTTTGTAATTCTTAGCTAATCATTCAGAAATCCAATCCATGTATTGATCATAACTGATTTAAAAATGCCTCAGATATCAGTCTCAAATACGGGATCTGTTTATTATGAAACTGGAATAATTTCTCAAATAAAACCACAGTGAGTTCAAAACAACTGTTACAGCCTGTATCACGATAATAATATGTCCCACGCTGCTTTCCAGAAACACTAAAGAAAGCTTGGCATTTTAACCACTTAAGTAGATTTTATGGGAGCTAATCAAAAGTTAGGTGAAAATGGAAGATTTAAAAGACCGTTTTAAACAAAGGAAGAGATGGAGAGGCAGGGAAGTTTAAGGAGTAAATTCTACTGTTTTGAGGGTTTTACGATTAAATGGTGAAAATATTAAAGTCTGAGACAAGTAAAATGCCAAAACTGGAGAAGTGGGGGGGTGGGGGGGGGTAATCGTTGTCATTCAACCAGGAGTCTATGAAGGTCACAAGTGCACTGAGAGACAAAAATAGGACTTGGTGGATGTAAGATCAGGTACCATAGATACACTGTAGCAAAGAGCTAAGAATGACAAAGAAAATCAACAAATCCAAAAAAAACTTCAATGTAATAATGTTTCAGAGTTATGCTGAAAGTGCAGTGAGACATGGGAATATTCTCACTCTAATCTCTCCTTGATGCTACTACTTCAATAATATTACATTCTGTTTTTTATGAAAGGTGATGAAGAGTGAATCTGGCAGTGCTTACAGCAGCCTATTGTAGAGATCTGTTTCTTTGATATGTTGACAAATGATGGATTACAAGAGCAGGCACATAAGATAAGAAGATCCTTCAGCAGTGAGTGAAGACAGCATTGCCATGACTAAGTAGCTGCAAATAATTACTGGACATCTTAACAGTTTGTAGGAGGCTAACCAACAATCAAATTATTGCAGCAGTTCTCAACCTGCAGAAGTGTGGTGAAAGAAAACAAGATTTAATACTTAAAAATGGATAAGAGAAAATATTTTGCACCCATTTT
Organism: Hemitrygon akajei; assembly: GCF_048418815.1. Lineage (NCBI taxonomy): Eukaryota > Metazoa > Chordata > Chondrichthyes > Myliobatiformes > Dasyatidae > Hemitrygon > Hemitrygon akajei. Next base: position 38,420,303 of record NC_133146.1, read on the forward strand.
TTGGTTTTAATAGATACAGCACAGTTTGTCATTTTTATAGATTTTCCCAATGAAATCCCAACTATTCAAGGGATGCGAGCTTCAAAGGTTGAGCCAGAATTTAATATCTATCCCTTGATGCCCTCAAGAAGGTGCTCATGAGCTCTCTTCTAGAAATGCTGTGGCTCATGAGGTGTGGGTATACACACAATGCTGACAGGAGCTGAGATATTAGACCAGGGGCTTCAAGCTATTATTCATCTTTATGTTGATGTCATCTTCCTGCTTTATTTTGTGATGTCGCCAACATGAGCAGCATTTCTTGTTTGCTTAATGACTGAACTTGGATCAAGAAATTTACATCCAATATTGATAACAACTTAATAAGGAATACTTATCATGCAAGTAGTAAAACTATGAAGAGTAAAGTGTTGATAGGCCACTTTTCAATGAAAGTCCCAAAAGTTTAGCATTTGGCACATCAAGTGAAGTTTTCCTGCTCTCCCTTTCACATTCCACTGTTCTGGCTCCCACTTTCCTGTCTGGTTTTCTAGGTCCCTAGCTCATTTCTGTTTTCCATGGTCCTTTGAAACTCACCTGGTTTCACTCTCCTTCAAAACCCACAGTCGCCTATTTCCAACACTCCCATTAAACTTGTGAGGTTTAGTGGAATATTTATCATTCTGCAATTCAACATCCAAAAAAGTGACTTAAAGTGAGTTAGAGTATTAATATTGAATAACATTCAAAAGTTCATAAAAGCCACTGGACTACCCTGCTGAAATCCAATTATAGAGTACTTCAGCGAAGGAACAGCTCCTTTGACCCATCTAGTCATTCGTGATCTGCCTAGTCCTATCTACCTGCACCTGGACCATAGTTCTCCATTCTCTTCCCATCCAGGCACTTATGCAAACTTCTCTTCAATGTTACAATTGTACCACTTCCGCTGGCAGCTCATTCCATAATCACAACACCCTTTGAATGCATAAGTACCCTCTCAGATTTCCCTTCAATATTTCACCCATCACCCTAAAGCTATGACCTCTACTTCTAGTCTCACCCAACCTGAAAGACAAAGTCTGCATGCATTCACAATTTCTATACCCCCCATAACTTTATCCATCTCTGTAAGATCTCCCATCATTATCCCACACTTCAGTGAATAAATTCCTGACCTACTCAAACTTCCTTTTTGATGAATGTCCTCAAAGTAAATTTATTATCAATGTACATAATATATTTGTCACCATATACAACCAAGATGTCATTTTTTTGCTGGCAATCACAGTAAATATAAGAAACACAAATGAATAATGGAAGACTGCACTCAACAGGATGGATGAACAACCAATGTTCAAAAGACAACAAACTTTGCAAATACAAAACAGAAAGTAATTAATAAATAAGCAAGTAAAGTTTTTGAAAATAAGTCCAGAGGTTGTGGGAACTGTTCAGAGAAGGGGGAAGTGAAGCTGGGTGAAGCTATCCTCTCTGGTTCAAAAGCCAGGTGGCTGAGGGGTAATAACTGTTCAGGAACCTAGTGGTGGGTCCTAAAGCTCCAGTACCACCTTCCTGATAGCAGCAGTTCAAAGTAAAATTTATTATCAGAGTACATACATGTCACCACATACAACCCTAAGATTATCTTTCTGTGGGCATACTTAGCAAATCTATGGAACAGTAATTGTAAACAGGGTCAATGGATAACAAACTGTGCAAATGCAGTATGAATAAATACCAATAAATAATCAGCATGAATTACCAAGATAAAGTCCTTGAAGTGAGACGATTGGTTGTGGGAACACCAGAAATAGAATGAATGCAGTTATCTCCACTTCTTTTGTTCAAGAGCCTGATGACTGAGGGGTAGTAACTCTTCTTGAACATGGTGATGCAAGTCCTGAGGCACTTGTACCTTCTACCTGATGGCAGCAGCGAGAAAAGAGCATGGCCTGGGTAGTGAGGATCTTTGATGATGGATGCTGCTTTTCTACGGCAATGTTTCATGTAGATGTGCTCAATGGCTGGAAGGGTTTTACCTGTGAAGCACTGGACCGAATCCACATTTAGAAGAGAGCGTGGCCTAGATGGTGGGTGATCCTTGATGATGGATGCTGCTTTCCCGCAACAGTGCACCTTGTGGATGTGTTCAGTTGTGGAGAAGGTTTTACGCATAATAGACTGAAGTATATGTACTTCTTGTAAGATTCTCTGTTCAAGGGCATTGCTGTTTCCACACCAGCCTGTGATGCAACCAGTCAAAGTACTCTTCACCGTCCATATACAGACATTTGTCACAGTTCTATAAGACATGCTGAATCTTCAAAAGCTCCTAAGAAAGTACAGGCACTGCCATGCTTTCTTCATAATGGTACTTGCTTGCTGGACCCAGAACAGATCTCTGAAATGATAACACTGAAGAATTTAAAGTTGCTCACCCTCTCCAACTCTGATCCTCTGATGAGGACTGGCTCATGGATGTCTGGTTTCCTCCTCCTGAAGACAATCATCATCTCCTTGGTCCTGATGGCATTAAGTGAGAGGGTGTGGCACTACTCAGCCAGATTTTTAATCCCCCTGCTATATGCTGATTCCCAGCAACAACCTTCTAAATTTTCTCTGTACTTGTTTAAGCTTATTGAGATCTTTACTGTAGATAGGTGACCAGAACTGCACAGAACTCCACTTCATTTGGCCTTCCCAATGTCTTATACAACATCAACATAACATCTCAACTCCTGCACTCAAAGCTGTGATTTATGAAGATCCATGTGCTAAAATCTCTCTTTATGATTCTGTCTACCTGTGACACAATTTTAAAGGAATTACTGACCTGTATTCCCAGGTTGCCTTGTTCTACTACAAACTCAAAGCCTGACCATTCACTGCGCAAGTCCTATCCTGATATGCCCAACACCTCACACTCATCTGCATTAAATTCCATGTTCCATTTTTCAGCCCATTTTCTTAACTGGTCAAGATCATATTGCAAGTTTTGATAGTTTTCCACTACACCCCCAATATTGGTGCCATCCATAGATTGCTGATACCGTTGATCATATTAATCATCTAAATAATTAGCATAGGTAATTAGCACAGACTCAGCACTGATCCCCGCAGCAAACCACTAGTCACAGGTTTTCTGTGAGAGAGACAATCATCGACGACCACTCTTTGGCTTCTTCACCTAAGCCAATGTTGAATGCAATTGACTATCTCATTATGAATGCCAAGCAACTTAACTTCTGAGCCTGTCTCGCATGCAGTACTTTGTCAAAAGCCTTGCTAAAGTCCATGTGGACAGCATCTACTGGCTTTCCTTCATCAACCTGCTTGGTAACCTCCTGAAAAAGAACTCTATAAGATTGGTTAGACATGACCTACCGCACACAAAGCACAAATCAGTCCTTGTCTATTCAAATACTTATACATATGAAAAAGACCCTACTGCTTACTAGTATATACTCATACATATACCCTGTTCCTTAGAGTACCTTCCAGAAATCTACCTGTGGCTGACGTCAGGCTCACTAGCCTGTAATTTCCCAGTTTATTCTTACAGTGTGCCAAATTAATAGAGTTTTAATGTCGTTTAAGGAGACATTGCTTTTATATTTAATAAAGCAGTCATTACAAAGCTACCTAAAGCGTGAGCTGGGATCAGAGATACAGATTCATTCCAGCTCATTCCACTGTCCACCAATAAATTTGCAACTGGATGTACACTTGCCTCTTCTTTGTGATCATATTTCTCACTCCCTTGGCTCATTCATGGCCAGCCCAAAGCTCAGATAATGCATCCTTCGCACCCTCCCCCACCATTAAGTTAAATTTCACCACCTTCTTGCCCCCAAATCCCTGGTTTCTTCCTCCTTCCTCATTTCTATGTCAGCAGAGAGATCACATTAATGGCATCAACTTGTTTCCAATGGGACAATTAATACGCACAGGTCAGATAATACTAATGCTTTCATAATGCAAGGAGGTACCTATTTTGCAATTTTTTTGTGTAACTTCAGATTGGCAGTAACATTAGTGCAAATATAGTCTACAAAATGTGTGCAAGTCCATTCCAGGACATTTAAGTGCAATGGCATATTTTGTTCCAAACACTAACCAGCTGTTCAGTCAAAATCAAATGATTTATGTGTACCCAACTGTTTCCAACTTGAATCAAACTAACCTTGAGAATGATGCCAACTTTGACATTAGCCAAAAACTGATAGGGAAGTAACAAGAGAGTGGATCTTTTATTCCACTTATTATTACTACCACTTCACCCATTTTTTACTGGGTACCAAATGGGAAATTATGATTTTATCTTGCAAATGAATGATAATGAATGAACGAGTTTGCATTCATGGATAAGGTGCCTCTTGAAGTGCATGAATGTAACTATATCTTATACAGTGAGGATTCAGCCTTTGACCTGATTGTAAACTGTCAGGAAAGGCAGTGAATGGAAGAGAATTCCAACATTCCCATGCTACACCATGACGGTTTACATATGCATCACTCTGGCTTCACTGTTATTAGACTCAGAGTAAATTTTAGTGTTTTTTTGTTTATTCTCCAAATCTCTAGGTGAAATATATATATAAAACAATTAAATAGAAACATTCGTATTCATGAACATTTAAGAGAGTAAAAAATACTTTTGACTACATCCATTCCAAATTCAGTAGACCAGGTTTATAACTTTACTGGGCAAAAAGCCAGGAATTTGATTCCTCCTCTGAATTCTGGACAATCAAAGTGCCAATTTTTTTTTAAACTGGCCTTCTAGGTAAAGAACCTCTGCTTGGTAATGTACAATATGGGTACTTCAAAGTAATTGTAATAGTGAGTGCCATTGGGATATCTCAATAGACCGCCTTGTTTCAAAACCAGATATTACGGTGGATGCAGCACTCTTGACCAACATTTTGTCAGCTTTGTTAAATATTCCCTTGAGGTTTGTAATTTTTGTTGTGAAATGACCTTATCATAAAAAAACTGTTAAAAATCCCAATGCTCCCTGTTACCATTTCATATTCTCACTACTGACTGGTGAAAGAAAATGCTTAGAATGCACAGAATGGTTGGGTTTGGCAGGGACTCGCAGCGACAGGAGACTAAAAATATTAGAAATTGTGTCTGTAAAGACAGGAGATTTTGCAGGTGCTGGAAATCTTGAGCTACACACACAAAATGCTGGAGGAACTCAGCAGATGAGGCAGCATCTACAGAGAGGAATAAGCAATCATCCTTGTGGGCCAAGACCCTTCCTCAGGACTGGATATACCAGGGCTATCAGAACAAGGATTTGTTACCTGACAATCTGGCTGCCACCACCCTTTTATTGGTGGCTGGGTATGCTGCACTTCCTACTGTCAAGAGATAGGTCACAGTATTATCATATTTAAGCAGAGGCTCTCACAATGCAAATAGGAACCTGATTTAAATGGAATCAGTGGTAGCCTGTCAAATTGGTTACATCAAATCAATAGGTCAGAAGGCGATGGAGTAAATCCCTTATCACATCAAAAAGATTTGTCACTGTGTCCTGCACTATGGGCCTGACCCTAACCCAACTGATTGTCATTTCAAATTTCCCCAGTCTCATTTGGCTCTGAAGAATTTTCCAGTCATGTTTACCTTCAGATTTCTCACCCATCCTCACCTCCCCACATTACAAGCCCCCAGCCCCCACTATTCCCATTTAATCTATTTCTCTCCTTATTGCTCTTATGACCATAACCACTTCACTGTCTTTCTGCCTCCCAATTTCAGGAGCATGCCCCCTCCTATTCCACAATCTTTTCTGACTGCCTCTTTCACCCATTTACTGATCCAATCTGAATAGCTGCATCCGAAAGTTCCCTTACTGTAACCGACCATCCCAAACAGGGTATCACTGTAGCCTTCTACCACTGGCTTTTCACTTGGCAACCACATGCTGGCTCAGCGGTCAGCTGCAATGTGGGAAACGCTGGAAGATATGTCCATTGTTCTCACCACCCTTCCCAACTCTACTCATCTACTTACTACCAATGCTGAAGTAATTACATGGCATCATCCGACAATAAACATCACAAAATTAAGACTCAAATTACAAAAACTGGAAGGTATTTAAATTAACTTTTTGTAATCTGCTCTTGTCATTTCATCTGGCAAAATGCTTTCTTAAATATTTAGAGCAGTTTAACGGAACCACCATGAGGCCCTGACTGCTAATGACCAAGTCAAATGAATTTCTCACTTTTGACACTGTGGGCTCTATAAGATTCCCTATTCCCAGCTTTTCACCTATTCTGCAATGAGACCACAGACTGGAAACTCCACGGAAACTACTGGAGGAACTCAGCAAGTCAGGCAGTTGACATTTCTGTCTGAGACCCTTCATCGGGGCAGGAAAGGAAGGGGGAAAATTCTGGCTTCTTCCTCCTTCCTTTCAGTCCTGATGAAGGGATCATCTTGAAACATCAACTGTTTATTCCTCTCCATACATGATGCCCGACCTGCTGATTTCTCCAGCAGTTTGTATGTGTTATTAAGAAAAGCTAGTTGGGAGTCAATTTTTTTTGCTGTGGCAGGTGGGAACCTTACCAAAGCCACTGGTTCCTTATTGGAAACTAATTGGCATTTTAAACCCTTGCAAAACAATGCAGATGTTGGAAATCTGAATTTTTAAAAAAGTGCTTAAAATACTCAGCAGATCAATCAGAATGTGAGAAGAGAGAAATAATTAGCATTGCAGCTTGATGACTTCCTGCCTGTCCTGAAATGTTACTTATTTTTCTCACCCTGCAGATCCTGCTGGGATTTCTAAGGTTCTGCTTTTCTTTCAGCAAAATAATAGCACGAGCATGTCACAGCGGTGTTAGAATTATCTTCCACTCTAAGTCAGGTGAGCTTGAAGAGTTAAAGATACATTTGCTGACATATTTCTGTGCCCTGATTTACTGTTTGTATGAAAGCACTTCTAAATGCTGCATTGGGTTGGCACGAGTTTTGATTTAATACAAACCTCAAGCAGCAGGCTCTGCTTAGCCTTAAAGAAGGTCAGTAGTTTTCACCTTTCACTCAGGGTGAACTGAGTGAACTGGTTGGAATTCACAAAAATTTGGCAAGGTGGATAACAGGTCATAAAGAAATACTGGTAAGTGAAGAGGAGAGCAAACACATTTAACCTCCAGGTCGTCGTCATCAGGGATAACAGTGGAGATTAAACAGCTGTGATCGCTGAATTACTTCATAGAAATGACTGGATCCTGTCAGCTCCTTTCTGGTGTTATTTCAGCTTCTATCTTACTTTGACTTCACTTTTGACATCTGTGGAAGCCTTGGTGGATAATAAAGGTGATTATCTGGATAGTCTTCCACACTTTATTTCATAGCTACCAATGTGAAGTATTGGTAATCAGGATATTGAACTCATGAACAAAACACATCCAAATCGAAAGGAGAGACAGAAATGGTAGTGCAGGGTGAGGGATGGGAATAATAAAGCTTGATTTTATTTCTTAGGGACAGTGAGAAGAGGTAAAAAGAAATTTGTTAAGTGTCAATGGCTAAGATAGGGATTTTTTCTATGTTTGTAATGTTTTCCATAAACATTAGTTTGGTTTTACAGTTCATAAAATGAACTGGAAGCCACGATCATCACAATAATTATATTCTGGCCATTTAGATTAAAGTGGTTTTATTTAAACTTGGATTTTACTGATCACCGAAATTTTATTAAGTTTAATTCATGGTGAATGAAACTCCCCAATCAGTAGCATTTTTAATATTGACAAGGTAAGAGCATACCATAGGAAGTTTTATATCATTACAGCTAAATTAGGAGTTTGCTTGCCCAAAAATAGAAGATTCAACAATTCAACAGGCACAGCGACAACTCTCTGATACCTCCTCTTATTTACCCCTTGATCATGACCCCACTAAGGAGCACCAGGCCATTGTCTCCTATACCATCACCAAACTTATCAGCTCTGGGGATCTCCCATCCACTGCCACCTACCTCATAGTTCCCACACCCCGCACTTCCCGTTTCTACCTCCTACCCAAGATCCACAAACCTGCCTGTCCAGGTAGACCTATTGTCTCAGCTTGCTCCTGCCCCACCAAACTCATTTCTGCATAACTTGACACTGTCTTATCCCCCCTTGTTCAATCTCTTCCCACCTATGTTCGTGACACTTCTCACGCTTTGAATTTTTTCAATGATTTTAAGTTCCCTGGCCCCCACCGCCTTATTTTCACCATGGACGTCCAGTCCCTATATACCTCCATCCCCCACCCGGACAGTCTCAAAGCTCTTCGCTTCTTTTTGGATTCCAGACCTAAGAAATTCCCCTCTACCACCACTCTCCTCTGTCTAGTGGAATTAGTACTTACTCTCAATATATTTCTCCTTTGGCTCCTCCCACTTCCTCCAAACCAAGGGTGTAGCTATGGGCACCCATATGGGTCCCAGTTATGCCTGCCTTTCTGTTGGCTTTGTGGAACAGTCCATGTTTCAAGTCTATACAGGTATCCGTCCCCCTCTTTTCCTTTGCTACATCGACGACTGCATTGGCGCTGCCTCCTGCACACATGCTGATTTCGTTGACTTCATTAACTTTGCCTCCAACTTTCACCCTGCCCTCAAATTTACCTGGTCCATTTCCGACACCTCCCTCCCCTTTCTTGATCTTCTGTCTCCATCTCTGGAGACGGATTATCTACTGATATCTACTATAAGCCTACAGACTCTCACAGCTACCTGGACTATTCTTCTTCCCATCCTGTCTCTTGCAAAAATGCTAACCACTTCTCACAATTCCTCTGTCTCTGCCGCATCTGCTCTCAGGATCAGGCTTTTCATTCCAGGACGAAGGAGATGTCTTCCGTTTTTAAACAAAGGGGCTTTCTTTCTTCCACCATCAACTCTGCTCTCAAACGCATCTCTCCCGTTTCCCACACATCTGCCCTCACCCCATCCGCCCACCACCCTACTCGGGATAGGGTTCCCCTTGTCCTCAGCTACCACCCCACCAGCCTCCAGGTCCAACATATAATTCTCCGTAACTTCCGCCACCTCCAACGGGATCTCACTACCAAGCACATCTTTCCCTCCCCACCCCCCTTTCTGCTTTCCACAGGGATCGCTCCCTACACGACTCCCTTAACCACTCGTCCCCCCCATCCCTTCCCACTGATCTCCCTCCTGGCACTTATCCTTGTAAGCGGAACAAGTGCTACACCTGCCCTTACACTTCCTCCCACACCACCATTCAGGGCCTCAGACAGTTCTTCCAGCTGAGGCGACACTTCACCTGTGAGTCGGCTGGTGTGGTATACTGCGTCCGGTACTTCCGGTGTGGCCTTTTATATATTGGTGAGACCCGACGCAGACTGGGAGATCGTTTCGCTGAACACCTACGCTCGGTCCGCCAGAGAAAGCAGGATCTCCCAGTGGCCACACATTTTAATTCCACGTCCCATTTCCATTCTGATATGTCTATCCATGGCCTTCTCTACTGTCAAAATGAATCCAAACTCAGGTTGGAGGAACAGCACCTTATATACTGGCTGGGTAGCCTCCAACCTGATGGCATGAACATTGACTTCTCTAACTTCTGTTAATGCCCCTCCTCCCCTTCTTACCCCATCCCTGACATATTTAGTTGTTTGTTTTTTCTGCTCTCTTTCTGCCCATCACTCTGTCTGTTCTCCATCTCCCTCTGGTGCTTCCCCCCTCCCCCTTTGTTCTCCCAAGGCCTCCCGTCCCATGATCCTTTCCCTTCTCCAGCTCTGTATCACTTTCACCAATCACCTTTCCAGCTCTTAGTTTCATCCCACCCCCTCTGGTCTTCTCCTATCATTTCGCATTTCCCCCTCCCCCACTACTTTCAAATCTCTTAGTATCTTTCCATTCAGTTAGTCCTGACGAAGGGTCTCGGCCCGAAACGTCAACAGTGCTTCTCCTATAGATGCTGCCTGACCTGCTGTGTTCCACCAGCATTTTATGTGTGTTGTAGATTCAACAATATTCAGTTTTTGGCATTAAATCTGATGTGGTCAGACTTCAGCAATTACGGTAGAACTTTAAAACCAGTTTTCAACTAATAAAATAATTGTGTTTAATAAAGAAAGCCATGGAGAAGGCTTGAAAAGGTGGCAGGCAGGCTTGCTCATTAAGCATTTTAAAATGGGAGCCTAATTTGAACATAATGGGTTTACATGATGAAATTGAACAACCAATCAGCTCTCTATTTGACACTGGGTTTCATTAGTTTTGATAGAGACCAAAATTAATGAGATTATTATGAATGGTGTTTGAACTGGAACCCATTCCATTTCTCCCAGGGAGAGTCAGTTTAATATTTAACCTAAGATCCAATTTCAAAGTAATAATAGAGAAAGAGATTTCCTATAATAAAAGTGAAAGTAAACAAAATCTTGTAGATGCTATTATGTGAACAGAAATAATATGTTTAAACTTTAATAAAATACCATTTTGGCGCTTCTATGACAGCAGAAAACTACATCTACCTGAAGTAACATCATTATTGTAATATTAGACCTTTGTTGCCATAGTAACTGTGCTGAAAACATACAAACTGACAAGACAGAATTTTTCTAGGCTTAATAATCTACAACAGATCATTTTTCCAATATGTACTTTGATATATGACCTATTTCAGTTTCTTGTGAGATTGTCAATCACTCAGATCTACTTTGCCAACTCAAACAAAACTCAGGGTGAGTCGGGAGGATTTTGATTGAAAATATGGCTGCAGAAAGTAACCTCCCAAGGTTTAAATTTTCCACTTGCATAGGTTAGTTATGGTCTGAAAACAAATGGGAACATGCTACATGAGCATTAATACAAATTAAGGTAAAATAACAGTTCAGCTTTCACATTTTGTAATTGTTACTACTGGAGGTGAGAAAATGGTCAGAAAATTCAGAATTAATAACAGACTTTATACTTGCAAAAACACCACATCCGCTCTGTAAAGACCTTTGCTATAAATTCTGCCCTAACATCTGTAAGCTGAAGAGATCAGGAAATCTCTATCATAAATTTGAATTTCAATCCACGGTCAATGCCAATCTTAATGGCTATTTAGTATAGCAAAGTGCAACCTTCAATATTGAGATGCCTTTGATTCCAGAGTGACTATATACAAAAGCATATCAGGCTATTGGTCGTAAAGGCAGTTCTGGGTCACATAAAGGTTCCGCTTCACAAAACCGTCAGTAAGCCTAATGTCCATTTTCTATAGCTATCTATGTCATATCGCCACATATACTTCCTATAATTCTTATATTTCATCAAATATTTACCCTAGCACTACTCATGATTAGAGTTATGGAATATATATTTTAATCCAGTTATTAATGAATACCCCAAAATATTTTATACTGAAAAATCCTTTTAAATGCATACATGTTTTAAGTTAGATTTCCGTGAGTCAGCTTATCCTCAACCTGAGGAGCCCAGGCGCCATTGTTACAAATTAATGAAGAGATTGCTAACAGTCAATCACAATGGTAGTCTGAGTCACATACATACTGAACTTGGTAAGGATGGCAGAAATCTTTCCCCGAGGGGCACAAGTGAACAGATGGGCAAATTTTATAAACAACAATTCAGCAGTTTGGAATTTATCAATATTGAGAAGAGCTTTTTAAAAAAAAGGTTCCATATTTGCATGCAACCAGTTGCCATGGTAGGACTCCAGCTCATAATACTGGAATAATGACCTAGAAACGATGGCAGTGAGCCCAGTAACTAAACCACAATGTGACTGTATTGGGCAAAGCTCCACCAATAGACCATCTTATTGTCATACAGGTGACAAAGAAATGTGATTCAAATGAGAGATTTGCAAGTCAATAATGCAAATGGCAATTACTAGTTGGAGAAAATATTCAGAGGTAGAAAAAACCTATAGTGAAGCAAATCAGTAGGTACAAGTGCACACCGTGAACTAGAAAATTACACAAAGTACATCAATAATAAAAATTGACATTAGCGCTTAAAAGAAAAAGTTCGGGAAAATTAAAGGAAATATCTCGATCCTGGATTTTGTTCCTTTCTTTATACACCACTCCTTCTCATTAAACCTATTTGGTACACTTCATTCTGTTTTTCTTCATTGTTTCACATATATATATAAAAAATAATCTCTACCCTATTGTTTGTTTCCAATCCTTACTTGGAAAGCTTTAGGACTTGGAATGCATTAGTACAGCTATTCATTGCTATTGACTTAAAGTAGTTAGTGAAGATTTTACAATGGTTTGGAATTCCTCCTCTTTGGCATCACTAAACATGCGACGTGATGACCCTAATGCGGCACGATAGTGACTGCGCTTTGCACTCTGCTTCTGACATTCAAGCCTCAAGTGAGCCTGGGAGGTACGGCAGGCAGTCACTTACCAATGCCTCCAGAAAGGAATCAATGCTGCTTGGGGGAAGAAACTTGTTTCATAAAATTATTGACTGAAAGGTCTTATTCGCCTTGTTTCTTTACTTCAATCACAACTTAAGTGCTTTTGAGAGAAAAAAAAACACTGCAAAATGGCTCTAGTTTGGAATTTCATGTAAGTACTTTAACAACATCATTTGACGTATGCCGGAAGTGTGGTATAAATTTCATTTCCAGTGCATTCATGGCAGAGTTACAGAGACAGAGTGGAAACAAATGTGGGGAAAATCTGAGCTGGTAACTTTAGCACCATAACCATTAGCAACAGGAAGCAAAACTTGAACAAATCAGTCAAACCAGCTAAAGCATACCTCATTAAACCTTGTCACCAGGTCTTCAATTGCATTGTGCTCCCTACTTTTGGAGTCCAGATCAGGTGCCGAGATGGAGGTCTTGAGGGGGGATGACCTGCTGGGGCAACTGGGATTTACCAAATCCCTGGTCAGAAAGCAGAGGTAGTCAAGCGGTAAGACCTTGCGGTAGAGTTCCTGCTCTTGCTCGGTCAGAATACTGGCAATCTCTTCAGGGAACTGGATCAAGTGTCGAAGGTCCGTCAGTTCCTTGCTGATGCTAGCCATGTTGGATGGCAGGGTGCTTGAACCAGCCATTGTTATGCAGAGTGGCCGCTCTGGAAGATAAAGAAAGTTTGCCATTGAGCTCCATTGATGGAAATAATGCACAGAAGAAAGAATTTCTGAGCTTAAATTGAAATACTCTCAAACAGTTCTTAAATATTGCCAATACCTTGTGGGAGTAACAGTTTATAACCTCCTCTGCCATAATATAGAACAGCATAAGTACAAAAGGTACATGTAATAGAACTTAAACGAGCACAGGAAATTTGGTTAATACTCAGCAAACTCTGCAAGAATTTGCAGATGACCATTCAACATCAAAGAGCTGATTGTGGACTTCAGAAAGGGTAAGGCAAGGGAACACGCACCAGTCCTCATAAAAGGATCAGAAAGTGGAGAGGGTGAACAATTTTAAGTTCCTGGATGTTAATATCTCTGAGCACCTAACCTGGCCCCAACATGTCGATGCAGCTATGAAGAAGGCAAGACAGTGGCTATATTAAATTAGGAGTTTGAGGAGATTTGGAATGTCACCTAAATCACTTGAAAATTTCTACAGATGTGCCGTGGAGAGCATTTTGAAAGGCTGTATCACTGCCTGGTTTGGGTGGGGGGGGGGGGGGGGGGTTGGTGGGGTGCTACTGCACAGGATTGAAATAAGCTGCAGAGAGATGTAAGATTAGTCAGCTGCATCATGGGTACAGGCCTCAGTAGTATCCAAGACATCTTCAAGGAGCAGTGCCTCAAAAAGGTGACGTCTACCACCCAGGACATGCCCTCTTCTCACTGTTACCATCAGGAGGGAGGTACAGAAGCCTGAAGGCACACACTCAGTGATTCAGGAAGAGTTTCTTTCTCTCTGCCATCCAATTTCTGAATGGACGTTGAAACACTGAACCCTACCTCACTACTTTTTTATTTCTGTTTTTGCACTACTTATTTAACAATATTTGATATAATATATATACTTAACGTAATTCACAGTTGTTTTCTATCTTATTATGTATTGCATTGTACTGCTGCCGAAAAGTTAACAAATTTCACAACATATACTGGTGATATTATACCTAATTCTGATCATGATTCATTTGTAACTGTCAGATCATAAACCAAAATACAAGCTCTATTTTCCTCATTATACATTTTCTCTGACTGAGTATTTCTAACATCACACACAAAATGTTGGAGGAACTCTGCAAGTCAGGCAGCATTTATGGCGACAAATAAAGAGCCAGTGTTTCAGGGTGACAACTTTCACCTGGGCTCATGAAATATCGACTGTGTATTCCCTTCCATAGATGTTGCCTGACTTGCTGAGTTCCTCCAGCATTTTGTGTGTTGCTCAAGATTTCCACCATCTGCAGTATCCGTTCATGGATATTTCAGAATCAAAATCAGGTATATTATCACTGGCATGTGTCAAAAAATTTGTGAACTTATCAGCAGCAATATAATGCAATACATGATTATACAGAAAGAAGAAAAGTAAATCAATTACTCTAAGTTTTTATACATGAAATAGATTAAAAATAGTGAAAAAACATAAGTATATTTATGTGGCATATTCTGTTTTTATTTTATATTTCTAGCATCTGCAGGGTTTTGCTTTTATCCCACAACATGCCCACACACCCTTGTGGAACCCTAATGAATTTACACATTTTTCAATATAAATATTAAAGCATTATATCCACATGACACCTTGCCTGATTATCATCATCACATCAAAAAAAACTGCTCACCCAATTGATTAAAAAAACTAAACTACTTATTTACAAAGTCATATGGCCAGCTTCATTCTTGTTGTTGACTTTGGTGCAGAAATAATATGCACTGAGAAGCTTCGATCTTTCTTAGTTGTGCTTGCCACTTTTAAGAAATAACAAAATGCTAGTGTTTCTAAGTTTATTTGACTGCAAAGTGGTGAAACATCTGAGTTGTGTAAATCACCAGAGTAATACAATTCAGCACGGAATTTTCCATAGTATCGTCAGGATTTACTGCACCGAAAGAAAATATTCTGTCCAACTGAGTTAACTCTCTACTTAGGGGATCAGAAAATAATTCCACTCCCCAAGTCCCTCCACATATCATTTCATCATTTTCTGCTCCATATTTTTAAGTGCTTGTAGCGATGTGCTACACACAGCGCTGAAATAACGACACGCAGTCGGTAAGTCGTTTGGAGACTAGTTTATTCAAACTTTGTGGTGCTGTCATTTAATCCCTAGCGCCCACCCTCTCCGGGCTGAAATGACGCCAGAGGTGCATTACAAAAGTCTCCCCCCGTGCGCTGGTTATTTGTGAGCCGGTTTGCCTGCGCTGAAAGTGGGTCGCCACATAACCAACCCCCAGAACCGGCGATACACCCCCCAATGTCCACAGTCTGGATCAGCCTCTGTTTGGGAGGTCTGCCTCTGCGCCGCGGTGCCTGAACCTCAACCGGCTGCGCCAAGTCCACATGGGCAGGTTTGAGTTGGTCCATCTTGAAAACCTACTCTCTCCCCCCAATGTCCAGAACGTACGTGGACCCTTTGTTGTTGATCACCTTGAATGGCCCCTTGTACGGCCGCTGTAGTGGTGCCCGGTGTCCGCTCCTTCGTACAAACACAAACTTACAGTTCTGCAGGTCTTTGGGTACATGGGACGGGGTCCGTCTGTGCTGTAAAGTTGGTATGGGGGCCAGGTTGCCGAGCCTTTCGCATAGCCTGTCCAGGACTGCTGCGGGTTCTTCCTCTTGCCCCCTTGGGGCTGGTGTGAACTCTCCCAGGACGGCCAGGGGCGCGCCGTACACCAACTCGGCCAACAAGGCGTGCAGATCCTCTTTGGGCGCTGTACAAATTCCAAGCAGGACCCAGGGAAGCTTGTCCACCCAGTTAGGTCCTCTCAGGCAGGCCATGAGAGCCAAATTCAAGTGATGGTGGAAGCGTTCCACCAGTCCATTCGACTGTGGGTGGTAGGCAGTTGTGTGGTGTAGCTGCGTTCCCAACAGGCTGGCCACAGCCGACCACAGGCTGGAGGTGAACTGGGCGCCTCTGTCGGAGGTAATATGGGCCGGTACCCCGAAGCGTGCTACCCAGGTTGCGATCAGTGCTCGGGCGCAGGAATCGGCAGGTGTCAGTGAGCGGGACTGCCTCTGGCCACCTCGTGAACCAGTCTACCATAGTTAGGAGGTTCCGCACTCCTCGGGACACTGGTAGGGGGCCCACGATATCCACATGAATGTGGTCGAACCTCTGGTGGGTGGGTTCGAACTGCTGCGGCAGGGCTTTAGTGTGTCGCTGCACCTTGGCTGTTTGGCACTGCGCGCACGTTCTGGCCCATTCACTGACCTGCTTGCGAAGTCCGTGCCACGCGAACTTGCTGGAGACCAGCCAGACGGTTGTCCTGATAGATGGGTGTGCCAAACCGTGTATGGAGTTGAAAATTCACTGCTTCCAGGCTGCCAGGATGATGGGGCGAGGTTGGCCGGTAGCCACGTCGCACAGGAGGGTCCTATCACCTGGGCCTACGAGAAGGTCCTGCAGCTGCAAACCCGAGACTGCGGTCCTGTAGCTGGGCATCTCGTCATCTGCCTGCTGCGCCTCCGCCAGTGCTGCATAGTCCACCCCCAGGGACAGGGCCTGGACAGCTGGTCTGGAAAGTGCGTCTGCCATGACGTTGTCCTTTCCCGAGACATGCTGGATGTCCGTCGTGTACTCGGAGATGTAGGACAGATGTCGCTGCTGGCAAGCCGACCAGGGATCGGACACCTTCGTGAACACGAAGGTCAACGGTTTGTGGTCTGTGAACACGGTGAATGGCCTGCCTTCTAAGAAGTACCTGAAATGCCGGATTGCCAGATACAGTGCCAACAGCTCCCGGTCGAAAGCACTGTACCTGAGTTCGGGTGGTCGTAGGTGCTTGCTGAAGAATGCCAGGGATTGCCAGCGCCCCTCGATGAGCTGCTCCAGCACCCCACCGACTGCTGTGTCAGATGCGTCCACCGTGAGGGTGGTCAGAACATCCATTCTGGGATGCACCAGCATCGTGTCATTTGCCAAGGCTTCCTTGGCTTTAACGAAAGCGACTGCAGCCTCCTTGTCCCAAGTAATGTCCTTGCCTTTACCCGACATCGGGGTGTACAAAGGGCGCATGATACAGGCTGCTGAGGGGAGGAAACGGTGGTAGAAGTTCACCATACCAACGAACTCCTGCAGGCCTTTGACCGTGTTGGGCCGGGCAAAGTGGCGGATCGCGTCTACCTTGGCGGGCAGAGGTGTTGCCCCGTCTTTGGTAATCCTGTGGCCCAGGAAGTTGATGGTATCGAGACCGAACTGGCATTTGGCCGGGTTGATAGTGAGGCCAAAATCACTCAGGCGTGAGTAGAGCTGGCGGAGGTGGGACAGATGCTCCTGACGACAACTGCTGGCTATAAGGATGTCGTCCAAATAGATGAATGCAAAGTCCAGGTCGCGTCCCACTGCGTCTATTAGCCGCTGGAACGTCTGTGCGGCATTCTTCAGGCTGAACGGCATTCGGAGGAACTCAAACAGGCCGAATGGGGTGATGAGTGCTGTTTTGGGGACGTCTTCAGGGTGCAGCGGGATTTGATGGTATCCCCAGACGAGGTCTACTTTGGAAAAGATTCTTGCCCCGTGCAGGTTTGCTGCAAAGTCCTGTATGTGCGGCACGGGGTAGCGCTCAGGTGTGGTAGCTTCGTTCAGTCTGCGGTAGTCACCGCATGGTCTCCAACCCCTGGCTGCTTTGGGCACCATGTGCAGGGGGGAGGCCCATGGGCTGTCTGACCTCCGTACGATCCCCAATTCCTCCATCCTTTTGAACTCCTCTTTCACCAGGTGAAGCTTTTCCGGGGGGGCCTTCGTGCGCGGGCGTGGAGGGGTGGTCCCTGGGTCGGAATGTGGTGCTGAACCCTGTGTCTGGGCAAGGCTGCAGTGAACTGCGGTGCCAGAATCGATGGGAAGTCCGCCAGGATTCTGGTGAATTTGTTGTCGGACAGCGTGATGGAGTCCAGGTGTGGGGCCGGCAACTTGACTTCACCCAGGGGGAACGTCTGGAAAGTCTCGGCATGTACCATTCTTTTCTTTTGCAAGTTGACCAGCAGGCTGTGAGCTCGCAAGAAGTCCGCCCCCAGGAGTGGTTAGGCCACCGCGGCCAGTGTGAAGTCCCACGTGAACTGGCTGGTGCCGAACTGCAGCTGCACTGTGCGGGTGCCGTAGGTCCATATCGTGCTGCTGTTTGCGGCCCTCAGGGTGGTTCCTGGCCTCCTGTTGCGGGTGTCGTACCCCATCGGGGGCAAGACGCTGATTTCCGCTCCGGTGTCGACCAAGAAGCAGTGTCCCGACTGTTTGTCCCAGACGTACAAGAGGCTGTCCTGGCCCTTGCAGGGCAGGTGACAATGGCAGGCTTTTGTGCCCCACCGCTGGTGGTAGAAACACCACTGTTCACTGGCCTCCTCACTCCTGCCTTTGTGTTGTGTGTGCCCCCCTGCCGGGCCTGGTCTGGACCGCTGTTGGGTGCGTGGCCTGGTAATCTGACTGACGGACGCCACGCTCTCCCTCTTGGCTTTCCACAGCACGTCTGCCCGGGCCGCCACCTTCCGGTGGTCGCTGAAATCTGCGTCGGCCAGCAGCAGATGTATCTCCTCGGGCAGTCGCTGTAGGAACGCTTGCTCGAACATGAGGCAGGGCTTGTGTCCGTCAGCCAGGGCCAGCATCTCATTCATCAATGCTGACGGCAGTCTGTCTCTCAAACCGTCCAGGTGAAGCAGGCGGGCATCCCGCTCACACCTTGAGAGGCCAAAGGTCCCAATGAGCAGCGCTTTGAATGCTTCATATTTGCCTTCTTCCGGGGGCAACTGTATGAAATCCGCAACCTGGGCAGCCGTCTCCTGGTCAAGGGCGCTCACCACGTGATAGTAACGCGTGGAATCAGAAGATATCTGCCGAATCTGGAACCGGGCTTCTGCTTGGCTAAACCACACGCGTGATCGCGGCGTCCAGAAAGTCGGCAGTTTTAGCGAAACTGCATGAACAGATGAAGAGTCGGTCATCTTTGGTCCAAATCCTGTTTGGACCGTCGGGGTCACCAATGTAGCGATGTACTACACACAGCACTGAAATAATGACACGCAGTCGGTAAGTCGTTTGGAGACTAGTTTATTCAAACTTCGCAGCGCTGGCATTTAATCCCTAGCGCCCGCCCTCTCCGGGCGGAAATAACATCAGAGGTGCATTACCAAAGTCTCCACCTGCGCGCTGGCTATTTGTGAGCCGGTTCGCCTGCGCAGAAAGTGGGTCGCCACATGCTCTTCTGTGAGAGATCCAATGGTCTCTCCTTTGGCTAGAGAGTATCCCATGCTTTCACGACTCTAAAGAGAAATAATTCTAACCATTTATCTTCATGACCTGTACAACAAATATAAATCGACAACTACTTGTTATCAACTGTGTGCAAACAGACTTTCTCTGATCACAAAATCCACAGTGTTAAAATCCCTTATTACATATCTGCTTAGTCTTTACCACTCTCAGCATCTGAAATCTCTCAGAAATGTAAGTTCTCAGATCAAGGTTCATCAAAATGACATACGGTGCATGGTTTAATCCCCTTTTGCAATCAAGCTTTCACAATTTCAAACAGTACTCTGGTCCTTAATCATTGCCATACAAAAAAAAATCAACTTCCAAGTCCTCATTTACAAAAGTTTTACTGGATATTGCATGGGTTTGTCTGTCTGCACACATAGTTTTAAGGAATGTGTTTGAATCCTAGAGCTCTTCTGACCTTTCACACCTTTCTGGTTCGACTCACATTCCTGATCCTGCATCACTGTCTCCCCACCCCCGAATCTTTCTCACCCTTCAAGTTGTACCTGCCACCTAGTGGTGTGCATTCCACAACGTGCTCCATTGTTACACAGTAACTCACCTTTTATAAGATCATTAGTATTGTGACAGATGAAAGGAGGTGATGATAAAGTTAAGCAGCAATGGGGAAAAGCAATGCATGGATGCACAAGCAGCAAAAGCCTGGTAATAAATGGAGTTGGTACCAGACTTTGAAGCTCAGCACATCTGCACGCCTCAGCCAAGATATCAAATTCACAATTATTTATTGTCATTCATCAGTACACAAATGTAAAGGCTGATTTATAATTGTGTGTTGCATCTATGCCATAGGTGCCACGTACCCTACGCCATAGGGTGATGTGCATCTTCCCAAAAAAGTAACTCGCGTTTCGCAGCGACGCAGACTGCAACAGCTGTGATTGGTCTGCTTGGAAGCATCGCATTTCCGGTTGCTTCTCCTCTGCGATGTCTGTACACCGATGCAAAATAGATGAACCAAATCGTCTAATCTACCTGCCGACATGCAAAAACGTTTGCAATGCATCTCCTCGTCCATGTCTCTCACAAAGAAACTCAACACAGTGGCACAGAAACCCCACCACCAACTAGCATTTTGGCACACACCAACACATGCTCGCTACAGCGTAGAGCGACACAAAAGTGAAAATCAGGGCTACGGCGTAGGCTGTGGCATAGTCCGTATGCACAAGTATAAGTCAGCCTTAAAGTAGAGTTAAATGATCATCATTGGATCATTGGAGCCTCCCTGCCCTCTATTGTGGACCTGTACTCTTCCAGGTTGAAGAAGAGGGCGGGGAACATCATAAAGGACTCCTCCCATCCTGCACACGGACTGTTTGATCTGCTTCCGTCTGGTAGGCGCTTCAGATCCCTCCAGACTAAGACTAATAGGCACTGGAGAAGTTTTTTCCCTACTGCGGTCACTTTGCTGAACAGTTAACTGCCGGTTAACTGTCGGCTAACTATTACTTGGATTGCACTACCTGTACGTATAATCTATATTTTCATTTATATTTATCATTATTATTGTTATGAGCAGAGAGACAACATCTGCCGGAAGTAAATTCCTTGTATGTGCATAGGTACTTGGCGATTAAAGTCTGATTCTGATTGTTACTTCAAATCTGATGCAGTATAAAAACACAATAAGCATACAGAACGCCATTGTAAAAACATTATAAATACAAATACATAAACTTAGCTTAGATTGATTGTATGTACATAAAGTGACATTAGGTACCAAAATATCTGTACATAAGATGACTCTGCCAGGAAACATTAATGTTTCAGTGATGGGGTGGGCTAGTAGGTGGAGGCGTTGAACAGCCTGAGGGCTTGGGGGAGTAACTGTTTTTGACGCTGGTGGTCCTAGTGAGGATGGGATTTTGACAAACAGTCAATGAGCAGAGTGCATTGGCTCTCCGTAACAACTGGACCAGTCTTGAACTTCCTTCTTTGAACTGGGCAGTTCTCCAAGTGAATGCTGAACTCCTGGAAGCACACTGTGTGGAACTATGGCCTTCTACCAAAACGCTTGATTTGGCTGCAAAGCAGGTTCTTTAGCAAAGTATCTTGTCTTATAAGCAAATTAGTGAGACCAGTGCCCGGCAATGTGTGTGGACTTGTTCATTCACATTTATTGTTGTTGTGATTCATTGGTTCCAATAAATGAATAAACAGAGCAACTCCAAGAATGTTTTGCTTTAGATTAAAGATGTTCAATCCTGACCCCTACTTGAAATCAGCTATAAGGAAGCAGATTTTGTTGCTAATTTGTAAGAGGTGGGTATTTAATGTAGGTCATGGATTGCCTTAGAGAAGGACCTGGTGAGCAATCTTCCATAATCACCTCTCTCTCTCCTGTTTGGTAAAGAGTTTCAAGATTTAGATCCAATAATGATTCAAGGAGAGAGATCTCTTTCCAATTCATCCCCTGAACTTACAATTCAGAATGGAGGGAAACTTGAAGGGGATGCTGCATTCCCATACATTTGCTCTCCTTGTCCTCCTTGATGGCAAATGTCAAAGATTTGGGAGGTTCAGCTAAAGTGATGTTGGCATTTTGTAGGAGGCCCATATTACAGAAAGAGTATGCCAGAGTTCGAGGCAAAACTAACCTCATAGTTAAAACTTTTAGTGTTCAATATTTCAAGTGCTCTCACCTGATTTTATCCTTCTTTATACTAAATTATTATTGCCTTGAAATTCATGATTGGTTGGTCACATAAAGTATTGATTCACTGGAACTGAAGTTTGGAGGCAGCATAACATGTAGTGTCGGCACTATTGGAATAAATTTTTAGGCAGTATTTCTGTCTGGATATATGAAATCATAATCCAGCAAAATCTGCAATATTATACCTTGCCAATGAAATTTAATTATTAATTTTATGCTCAGACCTGCTTTCTCTAATCCAGGAAAAATAATTAAGAGATCATGTAAAAAAGCACTGCTCTGTAGATAATTTTTTTATATGCTCACACTGAAACTAAATTGTGGGTGCAAGTGTTGAAATGTTTACTTCTGGTTCTTGTGTCACTTTGCTAAAAAAAAATAAAATGGAACCCAAAGCTTGCTTTTGTTATAATGCAGTGTACATAATGTATTTACCACTGATTGAAAATCTAACTACAGAGCGTAGGTTTCTTATTTCTGTGCGGTGCACAATGTTAATTACTGTTCTGGTAACAGTCCCTCTCTCAGCTGACCTATCATGCATGATAGAAAGGTCAATTCAATTCTGCTATTGTTTGTGACAACACTCAGTGAAATGGCCTTGTAATGAAGCAAACCTGAGACCTAATATGCAGTGCAGACTGTGGCATGAATACCAAAGTGCAAAGCCACATACACATACACAAATAGAGTAGCAGGATAGAATAGACAAGACAGCCATAAAATTATCTGAAGAATGAAATAGGAAAATAGATGGTATAGCAATTGAAGGCTTTAAAATAAGTCGTTATCATTGCCCAGAAGATCATACCCAGCTGGTAACACTATCTGTTAGACTAATGATCAGACTATCAGAGGCTGACTAAAATGCTTTGCGATTGTTGGGCAGCATGGTTATTATCAGTACTCCAGTCTGAATTTCTGGGCGTATATGTACAGAAAGTTTTGAAAATCTGACAATTAAGTATTGAACCCCCATTCTATTTCACGTTCACATTAATTAATTTGAATATATTTCCCTGAAGTAGTCAAATTCAGGGATGGCATGAAGTTAGTTTGAGAGTGAGGGGCAAACTTGAATGCATTTTGAATACTGCTTGGAAGCTTACATGATGTTCGATCCATAAGTGGGGAGATGAGTGGTAAAGTGAGTGAAAGCAGATCTTTTTTTTAAATGAGGAGAAATCCACCAATTCTGGCAATGTTGCAGAAATTACCAACCTAGGGGTCAGATCTGAAGCACTATTAGATTCAACACTTAAGTTGTCCAGGCTTTTTGTTTCCCTCACCAGCCCATGATTTTCTGACCATTCGAGTGAATGAATTGGAGTGACCTCTTCTTTGTACATAGATGGGCCAGGTATTAACACCGGTGCAGCAGAGAGAGCAGATGGCTTTGCCGGCAATGATCAAACAGAGCTACTGGCTTTGAAAGGATAGAGCAGTCACATTCAGGATTTACCAATATAAGATTAGATTTATTTGACACATATACATCAAAACATACAGTGAAATGTATTGTTTGCGTCAAATCAGATCAGTGAGGAGTGTGCTGGGCAGCCAGCAAGTGTCACCATGCTTCTGGTGCCAACATCGCTTGCCCACCTCTCACTAACTCTAATGTATAGATCCTTGGAAGATGGGAGAAAACCGGCACACCCGGAGGAAATCCATGTGAACATGAGGAGAACGTACAAACTGCTTGCAGACAGCAGCAGGAACTGAATACCGATCATACAGCTGGCTGCTGAAAAGCGCTGCACCAACCATTACACTGCTGTGCTCCGTGCTACCACGTTCATACCACATGAACAACTGTCAAACCAGTATAAGCACCAGACACATTCAAATCCTCAGACAGCTTCAGCCCTGGGATGCAACACTGTCGACCCTCAAAGCGTGCTGCGGGATTGGCGGCTATGTTGCAGAGAGGCCTGTTGATCAGGTGGCAGCTAGCTTCACTAAGAAAGTGCACACTACCAGCTCCATCTGAAGTAGAGTCAACTCGAACAGGCTGGAGTCTGGGGAGCAAGGATTTCAGACCATTGTATTCTTAGGTTAAGTAATTCAGGATATTTGTAGTGAAATCAAAATTGAAATTTGAAAGCATTTCTTAGAGTAATACATTGCATGCATTTCCAGTAAGAGCACTAGGAACCCTATCAAATTATGTTTGAGTTTCCTTTATATGGAGCAAATTATTTAAAACAGCAACGCAGAATCTCTTATCTACTTAACCTTAGAAGTTTTAACATGGCACTGTTCCACATCCGGTGATCGCAGGTGACTGTGTGCCCTGGTTTGAAAACAAATAAACCGATATCAGTTCTATCCAAGTGACTTGCCCAACTGGTTCAACAGAGAGCAGAATACCGCTTGCAAAAAGATCCATCTCCTTTCACTTGATAAATCAATTTTCATCAAAATGACTTTATTCGACACCTATTGAATATTGAAAGGCCTTGATAGAGTGGATGTGGAAGGGATTTTTCCAGTAGTGGGAAAGTCTAGGACCAGAGGGCACAGCCTCAGTATACAACGATGTCCCGTTAGAACAGAGATGAGGAGAAATATCTTTAGCCAGACGATGGTGAATTTGTGGAATTCATTGCCACAGACAGTCACAGAGGTCACATCATTAAGGATATTTGAAGTGGATGCTAATAGATTCTTGATTAATAATTAATGATTACAGGGAGAAGGCAGGAGAATTATGTTGAATAGGATTAAATCAGCCATGATGGAATAGCAGAGCAGACTTGATGGGCTGAACAGCCAAATTCCGCAATGTCTTATGGTCGGACATTGTGAATAATCACTGTTACATCTACATACTTGCTGATAGGAACATTTGGCACAGGCCAGCTCCAATGCTGCTTGAACTCTCACACATTCACATTCATTTGGAAGGATAAGGGAGAGCCATCTCAATGACGAAGAGAGATGGGTCTTAGTGCTAACAAGACCTCAGGATATTATGGTACAGAGAGTCCACCTCTAGAAAATCCTCAAAGAACTTTAACAGAGCTGAAGCTGAGAACGGAGCTTCGTTAGCTGCCAAAGCAAAGTCTCTACAATTCAGAAACATTTAAACACTGTTAAAATTGAAATAAAGATTAAAAATAAAAACAATGGCCTAGGGTTTTGAGCAGCAATTCTTCTGTGAAATGCTGGAGAATTTCACCAGGGCCATGCTGGGTCATTAGACTGTGGAGCAAAGATCCAGTGCCTTCTGCCATTCAGTAAGTTTCAGATTCCCATATTCAAATGCACCTTCCTATACACAGGTCTAATGTCCTTGCCAATTAACTGGACTCTAAAAACTCATGCTCCTTCTTCAATCATACTTTACTTCCTAATGCTGAAGGACAACAGCATGTCCCCCGTCACCACACTGTTCTTAACAGAGAAATACAACTTTTATACAGAACATACGCACAATTACAGATATTAATCATTTGGTAAACTGTGTGGTCAAATTCCTTACTTGCAAGATTAACCACCATTCACAATATAATAGAAGCTATAAGCTAACAACTGATGATACTTTGCTATTAGTAATTATCCCTTAGTTCCTTCAATCCTTTGGTTATATTTTTATCTTATCTCTGTAAATCCAAAAAGCTCTGGTTCACTGCTGTAAAAAGGAAAGCTATGCATAGTGGATTTAATATTTCAGTAATGTTTAAGTGATATTGCAAATATATTCTTGAATTATTCCTTGTTTCTTTACATAATTCATAATGGTTTGTAGGTAAGAATTGGATATGTCATTACACCACCACATCATACACGAGCCTCTCAGTAAAAAAAAAATCTAAGTACACACGTATCCCGGGGCTCCTAAATTTATCTTTCAATTAATTCTAGAGTTACAAAACATAACCATGTCAACAAAGAACTTTAAAAAATAACCCTAAATGACCATTGAAGCACAGCACGTTTTTTACTTCAGAAGGGGAGAGAGATGTTCGAGTTGAAAAAAAAGTATATTGCGTGCTTCTTTAGAACAGAGAGAGGTGGTTGAGTTAAAACAAAGGCAGAAAATGGATGAAAGTCATGGGTTCACAAACAGTGAGTTCTGGGTGATAATAAATTTTTTAAAAGAGCAGGAATGGCTGGCAACATCGCAAAGATAGAGATGTTTGACTGCACAACGTATGAGGTATTCTGAATGAAATGTATGTATTTTAATGCAAATACATTTTAATGCAAATGAAATAGCCAATGAAAAGTGACTGCCAGTATTTCTGACTGCAATAGGTGGAAAAATACATTTCATTTAGAAAGTTTAACTGCTCCAACCAAACCAGGTGAAATGAGCTTCGCAGATATCATGAACGTAATGCAGGAAGATTTAAAACCACTATCATTGCTGATTGCAGACCGTCTGAGGTTTCATATGCGGAATCAAAAGGAAGGGGAGTCTATTTCAGTTTACATGGCTGAATTGAAGAAGCTTTCTGAGCATTGTCAGTTTGGTAATGGGCTTAATGATGCACTGAAATATTGCTTAGTTTGTGGTACCGTAGAAGAAAGTATTCAAAAACGGCTCCTAACTGAAACTCAACTTACATTTAAAAGAGAAGTTGAATTTGTTGTATTAATGGGAACAGCAGACTGACACAACTGAGTTGCAGTCAGGAATGAAAGTGATCATGAACAAAATCACAATGTCTAAACAGAAACTGGCCTGGTTGAACAAATGGTGTTTAAAAGTGAAGCTTTCAGAAAATGAAACAAAGTGGGACACATACAAAGAGTATGTCAAGCAGACAAAAATAAATGGACTGTCTAGGGTAGAGAAAAGGATAAAAAGTCAAGTTGCAGCTTCAAAAAGAGCACCAATCTGCATGCTGTTAATGAAAATCCTGGTAGTGATAAGAGTGACATCAGACTGAGGAGCCTTGAGATTTACAATGTGAAAACGAACGAGAGACAAACAATAATGGCTTACACCAGAAGTGAATGGATTGGAATGGCTTGGCTGTTTCAGTCATTCCACAAAATGAGTTTGAATAGCATTTTGAAGATACTGAACTTAAGCCTACAGATATCCAGCTAAGAACATCTACTGGAGAGAAGATGACTTCTGTGGGAATGACATCCGTGACAATGAAATACAACAACCAAGAAGCCACATTGGGCTTGTTTACAGTAAAAACAGGAGGGCCAGCATTGTGGGGCCACGATTGGCCGAGGCAATTTCAACTTGATTAGAGACTACTCGCATGCCCTACCCCCTGCAATAAAGTGAACTGAAAACAACTTAAGAAAGAATATTTAGATGATGCTGCAGCAGTGTTCAAGGGTGATATTGGAAAAGTCAAACATATCAAGGGTAAATGAAAATGCTACACCCAAACTTTACAAAGCCTGTCCAGGTTCCTTATACCATCTGTGATAAAGTAGCCAGTGAGCTAGATCGCATGGGGGTTGAAGGAATTCTTTCTAAGGTTGAGTGGAACCCATGGGCAATGTCAATGTTCCTAGTAGCCAAGAAGGATGGGTCTACCAAGATCTGTGGTGATTTAAGGTCAACCCAATACTGAAAATAGATCAATACTCTCTGCAACACACATAAAATGCTGGTGGAACACAGCAGGCCAGGCAGCATCTATAAGGAGAAGCACTGTTGATGTTTCAGGCTGAGACCCTTCGTCAGGACTAACTGAAAGGAAAAATAGTAAGAGATTTAGGGTAGAGGATATCTTTGCAAACTGCAGGACAACACTTTAGCAAAGTGAACTTAGCTACCTACAGGTGGAGATGGAGAAAGGGTCCAAAGTGTTTTTTTTTACCATAAACAGTTAAAAAGGGTTTTGTCATTATAATAGGCTTAGTTTTGGAGTAGCATATGCACCTGGATCAGGTGCTGGAAGGCTGCCCAGGTACTCAGTGCTACCTGGGTGTCATTATTGTTACCAGTGCTGATGACGAAGAACAACTCCAAAATCTCAAGCTGGTGTCAAAAAGATAAGATTATGGGCTCAGAGCACAATGCACAAGTGTGAATTCTTTAAACCGAGCATCACTTACTGTGGTCACACCACAGATGCATGGAAGTGTGCTGATAAAATTCAAGCAGTGCTGGGTGAACCAATGCCAAAGGACATGTCACAGTTGCAGTCATTTTTAGGATTTATCAATAACTAGAACAGGTTCCTGCCAAACTTGGCTATGTGCTCCACTCTCTGAACTCATTACTACAAATCAAGAAGGAATAACAATGGACAAAGCAGTGTGAGGTGGCTTTCAAAAAGAAACAAAATGGTGATGTCCAGACACTGTACTCACATTATGATTCACATCATCTAATGAAGCTTGCCTGTGATTCCTCACCTTATGGTAGAGGTGCAGTTATGTCACATGCTATGAGGGATGGAAGTGTATGGCCCATGGCTTTGCATCACATTCCCTTACTGCTGCAGAAGAGAATTATGCACAGATGGACAGAAAGGACTTTAGACTGGCTTGGGATGTAAAATGTTTCAACCAGTACTTGTAATGAAGAAAGTTAACTCACATTACTGATCTTTAACCATTGGTGTTCATTTTCAATCTACAGAAAAGTGTTCCACAAAATAGCTGGAGCATAAATGCAGAGATGGGTTTGCCTCTTGAAGAACACAATTACAATATTGAATTCAAGAGTATGACCAATCATGGAAATGCTGATTTACCTTTAGAAAGGAAATACCTGAAAAACTTGCACATGCGGACTCTCCTCTTGATGCATTCTCCCTAAATCAAAAGCCTGCTTATTACGGCAGAGATGATTCAAAGGGAAACCAGAAACAAAAACCTACACACTCTTGGGTCTACATAACACAAAATGGCTGGAGTATGCAGCAGAAATTCCAGTTTCCCTATTTTACCAGCACCAGGATGAACTTGCCCTGGATGGAGGTTGCCTTATGTGAGGATTGAGAGTTGTTGTATCATTCAAACTGAGACCTAAAGTGTTGGAGGAGCTACATGCCAAAAGTATTCCCAATAGTCTTGCACACTGTTGATGTTTTGAGAAGCCTCTTTCCAAGGACTAGTGTTCCAGAACATTTAGTCAGTGGCAATAGACCATAGTTTTTTTGGGGAATAGATTCAGTCATTCTTGAAAATGTATGGAATAAAATATATTACATCTGCACTGTACGACCCACCTACAAATGGCTTGGCAGAAAGGTTTATCCAGAGTCTAAGGAATGCACTGTGAACAATGTCAGCAGAACACACTACTCTGACACTGAATCAGAAGCTCACCAAATTCCTCCTTGCATATTGCAGTTCAGCACAACCAATAACTCACCAGCTATGCTGTTGCTGGGTCATCCCTTGTGTTCATGATTGGATTTTCTCAAACCAAGATCTCAGAAGGAGCATGCAGGACAAAAAGCTCAGAGAAATTGAGGGCTCCACAAGCAAGGAGGTTTGGTGTTGCACTACTGGAAAAGCAGCCCTGCCGAGAGGCTACAGAGGTGATCAAAAGTGGGTATTTCGAAAGATTAAAGACAGAACTGGACCATCCTCCAACACAGTGGAGATAGCATATGATGTCATTTGGAGATGACACATTGATCAGTGTGGAGAGCAGTTGTAAGCATTATATTTGAATGCACGCAGTACATGGAATAAGGTAGATGAACTTGTAGCATAGTTGCAGATTGGCAGGCATCATGTTGTAGGCATTACTGAATCATGGCTGGAAGAAGATTATAGCTGGGAGCTTAATTGCCAATTGTATCAAAAGGACAGGCAGGAAGGCAGAGGGGGTGTTATTGCTCTGTTGGTAAAAAAAAATGAAATCAAATCATCAGAAAGAGGTGACATAGGGTTGGAAGGTGTTGAATCATTGTGGACAAAGTGAAGGAACTGCAAGAGTAAAAAGACCCTAATGGGAGATGTATACAGACCCCCAAGCAGTAGTAAGGATGTGGTCTACAAATTAAAACAGGAGATGGAAAATGCATGGCAAAAGGGCAATGTTACAATAGTCATGGGGAATTTTAATATGCAAGTAGTTTGGGAAAATCAGGTTGGTGCTGGACTCCAGGAGTGGGAATTTCTAGAGTGCCTACAAGATTTCTTTTTAGAGCAGCTCATGGTTGAGCCCATGAGGGCGGGGGGAGGGGATCAGCTATTTTGGATTGGGTGTTGTGCAATGAACCAGAATTGATTCGAGAGCTTAAGGTAAAAAAAATATTAAAAGGTAATATGATCAAAGTCACCCTGAAATTTGAGAAGAAGCTAAAGTCAGATGTATCAGTTTTACAGCAGAGTAAAGAGAATTACAGAGGTATCAGAGAGAAGTTGGCCAGAATTGATTGGAAAAGAACACTGGCAAGGATGATGGCGGAGTAGCAATGGCTGGGATTTCTGGAAGAAACTCAGAAGGCACAGGATATATACATCCCAAAGAGGAAGAAGCATTCTAAATGAAAGTTGACACAACCATGGCTAACAAGAGAAGTCAAAGCCAATACAAATCTAAAGATAGGGCATGTAATAGGGCAAAAATTAAAAGTTAGAGAATTTGGAAGCTTTTTAAAACCAACTGAAGGCAACCGATAAAAGTAATTAAGAAGGTAAAGATGGAATACGAAAGTAAGCTAGCCAATAATATTAAAGACAATGCCAGAAGTTTCTTCAGATACTTAAGGAGCAAATGAGTGGATATCGGACCACTGGAAAACAATGCTGGAGAGGTAGTAATTAGGGACAGGAAATGGCAGGCAAACTGATTAAGTATTTTGCATCAGGCTTCATGGTGGAAAACACATAGTATAGTGGAAGTTCCAGGCATAAGGGGTCATGAAGTACGTGGTTAACATTACTAGAGAGAAGGTTCTTGTGAAACAGAAAAAGTCTGAGGGTAGATATGTCACTTCAACCATTGGTGTACACCCCAAGTTTCTGAAAGAGGTGGCTGAAGAGATAGGAGGCATTAGTAATGAACTTTGAAGAATCACTAGGTTCTGGAATGGTTCCAGAAGACTGGAAAATTGCAGATATCACTCCACTCTTCAAGAAAGGAGAAAAGCAGAAGAAAGGAAATGATAGGCCAGTTAGTCAGACCTCAGTGGTTGGGAAGATGTTGGAGTTGATTATTAAGGATGAGGCCTCAGGGTACTTGGAGGCACATGATAAAATAGGCCATAGTCTGTATGGTTTCCTCAAGGGAAAAATCTTGCCTGACACATCAGTTGGAATTCTTTGAGGAAATTACAAGCAGGATAGACAAAGGAGAATTGGCTGAAGTTGTATACTTGGATTTTCAGAAGGCCTTTGACAAAGTGCCATATATGAGGCTGCTTAACAAGCTATGAGCCCATAGTATTATGGGAAAGATTCTAGCATGGATAAAGCAGTGTCTGATTGGCAGGAGGAAAAGAGTGGGAATATAGTCAAGTGAAGTCTACTTTTATTGTCATTTTATTGCCAGGCAGTGATGCAGTTGCTCAGGATGCTCTCAATACAACCCCTGTAGAACGTAATGAGGATTGGGGTTGGGAGATGGACTTTCCTCAGCCTTCGCAAAAAGTAGAGATGCTGCTGGGCTTTCTTCGCTATGGAGCTGGTGTTGAGGGACCAGGTAAGATTCTCCATCAGGTGAACACCAAGAAATCTGGTGCTGTTTACGATCTCTACCGAGGAGCCGTCGATGTTAACCGGGGAGTAATTGCACCGTGTCCTCCTGAAGTCAACAAACATCTCTTTTGTTTTGTTCACATTAAGAGACAGGTTGTTGGCTCTGCACCAGTCCATTAGCTGCTGCATCTTCTCTCTGTAAGCTGACTTGTCGTTCGTGCTGATGAGACCCCCTACTGTTGTGTCATCAGTGAACTTGATGATATGGTTCGAGCTGTGTGTTGCAGCACAGTTGTGGATCAGCAGAGTGAACAGCAGTGGACTGAGCACACAACCCTGGAGAGCCCCCGTGCTCAGTGTGATGGTGTTGGAGATGCTGCTCCCGATCTGGACTGACTGAGGTCTCCCAGTCAGGAAGTCTAGGATCCAGTTGCAGAGGGAGGTGTTCAGGCCCAGTAGGCTCAGCTTTCCAATCAGTTTCTAAGGGATGATTATTCTGAATGCTGAACTGAAGTCTATGAACAGCATCCGAACGTATGTGTCTTTTTTGTCCAGGTGGGTTGGAGCCAGGTGGAGGGTGGTGGCAATGGCGTCATCTGTTGAGCGGTTGGGACGGTATGCAAACTGCAGGGGGTCCAGTGAGGGGGGCAGCAGGGTCTTGATATGCCTCATGACGAGCCTCTCGAAACACTTCATGATAAAGGGAGCCTTTCCTGGTTGGCTGCCAGTAAGAATGGGCAAAATAATGGCAGATGGAATACAGTATTGGGAAATTAATGGTCATGCACTTTAGTAGAAAATTGACTATTTTCTAAATGGAGAGAAAATACAAAGAACTGTGTACCAAAGGAATTTGAGAGTCTTTGTGCAGGATTCCCAAAAGGTTCATTTGCAGGTTGAGTCTCTGGTGAGGAAGGCAATTGCAATGTCAGCATTCATTTCAGGAGGACTAGAATTTAAAAGCAAGAATGTAATGTTAGCGTCTTATAAAGCACTGGTGTATTGGTATTTTATAAAGTACTTTGGAGTACTGTTAGCAGCTTTCAGCCCCTGATCTTAGAAAGGATGTGCTGAAGCTAGAGAGGGTTCAAAGGAGGTCCACAAAAATGATTTCAGGATTGAATGGCTAGTCATATGAAGAACATTTGATAGCTCCGGGCCTTTACTCAATGAAATTCAGAAGAATGCAGGGTGAACTCATTGAAATCTATTGAATGGTGAAAGGCCTTGATAGAGTGGATGTGGAGAAGATGTTTCCTATGGTAGGAGAGTATAAAACCCCAGCCTAGAGGGGCGTCCTCTTAGAACACAGATGAGGCAGAATTTCTTTAGACAGAGAGTGGTGAATCTGTGGAATTCTTTATCACAGGCAGCTGTGGAGGCCAAGTCTTTATGTATATTTAAGGCAGAGGTTGATAGATTCTTGACTGGTCAGAGCATGAAGAGATATGGGGAGAAGTCAGGTGTTTGGTGCTGAGAGGAAAACTGGATCAGCTATGATGAAGTAGAAAGCAGACTCGATGGGCCAAATGGCCTAATTCTGCTCCTATATCTATGGTCCAATGGAGTCAATTGTTAGAGGTAGCCAGAACTGTCAGAACCACCTCCTGGAGTCCCAGAGTCAACTCCTACAACCAACACAGAGGCGATCCCAGAACCTGAGATTGTTACACAGCCACAAGTCTCATCTGCCAAGTCTAGTGATCCCCCATGCCAGGAAAGATGTTATCCCACAAGAGTAAGAAATCCTCCAGAGCAACTAAATCTTTAGGCCTGAATGGGATAATTTAAAATTTACTATGCTGTTGATGTCTACATTGTAGTTCCATTATGTATTATTTTATTACAGTATATATTATTGGTGTATATATACATACATATATATGACTGGAGTGCAATATGTTACATATCTGAGTTGAGATGCATTCTATAAAGAGTTGGAGTTTATAGCTAAGCTGTGTGCTGTGCATTTAATAGTTCGTTAGTTAGTAATAGTTGATTAAGATTGCAAATATATTGTTCAATTAAACATTCTTAGTTTGTTTACATAACTTATTATGGGTTAGATTTAAGAAGTACATGAATGGCATATGTCATCATGCCATTATGTGACATGTGAGCACCTCCCTAAAGAAATACTAAGCACACAAGGATCTCCAGGCTCCTATGTTTTTCTTTCAATTCTTTTTTGGAGTTACAGAAAGTAAGACTATGCTCCTCAAAGAAGCTTCTTGCCTAGGCTCTCTACACTCTATCTGCAGTCTCAGTTTGCCTGGACATTAATTAAGCTTTGCCTTGCCACAAATTCCACACTAAATCTTACTGAAGTTTGATCGGAGTCAATGACTCCAATCAGCAAGGTTTCTCTCATTGCTTTTAATGTTAGTCAACTGAGACGATATTTATTCACCATATCATACATAAAAATGTTTTCTACAATATTCTGTTGACAATTGCAGAATACAATAATTTTCAGAGTTCACGATGATGACATAGAATAATGAAGAAAACAGTGGATTAAGACTGATCTACTTATCTACATTATAAATTATTTACTTATTCAATTTATACAGGCTGTGACAAAATGATAGCTCGAATCCATTATAATGTAAAAGAAAGCATATTAATATGTTACAGAAATCCGAGTTATTTTTATGAAGAAATTGCTTTGTTCAAACAAAGGCAAAATAATACTGAAAAAAATTGCAGTACAATATGAAGGCTGAATAGCATTCAAGTGAAAAGGAAATTTTTGATTTTCATTAAATCCTAAAACCATGAGTGGGAAGTATACTACTTAACCTATCAATGAACATAAATGGTTTTCATTAACAGGAAGAAAGAAGTGAGCTTATGTACACAAGTTCTGAAATTATTAGTTCTATTTTAGAGAAAACTGTCAAAATAAGCAGCGACTTTATTCAACAGAATAAATTGGCACATAATCTATTTCAATAAAGCAAGCAGAAAGGCTGAAATAGTGGATAGAGTTTGAAGAAGAATATACAAATTCCAAACCAAACAAATAAATTTCTACTAAAATAGTTCTTCAACTGCATCACACAGTGAACATTGTTTCTGAATTTATTGATACCAAGATACAATTACCTTGCATGCATGTCAAATTCAATTTGTCTGATAGAGGGATACACATTGCATTTGTAATTTAATTGTGCATTGAATCTGCCTCTCCAACCCTTTTTAACCCAGATGGCTACGGAGATAATTTGAGACAACCTGAATGTGCACAGATCATATCAAATGGTCAAATATGCATCCTTTATGGTTTTCTCTATTAATACTTATATTCATATTTCTAATTGTAGGAAGTGCCCATGTAAACGTCTCAAGCATTGTACATGAAGACTGTGACACATAGAAATTAGATACCGGTGCTTGATTTTTGGTTTGCACTGTATGATTAAGCAACTATGAAAGAGAAGTTCCGAGTATGTGTGCACACTGTGTCCATGATTTGCACATGATGGCCCTTACAATTTTTTGAATTT
The DNA here is from genome assembly GCF_048418815.1 of Hemitrygon akajei. Lineage (NCBI taxonomy): Eukaryota > Metazoa > Chordata > Chondrichthyes > Myliobatiformes > Dasyatidae > Hemitrygon > Hemitrygon akajei. The sequence continues at coordinate 38,455,469 of NC_133146.1, forward strand.
TCTTTTGAGGTGGGTTGTCCCTTTCACAGAGCCAGTGTGGTTTCCTTCCCTATGACCTGCATGTACTGGTCCTAGGTATGCCTTAAGAATCCAACTCAGAGAGCTACTTACCAGTTCTACCTTGGTAGCAACCCACACTCCTACCTCTCCTGTGCACCAATTAACTGACCAGGCACCACAGCCCCGAAATAACCCTAATGGCCATCACAGGCTTTCATCCCTCCTCACCACTGATGGCCAATAGCTAATCCTCACCCCTGACCCCCACATCACTCGGCTGTTGAATTCACATCACCCTGAACCTAATCCTGGCCATAAGGTTGCCCAATTACAATAGGCAGCATTTCCAAAACCCAAGAGATTGTGAGTGTGCAATGTGGGTATGCAGGAACTGTGGAAGGTGTACACTATGATGATGAGCAGAAAATGGACAGAACATGGACACATTACAATGCAATACCAGATCTGCTGTAGACAGGACTTCCATTTAATACTCTTCTTGTCATTCCTCAGTCTGATCAACAGGAAACGGCAGAGTGCTCCAGGCTCTGACACTCCTCCTCCCGATTAATAGTTGATTATTTCACCTGTGTCTTGCTTTGTTTCTCTATTTAAGTTCAGGAAGCAGGCACAAGAACCTCAGGACTCACACCACCAGGTTCAGGAACGCTTATTACCCCTCAACCATCAAGCTCTTGCACCACACCCCCCCCCCCCAGCTCTCCTCAACTTCATCTAGAGGAGCTGATGCAACTGCCCAGAACCTGACTGTCTCCAGCTGAGTGGGACCAGAGAACGATGCCTTGACTGTGGTGTAGCTCAGTTCTGCCTGCCTGGAGGTGTCAGGAAAACATCCAGAACCATCCAGAGAAGAGAGGTCTGTGATGTGTTCCACCATTCTTCCCAGGTCTGATATATCCGGGGTTGTGCTGTCCACCTCCATCTCCTGAGGCGAACAATAACATGTGGAGCCAACGTGTATTCTGGCATAGCAGGCAATTTCATGGACCTCTCGTTAGCATGACATCTCTGAGTTCCCTTGGACCATCTTGATCCACTGGCCTTGGCCATGGCTCTGGACAGAAGATCTCTGGGCCCTGAGAGGATCTGCCACCTCAATGTTTTCATTTGTCCACATATAGAACAGCATACTGAGACAATCTAACTTCATTTTATATATTCTCCTGAGTTCCCGTTGATCTTAGGATATCCCTGGTTAGCCCCCCCCACAACCCATAAATTGACTGGTCCACTGGTGCACTCCACAGATGGTCTTCTTGCTGCCCATCCAGCTCTCTTGGGCTGGCATGAGTTCATCCTGAGTATACAGACCTGCCGGAGGTTTTTTAGTAAGAAAAGGGCCGCAACATTCCTGCCTCATTGAACCTACGACTCCAAAATTGAATTGCTGCCTGGAACCTGTCCATCCCAAGGAAACTCTACTCTCTGTCAACTCCAGGAAGTGTGGCAATGGAGGAGTACATCCATGATGACCCACAACATCCCCTGCTGGTCCAGGCTGCTTCTTCATGGTGAAAAAGGATGGTGGACTTTGATCATGTATACATTATTGAGGACTCAGTAAGAAAAAACCCAGTACCCCTTGCCACTGATGACCATGGCTTTCAAGTTACTACAAGGGTCAACCATCTTTATTAAACTGGACCTCTGAAATGCATACAACCTGGTCTGCATTTGGAAGAATGATGAATGGAAGACAAATTTTAACACCCCCAATGGCCACTATGAATATCTTGGAATGCCATTAAGGGTGGTCATCCAGGAAACAGTGTGCCTGGATGATATGGTCATCTTCTCCAAGACCTACTGCGAGTACGTCCAACATGTTCAATGGGTCCTTCAATGTTTCCTGCAGAACCAGCTATTTATCAAATTGGATAAGAGTGATGTCCACGTCTCCACAATCCCATTCCTCGGCAAGATCTGGGCCATCAGGGTTTGGCTGCAAACTACCACAATCAAGCAGCTCTAGCAGTTTCTGGAGTTTGCAGATTTTATTGGAGGTTCATCCGTATCTTCAGTTCCATTGTAGCACCCCTTACTGTTCTGACTAAAGGAACCTCAGGCCCATTTCACTGGACCGCAGAAGGCAAGGTAGCTTTCCTGAAATTGAAGTGTTGTTTCACTACAACTTTCAACCTCATTCTCCCCACCCCAGTGTTGCCAGTCATTGTAGAAGTAGAGTTGGGACTGTTCTTTCACAACAGCCCCTGTATGACCAGAAACTCCATCCCTGTGCTTTTTTCTCCCAGTGGCTCTCTCCTGTGGAAAAGAATTATGACTTATGGAATAGAGAACTCTAAACTGTGGCGGAGTGGACATATTGGCCAGAGGGGGCCGAACATCCATTTGTAGTCTGCATCAACAACAAGAACCTGGCCTATATTCAAGAGGCGAAGCAGTTAAATTCACGCCAGGCTCTGTGGTCTCACTTTTAACCGTTTTGATTTTATCATTACCTACCACCCAAGTTTGAAGAATAAGAAGCTGAAATCCTCTCCAGGCAGTCTGAACAACCAGACCTGGTCATCATCCCAGAAAGCATCCTCACGAAGTCCAGGCTGGTGCACAGGTCTGATGGGAGCACTACATCAGGAGGCTGAGCCAGGGAATGGTCCACTGGGTTGCCTTTTCATCCCTGACTCTGTCCGTTCATATGTGCTACAGTGGAAGCATGCATCACATATTACAGGACATCTGAAGACGGCTCGGAGGGCAGAATTCATCAAGAAGCGGTTCTAGCATCCAGCAATGGGTGGGGATAGGTCCATTGTCACTGGCACAAGTGGAAGAAAGCTCAGAAGCCCTGCTGAAGGTCTCTCAGCAGCAATGGTGTGCCAACCATCGAAGGCGGCTGGGGTCTTCGTTCCATCCTGGTCAAAGGGTCTGGCTCTCCACCAAAGACCTTCCTCTACAGGTTGAATCTCAGCCGCTGGTGCCACTCTACATTGTATCATTCAAGGTTCTCTGTCAAATTAACCCTGTCACATACTGTCTTCGGTTGCCATATGCCACATGCATCAACCCCAACTTCTGGGTCTCCTATTAAGAACCTCTGCCAGCGCCAGTCCTGAAACTGTCCCCAGCTCTTTGTATGACTGATGATCAGTCGGCGTACACTGTCTCCTGTCTGGACTCCCATTTGTTTTGTGGCCAGCTCCTGTGCTTGGTGGATTGGGATGGTTATGGCTTGGGAGAATGGTCACGGGTCAACACCCAGATTGCCCTGGTACATGGTGTGCTGGCCATAGGAGGCAGGAGGGGATGGGGGTGGGATTGGTCCTGTCATGCTTTGGTCTGATCACCAGGGGCACTGGAGTCCTCCAGGCTCCTCCCCCGATTATTAGTTGATTATTTTCACCTGTGTCTTGTTTTAGTTATCAGTGTGCCTCTGCCTTGTTTTGTTTCTCTGTTTCAGTTCCCTCTGTTTTGTTAGTCTTGGCTCAGTCTCGAGTTCATCTACCCTGTTTGTGGAGATCCCTAAGTTCCCTGCAAACTAACCCTCATAAAGATTCTTCATTTAACTGCATCCTTATCCTCAACTATAGTCTCCTCTGCACTTAGGTCCACCTGGTCTACATCTTTCCTGGTAGGTCATGGGTTAAAGGTACAGAACTTCACCATAACAACCCTGGTTCAACCCATCCCTTGTTACACTTTTTATAAATCTTGGCATGTAGCCACCAGAAGAAAATGCTTAGTGTCTTTTGATCTCAGCAAGGGTGTTAACTTTGTGAGTCTTTAAAACCAGTTAAAGCTAGCCTTTATTTCTTCAAGCTATCCTGCAAGCTCTTGAGAGGGAAGTGTTCTGTCACTGCAGCAGGGTGTGGAAGGCATTGCGAGGTAACCACTCCTTGCCAAAAGCCCTGTCTCATCATGTAGGAGGGAATAGGTTTTGTGGTTTTCTAGTGCTGCAATGAAAACTTGGGTGGGGGGCGTGGAGAGGAAGAGAGATGCGCAACTTCCGATGGATACGGGCATTTAGTCAAGTTGGCACAAGCTTTAGTAAAGGGGAATTGGTGTTATGATTAGTGTTAATTGAGTGGCATACAACAGTCACAGAGAATCCAGACAGGTACTCTAAGGCCGAAGGTAACAGTGAGAGTCAATACCAATGGTCAAACCTTAACAAAGTGGGTGTGAGTTCATATGAATTTCAAAGACTTCGGATGCAAGGTCAAAATCACCAATCTTATCAGCTGCATCACCAAGCTCATCCACTGCTTTAGTGCAATGCATTCCCATCATTTACTTGATAATAATTTTATTCAGGACTCATATCCAACATGCAGATGGTGTCGCCCACTTACACATATTTCCAAACAATCCAAGACTCAAACCTGCACAATCACAGCTTACACATACTGCTCCTACTCAACCACAAGAAGTCTATCATCCAGATACATTGTAAGACATACAAATGTCTTCTTTCTTTATGGCACTATAATGACAATCAAAGGCAACAGCACTCTTTTCCAAGAGTACAGTGAACTTACTGTTGGTATACCTGTTGTCTGATTGCGTAGCTAATCCCAGCTGCTTCTGCTCATGAGAATAAACAGTTAACACCTAGCTCTTGCAACCACGGACCTGACCTATGTCATTCAGCCACTATCTTCCAGGTCCATTCATTGCACAATTATAATCTTCGCTCAGTCATCCACTAGAAAATAGCGGACAGCCCAGGAGCATCAGATAGGCAAAACTACATGGAAGACGTGTACAAACTGAATGCATTAAGGGAAACGACATGATGTCTGCCACGTACATAATATTTTCTTGATGAATTTGCTTTTGATTACTTGCTTTGATGCTACTTTGACATTTAGTCAAGTTGAATCTGAGGTGGGCAACAATATAGTAAGATCACAGTAAAGGGGAAATGATGTAGTATTTATTGTTAGTGCAATGGCATAATACACTCACAGAGAACCTAGCCATGAAGTTAATATCATATTCCTCGGCTTGATATTCCTTTGCCTCCACACCAACCCCCACCACCCCTCACCTCGCCATGCAACACTTGGCAGGAACAATTAGTGCAGCATACCCTGAATCACCATGAACACCGAATCCTGGATTTCTAGAAATCAAAGCAGCAATACTGTCAATTTAAGCACAGAAATTAGAGATAGATAAATCTGTTAATAATGAAGAGAATCAAAGAATAATCGTTTAGCTCAGGAAAGCTTCAAAGGTTTCAAAGGTAAATTTAATGTCCGAAAAATGTATACAATACACATCCTGAAATGCTTTTTCTTTGCAATCGTCCAAGAAAACAGAGGAGTGCCCCCAAAGAATGAATGACAGTTAAATGTTAGAACCCCAAAGTCCCCACCAGCTCCCTTCCCTCCCATGTGTAGGCGGCAGCAAGCAACGGTCCCACCTCCCTTCACCAGCAAAGAAAAACATCAGCACCCACCACCGAGCACTCAAGTGTGAGCAAAGCAACAGCAAAGACACAAACTTCCATTATTCCAAAGACTAATTGTTCACCCGGTATTTGACATACCACAGGCTCCCCCCCCCCCCCCCCTAATAATGGAGAAAGAGGTGTCCCCGTTTCACAGTAAGAGGGGAGACATAACAAACAACTTGCTGGTTTATGATGTTAAAAATCCATTGTGTCGCCTTTTTCCGAGCTCTGTGCTCAAAGATTTTGTGTCTCTGGGCACACAGCCTTAGATCTTCCATCTCCTACAGCACACTGATCTGCCTGGACACTGATCTTTGATCTGCCCATCTCCAGAGCCATGAGATCTTGGTCCCACGAAGGAGAGCTGAGCTCTTAGGCCGAGCCCTTGGTGTGCCGAATATCGGCCAGTCGTGAAACCCCAAGAGTGGGTCCCATTCCCGCAAAGAACTGTAGTTAGCATGTAACTCCCGGTCAGGGCCTTCAAAAGAACCCTGAAAGGGAAAAATAGAGATATTTAAAGATGGAAATAGAGCTGCTTCCAAAGATGCAAGCAAAGGAGTCGCCATTAGGTGCCATTAATCCTCCTATGCTCCTCAGCAGCAGCAAGCCTTTGTCACCCAGTAACTACCCAATAGTTTGCCATGGTGATTCAAAAGAGCACACAGCACTGAAGAAGAATTAAGATATCAGTACTGTTGCCAGGACAATAGGGAGTGACTCGCATGATTGGGTTTCTTTAATAAACATGATCGCTAAACACAATGTGTACAAATGACACACAACCTGAAATTAGATATGGGGCACACATCAGCAGCAAATTCTGGGAGTGCAATTCTTTCTGGTTGCAAAAATGCCAAAGTTGACAGGCAGCACTTGCAAGGTTAGATTCAAGGTTACAGGCACATCACACAATGAGGAAGTCTGCTATCCTTATGAAGCCATTTCCCCACTCCACATGTAAGTCTCTGACAAGACAGAATGGTAAAGACTTGCTTTATGCAATAGTGAATGTGAACTGTGAGTTGCTAGAGATAATTCCTACTCTGCTCAGCAAAGACGGTCTGTGGAGATGTTCATGACTCCTGTGAACTAGACTTTGCTTTATCAGTATTTGTCCGGTTTACTGTCATATGCACAGTCCGTGTACTTGTATATACACACTGCATGCATCTTCGTGATCTTCTGCTGCTGTGGCCCATCCACTTCAAAGTTCAATGTGTTGTGTGTTCAGAGATGTTCTTCTCCACACCACGGTTATAAATATGTAGCTATTTGAGAGACTGTCATCTTCCTGTCACCTTAAACCAGTCTAGCCATTCTCCTCTGATCTCTCTCACTAACATGACATTTTCCCCCACATAATTGCAACTCACTGGATGCATTGTTTTTTTCTTTGCAACGTTCTCTGTAAATTGTACGGATTGCAGTACATGAGAATCCCAGGAGATCAGCAGTATCGGAGATACTTGCACCACCCATCTGGCACCAACGATCATCCCAAAGTCAAAGTCACTTAGATCACATTTCTTCCCCGTTCTGGTGATTGGTCTGAACAACTTCTGACGCTCTTGACCATGTCTGCATGCTTCTACGCACTGAGTTACTGCCACATGATTGGCTGATTAGATATTTGCATAATGAGTAGACATACTGGTGTACTGAAAAAGTGGCGACTGAGTGTATGCACAGGTACAATGAAAAGCCTACTTGCGGCAGCACAGGCACACAGCATTATATAAGCAACAGTTACAAGAAAAACAAATTAAACATAAAAATTGCCCAACTTACTGTACAAGAGAACAGAATTAGAAAAAATGTCCATTTTAGTACAATGTGGTCAAAGTTTTCACAGGGCTGTAAACTAGAATGATTAGTAATTAGCTGGTTGGTTCAAGAACTGAATGGATGAAGAAAAGGATCTGTTCCTGTACCTGATGGCAGGAGGCTTTACGTTTCTGTACCTCCTGTCTAGTGGTAGCTGTAAAAATATGGCATGGCCCAGATGCTGGGAATCTTTAATGATAGATGTCTTTTTGAGGCAGTGTCTCCTGTAGATACCACTGTTGCTGAGGAGAGATGTGGCTAAGATGTATTGGGCAGAGTCCACTGACCTCTGCAGCTTCTTGGATTTGTGGCTAGTCCATTTGGAATATTTGAATGAGTGAATTCCTAAGAATTGGCAGACATTATTTTTGCTGAAGCCTGCAAGAAAATTGTTCTTTGAAGGCCGGGTAAATATGTTCTATCTCTGAGGGCTATTCACTCCTCTCTAATCTAGCAAATTTTCATTCTCACTTATTTTTAAGACCATAAGATAGAGAAGCAGAAGTAGGTTATTCAGCCCATCAAGTCTGCTTCGTCATTCAATCATGGGCTCATCCAATTCTTCCAATCATCCCCACTCCCCTGCCTTCTCCCCATACCCTTTGATGCCCTGGCTAATCAAAAATCTATCTATTTCTGTCTTAATTGCACCCAATGACTTGGCCTCCACAGCCACTTGTGGCAACAAATTCCACAGATTACCACCCTCTGACTAAAGTAATTTCTCTGCATCTCTGTTCTAAATGGATGTCCTTTAATCCTGAAGTTGTGCCCTCTTGTCCTAGACTCCCCTTCCATGGGAAATAACTTTACCATATCTAATCTTTTCAGGCCTTTCAGCATTTGGAATGTTTCTATGAGATCCCCCCTCATTCTCCTGAATTCCAGGGAATACAGTCCAAGAGCTGCCAGACATTCCTCATACAGTAACCCTTTCATTTCTGGAATCATTCTTGTGAATCTTCTCTGAACCCTCTCCAATGTCAGTATATCCTTTCTAAAATGAGCCCAAAACTGCACACAATACTACAAGTGTACAATGCCAGAATCTATCGATTGCTAATGCCTCCTCAATCTCTCCAGCTACTTCCTTCAAAACCCGAGGGTGCATTCCATCAGGTCCAGGAGATTTATCCATCCTCAGACCATTAAGCTTCCTGAGCATCTTCTCAGTCATAATTTTCACTGCACAAACTTCACTTCCATGACATTCTTGAATGTCCGGTATACTGCAGATGTCTTCCACTGTGACGACTGATGCAAACTACGCATTCAGTTCCTCTGCCATCTCTGTGTCTCTCATTACAATATCTCTAGTGTCATTTTCTATTGGTCCTATTGTGGTGAACTACATATACCTGTCTGGACTGCTCCTGTGGCTCCTCCCACAGACCCCTGCTGACTGCTCCTGTGGCTCCTCCCACAGACCCCTGTATAAAGGCAATTGAGGCCTGATGCCCGGCCTCATTCTCCAGGATGTAGTGTTGTTCATTCTTCCAGTCAATAAGAGCCGATATCTCGCTTCTTACGTCTCAGAGTGCGTTATTGATGGTGCATCACCTATATCTACGCTCAACTCTCTTTTACCTTTTATATACTTAAAAAAGCTTCTAGTATCTTTTTTGATATTAGTTGCCAACTTCCTTTCATAATTCATCTTTTCCTTCCTAATGACCTTCTTAGTTTCCTTCTGCAAGTTTTTAAAAACTTCCCAATCCTCTATCTTCCCACTAGCTTTGGCTTCCTTGTAAGCCCTCTCTTTTGCTTTTACTTTGGCTCTGACTTCACTTGTCAGCCATGGTACTGTCCATAACACAGGCCTTTCAGTCCTGGCAGAATTTCATGGGAGTCCTTTTCACACTCTTTTCAGTTTAATAATAAACTTCCTATAACAGGGAAATGTGCACAATATGGGAAACGTACACAATATTGCAAATGTGGCTTCATTAATGTCTTGTGCAACTGCAACACCCTCAGTGCCCTGACTGATGAAGGCTAGCGTTCTTCACAACACTGACTACCTGTGACAATGTTTTCAGCGAATTAATTACTTGTACTCCTGGGTGCCTCTGTTCCACAACACTTCCCACAGCCTAAACATTCATTTTACAAGCCCTACATTGGTTTGACTTCCTAACACGAAATACATTACACTAATTTGAAATGAAAACCATTTGCTAATCCTTTGATAACTTACCTAGCTGTTGAAAGATTCCCATGTAATTTTTCACTTTACTGTCTATAATACCACCTATTTTAATATAATTCACAAAGTTCAAAATCACATCTAAATGATTTATATACAGTAAATAACTAACACCAGAGGTCCCAGCACCAACCCTTGTGCACAACACCAGTCATAGGTCTTCAGTCCAAGAAGCATTGTTCAACTATTACTCCCTGCTTCTGACTATCACTACTACTACTAGTACGTCGACTCAGGCCTAGGGGGCCAGCGTCGGGCACAATGACGGACTCTCCACTCCTCCCTCTCCCTCATCAGTGTGTTCAGTTCATTTACATTAGTCGCGCCATTGTCTTCTAGGAGCGTCTTGGGAGGGCGCCCAGGGTTCATCCTCCCATGCTTGGGCTCCCATGTGATGACTAGGCTGGCAGGTAGCTCAGGGTGACATAGACAGTGCCCTGCTAGTTGTAGTCTTCTTGCCTCGATTTTAGTAGTGAGCATTGGTAGGTCGTCATAGAGCTCGACGTTCAAGACATGCTGTTGCCAACTCACGTCAAGAGCCATCCGGAGCATTCGTGTATAGCAACCATCTAGTGACTTTTGCATGGTCTTGGTGAGTGTCCATGTCTCGCAATTGTACATGAGAATGGACTCTATGACTGTTATGAAGATCAATTATCAGGTTATAATTATGAATTATCCTACTATCAGGTCAATTATAAATCCAATTAGTGATGTCTCTCCCTGAATCTCAGGTTAGCTAATGCACCCATGTGTAAGAGCTGCAGATGAGTGTGTAAATGAAAAAAATTATAGATGCTAGAAAACTGACATAAAATTAGAAAATGCTGGAAGCAACACACACAAAATGATGGAGGAACTCAGCAGGCAGCATCCATGGAAAAGAGCAAATAGTCGATGTTTTGGGCTGAGACCGCTCATCAGGATGGATGTTTATCAGCATCTGTAGATCTCCTCTTGTTTGTGAAAATACTGGAGACATTCAGATTTCTCTTTTTCGCAGATGTCACATGACCTGCTAAGTTTTTTTTAAACAGCATCTTCTGTTTTTGTTTTGCTTGTCATATCAGCGTTGAGGTGAAGACAACTTTCTTAGGCACCTGGCATACTTGTCCTATAGAGTTTAGGATTTTAAAGAAATCCATGTTTGCTAGAAGCCTGTCGAGGGATTAAAGGGCTGAGGATGTGTGTTAATGGGAGGGAGGGATGGGGCTTGTTGCTTGTTGTGTTCTGTGCTGTTCTGCCAGGCACCGTGGGCCTGCTGTGTTGGCACGGGAATGTGCAATGAATCTTGCATGCTGCCCCCAGCACATCCTCACTTGCGTTGGTTGTTAACACAAAATGCATTTCACTGCATGTTTCAATGTGCCAAATAAAGCAGTCCACAAAGTGCATCAAGTCATTGATTGGTTTAAGTAGCTGCTGATACTGAACGCCTGATCCTCTGTACACATTCGCCTGGAATGTCCAGCTCCGACATTCTCCTTTCATCTAATTACAGGTTTTGTACATTTCTAGGAATTTATTGCCCTCTTCTAATTCCCTGTCTGATTGAGTTTATTCCCTGGCTCGCTAAGTTGTTAAAGAGACTGAATTCAAGAGCAAGGAGGTCATGCTGCAACTATACAGGTTACTGGTGAGGCCACACCTGGAGTACTGTGTGCAGTTCTGGTCTCCATACTTGAGGAAGGATATACTGGCTTTGGAGGCAGTGCAGAGGAGGTTCACCAGGTTGATCCCAGAGATGAAGGGGTTAGCCTATGAGGAGAGATGAGTCACCTGAGGCTATGCTGTCTGGAATTCAGAAGAATGAGAGGGGATCTTATAGAAACATATAAAATTTTGAAAGTGATAGACAAGATAGGAGTAGGAATGTCATTTTCATTGGTAGGTAAGACTAGAACTAGGGGACAGTGCCTCAAGATTCAGGGGTGAAGATTTAGGACAGAGATGAGGAGAAACCATTTTTCCCAGAGAGTAGTGAATCTGTGGAATTCTCTGCCGAGGGAAGCAGTTGAGGTTTCTTCGCTAAATATATTTAAGATAGAGTTAGACAGATTTTTACATAGTAAGGGAATTAAGGGTTATGGGGAAAAGGCAGGTAGATGGAGCTGAGTTTTCGGACAGATCAGCCAGGATCTTATTGAATGGCGGGGCAGGTTCGATGGGCTGGATGGCCTACTCATGTTCTTATTTCTTATGTATCAGTGGGTCTACAATCACAGAGGCCAGAGTGGTGAAGGAAAGTGGATTTTGTTTCCTGAAGTTCATTAGTAGACAATCCACTAATTGGGATGATGCATCCGCTGTATCACCTCAGTCATAGAGTATGGACGTTTGTATTCTTGCAAGCAGCCTCCTATAGTATTATGTGTGGTTTTGGTTAAGAAAGGATATTGTAACATTAAGGGTAGTCCCAAAGAGATTTGCAGGCTTGGGATCTTGGGATGAGAAGGTTGTCTTATCATGAGAGTCCAACAAAAAGTTAATCTGTACCCTTTGCAGTTTAGGGAAATGATTGCACTGAAACACAGAGGCATGACAGTGTAGATGTTGAGCAGTTTCCACTGGAAACTGGGAGAATAGGAGAACATTGTGTGAGGGGACATAATGATAAGAAGGTGGTCATTTATAAGGAAGGTGCATAGGAACTTCATACAGAGAGTGGTAAATCTGTGGAATACACTGGCCCAGAGGTTAGATTATTGAGGAGTATTTGAAGTGGAGGTAATTAATGTTGTTTGAAGGGTCATGGAATTGAGGGCTGTGGAGAATAGGAACAATAGAAGAGCTGAGGTTTGGGGAAGGTCAGCCATGACCACTGACTGCTGGGGAAGGCTTGAGGGGACAAGTTAGCTACTCCTGCTCCTATTTTCTTGTCACTCTGTGGAAAGATTTATGGATGAAATCAACAGCATGAAGCACCTTTCACTTCCTTGTCCTTAAAGCATAGAATTGCAAACAGAACTCCTTTGTAGGAAAAAGTATGCCTGATACCCTTAAAGTTTAGGAACAGCCATTAGAGACTCATCAAATGATGCAAGTAACAATCACAAATTTTTCATCCTTTCCCAGAGAGAAATCCTTTTAGGTATCTAGCGATTGTTCTTAATTCCACAAGACCCCAATGATTTTCTGACTTCCACTTCGTGTACATCAAGAGTATTTTGGAATATTCTTCACTGGATTGGATCAGAATGGCTCCAATAACATTCATGAGAAAGAGTTGACTTAATTGGCATATCTTCTACTACCCTAAACACTTGTTCACTCTGCTCCATCACACCATAGCAACATACACCTCCCATTAACATACCCTCCCCACCAAGAAGGACACAGGCAGCAGATATATTGCAACACTGCCACATGTATGATCCATAAGACCTTAGAGTATAGGAGCAGAATTAGGCCATTTAGCCCATCGAGTCTGCTCCGCCATTTCATCATGGCTGATCCAATTTTCCTCTCAGCCCCAATCTACTTCCTTCTCCCCGTATTCCTTCATGCCCTGGCCAATCAATAGTCTATCAACTTCTGTCTTAAATATACATAAAGACTTAGTCTCCACAGCTGCCTGTGGGAAAGAATTACATAGATTTACTACTCTCTGGCTACAGAAATTCCTCCTCAGCTCTGTTCTAAAATGACACTCCTCTATTCTGAGGCTGTGACTTCTGGTCTAAGGCTCTCCCACCATAGGACACATCCTCTTCACATCTTCTCTATCAAGGCCTTTCACAGTTCAATCGGTTTTATTTTTCTGAATTCCAGCAAATACAAGCCCAAAGACATCAAACATATCAAATGGTGAAAGGCCTTGATAGAGTGGACGTGAAGAGGATGTTTTTTCTGTGGGCAAGTCTACGACCAGAGGAAACGGCTTCAGAATAGAGGGTCATCCTTTTTGAATGGACATGAGGAGGAATTTCTTCAGCAAGAGAGTGGGGAATCTATGCAATTCTTTCTAAGCGGCACAGCATCTTTTGGTAAAAATATCACTGGTCTTGCATCATCACTGGGTTTAATTCCTGGAACTGCCTTTCCAATGGCAGTGTGGCATACCTTTATCAGAAGAATGGCAGCCATTCACAATCATGGCTCAACTTCATCTTTTCAAGTGCAAATTCTGGGCTTTGTTAAAATCCTGGACTAAATTAATTCAAACAAATACAAAGGTAGGAGTGTAAAGAAAGAGTGCTTTTAAATGCAGAAGAACATGGGTTTGATTGCAACACTTAAGAGAAGCTTGGATAAATACATGTATGAGAGGAGTAGGCAGGTTTATGGTCTAGGTGTAGGTCAATGGAACTAAGTAGAATAATAGCTCATCATGGAATAGATGGGCCAAAGGGCCTGTTTCTGCACAGCAGTGCTCTGTCACTCTATGATAATAGTTATGGTCTGGAAACAACAACCTCTAAGGATGCCAGAAGTAGAATAAACCAACATTTTCAAGGGGAATTGGTTAGGTGCTTTAGAGAGAATTCTTTGCAGGTCTTTGGCAAAAGTGTAGGTGGGGTGGGGATAAGCTCTGTCTGGGGTCAGAAAAGATTAAATGTACTGAATGGCTTCCTTCTCAGGTTTAAGAATTTGAAGATTCTCCAAATGTTACTGGAAATAATTGTCCAACCCCTAAGCCCTGTGATGCCCAGAATGTAAGAATGCATTCACATGCAATAACAATGTAGGCAGAGGTGAAATTCACTGGCCTCTTTGGAAAGTACACTTGGAAAAATAAATTTCCTAAACAAAGCAAAAAAAAAGCTAGGTGCTAGAAACCTCTTCCAGTTTTGATGCGAGGTCATAGATCATAGAAGATTACAGCATAGGAACAGGCCATTTTGCCGACAATGTTGTCCCAAATCAGCTAAAAAGAAAACCAAAAGCTCCCAAACACTAATCCCACCTACTTACACCCTGTCCATATCCCTCCATCTTCCTTACATCCTCCTATCCAAACGTCTCGTAAAAGCCTCTAATGTATAGCTCTTGAGATGCTGCATTTCTCCCCATGTGACCTGCTGATATTTCCAGCATTTTCTGGTTTTATTTCAAAAACTTTCCTTCATCTGGCCGCCTCTGTCAGAGGGCAGGCTCTAAGTTTGCTTAAATGCAAAGAGGCACTTTTCAGAAAATGGCCAGGCAGAATTTGTAATTGTTCAAGCCATCAAGTCAAGAGCAACGATGAACTTAGAACTCTGATCTGTATAATGTGACATTCAGTATTATAAGAGGAGACAGTCTGAAATATTGTAATTACTGTCTGGTTTTTGTGCACTGTAATCAGATTAAACTGTTGTAACTAGGTTAATCTACATTCTTGGTTTATTCTAACTGCTCTGAAATCTGAGATTTCGACCTGCAGAAACCGTTAAATATTTGATAAAAAGGACAAGAAAGGACAGCATTAGTACCACACATTTTTCAGCATTTTCTTCCCTCAGAGAAACTGTGCATCTCCAGTTGAGTCTGACATTTCAGGAGTTACAGTACTCATCTGGAAACTGCTGTTAGGAAAGTGAGCCATTTTCTCATTATCTTTCTATCCTAGCAGAAACAAGTTATGAGGCTGAATCCGTTAAGTGGCAGACTTATCACTTCCTGCTGATGAAATCAAAATTTTTCTTGGCCACCGCTTGTAAGATACAAGACAGAATTGTCTCATCTCAGTGGAAATATGACTTCTGACTTTGTATTACTCCTTGTGCAGCACTGGATTTTAGAAAGAGGGAACATGTACATACCAGACATTTACAAATATGATCCCTTAACTTTATTTGATGCTTCGAATTATGCAACATATAAAGTTCATCCCATATGACACAGACCATCAAGTGTGATCTGCCATTCCTTCATGGCTGATTTATTTTCCCTCTCGACTCTATTCTCCTGCCTTCACTCCATAACCTTTGACACCCTTACTAATCAAGAACCTATTGACTTCCGCTTTAAATATATTCACTGACTTGGCCTCCACAGCCGTCTGGACAATGAATTCCACAGATCACAACCGTCTGGCTAAAGAAATTTCTCCTCATCTCTGCTGTAAAGGGACATCCTTCTAATCCGAGGCTGTGCTCTGTGGTCTTAAGGCTTCCCCACGAAGCGAACCATCCTCTCCACATCCACTCTATCTATCCCATCAGGTGCCTGGTATTTATGTTATCAGTTGACAAGTTACCATCAAAATCAGGTTTTAAGTCACCAGCCTCAGTTTGGATTTGCTATTTATATCATTAATTTCCCCCCCCCCCCCGCCCCACCCCAAGATGTGTTTTGCAAATACAGATTGGCACAAAGTTTTAAAAAATGTTTTTGTGGATCCAGCAACAGATATTGATTTGTTAATGTATTATGTGCACCTGCAAAATTTCTTTTATTCCTATTGAGAATGCACTAACATTATTGAACCAGCTCTTTGAAAACCCATAGGTCTGCAAATACTTTAACTGAGTGGAAGAAAACATCATGCAAAATTCTCATAATTATGCCCTTTCTACAGATAATCAGAATTAAGTACAATCAGGATAATGGATGTGAGATAAAACCTCACAGATGAAGTGACCATTGTGTAAATGAATGTTTATAGTTTCCAGAACTGCATTGCTACACCCTGACAACATATAAAACCACAAGTTAACAAGGATAGCAGACTGATGCAAATCGTTTCACCGCTCTTTTCTTCCAACAATTGTCCATTATATTTGATATTCTACAGTATTAGTGCACGATAATCAAAATATTATTTGTGTGAATAACCCTGAAAATTGAAGCATCAGTTTTGTGTCAATCAATGTATAAAATTAGGAGCTTTAAATGTATTGAGGACACTAGAATATTAATAGATCTAATTATTTGTGAGCTATTTTATTAAATGAGTCCTAATATTTGGCCTTTATTAGATTTGTAAACCCCTTTTCTGACATGTCTCAAACTTGCACAGCCCTAGTTCCTGCCAATTCAGCTGCCCAGCTTGTTATCTTTTTTCAGATAGCAGGAAAATGCATTAGTCAATAAGCAGGGAGACATGGCTTCCTGTTTGTATACAGAACCTACAAGTAACTGCTGGATTCTACAGCAGCTTCCTTTTCAGTAAAACATTTGCAAAATATTGTCACTTAAATTAGAATGCTTACCTCAATGAAATAATTTTGCTCAAGAGATGTGCTGAACAGAAGGAAAGAGAGCAAAAAAAAGGTATATAATTTGGTTGCGATTTGAAGGTGGCTCAGAAGAACTAGGATAATTAATCTCTGTAACTACCAGGTGACACTCACCATAATGCCACAAAGAAGTCTAATTTAATATACTGAGCATTTATTGATTGCATTTATTGACTTTTACCTCCACAGGCTTTTTAGAATGTGAAAAGAAAAAAAGCAGTACCTTTAATCAGAATTAAAGTGGAAGCAAGTGACAGATCTTCCTGAAATGGTCTGTCTTATCCAAGGGACATTTTTGGAGATTGACATAAATTAATCGGTCACCATTTTGGGGGAGAACAGACACATTAATAGTTTAATATAAAACACCAACAAAGATTCAATTTTGTGTTCCATATCTAGTGATTAACAGCCCATACAAAGGACAACAATGAAAAGCAAAGACCAGCACATTTATCAAAGACAGGTTGGAATTCGACTTCAGCTATTTACTTTTTATATAATTTGTTATATTCTTGGCTTAATAACGGAATGTTTAGTGAAAATTACTTATGTAAGTGATGCTCAAAATAATTAATACACATCTTAACTACAAGTTCTCTTTTAAAACTCATCATTTTCCAAAAGATAATTATATATTAAGTAATTTAATTCTGAAATTGATGTTGCAGAAGTACACTGTTCTATACTTTTAATAAAACTGTATACTAATGGCACATTTCAATCACTAGAAATTACAAACATTTCCAGGATAAGTATTGAAACCTAAAGCTTGAAGCATCTGAAAATATATTTTTGGGACAAATTTTGAGAAAGAAGAAGTTGTGTTGCCTGTGCCTACCTCTGTGTTGTGGTACAGGTTGAGCACTGTTAGAAAGTATTCTGGAGTTAATTCAAACAAGAAACAAAAATTACAACAAGAAAGAGTTCTTATTGTACATATAAATAAGTCTAGGAAGCTTGCAATTAGTCCTCATTTTTTTTAATTAAAAGCACTGGCTTCTCCACAGACAAAGGGATTGCATATGCAGGTGCCAAAGTTAAGACAATAGGGCTGTGTTAATTGAATTGCATCCAACATGGCTAAGTTATTTGCTCCATTGTTTCTGGAGTGCAAGCTGGCAGATCGGATGGATGTTATCACTTACCTCATCAAACATGGTTGTAGGTATGGGAAATCAATTGTTTTGTGTACTTACATATTTGTCCACTCAGAGACAGCCCTGACAACATTAATTTTGGGGGCCTGGCTCTCTGTCATCAAAAAGTTTTAGAATATTTGTGTTAATTAGCTTCTTCTAAAGGCGTCTGGACCTTCAGACCTTCAGACCTTCAGACCTTCAGCCTTCAGCCTTCAGACCTTCAGACCTTCAGACCTTCAGCCCTTCGAGCCTGCACTGCCATTCAGTATGATCATGGCTGATCATCCAACTCAGAACCCTGTACCTGCTTTCTCTCCGTACCCCTTGATCCCTTTAGCCACAAGGGCCATTTCTAACTCCCTCTTAAATATAGCCAATGAACTGGCCTCAACTGTTTCCTGTGGCAGAGAATTCCACAGATTCACCACTCTCTGTGTGAAGAAGTTTTTCCTCATCTCGGTCCTAAAAGGCTTCCCCTTTATTCTTAAACTGTGACCCCTCGTTCTGGACTTCTGGACTTATCACTTACAATGTGCTTCCACTATTTTATCTCAAAGGAACCATTTGTCAACCCAAAGTATTGAAGTAAACAATGTCATTGTAACTATTGAAATTGTATTGAACCATCTCTGATCTTAAATGTGATGTACCTTTGGGTTTGTGAGCCTCTACCAAGAGTGTCTCCAATATGATGCCTGCATGTTGTGCTGAATAAGAGCTTCTATATTGCCAGCTTCAGGGTCTTTCCTGTGAATTCGATCATAGTTGCAACAAACACCCCTTATCCAAAATTCCAAAATGTGAAATTTATTTTGAATGCTTACATGACACAGCAAATGTTAAATTCCACAAGGCACTGTGAAGGTTCCCAGGTAATGCGCAGGTCTTTGCGCGCCACAGGCGATTTGGAGAATCCACCTCACATTTGTAATGAACAGAAGTTAATGAAAAATAGAAAAAAAACTGTATAAAGCAAAAGATTGTGTAAGAGTGGATTTGTCAGTGTTGGAGTGAACATATGCTGCATAGCAGCATACTGATCATGAAACAATCAAAGATCTAGTACGACAAATTGAAGGTAATTGTGATATTCAGCAGGCTAATTGCAGAAATTTAAGAAAAGGCATGGCATTAAGCTTTTAAAGATTTGTGGTGATAAAAGTGCCCGCTGATAATGACGCAGTAGAGAAAGTCATTGATAAGTTTTGCCAAGGTCGTCGCTGATGAAAATCTAACACGCTGAATGGCTGCATCTGTATATATGTGTGATGAACAAGTGTAAGACAAAGACTCTTACTGGTAGTATAGGAATTTAGAGTTGGGGATGATAGCAATGCCAAACAGCCACTGACCATCCACCTGTGCGGCTGAGGTAGTGACAGCTTACCTTTCTAATGGTTCAATGCACTTATTATTGTTTCATGTACAAAAATATTATGTAAAACTACCTTCAGGGTATACGTATAAGCTGAACTGTGTATGTAATGTAAGTGGATTTTGTCAAATAAACTCTTTTCGGGCTTCCAGCTGGGTACTGGTATCATTTATAAATGAAGCTTCGATGACAAACTTTGCCATCTTCATCAGGGTTTAGTCTAGTCTGTGGTATTTATACCCCCATAGTCCATTCCTCCAAAATGGTTAGTCCTCATCCAATCAGGTTTCCACTCTCCCACCTTGTTTACAATTAAATTCCAGTTCTTACTTAGAGCATTACCTTCATCTTTGTTAAAATGCTAAAACAATTAGGAACCCATCTCTGCCACCTGTCTTCCCGATATTTCCACAGTTTCTGTAAGGATCAGCAGGATCCTGAAGAAATACTGGATTAATACCACCCACAAACCTGTAAGTAAACTCAAATTACAGTTTATGTGGGTCAAAAATGACTTAGGACTCAGGTCGGCTGTCGTTTACAAGATTCCCTGTGAATGTGATCACCTGGTAAAGGAAGCCATTGAATAAATCTAGTGGAAAAGAATTTTAACAAAGAAGAAGGTCTCACTCGAAGTAAGAACTGGAATTCAATTGTAAACAAGGTGGGAGAGCAGAAATCTGATTGGATGAGGACTAACCAATCAGGAGGGATGGACAAGAGAAAATCTGCAGATGCTGGAAATCCGAGCAACACACACAAAATGCTGGAGGAACTCAGCAGGCCAGGCAGCATCTATGGAAAAAGAGTACAGTTGACGTTTCAGGCTGAGACCCTTCAGCAGGACAGTCTATGGGGGGGGGGGGGTGGTAAAAATACAACCAGACTAGATGTGCCCAGGCATCATTCCTGATGAAGATGGCAGAGTTTGTCATCAAAACATCGGTTATAATCGATAGCAAACACGAGGAAATCTGCAGCAGTCCTAACGAAGGGTCTCAGCCCAAAATGTCGACAGCGCTTCTCCTTATAGATGCTGCCTGGCCTGCTGTGTTCCACCAGCATTTTGTGTGTGTTGATTATAATTGATGCCTGTATTTGGCTGGAATCCCGAGAAGAGTTTATTCATCATATACACTGGGAAAGCACTAGATCCTTTTTCAAAGGATTTTGTGTTCAGACTTGGGGCCCATCCCCAAGATATTTGAATATGTAGATGCAAATATTCCAAAATCCAAAAGAAAATCTGAAATCTGAAACACTTCTGGTCCTATGCATTTCGGATAAGAGTTACTCAACCTGTATCACATTCAGCTTCTACTCATTGACATGGTATGTATGGAACAGAGTGAGAGAAAGCATTGGGAGACATTGCTCTGTCAGCAAGTACACAAAATTCTGTAATATGCAATAAATGACAAGAATTCATGTTGGAAACCATCAGTAGTTCCAATATTCCCATAGCATCTGACACAAAAAATCTCAAACCCTCTAGCTTTTTTGTATCACCAGAAACAACCTGGTATCACAACTAACAAAAGCCCAAGATTATTGCAGGTCTGAAAAGCTAAGCCCCAAAGTACAAATTACAGACATCAACTCATGTAAAACAGCCGTTAGCTTGGTTCTACATGAAAATAAGACCAGATCGTGAATCCTTCAGGTTCCGATTTAAATACAACTGAAAACAAGGTAAACGTGGCTGAAAAAGAAACTCATTTATTTACATTCATTTAAAACAAATATTTATTATGTTCCACTTTTTCTTGATCTAATCCGTCATATTTTGAACTGCTCAGTAAAGTTGTGCTTCCAAACGCCAGGTGGCAGATCAGTAAATCGATTAGGTACAATGAAAGCCACATTGATTACCAGGGACAACAGATGACATGGGCAGGTCATGAGTATGCTCAAGGTACAATGAATGGCAGGGTTAGGTCACCAGCTAACCAACTAAAAAGAAAGCAACTGTAAATATGTAGTTTTCATAGCCCTTTCGCCTGTCTTGGCTAACATTATACCTCAACTAACATCTTTACTCATCATCATCTAATGATCTGAATTCAGTCAATACCGATGTCCATGAAATGCAGGTGTTTGCAATATGTAAACAGGAGAAAATCTGCTGCCGCTAGAAATCCAAGCAGCGCACACAAAATGATACTTTTAACACTTAAAACCCATTGCTTTTAGTTGGTGACTAAATATTTCCCACCTCCCTCACTATAGACTAACAGGCCCTGCAAATAAATCCTTATTTAACACCACCACTAATTGGCAGAGAAACTGATTTACAGATCCTCTCCACATTAGAACACTAGTAATTCCATTCAAGATCTCATTCCACCAGAAAAGCACCAAAATCTGGAAATTAATGAATACTCTCATCAGATGAACAGAAATCATCCAAGCAATAATTCTCAATGCCATTATGACTAATTCCATGACACATCATCCTCTAATGATAGGATTGCTTCTTTACTGTAGTACAAAAGATAAGGTTTCTTCCGAGATCAAGGTTAACTTGCTTCCGTTCCATTTTTGTGGGTTCTGAGGTAGCTTAGCAGGTTGATATAGGCTCAGAACCTTGCACAAATATGGTAGGAAGTTAGATGGTTTGTTAGATTGTGTGCTTCTTCTGCTGCTTACACAGAACTTCCCTGTTGTCTCAATGCAGAGCTTGAGGATTCTCTACACTATTCCAAATCCTCTTCCTCCACTCTGCGCATTCATAGCCTGAGGATTGTACACAATATGCCAAATCCTCCTCCACTCTAAGCATTCATGAGTCAGAGGGCATGATGAACTTCTTCAAAGAAGCTTTGCACGATCTCTTCAATCTTCTTCTCTAACTGCCTCATAAACTCCTTCCATGAAGACCTCAGAATTGAGGTGTCTGCCTTGTGTCTAGAGACAATGTTCATATCCACTGCATGACTTGACAGTTGTGTTTATACATAACAAACGTTATTACTGTAGCACCTGGCGCATAATATCTGAAGCACACTAAATTTCATGTATCACAAGAAACAACCTGGAATCACAAATAACAAGGGTCCAAATTGTTCTAGTTATGCAGGTCTGAAACTTTGTTAAAAGGCTAAGCACCAAAATACAAATTCCTGACACTAAAATTGTTGCTAGATAAAGCAATTATTTCAAAAGGGTAGGTAATAAATCTAACTAAATCTTGATCTGAAATGACTGCATTCGGACCTCAAAATTACTTTGCAGTGTTGTAAGTGCACTATAGGGCACCTGTAATGCATAGCAACAACCACCTTAGCCAGAGTCCTTCCGGTCCCACTGCAAACAGATCAAGAATTTATGGATAAAGATGCACTGCTTGGGACTGGTACCTGGTCTAAGAGGTGAACGAGAGAAAGGGCAGGGTGCAGAGTGCCATTGGTCAAAGGTTTCATCTGGTAGGTGAATGTGTGTGAGTTAACTCAGCCTGGAAAAAGTAGCGAGGTCAGGAGATGGGAAAAACAATGGTGGTTGGATACAGGGGTTACTCAGTAATCTGGCAAGGTTTGTGATGCAGAGGAATAGATGGGGTTGTGGCAGCTAGGGGGAAGGACTACCAATAATGACCAAAGTTTAGCAGACTGACATTCAAAGCAATGAAATGGGATTGGGACTTGGTAATCGGAGGATAAGATAAGCAATCCAAACAAGACCTCAACAATGGAAATGGTGGAAGATGATGACACATCGCAACAGTAATATAGAGGAAAGCTGCAGCTGTCATCTTGCATTCCCTGACTCCAATCCGTCGAGGACCATGTGATGGATGCCCATTCAACCATGTTAAAAAAAGTCATGCGCAGACATTTAGGGAATTCACCAGAACTTCCTGGATACATGAAGTCAAAATCAGCCTCTACAGCCACCTGAGAACCTATTAAGAGACAACACCTCAGGAGAACATCATACTCAACTCAAGAGAATGTGCTACTACTGCTATGGTGGGAGAGATTTTGTCAGTGTTGGGAGGATTGGGTGAGAGATGTTCAGGGATCAGAGGACTGGGCTGGGAGTTTGAAAGAGATATGCACTGGAGCTGGGGTCTGGATAGTAAAGGTCAGTGGTCAGATTGATTGAGGTGGGGTGGAATTTGAAGAGCTGGTGATTGACGATTGGGGCATTTGCTAATCTGCATTGAGATGGTATTGGAGATTTGGGCTGTCAAAGCCTGAGCGGATGTCAGAGTGATAGGTGTTTTTTATTGAAAGAGAGATCAGTGAGTGGGCTGGCCCTATGTATAGAAAGTAGGCACAAGTCTTGCCTTAATATAATTCTAACCTGGCTCCACTAGTTTGTCACTGCCAGAACAACATTGTCTAATTTCACTGCAGTGTTCATTACTGCATGAGGAATGACATCATCACTGCCTGTCTGAAGCTGAATTTCTGTCCAACGCAAACATGACTCACTCTGGAAGGAGCCCGTTCAAATTTCTGGAGCAACCCTGGTTGTTATCACTTTTCACGAGGGACAGAATGGATTTTACCTTACCTCGTATTCAAATAAACTGCAATATTATTCAGTTTTTAAGTTCTTCATCTTAAAATGGGGTATATGTTTATCATTTTTACATAAAGTGGGCTGGCTGAAATGGTGTGTTTATTTGACCTCTATTCAGCAAGTCATTGAGAGATTAGCAGGTGAGCAGCTGACACTACATAGATAAGACGGGCTTCTTCAATTGCCCATTATCAGACACACATTTAATGGCATCATTAGTCACTGTGGCATTTCTTTCTTTGCCATCATAAATAGATTTAGGATGCACCTACAACTGTTATTTAATTGTTTCAGAACAAGAGGAAGTATGCAATACAACTGGAACTCAAAGTACACTGCAGACATAAAGAGACATGGATGGGCAACTTCAGATCATACATGGAGTACTACGAATTTCCTCTTCTTCACTTAGAACTTTTCTTTAAGTTATTCATGCAACTGTGGTCATTAGATTTTCCTGATGTCAATGCCATTTTTTCCCTGGGATTTTCAGGCATACTAAGCAGTTCAGCATTTTCCAGGTCCATGTGAGGGCGTCTTTGGGGTTAGGACATACAGCAAATAACTTCAGCCACCAATCTTCAGATCTGAATATGGACTGTAGATTAATTTCAAAATGCAGCTCTGGACAATGGGATCCTAGAGCTGTGAAAACAGCAGCTGATTGAAGAACAAGGCAATGGTAATTTACATTGTCTGAAGTATGGGTATGAAGAGGGTGGTGTGAGAGTTATGTATGGTTCAAAGAAAGCATTGCAGATACATTGTAAATATAGAATTGTCCTTTGACCTTTAGCATATAAAATGTCATGTAGTGTTGGGTTCAGCAGACCTCTTCCTCTGAAAGGGTCTCAACATGATGCCTGCTGTGTTTCATTTTGTCGAATAAAGGGATTGCTTCATATCTAACAGCTACTTCTCTCTGGTGACTTTGTTCACATTACAACAGCCCAGCACGAGCCAGAGAGATGGATCCAGGGAGTTAGAGTTGACCCTCTGCTTCTCTGGCTCCTCACACACTTTACAGTCCTCCCACAAATACCCATCTCACTGAAATGAGAAGCATATACTAACCGGACACACTTTGGGCAAAGCCACCATGAAGTATGATACCCTGCTGCTTGAGCCCAATACTTTTTGGCTCTGACCTCAAAGATAATTGTCACAAAATTGGCTCCAATAGCACCATCTCTAGATACTGTCGTGTGGGGCAGCAGGACAACATGGAAGGGGAAAGTCACACAGGAATAACAATCCTATCACTCAGCATTAAAAAAAGCCGGCATCAACTGCAGGAACAATAATGGACTCTCAAAGATCAACATTTTTTACACAGAGTTTGTTAAATCCAGAGAGAATAATCATTCTCACACTCCAATGTTAAAGCCAACATGAATATCAATAATCAGCTGAAAGAGGCCAGATGACAAAAATAATGGATCACATCTTTCCTTGCACTGATCACATTACATCAGCGAATGAATCCCTGATCCCTTTACTAAAATGGCTCACTACTTGTTCCAGTGTCAGCAGTCCATCCCAACACGTGAAGATGTAAAACTCACTCTGTGTTGTGTGTAGATTCTCTTATCTCTAGGAACAAGCTGGATCCACCTCCTTTCAGGATCATACAATGACGGCCCGAGTGAACCTCCTGAGGGCTTCCTCAACTCAAGTTTTGCCGATATAAGCACCAGGCCAGACGGAAAAGGTCAGAGAGTTGGGGCCGGAGGTAAGGGACTGGTCAGTTTCAGCTCGCTGCTCCACAAGGTTTATTCATCTCTGAGCAGAACGAACACTGTGGCCTGCAAGTAACGGGCCCTTGGACCTGATGCAGTGACGACTGGCTTCATGGCTGTGAACTCACATTCATGAACTTCAGTTCTGAATGTTACTTGCTTACTTTTATTGCTTCCATTATTTGTTTTTTTCTGCACATTCAGTGTGTGACAGTCTGCCTTTAATGGGTTCTATTGGATTTCTTTGCTTTGTGGCTGCCTAAAAAGAGACCAATCTCAAGGTTGTATGTAGTATACATATTTTGATAATAAATATACTTTGAACTTTGAATTCCTCCAGCACATGGGATTACACTCCTGGCATGCATTTCATTGATGAGAATGATCAGATTTTTCACAAAATCTCAGGGCTTATTCCCTCTTTCTTGCAAGCTTTGTCTCCTTGATGATAGCCATGATGTATGCATTACCAGTCAACAACTGCATGTGGGAAAACAAGAGAAAATTTGCAGATGCTGGAAATCCAAGCAACGCACAACAAAAAATGCTGGAGGAACTCAACAGGCTAGGCAGCATCTATGGAGAAGAGTACAGTCAATGTTTCAGGCTAAAAACCCTTCAACAGACCTGAGTAGTGTCGACTGTACTCTTTTCCACAGATGCTGTTTCAAGGGGTGGCCATTTTCGCAAGTATGTAACAAGGTTCAAAATTCTATGAGGTCCCATCTTGAATTGTTCAGAATATATTTTGGCACACTATTCAGCATATAAGCCATCATAGAGGTCTTTCCAGTGTAATTTTGGTTAATTTCAATATCATGCAATAGGGCATCTAACTAACTATCAATACTACAGACAGCAAATTTAATTCACCAAAACGTGTAAAAGTCCACTTTGAGGGCATGTTTCTCCTCCGTTGTAAATGCACCAAATGGCATAATGTTTCTCATGAAGTAACAGACAATTCCACAGAACTCATTCAGCAATTCTTCACTGAAAACAACTCATATCAGTCCAGCATCAGGATATTAACCATATTAATCAAAATCAATCTCATAATCACCCGATAAATTTATAAAGAGGAATAGGATATGCAGTGTTAGCTAAAGCAGAGAGATTACAAGTGAATGATATTCCAACAATAAACTGAATGGAAAAGTAAGCTGCGGGAAATAAACACTACAATGGATCATTTGGCCCATGATGATGTGTTTTTACACTGCATTTCTTTATTTGCCTTGCTTCTTTTTAATACATAAAACAGAATATAAGAAATATAAACTACATAATTTCCATTTCATGGCCTCAGTAAATAGTACATGCAACCCCTCCATGATCACATAACAAAATTTACTGAACAAGCTTCATTTCTGGGGTTTGATCCTTTCTTGACATCATAGGAATCAGATATTTCCCACTGCAGATTGTCATTGCTGTACATTTCATTCCCGAAATGTTGTCACCTGTTTCTAGTCTCTCTGCTTTCATGGTGAATGTTGACCCATTCAGCATGACAGGTTTACCACAAAAATAATGGTGCAGACATTATGGGGAGCTTTACCTTTTACAAAGTTAAAAGCATATTCACTAATTGTCAGTAAGAGTTACATAAAATAGCAGAGCAATTCATTGTGAAGAATAGTACAAACAATTTGCCAAACCTCGTTTTACAGAAAAGTGTACAGCTGTCATGCTGTTCGTTTTCACTATAGTAATCACAGAAACTACACAACACATTAGCTGGGTAAGGTAGCCGAGTATACAACAGCCTACAGGTTACAGATTTGACCTCATTCTGACAAATTGCAAAGCCAAATACAACAAATTAATGCCAGTGTTAAAAATCTACTGGATCATGTCCCTCAAGGGTAGGAGATAACTGGTCATGCTTGATTTCAGTCGAGTGCCAGGTGGTTACTACCCTCAGGGCATCAAGAATGAGCAATAGAAAAGTGTTGCTCAGATCCCAAGAATAAATTTTTCAGCAGCAGCCGCTTTATTGGCAGCGGCATTGTAATATTCTCAGTGTAATTAAATATTAATCATGAACTAACAAACCTCTTTGTTCAGTTTTGCACAATAATGCAGTACATATACCGGAAAACAAGCAGAATGTGAGTTGAATGATGCTTATTTGAGAATACTGCCTTTCAGCACAGTTATAAGCATACCTTGTGAATTTCTAACTGTAAAGATAAAATTTCTGCACAGACTAATTTTCAATGTAACAGAAGAGAAAAAATAAAAGTGATAATTTTAGGAAACAAGTTACATATTTAGTAGAATCCTTATTGTAGTTCAGGAACATTAGTACTTCTCCTGTTCGGCAAAATGAAAACACAAATCACAATTCAGTCATTGTATCACAATTTCCCTCAAAGAACAAAAGCTGATTTCTTCTGTCCAAAACTGCTCAGCAGACTGCATAAACCATAAAAGATGTTTAATAAAAATGCTGCAACTCACTTTTGAAAGAATTATCCATCCCGTTCACATGGCAAATCACAGCAAGTCACCATAAAACCAGCGACAGGTACTTCAAGCTCACAGAATGACAACACACTATGTTAGCTGTCAAGCTGCAGCTGCCTGGATCAGTGTATCACACTGTGACAAAAACACATATTTATCATGCTTTATGCAAGCTATGAAGGCATTCAGATCTTCTAACGTAGATCAGGTTACCAACACTTACAGATAAGAGCTCAGATTGCGTGGCTCCAAAGGGGACTATCACACATTGCAACACCAACGCGAACTAGTGAAGCCAGAGCATTTAGTACTGCAACCTCTATAATGCATCACTTTCAGGTTGTGCGTCACAGTTTGCAAATAATTTGCAGACTGGTTAATTCACAATATGCTTCCCTGCTTATTTTCTTCAAAATTTCTTACTTCCAAAGTTTCCCTGAATGCTGCCCTCAAATTGTCCAAGTTCTAAATTAATCTTCCTGAAGCAACCAAACCTGTAAAACTCCTCCATTTACGTCTTGTTCCCTCAGGTCAGCCCCTAATCCAATCCCAAAAAAGAGTCAAAAGCAAAAAAAAAGATGCTGTAATTTTCCATCTCCTTCTACAAAAATAACTCAGCGCTTTGAATTATCTAAAATATGACCCAAATATTTTTTGTAGCACTAAAAATGCACATTCACATCAAAATAATGATTTGAACAAGGTGCTAATACTTCAGCTCTTCAAAAACAAATCTTGGAAAACCATGTCTTGTAATGCTCCGGACTCTTTACTTGATATCATTACTGTAAATATATATTTTTAAAAACTAGAGTACAATTCAGAATGCATATTTTGCTGTGGCAACTTCCACTCACTTATCAACGGATCTCCCTCATTCATGCTCCTCCTTCCAAATGTAATTATTTCAAATCTTCTTCCTTATCTTCTATGTTTAATAATAAACCCATGAACACTTCCATCCACGTCCTACTATTCTTTCCAATATGGCTCACTGTTGCTTTCTTCCTCCTCTGGAAGGATGCAGCTGGTGCATCCCTACATCCTACAACACATCATTGTAGACTCTCCCTAATTGTAGAAACCATCTCCCAATAACATATATATCATAACATCATGGCATTCATCTTTGGGAGAGGAGCACATAGTGGGACAATTTAATCACATTGCAATTCCCAGCAAATACAAGTGAGCTAATTTCCAGCAATAGTCTCAAAGACAGTGCCAGTACCAGCAACAGTCTCAATCCTAATGCTTACGTTAAACCCAATCTTAGATCAGCTTCAGTATCGCAGACAATATAATTCTCAATTCAAATGTGAACACCAATGTCAAAATTAATGCTTATGATCAATTCCTAATCTCTTGAACCAGTATCAATTCCCAATCCCTCTAACCAGTATCAATTCCCAATCCCTCTAAACAGTATCAATTCCCAATCTCACTAACCAGCATCAATTCCCAATCTCACTAACCAGCATCAATTCCCAATCACTCTAACCAGCATCAATTCCCAATCCCTCTAACCAGTATCAATTCCCAATTCCTCTAAACAGTATCAATTCCCAATCTCACTAACCAGCATCAATTCCCAATCTCACTAACCAGTATCAATTCCCAATCGCTCTAACCAGCATCAATTCCCAATCTCACTAACCAGCATCAATTCCCAATCTCACTAACCAGTATCAATTCCCAATCCCTCTAACCAGCATCAATTCCCAATCTCACTAACCAGCATCAATTCCCAATCTCACTAACCAGTATCAATTCCCAATCGCTCTAACCAGCATCAATTCCCAATCCCTCTAACCAGCATCAATTCCCAATCGCTCTAACCAGCATCAATTCCCAATCCCTCTAACCAGTATCAATTCCCAATCCATCTAAACAGTATCAATTCCCAATCCCTCTAACAATCCCTCTAACCAGTATCAATTCCCAATCTCCCTAGTCAGTATTGGTTCCCAATCCCTCTAACCAACATCAATTCCTAATCAACAACTCCCACAGCCCATGATCACCCTGTGATTTCAGTTCCCAAGTCTGATGTGAAAGTATACTTTAGGAGGGTGAAGCCACAGAAATTACCTAGTCCAGTCAGGGTATCTGACTGAGTACCAAGCAGCTTTACTAGTCAACTGTCTGGAGTGTTCACCAGTATCTTTAACTTCTTGCTTCAGCAGTCTGAGGTACACAGCTGCTTCAAGGCTTCAATTATACTAGTCCCTAAGTAAAATGTGGTAACTTGCCTCCTAAAGCACTTACATTCACTTTGATGAAGTGCTTTGAGACGGTGGTGATGAAACATACCAACTCCTGACAGACAAGTGATTTGGATCCACTCCAATTTGCCAACTATCACATCAGGTCAACAACAGATGCCATTTCATTGCCTCTCCACACAACCCTGGAACTTCTAGATAGTGAAGATATATACATCAGGATGTTCTTTATTGACTGACCATTCAATATTGTCATTCTCTCAAAGCTAATCAATAAGCTTCAAGACCTTGGCCTTAATCCCTCCTTGTTGAATTGTATCCTTAACTTTCTCACTTGCAGACATGAGTCAGTTCGGATTGGCAACAGCATCCTCTTGGCAATCTCCGTCAGCACAAGGCTGTTTGCTTAGCCCCTGCTATTACTTGCTTTATAACTGTGAGGCTAAGCACAGCTCCAATGCCATATTTAATTTTGCTGATGACACCACTGTTGTTGGCTGAATCAAAGGTGGAGACAAATCAGCATACTAGAGGGAAACTGAAAATCTTGCTGAGTGGTGCCACAAAAAAGAACTTCTCACTCAATGTCAACAAGACCAAGGAGCAGATTGTTGAGTTCAGCAGGAGGAAACCAGAGGTCCATGAGCCAGTTCTCATTGGAGAATCAGAGGTGGAGAGATCAGGAACGTTAATTACCTTGGTGTTACACTTTCAGATGATATGTCCTGGGTCCAGCACGTAAATGGCTTTATGAAGAAAGCATGGCAGTGCCTCTACTTTCTTAGAAGTCGGTGATAATTTGGCATGTGGTCTAAAACGTTGACAAACTTCTATGAGGATATGTGGTGAAGAGTGTATTGACTGTTTGTATCATGGCCTGCAACAGAAACACCAATGCCCTTGAACAGAAAAGCCTACAAAATGTAGAGGATATGGCCCAGTCCATCACAGATAGACCCACTTCCCACCACCGAATGCTGTCCACAGTAAAGCAGCATCTTTTGTTAAGAAACTCCTCGAACCAGGCCATGTTCTTCTCTTGCTGCTGTAATCAGAAAGAAGGTACAGGAACTTCAGGTTCAGGAACAGTTACTACCCCTCAACCATCAGGTTCTTTAAGTAGAGGATATAACATCAATCAACTTCCTTTGTCCCATCACTGAATTGTTCCCATAACCTCTGGACTCAATTTTAAGGACTCTTCATCTCATGTTCTCGATATTTTTTGTTTATTTATTGATTACTATTTTTTCTTTTTGTATTTGACAATTTGTTGGGGTTTTTTTGCTCACTGGTTGTTGTCCATCCTGTTGGGTACAGTCTTTTGTTGATTCAATTGTGTCTCCTGTATTTGTTGTGATTACATGCAGGAAAATGAATCTCAGGGTTGCATATGGCAGCATATATGTACTTCGGTAATAAATTTACTTTGAACTATAAATTAGCATCAATCCCCTTTCTTTAGAAACAGCATCAAGTCAAAATACCAACGCAAACATTAATCTCAATATCAGCTGATACCAAATTAGTTCCAGCACAATACCAATATGATTGTCATCATCAATCTCAATATGTATCTATAATATAGATTCAAAATCTCAACACAACTACCAACATCAATACCAAGACAATCAGCAGTAACCGTGAAATATTATCAGCAATTAGCCAGTGCCTGTAAATATTCCCAGCAAACACCTAGAATACTGCCCCTACCAGAGATAGCATGTACCCCCACACCAGAGTAATACCAACCCAATACAAATGTGAGCACCAAATCCCATAGAGTTAGTATCAGTACACATGCTAGAATGTAACAGTCCCAACACCAGCTCTTGCAACCAGAGGCAGCACCAATCCCAATATCACCAACAAAAAAAATCCATCATAAACCCATTATCTTATTCATTTCTAATAGCATTTCTAGCATCAATCACAATAGTGTTTCCATTTCTATGCCTGCATGCAGCAAATGCTGGACAATTCTCAAACATAGACTGTTAATTGATGAGTAATATTAATGTTACAAAAAAAAAAGCCAGGGAATGGCCAAGTTCATCTGGAGAATATCTAACTGGAAATTCAACTAGACCACTTACATAAATATTATGGCTGTTCACAAGCTGTGTACCCTACAACATGTGATGCACCTCCTGATACTCCACGGCCTTTCCAGCATCTAAAGGCCAGAAATCAGAAGTGTGATGGTACATTCTCATTGGATGGGTATAATGAAAGCAACTCTCAAGAAGATCAACAGAACCTGGGACAAAATAGTCAGCTTAAATGGCACCCCATCAACCACCGTAAATATTCATTAAGCGCCCCACCAGTGCAACAGTGCTGCAGCTTGTCTCATCTACAAAATGGACTGTAGTTATTTTCCCAGGCTGCTCCATCAATAGTTCCCAAATCCTCGTACTCTGTCATTAAAGAATGACAAGGGAAGCACCACCAGTCTCAGGTTCTTCTACAAGTCACACACCGTTTTGTCCCCAGCAATGGCCTTACCTTTGTTCCTCTTGGCTGCACCTCACTGAATTCCCCACCCACCACGACGCTGAGCTCTTCTTCTGTCACCTTCATTTCAGAGCCAACTTCTTTGGCAAGAATTCCCCACCTCTCACTGAGGCCAGGCAGCAACTCTCAGACACCTCCTCTTACTTTCCTCTTAAAAATCACCCCACAATGCACCATCAGAAAATTCTCTCTGGCACCATCACTGATCTCATCAACTCTGGAGAATTCCCATCCACAGCCACCAAACTCATAGTACCCTTACCCTGCACTGCTCATTTCTACCTCCTATCCAAGATCTACAAAACTGACTGTCCAGGTAAGCCCACTGTCTCCAACTGACCCTGCTCAACTGAACTCACGTCAGCATATCCTGACTACATTCTGCCCCCTTGTTCAGTCCCTTCCCACTTACATCCATGGCACTTCACATGCTCTCCACCTCCTTAACAACTTTCAATCCCCTGTCCTTGATTGCTTCATTTTCACCTTGGATATCCACTCCCTATATACTTCAAGAAGGCCTTAAAACTCTCCACTTCTTTCTCAAGGTGATCCAGCCAGGTCCCCTCCACCCCATCCTCCTTCATCTGGCAAAACTGGTCTTCACCCTCGACAATTTCTCCTTTGGCTCCTGCTACACAAGCTCAAGAGGTACTTACTCATGGGCACCCACATGGGTCCCAGCTATGCCTGTCTTTACATTGGCTATGTAGAACAGTCCACGTCCCAAGCCTTCCCTGGTAATGCTCCCCAACTCTTTTTGTGCAGCATTGACGACTGCATTAGTGCTGCTTCATGCACCCACACTGTGCTTATTAATTTCATCAACTTTGCCTCCAACTTCTGCCCTGACCTTAAATTCACTTGGTCCATCTCTAACACCTCTCTCCCCTTTCTTGACTTCTCTGTTTCCATGTCTGAAGACAAACTGTCTACCAATATCTTTCATAAACCTACTGAATCTAACGGCAATCTTGACTATACTGCTTATCACCACATCTTCTGTAAAAATGCTATTCCTTTTTCTCAGTTCCTTTGTCTCCACTGCATCTATTCCCAGGATGAGACTTTCCTTTCCAGGACATCAGACATGTCCTTCTTCAAAGAACAAGGTTTTCCTTCCTCCATCTGCCCTCATCCAGATCTCCATTTTCTGGACATCCGTGCACACCCCATCTATCTGCAGCTTTAACAGGGATAGAGTTCCTCTTGCCCTCATCTAGCACTCCATGAGCATCTGCATTCAGCATACCATTCTTTACTACTTCCGCCATCTTCAACATAATCCTACCACTAAACACATCTTTACTTCTCCCCCACACTCAGCTTTCCGTAAGGATCACTCCCTCTGTGATTATCTTGCCCATTCATCCCTCCCCACTTATTTCCGTCCTGGTACTTATCCCTGCAAACATCAAGAATTCTACATCTGCCCATTCACCTCTTCCCATACCTTTATTCAAGATGAAGCAATACTTCATATGCAGATGTTGGGGTCGTCTATTGTACCCAGTGCTCCTAATGTGGCCTCCCCTACATTGGTGAGACCTGACATAGGTTGAAGGACTGCTTTGTTAAGGATCTCTACTCCATCTGCCAAAAGCACAATTTCTCGGAGATGAAACATTTTAATTCCTATCCCCATTCCTGTATCAGCATGTCAGTCCATGAGCTCCACTTTTCCCAAGATGAGGCCACTCTCAGTGTGGAGGAGTGTGGTGAACTAGATATACCTGTCTGACTGCTCCTGTGGCTCCTCCCACAGACCCTGCTGACTGCTCCTGTGGCTCCTCCCACAGACCCCTGTATAAAGGCGACTGTGGGCTGCTGCTCTCCCTCATTTTCCCCAGGATGTAGTGCTGTTTATTCTTCCAGTCAATAAAAGCCGATATCTCACTTCCTAAGTCTCAGCGTGAGTTATTGATGGTGCATCAAGGAGCAACAGCTCCTATTCCATCTAGGTTGCCTCCAAACTGATGGCATAAACATTGATTTCTCCTTCTGGTAATTATTTTCCCCTCCTACCTCCCTCTTCTTCTATTCCCCACTATGTCCTCTTATCTCTTCTCCTCACCTACCTATCATCTTCCCCTGGTGACCCTCCTTCTTCCCCTTCTCCTATGGTCCACTCTCTTCTCCTAGAGGATTCCTCCTCCAGCCTTTTACCCTTCTCATCCTCTTGGTTTCACCTATCACCTTCTAGTTAGTCCTCCCTCCTCTCTCCCCACCTTTTTAATCTGGCATCTTCTCCCTTCCTTTCTGGACCTGAAGAAGCGCCTTGGTCAATTGTCTGCGCTCCTCCAGCATTTTGTGTGAGTTACTCTCGAAATAAATTGATATATGGCCCTTTATCACTTTATTGTTCAGTCGTTTAGTCAAGTCTGACTCCTCGTGACCTCATGGACCATGGGGTCCATAGGGTTTTCATGACAAGATACGGAAGTATATTGCCAGGCCTTTCTTCTGCGCAGATACTGCTGCTGCCCAGGTTGGGACCTGACTGGGTTTGAACTGTGGACCATCGGCTTTGAAGTCCACTACATCACCAGTTGGCTCCAGACTGCTGGGTCTAAATCCTGGAATTCCCAATCCGGTAACAATATGGGAATGCCTTCACTAGGACTGTGTTGGATCTGGAGATGACATTGTCTAGAAGATTCTTCACAAGTCAAGAATGGAGATGCAATTTTTGTGGTTACGACCATTTTATTTGACATTTACAACAAAGAAATAACAGTAAAGCACTGCAGTAGGTAACTAACTTAACCATCTCTAACAAAAAGCAATTGCCTCGTGGTCCTTCCTTATACTGAAAATTGGTTCAGGCTGGACAAATAGCAAATATTTTCTCTGTTAAGAGACAACAAGAACAGTTTTGATGTATGCTGCCATGATATCTCAGGCTTACAGAAATGACAGAAATAAAGAACCAGCTAGTCTACAAATACCTGAAAATCCACTAAACATTTACAAACAGGTGATTATACAAATATATAAGTTAAATTACAAGAAAAATAACAATTAGCAACAATCTCTACCCTGATCCAGCAACCTCAACAGTTCAGGAAGCTAGTTCACCACCAGTTCTTCCAAGAACAATGAATGCCAGCCTTGGTAGCATCACCCACAACCTTAACATTAATTAGCCAACAGTAGAACTATAAATTATGATATTAAAAAAATGGAGCCAACTCCGTGATTTTGTCAATGATGATTCATCCTCCAGAATGAAAGAGGTTAATGACTTCAGAGCTTGGAAATCAATTTTTCTGACTTCACTGAAATGAAATGCTCTTTGTAATACTGTATTTGAAATAATAAAATATGTTGTTCCAAATGAAGAGCTTCATCTTTTTGCCCCACAAATATCTTTGTGATCTTATTGAGTTTTAGAAAAACTTACAGATTCAGATGTATTCATCACATGCACATCAAAACATTCAGTTATGTGTGTCATTTGCATTGACAACCAGCACACCCAGGCAACATTCCCTTGTATTTGTAATGACCAGTGTGCACAATGATCTTGTGCTGTGCAATTTTTTGCCTGGTGACAACAACACAAGCGCACTGAATTTTATATATAGGGGGTATTCATTTTAACAGCTAGCAAAACACTGTCAGTAAGAACATTGATCTGCTCTGGGTTTGATCATTTTCACTCTTGTTCATCTGCACTCTCACAAAACATATGTAGCAGGCCTGTAGTGGGTAATGAAGGATTTTCTTGCCGCAGCTTTTGCACATTGTCTATGTGCTTGCTAAATGTCACTTTAAAACGTCAAGTTTCCAAATATCACTCCACTTCTTCCCAGTTGCAAGTTCTTCAGCAACTTTTGCATCATATCAATACATACAAGTAACACTAGTTTGTGTTGGAGTTCATAGGTATTTCTTGTTCCTGGCCTCGTGAGCCATTCCACTTTAAATGAACTAGCAGTTCTTTTGCGCTTCATGTCCTCTGCTTCTTTGGAATTTGACATAGTGAATCAATAATTTTTTCAATAAAAACAGTGTAAATAAGCCAGTTCTAAAATCTGCAGACAAATCATCTCAAAATCCACATTGTCAACAGCGTCCGCATGAGAAACTGGAAAAGGAAATGTGATGGTGTACAGTTATGAACTATACTTAACATGCCGAGATAGAGGTGACAACCTTTTCTGCACTAGTAGCAAAAGATGTGTGCACACAATGACCTTAGAGGGAACATTGCACCCAAGGATGTACTTGTGGGCAGCCTGCAACTGTCACCACACATTTCCACACCATCACAGAACGCCCACAATGTTCCACAGAACAGCACAAGCAGCATCAACAACTACAGCAAAACAAGCCCATTCCTCCCTGGACATCTTTTTCCAGGAAACATTAACCATAAAGTTAAGATCAAAGGATGTCTCATTGCAAACCTTTCTTGAAAAACAACCCACTAAAATTAAGGTCTAAAGAAGGATTTTAAATTGTCAAAATGTCTGAAATAATTCTCTGCCTGATTCCATATCCAGAATTGCAACTGGAAATTTCAAATGGGGATGAAAGAAGAAAAAAAATGGTTCCACCTGGGAGCAGGGAGTGGGTTGGGGAGGGGCTATGAAGGAAAAGGGGAAATAGTATTTACAAGCCTGCTTAAGAAAAATACAAGATTGGGTATGTTGGATAACTTATCTTTCTGAGAATTTCCTCAATCATTTATGCAAATAAAACAATCTGCTTTACTGTCTATCTTATATAACCAATACCAGTTCCAATTCCTGAGAGACCAGATGCAACGGAAGTTTGCAGTATCCCAGGTGATCCAAAATTACCTTCTTACTTCAATCAGAATTAAAAGTTCACCTTCTAGGAACAGGGAGTTGTGCATGCTCCTAACTGTGAAAGGTGTCTCTGGTAGTGGATATTGGTTTGGTGCCATTTTATGCATTCACATGATTGGTGTCTGTTGTAAAATGTGCTCAGACTTTTAACATCGGTCTGCCAAAGGTGTGAGAGGAGAAAAGGAACACATTTATAGTATCCATCAAAATCCCAGTCCAGTCCGCAACTCAAGTATTTTTAAAATTTGGTAACTGCTGCATTCTGAGTGGCCATCATGTTCAAAGCAAGTTCCCTTAACCAGTCAGATAAAGAACTCATTTGATGATGCTGTAAAGGATAAGAAGCAACAGGCAAAGATCCTCTGCTTTTCTTCTGTTGTAGTACCAGGGTACCATTACACCTCTCCAAGAGGGAAGGTAGAGAATATCATATTTAAAACATCCGCTTTTTTAATGTCTCATCTGAAAGTCAGTCACTATCAGTTGTGTGATGCTCCCACTGTAATACAACAAACTGTCAGCCTAGGTTATAGATTCAAGGTCCTGATTTGTCTTCAACCACAATTTTCAGACTCAGACTAAAGATTTGGGATAATGGTGCTTGGATACTTTTCACATCTAAGCTAAAGTGAGCCTGAGCCAAATTGGTTGTACTTTGGACAGATATTTAACAGTTGAACTACTGATTGCTCTGTTCATATTCTTCTTAAATTTCCATTCTGTCTTTTACATTTACATTAAAACCTTCCAATAAATGTATAAAGGGTTGTTTAAATAAAGTTATACTAACAAGCATCCTTTGAAAGCTATAGGACCCCAGGTCGCAATCTTCATGTGTGAGAAAACACAGCCTTGCCCATGCATGCCAAGCTAAGTTGTACCAACTACTGGCTGTCATCATAATGGCCCTTAAAGGCCCTTAAAAATAATTACTTATCTAATCCAGGTCTGTGAAGTTTTCGGTGTGCGTGTGGAAAATTCTTCCCAAATTAAAGCTACAGCAGCTTTAATTTGTTTAAGAAACCAAAGTTCAAAGTAAATATATTGTCAAAGTACATATGCAATCCTGAGACTCATTTTCTTTTGGGCAATCACAGTAAATACAAAATACACAATTAATTCAATGAAAGACCACCCCAACTGGATGGACAAACAATCAATGTGCCAAAGGCAACAAACTGTAAGAAAGAAAAAGAAAGAAAAAGGAAGGAAGGGAGGGGAAGGGAAAGGGAAGAGATAAATAAAAATCAAAAACATAAGATGAAGAGCTCTTGAAAATGAGCTCATTGGTGGGGAGGGCTTTACCTGGACTGGACACAACACACTGCAACCAGGCATGTGCATAGTGCTTTGTGCTTGATAGTTAATTTAAAATAATGCCAAATCTGAAAACGGCCCCTTGGTGGTGACTTGGGGTAGATGCCAAATTCATGCAAGTCTGGACCAAAGATAGTAACTTTGCCAAATCTGTCAAAATAAAACAAACTGAACAAACCAAGTTGTAATCATGTATTAACTATTGTTTAATCAGTCACACAACACACACCGCTTCAAGGAGAACAGCAGGATTAATTTTGAAGTATAAAATACAAGATCAGACTGAGAACTAGAAACACTGACAGATTCAAAAATGGTTAAAAATGCTGGCCTGAATTTTACTTCAGCTTTCGGCATCTATTTTGTTCAATTAACTTGCTTCATTTCCCTGGGTATTAGTTTGGCTTGAGACTCTATACTGCTAAAATCTGACTCATTCCATTCTATTAAATTAATATTGCTATTAAAATTAGTGATATGGCTATTTTAGTCATATGTTCACAGTTGCGTGCTGGAACACTGCACAAAAATGAAACAGCATCACATTGACGCTCAACATATCCAGATGCCAGTTTGACGGTGGTATCAAAAAAGCATGCACATAGCACAAATTAAAAGAAATTGAATATGCTTATGCTCTGATGTAAAATCATGAATATTTTCATATTTTCACTGCCTCACTATTCTAAAAATTCATGTTAGAAGAGACCTCTGATTTCCTGAAATAGATTTCAACATTTGCCACTTTCAAGTAAATAAAAAGACTATGATACAGAGATTGAAATATGTTAAAAATGCTTTAAAATCAAAGTAACATGCTGTTTCTTAATTTTTGCAAATATAACCTATCCTACAATAAGTCTCAAACACTCAATTTCCCATGTTGTATTTACAACTTGTTCTCCAGCACACTGTCCTACAACTGTAGTGACTATTTAAGGCTATTGAGTGACATGTCAATAAACAGGTTCAGTTTTACAATTGTTGCGGCAAACATCAGTAGCTTTGAGCACAGCAGAACTGCTGCTACAGTTCTTGCACGTCAGACTAAGCAAAGGAAAATGCACCATCTGGGTCAAAAGTCATGTCCTGAGGATCTGGGACAGAGGATAGGGCCAGTAATTAAAGCTCTGCCATGCAGTAGCACTTTGGGATTGAGTTGGAATGGGATTTGCATTGTTCTTGGCCTAAAGTGTAGATATGGCGTCAGAAGCTTGACTGGGCCACAGCAGGCAAAGCCAGTAACCAATAACTCATTTGGCGGCTGGATGCTCTGGGAGTTAGGTGTTGTGATAATTTCTTTTCTGTATCTCTTTTATTGTTGTTTCTTTCTGCGCCATGTGGCGCGTTGGGAGGCAAACTTGCTTTTCCTTTACACGTACAAACAAGCTGGATGAACTCAGCAGGTCGGGCAGCATCCGTTGACTGCTCGTTTCAATGGATGCTGCCCGACCTGCTGAGTTCATCCAACTTGTTTGTACATGTTGATTTGACCACAGCATTTGCAGTGTACTTTGTGTTTGCTTTTCCTTTAGCATTTATCTGCTTTTTACGAGGCCCAGTTGTTCGCTCAATGCTCAACTCAGCATGGACAGAAAGCGTGCAAGGAGCTGGCCAGATTCGAACCTGGGACCACTCGCCTCGAAGTCTGGTGCAGATTTCACTACACCACTGGTTGGCTGTATCCCAATAAATCTCAACATATGTGCCTAAGATTTTTGCACAGTACCATTATGCTGTTGATGATAGTGACATGGACGGTAGAAAAATGGAATGTTATGTAGGGTTAGAGTAGATAAAAAGGTTGACACAACATTGTGGACCAAAGGGCCTGTACTCTGCTGTAATGTTCTATGTTCAATTCAATAAATCATGATAACATCGTCTTATTGCAACACGACTTTCTCAATATCTTGTTATTACTTAATAGTTAATTCCAGCTTTTTTTCAAATGACTGGTGATGAGCTAAGTTTTTGAATTTCTCTCCCTCTTTCTGAATTTGTAGATTTATCTAAACAATGTCTGAATCGCAACTCCACTTAAAGTCATTATGGAAGGATATTAATGTTCAAATAGTCCAAAGAAGATTTGCTGGACTACTAGCTGGAATGGTTAGGTTGTCTTATGGGGAGTGTTTGGATAAGCTTTGTTTGTATCTGCAGGAGTTCAAAAGAATAAAAGGCTATTTTGTTAAAGCAGATAGGATCTGAAGTGGTTTTGACAGCTTGGTAGTGGGGAGGTTGTTCTCTCATGCTGGAGAAACAAGAAATTGTGGATGGAAGGGGGATGGGAGGGGGAGGGATGTTTAAAAATTAGCTTTTGGCTATTTCAGGCATTTCTTTTTCAGTAGCTTCTGTACTTCGAACAATCTTTCTCAAATAATGATTGAAGCAGGCTATTTTTAAGGCAGAAGCAGATGGATACTGCATTACCAGGGGTTGATAGATTTCTGTGGATAGAAAGGGATGTGTCGTTGACATTGTCATATCAGCCAGAATATCAAACAAAAAAAAAGACTGAGGGTCTACATGGCTTCATCTTACTCCTCACTCACCTTTCATTTTTCTGGACCTCCTGCCTATATAATACAATAATAATTGCCCCCACCAATGGATCTAATCCCAGATTTGCTAATCTCCCCCCTCCCCATTCCAGCCGACTGATCACCTCTATTAGATGGGCAGCAAAAAGATTCATGCAGGTTTACTTTGATCAGAAGAAAACTCCCATAGAATTATAAAAATAAGAATGCCAAAGGACAGCTCTACATTCAGATAAACACCACAGTAAATGGAAAAGATAGACTTATTCTGAGTTATCCAGTTTTGTTTCAAATGCAGAAATATTTAATGATGTTTGCCTTCACCTGGCCCATGTCATCATTCAGTCATACAATAAATATAAGCCACATCAACATGAATCCCCACCAGCTTACATTTGGACTCACTCCTGGTCACTTTGCCTCGTTCATTGTACTGACCAAGTGAGGCAAGGAAGAATATATCTTTAGAGTTATTTATTCGTCTTTCCAGTCACATTAGCAGTGATATTCTGGTATTTATAGAGCCAAAAGTGCATTCCCCGGATTAGCTTTATGTGCTATATAGCAAATGGCTTTAATGGTCGTAATCATGTGCTATAAGATCATAATAGAACCATATAACATAACAAAGATCAAATGTATGATGCTTCTTGATGTTAGGGTCCAGGGCTCCAATGCAGCCCTGTCTGATAAGAGAAAATAACTCATCATTTTCTCCATTAGCTGTGAAGATGCCACATGATAGAGAACCTCAATGTGTTACTTGGACTCAAAGACTTATACCTTCTCTTCTGCAAACTGTGGAGAGGCTGGCAATGTATCACCAGGAAAGGTGTTCTTTGGTAGAATGATTTGGTACATTTTATCAAGAATCAAAAAAATGTTATCTTCAGTGTATTTGTTTAGAGCATGTTAACTTCTGATACTGAAAGGCAGAAATGTGTTCATCTCAACATTAATATTCTTCACTTGGGGGGATGGAAAGTTGATGGACCATAGAAATGCAGCCTGGAAATTGTAGTGTGCCAATAGAGGCATGTGGAATGGTTGCTCTGTGGTGGACTTGTGATTATTTCTTTGGGGCAAACTTTGATGGAGCTTGAGTAGGCTGGGGGCTGCACCAAGGTCACGTTCAGCAGCAGAGGGAGGGAGATTCAGCAGTTGGATAGACCAAGTAGGTGGAATCCTCTATCTGGAAGCATGGAAGGACCTGATGATCAAAAGTCTGTGAGTATTATTGGTGAAAGATTAAAGAGGAAAAAAATCAATGTTGTAATTATTGAGGGGCTGGGAGCATAGAATGAAAGGTTAGAAAGTAAACCATGAACTTGCCCCAGAATGCAGCACACTTGTCAAACCTAGGTATTTGGTTGACCGATGATGGTCATGCCCAGGACATCAAGGTAGGATGTTGCATGGAGAGTGATATCATACTTGACCCAAACATAAATTTCTAAGTGCAAACAAGAGCAAGATCAGATCAAATGTCCAGAGTGATGTAAAATATTATGCAAATGATCGTAATTTTGCTTCACCTGATGTACATTCGTAATATCATAATGCAGGCACATCCAGAAGAAAATCCTTTTAGTATACTGCTTTGCCAAAAGTCTATAGTTTGGAAATGACTG
This sequence comes from Hemitrygon akajei, assembly GCF_048418815.1. Taxonomy (NCBI): domain Eukaryota; kingdom Metazoa; phylum Chordata; class Chondrichthyes; order Myliobatiformes; family Dasyatidae; genus Hemitrygon; species Hemitrygon akajei. The sequence continues at coordinate 38,498,404 of NC_133146.1, forward strand.
AAGGTATCCTTCATGCACTAATATCTACATATATTTCAATATCACAAAACCATACAGCACAGATGGAGACCATATTTGTTGAATGACACTTCTGAAATCTTCCACTGAGTGCATTCCGGGTATACATGTTAATGAATGAAATAATTCTGGTTTCTCTGCTGTTTTGTTTTGCTAATTATCTTCAATCCAGGATCTTCAACAGTGTGGATTGTTACTTACACTCTTATTAATGAAAAGATCTTCTCTCAGTCTGTTCTATTGGCACACCTAATTATTTTGATCACACATTAATGCCAACATTCCTTTATTGATATTAAAATGGTCTTAAATTTTTTAATGCAAAATATCAGAGGTAGATTTCTGAAAACCTCTGATTGTCAGTTCAAGTGCCATTTTCTTGTGTTTTTTGTTGGTCCTATGCCAAACCCTGACTAAAATACACCCAAGAATCCTGCAATCCACTGATCTTTCTATTGGAAAGTGGCAAGAAATTACTTTTCTCTTGTGCTTATGAGGAGTCTACAGAAAATTAGTTTGGGGATTTTCAACCTAGTTAAGAATCATTAGCCTACAATTCATACTGGTACAGAAGGGAGTTCATTTTGGAGGTTATAATTAAAGGAACAACATTGAACCTATTTTACTCTACAGTTAACCCTTTGTCATATCAAATGGACGAGTCGGTAATAGTAACAATAAGGAAGAAAAATCTATGAGGTGGCACCACCATGCAGGACTTCGCTAGATTGTGCACAGCTACTTCCAATTTACCTTGATGTTTAAAAGTACTCAAAATTTAAAATAATTATTTTTTTATATCCATCTTCTCCAGTCCTTGTGTGCCACAAAGCAAAGGCCTCATCAGGAATATTTTAAGAATTTTATTCATTTTTATTTGGAGATACACCAACGTACCACATCCTTCTGGCCCAGTCATCCTACATTGACCAATTACACCCATGTTAAACATTAGCAAGTCGCATTTTTTTATTCATCATAAAGTTCAAAATACATTTATTATCAACCTTGAGGATTCTCTCCTTACAGGCAGCCATTTAACAAAGAAACCCAGAATAACCCATAAATAAGACAGTCAAACACCCACTGTGTAAAGAGAGGAAAAAATAAATTGTGTAAACAATAAAAATAAGCAAATACCATTCAGAACAAAAGTGAGTCCAGTGCAGATGGAGCAGGTCAAGGCTTCAGCCTCAGTGTAGCACAGAGCCTTAGCCTACTATTGGAATAGCTTGGTTAGAGCAGCTTAAGACACTTACACCAAAACCAGCTGACCCACATCTGGCTGCCTGGAATTATTGTCTACAGTCGCCCAACATTGCTTTGTTTTAATTAATCTAATGTAAAGGCAAAATCTTACTTGGCCCAGAGTCCTAAAGGGCAACAAAAGAATTCAAATAAGCCATTAACCAAAGAAAAGTCCTAACCCCAGTCTTTTAAAAACACAAGAAATTCTGCAGATGCTGGAAATCAAGAGCAACAAACAAAAAGATGGCAGAGGAACTCAGCAAGTCAGGCAGCATTAACAGTGGGGAATAAACACTCAATGTTTCAATACCTTTTAGATATTTCTGACATGATGGCAGAATGAAGTAGGCATTTTTTAAGAATAGTGATTGAAATGGTAAAGAAACATAAAAATCACTGTCTCCTCTAAGCTAGGCGCATGCAGGGCTGTGCAGCAATTGAAATACTCCTGCGCACGTAGCCTTTGTTGCTGCACTGCTGGAACTTCCTTTTCTATAATGTTTTGTTAAAGTACCGCACAGTTTTCAGGCCATGTAAAAATTTCCTGCTCAGAATAATGGTTGGTCTGCGCAGCTGTACAAAAAATTAGAGCAAATGTTGATAAAAATATATTTAAAACATAATAAAATACAAATTTTATTTGCTTTAATTTTCAAAGCATTACAATCCGAAATGATGTGGTGTCACAGATCTTGTGCCAGGTCTAACATGTTCAGCATGTGAAAGCTATTCCCCAGAGTCAGCGTACAGAATGTGCAGACAGATGCATCGCCATCTGTCAATCAGTAAGTTCAGGTAGTCCACACTTGAAAATGCGTGAATAAAATATCTGGCGTTACTGCCGCTTCAGCAGCTAAAATTCCTTATGGATCAACTGGCATTTGTCAGTGAGGCCTAGTGCCCTGAAGTACCAGTTGTTGATAATTATTATCTCTGTAATTACGAAGGAATTCACAATCCAGTTATGTGACTATGCAGTTAATGTGAGCTTCAGTCTTCCAAATGAAAGAAATCACCTGGATATTCATGTGAGCCATTTACATTTCATGCCATTCATTCTTCAATTTAGCCATTTCTTCAAAGAACTCCAATACATTATTTTTGATTCTTGCACGTTGATGAGAACGCTGCTAAAAGTCTAAGATTGGAGCTTTGACTGAAGATCGGTATTATGTAAGCACAAAAGAGGTAAGAGTGAGATGAGAACATATGGTCCCCAAGCGTTTCACTCTTCTCCCTGAAGATCAAGTCCACCATGACCTACAGTAGCAGCCAAGGTTTATTTTAAACAAAAGGTGATGGTGTGGGCTTTGGCTTTTAAGACTCTGTGATGATGCGAAATAGGATCACGACTGTGCATTTGGGTTCCTCACAGCTGCTATGTCATTCAGTATGATCAAGGCTGATCCAACTTTACTGAAGTTCATCATTATCCTTGGGAGTACAAAAAAAATTTACAAAGATGTTGCCCTGACTCAAGGACCTGAGTTATAAAGAGAGGCTGAAGAGGTTAGGACTTTATTCCCTGCGGCGTAGGAGAATGAGGAAAGTTTTGATAGAGAGACAAGCAGGCTTTTCCCACTGAGGTTGGCTGAGACTAGAACTAGAGGCCATAGGTTAAGGGTGAAAGGTGAAATATTTAAGGGGAACCTGAAGGGAGGGAGAACTTCTTCACTCAGAGGGTGGCGGGATTGTGGAATAAGCCGCCAGTGGACGTGGCGGATGTGGGTACGATTGCAATATTTCAGAGAAGTTGGATAAGCTCATGGAGGATGTTGGTCCAGGTGCGGGCTGACGGGACTAGGTAGAATAACAGCTTGGCATGCAGTAGATGGGCTGAAGGGCCTATCTGTGTAATTGTGTTCTATGATTCCTTACGGATTAAAATTCTACAGCAACTTTGTATATTTTCTAATCGGTGTCTACACCACTTTCTGTTACAAGGAATTCCAAAGACAACATTCCTTCTGAGAAAATAAATTCTTTCTCATCTCATTTTTCAATGGACTTCCTGCTATTTTAAGACAATGCACTATGGTCCTAGACTTGATGAGGGGAAAAATCCTCTTAGTACTTAACCATCAAGAACTGGAAATCTTACACTTCTCAATAAATAAGATCAACTCCCATTCTTCAGAGTACTGACCCAATCTGTTCAACTCTTGCTTTAAGGCAGTCCTTCAATACTCTGGATAATCCTAGTTAACCTTCTCTGAGCTGCTCTTTAAATTAAGAGATCAACCTGTATTGAACTCAAGGTGCATTCTCTTATAGCTATGTACTGTTACAGTAAGAATTTCCAAACATTTCTACATCAACCTCTTTAAAATAAACATCAAAATTTCATTGGTCTTCCTGATCATATTATAGTCCATGGACCTCTTGTTTAATGGTATTGGTCAATGACCTAAAAAAGGTTGGGAACCCTTGATCTAAATAATAGTTTTTTTTAATTATTCTTCCTTCTGAAGTAATTAATTTCACATTTTCCCAACACTACACTCTAATCGCTACTTTTTTGATCACTTGATCCATCGGTATCTCCCTGTAAACCAATGGTTCCCAACCTGGAGTCCACAGACCCCTCAGTTAATGGTAGGAGTCTAAAGCATAAAAAAGATTGAGAACCCCTGCTGTAAACCAATATATTTTCCTTGTGGTTTGCTTGCTCGCCTACATGTATATAATCAGAAAATATGCCTACATTAATATTTTTATTTCTTCTGTCTTTAATATATTCTAAACAGCTGCTATAATGGCAATGATTCCTGTGGTACGCTCTGGGTATAGGTGGCCAAAATGAAAATATTCCCCTAATCCCTGCTCGTTTCCTGTTAATTAGCCAATCCTCTATCCCTACCAATATATCACCTCTTATAACTTGAGTTCTTATCTTGTAATATTTTAAGTAGCACATTGTTAAATACTTTTGAGTGACAAATATATTAACTGGTTCTCCTCTAATGATTCTGGCTGATGCTATTTCAGATGTGTCAAATATTGTTTCCTCATTATGAACCATGTTGATTCTGGCTGATCAAATTATGACTGCATATGTTTTGAATTACACCCTTATTGACTGATTCTAATGTACTACCGATAACAATATTAAACTGACTGATGTGTAATTTTCCATTTCTTCAGTAACTCCCTGGAATCTAAGGATTTTGGGAGATTATTGCCAATGCATTGATGTTCGAGATGTCGATGTGTTGGGATGGGCAGTTGTTTTTGATGGACTCTAGATCGAGGTCTCTGAGGGGCTTTGCTATTGTTTGTATGGTGGGTGATGGGGGGCTTGATGCTTTTGCTGGAGCAAGTGGGGGGGAGGGTGATGGGTTGATGCTTTCATTGCTGCTTGTTTATGGGAGGGGCAGGTGCAGTTTTGTGGTTCTAACATTTTCAATCATTCATTCTTTGAAATTTTCCTTCTGTTTTGTGGATGTCTGTGAAGAGTAAGAATTTCAGGTTGTATACATTCCCTGCTATTAAAATGAACTATTGCATCCACTATTGCTATAGCAACTTCTGTAAGGATCTTCAATTTTATTTAAATGGTATTAATATTTAATTAACTCTACATATTCTTTTAATCTTTTATTAGTATATTTAATTATATATTGTTGCAACTCATCCTCAATGTCTTTAATCACCAGTGAAATGCACACCGCTAGCTTTTACTTTAATGGAAATAAGCATCATATTTGCCCTTGAAGCACAGTTTAACACATTAAATGGTTATAAAATATGCTGAGCAACAACTCATTCCATGGATGGCTAAAGACAACTGCCTATATACGCAGGGAACAATCAATTACCTTCACAGTGTAGATGATAACAAGTGGATGTGAGTATTAGACAATGCCCTCTGCCAGTACAACTACTACACAGCACATCTTTTCTCCACAAGAAGAAAGAGTCACTTTGCAGCCTTTCATATTCAAGGGCACAGATTAAAACAGTAAGTCTGGAACTCTCTCACCATATCATGGAAAATAAGAGCATTAAAAAAAAAACAGTATTTCTACAAAGTGTAGATCAATTTATTTTCCCAATTTTTAATATGTACTGTAGCTTTCAGAAATGTCACAGTAACAGTATACTGGCATGACACTACATTGCGATTCAGTGCTTCAGCACCACGCTGACAAGCACATAGTGCTGCGCTATTCATTATGGTGGCTCTACCTCATAATTTCAAAGGAGAATTTCAGTCTTCAACCAATTTTAGGAGTACTTTGAAGCAGGTTGCAAAGCAACATGGGCCAAGATTCACCGCTGTGCAGATGACAGCACAATAAAATTCATATACAAATTGAAAGTATTCCATCTCCTTGCAAGAATGCAGGCACACTGGAGGAAAGGGCCACAACCTGTCAGCACACACTTGTGATCATTTGGGCTTTTCAGCTGCTAAAAGCACAGTGCATTCACCAAGGAAGATGTGGAAGGAGATTTTGTAATGAGTGTGAAAGCCATCTCATTAAATTATAAATTTAAAATAAAGAATTGGATCTTGCATTCAGACCATGACATCATTAAAGCTTTTCACCATGTGGTGCATACACGGGATAAAAATTCACCAAGTGTCTCTGACTGTCAAAATCCAGAGACTCATGATTCTCTCACCACATCCTCAATGCCCCCATCACCAAATCCAGACACCCTCCTTCAACACCACTCCTCTGCCACCTTATCTCCTCTTGTATTTTTCCTCTACAATAATTCACAATCATAATCAATTCTCCTTTCTAAATTCCCATCTACAGCCATCTTTTCAGATCATCACATCCCTCTTCCCAGTCATAATCCACACACCATCAAGGAGCACTGCCTCAAGAAAGCAGCATCCATCATTAAGAATCAGCACCGTTTAGGCCATACTCTCTTCTCACTGCTGCCATTGGGAAGGAAGTAGAGGAGCCTTAGGTTCCACACCACCTGCTTTAGGAACATTTTAGCCATCAGGCTCCTGAACCAGCATGGATAACTTCATTCACCTCAACTCTGAGCTGATTCCCCAACCTATTGACTAATGTTCAAGGATTCAACCACTCATATTCTGTGTATCGTTTACTTTCTTATTTATCATTATTATTTTTTTATTTGCATAGTTTGTCTTCTTTTGCACATCAGTTGCATGTCAGTCTTGGTGTGTAGTTTTTTCATTGATTCAATTGTATTTCTTTGTTAGACAAGAAAAACACAAGACATCGGAGCAAAATTAGGGCATCAGCCCATCAAGTCTGCTCTGCCATTCCATTATGGCTGATTAATTAACATCTCAACCCCATTCTTTTGCTTTCCCCCTAGAATCTTTGATGCCCTATCAATCTTCGATTTAAATATACTCAGTGACTTGGCCTCCACAGCCATCTGTGACAATGAATTCCAGCTTCACTACCATCTGGCTAAAGAAATTCATCCTCATCTCTGTTCTAAATTATATCTCTATATTCTGAGGCTGTGACCTCTGGTTCCAGACTCTCACACTATAGCAAACATGTCAACATCTACTCTTAAGTATTCAGCAGGTTTCAATGTAATTCCCCCCCCCCCCCCCCCATTCTTCTAAACTCCAATGAGGTCAGTCCCAGAGTCAGTTGTCAAACTCTCTTCATACGTTAACCCTTTCATTCCCTGAATCATTTGCGTGATTCTCCTCTGGACCCTCTCCAATGCCAGCACATCTTTCCTTAGATAAGGGATCCAAAACTGCTCACAATACTCCAAGTACATTCTGACCAATGCCTTATAAAGACTCAGCATTACATCCTTGCTTTTATATTCTAGTCCTCATTAAATGAATGGTAACATTACATTTGTCTTCCTTACCACCTACTCCACCTACAAGTTAACAGTTAGAGAATCCTGCACAAGGATTCCCAAGTCCCTTTGCACCTCTGATTTTTGAATTTTCTCTCCATTTAGAAAAGAGTCTAGGCCTTTATTTCTTCTACAAAAGTGCATGACCATAAACTTCCCTGAACTATATTCCATCAGCCACTTCTTTGCCCATTCTCCCAATCTGTCTAAGTCTTTCAGCAGACTCCCTGCTTCCTCAACAATACCTGCCTCTCCACCTATTTTCATATTGTCCACAAAGTTGACCACAAAGCCATCAATTATGTCATCTGAATTCAGAAGAAGTGGTCCCAATACTGACCCCTGCAGAACAGCAAGGGTCACTGGCAGCCAATCTGAAAGAATTCCATCGGATTCATCAGACAAGATTTCCCCTTTAGGAAACCATGCTGACGCCTCCACTGTCTCTTCAGGTATTTCGTTCAGAACCCTGGAGGGTAGTCCATTGAATCCAGGTGACTTATCCACTTTCTGACCTTTCAGCTTTCCAAGCACTTTCTCTTAGCAATAGCAACTACACTCACTTCTGCCCCCTGGCATTTTCTAATCTCTTGCATACTGCCACAGTGAAGACTAATGGGAAGTACTGACTAAGTTTGCCAACCATATCTTTGTCCCCATTACTACCTCTCCAGCATTATTTTCCAGCAGTCGAATATCCACTCTTGCCTCTCTTTTACTCTTTAATATCTGAAAAATACTTCTGGTATACTTTTTTCTATATTGTTGGTTAGCTTACCTTCATACTTCATATTTTCTCTTTATTGCTTTTTAGTTACTTCCTGTTCATTTTCAAAAGCTTCCCAATCTTCCAACTTCTCACTAATTTTTGTGATATGATAGGCCCTCTCTTTAACTTCCCTTGTTGCCTTATCCTTCCTTTAGTTAGTATCCCTTTCCAATTAAATTTGACCAGCTCCTCCCTCATGCCTCTGTAATTCCCTTTACTTCACTGTAACACTGATACATCTAACTTTATCTTTTCCCTCTCAAACAGCAGGGTGAATTTTATCATATTATGATCACTGACTCCTAAGGATTTCTTTACCTTAAGCTCCCTAATCAAACAACATCCAATCCTGATTTGCCTTCTCCCTAGTGGGCTCAACTACAATCTACTCCAAAAGACCATCTTGTAAGCATTCTACAAATTCCCTCTATTGGAATCAAGCACCAACCTGGTTTTCCCAATCTACCTGCATATTAAAAACCCCCATGACTATCATAACATTGCCCTTTCTGCATACCTTTTATATCCCCCATTGTAAATTGGACCCACATACTGGCTACTGCTTGGAGGCCTGTATATAATTCCCATCAGGGTCTTTTTATCTTTGCAGTTTCTTAACACTACCCACAGGGATTCTACATCTCCTGATTCTAATACACCTCTTTCTAAGTATTTGATTTCACTTTTACCAATAGAGCCACCCCACCTTCTCTGTCTACCTACCTGACCTTTCAATAAAGTGTGTATTCTTGGATGATAAGCTCCCAACTATGATCTTCTTTCAGCCACAACTCAGTGATTCCCACAATATCATACCTACCAATCTCCAACAGCACTACAAGATCATCTGCCTTATTCTGTATACTGAGTGCATTCAGACCTAACACATTCAGTCCTGTATTCATTAGTCCTTTAGACTTTGCCCACTCATCCCACTGACTGCAATTTTGCCCTACCATCTTCCTGTCCTTCCTCACAGTCTCACTGAACACTGCATCTACTTGCATACCAAATACCCCATCCACAGCCTTATCACTCCATTTCCCATCCTCCTGCCAAATTATCTCAAAACCTCCCCAACAGCTCTAGCAAGCCTGCTGCAAGAATATTAGTGCCCTGGGGTTCAGGTGTAACTTCTCCTTTTAGTACAGGTCATACTTTCCCCAAAAGAGATCCCAATGATCCAGATATCTGAAACTTGTCCCCTGCACCAATCCCTCGGCCATGCATTCGTCTGTCAAATCATCTTCTTACTTTCACTCCAAAGGAGGTCCTGCTTTTCAGTTTTCTACCTCAATTTGCCAATTGCTAATTTCTGTGGTGGAAGCAACTGAGTGTACGAGACTTCTCCTCCCCCCCACCCCCACCCCAGATAGGACGCCATTTTCAGCTGGGTGGACTGGAGCAGTGTGTGGTTAAGTGCCTTGCTCAAGGACACAAACATTCTGCCTCAGCTGGGACCTTCACGGACTCACGACCTTCAGATCACTAGTCCAATGCCTTAACCACTTGGCCATGTGCCACACCTCTCTTCACACCTTCACTAACACACCTATGTTGTTAGTGTCAATGTGTACCATGACTTTTGGCTGCTCGCTCTCCCCCTTCAAAATGTTGTGGATCTGATCCGAGGCATCCTGACTCTGGCACCTGGGTGGAAACATAGCATTCATGTGTCTCTTTCATGTCCACAGAATCTCTTGTCTTCTCTAACTATGGAATCTTCTATCACTACTGCACTCTTCTCTGCACTTTCATACTGAGACACAGACCCAACTCAGCGTCAAAGATCTGCTTACTGCGGTTTACTCCGGTAGGTCATTTCCCCCCTCCCACCAAAAGCATCTAAAGTTGTACACTTATTATTGAGGGGAATGGCCACAGGGCCACAGGAGTACTTTGCACTATCTACTCCCTTTCCCTCTCCTGACAGTCATCCAAGTAACTACTTCCTATAGCTTAGAGTGATTACTTTCCTATAGGTTCTACTATCACCACCACATTCTCCCATATGAGCTGAAGGTTATTGAGGTGCGGCTCCAGTTCCTTATCATGGTCTGTAAGGAGCTTCAGCTCAGCGCATCATGCAGCTGTAATTATCAGTGAGACTGGAGGTCTGTCAGAGTCTCACAAAAAGAACACACCACTAACTTTGGACCCATTCTCAGCACACTAGCTATGTATTAATAGACAAAGAAAGTGAAAAATAAATTACTGGAAACTTGCTTAGAACCTTTGCCTGTGCTTGACCAAGCCTGTTCTGCCGAAGCCTGTGGAGTCAACACCTCCCCCACTCTACTGAGAACAGGTGCAAGAAAATGTATCTCAAGGTAGTATATGGTCACATATACGAACTACGATAATAAATAGACTTTGGACTCAACAGCAAGTTTTCTTAGTGAGCTTCACTTGCTGAACTGTTTGCAACGGCACAGATACCTGTCGAAAATACCTTTGTTTGTTTCTGCTCATAGATAGCCTATCCTTGTACAGAGTTGTTGAGACCCATCAGGCTGCACTGCTTTTACATTTTCTTTGTATTATATATCATGGCCATGCAGTTTGTATTCCTTTGGTTTTTAGGAGTAGAAGAGCCCAGGTTTGGTGTATCTAATGCAAGTCTTTGTATTCCATCAAACAACTTGCTGAACCTTTATCCATGATTTTCATGCTGGATCAGGATTAGGGCAAGTGTAAAAAAAAGTTTCAAATTTTTGTTGTAATGTTCTTTGATATAAACTATTTACAAACATTGGCAGCTTTTGTCTGTCTCTCACTCATTGGTTTTATTCACAAGTCTGAGTCAGTCTGGGAACATACGTTTAAAGTGTAATTCCCAATTTGCTGCACAGAGCACTTGCAAAGAACATCAGCTCCAAGATCCAGATGATTGTCTGACCCATGTTTCCTCGGAGGGTGGTCCCCTTCCTGGGAACGTGGGACTGAAGAATTACTGCTTTAGAGTACTGACGTGGCCATTCTTGGATACCATTATACGGCCGCATGAATAGAAACAGCAGATTATGGGGAGATTTCCCATTCACGATAGCCACAACATTTGTTTGGACAGAGGCTTTAGGGAGTTTAAAGTATGATCCTTAAACAGAAATTGAATTCATCCCAGAAACAAAATGATGAATTTGTTCATGCATACTAAAACACTTTAAAAGTAAAACACCACATAACATCCTGTCTTCAGAAGTCAAATAACGAGATTCTGATTTGTACTACATATATCATTTAAAGTTCAAGTTCAATTATCATTCAACCATGCACATGAATAAAGCCAAATGAAACTACATTCCTCTAGGGACAAGGTGCAAGACATAGAACCAACAGTCAGATAACTGAAAAACATAGTTACAAAAAAAACATTAAAAATAATAATGCATCCCAAGTTCTTGAGTGTCATGACCTGTGGATTATGATGCATGGCTGTTGTCATGGAGCCATGTTTCTGTAAAAACAGCCCGCGTCAATTCCTCATATAGCGTAGTACAGCCACAGATGAAGGCAATCCAGCTTGTCACCCACTGAGAGAACACTGGAGGGCAGCACTAGCAGAAGGGGCTGGCTTCCAACCCAGCGCATAATTCAGCAGCACACAGCCAGCTCCAGCACTACCCTCCTTGGCTGCCACTGTACGTGACCCAAGGCATGAATGAGGCCTGGTCCGCGCTACAACCGAGGCCTTGCTGCTCCCCACCGTCAGTCTGACCAAACAAACCAGTGAATCAGACTCACAGTATCCTACACTACCAATGTCCAACAGGGTCCTGCAGTCACAACAAGAATGTCCAAGACAATCACCCGCACCATCCACTGGATCGCGCACTGCCTTTGCACACAGTCACTGACGGTGTTTCCTTGCCTGGATGGCTAACGCAGGGTGCAACACGATGTGCAACAAGGCCAGCTCCACCGCCATCCAGCAACTCAATGGTGGGTAGACCATCATGACTTTCTTGATAACCAGCAGTGTCTTCTGATTGTGAATAAGACGTAAAGGACAAGCAATTGCACCTTTGTTTGGACCCAGGGAGGCTGCTGTGTCTGAGTGCACCACTATCTCACCAGAAGATCGGAGTATAATTATTCATGGTCCAATCCTTTCTGCAAATCTGAAAAGACTTCTCACTATGCTAATCATATTATACAAATATAAATAGCTGTTATTCGATAGGCACAATAGTTTTTGGAGGGAAATTTTTAAAAATATTATGCTTAATTTAAGCATAACATGAATATTTATCTATTTTTAAGTCATTAAATTAAATGTATACTGAATAACTGCCAACCATGTTCAGGATCTTAAGTGCAGTATACCTGCTAATGGACAATGCAAATGGGCCAGATGTGCAAGCAAGATCCTTCATGGAAATGTTATAGTTTCAAATTTCCCAACTTTTCCCATTATGTCCAATTATCCCTGCTCAATAATTGTATCCAGCATATTAATGAAACATCTCCCATTAAGCACACTAATCTGCTTCAATGTGCCTTCACAGTACATAAGAGGCAATTTGGAGAGACTCTATTGTTGACATTGGCTTGTCACACTTGCTTTTTTTAAAAAACGATGCAATAGGTTGGGAGCAAAGTTGCTTACTGGCATTTTGATTGGGAACTTCTGCCAACTTTGTTAAGTTCCAAAAACTCAGTGTAATCAAGTACCTGTCAAAACATGCTCCCTAAGTTTGATGGTCTTGGACCAAAACATTAACTGTTCATTCTCATCTGTAGATGCTGCCCATCCTGCTGAGCTTCTCCAGCACACTGTGTGTACTGTTCCAGAGTTCCAGCATCTGCAGTACCGCTTGTGTGTATTCTTCCCAAGTACCCAAGCAATGTTGCTAAATATTCTTTAGACTAGGGGCTCCCAAACTTTTTTATGCCAATGGCCAATACCATTAAGCAAGGGGCCTTTGGACTCCAAGTAGGGAATCCCTGCTTTAGACCTTGAAATGTAACCCTTTCTCCATTAAAATGCCATCTACTCTTTGGGAAGATATCTTAATGATTTACATCTCACCACCTATAAAGGGAATGCTAACCTAGATGCATCAGGCTGCTTGACTGTACATTTTTCTATCGCAAGCATGTGACTATCCCAAGTCCATGATGCTCTGCAGGATAGGTTTGACAATAATACTAGAGGACATGGCATTTAAAAACAGAAAACATGAGCGATTTTACTTTGTCAAGTGGCTAATGTCTCAGGTCAATCAAATAAAGTATCAGTAAGGAGTCAAGCATTGTCACAGTAATTCCATGTACATGTGAGGATTGATTCAGCAGGTTCGATGATCACATTTTATTGTACATTACAGAAGCTAATCCCTGCTGGTAACATCTTGCTCTGTTATAACCAGTTCCAGAGGGGAAAATATGGACTTGATAAGATATTAGCACAGGCTGTTGAACAACCTGCTTTACCTCTTTTATTGCACAAAACCACAAATGTCACATGAATAGCTTCTCCTTTTGAAAAATGAAGAATTCAATCCAAACCAGCACCAAGTGTTAGCAACTAGTTGTAAGGTGCCAGGTAAAATTTCTATTCAGCTTTTATTTTGTTCCCAACATACTTATTTATTTACCAATACAGCCAGGGGTCGGCCCTTTGAGGCGTACCACCCCAGAAACCCCACTACCCCAATTTACCCTTCCCTAATCACAGAGACAATCTACAATGACTAATTAACCTACCGACATGCCTTTGGACTGTGGGAAGAAACTGGTGCACCTAGAGAAAACTCATGCATTCCATAGGGAGGATGTACAGAAACTCCTAACAGAACGGCATCAGAATTGAACTCCAAACTCCAGAACACCAGAACACCCCAAGCTGTAATAGCGGTGTGCTAACCGCTATGTTACCACGGCAACCATTGTTCAAATAATCCTTCCACAGAAACTAAGATACCTCAATATTCCAATGTATCACTACACAACACAGAAAATTTCAATCTCAGCCTCTGTGTTTACTCTCAATGTTTTCAAAAACATGAAAGTTTCAACATTTTCATTCTGAATAGAAATAGAAATGTGTCAAAATAGAAATGAGTCAGGATGTATGAATTCTATAATTTCATTAATAGAACTGAAGAATTATTTGCATAATTCTCAACCAACACCAGAAGCAACAACTGTAGGCAGAATACTTTCTACATCAATTCAGTGATGACAGAAAGGAAGATCTAATCAGCCAATAAGAACATATCAGAGTAGCTTCATTCTCCAGAAAAAGTAGTAGTTCAATTTGCAAACAAAATATCTTTTACTAGAAAGTTTACCCCAGGATTTTATTTTCTTAAATCTCATTTAGGAGCAAGAAAGGTTTCCTGGGTTTTCCAACAGTATTGAAAAGCAGAAATAAAAATTTCAGGAAACATGATCTATTATGGGAAACATTTCCTAACCCAAATTAGTTAAACTCAATATGATGGATTTAAGTAGCATCAAGAACACAAGACCCCTGTCACACTTACCTTTGAGCATTGCTCTGCCTGTGGGTATCCCTGAAGGACTTAGGAGTGTGTTCCTTGTCCCAGTGACCGCAGTTGCTTCTAGCAGAGCGCCAGCCACGTGGTCAGAAACAGTGGTCCTGTACAAGGTGGCACGTATCTTCGGCACAGAATCATTGGCACATAGTTTGAGGTAAGCTCCAGCTCCTAGGCTTCTATTGTTGACCACTGAAGCCAAGATCTTTCTCGAAGGATGCAGAAGGTAATCATAAGATTCTACTGCCAGAGTATAGTGAATCTGAAAAATAAATTGCATCAATTGATCACTGCAGAAATTTTGATTGTTAAATAAAACCAAAGTCACTGAAAGCCAGGCATTATTGATTGTGCTTTTTAAAGGTAAAAGATATGAAAAGTCTTCATTGAAAGTGTGTGTCCTTTACTCTGACACAACCATCTTACAGGTCTAATAAAAAATGCAATCTTTTTTGTTACATTACACAAACATTACATACCAACAGCAGCATACAATCCTTTCAACTATTTAGTACTCTTTATGTTACATTTCCTCAGAGCTGTTCCAGCTCATGCATTTGGAACATTGGAACGTAAGACACAAGTTGCACAGTACATTGACACTGTAGTGCAGTGCAGATTCCATAAAAGAAATCCTTTCAAATAGTTCTCCACCAATTAGTTCCCATAAAGTACTGAAGTTTTACTCTCTTTCTACAGCACAGAGTTACCCAGACTTTTCTCATTTTTCAATATTGAACAATCTAAACCATTGCCCTTCTATCCCTCTGGTCAACACTGTAGGGCAACACTTTTGTATCATGTCCAAAGGCTGAAAACAAAAATCTTAGCAATGTGTTTATAGAAAGTAATTTTAAGTGCCAAATACTACTTTTGATCTAAACAAATCAACTTATAATGATTTGAGTTGGAAATTTGTGTAAGGGATTAAGAATTGCTAAGAGAGAGCACGTTCTTGCCAATGTGATTATATAAAAGGTTGGGTTGAATGTATAATTGGCCAATTTAACTATGGGTGCGTGATACTGGAAAAAACACACCTAAAATTATTCATTACAGTACTTTTTTTTAAATGACAGTGGGAAATGATATGATCATGACAGGTTCAAACTAACACTAAACAAAAATTATGTGCTATTTTAGGTATCCTGACTGCACTGTTCATACCATCAGATATGATTATTTTGTTGTTTACCCTGATGCTTTCTCATTTTACATCTAAACAATATTCAGTCAGGTCAAGTACTGATGGAGGGTTTCAGCTTAAAACATTGACTTGTTTGTTTCTTTCCATGGATGCTACCTGACCTGCTCAGTTCCTCCTGCATTTTGTATACTTAATGGTAAATTGTACAGCATG
This sequence comes from Hemitrygon akajei, assembly GCF_048418815.1. Classification (NCBI taxonomy): domain Eukaryota; kingdom Metazoa; phylum Chordata; class Chondrichthyes; order Myliobatiformes; family Dasyatidae; genus Hemitrygon; species Hemitrygon akajei. The sequence continues at coordinate 38,514,128 of NC_133146.1, forward strand.
TTAACAAACTGTGCTAGAAAGGATGGCAAATTATGTTGGAGTATGCTCTTTCATCTTGAAACCGGTTTTAATCCATCAGATTGATGGAATAAAATTCTTCCCAGTTCCAATGTATAGAAAACAAGTAGGCGTTGTCAACTCTTTAACTAACCATTCCCGTGCCATTTCACAGATGCACGATGGTGTTTGGAGTGAAATTCCCCGATCTTATTGAAGGTGTTTTTTTATATTGAAGTTTGACAGATGGCTCCCAGAATTCACTGTCCATTGTGATACAAACCTGCTAACTAGAAAAAATCCCACAATCTAAAATTTACATCTTGATCAGAGCAAAAACACACCTTAAAATGAGGGAAAAAATGTGTAAGGGCTTTAACCATTTGCCATAAGAGTAATTTCCTCCACGCATGAAAATAGTGTGTCTTGCAGAAGGAAGTTTTCAGTACCACCTGTTCCCCACATTGTTGATAGTTGTCATCTTCATAATTACGCTCTGTATATTCTCAATTAGGGTTGCAGTCACAGTGGGAAGAAAATGCCATTAACTCCCACAAAACCAGCTATCATCTTAATCACACACTGAGCTAACAGCTTTCCATGAGGAGAACACAAATGACTCATTAATTATAAAACCAAAGTCTATTGCTGAAAATCCAAACAAGCTTCTCTTATTGCAGCAAGGAATGAGATTGTATTAACAAACTGTCTTAATCGAACTAAGGTAAATAAAATAATTAGCACTGAGATCAAGCCATGAACAAGCTACAAATTATATAGTTAATTTCAGTGTCCAATTAACCAGGGGGATATATTAAGAAATGTCATAAATTTAAACACTATTCTTTGGCTCTGGATTCAAAAATAGTCCTGAAGTTTGGGATATAACATCTTCTATCTATGTTTGTTGAATGTGATACCTGGTCTTAGATATGTTCAAGTGACACTGTTGAGAGAAGTACAAGTCAAAGTTATTCTCAAACTACATACACAGTACATTACCAGATATTAACTTGAGATTCTTTTTCTTGCAGGAATTTACAGAAAAGTCATACAATAGAATTTACAAAAAACTATGCATAATCAAAGACTGACAAACAATGTGTAAAAAGAAGACAAATTGCACAAATAAGAAATACTGAGAACACAAGTTGTAGAGCCTTTGAAAATGAGTTGGTAAGTTGCAGAATCAGTTCAGAGTTGTGGTGAGTGAAGCTATGCATGATGTCCCTGGAGCCTGTAGGGTAGTAACTGTTCCTGAACATGGTGGTATTAGACCTAAGGCTTCTGTACTCTCTGCCCGATGGTGGTAGTGAGAAGAGAGCATGACCTGAATGATGAGGGTCCATGCCGATGGACACTGCTTTCTTGTGGCAGCACTCCATGGAAATGTGCTCAATGGTGGGAATGGGTTGTATCCACCACTTTCTGTAGACTTTTCCATTCATGGGCATTGGTATTCCAAACCAGACTATGATACAGTCAGTTAGGATCACTCCATTGCGCATCTGTAGAATTTTATCGGCATTTTTGGTGACACGCCAAATCTACATCAACTTCTAAGATAGAGGCACTGTTTTGCCTTCTTTACGATGGTACTTGCATTCTGGTCCAAGGACAGATTCTCTGATTTGATAGCACCAAGGAATTTAAAGTTACTGATCCTCTCCACCTCTGATCCCCTAATGAGGAATGGTTTGAGGGCCTCTGGCTTCTGCCTCTTGCAGTCGATACTCAGGTTTTGCAGACATTGAGTGAGAGCATTCAACCAGATTTTCAAACTCTCTTCTATTTGCCAATTCATCATCAATTTTGACATGGCCAAAAAAAACAGCAGTATCGTCAGCAAACTTAAGCATGGAATTGGAGCTGTACTTAACCTCACAGTCATAAATATAAAGCAAGTAGAGCAGGATGCTGACAACACAGCCTTGTAGTGTGCCAATGGTGATTGTGGATGAGATGTTGTTGCTGTACTGACTTGGGTCTGCAAGTGAAGAAAACAAAGTTCCATTTGTGTAGGGGAGCTATCAAGGACTAGGTCTTGAAGTTTAGAGATTAGTTTCAAGCAGATAACAGTATTGAATGCCAAGCTGTAATCAATGAAGAGCCTGCTGATGCACATGCATCTTCATAGTCCAGGCGTTTCTGAGCCGAGTGAAGGGCCAGTGAAAGGGTGTTTGTGTTGACCTGTTGTGACAGAAGGCAAATAGGAGTGGATCCAGTTCACTCCTCTGGAAGGAATTGATATGCTTTATGACCAACCTCTCAAAGCATTTCAACGCAGTGGATGTAAATGCTAGAGGACAACAGTCATTGAGGAAGGTTACTAGTTCTTCTTAGGCACTGAAACAATTGAAACCTTCCTGAAGCAGGTACTCCAGTCAATTGATTAGCCTGGGTCTTCAGTACTTGGCCAGATATTCGCAGTTTTCTTTGGATTCACACTCCTGAAGGATGCTCTCACATTGGCATCAGAGACTGAACTCACAGGGTATACAAGTATTTGGTTTCCTTTCTATATGTGATGTAACACTTGTACACTAGATTCCACAAAATGAACATGAAACTACATTTCACCAATGAACATCTAACCAATTCTGTCATATAATCAGATATGTTGGATACATTTAAAAAACAAATGGTTATATATCTGAAATAGAAAACTGTTCTTACTTAAGCATTCACTACTATTATATTGACAATCCAATTGTAAGGTGTCAGTTAGGCTTTTGTGATATAAGTGTCAATTTATTTAATAGGGATATCTTAGTTTAAAGTTGCAATATGATGTTGCTCAATGGGATATTAGGAAGTAGAAATTATGAAGATTCCCATTTCCAGCTGTTCTGGATTTGTTTGTAGTTAGGAGCACAAGTTAGTGACATATATATCTAATACAAAATTCAGCAGAAACTCATTTACCCAGAGAGTTATGAGTATGGAACTTGTTTCCATATGGTGTGGTTTGAAATAATTGGAAGGGAAAGCTAGGTAAGGGCATGAAGCAAGAAAGGCATAGGAGGAAATGCTGATAGAATTAGACATAGAATACTGGAAGGATTCTCATTGAACCAGTTGAGCTACATGGTCCACTTCAGATGTATCTTCTATGTAACATACTTCTGTTACATGCATTACATGTATGTGGCATGTAAATTAAGTTGGGTGGTAATCTCCTGCGCACAATTTCCAAATATTCATATTTGGTTAACCTGCAATTATATGTACCATTATTTCTTTTTAACAACAGTGTCACAGCAATATTCTTTGAGCTGTTTTTGGATAATCTCACCCTTATTTTTGTATCTACTTATTTTCCCTGATCCAGCTAAGATTTGAGGAATCTTCAAGTTAGAACTGATAATATAGACCGATAGTCATACAATATGGAAACAGGCCCTTCAGCCCATCAAGTATATGCCAACTATCAAATGTTAGTTATACTAATCCCATTTGATTCTCTTCTCATCTTAGCAATTTAGGTTAAGCATGACAGCTTCTCCAACCGCTGACAAATGTCTCATCCACACATTCATCACATCATTATTCAATTTCATAATTCTTGTTTGAGCTTCAATACACTTCTGTGTCAGCAACCCATAGTTCATTAGCAATTCCTTCCCGGCATATATCATTGCATTGATACCTTATTCTTCTTTTACTGTAAAAGGCTAGATAGGCTAGAGGGTGAAAGGTGAAAAACTTACGGGGAACATGAGGGGAAACTTGATAGAGTAAGTGGTGCATGTAAACTCAATTTCAACGTTTAAGAGAAGTTTGGAGAGGCATATGGACGGTTGGATATGGAGTGCTATGGTCCCAGTGTAGGTTGAAGGGAGTAGATAGTTTAAATAACTCATAGACTAGATGGGCCAAAGGACCTGTTTCTGTGCTGAAATTTTCTATGACTCACTGAATCTCATACTCCTTCACTCTGTCCAATTGGCACATATTCATCCACTATATTTGTGTCCTCTGGACTTTCCTGTGCAAGTTCATCTTTGAAAAAGTCGCTTGAAAAACTGTTTGACTGTGCCTTTATTTTCTGCTAACTTACTCGTGCCAATTGTTTATCCACTGCAAAACACATTTGACCAATACAACAGGAACACAAAGAATGGCCTGGCCAGCCATCTTAAAATTCATTTTCTGGGCTTAAGATGACAATTCCTTGTTATTTGTTCCTTAAGCACAACATCGAGTACTATGTTCAATTATTCTGCTCGCCTAAAAAAGTACTGGTGCCAAATCCCTACTGGCATCTCATAGAAGCAAACAAACTGAGCTGTGTGTTTACTTTAAAACAGAAATGCTTAGCAATTTATTCAGATGTACATCACGTGGCTTGTGAACTTAAGTTGTGCTATCTTATTTTCCATATCTGCAGAATCTACTGGTGATAGCCATTTGCTTTGTCTGTGCATTTTCTAATTTTTTTATAAATACAACATGGTAACAGGCCCTTCTGGCATATCAGCCACACCACTCAATTACACTCTTATGACCAATTAACCTACTAGCCTGTGTGTCTTTGGAATGTGAAAGGAAACCAGAACACTCAGAGGAAACCCATGCAGAATGTACAAACTCCTTACAGACAGAGGTGAGAGTTGAACCTGGGACACTGGTACTGTAAGGTGGTGAGCTAACTGCTGCTGTTTCATTAGAATCTAATTTTAGATTAGACAGGGCAGTCTTCTGCATTTTGTTTAGTAATGATGACTTAAATTTTTCAATACACGTAAATTCCATGAGTGAAAGTTTCTTGTCCTTTGGAGGAAATTTTATCATGTCTGATGAGATAGAGTCGGGAGAGATGACACCAATCCTTTGATTTCCACATACAGTATAATCCAAACGTGTCAATTTGAGTACGAGGAATTCCTCAAGGGGTGATAGTTTACCAAATTCAATATGATGTCAGCTCATTAAGAGCAATTTCATAGCAAGTACAAGGCTTAGAAAAGAGTACATACAGATTTCCTAAAATGCCAGTGAAATCAACATAAGAGTTCTGGCCAGGAGCTGAACAGCTGACAGGAAAATTGTTTATAAATATTGCAGCCTTAAAAAGATATCTTCTTCTTAAGTTTTCTTCATAGAAGTTGTGCCAGAACATTGTTTAAATAACTTTGGAAAAAGATTTAATGGAAGTGAACTTTGCAGATCAGCTTGCAGTCTAGGTGGGTGGTAACATCCTTTATGTACTCTGCCTGCTTGACCTGATAAACCTTCGATTAACACTTCAAAAAGTGCAGATATTCTGACTAAAAGAACAAGCTTGAACCAGATCTAGGCTGCAATCATTATGGTAAAACAAAAATCAGTGACAAAAGTTGGTTACTTTAGCAAAGAATGCTTCAAAGAGAAATACAAATTATTTTGAAGGGAATCTGGCTACATTAACTCAGAGACATTGCTCTGCTGCAAAAGATCTGTCATGAAACACACTCAAATTATAGAAGGAACATCCCTGGATGTCAATGACCTGGTTGCCCATAAAGATTATGTTTAAGAAAAGGATCACAATTTTATCAAGAGTCAGTAAAGGTGATGCCATTCAAATGAATGATTCTTTCTCTCATTATCATACCTAACCTCTCTAGACTTTGTCCACTCTTCTTGCTGCCTCTGTAAAGTAGCCAGCATAATGAAGGACTCCACAACCCTGGAATTCTATCTTCTCCACTCTTCCATGCCAGAATGCACAAATGCCTGAATACAGGTACCACCAAACTCAAGAACAGCTTCTACCCCACTGTTATAAGACTACTGAACTGTCCTCTAGTGCAAGATACTCTTGACCTCACAATCTACCTCATGACCTTGCAGTCTATTGGCTATCTGCACTGCGCTTTTTGTAACGCTTTATTCTGCATTGTGTTATCCTTTCCTTTTACCACCTCAATCCACTGTTGTAATCTGCATGAATGTATGCGTATTTTTCCACTGTACTTCCATACATGTGACTATAATAAATCAATTTACTGGTCCGGACAGCTGCACACCTTTGAGAGAGAACTATTTCCCCGCTTTGGAGGACAGCCGATTGGGAAGAAGCGTGTTATTACAACAGCGCTTCCGCGAACCAATCCCAAATGCTTCATTCACCTAGGCACATGGCTTGCTCTCGCAGCCCAGCGCCAACCTTGGCGACACCTGCGTGAGTCCCCGAGTCCCGGTAGAAGCTGCTTCAGAGGCGGCGATTCCGGCGGATCGCGCTTCCAGCCGAGCAGCTCCGTTGTTAAACGTCAATTCGACGTTTATTTCTTCGAGCTTTTTTTTTAAGAACGCTGGCAGGAAAACCTCCAGGTACCATTTTAGACCTTCTGCCCTTTGATCCTACCACCTCCACAACACTGGGCGAAGGGCAAACGTGGAGCGAATCGGGTGTATAAACTTGTTAATACTACACGGAAGAGCAGCGGATCGTTTCACTTCACTCGGCAGAGTGCCGGTGCCCAATGTGATCAGCCACCGCGGTCACTTGAACTCCTGATAATCCATTCGGATCGACTACATGGATAACGTTTGAAGCCCCCCCCCCCAAAAAAAAAACCCAGCAGATTAACTCCTTGTTCACACTGACATTAATCACCGTCAGTTCGTCCTTCGCAGAGCAATCGACTGTCAGCTCATCCCGCCACACCAGTTACAGAGTTCCACGGAGTTTTTCCCCCTTGTTTGACTCCATCCCCGCCGACCCCCGCACTTCGCCACAGCACGCCAGCAGCAGTCTAACATCACTCATCCAAAGGAGGAGCCGCACCTTAAAATAAAACGATACCTTACCCAAAAGCAAACAAAAAAGGTCGCTGTATTTGACTTCTGGTTGAAGACGGACAAGACTGAATCATTTCCGCACCCGGGAAGCGAGATACGACTCCCCGGTACGCGCAAATGACGAATTAAAGATATCCACGCATGTTATTGTGGACACCCAACCAAACTAATCACGAAATTATTGATTTATCCCGAAACTCACGTTTTGAGGGATATCAGTGGCAGCCACATACATCAGTGAATCTTACACTCGGTCTCGTTCACTGCTTTAGTACTTTATCTAAACACTTCTGCAGACTTTAGAGATGAAGCCCGGGAACAAGAACTTTCGCAGACAATAACAACAACAGCAGCAGCAGCGCACCAACTATGCCCATTGTACAAGGGGTACAGATAATAAGACAATCGCCCTTTCAATCTGATTGTCTAAGGAGGTAAGTCAAAGTTTGGAGATATTTGATGCATTCCTGCCACATTGGACACTCGCCAATGTGCTTACTGACAGAACCATTCATATCGTCAGGGATTTAACGTTGTAAAATCATATCGGCACAGGACAGAGAAATAGGTCCTTTGACCTATCTATACTCATTTCACGTAACAGTTCTTGGTCTGCGGGCTTCTTTGCCTTCATTAATCAAATGCCTACTCAGATAGTTGTCAAATTTTGTTCAGATCTCTACTTCCATCATCCAGGCAGTGCATTTTACATTCTAAACACCTTTTAAGGGTAAAATTCATAGCCAGATACACATTAAACCTCTGCCCTTTAACTTAAACCAATGCAATTTGTTTTTAGACAAGTTTGCTCTAGAGAAAAAAACCTTTAATCTACTGTATCTATAACGCCCAAAACTTTGTATATAAGTCTTTCAGGTCTCCCTGGAAAACAAACCCAACCTAGTCTTTCCTCCAGATTGGAATGCTCTATCCAAGGCAATATTTTGATAAGTCATGTCCTTCTTACAGTGTGAGAAATTAGAAATGCACATGTTACTCTGGTTGTGTCCTAACTAATGTTTTATAAAGCTGTATCATAACATAGAACAGTACAGACACTTCAGCCCAGTGCTGACCTTTTACCCGTCCACAAAATTGATCTCCCCCTTTTCTCTCACAAAGCTCTACGTTTTTCTTTTATCCATGTTCCCATCCACGAGGCTCTTAGATGTCCTAATATATCTGCCTCATTGTTCCTTGTAAGTTGTGTAGCTGCACGACCACGCAGTAACTGAAATGCTGCTATGCACATAGCCTTTGTTGCTGCGCAGCTGGAGCTTTCTTTTATATAATGACAATATAATTTGGAAATTATGCTTATATAATTTTGAAATCTATTTTAATATAATTGTGAAATACCTTGTAATTATATGTTAATGAATATAATCCATGCATTTTCTAAATAATAAATGTACCACAACCTTTACTTTGACATATTTAAATTGTTAGTGTTTCAAGTTACAACACTATTACAAATTGTAACAATAAACACAGCATGGAAGTCGATAGCTCACTGTTATAAACTGCCAGTCTACTGAATGCCAATGCCATCTGTAATATTCATAGTATGCATATTACAGAAAAAACATTTAATATGCTATGCAGTTTCAGGCTGTGGAAAAATTTCCTGCTCAGAGCAATGGGTGGTCTACGCAGCTGTAGAAAAATATTCGAGGGAATGTTGATCTGCCTCCTCCACCTCGGGGTGAGGGGAGGCGTTCCACACAACCACCATTCCCTGTGTGAAAAAATCTACCTTTGACATTACCCCTACACTTTCTATCATCACCCTTTTTTATCAGCCATTTCCACCCTGGGAAAAAGGTGCTGGCTGTCCTTTGTATCTAAGCCCTTTATCACCTTATACACTTCTATCAATAATCCTCTCATTCTCCTTCACTCCAAAAGGACAAGCCCTCGCTCATTCAACCATTCCTCATAATCCAGGCAGCATCCTACTAGTTCCTTCTGCACCCTCTCCAATGCTTCCACACCCTTCCTAAAGTGAAACAACCTAAGATGAACACAACACTGTTCAGTTCTGGTCGCCTGATGTGGCTTTCATGGCTAAATAGTAACTTGTTGATATAAGCTGTAAAATGTGTAACTTGGAGTAGTGGTGAGTATTTAAGGATGTAGTGAAGGTATTTGGGTGAGCTTGTGGACTGATAAAGACTGATGGCGATGTAATTCCCATATGGGTATATGATATCTGAAGGCAGAGTCACTGAACCTGGTCATACATGAACACATTAAAAATCTTACAGCACTCTATCTAGATCATTGGAAGTTGATTACTGTAAATGATCTCACAAGCTTGGAATAATTTTCTCTTTCGAGATGCATCTGGAGGATTCAGAACATCACACTTATACTCTATCTCATCCACCAAGATCTTCTGTGCAGAATATTTCTCTGAGCCTGCGCCATGTCTTTTAATTTACAATTAACTTGACAATAATCCAAAACAATGCATCTTACCTTTAGGTAGTACAGGTTGATCTAGAACAGTGTAGGCTAGTTTAAACTTATGAAGATCTCTCACAAAATTGGGTCCTAGGCTGAAGAAATAAGGCATGGCACAATGCAATCAGTACTTCCAAGAATCATCAATCTAAGCAGGCAGTCTGAATTTCCTATGTTGGTTGCAGCAGTTCCAATGGGCATAGGTCATACATTTCACATTCTCATTCACATGTCCATTTTAGGCACTACCAAACTTACCCTCCCTTGGTCCCTATCCTACTGCTGCGTGAAATCAGGACTCGATTTTGCTGTGGTATTTTCTGAGATTCAAATGTCTGTAGGAAGGATTGAAAAACATTTCTTCCCTTTGGTTTTCAGGAAGGCCTTGCCCAAAATACCCCAATGAACTTGTTTAACACTATGTAACAAACACGAAGCGATGCAGCTTCTGATGTAATATTGTTTACCAGCTCCTGCTTTGTAATAATCTAATGCATTCATGTGATATCCTCTACAGCTTAATCAAAACTGACATGCAGAAGTTAGTATTTCATTAGACTTTTGAGAACCTGAACAAACAAATCTTCTGACTTATTCTGTTTACAATACTGGTTGAAGTTTTGAGTTTAAAACAATTATTGTTACTATGTAATCTGCAGAAAACTCCCTAAGCAATACACACTCTGCTTCCCAAACATTATGAATTCCCTCTTATTGAATCATCTGCTGATATGTTAAGCCTTAAACCAAACATAGACTTTTGCCATTGTGCCTGCTGCATACCAAGTGAGTGATCAGTGCATGTGGGGAAATGACCAAAGTTCAAAAAGCTGCCACTAGTGTATGGCATCCAAAACAAAAGGAAACATTTTGCTTAACACATGCAAGTAAAGTATTTCCAGGTGGGAATCCTTTCCTTCTAGCCAGAGGTTTCAACTGATATGCATCAAGTTCAGAGAATTATCATTAAGATTTGCTCAGAAAAATCTTTTCAAATGTAACAGGACCCTTTTCACTAAGGAGTTAAGATTACAGAATATTGCTTTGGATAGAGAGTTGGTTAAGGGCAGAAAAACATGATATAAGGATAAACAGGTAATTTTAAAGTTGACAAGCTGGCACTAATAGGAGAGCCTCAATGATGAGTGCTAGAATCTTGGCTACTTACAGTATTGTGCAGAAGTCTTAGGCACATATATGCCTATGACTCTTGCGCAGCACTGTATTTATCCACAGGGAGCAGACAGCAAGTTTGTAAATTTGGCGGGAGTAAAGGATGTTGGGAATGGCAAAGGTGGAATGCCATGGGATGGATGTGGGACAGGTAGCAGAGAAGGAGTGCCAGGGGTGGGAGATGGCACGAATTCAGACAGACACAGCCTTGAGACACCAAGCAAGCTAATTTGATTCCTAACAATTGGTCTATTGATCATTGCAGAATGTCTCTCTGGAGCTTCCTGCTTCCTCCCCTCTCCCTTCTCCTTTTTCCCCAACCACAGTTCCCTTTTCCCTTCCCCTTCCCATGCCCAGTCCAAAAAAAGAGACCCATATCAGAATCAGGTTTATCATCACTCACATACATCATGAAAGTTAGTACTTATTGTGGGAGCAGTACAGTGCAATAAATAAAATTGTTACAGTTCTGTGCAAAGTCCTTAGGCAGCCTAGCTCTATATACGTGTGTGTGTGTGTGTGTGTGTGTGTGTGTGTGTGTGTGTGTGTGTGTGTGTGTGTGTGTGTGTGTGTGTGTGTGTGTGTGTGTGTGTGTGTGTGTGTGTGTGTGTGTGTGTGTGTGTGTGTGTACGCACGCCGAAGACTTTTGCACAGTACTGTACAATTTATACTATTGACTGAAATGAAGGAACCAAGTGTAATGTAGCTACTTTTTTGCTGGTAATACAAAGATAGGTAGGAAAGTAGGTTGCCAGGAATGAATTAAGTGTAGACAAAAAGATTTAAATGGGGATATTTAGTGAATTAAAAAATAGGAAGATGGCATATAATGAAATGAAATATGATTAGGTAAGTAAAGTATTACAACATTCAAAGTTTAAGGATAGTTTATTATTGAAATACGTACTATATATGTTATCACATACTACCCTGAAACTAACTTTCTTGCAGTCATTCACAGTAGAACAAATACAGAAGAATCAATGGAATAAAACCTACGCACAAAGATTGACAAATGTGCAAAAGAAGATTGTGCAAATTTTAAAAAACAATTAAATAAATAATACAGAAAGCATGAGTTGTAGAGTCCTTGAAATTGACTCCACAGGTAGTACAATGAGTTCAGTGTTGAAGTGAGTGAGATTATCCACGTTGGTTCAGGAGCCTGATGGCTGAAGGGTAATAACTGTTCCTGAACCTGGTGGTGTGGGACCTAAGGCTCCTGTACCTCCTTCCCAATAGCAGCAGTGAGAAAAAAACATGAGCTGGGTAGTTGGTTCCTTGACGAGGGCACTGCTTTCTTTCTTCTGGCAGCATTCCTTTCATATATGTTCAATGGTGGGGAGGTCTTCCTGTGATGGACTGGGCTGTATACACTAGTTTTGTTTTGATATTAGGGAATAGAAGACTATTAAAACTTGATGTCCATAAGACCACAGAAGTCAGAATCAGAATCAGGCTTATTATCATTGGCATGTGTCGTGAAATTTGTTAATTTAGCAGCAGCAGTTCAAAGCAATACATAATATAGACAAAGAAAAAAAATAATATTAATAAATAAATCAATTACAGTATTGGTATATTGAATAGATTAAAAATCGTGTAAAAAGCAGAAATAATATATATTAGAAAGGTGAGGTAGTGTTCACGGGTTCAATATCCATTTAGGAATCGGATGGCAGAGGGGAAGAAGCAGTTCCTGAATTGCTGAGTGTGTGCCTTCAGGCTTCTGTACCTCCTACCTGATGGTAACAAAGGGCGTACCCTGGGTGCTGGAGGTCCTTAATGATGGACACTGACTTTCTGAGACACCGCTCCTTGAAGATGTCCTGGGTACTTTGCAGTTAGTACCCAAGATGGAGCCAACTAAATTTACAACATTCTGCAGCTTCGTTCAGTCCTGTGCAGTAGCCCCTCCCCCACCCCACCCATTACCAGACAGTGATGCAGTCTGTCAGAATGCTCTCCATGGTACATCTATAGAAGTCTCTGAGTGTATTTGTTGACATACCAAATCTCTTCAAACTCCTAATGAAGTATAGACACTGTCTTGACTTCTTTATAACTGCATTGATATGTTGGGACCAGGTTAGGTCCTCAGAGATCTTGACACCCAGGAACTTAAAACTGCTCACTTTCTCCACTTCTGATCCCTCTGTGAGGTGGCCAAGCTATTAAATATAGTTAAGATGAAAGTAGATTCCTTCAAGAGTCCTGGTGTTGAGAAAGAGATTTAATGTTGATTGTATTGGAAAGGCAGAACAGACTTGAAGAACTGATTGGTGACCTCCTGATTCTGATTTCCAGATTCTACATTTTTTTCTGAGTGATCTTGCACAGATAACACAGGAGAAAAGCACACAGTTTAGCAGGTAATTAAGAAGGCAAACAGAAGGTTGGCTCTCATCGCAAGAAAAAAGACATACAAGGGTACAAAAGTTTTGTTGCAACTCTATCGTTTTGCAAAACCATATCTGGAGTTTTGGTCTGTTTATGAAATAATTTGTTTACTTTAGATTTGGTGCAGTGAAAGATCATTTGCTGGACTCCTAGAAGTAGAGTTTTGTTTTTTAAAAATGAGAAATGGTTGAACTGAGTGGATCTGAACTCTCTAAGGGTTCAGATGAAAGGGAAGTGATCTAATCAAGACACATTAAAATTCTAAGGAGGTTTGAAAAGGTTGATGCTTGAAGATGCCTCTCTGGTAAGGGAGTCCAAAACATAGGCTACATCCACACTACACTGGATAAATCTGTAACCGAAGCTTTTTCTCTTCGTTTTTACCCTCCGTCCACACTAAAACTGCGTTTTCATCCCCTGAAACCGGAGCTTTTCAGAAGCGCTCTCCGGGGTGAAAATTTTGAAAAAGCATTTTGAAAATGCTGCTTGGGAAGATCAGTGTGGACGGGATAACCGGAGAAATCTGAAAATGCTGTCATGACAGATGGTGACAGCAGTGTGCCATTTCATTGTTTTCTTGAACGCAACCTAACAATTTCAGAACAGACGGCAACGAGACTGAAGCCAGAAGAGTTAGAAATGTACTTACCAAATACTTTGACCCATAACTTACTGAATATATAAGTATACTCACTTTGCCCTGTTTTCTGTCCTTGCTCGTATGAAGGTGGTTTACCTATTTATGCAAGTACTTCTCTGACAATAGATGTGTAACAGCCTAATGTAACATTGTATAGAAATACAAGATAATACTGATGCAGACATGTTTTATACATTTAACAAGGGGCTTTATTAATGCAACAGAGTTCGATAGTTTTTCAATGTTTATTGTCAGCTGGGTCATACTGTCCATGAACTCCCTGTCAGTTGCCTCCATAAGCTCCAGTATTTGTTTTTTTAGTTTTAAGTCCTCCTGCGTGACAACCAACAGCTGCCTGTCATTAAGTTTTTCTAGTCTGTAACTGAACAAACACATCGTCTTTCACAGCGAGATTCAACACCAAACATGTCGCTTGTTTTCGGTAGATGTGTCCTGCATATGTGCAGTAGGAGGAGATTCGCTGAAATATCCATTTTAATGTGGACAGAGATATTTTTTAAAACACAGTGTGGACACCTATCGTTTTTACACAAAACCGGTGTTTTCAAAATTAGCTGGTTTAGTGTGGACTTAGCCATAGTCCGAAGATAGAGGATCAACCTCAAGTCAGAGATGAAGAAGAATTACTTCCCTCAGAGAACATTGTGAATCTTTGGAATTCTCTATCCCAGAGCTCTATGAATTATTATCCTCCTTCAAACCAGGTAATCACTGAGGTCAAAGATCAGATCATCCATAACACTACTGAATGGCAGAGCAGGACTGAGGAATGTATGACATAATCTTATTCCTATTTCTCAAGCATCTTCTAACAATCCTGGGAGACAAAAAAAAATCTTCTAAGGTTACAACATAGTCTTGCTGCAAAACAGTTGTTTTCAAAATCTTAAAAAAGCATTTCTTTAAAAATTGATGTATAAAATGTATACAGTAATTAGCAAAAGATTTAATAGTATTGGAAGCACTTGATCCACTTTCCATCACTGTCAGAATTTTCAGACTAGTGCACAAAATGCTGCAATTTGTTCATGAAAGTGATAATTCATCAAGTATGAAAACAGAAACTGAACAGTCTACAGCACCTCATGGTACTTACTAAATACAAAATGGATTACAACAGGCATAACCAAATTTTGTAGGTTCAATTTCTGTTAGTATTGCTAGAGTTTCACTCTTCTCTATTGGACGAGGGGCAAAATATAATATGTAATGACCTGAAACTCTGTGGGAGATTACAAGGGCAGATATTGGACTGGTATTTAATAGTCTCAACTTCCCTTGTACTTCATGTCAATGTCAAATTAAATTTATTATCAAAATACACATCCTGTATGTCACCATATACTACTGTGAGATTCATTTTCTTGCAGGTATTTGCAGGGAAGATACAGAAATGCAATAGAATTTATGAAAAACTATATCAAAACAAAGAATTGGGGATTGCCAAACGTTATGTGGATTTTCTGGTGTAGTCCGTTTTGTCATATGCTTTTGTGATATCGTTCTGGAGGAACGTTGTCTCATTTTTTAACTGCATTGCATTTGTGGTTTCTAAATGACAATAAACTGAATCTGAGAATGACAAACAACTATTCTGCAAAGAAAGAAAAAATCATACAAACTTTGTAGATAGATAGATAGACAGACAAATAATACTGAGAACATGAGTTGTAGGGTCCTTGAAAGTGAGTCTATATCAGTTCTGCATTCAGGTGAGTGAAGCTGGCTCAGGAGCCTGATGGTTATATTTTTATTTTAGTTTATTAAGAGATACAGTGTGGATAGGCCCTTCTGACCGTTTAAGTCGCACCACCAATAACCCCTGTTCTAACCCTAGCCTGATCATGGGACAATTTACAATGACCAATTAACCCATTAACTGGTACATCTTTGGGCTGTGGGAGGAAACTGAAGCATTCCACAGTGAAGAAGTACACACTCCTTACAGAGGACACTGGGATTGAACTCTAAGCTCTGACGCCCTGAGCTGTAATAGCATTGCGTTAACTGCTGGGCTACCATGGCGCCATGGTTGTAGGATCATAACTGTTTATGAACCTGATGGTGTGGGAGCTCCTGCCCAATGGTAGTAACAAGAAGAGAGCATGTCCTGGATGATGGGCAACCTTGATGATGGATGCTACTTTCATGTGTAGGCATGCTATCAAATGCTATCCTACCACAGGAAAAAACAACTATGCACAGTAAACTTGCATACTCACATGGACTTGTCTATAGAATCCACCTAATGAATTGAGCGCAGGTTAGTGGAAACCGTATTGTGAGAATTTCACTGATTATGCCAGATAAATTTATACCACAACAGTTCTGAACAAATGGTGATACATTTAGTTCAGATTCTGTTTCATGGTTTTACAGTAATGTGCAGTGGGATCATTGGCTACCAATTCCAGATATACACCATGGCAGTATTTTTAAGTAAACATCACTACATCTGAAAACCTCAAATGTAAAGAAAATATGCGAAAGGAGCAAAATCTATGCTTGGCTAAATGTGAACAGATTATTAATTGGTAACTTGTTTCATATTGTAAGTAATTCTACTTGTGGGCTCATTTTAAACCCCCCATGCAATAAATGCTACAGCCTTTAAGTAAATTTTACAAAATCTCACAACACTGAGGGTGTCTCTTTGCAAGCTGCCCTTAACAGATCCTGTTCACTACTAATTTGGTTCATTATTATCATCATCTCACATTTGATTACAACAAAGCCAAGAAGTGTTAAAGAAGATGTCATAGGACAGAGGCAATTTCAGTGACTTTTAGTCTCAGCATAATCCGTTTGAATATGTTCCCCTTTACGATAAATCTTATACTTAAGACTTAATTATATATAAGAGACAATGATAATCAACAAGCAGACTTTACTGACATCAGGATGAAGATTTTATGTTTGTCTTATTGTTTAATTTTGTATAATTTAAGCTTAATTTACTACATGTTTTGCATTACTTTCCACGAAGTTTGCCGTCAGTTCAATAATACTGATCAGTCAACTTTAATGCTGGAATCGAAAAGTGCTACTATATGAGAGGTAAAAAAAATAATTGAAATAGATCTAAGCACCAGTAGCTGTGTCCTAATAGCAGATGCACATGAACATATTGGCACAAACCAACTACCCCTTATTCTGAACAAAATGAACTGAGAATCATCCAACCATCACTTCTGCCTTCTACAAAAGCAGGAAATCTAGATGTTCATCATTACATTTCCATTTGAAAGCAGCTCCTAACAGATTCTGCAAGGCAAAGAGAAGACTGCCTTCGGCTTGTTTATATAGCCTCAGAAATGAAATGATCTATGTTAGACATGGAAGACACACCAAATGATAACAAGCTGTGGCCACACCAGTCATAGTTCGGCAGCTCTTAATAAATTAACCCTTTCTCAATGTTTACAATTTTGTTTGCAAAGTATGTTTGAACAATTAGCCACAAATTGAATAAGGGAAGTGCCAACATGGACAGTCCCTAGTCCAGCTGAAAAAGAGGAAGGTTCGTCATGAGGCTGGCAAGCCCATCCCATAAAAACCCAGAGTGACAGAAACACAGAAGGTCCAAAGTCCTCATCCCTGGCAGAGGAAGAATCTTCACCTAGAAGTTGTATGGCAGGCTACACCTGGGGATAACTTGAAATATTGGCCCAGGACGGAGGACTCCAGAAAGCCGCTGTCTGCGGGTATGCCCCAGTAGGGGTGATGGGCTTAAGTAAGTGAATGTAGGAGCTATTTTCACTTTTAAAAACAATATTGTGTGCACAGTATGTCTTTGAGAAAAAGAACTCTTAAATATTGACAGTAATTGTAATGTGTAACTGGTGTCATGTGACTAGCCTATGCAAAGGTTAGATTGACTATTTTTTTGTCCATCTATCTTTCATCCCCTATGCTGTCACAGTGCTGAGTAACATTGACAGACAGTGGACTCTCTTTGGGGGTTTTGCTGTTGCTTGCATGGTGGGTGGTGGGAATGCTGATGCTTTATGCTAGAATAAGTGGGGGGGAGGGTTGATGCTGCATGCGCATGGGAGGGGGCAGGGGGCTGTGAGGTTCTTATGTTTTTTTCTGTCATTCATTCTCTTGGGTTTTTCTTCTGTTTCAAGGATGTTTGTGGAGGGTGAGAATTTCAGGTTGTATGTTGTATACATTCTCTGATATTAAATGGAACCTTTGAACCACTGAACCAATGCTTTACTTAAGTGATCATTTATCACACAGACAGAGCACTGCCATATACTCACTAGATCTTCATCACTGAACATACACTTACCACTAAGAACCATTGAGGAGTCATATTGCTACCCTGGCAGAGTTTAATTCACTTACTGGACAAAGGAATTGTGTGGCTCAGTGGTGGTATTACTGCCTCTGTGGTAGAAGCTCTAATTCAGGCCCTGCTCTAGAGACAGAAATACATTAAATCCTGTCTAACACTCTGCAGTACCATCTGAAACAACTGATACTAAAATTTGACCATGTTGATGCTCTCCAATGGCTGCAAAGGATACCATGGCATTATGTTGAAGAAAATCAGATTATTTCCTTGGCATTCTGATCAATATTTATCATATATTGTCAATTACTGTTTATAGATTGCTAATAAGTATATACTGGTTTTTAATGCAATTGACAAGAGAGCCAGAACCAACATAAGCACGAGAAAATAGGAGCAGAAATGAGTCACAATCATACTTGGTCTGCTCTAAGTCTCATCTACTCTTCTGTGCCTGTTTCCCATGACCTTCAATTCTTTCAAAAATAATTACTGACTTATCTTTATCTTAGCGGAGGATTTGCGGGGGTGGGGGTGCAATTCCAAAGATTCATCACCTGCTGTGAGGAGATATTCCAACATACTTTAGTTTTAAATTACCACTTACTAATCTTGTAACCATGTTCCCTCATTAAAGATTCTCCTCTTGGTAGAAATTCCTCAATATCTAATTGTCATGTGCCCCACAGGTCTTAAATGTTTGGATAAGATCATACTTCATTCTGCTGACACCAGTATATATGTAGATCAAGTTACTTAGCAAATTCTAGGAATTAGCATATTAGACATCTCTTAGATTGCCTTAAGAATCAGTTCTGCAAATGGTTTTCCGAAATAAGGGGATGAAAACTTCCCCTGGACCATGAGTTCTTATCTTGCGGACTTGCGGCACTTCATCAAGTGCCTTCTGAAAATCTAAATAAATTATATCTACAGGTTCCATTCACATGAACAACGAATTAGCGTTATTTAATTATCTAAATGATTAGCTATTTCTTCCTCGGTTATAGACTCCAGCATTTTTTCATCAACAGATGTTAAGATAGCAGACTTTCATTTATCTCCTTTATCATCTTCATCCTTTCTTGTACAATTGCCCACATTTGCAGTTTTCCACTCCACTAGAAAAACTTCACATATCAAAATTTGGTTGAGACTAAGAAAAACTGCAACCATTTCTACAGCCATCTCCTTTAAAACCCTCTGGGACAGGCCATCAGGACCTGATAATTTGGCTGCCTTTAGTCTCATTCATTTTTCCATCACCTTTTCCCTCATAATAGTAATTGTTACAAGTTCTTACATGCTGTTTTCAACTGGTCTGTTAGAAACCTTTGGGTATTTGCAGCATTCTCCTCCATTAAGACCAATGCAAAGTATTGATTTAATTTATTTACCGTTTACTTGCTTTCTATTATTAATTCTCTGATCTTGCCCTTACAGGTTCCTTATCCTAGATGCCTTCTTTGATTTTATGTATCTCTTGCCATTTGTTTTAAAGCAGATCTCTAGTTTTCCCTCAGAATTACTTTTCTCCCTCATCACTTACTTTTCTGTCTCTAATGGCTGCCTTTAATGAATTTTCCAGTCATCTGGTCATCACTAGCCATTGCCACTTCAAATGAGCTAGTCTTCAGTTTAATATTTTCATTGATCTTTTTTAAACATCTTGATTCATCTTTCTCCTGATACCCTTCTCTAATTGGAGTAAATATCTGTTAAGCATGAGGAGCCAACAATTAAAATGTTTGCCACTGCTCGCCCCTTAACCTATCCCTTGCCCAATTTACTCAGTTCACTCCAGACAGATCTACCTTTGTGGCAGTGTAATTATCCTCACTTAAGTTGAGGATGATTGTTTGGCGCCCCAGGTGTTTTTCCCTCCAGCTCTCTATGGAATTCTAACACAGTGTGATCACTATATGCCCCAGAGGGGATCCGTAGCCACCTCTTTTATTAATCCCACCCTACCACACAAATAAAATTATTATAAATTGCCACAATCTGGAACATGGAAAGACTATGGAAGCAAATCCAAAAGCAACTGTGCACTGATGCACTTAATCCACATTTATCTTCATTAGAGTTCATTGGTACAATTTAATTCCCGAAAAGAGTGTTTACAATATCTAATTAGTGCTTCCATGGGAACCATAATTATTATTTAAATATTTTTGGACCAAAATCAACTTTGTACTAAATTCTTTAGTCAACACTGTACATCTTTTGGAGCCAGACAGGTTTTGTTAATCAACGTTGAAACATTAATTACGGTTTTCCTAAACTAGGTGCCGTTCAAAGAATTAAACAAAGTATTTTAATCTCAGTGAATACAAATATGGAAAATGTTGTAGGTCTGCACTATGCTCGAAGCTTAAAATCTGCCAAGCAATTCATGGGCTTTCATATTATTGGTTACAGGAATTCTAAAATATAAACTGAGGATAAACAAGAGTAAAAGTTTATAGATAATACTGTAGATGATAGAGTATAAATGAGAAACAGTAAAAGACGCAACCTCTGACTCAGAAGGGTAGATTTTCATCATCATGAATTCCCTATTTTTAAGTAAGCTGCCCCTGAGAAGGGATTTAATCAATTTATAAAACACAACCACGGAGCTTGAGAACAAAATAATCAAAGCACAAGAAAACTCTGGTGTTCATCACCATACAAAAATTAGCAACTGCAACTAAGCCACATTAATAAGGAAGAAATTTCTGAACAGTAGGGTTTGATATCCAATTAGAATATAACACTGCAGCACAGAACAGGCCTTTTGGCCCACAATATTGTGCTGACCTTTTGACCTACTCTAGGATCAATCTAACCCTTCCCCTCCACATAGCCCTCTATTTTTCTATCATCTGTTAAAGGAGCTAAGAGTTTCTTAAATGTCTCTAATGTATCTGCCTTTACCACTACCCCTGGCAGGGCATTTCACACACATACCACTTTGTGTTCCCCCCCCCCCCCACCCCATACTTTCCTTCAATTACCTTAAAATGATGCCCCTTGTATTAGACATTTCTGCTCTGGGAAGAAGTCTCTGGCTGTCCACTCGACCAATGAATTAATCAATTGAAGGTGCTTCCAGGAAGGTACTTTTACTGTCCTTACTGATAAGCCCACCAGGTTTTGTATGATAGCTAGTGAAGTCAGGCCCATAGCTTAACAATTATCAAAATTATCAAAAATTTCTAACAGACTAACAATGGAAAATGTTCAAAAATTAAAATAAACTAAAACAAAAACCAAAATATAACTCAAAAGGAATAAAACATTTAAAGACCAGGAAACTTAAATACCTGAAATGATCTTTTTCTTGAAACTGTTCCTCTCCACTGACATGAATACAGTCCCTGACCCTGCACCCGACCTAACTTCTGTGAGGACCCGTCAAAAAGTTTGCCACTTCCATGTTGGCCCTTGGAAATGATTCAAATCATCCAGCAATAGTAATTGTGTGCAGCTGTTTTGGAATGTGACTTGAAAGTACAACTTTTTGATTCAGAGACAAGAACTCTGCCACCGAATTAAAGCTGAAGCTCTGAAATGTCCTGATACGAGCACAAACTCAGATAGCCAAATGCCAGAAATGAGAAGACAGGAACCCTTTCTGTTTCAGCCACTTTACCATTCCAACCACTGAAGCAACAAGTAATTTCATTTCTAGTCCTGGAGCGGACTTTTAGTTGATACTAGGATTTCCTTTTATTGCTGGAGACTATAATTCCAATCACAGTACACATATGCCTCTGCACAATTATTTCCTGGAACAGAACCAAACAGTCAATTTGCTTAGAAGTCCAGCAGGCTAGCTGGTAACCATTAGTTTTTGCTGGTCTTTCAAACTACACATGTTACCCTGTTGTGGCCAGCTGAGCATTCTACAGATTAGTCTCTAACCAAAATTTGGATGATGTCCCAAAGTGTGTTTTCTCACAGTGTTCATAATCTAAAATCCAGTGATTAATTCTTTTAATATTGAACAGATAATTTATTTTTTTCTACAACCTGTTGCTTTTCACTTTCCCAATGGAAGTACATTTAATGTCTGTTTAGGAGAGGTGCTTATTTTATAGAAAAGACCATAAAGTACAAATTTCAAGCAACTGAAATTTATTGATCTTTGTACATCTTATCAAATGCAACACATTGGAAACTATAGAGGAGGAAATTCATGTTGAATTGGGTTAGCACAACTTCCATTTGTAGGTAAAGACAGAGCTTGAATATAAGATTCCACAGTCCATCACTAGCAAGGGGTCAAATGTATTCATATATTGATTCATATCAGGCACCAGGGACACTTTTTCAACACTAGCTGTAAATGGTGTTGAAGCATTATGGCACAGACCCACTTGTGAAAATAAGACTAACTGATACATCTTTCTAGATCATCCCAATTAGATAATTATGGTGAGCATCTGGAATATAATTGCACATTGTTGTGAAACTGCTGATTTGAGAGTTACAAATCTAGCTTTGCAATGGCAGTTTAAAGGGCTGCAGGTTTAAGTAGCATGTTTTTCCTCTGTCACCAAATGTTTTGCAGCACGCAGTCCCTCCAAAGATTGGTTTTGCCAACCCATCGCAGTGCAGTGGGGAAAAATAATCAGTAAAGAATTCTCTTTAAAGTAATCTAAGAGGATTGTACCTGGATGTATAGTACCTGGATTGTATCCAACAGTTCATTGGATAATTTGCAACCATCTGAATCAAATAGAGCACAACAATTGCAAATAATGATGTTGATCTGTTCATTGAAATCTTCCTTTAACCTATTTTTTCTCTATATTTCATCACTTTTCCTTTATGCCTTTCACCATCATCTCTAGTCATTTATTTTGCTTTCTTTCCATTTGATCAAAAATTGAAAATAAATCTGTTATGATGAAAGGGCATCAACACGAATCATTAACTGTTTCGTTCTCCATAGAAGCTGCCTGACCTGTGTGTTTCCAGTATTTTGTTTTAGATCATATTTTCATCATTTTCCATATTCTTCTTTTGGACAATCACACAGCTTTTTCCTTTTATTCCTTTCTCTATCTCCCACCCTCAACTTTATCTGCATCCTACACAATGTTTTATTTCTTAAAATAAAGAAATTCATATGATAGATGATTGACCTGAAGCATATGCTTTATCCTTCCCCAGAGTGTTACTTTGACTCCCTGGTCTCCTCCAAAAGTTTCTGTTGTAATTTCCATTTATTAATGTTCAATCTTCATAAATCATAATTACCCTTTAGCAATGATGCAATTTTGTAACTTTTTGTAAGAAATCAAATACAAATTTATATCTATATTTTTAAAATGCAGTGCCATCCATTAAATGAAGGATAATAACATAAAGGTAGATTTGTTTAGAGAAATTGCTAATACTTTAACACAAGAGACTGGCATACATATTGCTTAATTGAATTGAATTGACTTTATTTCTTACATCCTTCACATACATGAGTAAAAATCTTTATGTTATGTCTCCATCTAAATGTGCAATTTTCAATCATTGTAATTTATAATAAATAGAACAGTCAATATAATATAGAGTACACTCAAGTCAGCGTGAGTTCATCAGTCTGAAAGCCTGATGATAGCCTGTTGGTCCTGGCTTTTATGCTGCGGTACCGCTTCCCCTGAGTCCCCAAAGTCCTCAATGATCCTTCAGGCCCTTTTTACACACCTGTCCTTGTAAATGTCCTGAATCATGGGAAATTCACAATCACAGATTTGCTGGGCTGTCCGCACCACTCTCTGCAGAGTCCTGTGATTAAGGGAGGTACAATTCCCATACCAGGCAGTGATGCAGGTAGTCAGGATGCTCTCAATTGTACCCTTGTAGAAAGTTCTTAGGATTTGGGGCCCATACCAAACTTCTAAACCATCTGAGGTTAAAGAGGCGCTGTTGTGCCTTTTTCACCACACGGCTGGTGTGTACAGACCACATAAGGTCCTTGGAGATGTGGATGCCGAGGAACTTGAAGCTGTTTACCTCTCAACTCCATCCATTCATGTAAATAGGGGTTAGCCCATCTCCATTTCTCCTGTAGTCCACAACCAGCTCTTTTGTTTTTGTGACATTGAGGGAGAGGTTGTTTTCTTGACACCACTGTGTCAGAGAGATGACTTCTTCCCTGCAGGCCACCTCATTATTGTTCGAGATAAAGCCAATCAATGTAGTGTTGGCAAATTTAATCAGCAGATTGGAGCTGTGGGTGGCGACACAGTCATGGATATACAAGGAGTAAAGGAGGGGACTCAGTATGCAGCACTGAGGGGCTCCTGTATTTAGAGTCGGGGGCAGAGGTGAGGGAGCCTACTCTCACAACATGGTGGCGATCTAAAGGGAGGTCCAGGTTCCAACTGCACAAGGCAGGGTCAAGGCTGAGGTCTCTGAACTTCTTGTCGAGTCTGGATGGAACAATGGCGTTGAATGCTGAGCTGTAGTCCAAGAACAGCATTCTCACATAAGCATCCTTCTTCTCCAGATGTTTAAGGGTGGTATGTAGAGCAGTGGCTATTGCATGCTCTGTCGATCGATTGTGTCAGTAGGTGAAATGTACAGGGTCCAGTTTGGGTGGTAGCAGGCTGCAGATGTAATCCTTGACCAGCCTCCCAAAGCATTTGCTTAAGTTTTGTGTCACAGATCTTCCAAGTAATTGTATATGCAATGCTGGGTATAAAGGTAACATTTGTTAAGTTTCTTTAATCCAGATAGATCATTATAATTACCCTGTTGGTTGATCTGCTGAAATATTATTTTAGGTGTTCTATTGACTGTAGATATCCTTCCCACTCTGAAATATCTCTGGTGCATTTGACATTATGGTTGCTTTTTAAATCATCATAGTAGTTCTCTTGCAAGAATGGCTATGGTTAAATGAGATTACATGAGAGGAGGAAAATGTTGAGAAGGCTCATATGAATTTATTTAAATTATACTCATTGATAACATTTGAAAAGTAGTAGAGAAAATCAGAGGGAATGTTTGAGCCCTGGGAATTGGACAGTACATTTAACAGGTGATGAGTATTGGAAAAGATGGCTGTGATTCAAATAATTCTTGCTTGGTAATATGAGACAGAACACATCCTTTGGCAGTGCTTCAGGACATTCTTTTCCCACAGAAAAGCAAATCAAAATATAACATAGCTTTGATGTATCAACTGATAGAAAATGCCTCAGTGTGATTTCAGTCTCTGAAGCTGACGGGAGAGCTTTCTTCAGGAGGATGAACCCATGCAAAGCATATCTGGCTCAGATGGTGTACCTGGTCAAATACTGATGACCTGAGCTAAACAACTTGCTGGAGTGTTTACTGAGATCTTCAATGCCTCACTTCGGTAGGTACCTGCCTCAAACAGGCTTCTATCATACTGGTGCCCAAGAAGAACATGATTACCAGCTTCAATGACTATCATCCAGTTGCATTTACATCCACAGTGATGAAGTGCTTTGAGGGGTTGGTAATGAACCATATCGACTCCTGCCTGAGGAATGACTTGATTCCACTCCAATTTGCCTACTGTCACAACAAGTCCACAGCAGATGACATTTCATTGGCTCTTCACTCATTCTTGGAACATCTGGACAGAAACAATGCAAACATCAGGAAGCTCTTCATTGACTACATCTCCGCATTCATCACTATCATCCCCTCAAAACTAATCAATAAGCTCCAATACCTGGCCCTTGGTACCTCCCTGTGTAACTGGATCCTCAATTTCCTCAATTGAAGACCCCAATCAGTGTGGATTGGCAATATCTTCTCCACAATCATCATCAGTATGGGAGAACCACAGGGCTGTGTGCTTAGACCACTATTCTACTTGCTTTATACTAATGAATGCAAGTATAGCTCCAATGCCATATTTAAGTTTGCTGATGACATCAGTGTTGTTGGCCATATCAAAGGTAGTAACATATCAGCATATAGGAGGGAGTTTGAAAATCTGCTTGAATGATACTTCAACAACAACATCTCACTCTATGTTAGCAAAACCAAAGAACTGATTATTGACCACAGAAGGAAGAAGCTAGAGGTCCATGAGCCAGTCCTCATTAGGGTCTAGAGGTGATAGGTTGTCATGTCGGAGGGCATTTCCTGAGACCACCACATAAATACCATCAGAAAGAGGGCACGACAACATCTCTACTTACTTAGATGTTTGTGCAGATTCAGCATGTCAACTAAAACTTTGACAAACTTCTATAGATACAGAGTGGAGAGCATATAGACAGGTTGCATTATGGCTTGCGATGGAAAAATCAATGCTCAAGAATGAAACAGTCTACAAAACCTGGTGGATACAGCCGAGTCCAACACCAGTAAGTCTTACACCCTCCCCGACTGCCACAAGAGAGCAACATCCAACATCAAGGACCTTCACCATTCTGGCCATGCTCTTTCCTTGCTTCTGCCATCAGGAAGAAGGTGTGAGAACCTTAGCTCCCACACCACCAGCTTCAGGAACAGTTGTTACCTTACAACCACCAGGCTCCTGAACCAGCTTGGATAACTTTATTTACCTCAACTCTGAACTGATTCCACAATCTATGGACTCACTTTCAAGGATTCTACAACTCATGTTCTCAGTGTTTTTTATTTGCACCATTTGTCTTCTTTTTGACATTGGTTGTTCGTCAGTCTTTGTGTGTAGTTTTTCAATGATTCTATTATATTTCTTTGTTTTACTGTGAATGCCATCAGAGAAAGCATCTCAAGGTAGTGCATGATGCCATATACAACACTTTAATAACAAATTTACTATAAACTTTGTATAGTGTGAATAGTAAGAGAAAGTTTTCAAAATGAGAACAAGCTCTGCTTATAGACAAGGCTATATTTCTGCCAAGGAAGATATTTGCAGTAGTACTAATAACTGAAACTATGTCTGTGAATAGTTCATTGCAGATCACGTTAGTATACAGTGGAACCCAGTTAATTTGGACACATATCAGGACCAGTATATTTCGGTCCAATCAAGTGGCTGCCCCAATTAGCAGCAGTTTCATGGAAATAGTTGTGTATATAAAAGACAAACTGCCATTTAACTGAGTAACATGTTATGTATTTAAATGAAATACAGAACAAATCAGAACACTAACAATACTGCTACAGTACTATAAAACTGTCATTCCTAATAATTATTGACAGAGGGACTTACCTGATGTATGCTGTCTTGTTCTTTTGATTGACTGTAAATGAACAAAATTTGAACATGACCAATGCTACTACTGCTACTGTGTATCAGTACCTAATGCTTATTGTAGGAATTCATCCAGTGTATGCTGCCTTTTTCTTTTTATTGACTAAATGAACAAATTCACAACAGACGGCTAGTGTAGCTAATAGACTATCTTCATACAAAGATTTTGATGATTGCATCCTCCAAATTTTGATTTTCCTTGTAACATTAAAAATGATTGTCAATACCTTCAAATTCTTTTTAGTTCCTAAATTACTGAAGTTGTGAAATCATTTCATTTTCACTCCCGGCCACTTTTGGCATCTCCAAACCAGAATGTTTGAAACTGCAATGAACAAAACAGTTCTGAATTGTCTTATTGCTTATTTCTCACCAAACATCAGTGACAACAAATCACCGCTTTTTGAATATACACATCCACACACACGCACACAACTGACGCTATTTAAAAACTGTTCGATCTAAGCACAGTGTCGTGTCTAACGGCCATGAAAGTGCATTTGGCCAATGCACTCTTCTTCCGTAGCAGTCTCCTGTCCCAATTAATCAGCATAGTGTCCCAAATAAACAAGGGAATCTTTTCATGACTAGTTTTCATTCTTTAAGAGTTGTCCCAAATAAACAGCTGTCCTGATTAACCAATAGCCCAATTAACTGGAATCCACTGTATTTATACAGGAAATGTTCACCTATGTTTCATAAGAACTTTGTGAAAAATGAATACAGATAACAACATTAAATAAGTTAGTGACTGCAAGTACATTACTTATAAATGGTATTTGACCTTGAACTTGCTGGAAACCCATTACCATTATCTAACATTTCGGTTTGAAGAGATGATACTCAATACTGAAAACAAAAAATAAGTTGTTTGTTGAAGGTTTCCAATTATTCAAGTTGATCATAAATTTAAGAAGCTTACGTTCATTGCAAGCTTGTGACATTCAAAACTCAAAGGGAATTTGGTGGTGTTGGTGGTGTAGCTAGTGAGTGAGAGCAAATACAGAGGGAGATAAATCCATGGCAGGAGATGCCTAAGATTTTCGCGTAACACACACAAAATGCTGGAGAAACTCAGCAGGTCAGGCAGTATCTATGGAAAGGAAAAGACAGTTGACATTCAGTCCTAGACTGTTCATCAGAACTGGAAAGAAAGGGGGAAGAAGCCAGAAAAAGGTGGTGGGGGGGGGGGGGAGGAGGAAAGGAGTATAAATTCACAGGTGATAGATGAAACCAGGTGAGGGGGGAATGAAGTGAGAATCTGGAAGGAAGAGGTAAAGGCCTGAAGAAGAATTTCCCACCCCTCCCCTTTTCTCTTTTTCCATTCCACATTCTGATTCCCTTTTTACCCCTTCTCTTCTCATCACCTGCCCATCACCTCCCCCTAGTGCCCCTCCTCCTCCCCATCCTCCCATGGTCCACCTTCCTCTCCTGCCTAATTCCTTCTTTTTCAGCTTTTTACCTCTTCCTTCTGTCATCTTCCACCATTTTACTTAAAACCCCTCCCCCACCCACCCCCTTCTCCCTCACCTGGTTTCACCTATCACCTGCCAGCTTGTACCCCTTCTCTACACCACCTTATTGTTGCTTTATCTCCCTTCCTTTCCTGTTCTGATTAAGGCTGTCAGCCCGAAAAGTTGACAGTTTATTCCTCTGCTATCTGACCTGCTGAGTTCCTCCAGCAATTTGTGTGTGTTATGCTGGATTTCCAGCTGCTGCAGAATCTCTTGTGTTTAAGGTTTCTGTATGGTGGCCTGAGGAGCAATCCTGATTTTAAAGGAACTTGGGATGAAGTACAATGGCCAGCCACTTACTACTACTGCCTATAGTTATTCTAACTTTAAAAATTATGCCTCCTAAATTGTGTGAATTCTTTCTTCATTCTTTTACTCAACTCTCCAGCAAGTTTTTGTCATAGAGGGGGCACTGGGAGCGAACCCAAATGCAAGACACAGATACTGAAGTACTAGGAACTGGACTGGACTAGGCTTAGGGACGGGACAGGAACACAGACTCGGGCTAGGACTTAGACTAGGAAAGTGGCACCAGGACAAGGAACTGGGAACTAGGAGCCTGGTCTTGGACTCCTAGCCAGAGACTGGACAAGGATCCAAAACCTGGCTCTTGACTCGGGCTCTGACCCCAGAACTAGGCGAGGACATGACGCGGCTACAGAACTAGACAAGGCTTGGGTTGTTCAATGCTTAGGTATGGGCTTCGAGCCAGAGACTGGGCAAGGACCCAAAACCTGGGTCTTGACTCAGGCCAGGACCCCTCCTTCAGAACAGGACATAGGGCCGGGACTCATACACAGAACACAGAGCCAGGACCCCCTCCTCCCTCCTTGGGAACAGGACGTAGAGCCAGGACCCATACACAGAACACAGAGAGACAGTTCCCAACACAAGGTAGCAGCAAATGGCCAGACCTACCTAATGAAGGTGTGAACACAGACAGTTCCAAACAACAATAGACAGTTCCTTATCTAGACACAGCAAGGCTCCAGTCTTGCTCCAGCGGTAGAACTTGACGGCAATTCAGGCAAGGCTTCAGGAGGAAGGTGAAGGGAAGGAACAGGAACAGCCTAGAGTAATGACAAACATAGCCTGGCTTACCCCACAGAGGTGAGGATGGGATACTGACAAGACGAACCAACACCCACACTCAACCCCAGGGCAATTTATATTCCCAGCCCCAAGACGAGAAACAGGTGCCTATGATTAAGCTCAACTGAACAAGGGACAGTCAGAAGACCCAGAGTCCAGAGTCTACGGACTGGACTGTGAACCGGAGCATTGACTTCACGGACTGGACCATGATAGTTTTCAGGAGAATCACAGCAAGTACTCTTAACAGCAGAAATCCCCAGTATAGACAAATCTCAAGTTAGGCACACTATTAATCACCCTTTTTCTGAACAACGATTACTGCAATCAATAGCCTGTAACTTTCCTTTCAGAGATGTGCTTTTGAACTGCATGTATAACCCGGCATTTTTACGGTGTTCTGGCGGATTTGAAGAAATATTATGGTTGTGACAGCATGGTGGGTACGGGGTTAATCAAGGTGGTGGGATCTGGGCCCGAGAGCGAGGAAAAATCCAATGCTTGGAAGTGCTGGAGCAAATTTGGGGCCAGATCAAAGCAGCAGGGCCCGGGCCTGAGAGCAAGGAGCAACCCGATGTTTGGCCGATTTAAGCACAGGGCCAGATTGAAAAGGTTGGGGTGGCAGGGCCGGAGGCGAGGGACCGGCGTTCAGCTCATTGCTCCACGAGGTTAATTCAACCTCTGTGCTGAACTAAGGCAGTGGCCTGTAACTAACGGGCCCCTGGACCGGCTGCAGAGATGAGCTAGCTTCGTGGCTGTGGACTCACTTTCATTCTGAGTGGTAGTTATTTACTCTTTATTGCACAATTTGTGTTTTTCTTTCACAGTGAGCATTTGAAGATCTTTTTTAATGGGTTCTATTGGGTTTCTTTGTTTTCGTGGCTGCCTGGAATCAAACAACTTTCAAGGTTGTATATAGTATAGATGCTTTGATAATAAATGTATTGAATTGAATTGATTTTATTACTTACATCCTTCATATACATGAGTAAAAATCTTCACATTTCATCTCTGTCTAAATATGCAATGTTCAATTTATAGTAATTTATAATAAATAGTATGTACAACAGGATAGTCAATATAACATAGAAATACAGTTGTATCAGCATGAATTAATCAGTCTGATGGCCTGGTGGAAGAAACTGTCCCGGAGCCTGTTGGTCCTGGCTTTCATGCTGCAGTACCATTTCCCAGATGGTAGCAGCTGGAGTAGACCATGGTTGGGGTGACTCGGGTCCCCAATGATCCTTCAGGCCCTTTTTACACACCTGTCTTTGTAAATGTCCTGAATAGTGGGAAGTTCACATCTACAGATGCGCTGGGCTGTCTGCACCACTCTCTGCACAGTCCTGCAATTGAGGGAAGTACAGTTCCCATACCAGCCAGTGATGCAGCCAGTCAGGATGTTCTCAATTGTGCCCCTGTAGAAAGTTCTTAGGGTTCGGGGGCCAACACCAAACTTCTTCAACTGTCTGAGTTGAAAGAGGTGCTGTTGTGCCTTTTTCACCACACAGCCAGTATGAACAGACCACATGAGATCGTTGGTGATGTTTGTGCCGAGGAACTTAAAGCTGTTCACCCTCTCAACCCCAGATCAATTGATATCAATACGGGTTAGCCTGTCTCCATTCCCCCTGTAATCCACAACCAGCTCCTTTGTGTTTGCAACATTGAGGGAGAGGTTGTTTTCTGGACACCACTGTGTCAGGGTGAAGACTTCTTCTCTGTAGACTGCCTCATTATTATTTGAGATTAGGCCAATCAGTGTAGTATCATCAACAAATTTATCAGATTAGGTCTGTGTCTGGTGACACATTCATGGGTATACAAAGAATAAACAGAGTAAAGGAGTATGCAAAGAGTAAAGGAGGGGGGCTTGGTACACAGCCCTGAGCGGCACCTGTGTTGAGTGTCAGAGGGGCAGAGGTCAGGGAGCCCACTCTTACCACCTGCCAGCGATCTGACAGGATGTCCAGGATCCAGCTGCACAAGGCAGGGTGAAGGCTGAAGTCTCTGAACTTCTTGTCGAGCCTGGAGGGAATTATGGTGTTGAATGCTGAACTGTAGTCCAAGTACAACATTCTCACATAAGCATCCCTCTTCTCCAGAAGTGTACTTTGAACTTCGAACCTCACAGAATTAGATTCCATTTTAATTTTGAGTTAAGCCTCTTCTTCATTTCCTGAGAGGATGAGTGAACCCACGATTGACCCAGCAGTGTATGCTCATCTAAAGGAAGTTGTGCAACTACAGGAGAACATGATCCTGAAGCAGCAGGAAACCATTGATGATTCACTCACCACCTTCAACCCGTTCTCTGTTCTGATATAGCAACCCCACACCAATCAGCCTCCTCCCCTACAGCCCTGGATTCCAGTATCTGAATGCTTTGATGGATCCCAACCCAATGGCATCAGATAAACTGCAATCAGATGGACAGCTCAGGTTAAGGACTCCAGCACCACAATTTTCTGGTGATTGAAGAGGTTCCCCTAAGTTTTAACTACTTGGGGCCCATGAAAGCATCAAAAGATCACAAACAGCATGCAGGTACTTCATTACTAGCTAAAATTCAGATCATGAATGCATACTCACAAGATGACAAACCACCCATCATTTTTAGATTTAGAATAGCCTAGTTATACTTGAAACTTATTCAGTTAATGGGATTATTGTATCTCCTTTGCCATCCTGGTTATTAACAGGATGACAAAGGAGATAAAATAATGATTACATTCCTGATGTAAAATAATAGAATCCACAACCTCAGAATGGAATGTGTTAACCAGGGAGAAAGCAAATGGCAAACCAGTCTGTTTCTGCCCTTGTACATCTAATTGTAACAGGCAATCCTTAAAATTTAATTTCTCAGGATCACCCAGTCACTTGTGTGCACACAAAGGGGCACCCTCTTCTACAAATCTCATACTGCCCTACTCCATCACACTGCTTCAGTGGAACTTGTAGGCTTGCATTAAGAATTACCCTCCCCAATGAGCAATTACCAGGCACCAGAGTTTCAATTGATGAAGCTTTGGGGATCATATGGCTGCTATCTCAAAATAATGAGAAACATTTCAAAAATATCAAAATACCATGGTGGTTACTTATGAAAAACATCCAATAACTATACAAATGGGAGTTGATATTCCTGTGGGGCACAATAGGGTCAGAACTTTGGAAAAGGATGAACTTTTATTTAACTTATGCCCAGGTCTGTGATTTTGACCAATTTCCCAGCATCAACATCACGTACATATACAGGATGGAAACTGGTACCAACATCAACTTCTGCTGCCAAATTATCCTATCAAAGTTAATTCAAACTCCACCATTGATCCTACTTGGCACCAATGGTCCAGCACACACAATTTTCCAACAGAACAGGAGTGTGGATATTTTTAGCTGATATTTCACCCTCCCTAGTTCATGACCTGTTAGTGCCCCTACCTAATGCTTCAGCTGTGAGCAGTCATCTGACTGAAGATTGACTATTAAATCAGGACCGCTGGTCTGAATATATTATAGGGCAACTTCGCAGGATGAAATAGACAGAAATTTTAGACTTTTAATATGAAACCCTGCACAATACAGAAAAATAGTCAACCTGATAACACCTGTAAAGATTGTTTCTCCCAAAGGGGATTACAAACATGAACTGTATTCCGTGTATTTAGGTAATGTCCTAATTTTTCACTAATCACATACAGAACACTTTCTTCATTAACTGGCATTTCTGGAAACACTCAAACCACTCAAAATGTTCTCTGAGTTAACCAATTGAACTCAACCCTCCAAAATAAATTACTTTAGGGCCAAGAGGGACCAGTCTAGAAAACCTAAATCAGCCAAAGCAACTTTGGAGGTTCACTCAAGTCAGATATTCAGGCAATTATTGATCAAAGTAAAATCTTCAGCAATGAAATCTTCAAAATTTAAACCACAACAGGACCAACCATCAACTTTAGACTTTTAATTTTGTTACTTCTATAGAAAAAAAAATAATGGAAACATGTTGTTAAAGCATCAGAGAGATGATTAATTAATGGTTGGCACAATTTTGAATAGTTTGCAGCTTTCCTTCAAGGTTGTAAATCAGAAATATTACACCAGCCTCAAAGCTTATCTTTGAACCATAATGTTTTATTTTTCTCTCTTATATCATAATCTCCAACACTCCCCTCACCTCCCCCACCTCTTTAAACTCAATCATAGAATTCTAATAGTTCTGCTGTGAATCACACCATGTGTATTGTTTGACACAACTTACAACATTTGATCAAAATGAATTTTGTTTAAAAAGTTGCCTACCACATTGATTACTGTTTAGAAGTACTGTCAAATCCATCCTATTTTGTTTTGAATCACCAATACATATGTTTTTATGTTTCGGTACATGAGTCAAATCGTAATTGAACCAGGCAATGCTTTAGAACTGAATTCCCAGCTAAACTGAGATGATGTTGCCATCAGAAATTTAGATTCCACATGTGCAACATGAATGTCAGCACCATTTTCTAGTTTACACGTATGCCCTTAACTTGATAGGTCAGGCTTAGATTGTGGAACAACTGCTCTGAACATGCACAGCTAACACCTCTCAGGCATATGTACAATCCCAAAATACAAGAAGTTATCACAATAGCAGAAGTTAAATGTTTATTTGAACATAAATCTGATTAAATGTGAAGACATTGAAGATTCTATTCATAATTTTCCTTCATTACCTTTCTCATCCCCTCACTACCATCACCATCGCCCGTCAATACTCGAAGCTTTATAGCAGTATTTTATTTTCAAAGAAATTACAAAGTATAAAAATCTAATGCATAATGCCCTACTTTTAAGACCAATAGAGCAGAACTTTTTTCTCCTGCCTCCTCCCTGTAACCTTTCATGCCCACACTAAGCAGGAACATATCTTTAAAGATAGCAAGTGACTTGGTCCCCACAGCCATTTGAGTTGTACAAATGAATTTCAATGTCCTTGTATATTATTCAAAGAAAGAATGTCAGTCTGTAAGACTGCATGATTTGTACAATTATTCCTAGTATTCCATGTGTGATAAGCACTGGTACATAAACAATAGTTGCATATCAGCAACACATGCAATAGTATCATTCATTATGCAATGGTCCTTTGCAGCTTAACAGCTGGAATTGTGTCTCATTTTCCTGCTTTACAAACAATGTCAATCACTCAAAAGTTCAAAGTACAAAGTACATATACTATATACAACTTTGTGATTCGCCTCCTTACAGGCAGCCACAAAACAAAGAAACCCAATAGAACCCATTAAAAAAAGACCATCAAACACCCATTGTGCAAAAACCAAATCATTCAAACAATAAAAAGTAAGCAAATATCATTCAGAACTGAAGTTCACAAAAGTGAGTCCACAGCAATGAAGCCAGTCATAGGCGATCAAATAGCACACTAGTTGCAGGCTACAGACTCGGTTCAGAGCAGAGACGAGTAAACCTCCCCAAGCAGCGAGCTGAACACAAGCTCATTCCCTCTCCTCTGGCCCCATCACACTGACCTTTTCAACCTGGCTCGGCACTTAAATTGGCCAAACCTCACCTCGTTGCTTGCTCTCAGACCTGGACCCTGCCACTTTGATTCAGTCTCGGGCCTAGGGCCTGTTGCCTCAATTCGGCCCATACCTGACCTTTCCAATTTGGCCAGGTGCTTAAATCAGTCAAATGTTGGCTTGTTTCTCGGCCTCAGGCACAAGACACCCACAGGAACAAGACTTTCACAACACTCCATTCACCTCAGCTATACTCACCTACTTCTGCAAGCTGCTCCATTTCAGTTGGAAGCTGTGGATTCAGTAGGTTGCTATGCAGGTGTGGTACATCTCCATTTCTCTGGAGACTACATCCTTCTAACTATTTTCTCCAGAGGCAATTCCTTTTGGTGTGCAGTCAGAATCAGGTTAATTGTCTCTGACATATTTCTGGTATCAAAAGCAAGATAGGTGTGCCCAGGGACTCTGTAGAAGGAGGGGAGATAGGCTCCAGTCACTAGACCCTTTCCACACTTACGGCTCTCAAACAGTCAAGGGAGACAGAGGCTAAGGACTTCCAAGTGGATGGCTGAACTCCATCAGAGACTTAACTACACTGCGCATGGAGTCAAGGCCATTATCACCCCATGTTTCCCAGCTTTTTGATTAGAACAAAAAGCGATGAGATTGGTTTGGAATTTGCTGAGGTTAATATTCTGAGAAGGTACTCCAAATAGTGCTATCGACCAAGATGGTGTAATTAATTGTCCAAAAATTACTAATTTTGGACATGACCAAAACATATAGCATAGTGTTGCCAGGAATTGTTTACGTCTGTCACACATTGGGTCAAGATCTTTATTAACCTTAGCCAATCTAACTTTAGACCAATGACAACGGTGCACAATTTTAAACTGAACAACAACATGTCTAAGACACACAGAGGATGAATAGATTCGATGAATTGTTTTTTGCCATATACCATCTGGAATTTGTTCCTCAATATCCTCTTCCCATTTATGTTTTAATAAATCCAAATTCACATGATTAACTACATTAAGTAGCTCATAGATTTTACTTACAGATTGTTCCACATTAATTTTGCACTTAAGGACTGAATCTAAGAGCAACGAAGGGGGGGCAGTAGGGAAAGCACTCACGATGAGAGGCCATAAAGCTTCTGAATTGTAAATATCTATAGAAGTGAGTCCTAGGTATATCAAAATTCTTAACTTGCTATTCAAAAGAGGCAAAATTGATGTCAATATAGAGATTATACAATGAAGTGATACCGTGTTTCGACCAAATATCAAACGCTACATCCATTATTGATGAGGTGAACGTGTAACTTTTTGCTACCGGTGCAGCGAATGAGAGGTTATTAGGTGTAAAATGACGTCTAAATTGGAACCACATTTTAATGAAGTACATCGCAACTAGATTCAGTGTGAAACTAGATATAGGTTGTGACAGTGGTGGTTTAGCATATATTACCGATGAAGAGGTAAATTTTAAGGGTGACTTCTCCATAATCACCCAGCTAGGAGCAGTAATATCATCTCTTTTCCAATATAAGATTGCTCTTATATTAGCTGACCAGTAGTAATATAGAAAATTTGAAAGTGCCAAACCACCACCCCCCACCCCCCCACAATCTTATGAGGCCTCTGTAGTATATTTTCTTTACTCTGAGCTGTTTTTAATTCCAAATAAAACTAGGTTATTGAAGAAAGTCTTTGTTAGAAAAATCGGGAGGCTTTGGAACATGTATAAGAATCTGGGCAGGACATTCATTTTAATTGTATTAATCCTCCTGCTAAGGGAAAAAGATAAAGAATTCCAACATTCAAATTCCTGTTTAAGATTGGAAAGGAGATGTTGATAGTTGGCTTTATAACGGTCCTTGTAATTATGTGTTAGCCAGACCCCCAAGTATTTGAATTTCCTCTCGCTGATTCTAAAGGGGGTCACAGAAAAAGAAATATCCAAACATGTGGTCCCAATTGGCATTAGTTCACTCTTTTGAAAGTTAACTTTATAACCAGATATTTGACCAAATTTAGTGAGCAATATTATAGATTTGGGAGACTTTGAGTTGGATCTGAGATATACAATAGCATATCATCTGCGTACAGTGATACTTTATGTTCCAAAGCTCCCCTCTGGATACCTTTGATACTAACTTATGTTCTCAGGACTATGGCGGGTGGCTCAATTGCTACAGCAAAAAGGAGTGGAGATAAAGGGCATCCCTATCTTGTGCCAAGTTGCAGTTCAAAAAAGGACAATATACAATTATTAGTACGCACTGCTGCCAGTCGGGACGAGTAAAGTACTTCAATCCATGAAATGAATGTAGAACCAAAATCAAATTTTTGGAGAGTATAGAAAAGAAAGTCCCATTTCACCCAGTCAAATACCTATTCAGCATCAAGTGAGACAATAATCTCTGGGGTACTAGATGTAGAGGAATCATAAGAGTATATTTAGAAGATTTCTTATATTAAAAAAAGAGTACCAGTTTCATATAAAGCCTGTTTGATCGGTGAGATAATTAATGGTAGAATCTTCTCCATTTGATGTGCCAGGACTGTTGCAAGGATTTTGGTATCCGTATTTAAAAGGAAGATTGATATGAACTGCATTCAAGGGGGTCTTTGCCCTTTTTCAAAATTAATGAAATAACTGCTTGATGCATTGTGGGAGGTAAGGAGTGGGATAAAAAAAGACTCTTCAAAAACAGATAACAGTAATGGGGAAAGATGAGTGGAAAACTTTTTTTAAAATTCAGAAGGATATCCATCTGGGCCTGGGCATTTCCCACTCTGCATACTCCTAACTGCTGAATCTATCTCCAGGGTCGTGATTGCCTTCTCCAGATCAGCAGCTACATGCGGATCTATATATGGGGTGTTTAGCTTTTTAAAGAAATCATCTAGATCTGATGGGGTGGTGAATGAACCTGAGAGTATAATAATTGGTAAAAGCTATGGGAAGCATGAGTTAATTTCTACATTATCTGTTTGCTTTATACCCTATGTATCCCGTATCTCAGGTAAACTGTGACCAGCCATTTTTTTGATGCAGTTGATGGGCTAGCCACCTCCCTGCATTTTCTCCATGTTCATAAAACTCACAATGCTACTTGGAGATAAGATATTCAGCTTCTTGAGTTGTTAATAGACTGTATTCAGTCTGAAGTAATAAACTCTGTTTGAGCAAAGCCGATGAGGGAGCTTGGCTATGCAAGAGGTCTAATTCCAGTATCTGATCTGTCAGTTGTTTAATACGTTCAGACCTTATTTTTCTCCAATATGCGCAGAATGAGATTATTTGGCCTCTTAAATATGCCTTTAGCACCTCCCACACAATTGATGGAGACATCCCTGGTGTTTGATTAATTCTCACAAAAGATTCTATTTCAGAATAAATATACTTCACAAAACATTCATCTGAAAGGAGAGTAGGATTTAGCCTCCAAGGACAGTAACTTAGTTGTGTAGTAGGCATACATAATATTAAAATCAGCAGACTATGATCGGATATAACTATGGCTTCATAATCACACTCTGTTACAGAAGAGAGGAGGCTGGTGTCCTTAAAATAATTATCTTTACACGAATAGGAACCATGTACTGAGGAAAAAAAAGAGTAACTCCCAGAGGTAGGGTTACAAAACTGCCATACATCAGCCACTCCGTACGTTTTAAGAAAGTGTCTGATAAACTGTGCTGACCTAAAGATAGGGACATTCCTCGCCGCACTGCGATCCAAAATTGGAGGGAGGACACAATTAAAATTACCTCTGAGGGTGAGCTTATGTGTGACTATATTTGGCAACTTGGAGAAGAAATCACTAAAAAGCATATGGTCATCCCAATTCGGTGCATAAACATTTACAATTACAATTAAAACCCAGTTATAATTAAAAACCGTCCAGCTGGATCAGATTCAACATTCGTTGCCACGAACTGTGTAATTTTACTAATTATTATAGCTGCTCCTCTGGCCTTTGAATTAAAATTAGAGTGAAATAGTTAGCCAACCCATCCCTCTCTTAGGCGACAATGATCAGAAAAATGCAAGTGGGTCTCCTGTAGGAATGATGTATTAGTCTTAAAGTGTTTCAAAGAAGTAAATACCTTTTTATGTTTTACAGGGTGATTAAGAGATTTAACATTTCAACTCACTAATTTAACAGAGCAACCATTTGTCTAAGATGAAATATTATTATTAACCATATGGAACTGAAGGAAGAAGAATATCACATAGGTGTCTCATAATATACATAGATAGAAACAACAATAGGCCTAAGTATGAAACAAAAAGAAATAGTCTGGCAATTTCCCTGCCCTCACCTATACAAACATGGTGAACCCAAAACCCTTTATTACCGTATCCACACATTGGGTGCCTTCTGAGATAAATCATACTCTGAGGTGTACTTTATAATATCCCCTGAGAGGGCTAAGTATTTCACTGCCTACTGAAGCAACCTCCCCTCAGGAAGGCAAAGGTTACTAGAAGCTGTCAAAAAGGATGAAAAGGTTATGGAGATGTGGGAAGGAGAGGAAGAACCTGTAGGGGAGGTGACAGAACAGGAGAATGTTTTAGAGATGTGGGAAGGAGAGGGAGAACTTGCAGAGGTGACAGAACAGGAGAAGATTCTGAAAGAGTGACAAATAAAGACCCTTTCTGGACATGCTCTTGAGAACCTCACTCCACTAACTCTCCCCTCAGATAGCGACTGCACGTAATAACGGGAATAAATGATAGCCCACCTATCTCTGGGATTTGATAGCCAATGGTTCAATGGCAAAATCTAACTGAGTGGCTTGCACCATGCGCTTTCACTGTGATAGGCTAAGTCACATGAACTGTGATTTCTGCAAACCATGACTAATGGCTGCAGTAAAAGCCAAGACCAGCCTGAGGATGACAAGTAAACCTATTTCAGCAAAGTACTACTTCCACGTACTTCCTCAGGAAAGTTGAAAGGCAGTTTCATTGGCGAGATCTCTACAACTTGAGAAGGATTCTCTGCGTTATGCAGCCAACAGTGCCAATAGATCTAACTGGAAATCTTAACACCAGCAGCTGCCCTTAATGAAGAATTTCACCATATCCAGGGGAATTACTGTGGTGAACTACATATACCTGTCTGGACACAATAGACAATAGGTGCAGAAGTAGACCATTCGGCCCTTCGAGCCTGCACCGCCATTTTGAGATCATGGCTGATCAATTACTATCAATACCCGGTTCCTGCCTTGTCCCCATATCCCTTGATTCCCCTATCCATAAGATACCTATCTAGCTCCTTCTTGAAAGCATCCAGAGAATTGGCCTCCACTACCTTCCGAGGCAGTGCATTCCAGACCCCCACAACTCTCTGGGAGAAGAAGTTTTTCCTTAACTCTGTCCTAAATGACCTACCCCTTATTCTCAAACCATGCCCTCTGGTACTGGACTCTCTCAGCATCTGGAACATATTCCTTGCCTCTATCTTGTCCAATCCCTTAATAATCTTATATGTTTCAATCAGATCCCCTCTCAATCTCCTTAATTCCAGCGTGTACAAGCCCAGTCTCTCTAACCTCTCTGCGTAAGACAGTCCAGACATCCCAGGAATTAACCTCGTGAATCTACGCTGCACTTCCTCTACAGCCAGGATGTCCTTCCTTAACCCTGGAGACCAAAACTGTACACAATACTCCAGGTGTGGTCTCACCAGGGCTCTGTACAAATGCAAGAGGATTTCCTTCCTCTTATACTCAATTCCCTTTGTAATAAAGGCCAACATTGCATTAGTCTTCTTCACTGCCTGCTGCACTTGCTCATTCACCTTCAGTGACTGATGAACAAGGACTCCTAGATCTCTTTGTATTTCTCCCTTACCCAACTCTACACCATTCAGATAATAATCTGCCTTCCTGTTCTTACTCCCAAAGTGGATAACCTCACACTTATTCACATTAAACGCCATCTGCCAAGTATCTGCCCACTCACCCAGCCTATCCAAGTCACCCTGAATTCTCCTAACATCCTCATCACATGTCACACTGCCACCCAGCTTAGTATCATCAGCAAATTTGCTGATGTTATTTTCTATGCCTTCATCCAAATCGTGAACGTAAATGGTAAACAGCTGTGGTCCCAATACCGAGCCCTGTGGCACCCCACTAGTCACCACCTGCCATTCCGAGAAACACCCATTCACCACTACCCTTTGCTTTCTATCTGCCAACCAGTTTTCTAACCATGTCAATGCCTTCCCCCCGATGCCCTGAGCTTTGATTTTACCCACCAATCTTCTATGTGGGACCTTATCAAATGCCTTCTGAAAATCAAGGTACACTACATCCACTGGATCTCCCCCGTCTAACTTCCTGGTTACACCCTCGAAAAACTCCAACAGATTAGTCAAGCATGATTTACCCTTGGTAAATCCATGCTGGCTCGGCCCAATCCTATCACTGCTATCTAGATATGCCACTATTTCATCCTTAATAATGGACTCTAGCATCTTTCCCACCACCGATGTCAGGCTGACAGGTCGATAGTTCTCTGTTTTCTCCCTCCCTCCTTTCTTAAAAAGTGGGATAACATTAACCATTCTCCAATCCTCAGGAACTGATCCTGAATCTAAGGAACATTGGAAAATGATTACCAATGCATCCGCAATTTCCAGGGCCACCTCCTTTAGTACCCTAGGGTGCAGACCATCTGGACCTGGGGATTTGTCAGCCTTCAGTCCCATCAGTCTTCTCATCACCATTTCTTTCTGAATGTCAATCTGTTTCATTTCCTCTGTTACCCTATGTCCTTGGCCCATCCATACATCTGGGAGATTGCTTGTGTCTTCCTTAGTGAAAACAGATCTAAAGTACTCATTAAATTCTTCTGCCATTTCTCTGTTTCCCATAACAATTTCACCCAATTCATTCTTCAAGGGCCCAACATTGTTCCTAACTATCTTCTTTCTCTTCACATACCTAAAAAAGCTTTTGCTATCTTCCTTTATATTCCTGGCTAGCTTGCGTTCGTACCTCATTTTTTCTCTCCGCATTGTCTTTTTAGTTAAGTTCTGTTGTTCCTTAAAAACTTCCCAATCATCTGTCCTCCCACTCACCTTAGCTCTGTCATATTTCCTTTTTTTAAATGCTATGCAATCTCTGACTTCCTTTGTCAACCACTGTGGCCCCTTTCCCCCCTTTGAATCCTTCTTTCTCTGGGGGATGAACTGATTTTGCACCTTGTGCATTATTCCCAAGAATACCTGCCATTGCTGTTCCACTGTCTTTTCTGCTCGGCTATCCGTCCAGTCAACTTTGGCCAGCTCCTCCCTCATGGCTCCATAGTTTCCCCTGTTCATCTGCAACACTGACACCTCCGAGCTGCCCTTATCCTTCTCAAATTGCAGATAAAAGCTTATCATATTGTGATCACTACCTCCTAATGGCTCCTTTACTGCGAGATCGCTTATCAAATCCTGTTCATTACATAACACTAGATCCAGAATAGTCTTGTCCCTGGTCGGCTCTCGTACAAGCTGTTCCAAGAATGCATCCCATAGGCACTCTACAAACTCCCTATCCTGTGGTTCAGCACCAACCTGATTCTCCCAGTTCACCTTTCATGTTGAAATCCCCCATAACTACTGCGATATTACCTTTGCCACATGCCAATGTTAACTCCCTATTCAACTTGCACCCAATATCCATGCTACTGTTCGGTGGCCTGTAGACAACACCCATTTGGGTCCTTTTGCCCTTACTGTTCCTCAGTTCTATCCACACAGACTCTACTTCTCCTGACCCTATGTCCCCCCTTGCAAAGGACTGAATCTCATTCCTCACCAACAGGGCCACCCCACCCCCTCTGCCCACATTTCTGTCCCTACGATAGCATGTATACCCTTGTACATTCATTTCCCAGGTCTGATCTCCCTGCAGCCATGTCTCCGTTATCCCAACAACATCATAGTTACCCATTCGCACCTGGGCTTCAAGCTCATCCGCCTTATTTCTGACACTTCGTGCATTCAGATATAGAATTTTTAACCCATTTCTCCTTTCTCTGTTTGAATCGCTGCCTATTGTGCTTAACCCAGCTCCTCGAACTCCCATCGGGCTATATGCCCGTATAATTTTGTTGTCCTTCCTAAATTTACTTATTCTTTCAACACATTTAACTCCATGTTCTGTCAGACCATCCCTCTGTACATGAGTCCTCCTCATCACTTGTTCCGCCTCACCTTCCTCTATTACACACTTAATATTCCGGAACCGTGTCGTCCCCACCTGTCCTTTATTCTTCCTCTCGCTATCCTCTCTCACATTCTAGATCCCCGCCCCCTGCAAATTTAGTTTAAACCCCCCCAAGAAGCACTAGCAAACTTCCCTGCAAGAATGTTAGTACCGCTCCAGTTCAGGTGTAAACCGTCCCTTCGGAACAGATCCCACCTTCCCTGGAACAAAGCCCAATTATCTACAAACCTGAAGCCCT
This sequence comes from Hemitrygon akajei, assembly GCF_048418815.1. Taxonomy (NCBI): domain Eukaryota; kingdom Metazoa; phylum Chordata; class Chondrichthyes; order Myliobatiformes; family Dasyatidae; genus Hemitrygon; species Hemitrygon akajei. Next base: position 38,557,752 of record NC_133146.1, read on the forward strand.
CCCTCCTGCACCATCCTCTCAGCCACGTATTAATCTTTATAATCCTCCTGTTCCTTGCCTCACTCGCACATGGCACAGGTAGCAATCCTGAGATTGTTACCCTGGAGGTCCTGCTCTTCAGCTTCGCACCTAACTCCCTGAACTCCCTACGCAGGACTCCCTCACTCATCCTACCCACGTCATTGGTCCCTACATGGACCACAACATCTGGATTCTTGCCCTCCCTCTCGAGAATAACCTGCACCCGATCTGAGATGTCTCGGACCCTGGCACCAGGGAAGCAACATACCATCCGAGACTCCCGATCTTCCCCACAAAATCTCCTATCCGCCCCCCGACTATAGAATCCCCTATCAATACCACTCTCTTCTCTTCCCTCCTCCCCTTCCTAGTCGAGGGTCCAACCTCAGTGCCAGAGACAGGACCACTGCAACTTGTTCCTGGTAGGTCATCCCCACCAACAGTATCCAAAACGGTATACTTATTTTTGATGGGAATGGCCACAGGGGTGTTCTTCTCTCTCTGTCTGCTCCCCCTGCCTCTCTTGACTGTCACCCATTTGCCTACCTCCTGTCTTTTCGGTGTGACTGCCTCCCGATAACTCTTATCTATCTCTGCCTCTGCCTCCCGAATGATCCGTAGTTCATCCAGCTCCTGCTCCAATTCCCTAACTCGGTCTGATAGGAGCTGTAGCTGGATGCACCTATTGCAGGTGTGGTCATCAGGAACAACTGTGTTGACCCTGACCTCCCACATATTGCATACGGAACACACCACTGCTCTAACTGTCTCCCCCATTACCTGATCCTAGATTAGTCAGAATAAATGAAAAACAGGCTTTTTGTCGAAGTCCTCTTGCGCCGAAGTCCGCTGAGCCAAAGCCCAGCACTCTGCTCCTGCGCACTCCGCTGCCCGCTCCTGAAAGTGGGTCGCTTTTTAAAGCCCCCGCTCGCTGCTGACGTCACCCGCGCTTGCACAGCTTTACCTTCCTCCTCAGGTATTCTCCAGGTAGGTCCGAGGGTCTCGGCCTACCTACAACGGCTGATCCTCCGATCTCCAGTCGTATGTCGATCACGAGCACTCCTTACTCCCGCTCCGCTGCCCGCACCGACGCCCCCTGCTGACTGCTCCTGTGGCCCCTCCCACTGACCGTGGCTCCTCCCACAGACCCCGGTATAAAGGCGATTGAGGTCTGAGCCCGGCCCTCAGTCTCCAGGATGTAGTATGGTGGTCAACTACTGCATGTCCTTTCTTCCAGTCAATAAAAGCCGATACCTCGCCTTCACGTCTCAGAGAGAGTTATTGATGGTGCATCAATTACTAGATGCGATGGACTTGTTTCAATAAAGATACCTAAAGCATGATTAAACTTTTTTATACTTGGAGCTGGACTACCACTGGTACTTTGCTCTCCATATTAATTACAGCAGGGTGCTAAATCAGTGTCTCCTTTAATTCAATTATGACAGGCTCAACAGCTGTTGAAGAAAGTGAGTTGTTAAGTTAGTGTTAATTCCTGAGGAGTCGGCATTGATTTTGTTTTGCAGAGTGAGAAGGAAATTAATGACACTCAATTCTGAGCAAAGAAAGGAGATTATGCCAAGATTTCTCTGGTATCTCTGATGTTGTCTGCCCAACCATAAAACAAGGGTAATCTTGAAGATTTGACAGCAGCCTTATCTTTGGATGTGGCATGTTGAGATGTTTGTGGAGGAATGCTGCCGATTGGCACATTTCCAGACTATAGGCGTTCATGCTGAAGGACGCATTGAATCTTGGTGCAGCCACTGTAAGGACTCAATGGGGAAATGCCACAATATAGTTTTCTGCTGCTGCTGGAAAGTGAGAGGTTGGGTTAGGGGAGAAAGCCCCTCAATCATTGTAGTATTGTATGATCACATGGGTGCTACTGGTTTTAAGGAATGTAATAGAACCCTACGTAAAGCATTGATAAATAATGTAAGAATGTAAAGGCATTGCACGATTTATTTTCCCCATCAAATGCTTGGCAAGACACAACCACAATTTAACTGAAGTCCAACACAGTATCTTTCCTTTAGCTTTCCCTTCAGCATTCCTCCACAAAGTGAGCTCTTGCCAATTCAAGCCAAGCTTACAATCAATCAGACACCTCATGCCTGCATTCACAGACAAGACACACATCACAGCAACTGTTAACCAACAGTGGGAACTGCTTTGGAAATCCATCATGCATGCCCTCATGGACACAGAAAATGATCTTGCTGTGAATCCCAACAAAACTCATGCTTTGTCCAAGCTGGTAGACAATACATTCAGCCATGATTAGTGTTGAAGTAAACTCCAGGGGCCAAGCAGCATGTTCTATTCCTAATTCATGCATTCATGTGTGAACATGGTCCACCAACATGAACAGATGTGCATTGATCACACATCTCAGGTTTAATGCACCATTTGGGTGAAAATGATTTCCAGGACTGGTCTTTCTCCTAATGGAATATTAAAGAACTATTGGATCTTTTAAAATCACTCTTCTCACTTGTCCTCTATAGTTTACTGTGTTGTATTCTTGGTGGAAAGCTCTGAATTAGTACTTCCTGATCCTTAAAGACTTATTAAAACAAATACACCTTCAGATGAATACTACTTAAAAATAATTTGCTTTTCTACACTAAATAATTCCCTTACCCTAACCAGTAAAGCAGCAACAGGAGTGGCAAATTCTCCTCTTTTAAAGTCAGATCTGAGAGATGTTGATCTTGCACCATCATTTGCTAATCTACGTTTAGGTTGGAACAAGCATAGAATGGGAGCACATGACCAGTGCAGGTGAAAATGTATTTACCTGAGATTTAGAAGAGGTTATTATATACATCAAGAGAATGCAAAGTGGGAAATAACATACCAACTGCCTGTTTCACATTTAACCTATTTTCTGTTCCATTGGCCTCAAGGCATAGAACAGACTACTGATTAATTATTGCAACACACACAAAAATCTGGTGGAACACAGCAGGCCAAGCAGCATCTATAGGAAGAAGCACAGTCGACGATTCGGGCCAAGACCCTTTGTCAGGACTAACTGAAAGAAAAGATAGTAAGAAAAAAGGGGAGAGGAGATAAATAAGTAAATAAGGGATGGGGTAAGAACCCCATCCCTTATTTATTTATTCCCCCCTCTTTTTTTTCTCTCTCTCTGCCCCTCTCACAATCACCTGTTCTCCCTCTCCCTCTGGTGCTCCCCCCCCCCTTTCTTTCTCCCTAGGCCTCCCGTCCCATGATCCTTTCCTTTCTCCAGCTGTGTATCCCTTTTGCCAATCACCTTTCCAGCTCTTAACTTCACGCCTCCCCCTCCTGTCTTCTCCAATTATTTCAGATTTCCCCCTCCCCCTCCTACTTTCAAATCTCTTACTATCTTTTCTTTCAGTTAGTCCTGACGATGGGTCTCGGCCTGAAATGTTGCCTGTGCTTCTTCCTATAGATGCTGCCTGGCCTGCTGCGTTCCATTAGCATTTTGTGTGTGTTGCTTGACTTTCCAGCATCTGCAGATTTCCTCGAGTTTACTGATTAATTATTGGCCATTTTGCTTTGCCGCTGAAGAGGGATTTCATTCCCAAAGAATTAGTGGGTGCTTAATGCAGAGTACCAAGGAGAGTAAAAGGTCTGAGTGATTGATTAGTAGTCTAAAATCTGCTTGCAGCGTTTTAAATGCTGAATAGTTACAGCAGCATGTTCTGCCTTTGAATAGTAAAGTTAACGAAACCTTCAATATGTAGGGTAAAGGCAAGAGAGAATGAGCTTTGGTGGTATTTATGTCAGCTTTGTTTAAGTATGTATCTAGGACGGCATGTCATCCCATTGAGCGTGCATAGGGCAGGTCTATTATGGAACTTAATCAAACTGTTCTCAGTTGGACCAAGAGTAGAAGATTAACGATAGTTAAACAGTGCAAATCATTAGAAGTTTTGCTTTTAAACTGGTAATTTTAAGGCCTCTGTCACAACCACAATAAAAAATGTGGATTAATCTAAATACAGACACTTGCTTAGATTTGATGCCAACATTATAGCAAGAAGCAGAAAATAATGCAGTAGAAATTTGTAGATAGTTTTATCAGGTTAAATCCTCCAGAAACTAAGTAAGTCATCCCTCTACAAGATTAAAACTACTCAAAAATAAATGCCTCTTTCTGCTTATATTTCTGCATATTTCTGCTTATGCTAAATCTATAGCTGATTATCACAAATTAAGACGCTTGCTGTAATTTCCAAATTTAGTGAGAAAACATTTAGCCAAAGTACCCCTGGCCCAAAAGTATTCATAAATACAAGAGATTCTGCAGATGCTGGAAATCCAGAGTAACACATACTAAATGCTGGAGGAGCTCAGCAGGTCAGGCAGCATCCAGGGAAAGGAATATCAAGAGCCGTCATTTCCATTCTGGCTCCCCTCTTACCCCTTCTTTTCTCCTAACCCTCCTATCATCTCATTATGGTGCTCCTCCTCCTTCCCTTTCTCCCATGATCCACTCTCCTCTCCTATCAGATTCCTTCTTCTTCATTCTGTCAACTTTCCACCATCACCATGCAGCTTCTCACTTCATCCTTGCCCTCGACCCCAGCCGCTTACCTTCCCCATCAGCTGGCTTCACGTCACCTTTGAGCTTCTTTTTATTTTCCTCCCCCCCCCCCCCCACCCCCTCACCTGGATCCATCTATCATCTGCCACCTTGCACTCCTTCCTCTCCCCACCTTTATACTCCGCCATCTCCCACCTTTCTTTTCATTCCTATTGCAGGCTCTTGGCCTGATGCATCAGCTCTATATTCCTTTCCATAGATCCTGCCTGACCTGCTGAGTTCCTCCAACATTTTGTGTGCATTACTCCAAAAGTATTCAAACCCCAAATTTCCTATTCTTATTGACTAAATTGCCTTGCAACACAGCAACAGGAGCCCTTGAGTCCAATCAGATCATGGGTGATCTGCAACTTATCTCCATCTGTTTGCTTTGGCTAAAAAATACATAATGCAATGATCAAGAAAAATCTATTGTTGACTGCTTTAAAATATCAATTGCTCTCAGCTTTCAGAGATGAGAGAAGATTTGCTATTTGCAATCTATATACAACAAAAAATGTGTTTTAGTATTCAAAATAAGGCTCTGGGACATTTGTTAGAATTTGCCTAATGCCTTCATTATCACAGAACGTCATCAAGACAATGGAATCAATTTACATGAGGAATTACCAAGACAGGCTAACAGTTCTTTAAGTAGGCTTCAAGAAAAAGGTGGTCTTAAAGGTGGTTACAGAAAGCTAAACAAAAAGGTTTAGCAAGAAATTCCCGAGTTCAGGGCCTTAAAGGTGAAGAGATAGTACTTGAGGATGAAGAAAGTTAAAGGGAACATTTGCCGGGGGGCTTCTTCACACAGAGAGTGGTCGGAGTGTGGAATGAGTTGCCACATAAAGTGGTAAATGCGGGCTCACTTTTAACATTTAAGAAAAAATTGGACAGGTACATGGATGAGAGCTGTATGGAGGGATATGGTCCAGGTGCAGGTCAGTGGGACTAGGCAGAAAAATGGTTCGGCACAACCAAGAAGGGCCAAAAGGCCTGTTTCTGTGCTGCAATGTTCTATGGTTCTACAGGGCCAGATGCACTGTGGTACCTGAGGGTTGTGTCGCTGAAGGTGGGACGTTTAAAGTGTTTCTTAATGAGGAAGATAGTTTTGAGTTTGAGATATTTACTTAACTGAGAGCAAGGCAGCGAGACAGGGCTAATGGGTGAACAGGATTTGATTGGAGTTAGGTCACAGGTGGTAAAGTTCATGGAGAAGAACATGAGGGATGCCAAACAGAATAATGTTGAAAAGGTCAAGTTTAGAGGTAATGATCAAAATCCACAGCTGGAGTATTGTGTGCAGTTTTGGTCCCCTAATCTGAGGAAAGACATTCTTGCCATAGAGGGAGTACAAAGAAGATTCACCAGATTGATTCCTGGGATGGCAGGACTTTCATATGAAGAAAGACTGGATCAACTAGGCTTATACTCACTGGAATTTAGAAGATTGAGGGGGGATCTTATTGAAAAGTATAAAATCCTAAAGGGATTGGACAGGCTAGATGCAGGAAGATTGTGAAGATTGGGGAGGTCCAGAATGAGGGGTCACAGTTTAAGGATAAAGGGGAAGCCTTTTAGGACCGAGATTAGGAAAAACTTCTTCACACAGAGAGTGGTGAATCTGTGGAATTCTCTGCCACAGGAAACAGTTGAGGCCAGTTCATTGGCTATATTTAAGAGGGAGTTAGATATGGCCCTTGTGGCTAAAGGGATCAGGGGGTATGGAGAGAAAGCAGGTACAGGGTTCTGAGTTGGATGATCAGCCACGATCATACTGAATGGCGGTGCAGGCTCGAAGAGCCGAATAGACTACTCCTGCACCTATTTTCTATGTTTCTATGTTTCAACAGCAAGTTAGCTGAGGCTAGGATGGTGTAAGAATGTTATTGGAGTTGGAAATTGACGTTGGTCAGGGAGATGTGCTAAACGATTGCTAAAATGTTGGCCAACACATTGGATACCACGCACAATGGGTGGAAATCTGCTAATTCTAATCCTCAATTGTTATTTTCCTCCTCTTGACAACTTTACACCTTCAACATTAGTTACTCACGAGCATTAGATTTGTTTTAAATCATTAAGCAATGCTTTATTTTAAATTATTCAGAAACAATAGTGTTAACTATTAACATGGAACATAGAATACCACAGCCCATAATATTTTAACCAACTTTACGATTAATCTAACCCCTCCCTCATACACACCTCTTCATTTTTCTATCATCAATGTGCCTATTCAAGACTATTTTATATTCTCCCTAACATATCTGTGACTCTAACACCAGCGTTGGCAGGGCATTGCACACTTCCACCTCTCTCTGGGTAAAATAACTTATCTCTGACATCCCTCCTATACTTACCTCCAATCACTGTAAAATTATGTTCCCTTCTATTAATCATTTGCACCCTGGGAAAAAGTTTCTGACTATCCACTCGATTTATGTCTCTTATCACCTTGTACACTTTTAGCAAGTCGTCTCTCATCTTCCTTTGCTGCAAAAAGAAATGCCCTAGCCCTGGCTATTTTCACCGCTAATCAGAAGGAAGGGGTCTAAATATAGATCTTGTCTAAAAACCTCCGAAGCATGGAACATGTATTTTGTTCAGGATGCTGCTGCAGTTTACAGAAAGGGATCACTCAGAATGGTGAAAGTTCATGGTCGTTTAGACACATTTATAAGGTCGAGTCATTTCGGCCCATATCATGTTTCCTATTAATTCTCAGTATGCACACACAGCATATTCACTGACTCCAATTCCTAACTGCTGATGCACATCAATGCAAAAATATTCCAAAGGTCAATAAGTCATTTCACCAAAGAGGACATGAAAGGAGATAAGGGAAAGTTCCACCTAAACAAAGGCTTCACTTGACATGACAATCTAGTAAGCATGGATGAGTTCATAGTCTTTAGAGTTTTAATTAGAACACTCTCATTGGAGAAGTGCAATTGAAAAATGAGCTCTAGTTGAATCAAAAGGAGGCATGGTGTAATGGGATTTTCAGTATATCCCTGAATCCTCTGGTGGTAGTCAGGTGGAAAGAAGTAGACATACTCTCTCACTTATTTGGTGCTAGGGCACATGTCAGTCCTCAAACTTTGAAATGAATCTTACGTGAAAACAAGCTTCTTGAAACATGTGTTATTAATTTACCTATACCTCATTGGCAAAATCCACTTGGTAATGGAATGCAATGAAAAATTAGCTGTCTGGAATTCCTGCAAAGATTCTTCCAATCGATTGCCAAAACTTTTGCCAGATGATTGGCACTAATCCCAGAGAAACAATATGAACAAAGAGGGAGAGAATGGGGGGGGGGGGGTGGTAGGCAAATGAGAGAATTCTAAGCAAAAGAGAAACAAGGATTTGTTCATACCAATTTTTTTCAGTTTACTGATCAAAGTGATCATATAAGTTCATTTTGTTAATATTCTGGGCATCTGCATGTGTTCTGAAGGTTGTAAGGATGTTGCCTCATCCGCTTTATTATAACTATGTATATTGCTCCAAAGATCGTGAGGTTAGCTGTGCTCAAGAGACAATTTTACAATGCTGTGCATTGATTGAATCATGCCTTTTAACTACTTATCCTAGCCAAATATTTCTGCATGTGCCTGATTCTGTTAAAGAGGGAGGACTACAAATGTTAGGCTAACTATCATGACATGACAAATATTGTAATTACCGTCTTGCATAATGGCCAGTATTTAGCCACTCCCAGGTAAGTCCCTGATTTAACTGAACCTGCTGCATTCCTGGGATGTGCTGAGTGACAAATGTTGGCTCATCCATCACTCTGCTTCGTCATCAACTAGGCATGGAGTTCAACAGGAAAGATAAGTCATTCTGGTCATGCTCCACGGAATCCACCCTTCCCATTCTATCTATATACTACTAAAATTCTCATGCTTTGTTTGTCTGTTTGTGACCTCCAATTAGCCCAAATGGTGCATTACAGCGGCACTTCTTTTGACTAAATCGACTTAAAATGCGCTAACGTACAGAATGCATGCAAAGTCCAGGGTTATATCTTCGTATAAAATTGCTCACTCGTCAATCAACAGGCCCTGCTTTCCACAACCCAAGCTGATTCCACCTTTAATGGAAACCGCGACGCAACACCACGATGCATGCGCACAGCCCGCCTCAGCAGCGCCTCCTGATCCTCACAGAGCTGATTCCACCTTTCATGGAAACTGCCATGCGACACCACGACGCATGTGCACCGCCAGCCACAGCAGCGCCTCACAACGCTCACAGCAGCGAAACCAACTGCAGCAAAAGGGCAGGGCTATCACATCCATTTAGGAGAGTGCCAACCACATCATCACAAAAAATCAGCATCCTGGAGGCTTTGGTGTTACTGCTTTGTATCTTCTGTGTTCAATAATGACATTGTCGTGATCCCAAGAATTTCTCTCAATTTATCAGAAGGGGAAGACATCCCTCTTCAGTACAGCCAGTTCCCGATACAGTCATGCTTTGCTATGACTATACATAAGGCGCAAAGCCAAACCATGGAGAATGTTTTGATTCATCTGGAGAAACCGGTATTCCAGCATGGTCAGTTGTATGTGGCTTTAAGCCAGGGAAAAAGAAATAAAAACGTTAGAGTATTCTTGAAGGGTGGCAGATCAACCAGAAGTGTTGTCATCAAAAGTGTCCTTCGTTAAACAAGGAGGAGCTATACATGCCTTTCTTCTTTAATAAACTGAGTTTTTTATCTTTAATTTCCAAAACACATCACATTAGACTGCACTACCTTTCTCTCAAAGGGTGCCCCAACAGGTCACCCAGTTGTCTAGTATGAACTATAACTGACACTGGAGCTGCAAGGCCATAGTTTTGTATCACAATTCCTGGCCCTACAGATTAAATGAAAAAGGATAAGAGAAGTAAGTTACTTATTCTTATCAATTCAATATTCTTGTGAAGATTTCATCATGCTTGTATTTTGAATTTTTTTACAAGTTATTTCAAATATCTTAGTGAAATCAGAATCAGGTTTAATATCCCTGTGATATGTCATGAAATTTGTTAACTTTACAGTAATGGTACAATGAAATACATGATAAATAAATATAGAGAAAAAAAAGTTACATTAAATATATATGTGTCAATTAAATAGTTAAGTTAAAATAAGTAGTGCAAAAAAACCAAAAAACAAGGTAGTGAGGTAGTGTTCATGGGTTCAATGTCCATTTAGAAACTGAATGGCAGAGGGGAAGAAGCTTCAAGAAGAATCAGAGAGATTAAAAAACTTTTACAAAGTCTTGACAACATTTGCAGAAGGCGAGGCTTCACCTCCAACAGTGACCCTAACAAAAGGGTGCCAAGGGTGGTCTAGAACAGCATCTCGGCATCACAGTGGTTGAGGCCTCACAGTGCCTTTTCAGATGCCTTCTGCTGTCAGTCCAGCTAAAAAGGAATGAATAACAACACAGTGGCAAAGATAATACAGCTGCTGCCCCATAGTTCCAGCAATCAGTGCTATCTGTGCGGAGCCTCCACATTCGCCTTGTGTCTACATGGGTCTCTAACTGTTATTGTTCTCTCCCACAAGCCAGAAATATAATATACAGGTTTGTTCGCTGCTGTGAATTGTTTCAAGCATGTATGTGATGGTGGAAGGTGGTGACGTTGATGAGAATGTGGGGAAAATGGAAAATTAGCAGCGATAACTCTGTGAGTCAGTACAGAGGAGCCAATATTAGAGGATATGCTTTCTTGGCATATATGACAAATAAACTCGTCTTGGGCTTCCAGCCAGGAACAGGTATTAATTATAACCAATGCTTTTGAAGACAAACTCTGTCATCTTCATCAGGGATGAAGCCTGGGCATGTCCAGTCCGGTGGTATTTATATGCCATTGTCCATCCCTCCTGATTGGTTTGCCCTCATCCAATCAGATTTCCACCTTGCTTACAAGTGAATTCCAGTTCTTACTTAGAATGAGACCTTCGTCTTTGTTAAAATTCTTTTCCTCTAGTTTTATTTCAATGGCTTCCTTCACCAGGCGGTCCCAAAAGCCATTGGCACAGCACCGTAGTTTTGTACAATTGAAGCTAATCCTGTGGCCGTAGCAAATGCAGTGCTCTGCTCCTGTGTTTGGAGCTTCTGATGTGGCCTCCTCTACATAGGTGAGACCCGTTGTAAACTGGGGTCCTCTTCGTCGAGAACCACAAGCGAGACTGACTTTCTGGTAGCCAAACATTTTAATTCTGATTCCCACTCTGACGTGGCAATCCATCGTCAGGGTGGAGGAGACGTTATATTCCATCCGAGTACCCTCCAACCTGATGGTATGAATATCAATTTCTCCTTCCGGTGAACAAAATTCCACTGCCCCCCACCCCACATCCTCTATTCCCCACTCTTACCTTTTACTTCTTCTCATCTACCCATTACTTCCCCAGGTCCCCTCATTCTTCCCTTTCTCCTATCGTCTACTCTCCTCTCCTATCAAATCCTTTCAGCCCTTGACCTTTCCTACCCTATCTTCACCTATCGCCTTCCAGCTGGCTTCTTTCCCCTCCCCCCCACTTTTTAATTCAAGCATCTCCCCACTTCCTTCCAGTCCTGAAGAAGGGTCTCATCTCAAAAGATCGACTGTTTAACCTTTTCCAAAGATGCAACCTGAGCTGCTGAATTCCTCCAGAATTTTGTGTTGTGTTACTTTGGATTTCCAGCATCTGAAGATTTTCTCGTGTTTGTTATTCATTTCGAGATGACTAGAATGTAAAAGCAAGGATGTAATATTGAGGCTTTATATGGCACTGGTGAGGCCTCACTAGGAGTTTTGTGAGTAGTTTAGGGCCTCTTATCTAAGAAAGGATGTGTTGACTTTGGAGATGGTTCAGAGGAGGTTCATGAGGATGATTCTGGGAATGAAAGAATTACCATAAGAGGACAGATTAATGGCTCTCGGCCTATACTCACTGGAATTCAGAAGAATGAGTGGGGATCTCATTGAAACTGATTGAAAGCTGAAGGCTCTCAATAGAGTGGATGTGTAGAGGACGTACCATATGATGGGGAAGTCAAGGATCAGAGGGCACAGCCTCAGAACAGAGAGACATCCATTTGGAACGGGGAAGAGGAGAATTTTCTTGAGCCAGAGAGTGACGAATCTGTGAAATTTGCTGCCACAGATGGTTGTGGAGGTGTACTTAAGGCAGGTATTGTCAGGTATTGGAACTTAAGGCAATGTATTGGTAGGTTCTTGATTAGTCAGGTGTGAAAGGTTACTGAGAGATGGTAGGAGAATGGGGTTAAAAGGAAAATCTGAACTGACTGAGGTCTGCAAATGAGGAAATTGAGGCTCCAGTTGCACAGAAAGGTACCAAGGGCCAGCTTTAGGAGGTTTTTGATTAATTCTGAGGGGATGATAGTGTTGAATGCAGAGCTTTAGTCAACGAAGAGCGGAAGAATTTTAACAAAGCTGGAGGTCTCAATCTAAATAAGAACTGGAATTCAATTGTAAACAAGATAGAAGAACAGAAACCTGATTGGATGAGGACTAACCAATCAGGAGGGATAGACTACGAGGGTATAAATATCACCAGAGTAGACATGCCCAGGCATCATCCCTTATGAAGATGGCAGAGCTTGTCATCGAAACATCGGTTATAATCAATACCTGTATCTGGATGGAAGCCTGAGAAGGGTCTATTCAGCATGCAGATGTTTGCAGTTTCATTGATTTTCTGAGACTGAGTGAAAAGCCAGTGAAATAGCTGTTGACCTGAAGTGATGGTAGGCAAGTTGGAGCAAAACCAAATCACTCTTCAAGCAGGAGATGAATGTCCTGCTATTAGCACATTGTTAAAAATGTATCCCTGCTACACAAGGCATTGTTCAGAACAGACCTGATTTATCACTGAAGCTTCTGGTTAGTTGTATACATGGAGCTGTCCATCGACACTCTAACACAAAATGCTGGGGAAACTCAGCAAGTCAGGCAGCATCTATGGAAATGAATAAATAGGCAACATTTTGAGCCAAGGCCCTACTTCCGGACTGGAAAGGAAGGGGGAAGATGCCAGAATAAAAAAGGTGAGAAAGGAGGAGGAGGACGAGCAAGAAGGTGATAAGTGAAATCAACATTCTGCCTTAAATATAACCAATGACTTGGCCTCCACAGCCACCCATAGCAACAAATTCCACAGATTCTCCACTCTCTGGTTAAAGGACTTCCTTCTAATGTCCATTCTAAAAATTTGCCCCTCTCTTCTGAGGTTATGCCCTCTGATCTTAGACTCCACCATAGGAAACATCCTCTCCACATCCACTCTATCAAGGCCTTTTATCATTTGCTAGGTTTCAATGAAGTCACCCTTCATTCTTCTGAATTCCAGTGAGTAGAGGCCCAAAGCCATCAAACGCTCTTTATGAGGAAATCTGCAGATGCTGGAAATTCAAGCAACACACACAAAATGCTGGTGGAACACAGCAGGCCAGGCAGCATCTATAGGGAGAAGCGCTGTCAACGTTTCGGGCCAAGGCCCTTCGTCAGGACTAACAAAAGGGCCTTTGAATCCCAGAGTCATTTTCATAAACCTCCTTTGAACCCTCTCCTAATCAAGTTTAGGATTAGAAACTGTCACCTTTTGACTTTGTGGAGACTGCTAACGTCATGGATCCTGTTACCTGATGTAATAAGTGTTTCATTTTTATGTTGCCCAAAGCAATACAGTATTTGTAAGAAACAGGTCTTTTTAAGCAACAGATAACAGAGAAATAAAATGCAAAAGAAGAAAGAAGAAAAAGCTACGAAGAGGTGATGTAAAGAGAAACACCATGATTCTCCAGTAGAGATAACCAACCAAGACAAGGGTTGATAACAAGAAAATTTAGCTAATTGACTTCAGCTCAGCACATGTTCAGTTCAAATAATATTCCCATTTGTTTAATGAGTAGGTACATTTTACCTGTCTCAAATAAAGGTAAGTGATAGGAAATATTTTAGGAATATGGGTCAAACACAGGCAAATGGGATTAGTTCAGTTAGGCAACTAGGGTGGCATGGCCATTGAGCCAGAGGGCCTGTTTCCAAACAAGAGGAAATTTGGGAACCAATGCAACACACACAAAACGCTGGAGGAACTCAGCAGACCAAGCAGCATCTACGGAAAAAGGTAAACTGCCGACATTTTGGGCTGAAACCCTCCATCAGGACCCTGACTTTCTCTCTATCGTTCATTTCCAAGTCCAACTTACAACAGGTTTTGAGCCAGAAAATTCCTAGCAAGGTTAGGTTGTACTATGAAAGTTCGAGAGCCAGGATGGAATGACAGATTTAGCCTTCGGCATCTTTCAGTGGGTACCAGACTCACAGCATGTGTGCGCAAGTCAGTTTAAAGTGCTGAATGTAAATTATTCCCCTCACAGCAGTGGCCACATACACCAAAGTTCAGGCCTTTATGAACATAGGGAGCAAGATCATGATTCATAAGGACCTTCTGGCGATTGCTCTATAGTTTGATAGTTAGAGAATAATAAATAATTCAAATTCTTTCATGCTTTCGGGGAGTCTGCCAAATTTCTTGCAGTATTTCACATTCTGTCTTGTGATGGGTGATTAGAGAATGAAAAGGGACACAAAAAGAGCAGGGAAGAGTGGGAGAGCAGGAAAGTGAGTTAAATGAATGAACAAAAAGAACATGCTTTCATTATGACAACAAAGAGATTCTGAAGACGTTGGAAATCTTCAGCAACCCACCTAAAATGATGGAGGAGCTCAGCAGGTCAGGCGGCATCTATCAGGGAAACAAGCAGCCAACATGTCAGGCCAAAAGCCTCCATCAAGATCTCAGCCTGAATCGCCGACTGTTTATTTCCCTCCATAGATGCTGCCTAACCTGCTGAGCTCTTCTAGCATTTTGTGTGTGTTGCTCATGCTTTCATTATTCACTTCCTGCCCTCAAAATATCCAAAGTTCTTCATGACCTTTACAGCAATTAATGTTGTCAATAAATATGTCTGTTAGATCACTATCTTCCTCAGTACAAGGTAGGTGTTATGTATTCTATCTGAAGATACTAATCAAAAGAAAAGCACAGGAGCCCAGAATAGAGTGTCTACTTAGTTTTACTTTTACCGAGGTGCAGACATAACATGTGGCAGCATAATGGTGTATACCATTCACGTACTTTTATATACAATTCATAATGAATCATATAAACAAAGAATGCTTAATCAAACAATATCTTTACAATATTACTCAAATACTACTGAAATATTACATCCACAACACTTCACATTGCTTAACTATAACTCAATATAGAATGCATCTAAACTCAAATATGTAATGTATAGCTCTCTAGTAATAAATATATAAAACACACACAGTCCTCTGCAAAAGTCTTAGGCACATATATATAGCTAAGGTACCTAAGACCTTTGCACAGTACTGTAGTAATTTTATGCATTGCTGCTACAAAAAGCAAATTTCATGACATACATGAGTGATGATAAACCTGATTCCAATATGGGTCACTGTTGTGGACTGAGAGTGGGAAGGGGGCAGGAAGATCGCAGGCAGGGCATAGTTGGGAAGAGAGGGAGAGGGAAGGCGGTAGGAAGCACCAGAGAGACATTCTGTTATGATGAATTAAACAATTGTTTGGAATCAAATAACCTTGCCTCATGTCTGCACCTGCATGTCCCTCCCCCTCACCCCTCTACCTCTGGAACTCCTTCTCTGCCACTTGTTTTACAACCTTCCCGTACTACTCTACTCTTGCCATTCCCTGCTCTACATTGCCAAATACAATAATGTGCAGAAGTCTTAGGTATCCTAGCTATATATGTGTGTCCAAGACTTGTGGCTGTGAAGTCCAGGAGCTTCTGGGCCTCCTCTGTGAAGGTTGTAGGAGTTGACTCTGGAAGTGGTTCTGGCAGCTCTGAACACCTTTCTTCTCTAGCAATTGACTCTGCCAGGGCAATGCAAACCATTCCCAGGGATGGAGAGGTACTGCTCGACATCTTCTGGACATATTGGCATCCTGAACAGATCAGTTACTTGATCTGCTGATCTATGGCAGGCCACCAGAAGCTTTGAGCCAACGCTTCGATTTTGACCACGCCTACATGCATGCAGCTCTTCCAGCACTTTAGCTCCAGATTGCACGGTACAACAACTCGCAATCCCCACAAAAAGCAACCCCTGTCAAGGTCAAGTTCACCCCAAACTAGTAAAAATGGGGGAACTAGAATTTCTGATGCACATTCCAGCCATTTTTGGTGGTGGCCATGTAAACCTGAGACAGTATAGGCACTTTACTCCCTTCCCTTTGGATTATCACTGCTGTAATAGGAGACTTTCAACTTGCTTTAGGGAGGATGCATCAAGAGAAGTGTCCTCATTTGTAAGTTTTTCAGGTATTTCCTTTCCCAAGGGTAAACAGGAAAATCCACTAGCATTTACATGATTAGTCAGTTCTCCTTTTGAAGATGATCCTGTAATTGTGGCCTCCAAGAAACAGCACACCTCTGCATTCATGCTACTGCTATTAGTGGAACACCTTTCTGTGAATTGAAAATGGACTTTTGTGGTTGATGATCAATAACAAGGGTAAACTCTCTCCCTTATAAGTACTGGTTGTAATATTTTACACCCCAAAACAGGTTCCAAGCCATTCTGTCAATCTATGCATAATGTTTCTCTGCAGTGGTAAGGGAACATAATGCAAAAACTATGGGATGTTCATTTTCATCACTCATAACATGTGACTTTACTGCACCTATACCATAAGTTGAGATGCCATAAGCAAGCTTCACTGGACAATGTGCATGATAATGTGCGAGTACAGTGTCTGATGCCACCATTCCCTTTACCTTTTTGAAAGCCATTTCACACTGCTTTGTCCATTGCCATTTCTTCCCAATCTGTAACAATGAATTCAAGGGGTGGAGTGCAGTAGCCAGTTTTGGCAGGAACCTGTTATAGTTATTGACAAATACTAAGGCCTTTGGCCATGTGGGTCCATCATTGCTTGAATTTTCTCAGCGCACTTGTGTAATACTTGTGTGTCAATGATGTGATCACAGTAAGTGATGCTTGGTTTAAAGAGTTCACACATGTTGCGTAATGCTCTGAGCTCATAATCTTCTAATCTTTTTAACACTGTCTTGAGATTTTGGAGATGGTCCTTGTCATCCTTACTGGTAACAGTGATATCAGTAAGGTAATCCTGAGTGCCTGAGCAGCCTTGCAGCACCTGGTCCATAGCTTTCTGCTAGAGTGCAAGTACAGGTGCTACCTAAAAGAAAGCCTATTATAGCGATAAACCCCTATGTAACTATTTATGGTGAGAAATACAGGTTTCCCCTGCTATCTGAAGGTAGAGCATTCCTATGAAACGGTTCGTAAGCTGGAATGTTGTAAAGTGAATAAGCAATTACCATTTATTAATATGGGAAAAATTTGAGAGCATTCTCAGACCCAAAAGATAACGTACAGTTGTCCCCGTCTTTCAAACGTTTGCTTTACAACTCGCTGTTAAGAAAGACCTACATTTGTTACCTGTTTTCGCTAACAGAAGGTGTTTTCACTGTTACGAAAAAAGTCAGCGCATGCCGAGCAGCCCAAATTCCTCCCCCAGAACTGTATTCTAGCCGGCATCACTTAAACACGTGCCTGTGAGCACCTGTGCTTTACGTCGATTTATTTTGTGTATCCGTTAGCAAGATGAGCTCTAAGGTATCAGAAAAGCTTAAAAGAGCATGTAAGGGTGTTACATTTAGCATAAAACTAGACATAATTAAGCGTTTCGATCGTGGTGAACAAAGGAAGGACATAGTGAGTTTGGCTAAGGAGGGTGGGTTTGTGGAAGCTGACAAAGATGAGGGTGAAGCGGTGTTGGAATCCCATGACCAAGAACTGACAGATGAAGAGCTGATGAAGAGGAAAGGATAAAATTTGAAACCGAATTCAGTAGCGAATGGCCTGAAAGTGAAGTCATCCAGGAACTGAACGGGAAGCAATTGCGTGAGATTTTCGCTGCGATTGACAACACTGCAATGATTGCAGAAAAGTATTACTTTAATTTTGAAGGGTACATAGGTTTAGGGCATATTTGCAGGATGGTTTGAGTGCTTACAAAGAAGTGTATGATAGAAAAATGCGCAAGGCTAAGCAGTCAAGCATACTGTCATTTTTCAAGCCTTCCACATCAGCCACAGCAGATGACGAAACTCGACCTTTGACATTGAGGCAGGCAGATATAGCAGAAGGTGACCTGCCTGCCCTGATGGAAACAGACAATGATGAGATGACACCCCAATCTCCTCTACCTCCCACAACCCCAACCTCCGACGACTCAGCCTAACACACCATCATCAGTGTGCTTGCTCTCTTTCCGATTCCAGTAAGTGAAACTACACTATTTCTACCTTTATATAGGCAGTGTATTTTTATGTGTTATTTGGTAGCTTCATAGCTTAAAGGTTACTGGAAAGAGTGTTTCTGCCAGGAGCGCTTTTGCCGTGTTTCTGCCAGGAGTGCTTGTGCTGTGTGTTTTTGGCATGAGTGCTACCGAGAGTGCTTGCGTGAGATTTTCGCTGCGGTGGACAGTGCTGCAATAATTGCAGAAAAGTATTCCTACATTATATAGGCTGCGTATTTATCAGATAATTCCTGCTTTTACTATACATTACTATTATTTTAGGTTTTATGTGTTATTTGACATGATTTGGTAGGCTATGTTTTGGGTCTGCGAACACACACAAATTTTTCCCATATAAATAAACGGTAATTGCTTCTTCACTTTATGACATTCCGACTTACGAACCATTTCATAGGAACACTCTACCTTCGAATAGTGGGGGAAGCCTGTACAAAATCATGCCAAATAACACATAAAACCTAAAATAACAGTAACATATAGTAAAAGCAGGAATGATATGATAAATACACAGCCTATATAAAATAGAAATACTTTTCTGCAATCATTGCAGCACTGTCTAGCATAGTGAAAATCTAACTACGTAGCACTACTAGCGTAGCGGAAGCAGTCTCTCCAGTAACCTTTAAGCTATGAAGCTGCCAAATCATACCACATAATGCATAAAAATACACAGCCTATATAAAGTAAAAATAATGTACGCCCAGTGCAGTTTCACTTACCGGAATTGGGAAGACAGCAAGCACACTGATGATGGTGCGTTAGGCTGAATCACCGGAGGTTGCGGTGCTCAGCAATTTTTTCCAATAAATTGCAGTTTCATCACAGTTAAACACTTGCTTATATGAATAACCACCTTCTGTAATTATTTTCTTCAGTTCTGCTGGGAACTTTTCTGCAGCTTCAGTATCAGCCAAAGCACTCTCTTCAGTAAACGTTAAACTATGAAGCTGCCGAAAAGTTCCCAGCAGACTGAAAGAGACCACTTTGCTATGAGCAGAACCAATAGTAACATCGACAGCTTTCAAGATTCTTTCTTTCTGCCTGTAAATAGTGCGAATGGTGGGCGCAGGCAAGTTCAATGTGCAGACAATGTCCTTACTTCTTTGACCACGATCGAAACGCTTAATTACATCCAGTTTTACGCTAAGCGTAACACCCTTACGCGCTCTCTTAGGCTTTTCCAATACCTTAGGACACATCTTGCTAACGGATGCACAAAATAAATCGAGATAAAGCACAGATGCTCACAGACACGTGTTTAAGCAATGGCGGCTTGATGTTGAATGAATTTTTCCGGGGGCAGAGCTTGGCTACTCAGGGCACATGCTGCCTTTTTTCATAAAAGCGAAAACTCTTTGGTTAGCAAAAACAGGTAACTAATGTAGGTCTTTCGTAAAAGCGAGGTGTCGTAAAGCAAACGTTCGGAAAATGGAGGACACCTGTAACTTAGCTGTTCTTCCATCTCCATCTGTAGGTATGCCTCAGCTATGCAAGTCAACTTTGTTAAATTGTTTCTCTCCAGAAAGCTTTGTGAAGATGTTTATCCTATGCAGAGGGTATTGATCTACTTGCAGTACTGGGTTGATGGTGACCTTAAAATCACCACAGATTATGACAGACCATTTCTTCTAGGCTACTGGGACCTCCGGCATTGCCATGGTCTGCACTCAACCTTGGAAAGAACTTCTTCAGTTTCCATATGATCTAGCTCACTGGCTACTTTTTCATAGATGGGATAAGGAACTGGATGGGCTTTGTAAAGGTTGGGTGTGACATTTTCATTTAACACTACTTTACCCTTGATATGTTTGAGATTTCCAATGCCATTATTCAGTACCTTTCTTAATTTGCTTTCAGTTCATTCTATTGCAGGGGGTGTGGTATGCAAATGGTGGATGGATCTCCAATCAAGTTGTCATTGTCTCAGCCAATCACGACCACACAATACTGGCCCTCCTGTTTTTAACACATACAAGCCTAATGTAGCTTGTTGGTTGTTGTATTTCACTGTTATTATGAACGTCCTTCCCATAGGAGTTACCTTTTCTCCAGCATAAGTTCTCAGTTGGATATCTGCAGGCTTCAGTTCTGTATCTTCAAAATACCATTCAAACTCAATTATGGAATGTCTGAAACAGCCAAGCCAATGTACAAATCCATTTTAATTCATTTGCCATCCATATTGCTTGTTTCTTGTTAGTTTTCAAATTGTAAATCTAAGGACTACTCAGTTCTGTGCCATGCTCATCATCAGATTTTTTGTAGTGCTCTTTTTGAAACCGAAAAATAACTTTTTTCTCTTTTCCTCTTCCCTGTGCAGACCCTTAATTTTTGTTTGTCCAATAGCTGTTTGTATGTGTCCTACTTTCTTGCGTTTTCTGGAAGTTTTGCCTTTAAACCTGTACTAGTCTGGTGTATGTGAGCCACTGCCACAATGTTGACACAATTTGTTCACCCAGTCAGGTTTTTGTTTAAATGTTGTAATTTTGCTCACTTTCATTCCTGACAACAACTCAATTGTGTCTCTGGCTGCTGTTTCCATTGATACAATGACTTCAACTGCTCTTTTAAATTGCGAGTTGTACTTCAGTTAGGAGCGGTTTTTGAATGCTTTCTTAAAAGGTTCCAGAAACTGACTGAACCCTCAGTGCGTCATTAAGCCCATCACTAAACTGATAATTTCTTCAATTTAGCCATGTAAGCTTAAATGGTTTCCCTTTCCTTTTGATTCCGTTTATGAAATCTAAAGCATTCTGCAATCAACAATGGTTTCAGTTCTAAATATTCCTGTATTACATTTCCAATATCTTCATTTTGGTTGGAGCAGTTAAGCATCAAGGCAAACTGTACTGACACTTGCTTTTCATTGGATATTTCATTTGCTTCAAAATATTGTTCAATTCATTAAGTACATGACATCCAGTTACCCACTGTTCAATCGAATGCATCTATCTTTCCGAAGTAGCCAGCCATTTCTGTTTTTTCAATGATTCATGATTATTATCACCTGGTACTGTTTATGAATGCCTGAATTTCATCCATTTTCTGCCTTCTTTTTGAAATAGACTACCTCTCTCCCCTTGCAAAGGAAAATATGTAGTCTTCTCAGGTTCATTTTAAAGTTTTCTCCTTGCCACTGACGTATTTTGTAACTCCAGGGCTAATTGAAAGCAAAACATGGGAGCCCGGAATAATGTGTCTATTTAGTTTTACTTTTAGTGAGGTGTGCACATATGACATGGTGGAGTAACGGTGTATGGCATTCACCTATGGTACTTTTAACATAATTAATTATGTAAATAAACAACGAATGCTTAATCAAACAATATATTTACAATATTACTCAAATATAAGATACACAACAGTAGGTAATCATTTTGTTTCTTTTAACAGTTTCAGTGCCTTGATATAGACATTCTTCAGACATATCCAAACGTAACACGATCAGCTAATCAGTAAAGGCTTTATGTTCAGTCCATTTTCCATATAATCAGTGTTCAGGCATAAAGTTAGGAGCTCTATCTAAAACTAATTGACAGTGTCGAACAACTGACAAATATAAAGCAGCAGCTTTTCCAAGATAAATGTTGCAACATTTAATGATATTAACCAGATGTTAGAATGCTCACATGGGAGTGCTTTCTCTTCTTTTTGTTAAGCTCTCATTGTTTACTTCTTTGGTGCCTAGAAGTACAGTTGCCATGGTGACAGAGCAAACGTTTCCTTGTAAATGTCTGGGTTACTTTTCCTCATGTATCTGCCTTACTTGTAAGAATGGGTTCTTTAGTTTGCCAATGTTCAGAGTTAATTTTTGTGAGCCCAAATTCATTCATGTTTGAGTTTATCCTCAATAGCTTGATACTCAGCTCTCATCTAAAAAACACCAATAGGTCCTAGCAAAGAACAAGTGCCAACCAGTGGGTCTTGAACCAGGATGTGCAGTAACATCCAGCAGCTCAGCCCCAGGGAAGAACCAAAGATAAAATTTGGGCAATTTCCATTAAGATTCAATATTCAGGTTTATCAAAAACATATAGTGAAATGCGACATTTCCATGAACAACTAACACACCCAAGGATGTGAAAGGGGCAGCCCGCAAGTGTTGCCTCACATTCCAGCACCAGCATATAGCATGCCCACATTGCTTTGCAGAACAGCTCAGAACACAACAAGCACCAAAACAACAGTGACAAAACAAGCTCCGTCCGTGGGGTTAGAAACTGCAGTGGTTTATCTGAAGGTTTCTGCTTCAGCTAGGTTGAGCACACTACTGAGCTCTGCTGAAAGGCAATGTCAAGCGAACATTTAGTGATCATTAGAGTAGGATCCTAATTTGCACAATTAAGTACACACTGATTGTTTTGGACAAGAAAATTATTTTACTTGGACAGCTGCAGAAGTCAGGAAGAATAACAGCATGAAATACTGGTTAGGGTCAGATCGTCCCATTGGCATGCAAGTACAGGGAATAAAAGTGGCTCCAATGTGTGCTTTTGGTAAATTTTTACTAATCCAAAAGATCACAGAAGTACAGACCATCTCAACAATAGGTAAAAAAGTGAATCTGCTTAACATGTTGCTAAACTACTTAATTTCAAAATTAGAAACTAGACAGTACATTCCATCTTCACCACAGCAATCCCAGAAGGGAACTCTTGATGATAAGAAATGGACAGAGACTAAAACATGTTTTTTGCTTGCCAGTTTATTTTATCTTTAACTGAACACGAAAATACACCAAAAGTGATATTGCCTGGTTTAGAATACACACCTAGGCGATGTAAATACTTTGTAAATTTGGAACTGTTCTCCAAAAACAACATAAATAGATTTCAGGATTACTGTGGAAGAAGATGGGCAGGGAGATGCACATGTCTGATTAGTTTTTTATTTGGTATTATTTGGTCAACCAACTGAAGCTGCAGGGAGTAATCATGAAGATAAATAAGGGGCTGAAAAATGTTTTAATGCTTAATTCCCTCCTAAACAAATTAACGAGATCCACAAACTGAACCAGTGAAATTAGATAAAGGATGCAGCTAAATTCTTCTATCAGGAAATGGGTGAAGGATTTCCTAGAAATATATTTTAAGTCTAATGAAGTTATGTTTCAGAGAATATGTCATGTACATGATTAAGCACCAATGGAAAATTACCATGTCTTCATTTGGAGACATAATTGAAACTGTGTTGATTACATGTGGGACACAGTGCTCCCAGTTATGTCCCAAAATGCCATTTGTGCTGTAAAGTACATAATAGGATCCCAACTTACATTTAAAAGAGGATACAATGTGTTTTTCAGATACATAATGAGTAAAAGAGTGGCAAGTGTGAAAATCAGACTGCTAGAAAATGACGCTGAGGGACAAATAAATGCTGGATTTTGTGTTAGTCTTCACTGTGGAAGACATTAGCCAGAAATTTGAGAGTATCAGGGAGTAGGAGAGGGTGCTTGGGAAGCTGAAAGGCCTAAAGGGGGTTAAGACACCTGGACTAGATGGTTTTGAAAGAGGTAGCTGAAGAGATTGTGGCAGCATTAATGGTGCTCTTTACAGAATCATTAGATTCTGGAATGGTTCTGGAAAACTAGAAAATTATAAATATTACTCCAAAAAGGGGAGAGAGGCAGAAGAAGGGAAATTATAGGCCAGTTAACCTGACTTTGGAGGGTGGGAAGAGGTTGGAATCCATTATTAGGGATGAGTTTCAGTGTACTTGGAGGCATGATAAAATAGGCCAAAGTTAGCATGGTTTCCTTAAGGGGAATTCTTGTCTGATAAATCTATACGAATTCTTTTGAGGAACTAACAGGCAGGATAGACAATGGAGCAGAAGTGAATGCTGTTTTCGTGGATTTTCAGAAGGCTTTTGACAAGATGCCACACAGAGGGGGCTTAACAAGGTAAGACCCCACAGAATTATGGGAAAGATAGTTGAATAGATAGAAGATCAGTGGACTTGCTGCAGGCAAAGATTGGGAATAAATGAGACTTTTTCTGGTTGGCTGCCAGAGACTAGTGATGTTCAACAGGAGTTGGCATGGTAACGCATCTTTTCACGGTATATGTCAATGATTTGGATGAAGGAATTGATGGCTATGTGGCCAAGTTTGCAGATGTTACAAAGGTAGGTGGAAGGGCAGTAGCAATGAGGAATCAGGGAGTCTGCAGAAGGACTGAGATACATTAGAATAATGGCAAAGACGACACAGATAAAGTATGTAGGGAGGTGTATGGTCATGCACTTTACTATAAGGAATAAAGGCATAGACTATTTTCTAAAAAGGGGGAAAATTCAAAAATCAGAGTTGCAAAGGGATTTGAGAGATCAGGTGCAGGATTCCATAAAGGTTAACTCACAGGTTGTGTTGGTGGTAAGCATGTTAACATTTATTTTTAGAGGACTAAAATATAAAAGCAAGTATGTGGAACCAAGGCTTTTTAAAGCATTAGTTAGACTGCGCTTGGAGTTGTGAGCAGTATTGGCGCTTCATCTAAAAATATGTGCTGGTATTGGAGAGGGTCCAGAGGAGATTCATGAGAGTAATTCCAGGAATGAAAGAGTTAATATATGAAATGTGTTTGATGACTCTGGGTCTGTACTCACTGAAGTTTAGAAGGATGGGGTGGGGGGGGGATCTCATTGAAACCTGTTGATTACTGAAAGATCTAGATGGAGTGCATATAGATGGGACGTGTCCTATAGTCAGAGAGCCAGGACCAGAGGGCACAGCCTCAGAATAAAGGGACATCCAACTAGAACAGAGATGAGGAAGAATTTCTTTAACCAGAGGGTGGTGAATCTGTGGAACTCATTGCCATAGACTGTTGTGGTCACCAATGTATTGAGTATATTTAAAGCAGGGGTTGACAAATTGGTTGATTAGTCAGAGTGTCAAACATTATGGGGAGAAGGCAGGAGAATGGAGATGAGAAGGATAATAAAGCAGCCATGATGGATTGTGAGAGCAGACTCAGTGGGTGAAATAGCCTAATTCCGCTCCTATGTCCTATGGTCTAACAAGGTCTAAATTCAAGATATCACTTCTGTTTGCTTGAAAGCTGAAGCAGCACTCACAGTGGATATGTGAACTACCAACTAGATAGCAACACCAGGACAGCTTGTCACTTGTACTACTTTTTGGCAATACCATCCTGATGAGAGACTATAAATCTGGTCTGAAATGTCACCCACAGCTTATCAAAGAGTAAGCAAACATAACTGATGGTGCCATGCTAAATATCAACTGAAACTTTTATATATTCATGAGTCAGACAAAAGATTGCTAAATTGCTCTTGAATCTGTCAAAAATCTGCTTCAAGTCAACTTCCCTGTTGGTCAAAAATCCAAATGGTTAAATATCAGTTGAATAGTGACATATCTGGCAATATCTCTATCACGTTTTTTAACTAATGACAGAAACATGGTGATGGATACCAGAGGCTAAGATGCTTGTTCATACATGAACGCCAAAGAATTTATGTGAAGGCCAACAGTATGAGGAGCAATGTTACTTTTGTTTAATGCTAGGTCAGAAACTTTTTAAATACATAGAAAGGCTGCCACAGCACATCCTTACAGTCAGCAAGTCAGCTGAGCTGGAATTAAGAGTAGGTGGCGTCCACAAAAGAACAAACTACCACAGGGATCAGTCCTGGCACCTCTACTATTTAATGTTTACACAAACGACTAACCAACCTTTCCTAAGGCGCATGTTAATCTATGCAGACGACCTATGCATAGCAACACAAGCTAACTCCTTCCAAGAAGTTGAAGTACGGTTTACAGCAGTCCTCAAAGCAATGAAGCAATATTATGAAAAATGGTCTCTGAACCCAAATCCATCAAAAACTCAAGTGTATGCATTCCACCCAAGGAATCAAGAAGCAGCTCGGAAACTCACGATCTTCTGGTGTGAGAAGGAGCTCGAACACCATCCGACTCCAGTTTACCTGGGCGTGACACTGGATCGGACGTTCTCATTTGCCACCCACATCCAAAAACTCTGAGGTAAAATTGGCTCTCGCAGTTCTCTCTTGAAAAAAATTAGCAGGCATGAAATGCGGAGCCAATGCTCTCACACTTCGATCAACTGCCCTAGCACTCTGCTATGCACCTGCAGAATACTGTGCACCTGTGTGGGGCAGATCAGCACATGCGAAGAAAATAAACCCGTTGCTTAACGAAGCCTGCCGAATAATCATGGGCACAAACATCCCCCCAAACATCCAGGATTGACCTCTGGCAACGAACAGAAGCCAGAACCCCACCAAACAATACAGTGCAGGACCCCACAGAAATGGTGCCAGACGGGGCACTGCTTGACAGACGGAAGTGGTGCACTCTCAACAGAGCGAGAGCCTGTAGGATGGGAGACAATATGGTGAAGTGGGGTTTAAAGACCTGCAAATCCTGTGAGTGTGGCGAAAGGGTGCAGAACATTGAACATGTTCTGCGCAACTGCCCACTCTCACTTCATTTAGCTGACACTGACCTGCTCAACATCAACCAAACAACACTAGAGTGGCTGGCTATCTGGTGTGACAAGCTATAATGATGATGAGCGTTGCATCTAGAGTCCTTCAAATGACACCTTAAACCAAGGCTGTTTAGCCTCTCCCTAATAAATGCAAAAGATTATACTGTTATCCTATTGCTTCAAACAGTAAGTACATTTTCCAACATTAGTTTCTTAATTAACAGCACAGAAACACAATCTCTAATCTACATAACACTGATGTTTATGGAAGTTTACTGTTAAGCATCTGGCAGATTTTCTACAATACAATGGGGACCAGATTGGGTGAAAAATACTTTGAGAAATTCTGAAAGAGAATTTTCATTACATTAATACAAATCCATTTTTTCATTCTGATATTCTATTAAATGGCCTGAGTGCTTTACTCCTAACAGTTAATGACAAGCTTATGGGTAAGATGAATAGTTTATTTGTTTATACCTCTTGGCTCACTGCCTAATTGTGACTGTTTATGTCTCACTATAGTGCCTTGGAGTGGTATTTATTCAAATCTATCTAAATGTAATCTTGTTACACATAAAACGAGATATCAGATTAATTTACAAGTTCTCCAAAGGGGCATCAAAACATGGACCTCTTGTTACTGTACTTGTCTGCATTCTCTTTTCCATATTGCTAAATTAATATTTGAAATAATTCTGTATTTGTCAATGTCAGTCTCAGTAGCAATAGGTGTGTTTTTCCCCTCTTTCCCTACTGCCCCAAGTTGAACTTGAAATTTAAGTTCAGTTTATTGCTGTTTAACTGTATGCATGCATATGGCCAAACGAAACAGTGTACACCAAGTGTATAGACCAAGGTGTACAATGCAGAACTTTTAACTCACACATACATCATATAAAGTAATACTACCACAAATAGAATAAATAAATAATAAGCAACACATACAAAATGCTGGAGAAACTCAGCAAGCCAGGCAGCATATATAGAAAAAAGTACAGGGGTCCTGCTAAAGGATCTCAGCTTGAAACATCAACTGTACTTCTTTTCCATAAATGCTGTCTGGCCTGCTGAGTTCCTCCAGCATTTTGTGCATGCTGCTTGGATTCCCAGCATCTGCAGATTTTCTCTTGTTTATAATACTATGGGTGCATCATGTGTGATGGGACCTGGGAGTTCAGTCTTCCAGCCTGGGGGAAGGTGGCGTTTTCCATCCTGTTAGTACTCATCTTAATGCTACGGTATCTCCTGCCTGATGGTAAGGGGACTAGAGATTGTTGGATGGATGTGAGGGATCACTGACAATACTGGGTACACAGTGTTTCTGATAAGTATTTCTAATAGGTGGAAAAAAGACCCCAATAATCCTCTCAGCAGTCCTTACAATCATTTGTAGGGACTGGGGGTCAGGTGCTTTGCAATCTTTGTACCAGATGGTCACATTCAATCATAATATTAATTCAAAAATTTCCAGATTAAAATATTGTTCTCCCATTTGTCAGTTTCTTTCTTGCACACACTGGCAGCAAGTCAGCAGAACACAAAAGTATAAAGCTAATTTAATTTAAAATGTTTCCATATAGTCTCAAGAAATGTCAATGTGAACCCATTTAGCCATCTGAATTTTTGACCAAAATGGATCTCTGAATTGAAGCACAATTTTCAAGAACAAATCTGTAATCCTTTGTTTGGCCTTTAGAGCCTAACAAACTAAGAGCACTCTAGTTAACTAATCCAGCTTGGAAGACATTATACAAGTATTGCCACTGGAACTTGAATAAAACTTTAACATGGCTCTGAGAATTTTACTTTACACAACTGCACTGTGGGAATTTTTATTGAATGGGATTTCCATAAGGTATTAATTTTCACACTTCCTACACTGTAAATAAAACAAACCACAGGATGTATACAAACTGCTTTATACAAAAAGTTCCTCCAGTGTAATGCCTTTAATGAAACACCGTGATTTTAGATGCTTTATAAGAGCACTTTCAGACACAAATGGCAGTCAGGCTCAAGGGAAAATGATAAAAAGCTTAGTCAGAGTTATGTTTAATGAGTTTCTTAAAGAAGGAAAGACAATATAATAAGTGAAGAAGTTTGGGGAGAAAATTCCAGAATTTAGTTGTAATCAAGAGGCCGGAAATGAAACAGCAAATCTACCTATGAGGTTTATAGGGATGGGGAGAGGGCCAGATTAAGAATCAGAAGTACTTCCAAAGACATTCACTTAATCACTGAAGTCTCAAACTTCTTGACACATCTGTTGCTGTTATTTTAGTTTGACTTGAAGTTGGAGTCCTTATGAACTCTCATCAGGATAGTGCCAACTTCTGACAGTTTCCCAGCCATTACACTAGGAAATATGGGCCTTATTTCATGCCTAATCAGTTCAATGATTCCTAATTTCAATGGATAAACAGCTGCACGACAGACTGAATCTTCCAGATGATTTATTTTTTTTCCCCTAGGTATTCTAAGCATTCTATTTTTTTAAAAAAACTTAATACAATTATATTAAAATAGTAGATTTTCGAATGCTTGGTGAATATCAGATGCTTTCACAAAAATTCCTTTGACAGCAACGAAAAGTCTGAGGATATGACTCTGCTGTCTGTTGTAGCCTTTCTGGAGCTTACCAGGGAAGGCTGGTGGGATGCAATTGATGCTTCAGGAGCTTATTCCAGGTTAATGTGACCAGGTATGATTCATAGTTTGTAAATATTCTGCTGACTGCATCACTGAGTTAGAGTAGATTTCTGAGCTTTGATAGCCCAAGAGCATGGAAAGAGTTGTGTTACATGTTATACCCTTCAAAACTAGCTTATTTCTTGGAAGTGCTCGAAGCATTTTAACTAAGAAGCATGCTGCCTTCAGTTATTCATGGATTTGAGGACAATGCCAGCACAGTGGAAGCACTTGGCCAAGGAATAAGCACAGTAACAACAATGGAACCAAGTCAGATTGGCATTAAGTAACCAGATAGTTCAAGGGGTAGATATGCTATCTTTAAAAATATGTATAAATGTAATCCCTACAATGTTTTTCCTTAAAAATAAAGTTTGAGAGAACTGAACAGCTTAGAGAAGGTGCAGAATTTTGTACCTACCTCTCTTACAAACTTTGCTTGTTCTCAAGTTGCTAGCAACATTGGACAGGCTGCATTCTAGTCCTGAGAAAATAGTGAGTCTTCTCAAACCAAAACATTTAATTTCCCAGTATCTGCCAAATCTCTTGTATTTAATTTTTAATTTTTTTCTTTTATAAATTCAATTCTTAATACAATTAAACTTGTATTTATCAAATATGGCATTATCTGAAGCACTGATCTCAATGATCTTGCAATTCTAGCCCAGTTCTGTCTCTGCAAGGAAAGTAAAGATTGCAGACAGAGAGGGTACTGGATGACAGACAGCTGTTCTGGTGCACATGAAAAGGAACATCTGCTTGTCAAGATAAGAGACAATACTATTGGGTCACCGATAGAGAGACAAATTTAGTCCTTGAATAGTTATTTGTTCGAGGAATGTCAGTCCTTGCAGGTCTCTGCTGCTTTCATGTTCATCACTTTTACACAAGAACTATGAAAAAGAAGGTTTTGTGCATTTTGCTTACTGGGTTTGGCGATCTAAAAGCTAAAATAAAGGATTGAGAATACATTTCTAGGAATAAGTATACACCAAGATTTGATAACCAACTGGAACTTTGCCAGACTGGGTCAAGCTCAGAACTGAGCACTGAATTTACATGATCAGTACTGATTCTCAAAGAATTTTTAAGTACTTCAACGTGAATACAATCTTACAGTTCCATTGATATCTAGAGTAGGTCCTAGATGTCAACAGCCAGCCTTACAAAAATGGCAAATGCACAGTGAGATCTTGTGAGTGAGTGCTTTGCTTCTGCGTTCTTAAAATCACAGGTTGTTAAATAGCCTGGGAGGGATAAAAAGAGGGATCAAAGTGAAGCAGAGAAATTTTCAGGAAAGGGCAGCATTTAAGACTCAAGTGAAAAAGAAAGAAAGAACCTGCCATTTTTCTAACACATTATTATACAGTCGGCCCTCCTTATCCGTGGGGGATTGGTTCCGAGACCCCCCACGGATACCAAAAAATGCGGATGTTCAAGTCCCTTATTTAACCTGTCTCAGTGTGATGGTCTTTAGGACCCAGCGGAACCCCGAACTTTATTTAACATGTCTCAGCGCAGTGGTCTTTAGGACCCGGCACAGCTCTGAATCCGCAGTGTTGCTGTTCATGAAAATAATCACGATCACGATTGAAAATAAAGTGGAAGTAATAAAGCGATCGGAAAGAGGTGAAATGCCATCGGTCATTGGAAAAGCATTAGGCTACAGTCGGTCAATGATTGGAACAATTTTAATGGAGCATGTGAAAGGCACTGCCCCAATGAAAGCTAGAATTATTAATAAACAACACAGTGGTTTAATTATTGAAATATGTATGTTTCTTAAGTGTTTTATATGCATAGAAAGGTAAAATATATACTATATACTAAGAAAAATGTTTGACTAACTGACGCTAAATAATACCAGATGTACCTGTTCCGACTTCAAGTCCGACTTATAGACGGACTCAGGATCGGTACTCGTTCATAACCCGGGGACTGCCTGTACTTTTAAGTCATTTCTAGATTACTTATAATACCCAATACAATGTAAATACTATGTAAATAGTTGTTATCATGTATTGTTTAGGGAATAATGACAAGAAATATATAGTCTGTACATGCTCAAACAACGAGTGCTGGAGAGAGAACTTCCAGGTTTTCCTGATCCGCGGTTGGTTGAATCCGCGCATGCGGAATCCACGGATAAGGAGGGCAGACTGTACCTCAGAAATGTCCCAGAGCAATCTGTATATCAAAGATTTTGAATTACAGACAAATACAGTCTCTGTTTAGAAGAGTAATAAGTAAAAATAGCCTGAAAATGAACAGTTAACTTTCTGGGGACTGGGTTCTAGGGTTGGGTGATATTTTGGGGCAAAATAAAAGGAAATGCTCTTTTTTCTGTAAAAAGAAGGCCAAAGCTTCTTTACTATCCACCTGCATAAGAAGTCAGGCTCTTCTTTAAATTCTCATCCGACTGGCAGAGGCACACAGATAAAATAGCACATTCCCAGAACTACATCCTATCCTCGTTTATGCGGGGGATACTTTCCTCGCAGTCGACGCAAAATGAGAAATCGCATAATGTGAATAATTACTTAAATGGAGAAAATAGGGATGCGTTCTGGAGGGCTTCCTAAATATGTTTTACCTGTAATTTATTCACATTTTCATACCAATACGACACAAAAGCAGTACCACAAGGCAACATTTGTATATATCATCAATTTAAGGTAATATTCAATGTAATAAATCATAGAAAGTTAACATACTCGGGTGTACAGTACTCACCAACAGTGACAGGTGTGTTCGCTCCGGGAGATGAGTGGTTGTTGTGGTGTCAGGCTGCTTTACATGGGTGAGGTGGATGGTTGTGCGTCATCAGGATCATCAAGGACAGCAAGGGATGAAGGAAGACTCACAGAACTCTCAGTACTGCCGGCAGCAGGAGATGACACCGGTTTGAAGAAAGTGGTGAGGGTTGTTTGCTTGGCAGCATTTTGTTTTTCAGCATAAATTTGTTTGTAGGGAAGAAGGCTTGACTGCAGGGAACGACTGAAATGCTGACTCTGTTCTAAACTTGGGTCCATGTCCATCGCAATTTGTGCCAACTGTTCCACAGCCTTAAAAAATTCTGCCAGTTGCTTCACCGTAAAATCCTTCACCTGCAACTCAACACTTTCCTCTTCATCGTTATCACCTTCAGTCTGAGTTAAATGCAGGTCATCCACACTTAATTCTGAACCCTGTGCAGGTTCAACCCACGGAAGGCTGCTGGACCAGACAACATCCCTGGTAGAGTGCTCAGAGGATGTGCAGACCAGCTAGCAGATGTTCTCACCGACATCTTCAACATCTCCCTGAGCAGCGCCACCATTCCAACATGCTTCAAGGCCACCACCATCGTCCCCGTGCCGAAGAAGTCTTCAGTGTCCTGCCTAAATGACTAACCATCCCGTTGCACTTACATCCATCATCATGAAGTGTTTCGAGAGGCTTGTCATGAGGCATATCAGGACCCTGCTGCCCCCCTCACTGGACGCCCTGCAGTTTGCGTACCGTCCCAACCACCCAACAGATGACACCATTGCCACCACCCTCCACCTGGCCTTAACCCACCCGGAAATAAAAAGACACATACGTTCGGATGCTGTACATAGACTTTAGTTCAGCATTCAACACAATCATCCCTCAGAAACTGATTGGAAAGCTGAGCCTACTGGGCCTGAACACCTCCCTCTGCAACTGGATCCTAGACTTCCTGACTGGGAGACCTCAGTCAGTCCGGATCGGGAGTAGCATCTCCAACACCATCACACTGAGCACGGGGGCTCCCCAGGGTTGCGTGCTCAGTCCACTGTTGTTCACTCTGCTGACCCACGATTGTGCTGCAACACACAGCTCGAACCATATCATCAAGTTCACCGATGACACGACCGTGGTGGGTCTCATCAGCAAGAACGACGAGTCAGCTTACAGAGAGGAGGTGCAGCGGCTAATGGACTGGTGCAGAGCCAACAACCAGTCTCTTAATGTGAACAAAACAAAAGAGATGGTTGTTGACTTCAGGAGGGCATGGAGCAACGACTCCCTGCTGAACATCGACGGCTCTTCGGTAGAGATCGTAAATTTCTCGGTGTTCACCTGACGGAGAATCTCACCTGGTCCCTCAACACCAGCTCCATAGCAAAGAAAGCCCAGCAGCATCTCTACTTTTTGCGAAGACTGAGGAAAGTCCATCTCCCACCCCCCATCCTCATCACATTCTACAGGGGTTGTATTGAGAGCATCCTGAGCAGCTGCATCACTGGCTGGTTCGGAAATAGCACCATCTTGGTTCGCAAGACCCTGCAGCGGATAGTGAGGTCAGCTGAGAAGATCATTGGGGTCTCTCTTCCCACCATCACAGACATTTACACTACACGCTGCATCCACAAAGGAAACAGCATTATGAAGGACCCCATGCACCCCTCATACAATCTCTTCTCCCTCCTGCTGTCTGGGAAAAGGCTCCAAAGCATTCAGGCTCTCACGACCAGACTATGTAACAGTTTCTTCCCCCAAGCTATCGGACTCCTCAATACCCGAAGCCTGGACTGACACCTTGCCCTACTGTCCTATTTATTATTTATTGTAATGCCTGCACTGTTTTTGTGTACTTTATGCAGTCCAATGTAGGTCTGTAGTCTAGTATAGCTTTCTCTGTGTTTTTTTTTATTACGTAGTTCAGTCTAGTTTTTTGTACTGTGTCATGTAAACCATGGTCCTGAAAAACGTTGTCTCATTTTTACTATGCACTGTACCAGCAGTTATGGTCAAAATGACAATAAAAGTTGACTTGACTTGACTTGACTTCATCATGAGAATCCAGGAGTTCTACCATGTCAGCAGTCTCGAGATCTGAGAATCCTTCCCCACCAATTTTATGACTCAGGGCCACACAATCCTGGACAGTTACAGTGAAGGCAGGAAACCCCTTGAGGGTGTGCACACACTCAGCCCAAATTGATTTCCACGCTCCATTGAGAGTGGAAGACCTGACCTCTTTCCAGGATTCATCAAAGTTGTTGATAGCACGTCTGATGTTGAAGGACTTCCACCATTCCCTCACCATTGTTAAACTCCCGGGATTTTCAAAATCGTCTGTTGCTTGCAGCATCTGAGAGATAGTTCGCCGTAAAAAAATATGCCTTGACTGTGGATATCACACCTTGGTTGAGTGGTTGAATTAGCGATGTTGTGTTAGGTGGCAGGAAACACACTGTTCTGTTAGGATGAATGCTGTCCAAATGGCTATGATGGGCTGGCGCATTGTCAAGCAACAAAAGAACTTTAAAGGCAAGATTCTGTTCCCAGCAGTAGCGTTCAGCCTCAACAGCAAAATGAACAGCAAACTAATCTTCAAAGATTTGACCAGTGACCCATGCTTTCTTGTTAGTTGCCCAGTGGACAGGAAGCATATTCTTACTCAAGCCCTTAAGAGCATGAGGGTTTAGTGAATGGTAAACTAAGACAGGATTCATCTTACAGTCTCCTTCGGCATTGGAACACATAAGCAAAGTCAATCTATCCTTTATTGCCTTGAAACCTGAGGCAGTTTTTTCATCCTTACTTATGTAAGTGCGTTTCGGCATACACTTCCAAAAAAACCTGGTCTCATCTGCATTAAACACCTGCTTTGGTGTGATGCCTAACTCAGCTATCATAGCCCGCAACTGCACAGGGTAGCGTTCAGCAGCTTTGTGGTCAGCATTAGCTTGCTCACCATGCACAGCTAAGTTGTGAAGCCTGTGACGATTAACAAACTTAGAAAACCATCCCCTACTAGCATTAAAGCTAACAATATCACTGGACACTTCCTCACTAGCCTCTGAACAAAGGCGACCATAAATTTCCAAAGCTTTCACAGGAAGATGTTTGGAACTAGGTGTTTTTTTCTTTGTTTCATGCTCAATGTACAAACTCAACATTTTCTCCATTTTTGTCATAATCAGGTTACGCATTTTGGTAACAATCTTTGAAGACACTTGTGATGAATCAATCACTGCACTTTTTATTTTCTCAGCATTTTTCTTTACATTTCTGATCATGGATTCACCCAGGCTGAAGTAGCGTCCCAGAGCTGTGTTATCTTCACCTGACACTGCCCTGTTTATAATTTCCAACTTTTTTCAAGTGTTAAAGTGGTTTTTTGCTACTTGGCTGATGGCCCAGGACTTGACATTGGACACTTAGGAGGCATAGTTAAATATTTCAAGTACAAAATCACTTGCACCGTAGGTAAAAACAACAGAAGTTTAAGAGCGCAAGATCACACATCCACACGTTGCCAAAACCAATGCGAGACTGGCGGGAGTGAGATTGAGGCGTGCACACATGACTTGTATTGGCAGGAAAGCGGTGCTTCTCGCATAACTGTGAGTTTTGGATGCATATAAGGAGAAGTTGGTAGAAATAGGTTCCTCACATAACTGTGAATCCGCATTGTCTGAAGACGCATATAATGAGGATAGGGTGTACCATGAAGTGGTAGCCTTGTTTGTGTACAAAATAACCTCTACTCTTTAGGATGTTGAGTAAACTTACTGAATGAAATCTGGCCAGGGACCCGTTACCAAGTAGCAAGTGGTGTGTTGGCAATTACAACTTGATACATTCTTACAGCATCAATGTTCATAAGAGCACTACACCACACTCTGCACATAGATTCTTCACAGACCCCCATATTCTACCTATTGAACTTTCAATATATGAGCACAATCTTTGACCAATTGATGAAAAAGACATTTGAAGATGATAGACCTGGCACAAAATTCATGGCCTACAAGACAGTAATGATTTCTGTCCTTCTGAGAGCTGAACTACATACAGCAGGCATCTCATGGCACCGGAAAAATATCACAAACGTTACCTTTGCAAAATCCTTCAAGTTCACTAGAAAGACAAGCAAACCAGCACCAGTACCCTCTCCCAGGGCAAGGTATCCAGTATTGAGCAATAAAGGTGCTCAATTGACTATACTGGTAGGCTATGTCATCTGCTTCTGTGTGGGAACATAATTCACCACCGGAGTTCTTAGAAACAGAACCCAATCAAGGCTTGGAGAGGACCCACATGTGGAATTAATGATGTCCATTGCTTTAACTTCCTCACTCTTTTGTCCCTAAAATACCTTCTGATCTTGAAATGTTTCTGTGCCTGCTACTGTGAAGGCAGATAATTATCTGCCATTTCTTTA
Source organism: Hemitrygon akajei (assembly GCF_048418815.1). Classification (NCBI taxonomy): domain Eukaryota; kingdom Metazoa; phylum Chordata; class Chondrichthyes; order Myliobatiformes; family Dasyatidae; genus Hemitrygon; species Hemitrygon akajei. The sequence goes on from NC_133146.1 coordinate 38,594,120, forward strand.
TTCCCTATTACCAATTTCCCTGAACAATATTTACACTGAATTATATTTTCCCCATCAGTTTTTAAACCACCCTCTGCTTGCTTCTTTAATTCCCTCAGTCCTCAGGACGTTACTTTTACAAATTTATAAGACTACTTTTGATCTAATGCCATCCCTAGTTTCTTTACTTGGTTATAAATAGTTCACTTTTCCTGTGGTCTTTATTTCTCAATTGAATATACAGTAGATTCATGAATCTCAAAGCTATTTCAATTTTACCAATATATGGTAGTTCCCAATTTAGAGATAGAGCAAAAACGCAGGGCCCATTTACCAGAAGCAAAATCCAATTTGAAGGCAATTTTCCAATCATTATCTTAAAGCTATTTGCAATGCACAAATTGCCTGCTGTGTTTCATTTCTGTCTACAATGAATACATTTGATATGTTCTTAAAAGTAACGACTGTAATATGCTTTGATGTTGTAAAAGGGATTAAACATGCTACTCTTTTGGTAAAAAAAAAGCAGTTAAGTAGCCAGAATTCAGAGGACCCATAATTCTACTACTTTGAATGCTGTTCCATTTGGGGCTGGTTACATTAGCTCAGATAAGGCATTAACCTGGAATATGTTTAATTTGTAATGCTGTATATCGTAACTCACACAGCATTTAAGCAGGACCGTTCAACAAATCTCCTCTGTATAATAAGGCTAATTACAATGCTGTTGTGTCAAGATCTCAAAACATTCTTTCTAAAATTTCATGAATACCTACCAATAAATATTGTTCAACTAGACTTTTGGTCATGGAAATGATCGAAGCTATCATTAGGGAAGAAATAGCAAGCCATCTGGAAAGAGTGGTTTTATTAGGTGGGCACAGCATGGATTCATGAAGGGCAGTTTCTGATGACAAACTTACTGGAGATCTTTGAGAACATAATGAGTGTAGTAGACAGAGGAAAACTGCTGGATGTTATATATTTGGATTTCCAGAAGGCATTGGATAAAGTGCCATATAAAAGACTTATAAGATAAGGACGCATGGATTTGTGGGTAATATATTACCATGGATAGAAGATTGGTTAACCAATAGAAGGCAGAGAGGTGAGATAAATGAGTGTTTCTCTGGCTGGTAGTTAGTGGTAAGTGGAGTGGCACAAGGGTCTGTGCTGGACCTGTAACTATTCACAATATACAATAATAATTTGGAAGATAGGACTGAAAGTAAGTTTGTTGATGGCATTAAATTGAGTGGAGAAAACAAATAGTGCAGAGGATGCAGAGTCTGCAGAGAAATGTAGATAGGTTAAGTGAGTGGGCAAAAGTCTGACAGGTGGAGTACAAAGCTGGTAAATGCAAAGTCATCAACTTTAGAAGAAAAAATAGAGATCAGATTATTAGTTAAATGGTAATAGATTGCAGCATGGTGTTGTGCAAAGGGATTTGGGTGTCTTTATGCATAAATTGGAAAAGATTCTTGGTTATCAAAAAGGCAAATGGAATATTGCTCTCAGTGCTAGAGGGATTGAATATAAGAGTCGTTAGGTTATGCTGCAACCGTAAAGGATACTGGTAAGGCCACATCTGGAGTATTGTGTGCAATTCTGGGCTTCTTACTTGAGGAATAATATGCTGCCTATGGAAGTGGTACAGAGGAGTTTTGCCACATGGATTCCAAAAATGATGGGGTTATCTATGAGGAAAGATTGTGTTGCCTGGGACTATAAGAGCATAAGACATACAAGCAGAATTAGGCCATTGCATCATGGCTGATCCAATTTTCCTCTCAGCTTCAATTTCCTGCCTTCTCCCAGTATCACTTCATGCCTTGACCACTCAAAGAGTCTATCAAACTCTACCTTAAATATATATAAAGGCTTCCACAACTGCCTGAGGCAGGGAATTGCATAGATTCACCACTCCTGGCTAAAGAAATTTCTCCTCATCTCTGTTCTAAAAGGACACCCCTCTATTCTGAGGCTGTATCCTCTGGTCTAAGACTCTCCCACCATAGGAAACATCCTCTCCACATTCACTCAAGGCCTTTCACCATTTGATAGGTTTCAATGAGGTCACCCCTCATTCTTCTGAATTTTAGTGAATACAGGCACAGAACCATCAAACACTCTTCATATGACAAGCCATTCAATTCTGGAATCATTTTTGTAAACCTCCTTTGAACCCTCTCCAGTTTCAGCACATCCTTTCTAAGATAAGGGGCCCAAAACTTCTCACAATACTCCAAGTGAAGCCTCACCAGTGCTTTATAAAGTCTCAACATCATATCCTTGCTTTTATATTCTAGACCTTTTGAAATGAATGCTAACATTGCATTTGCCATCCTCACCACAGGCTCAACCTGCAAGTTAACCTTTAGGGAATCCTGCACATGGACTCCCAAGTCCCTTTACACCTAATCTTTTTGTATTTTCTCTCCAGTTAAAAAATAAAAAGCCCCTTCATTTTTCTACCGAACTACATAACCATACTCTCCCTAATACTGTATTCTATCTGACATTTCTTTACCCATTCTCCTAATATGTCCAATTCCCTCTGTAGCCACTTTAATTCCTCAAAACTAACTGCCCCTCCACATATTTTCATATCACCTGCAAACTTTGCAACAAAGCTATCAGTTCCATCATCCAAATCATTGACATACAATGCAAAAAGAATTGATCCCAACATAGACCCCTGTGGAACATGACTAGTCACTGCCAGTTAACCAGAAAAGGCTCCCTTTATTCCCACTCCTTGTCTCCTGCCAATCAGCCACTGCCTTATCCATGCAAGTATCTTTCCTGTAATATTATAGGTGCTTAACTTGTTAAGCAGCCTCATGTGTGTCACCTTGTCAAAGGCCTTCTGAAAATCCAAGTACACAACATTAACTGATTCTCCTTTGTCTATCCTGCTTGTTAATTCTTCAAACAATGCCAACAGATTTACCAGGCAAGATTTTCCCTTGAAGAAACAATGGCCTATTTTATTATGTGCCTCTAAGTACCCTGAGATCTCATCTTTAATAATCATCTCCAACATCTTCCCAACCACTGAGGTCAGACTAACTGTCCTATAGTTTTCTTTCTTCGCCTCTCTCCCTTCTTGAAGAATGGAATGATATTTGCAATTTTCCAGTGTCTGGAAACATTCCATAATCTAGTGATTCTTGAAAAATTATTACTAATGCCTCCACAATCACTTCAGCCACCTCTTTCAGAACCCTGGGGTGTACATCATCTGGCCCAGGTGACTTATCTACTTTCAGATCTTTCAGTTTCCCAAGAAAATTCTCTCTGGTTAGGGTAACTTCACACACTTCATGATCACTAACACCTGAAACTACCACAGTACTGCTCATGTCCTCCACAGTGAAGAAAGATGCAAAATACTTATTCAGTTCATCTGCCATTTCCTTGTCCCCCATTACTACTAATACTGTGTTGTTTTCCAGCAGTCCAATATCCACTCTCGGCTCTCTTTTACACTTTACGTATCTAAAGAAACTTTTGCTATCCTCTTTAATATTATTGGCTAGCTTACCTTTGTATTCCATCTTTACTTTCTTACTGACCTTTTTAGTTGCCTTCTGATGGTTTTTTAAAGCTTCCCAATCTTCTAACTTCCCACTAATTTTTGCTCTATTAGATGCCCTCTCTTTGGCTTTATGTTGGCTTTGATTTCTCTTGTTTGCCATGGTTGTGTCATCTTTCCTTTAGAGTACTTCTCCCTCTTGGTGATGCATTCCAGAAATTCCAGCCATTGCTGCTCTGCCATAATCCCTGGCAGTGTTTTCTTCCAATCATTTTTGGCCAACTCCTCTCTCATGCCTCTGTAATTCCCTTTGTACCACTTTAATACTGATACATCTGACTTTAGCTCCTCCTTCTCAAATTTCAGGGTGAATTTGATTATATTATGATCACTTGTCCTTAGAGGTTCTTTTACCTTAGGGACTATAGTGAATTATGTTCCATTGCACAACACCCAATCCAGAATAGCTGATAATTAGCGGGCTCAACCACAAGCTGCTCCAAAAAGTCATCTTGTAGACATTCCCCCTCTTGGAATTTAGCACCAACCTGATTTTCCCAATCTACCTGCATAAAGTCCCCCCATGTCTATGTAACTTTGTTCTTTTGGCATGCATTTTCTATCTGCCATTGAGATTCAGAGAAATAAATTTAGATGGAAATGGGGAGAATTTGCTTTTACCAGAAAGTGGAGAATCTATGGAATTCTTTGCCCAGGAAAGCAGTACAGGCTAGCTCATTTAATATATTTAATGGCAGTTAGATATAATGTTTGCATGGCAGGGGAATTAATCATTACAGTGAAAAGGTAGATAGATGGAGCTGAGTCCATGCCCAGATCGGACATGAGCTTATTGACTTGTGGAGTAGGCTCGATGAGCAAATAGTCTACTCTTGCTCCCATTTCTTAAGTGTTTATGTTTGCATTGTTCAGTGTGTGTCACCCAGGCTATAATCTCTGACCTAATGAAAATATAAATAACAAAGTAAACAACTGCTATTCATTCCAGAGCAAAATTATTTATTTGTGCTAAAACTTGGGAGCCTTTGTGTCATGTGGATATAACTCCCACAAAGCAATACATTACATTACATTATGGATACAGGTCAGCACCACAGCCTGATCTCCCAATCCTCCATCTAATCAAAGTTCAAAGTACATTTATCATCGAAGTATGTCTACTATGTACAACCTTGAGATTTGTCTCCTTGTTTTGTAGATTTACAATTCCACAAAAGTGTCAAAAGAAACACTGGCATGGGTTCCCTATGGTGCCAGTATCCTTCGGATACAGACCTGTTTTACAGCTAGGTGATTTAACATCATGTCAGCAAAGAAAATGTGATGGTGTGTAATGCATATTATCAGACACTGCACTGAGGGTCTCCTTCTGTAATGTCCCAGGGCTGGATGATTGACTTTTGACAACTACAATCCTCTTCTTCTGGGAGTGGTACTAGCCACAGATAGGATGTTGTCTGGTCAGATAGCCTATGTTGTTCTTTAATATCACATGCAATTCATTAAGTTGGCTTGAAAGTGCTATTTGTGATGAAGATCACAGAAGGAAGCAAAGATTGGTCATTAATTCAATGCTTACACAAAACATTTTTGCAACTCCTAGGCTAGACCCCATCAGTGTGAGAATGGGAATGTTCATGGAGATCCCTCTTCCCATTTGCTGTTTAATTTTCCACTCTATTCAGAACCAGAAGTGTAAGATGACAGAAGCTTGATCTGATCCACTTGTTATAAAATATAATTAGTCAAGTGGATATTTGTACCAAGACATAAACTCTTCTTTAATTTATGTTTGTGAAAGGAGTGTTTTATTTTGTCAGAAATAGAAGAGGATCATTCTTGTCAAAGCAGCAGGTAAGAGTATATTTTAACATTATTTATGCAACTACATCATGTACTTGGGGAAAAAAATTGATAGATACTTCATTGATCCAAAAGGAAATTACTGCGTCACAGTAGTATTACAACAGCACATATATAGAAATATTAGGAGAGAAGTAAGATAAAATAAGAAATAACTTACCTCAAACAGTCTAACAGGAGGAAGTCATCACTTCCTCGGCTATAGGTTGACTCAATATGGAGCCTAATGGCCGAGGGTAAGAATGACCTCATATAGCGCTCTTTGGAGCGGCGCAGCTGTCTTAGCCTATTACTAAAAGTGCTCCTCTGTTCAGCCAAGGTGGCATGCAGAGGGTGAGAAACATTGTGCAGAACTACCAGGATTTTTCGCAGGGTCCTTTGTTATACCACAGCCTCCAGTGTGTCCAGTTTGACTCCTATAACAGAGCCAGCCTTTTTAACCAGTTTATTGAGCCTGTTGCTCCAACACACCACCGCACAATGATTGAATCTTCTGAGGGCAGTACAGTTTTAAAACAATAATTAAAAGAATCAATTAGACAGGAAAACACTTAATATCTTATGTCTTGAGGTTTGAGCTTACATTGATATTTTGAGGATATCTTCAACAGGCTGTGCCTCAAGTAGGCAACATTCCTCACTAAAGATCCTCACCATCTGAGGCATGTCTTCTTCTCATTATTGCCATTGGGAAGGAGGTCCAGGAGCTTGAACACAGACACTCAACAATTTGGGAACAACTTCTTCCCTTCACCATCAGATTTCTGAAAGGTCCATAAACTCATCATTCCTTTAACTTTGCACAATTTATTTATTTTCTAATTTATAATAAGTCTTTACACTGTACAAATTTCACATCAAACAAAGTGATAATAAATCTGATTCTGATTTTGGCTGCGCAATAACTGTTTAGATTTTTACTATCAACACAGTTCGCTGTTTAGGAAGTGCTACAGATAAAAATTTAACTTGTGGTCACTTCATTAAATCAAAAATGTCATTAAATCAAGAATGTCAGCAAATGGAATGTTTTCATACCAGATTTTCCTCTTAATATCCCAGGTCATTTTTAATAGTAGCTATTAAATATTTAAGCAGTGCTCACAAAATTGTTTAAAATCCAAGTATTGTCAGTTTCAAACTTCAGAAATATTTGCAAGTTATCTGCCCTAATGGATGAACTGTTATTGTAACCAACTCTAATGAGCAGTTTAAATGTTGCTTGCTCACCTCTCCGATGTCTGCTTTTCTTTCTACAGCAGGAAAATTCCAAATGCAGTTCAGCAATCACTTGGAATCTGAAGGTAAATCTCAAACTTACATTTTATCCCTACACAACATACCAGCACCACATCTCCTTAATATAACCCCATACCCCATCCTGATCTCATTCCTTACTCTTCCAAGATCCAGGCCTTATTTTCTGAATCTACAAACCCCTAGCCTTCCAAAGCCCTGATTCTCCCACATTCCCAAACACTAATGTATTGGTCAGCACCCTGCATCTCCAACACATAGTTCTCTTGAGGTCATGAAGCTAATCTATTCTATTAGCTTCATGACCTCATCTATCTAATTCTATTCAATGGTCAATTGATCATCTCTGAGCCCTGACTCACATAATTCCTTTAGACCCACTGATGGAAGCTCCAGTATTCACTGTTCCCGTACTCTTGCCACTTATCTGACCATAACCCAAGGCCTTAATCCCTCTGGATGATTCCCTTACATCAGTACTCCTGGCCGTGCTGCTGTGCGTATTCTAACTTGCTTACTGACTTGATCCTATGCACAAATCCTGGGCCTGTGCAGACTGGCCCCATCTGCCATCCCACAAGTGCAGCCTGGGTCATATTTTCCACCACAGTGCTTTTTCAGAGGTACTCAATCTCAAGCATTGCTGAAATTTGCAATCGAGGTCCACAAATGAAATAGTCAATAAAGTCGTGAGCATCAAATGTGCCCTGGAATTTCTAACCCATTTCTTCTGTATTTAAGTTTGGCTTGTGATGCATACCCACTTGTGAAACTGCTTGTTAGTCATTTCTGCCAGATTCCCAAATCTAATGTCTCTTTTAAAAAAAGGTTAAAAAAAAGCTTAATTACACTTTAATCAAAAGCACCATTGTGTAAAGTGTACCCAAAGGTATATCATCCAAGCTCACAATGAAACTGGAGATTCATTACCACAAAACTCCGTAACATTTGAGAACTAACATTGTGATGCACACTTGGGAGAATGCCACTGAAGAAAGTCTTGTGAAATCTAAAAATAACTGAATCCTTCAAAGCTTTGTAAACCATTTGCAGCCCAAAATCCCAAGGCTTCATCCTACTTGAGCAAAGAGCAAAGGAGAGACTATCAATGCTAGAGACAAAGTCAAAACAGCAGTTAGGGAAGCCCTTAACTGAGATTCCATTCTTGATATAAGTATCCTTAATTTTACCCACAGCAGATATCGCACTCAAGCTCCCTCCAGATAGGCAAGAATTTGTGAAGATGGTAATGGCAACTGGTGAGAGTTAGGGTTAAGGTTTCAACAGTGGATAACTTTCCTACTGAAGTTCTAAAAGTTGATGTAGTAGAGCTTCTTACACTAATATATACCTTCATTGTCCTCATCTATAAAGAAAAAGGCAAGCAGGGACAACATAATCAGAACCATCTTCTGTCACGTGGACACACTGGTCATGACCTTGACAGTGAATTCATATCAGATTCAATCTCAATAGATTTCTGTCATGACCCTACATTGATATCAATCTCAATTCTTTTCACCTCTACTAAGCTTCTCACTGGAGACTAACTAATCTAAGGAGAAATAGGAATCCACTTGACCTATTTCAACTGCATGTCAGAAAAATGGTTATCCGAACTTCAATTATCAAGCTGTAATATACGGTTGAGTCTTGCAAATGTGTGTGCTTGAAGGCAGAGTTTTGTGACACTGCTGACTTCTTCATGGAAGCATATGAGAAAATGGGCCTTACACTCAACATCCACACAATGAAGGTCATCTGCCTATTGCAGAATACCACCCCTGGACAACATTAACCACCCTCTATACATTGGGAGCTACCTCTCAGTGAGGGCATGTACCAAATGACAAAATTACCTATCATTTTCAGTCTTTGGTTGGCTAAAGAATGCAACATTGGAAGATCAGGACTTCAAATGCATAACATGGTATTTAAGGTCATAGATTACCACAGCAGAGTTCTCAGTGGAAAGATAAGTGCAGCCTCAGCAAAATTCTCCAAAACCACAGGCAGGATACGTCAAACAACATGAATGTTCTCCAAGGTCATATCATTCACATGCCGAGTCCAGACCTCTGAAAGAGGCAATCCACTCAGAGGCATGATGTTCAAATTCGTCAAAAGCTGTAATAAACTCATGGGAGTTCTTGGCTATGGCCACTCAGAATGGTGAAGTAGATAACACAAATACCATTGTCAAGAGCAGTAATGCAATGAAAATGATGGAAGGAACTCACTACTTCCAAAATATACCCATTCCCTGCATCAGACAGCTTCTTTTCTACACATGGCAGAGTCTACAGATCTCACTTCGGCTTCATCAGTTCTGAACCTACAAAGCTGGAAAGAAAGTTATCTTTACCCCCTACGGACCTAAAGATTTCACTATAGTCTATACCCCATGGCTCACCTTATCTCTTATTCTACCACTGATGCCATTCAAGCGGACTAACCCTCTTTCAACAAGGAGTGTAGAAGAGATTCCAGGAGGAGTTCAGGTGCACCCAAAAATAAGATGCAAATCTGGTAAAGCAATATCATTTCATGCTGTTCAGATGCAGCATGAGGCGAGCCATTCTGCATCCAACTGATTGAATCCAAACTCTGGTGTCCTACATATTTAAGTCATGAATAATAGAGGAAAACTAAAGATATAATAGGAGGAGGCTGCTCCATGATCATTCATCACCTATTGACAGTGGAACCGATCAAAGGACAAAGGCAAATGAGTTGACATATTAAATGCAAGGCCAATAGTCTATAGCAATCCTTTTCTAAGAATGTACATTGGAGGCCTCCTTCAGAGTGTGCTGGGATGGTGTTGTCAACCACACACTGAAGATCTATGATGGTGGTGCGCTGACCTTGTTCCTGGCCTTGAACTGGTTGAGGTGCCTCGGCATATAGAGCCCTGGGTCTAATTTAGAATATAAAAATGACACAGGTCCTAAATCAGCCACCACCCAACCAGCCATCCATAAAAGTTAACAATATCACCCTTGAAAATGTAGACCACCTTAGCAGCATTCTCTCCTCAAAAGCAGACATCCTCAGAGATCAGTTACAGCCTGAGTAGTACTAGTGGAGCTTATGCAAGATTAAAGAAATGAGTCTTTAAAGACCTAAAAGTCCACACAACACTTTTGGTCTATAGAGCAGTTGTCCTTCCTACATTACTATATGGAGCTGAATCATGGACCATCTACAGTAGGCACCTGAAAGCCCTGGAACAAAGAACACTATGAAAGATTTTGATGATCAGCTGAAAGGACAGATGCACTAACCCCAGTGTACTAGAGGAGGCCAACATGAACACTGTTTCCAATCACAATAAAGCAATACTAGCTCTGATGGATGGGTCATGTCATTTGGATGCCTAACTCACATCTCCCTGGACAGATCCTTCACTCCCAAATGAAGGAAGGTCAGCAAGCCCCTGGTGGGCAAAGGAAATGCTTCAAATATAACATCAAAATCAACCTGCAGAAACTCAACATGACATCTAAAAACTGGGAAGACATCACACTCAAAAGATGCACTTGGAGGAAATCTGTTCCAGAGGGAACAGTGCTACATGAGAACACCTCCGTCGTGCCACAGAGAACAAACAATAGCTGCAAAAGGAGAGAATATGAGAGCAAAAACCCACTCACTAACTACAGCTACTATCTACTCGTGTCCACCCAGTAGTAGAATATATGGTTCCCACATCAGCTTCTAAAGCCATCTGAAGACCCACCAATAGACACTCCTAGGAGAACATCTTACCTGACTTGAGTGATTGCACTTCTATTAGGACTGTAAGATATAGGACAGGTGAACTCTGCAAATATTTAGAATAGGAGAATATAACCTCCCTGAATTTGCATTCTATTGCCTCTATCTCAAAGTCCTATATACTTTACTAACATCTTTCAAACAGATCCTCACACTTTCAAGGACAAACACACAGAAGTACCTAGATCTATTTATTCCACACACCTTCTAGACTATGTTGTTATCAAAGAATATCACTTAATTTGAGCCAGACCAGCGATTCAGTAGGATTATAGTTGGTCCTGTGCTGGACTATTCACTGCCGTACCCAATCTCCACTTCTACCAACCTGAGCTATTACTTTCAGAGCTCACAATTTGGCCTCTCCTATGTCAGCAAGACCAAGCATAGACTGGAAAATCAATTTGCAGAGTATCTGCACTCTGTCTGCAATAGTCATCCTGAATTCTGGTTGCATGTCACTTCAACTCCCCTTCCCACTCCCACAACAACCTGTCCATCCACAACCTTTCTCATTGCCATGGTGAGACCAAATGCGAACTAGAAAAACAGTACCTCATATTCCCCTTGGGTAGCCTACAACCCAATACTCTGAGCACTGAAATTTCCAATTTCAAATATCTTCTACCTCATTTTTTTGATGGACAGAGAACTTTTCCATTGAGTGTTCAGCAATCTCTCTCTATCTCCCTTCATGAGAAACATCTTTTCAAAGAAATTAATACAATGAATTTATCAAAACTGACCAAAGCAATTATATCATTCAAGCAGTCCCTCAAATAAGGCCTCCCTAAAGCAATAGACAATCTCAGGGAGACATCCTCTTAGCAATAATGTCCATAGTAATTACGTTGTTAATTGCTTGTTGTACTTACATGTTTACATGCAGAGCCTCAGGAATCAACACAAGATCACATTTACTAATTTCTTTCAATTAAGGAGGTATTCTTTGCATTGTAGTCTAACAAGTTAAAAACTTAACATTTTCCCTAACAGCTCCTTGTTCACTCTCTGAAACTATATTCCTTTGCAGGATCTTTGCATCCTCATCAATTTACTTACCCACATCCCACTCCTACTTGTTTTAATAATAAATATATTACATTCTGTCCTCTCATCTTCAGTTACTATAAATTGTGAATAGCTGAAGACCCAGAACAGCTCTCTGTAGCAGCCCATTAGTAGCTGTTCCATGAGCTGAAAATGCTCCTTTGGTTTTTACTGCATTTTCTATACTTGGTCAAATTCTCTATCCAAGCTGCATCCAATGTTAACTCTAATCTTGAAGTCCTGTATTTGTGCAACAAACTGGCATATGGTACCTCATGAAAAGCCTTTGGTTTATCCTCTGTTTCTCCGTTATCTACCTTATTAATTACATCCTCAGAAAACTCTACATTAAGTTTATCAAACGTAATTTGTGCTCCTTGAAACAATGCAGACTCTGCCTAATCATAACACGATTTTCCAGATATTGGGTTACCATGTTTCTAATAATGGATTCCAAGATTTTGCTAACAATAAATGTCATCTAACTGGCTTAGGGTTACCTTTCTTTTCTCACTCTCCTCTATTTGTAAATTGGCATTACATTTGTTATTTTTCAATCTGTTGGGATATATCCAGAATGTAAGGAATTTAGTAAGATGATTACTGAAGCATCTTGTTCTTTCTGGAGCCACTTCTTTTAAAACACTGGAATACTGTACATATTCCAAGCATGAGTTCAGCTCTTGTCCTAATTTCACCATTCTTTTCTCATTTAATGACACTAATTAATTAAGTTCTTCACCATCTTTAGATTCTTGATTCTCATCCCTTTCTGCTTTGAGGATGACCCTTTACAGAAGTCAGCTTCACATTATTAATTTCATTCCACATGACCTTAAGAAATGACCAACAGAACTGGCTGCTACAAAGACTTAATATCCAGCAACTCCAGTAATACTGAAGCTCTTGTTCCCAAACTTCCTGCAACTTCAGTAAAAATGTTCAATGTGGCTACACCTACCCAACAATGTGGAAAGTTGTCAAGGTATGCCCTTTCTGAGAATGGAGAATGAATTTAATCCATTTGCTCTAAGTCAGCCATATGAGCACATTGATGTTCAACTCTGGCTGCACCAAGACCAGCCACAGGATTGGACTTCACATTATACATATGATGCAGACATAGAGAGAACCAGATTATTCAGGTGAGACCAGAGTGACTGCCACAGAATTCAAAGCAGCGTTTGACCTAGTTAGTCGTGATAAAAGTGAAACCAGGCCGAATCAGATGGAAAGCTCTCCGTAGCTGGAGTTATCTAGCAATGAGGGAAGATGCCTGTAAATCTGTCAACTCAGTTATCTGAGAGTACTTTGTTTCAGGTGTTCCTCAGGGCAGTATTCTAAGCTCAACCATCACCAGTAATTTCATTAATGGCCTATTCACCATTATAACTCACTGATTGAGATAGTGGTAAGGACATATTAGCAAGACTATCTAAAGCAAATCAAGCTTTTGGTAGCCTCAATATAGTTCGGAAATCCACACCTCAAACTTAACACCAAAATCAGAATTCTTAAAAGCAATGCCCTAAGTGTGCTACTTTACGGAAGTGGATGTTGGAAGATAGAACCATAGAACACTACAGCACAGTACAGGCCCTTCAGCCCTCCATGTTGTGCTGACCCATATAATCCTTAAAAAAAAGTACTAAACCCACACTACCCCATAACCCTCCATTTTTCTTTCATCCATGTGCCTGTCCAAGAGGCTCTTAAATACTCCTAATGTTTTAGTCTCCACCACCATCCCTGGCAAGTCATTTCAGGCACTCACAACCCTCTGTGTAAAAAACTTACCCCTGATGTCTCCCCTAAATTTCCCTTCCTTAATTTTCTACATATGCCCTCTGGTGTTTGCCATTGGTGCCCTGGGAAACAGGTACTGACTATCCACCCTATCTATGCCTCTCATAATCATGTAAACCTCTATCAAGTCCCCTTTCATTCTTCTACACTCCAAAGGGAAAAGTCCCAGCTCTGCTAACCTTGCTTCATATGACTTCTTCTCCAAACCAGGCAACATCCTGGTAAATCTCCTCTGCACCCTCTCCATAGCTTCCACATCCTTCCTATAATGAGTTGACCGGAATTGAACACAATACTCTAAATGCGGTCTCACCAGAGATTTGTAGAGTTGCAACATGATCTCTCTACTCTCAAACTCAATCCCCCGTTAATGAAGCCTAGCATCCCATAGGCCTTCTTAACTACCCTATCAACCTGTGCAGCGACCTTGAGGGATGTATGGATTTGAACCCCAAGGTCCCTTTGTTCATGCACACTCTTAAGTAACTGACCATTAATCCTGTACTCAGCCTTCTGGTTTGTCCTTCCAAAATGCATCACCTCGCACTTGTCCAGATTGAACTCCATCTGCCATTTTTCTGCCCAACTCTGCAGCCTGTCTATATCCTCTTGTAACCTTCAACAACCTACAGTTCCATCCACAACTCCTCCAATCTTCGTGTCATCCGCAAACTTACTCACCCATCCTTCCACCTCTGCATCCAGGTCATTTATAAAAATCACAAATAGCAGGGGTTCCAGGACAGATCCCTGTGACACTCCACTAGTCACTGACCTCCAGGCACTTTCCTTCCACAACTACCCTCTGCTTTCTTCCTTTAAGCCAATTTTTTATCCAATCAGCCAAGGTTCCACTTATCCCATGCCTCATGACTTTCTGGATGAGTCTCTCATGAGGGACCTTGTCAAATGCTTTGCTGAAGTCCATGTAGACCACATCCACTGCCCTGCCCTCATCAATTTCTTTTGTTACCTCTTCAAGAAACTCAGTCAGGCTCATGAGGCACTATCTTCCCTTCACAAAGCCATGTTAACTATCCATGAGTAGACTATACTTCTCCAAATGCTCATATATCCTATCCTTAAGAATCCTTTCCAGTAGTTTGCATACCACCGACATAAGACTCACCGGTCTATAGTTCCCAGGTTGCTCCCTATTACCTTTATTAAACAAGGGAACTATATTTGCCATTCTCTGGCACTTCCCCTGCAGCCAAAGAGGATTCAAAGATCAGAGCTAATGCTCCTACGATCTCTTCGCTCAATTCCCACAACAACCTGTGGTGTATCATATCTGGCCCTGGGGATTTATCAATCTTAATGTTTTTATGAAGATCCAGCACTTCCTTCTTCCCTAATCTCCACATTGTCCAGCACACAGGCCTGCTCTACTTCAACCTCATCCTGATCAAGATCCTTTTCACTTGTGAATACTGAAGCAAAGTATGAAGATGATGAAAGACATCTGCAAGAAACTTGACACGTTCCAGACAAAATGTCTATGACGAATCAAGAAGATCTTCTGGCCTGAGAAAATCAGAAACCAAGACTTGCTTACATCTTGCAATATGGGATCAATCTCCGTTTGTTTGAAAAGAAGACGATGGAGATGGCTGGGCCATGTAATGAGAATGCTAAATGATCAAGTAGCAAAAGTAGCACTACGGTGGACGCCACAGGGAAAGCGAAGTAGGGACAGGCCCAAAATGACGTGGTGAAGATCTGTGGAAGCAGAACTGAAAGTAGGCATGAACTGGGTAACGGTGAGCAGCAGAGCGAAAGACCGGCAGAAATGGAAGACCCTTGTGGAGGCCCCATGTGCCATCTAGGCACTAAGGATTCAGATGACAATGACGACGACCATGATAAGGGAGAAGTGAGGATCTTTGCTAATAGTTGTAAGATGTTCAATTCATCCTGAGGTGTTGGAGCAGTCTGCACTGGGTGAACTGAGATCCAGAAAATATTGAAGCATAGCTTACTTAGTGGCAAGTTAGACCAGACAAGAACAACCAGACAATGATCATCTTCTTCGAGAAAGTCGAGCCAGTTTCCTTTGATGTTCAGCATTGTTTCTATTGACAGATCCTACATCAGCTATATCCTGGGCATCACCATCCACTGTGTGTCAAAGTATTGTTGTGATGCATCTAGTGTGGTAGTGTAGTGGGTAGTGCTTGTCCCTCTCACTTTCAGCTTCCAACGCTGGCTAGCACTCTCGCGAAAAGGAGAGCTGAATGCACAAGTTTCTCCCAGCCAGAACATAGCCTCTCCAAAACCAAGCCTCATGTAGTGCCTCCTCGCTGGCAACACACAGAAACTGAACATCGTTTAGATCCAGGCTGAACTATGGAGGACAGAAGGTGGTCTGGCCATGTACACATAGCACTCAAGCCCACCAGCGTGTGGGCATGCCCTGATGCTCATTAACCCAGTTATGGGTAAATAGCCCCAGTGCCTTGTGGGCAGCCTCAGGAGAAACAAAGTCTACAAGAGTGAACCCAGACGGAAACTCCAGAGTGGAACCCCTATGATGGCTGGACATCACTGAACATTCTTCCGGCCGCTCCAACAGCCAAACTGGTGCCAAACATATTCCTTTGTAAGCTTTTCTTTGGACTACACTGGTGAGGCCGAGAGGGGCAATCTTGACCACTGGGCATTCCAGGATCTCCATTGTCCTTCGAGACAGATGGATGCCATCATCACCATCCATTAGAAACAGAGCAGGATCAGTCACATAAATACTTTGGCTATAAGAGCAAATCAGATGATGGGTATCAATCAACAAAACAACAGACACTCGCAACAACACTCCATTGTGTAAACTGCAGAGCATTAAAGGTTTTGGTTTCCTGATAAGCTAATTCTATTCACATAAAACACGATTGTTAGGACATAGTATGAGTTATCTATAATAAGTCCATATTCGGAGCTGTTTACTCCAAGAAATTCAATACATTCTCACTGACTAACATGTTATTTGAAGGAACCCCCAGTCCAGATGAAAGGTCTCAACCCGAAAGATTGGCTATCCCTCTCCCTCCATGGCTGCTGCCTGATCTGCTAAGTTTTAGTAACTAATATTCATTCCCTGTGGTTCATGTTCTCATCAACCCCCATTGTTTCTCACAAACATGAACTGGTAAACTCAATCACTATACGAGGGAGCTCATTCTATTATATTTTCTACCCACCGATTTGGTTTCGCCTTCTAACAAATGCAGGGGATTTCTACACCAGGATTATTTATGTCCATTCTGCAATTTTAACATGAATGTTCATAATTGAGTAATTTTAAAATAGTAAAGTAAAACTGATATCTCATTTTAACAAGATTCATCAACATCATTACATGCCATGTCTTCTGACCATGATTGTTCTAGGCAAATTTTTCCCCAGCAGTGGTTTGCAATTGCCTTCTTCTGGGCAGTGTCTTTTGAAGATGGGTGACCCCAGCCATTATCAATGCTCTCTGAGATCATCTGCCTGGTGTCAGTGGTCACATATCTAGGACTTGTGATAAAAGTACAAGATTAAAGTACTAATTTAATTAGTTAATAAGCTAATATACAGCATAATGTTTTGTGTGGTAGAAATGACTGATTTCACCTAGAAATCAAGTTAGAGTAGAAAGTGGTCTCTGGTCTTTGCAATAAATGTGCATAAGTAATCCCACCCCCCCACCCCCCAAATTATCCTTACAAAATACCTCTGGCAAAATAGTCAGGAATGTTTGATTTCTTTCATGAAAATGATATCAAACACTGATGTGTGTATAAACAGAGAGAGCTTTGCAAACTTTTTTGAAAGATAGCACCCTTTGGAGAATCTGGTACCAAATAGCATTTCCAAAAACAAAACTGAATTCATTTATGGCAAACGTGAAGAATATATTTTATCCTTTTATGACAATGCAATTCTGCTAAACTAAAAACAGAACAACTGCAGAAGCTTAGTATCGGAACTGAAATTTGACACAGTAATTTAATCAAAAGAAACTATGTCTAAAAATTCCAATTAAGCAAAAGAGATCACCTGCAAAAATAATTGGCAGCTTAAATCACTGCAGTATGAGATAATCATGCTACTCAAGAAAATTCACCAGAGGAAAAATATTTTGCATTCAATGTGACCACTGGCGAAAAATCAACTTGGTGAACTCTGCTTGAAAAATACAGACACTGCAGACATCAGTTACAAATAAGACTATTTGCTAATCTGTATTACTTACGCATCAACAAAATTGTAGATTGGGAAGAGGCTCAGGTTCTTGGCAAATATGTTTCATTCAGAAAACTAGACTTACTCTCATTTTATCACTTTAAGTTTTAACGGAATCAATTAATAGAAACTATTTAGAATATTTACACACTACACAAAAGTACAGCCAACATCTTGTGTTTTTATACAGACCAAAAGTATAATTTTTAACAATAGCTGATTCTCCTAAAACTATGATTACCTGGACTGCTTCATCCCTTGTGCTTGATTAAAAAGTTGCCTATGCTGTATTGTACTCAGAAAATTATTTTACATGCTGTACCTTCTTGTACATGGTTTGCTGTAGTATGAGAAATCAAGCAAGCGCAGCATATCTCTGGCTGAAAACATCTGCAAACAATCAATTACAGCTGAGCTGTCCAAACAGCCCTCCCTCATTCCCTCCAATAATTAAACTATTTGCTTTTAGATTTTACATGGAAAAATAACTTTTATTAAGCCATAAACAAAATAAATTTATGAATACATCACAAACAAGTTTTTCCAAACACAATATTTAAAAACAAAGGGAAGCATACAACCACAAAATTAAATAATGGAAGTTCCAAGTATACATCCTAAAACAATGGGCCTTTCACGTAACCTTTATGGTGAAGGTTCAGGACCATAACTGTATATCCATGAGAAACAATTCGGAAAGTGTTCCACCAGATAAGTGGGAATGAGGGATGCAGAGAGTGGAGAGAAATAAAGCTAAACTGTCTGATTTGGAAGGACTTTTGTAAGGATAAGCTCAAGTCCAACTTTACAAACTGTAGCAGCTTTTCCAACTGAACTGAGAGAGAGGTCAGTGCATCAGTTTGCTCCTGAACTTATTCCATCTGGAACATTGACAGAAGAAGGAATAAAACACGGAAATTGAAAAGAATATTCAGAGTTGGTTGGGAGGATGTGGCGGGGGGTGGGGAAATAGGTGTGTAGGTGGGAGGAAGTTGGAAACAGAAGACATTAAAATATTAGAACCTTTTAAAAACACTCAATTACTTGCTTTTCACCAGTAAATACAGAGATGAAATGAATATATTCAAGTAGATAATTACCTTAATTAATACTTTTGAATCAAAGAACTAATATTGTTTACTGCAGCCTATCTAGGCAGGAATATGAATTCAGACAATGCAGACCCATCATGATGTCTGTTTTTAGAAGGAACTTTTCCTTCAGCAATATATTAAAGTTACAGTACTAAAATCCCTTAAATAAAGAGTGAACTTTGTTTTGAACATGTCATCCTGTTCTTCACCTAACTGTACTGGTAGTCTTCTGATACCACCCCCCCCCCCCCCAAAAACACTGCTTAGCCCACAGTTTACAAGCTTATTCTGAACACTGTACAAATTCCAAACTTATACAGGCACATCCAGATCAGATTAATCAGTATATTACAACCAGTTAGAGAAAAGAAAGGACATCATCAGGACATCTCTTAGTCCTTCACAACCTATGAATTACTTTGAAGTGCAGCCAAAATTATGAAGACTAACAGAACAGCAATTTTACTCGTTGTAAGGCCTCTAAAACAAAACACAAGATCAATGATCAGTTGTCGGTTTTGGTGATGTTGTTTGAGGCAGAAATGTTGGCTAGGACAAAGAGAGAACTCCTTGTTCTTCAGAGCTTTGGAATCTTATACATTTAGTGAAGAGACTAGCTTTGAGATCTAATCAGTACAGTTAAGCTTTCAATTTTTGAATATAAATGAAAAAGATAACAGTTTCCTCAGATAGGAAATCTGAAAGCATAAACTGTGCCTTCTTTATCCAAACACCAGAGTTCTAATACAGATGAATTTTAAAGAAATAAATCACTCTATAGAACAAAGCATGTTGTTATCATAGTAAGCCCACACTAAAATATTGAAACTGTCTAAGACAGCAGTTCACAACCTTTTTTATGTCATGGACCAATTCCATTAAGTAAGGGGTCAGTGGCCCCAGGTTGGGAAACACTGATCTAAGAGAACTACAACCAAATGCCTGAATGGAGGTCTTACTCTTTCCTCCCATAGAATCACTGAGTCTTTTCTCACCCCCAAACTCTCCTTCTAGCCTGCTATAAGTTTACACAATAGAGAATTCGAAATATGCAGCAAATTAGTAATGTGGATTAGGAGAAAAAAGATTTCGTGTTTTCCTAGTGTATATGACGAATAAACTCTTCTCAGGCTTCCAGCCAGGTACAGGTATCGACCATAACTGATGTTTTGATCACAAACTCTGCCACCTTCATCACGCATCATCCCTGATAAAGATGGCAGAGTTCTGTCATCGAAACATCAGTTATAATCAATACATGTACCCGGCTGAAAGCCTGAGAAGAGTTTATTCACTATACAGGAAGTTTTTTAAAAAAGAGCAATCTCAATAAAAAGCTTACTATCATTAATATCCTAAATGAGTTGCATCCATTCCAATCTGAGAAATAAAATGCTTCCTTTTTGAAGCTGAGAACACCATTGTATAATCCATGTAAACCATATTGATTTGAAATTAGAGAGCTTGTATGACAAGTCAGAATACATGTATCTAGTTCACCATGTAACAAAAACCGTATCTCCTATTTGAAGTGTTGACAGCTGGCAGTATCTGGATACAAATAAATATTAGTTTAATTATGCAAAAGAGTTAATCAAGGAAGATAAGTTGTTCTCTGGATTCTGAAATATGTCCAATGTTACGGAGGACATTTGCCCATGGTGCTCTGACTTGGTCTAAACATTATACTGCACTCTTCGCAGATTCTCCTTAGCTGCCCTCAGTAGCTACTTTATTAGGCACACTTGCTCAGTAATGCAAATATCTATACAGCCATTCATGTGGCAACACCTCAAAGTATAACATTTGCTAATCAGCGTCTCTTTTACTTCTCTGAGAAGCCAGTTAGGGTGATACTTGGTTGTCTTTCACATCAACAGTGAGAATTACCAGCACCGGGAAAATTTCTCATGGGTAGAAATAAACGAAAATAAAATCATGACCACATTCCAAAGTGGTCATAAATCTGATCTGAATAAGTACAATTTTCTGTCTTAATCAAGTAAAATTTGCAGGTCTTACTGTATTGGACAATGAAGACAGAAAAAGAATGCTTCACAAATGTGTCAACAGTGACTTGCAGGCTTTATCAGTGAACTTTTAAAGAGAGTCTGGTTGAGAAATTTCTGCAGCAGCTTTGACCTCATATTCAGTTTTTGAAGGTGAAAGAGGGAACCACTGAATTTGTGGCATTATTTTGCATATCCTCAACTGAATTCCCTCATGAAATGACAAGGACACAAGACAAGAACAAAGCACAGCTTTGTATCATGCCATTCAAAATTTTGAATACGTCAGAAATGAAGCCACTGGAAAGCACCTGGCCAGATGTGGTTTGTGCAATGGACATGTGATTTACATGCATCATTAACTTGCAAGTTGCACACAATTCTATTCTGTATTCTAAGCAACTTTTCTGGATTTGCCTCAGAGCAAAATTCAATGCCCATGGTGCTCTGACTTGGTCTAAAAATTATATTCCACTTATAGCAGACTTTCTTTAGCTACACTCAGTGGCAACTTGGCACATCTGCTCATTAATGCAAATATCTAATCAGCCAATCATGTGGCAGCAACTCAATGCATAAAAGCATGCAGACATGGTCAAAAGGTTCAGTTGGTGTTCAGACCAAATATCCAGAGTGGGGAAGAAGTGACTACGTGATTTTGACTATGGAATGACTGTTGATGCCAGACAGGGTGGTTTGTGTATCTCAGAAACTGCTGATCCCCTGGGATTTTCATGCACAACAGTCTCTAGAGTTTACAGAGAATGATGCAAAAAAAACAAAAAAAAAGTCCAGTGAGTGGCAGTTCTGTGGGCGAAAATCCTTTGCCAATGAGAAAGGTCAGAGGAGAATGGCCAGATTGGTTCAAGCTGACTGGGAGGTGACAGTAACTCAAATAACCACGCATTATAACAGTGGTGTACAGAGCGGCATCTCTGAATGCACAACACATTGAAGTGGGTAGGCTACAGCAGCAGAAGACCATGAACTTACAGAAATACACTCAATGACCACTTTACTAGGTACATCCTATATCTAATAAAGTGGCTACTGAGTGAATGTTTGCAATGAGCCCGTTCAGTAGAATGAGGGGGAGGATTTTAATATCCTGTACAGAGAAATAAATTCTAAGTGCACTTTGCTCCTTTTGCTGCTGAAAGGTGAAAAGAGCATTCTTGTAATCTTGTGGATTTACTCTTTCTCTAAAATTTGCTTCAAGGTGCTATAGAAAACCTTGTTAACCTACACACCTGCTAATTTGGTCAACACCTAGCCATAACTCCATTGTTTATGGCTATTATTGACCTTTTCTAAAGATCCCCTTTTACTTTTTCCCTGGATAGGTGATCTAGAGCACTCTTATGCATTTATGTATTTTAAGTAGACTGTCAATATGAAGGGTAGAAACTGTTCCTGAAGCTGTTGGCATGGGACCTAAGTGTCCTGTACGTCCTTCCTGGTGGCAGCAGAGAGAAGAGAGCATGGTCCAAAGATTCCTTCCACACCTTTGATGAAGGATGTGCCATCTGCTGATTTGACAGAACTGGATAATCTACAAAATGCTTTCACAGGTTCAAAACTTATTGTTGTTTTGTTTGTATCAATATGGTGCTTAACTTCTGCAGCCTTTGACCCCTGCACACAGCTGCCTCTTCGATGTACTAATGTATGCTACTAACATTTTTGCACTGAGACAATTACAGCTCCAACAAATAGAGTAACAAAGATACAAGTTGCACCATTTAATTCAAAAGTAAAGGAAGTGTGCTTTCAGAAAAATGGGCAAAACAAGTCTGGAATGGGGTGTAGTTGAAATGTGATGTTATTACATGTACAAAAATGATGAAATAGGATTGCAGGTGTGCACAGTGAGTCCATCCTTTATTTTAAAATAAACTAAACAAGTTGGGCCAGTGAAGACATGTATAAATGAATAAATGGTAAATTTTAAACAGGTATCAGTAAGACTAATTTAAATGCCAATAAATAATTAGAATGAATTGTGGCTGGAGGAACAGAGTCAAATCTTAGCTGTGCTCAAGGCAGCTCAGAAATGTTAATGTGAATTGACTGGGCACACAGGGCAAGCCCTCCCCACCATCTACAAGGAGCACTTCTATAAGAAAGCAGCAACCATCATCAAGGACTCCCACTATCCAGCTCATGCTTTCTTCTCTCTGCTGCCATCAGGAATGAAATACAGGATGCTGAGGTCCCATACCACCAGGTGCAGGAACAGTTATCACCCTTCAACAATCAGGCTCCGGAACAGGGGGATAACATCACTCAGCTCAACTCTGTACTGATTCCACAACCTATTGACTCGCTTTCAGGGACTCCACAACTCATGTTTTTGAGATCATTTATTTAATTATTTATTTCACATTTCTGTCCTTGCATGGTTTGTCTTCTTTTGCACTTGCCATTTATGTGTGCAGCTTTTCACTGATTCTGTTCTATTTCTTTGGTCTCCTGTGAATGCCTGCAAGGAGATGAATCTCTGGGCGGTATATGGTGACATAAATGCGTTGATAATAAATTAACTTTGAACTTTGATTTGCTCACAAAATTAAGATTACAGTCAGCCACAATCTTATAAAATGGCAGAGCAGGGCTAAGGGGCCAAATAACCTCCTTTTGCTCCTAATTCATAGGCCCACGTGACTGGTAATTGCTAAAAAAAAACCTAGGTGCTGCTTTTTTCCCCCCAAAAGAGAGGTAGTCAAAATACCTTTGGATTCCTGCCAAGATCAGGCCCGGTGAAAGAAGCATTCAAACATGAATGTCCACAGGAAGAGATGAGAGCACAGAACAGATTAACACACAGTGACAGATAGAAATGACTGATGGACTATCTGATAGAATTGCTGCTTACTTTTAGAGAGGCCTAGAAATGTTAGAGAAATGGAGATAAACTATAAGTCCTGATGCAAAATCAATACATTAGTGGATATTATCATTGTTATAATTTGTAAAACAAAAGTACTGGAAACACTCACCAGGTCAGGCTGCGTCAGAGGACAGAGAAACAGAGATAATGTCTCACATCAAGAAGTCTTGAGAATAAACATATAAGCTTTCTCACTTTTCCAGTTCTGATGAAGAATCTTGATCTGCAAGGTTGGTTCTCTCTCCCTCTCCACAGAATGCTGCCTGATTTGGTGAGTGCTTCAAATATTTTGCAGCTTTTGAGTGTCTGCAATTTTTTGCTGCAACAAACATCTTGCAACAAAAATTATTGTGCATTTGGACTTTTCAAGAATTGACTTTTTAAAACAGCTTCTGTAAATTTACGTTAACAGTAAATTGTCAGCAATTAACTTATTTGGAAGTTGCAGTGATTCAATTAAACTTACCCCAATTATTTCCTTTGGTACTGATACAGATGAATATCTAAGTTGTTTACTTGCTGAAAGCAGGTCTGATTGAAGAAACTTGGAATAACAGGAAGTTTCATGTAAACTATCAGCTGAAGCAAAAGTTTATGAAGTCCCTTTAACAAAGGGACACATTTTTTGTGATGGTCTATCCAGTAGTTAAATACAAGGCTACAGCCAGGCACTGATGGCAATTAGATACACGGCCAGAAGAGAGCATCAGTGCAATAAGGGTGTACAAGGGGAGCCAGACACCAGAGACTAGATGTGTGTAGCCAGGGATGAACAGTGTAGCCAGAGACATGGATTGGGATTGTAGTTAAATAAAAGGCTGGAAACAGGGCCTGTTAGGCATGCAACTGGATTGAAACTCAGGGATGCAGTTAGGTGTGCAGGCAGAACCAGGGACTGGGAGTACTATCCACAACACAGCTAGACTCTGGAGTTCATCAATAGCACATGGCCAGAAAGGTGGGAAAAGGGGAATGTTCAGAAGCCAGGATGGAGGCAATGAACATGGGTTCCTGAGCTTGATCCCATTCATGAAAGATTAAATCTGAATATGGCAACCAGACCTACACTGGCACCCACTGCTGTGAGAGCTTGAATATCTATGTAGCTACTGGTCTCCAGCCTCCATGGGCCCCCTTGCCTCTAAATCAATTACTTACTATGTGCAGACCACATGATAGCTGGTGTGAAGCAGTTACGCCACATTAAAACACATCATGCACTATGAAGTTTGGGTCCTGGAATGTCAGAAGAAGCATCACAGACAGCCCCATCAGGGCCCGAACCTGAACTCTAGTTCATTGTCATGGGTCAGGAATCCAGAAGCTTAGACTTGGACATTGTTGCACTCAACAAACTATCACCTTTCCCGCCCCCCAACTCCACCCGGCTCTTACCCCCTTCCTTTCCAGTTCAGATGAAGAATCTAGACCTAAAACATCAATTGTTTATTCATTTCCATAGATGCTGCCTGACCTGCTGAGTTCCTCCAGCATTTTGTGTGAGTTACTCTGGACTTCCAGCATCTGCAGAATCTCCTTGTGTTTAGTGATTGTAAATTGTGTTTGTGTTGTGATTTTGATTGAATTAGCTTGCCTTTATGCTTTGACTAGGCTAACTGTTTCCATTATATTGGTGCTAATGCTGAATCTTCCCCAAAGTGTGACAGCAGGTCACTGAATGCTCGCAGCAGCAGGAAGGACTGCGCCATAGCAAAGTTGTTTACTTGAGGCTGTCTGCAGTGGCCAGTCCCAGGTGACAGAAAGGCTGTTTTAATTGGGGTCTTGTTGCATGCTTTACATTCCTTGGGATGCATGTAATGTCTGTTTG
Organism: Hemitrygon akajei; assembly: GCF_048418815.1. Lineage (NCBI taxonomy): Eukaryota > Metazoa > Chordata > Chondrichthyes > Myliobatiformes > Dasyatidae > Hemitrygon > Hemitrygon akajei. Next base: position 38,619,459 of record NC_133146.1, read on the forward strand.
GCGAATCACATTCACATCTCACACAATCTTGTGCATATCTGCCATAGATAACCTTGCTTAGCTCTGTCGTGGTGTCCTGAAAATATTATCAGTAAGGTGATCAAAACATTGCAGGTACTGGTAATACAAATTAAACTTATAACCAGTAGATTTCTGTGATCATAAACATAAGAAGTTCTGCTGATGCTGGAAATCCACAGTAACTCACACAAAATGCTGGAGGAACTCAGCAGGTCAGGCAGCAGCTATGGAAATGAATCAACAGCTGATGCTTCAGGCCTAGATGCTTTGTATGGACAGGAAAGGAAGGGGAAGAAGCCAAGTGGAGTTGGGGGGAAAGGGGGGGGTGATGGGGAAGGTGATAGCTCAAGCTAGATGGAGGGAAGATAGACTGGGGGAGGAGCGAATGAGGTGAGGTGACAGGTGGAAAAGGTGAAGGGCTGAAGGAGAGTGGATTATGGGAGAAAGGAAATGAGGAGGGGCACCGGGGGGAGGTGATAGGCAGGCGAGGAGAAGTGAAAGTGTAAAAGGGGAGCCAGAATGAGGCGGGATAAAGAGAGAAGGGGAGGGAGGAGAAATTGCCAGAAGTTAGAGAAATTGACAGTAATGCCATCAGGTTGGAGGCTACCCAGACATAAGGTGGTGTTTCTCCAACCTGAGAGTCGCTTCATCATGGTAACAGAGGAATTTGCTAAGTGCCTTTACTATTGCAAAAATATTCCAAGCAGATTTCATTTAAATCATTATGAAACGATATGTGACACTGAGCAGAATGATGCATCAGCTTTTTAAGAGGGATGAAGACAGCAGAAAGGATCAAGAAGCAGTGAAGCTTTGGAAGAGGACTCGAAAACTTACAGTGTTAGTAGCTGAAGGCATGGCCACCAGTGATGGAGCAATTAAAACTGATGAATGATCAAGGTGCAGGAGTTAAGGGAATAGGGCCTGGGAAATTTGCAGAGATACAGGGATTTGACAGCATGGAGTTTGGAGGGATTTGAAAGAAGGGATGAAAATTTCAGAACCCTGACGTAACTGGGAGTCAAAATCAAAGTCAGAGCTAAAGTAAATTTACTATCAAAGTACATACATTTTACCATACTCTAACTTGAGATTTATTTTCTTGTAGCTATTTACAAAGATTGACAAACAACCAATGTACAAAGGGAATCAAATTGTGGAAATAAAACAATATATAATACTGAGAACAAGAGTTGTAGAGTACTTGAAAAAGAGTGTGTAGTTGTGAAATTAGTTCCGCATAGTGAATGAAATTAACCAGGCTGGGTCAGGAGCCTGATGGCTGTAGGGCAGATGAGTTGGTACATATGATGATTGAATAGGGCATACTAGAGTAGGCCTCCATTAGTCTCGAAAGACCATGGATTTGTTCCTTGGAAAGTTTCCAGGGTGCAAGCCTGGGCAACGTTTTTTTTATAGAAGACCGGCAGTTGCCCAAGCTGCAAGTCTCCCCTCTCCATGCCACCGATGTTGTCCAAGGGAAGGGCATTAGAGGCATACTATAAAATGTTGTATCGGAAGGAGAGGTGCAGCTAAACTCACATTCACAGAGAAAGATAATCAGGGAAGTTAGCTGTAAATGCATTTGTAGAATCAAGTCAAATTATGAATGATGGTCTCAACACTGAGTGAGTTGAGATGGGAATGCAGTTTGATGATATTGTGGAGACAGAAATGGAAAGCAAAAGGGGTGGAATAGATGTATAGTCTGAAGCTCATTGTGAGGTCACCGCATGTGCAGACAATCTGACTCAGTTTAAGACACAATCCAGAAGGGGCCACGGAAATTGTTTAGGACCAAATTTGATGGGATGGAAGTTAACAATGAGTTAAGATGAGTAGTTTTGGCCACCTTATCTAAGAAATGATGTGCTGCAATTGGAGAGGGTACACAGAAGATACATAAGAATGATCCCGGGAATGAAAGGGTTAACACGGGAGGAGCATTTGATATCTCTGGGCTTGTACTCACTGGAGTTTAGAAGAAAGACGGGGGTTCTCATTGAATCCTTTCACATATTGAAAGGCCTAGATTGAGTGGACATGGAGAGGTTGTTTCCTACAGTGAGGGAGTCTAGGACCAGAGGGCACAGCCTCAGAAGAGAAGGTTTTTGGTTTAGAAAAGAGTTGAGGAGAAATTTCTTTTTACAGCATTTAATAAATATGAATGGAAAAAATAGGAGTTACTGACTTTTATAGGTTTGCAAGCTGTTAAAGTTTGTTTTTCATCGAAATCAAGCTTATTCACTGAAAAGCACTTTTTATTTGTTAAGTTTGGAATATAGAGATGGCACAGATGTTAGCACTCTCACTCCTGAGTCAGATGTTCTGGGTTCAAGTCCCACTTTGAAACTTAAATACAAACAACTCAGCTGACACTTGGGTACAATTTTGTCAGAGGTTATTTGATGAGAGAGTAAAACACCCACCTTCTGCACTCATGCAGGTTCAGAAGATCCCATGGCACAATTTCAAATTCGGCACCTCTGCAGAAATGTAATACATTCAAAGTCTGATTAGCAAATCAAATTCGCATCTTAACAATATTCTGTCTCTTTTCCATTGATAGCCTTACCTGGCCACATAATGGTGCCCTGAAAAGGGATTTGCTCCCAGATAGCTTGGCTAAACCATAGCTCTCAACCTTATTTAATGATGTTTTCTGAAATTACTGCTGTGGTAGTTATGGGAGGTTGCTGTGAACAAAATCCACACTGCATTTCCCATATTAAAATAGTGCTACTTCAAAAGTACATTTGTTGGCTATAAAGTGCTTTAGGATGCCCTGCAAGAACTCAAGGCAGTACAAAGAAATTTCTAGTAAATGGGATTAGTTATAGATGTATTTAATGGTTGGCACTAGAAATGGTGGGACAAAGGGTCAGTTTCTGCACAGTACATCACTATGTTGCTCTGGTCACTGTCTTATTGCTGATCAGGTAGAATGTTGATTATTAAATGATTGGGTCTGCCTGAATAAACTATATTAATGGAAGTAGTTATGAGAAAGTGTGCCACAGTATTGAAGTGGAGAAGAAATAATCATGAGAATGTATGCCAGAGTACTGAAGTGGAGGGTAGATTTTAAACTATCGCTTTGCATGTGTCTTTAAATAACAAAGAAAAGTGACTGCCCCTGGAACAGGTATTAGAGATATACAATGGGTTCTGGTTAACTGGGACACATCAGGACCAGTACATTTTGGCCCAATTAAGTGGCTGCCACAATTAGTCCAAGTTTCAGGGAAATAGCTAAAAAAAGTATTAAAAAAAAGACTAACTTCGGTTTAACTGTATTAAAATGAAATACAGAACAAATTAGAACGCTACAGATACCGCTATAGTACTATAAAACTGGGTATTAGTTCTTAATAGTTATCGATAGCGGAATTCATTCAGTTTACACTGCTGTGTTCTTCTGATTGATAGTAAATGAAATCAGCTCCAGCAGACAGGGTGATTGAGATCTACTGTGAGGTCCAACAACCAGGAACGTGGTTCTGTATCACTCCATGGAGAGTAAAAGAGCATGATGAGGCATAGGAGAAGTCATGGAGTCATGGTCATCCACTGTAACCAAGGCAGACCCCAGCTATGATGGCTACACATACCACTGGTCCCGGACTTTCGAGGTCGTGAGAGTGGAACTGCTCCAGTGCAACAGCTTTTCTGCTTAAACGCACTCCTGCACAGGTTTCCCTGACATTGTCGGATATGATGTTCAACCACCATAAGTGAACAAAATCAACGCAAACACCTCGTGTAGATAATGAACTGCCTTCATACAACACTTTCAATAACTGCATCCTCCAAATCTTCATTTTCCTTAAAACATTCAAGATGATAGTCATAACCTTCAAATTCTCCATAGTTCCTAACTAGTTGAAGTAGTTAAATCATTTCATTTTCACTCTCAGCATTTCTGGCATCTCCAAGCCTGACTGCTTGATCCCCGGTGAGCAAAAGAGTTCCGAATTGTCTTATTGCTTCTTTCTTGCCAACGATCAGTGATTAAAATCACTGCCTTGTGAACACAAACACACGCAATTGACGCTATTTAAAAACTATTCGCTCTAAGTATGGTGTAATGTCTAACGGCCACACAAGCGCATGAGATTGGCACTAGATACGAATTGTTCGGCAAGAGTCTCCTGTCCCAATTAAATGTCATAGTGTCCCAAATAAATTAAGGGAATCCTGACAATTTTCTCGATTGTCTTTTGTTCTTTACGGACTGTCCCGTTTAACCAGAATGCACTGTACCTCTTTTCACAAGCAGCCCGGTTTGAAATACACATTTTTAGATTTATACAGCCTGGTAGCTACAAGCCAGGGGTTGCAGAACGCAAATCTAAGTTCAGATGAGTTTAATCACAATAAACACTACTAGATTATTTGACTCTCAAGAGTGAGTTACCACTTAAATTTTTTTCCCACTAACCACATGTTTTTCATTTCTTGCATTGATTTTACTCAGTTTGAGCTTGCTTGTTGCAATGACTCTTAACCACAACCTCGTCTCCCCTCCCCACTGCCAACTCCACCCCACCCCTCATCCAGCACCCCATATGACCACCAGCTATAGCTGGGCATTTCTCTGACCTGGTGTCACTAGCAGCTCTACCCTGTGGAGTTGCATTGTTTCCTCAAACTCGATGCTTTTAAAATTTCCCAGAACATCACTGAATTACCAAGCTGATTGATTCCAGCTGCCATTATCTAAACCTATCCAGCTGTGGGGAAAAACTAACAGAACCATAAGCAAAATATCACCATTCAAATCAATGTTTTCTCTTTGCCTGGGAATTACTGCCATCAGTTACAAACAGAACTACAAAACAACTGTTGTAAATTATCACTATTACCTTCTCCTTTGCCTATGGTTAACATTGTTAAAACTGCAAATGCGAACTCTAGCCTCAGTTCAATTGTAGAATTTTGATCAAAAAGCAATTATAAACACTAAATTCTGCAGAAGGGGATTTCGTAGTAAGGTAGAACAGACACCAATGTACTACAAGCTTTTGCTTGTATTAGTCAGTTTTAATTCTACAAAGTCCAAGTCACATTTCAAATGAAGTAAAAATGATTGTTTTGACCAGCTGCAGTACATTCAGCCAAAGGAAGGTCTAGCACCATCCTGAGATCGGACAGACGGCTGCTTGAGTGAAATTCTCAGGACACCCAGCTTTGCTAAACTTGCATTCTCACCTTACAACTCAGTCAATTTTGAGCTGGAAGATTAATCTGAATCTGAACCAAAATCAAAATGCCCACTTCAATGAGAGGCTGATCTTAAATTGTTATCTGTGGCGTCCAAACATACAACATAAACATTGAGAACTTAGATTTATTTTTTAAAAAAACACTATAATCTGAATGTTTAAAACAACTGGAACTGCAGTGGTAATTACAATTACATGAGTGTAGTAAAATTTAAATGCTTAACAAATATTTGACATAGTTTGATCTCAAACAACAAATTATTTCCAGGCAGAAAGTTAAAGCTTTCTCTCTACAGTTTGCTAAGCAAGCCTTATTGTTTGTCAAAGCCTGTAATGTTGGCTGCAGGCACTTTAATAACTTAAAAAAAAAATAAACTACAAAACAAATGTCTTAAATATTTGCTCTAAATGAGTAACTATTCTATTGAATTACAAACATGCCTCATGAAACTATTAAAAAAGTTGAATCGGTTTGAACTATAGAAAATGAAACGTTAGCATACACTCTTCATGTGCATGCTGAAATGCTTTACAAAAAGAGATCCCCAATTTAGTCCAGAAAAAAGCAGTTGCTGACACCTGTTGCTTACCTGTCAGTCCATTCTGGTGGTTGGATACTTCCACTAGAGCCAATCGTCTGGAGATTAAGAGGGCTCGCAGATATTTGAGAGCTGTATGTAGTCCACTGCACAAATACATTTATCTTACTCTCCCAGCAGAGGCAGTGGTAGCAGCCTGAGGGAAGTGAACGCCTTGCCAAGATTTAATCCCATACTGAATTTCACACAGCACCGCCTCACCTCTTAAGTCACTCCAGAATAAAAATACATTTCTCGTTCTGGTTAGTGGAGACAGTGTAATAGAAATGTGCAGAAAAGAAGAAAATCTGGAAACCATCAATTCACCAATGCCAAGCATCATTTCTTTGATTTGCATTAAATTTAATGCACTTTCACAAACATAAATCAGTATTGTCCATGCAGCAGCGATTATTAACATTATATGTTCATACCTTAAAAGGTTGTCAGTACCACGGTTCAGCCAAACCACAATCATTGTAAACAGCTAGAAGAGCACATTCATATGACAACTCCAGATTGAAGGGAGCACAAGGAATTCTCAGCAAAACAATAGAAATTTTTGAAAACACTGACTCTCGTGATGTACTTAGTTTACTCAAAGACATATTCAGCTAGCTATGACAATGCAAGACCATGTGAGTGGCAAATGCACATTGTAGAAAAGTAAACAGGATTAGAGAAAGATAAGGAACCTAGTGTCCTCAGGTCTGGAGCAGCCCTTTTCACCTAGAAAACAAAAATATTCATTGTTCAGGCATCAAGGCTTATTTGCAGATTGCCATTCCTCAAAAGATTATGTGGTGTATTGAGCACTCTATTAACCATGGCTCAAATTAGCACTTGGCAGAGAGCAGAAATAAGAGCTGATTTGAAAGCTGATTCACATTCACCATCCTGCAACTCCAGTGGACTCTGGTTAATTGGGACACATCGAGACCAGCACATTTTGGCTTAATTAAACAGCCGCTCCAATTAACTAAAGTTTCATGGAAATAGTTAAAAAGGTATATAAAAGACAAAACTACTGTTTAACTGAGTAACAAAAAATGTATTTAAATGGAATACAGAACAAATCAGAACACTTAAGAAAGAAATCAGGAGGGCTAAGAGAAAGCTGTAAGTTGCTCAAACAGAAAAGGTGAAAGAGCATCTCAAGGGATTCTACAGATATGTTAAGAGCAGCAGAATTGCAAGGAATTAAACTGGTCCTCTGGAAGACCAGAATGGTAATCCATGTGCAGAGCCAAAACAAATTGCAAAGATCTTAAATAAATCTTTTGCACCTGAATTTACTCAGGGGGCGGACACAGAGTCTATAGAAGTGAAGCAAAGCAACAACAACTTCATGGACCCTGTACAGATTACAGAGGAGGAAGTGTTGGCTAACCTGAGGCAAACCAGGGTGGATAAATACTCAGGGCCTGACAAGGTTTTCCATTGGACCCTACAGGAGGCAAGTGGAGAAATTGCCAGGGCCCTAACAGAGATATTTAAATCATCCTTAGCGAAAGGAGAGGTACCTGAGGATCGGAGGACAGCCAATGTTCTGCTGCTAAGAAAAGGCTCTAAACATAAACCAGTAAATTGTAGGCCAGTGAGTTTGCATCAGTTGTGGGAAAGTTATTGGAAGATAATATAAGGGACTGGATATATAAGCATTTGGATAGACATGGAGTGATTAAGGATAGTCAGCGTGGTTTTGCGTGTGGTAGATCATATCGAACCAATCTTTTCAAGGAAGTTATTAGGAAACTGGATGAAAGCAAGACAGTGGATGTTGTCAACATAGACTTTAGCAAGGCATTTAACAAGGCTCTGCATGGGAGGTTGGTCAAGAAGGTTCAGTGGCTTGGCATTCAAGACGAGTTAGTAAATTGGATTAGACATCAGTTTTGTGCAGTAGTGGATGGGTGCCTCTCTAACTGGAGGCCTGTGACTAGTGGTGTTCCACAGGGACCGGTGCTGGGTCCTTCGTTGTTTGTCATCTTTATCAAACTGGATCAGCAAACTTGTAGATGACACCAAGACTGAGGGTGGAGTGGACAGTGTGGAAGCCTATCATGGCTTGTAGAGAGATCTGCATCAGCTGGAAAAATGGGCTGAAAAATGGCATGTTTTTTTTTGCAGACAAGTGTGTGTGAGGTTTTGCACATAATTCATTGAAAGCGGCATCACAGGTAGATAGGATCATAAAGAAAGCTTTTGGCATATTGTCCTTCAGAAATCAATATACTGAGTACAGGAGATGGGATGCTATGCTGAATTTGTATAAGACGTTGGTGAGGCCTAACTTGGAGTATTGTGTGCAGTTTTGGTCACCTGCCTACAGGAAAGATGTAAACAAGGTTGAAAGAGTGTAGAGAAAAATTACAAGGATGTTGCCGGGCCTGGAGGACCTGAGTTATAAGAAAAAATTGAATAGGTTAGGACTGTAATTCTTAGAACGTAGAAGATTGAGAGGCCATTTGATAGAGGTATACAAAATTATGAGGGGCATAGATAGGGTAAATGCAAGCAGGCTTTTTCCACTGAGGTTGTGTGGGTCTACAACCAGAGCTCATGGGTTAAGGGTGAAAGTCAAAAAGTTTAAGAGGAACATGAAGGGATACTTCTTCACTCAGAGGGTTGTGAGAGTTTGGAATGAGCTGCAAGCACAGGTGGTGCATGAGAGTAGCTCGACTTCAAAACTTTAAAGAAGATTGTATAGATACATGGATGATAGGGGAATGGAGGGCCGTTGTCCCAGTGCAGGTTGATGGGCGTTGGTAGTTTAAATGGTTTCAGCATGGACTGGATGACCCGAAGGGCCTGTTTCTGTGTTGTACTTCCCTATGATTGTATGAATACCTATACTACTACAATACTATACATAAAATATGTATTAGTTTGTAATAGTTTTCGATGGAGGAATTCATCCACTGTATACCACCATGATCTTTTGATTAACTGTAAATTAACAAAATCATCTAGTGCAGATAATGGACTGCCTTTATACTCTGCTTTCAACGACTGCATCCTCCAAATCTTCATTTTCATTGTAACATTCCGGATGACTGTCGATCCCTTCAAATTCTTTGTACTTCAGTGATGAGTGACAAAACTTGCTGCTTTTTGAACAAAAACACATGCAGCTGACTGTTCAAAAACTGTTTGCACAAAGCATGGTGTAGTGTCTAACGCCCACGCAACTGTACACGACTGACACTCGTTAGAACCTGCTTGGCAACAGTCTCCTTTCCCAATTAAGTGGCATAGCATCTCAAAAAGAATGAAGGGAATCCCATTATTTTCTCAATTAGTTTTTTGTTCTTTAAGAGTTGTGCTAAATAAGTAGCTGCCCCTAAGAACCAAAATCCACTGTATAATTCCTGAAGCACTTGTACAAAACTTTTTAAATTGTTTAAATGAGACGGGTAGAGTGTATAAACGAAGGTCATTATCACTTTCAGTTTACATAGTAAGTTGTCACCCAGTATTTACCTACAAACACTCTTTATTTTCTTTGACAACAGGAAATTGTTTGTATTTCTCTTTCAATAAGAGAAATTAAGAAATCAGAATGATTTGAAATGAAACTGGTTGGGTCACAGCATCAGGAGGAAATAGTTTGGGGGAGGGAAGCAAAAGAGAAAGAAAATGAAGGTGACCTCCAAGGAGGGAACCAGGATCAATATCAGCAAAGAGAAAAGCAGCTTGATTAATGCTTGGAGAGTCAGCAATATGCTTCATATGCTGGCTGTGCCGGAAGATGCATGGAGAGCAGAAATAATACAGTGTGGAGCAAAGGGTTGAAGACTATCAGTGTGTACTCAACATTTGGGTGGATACTGAGCAGAGTGAAGCGGGGTAGTGGGGGCAATGTCTAATTTATTCCTAGCATTAACTTCTTTTACACAAATTACTCCAGTTGTCAATTCAATGCTAGTTAATCAGGGAAAAACCATTGATTAACGTTTGTCTGGTTAACACTGTCAAGTTCCCAATTCTCTGTCATTCTGAATTGCCAAACCATGAAGACACAAGGGGAAGACCACATAACATACAGCAGTGTGATCTATTTTCATTTCCCTAGACAAATCCTCTGATTGAAATGATCAGACACAGATGTGTATCAGAGATGTATATTTGTCTCCTTGACAAAAGTATTACCAAGTGAGTGTCCAATCACAACCAAGAGAGTGTAACAGTTTTTACATTAAGATGCCATGATTGCCATTGTTAGATGACCACTTACTTTTTTAGGAAAAAGAAACCTAAAGGTAATTTTGGTTTCATAGCCACAGTTTGTCTATGCTTTTTACATAATCTATGCTATAAATTAGCATGTTCCAGCATTTGAGAATGTTGCCATCTGTACCAGAGGCCATATAGAAACATAAAACATCTCATAAATTAAAACTTCAGTGTTCAGATTTCATCATCTGAAGGTTATTTCCACTTAGAATATCCTTGGGAGTAAATGACTAGGTTAGTCTGCAGAACTGATAAAAGGTTTGATGCTCTGCAGAAGCCCTGATTTTATATATTATGTAATAATTCACATGATCCATCTATCATCTAATGGTCCTTTGAAACAGCCCTGAAAACGTTATGAAATTATCATCTCTGCACCATATGTACGACAATTTCAACTTAAAGTTAATTTATTCTGTGCCAATTGTCCAAATACAGGATGCTTTATTTCTCTGCAATATAAACCAAGTTCATGTTCAGATCACAGCAGTTTACAAGAAAAAAGAACTTCCACTCATATTATACCTCTCAGGGCCAAGATGCACACCAAATTCCCAGACAGACCAATTATACTATTTTCAGATCATCTTTTTTTAAATTCACATTTGTTGAGAACAAATACGGACCAGGTAACAAGAAGAAAAACCCTGCTCTTCTTTAAAATGGTCCCATGGAATTATTTACTTCCTTCTAAGAGGAGGAATGGTTTGCTCATTTAAAAGGCCAGCGAGTAGGATACCATCTAACTTAAAGAGTGAAAAAGAAGCTGTGATAAATCAGTTCATTGTGATTAGAAGACATCCACTTTGGGGTTTAAATGGCTAAGGAGGTAAGGAATTGCATCTTCAAGATTTTAAGAAGAAATTATTCAAGTTATTCAATACTGCATATTGAGTCTGGAAGTTGTTCTTTGCCAAGTCTGGGCTAGAGTTAATAATCACAATGACTAAAGTTCAAAGTTCAAAGTAAATTTATTATCAAAATATATGTATGGTACCATGTACAACCCCAAGGTTCATTTTCCTGCAGGCATACTCAGAAAATCTATAGAATAATAACTATGCAACACACACAGAATTCTGGAGGAACTCAGCAGGCCAGGCAGCATCTATGGAAAAGAGCACAGTCAACATTTTGGGCTGAGTCCCTTCATGAGTTCCAGTGAAGGGTGTCAGACCGAAACATCAACGTAACTCTTTTTCCATAGATGCTGCCTTGCCTGCTGAGTTCCTCCAGCATTTTGTGTGTGTTGCTTGGATTTTCAGCATCTGCAGATTTTCTCTTGTTTGAGAATAATAACTATAACAGGATCATTGAAAGACCAACCAGGGTGCAGAACACAACAAACTGTGCAAATGCATATATAAATAAATAGCAATAAATAACAAGAACATGAGATAACAAGATAAAGAGTCCTTAATGTGAGATCATTGGCTGTGGGAACATCTCAATGGATAGGCAAATGAGTATAGTTATCCCTTTTTGTTCAAGATGCTGATGGCTGTGTGATAGTAATGGCTCTTGAACCTGGTGGTAAGAGTCCTGAGGCTCTTGCACCTTCTACCTGATGGCAGCAGCAAGAAAAGAACATGGCCTGGGTGACGGGGATCTCTGATGATGGATGCTGCTTTTCCACGATTATGTTTAATATAGATGTGTTCAGTGGTTGGGAGGGCTTTACCCATGATGTACTGTGCCAATTCCACGTCTTTTTGTAGGATTTTCCATTCAAAGGCCGTGATGCAGCCAGATATGAAAAAACTATCAAAAATGAACAATTTAACAAGGAATTGGGAAAATGTGAGAATTTAATTTAGGGTTGAGAAGTAATGGAAGCTGACAGGTGAAGAATTTAGTAATCATCTTCTGTGGCACAGTGATCTGCTTATCTCCAACTATTTTTGTTGGGTTATGGATGCAAATAATTGGAATGACTAAAGGATTGATGAGATTACAGCTTTAAGGCAACTTTCAAACAAAAACCAGAGGTTGCAGAAATAAAGCTTATTTATCCAATGACTTAGAAGTGGTGGAAAAATAAATAAATAGATTTCTAGACTTAATTTCTAGAAACACTGCAGGGATACAAGTACAGTTGAGGAAGGGGCGACCCTTTGGGATTGCTGCTGCCAAAAAATTGCATGGATTCAATAGATCGGCCTGCCTCATTCTTCTCAATAACATTTCATGGATGGGATATCATATGTTTGGTTGGATACTGAAAGTTTAAATGAAATAAGGAAATGACAAAGCACACTAACTGTACAGAAGAGTTAATGGCACCATGGTGGATGAACTCTGAAGTCAATTTACCCCTCACCCTGGTAAACTCACACATCAGGGTGATTCAGTTCCTGGTTACTAGGTAGTTGAAGAAGTTGAGTCACATGTTTCATCAAGTTTACCCACAGATTTAGATGAAAAGTGAACCAAAACTATATTACTTGTATAAATATGTCAGAATTATAAACAGAAATGTGTACAAGGAGAAGTCCATGAAATTTCCCTGTTGACCTAAAAGGACAAGGAACTACCTTTATGATGAAATTTAAGTTTCAGGTTCCAGTTTTTCTCCATATATGATGGTTTAGTTGTTCATAGTTCATTTTGGATAACACTAATGAAATACATTACCCAAATACATAGCTTTTAATTAGTTGTCAAACAAATAATTTACATATCTTAAGAATAAATTTCAAAAACAAGCAAAATTCCACCACATCACAATTTAGTTAAAGCTTTATTTAATAATAGCACAAATTATCCCCTAATGGCTGACCCAAGACATAATTCCACATTTCAACCTTTTCCCGTATCCCTTAACACCTTAGTTTAAAAAGCTATCAGTTTCAAAATTAAAATTAATAATTGGCTTTGCTATTTGTGGACAGTATTCTAAATTTCCTTGCTCTCTGTGGGTGCAAGAAGTTCTGAATTTCATCTTTGAAAATCATATCTCTAATTTTTCAATTATGTCCCTGGGTCAACAAGTAGAAAAATCTTCTCTCCTTTGACTCACTTCATTAGTTCAAAAACATCAAAAGAACTCATGCTCTAATCATCAAAATTTAGCACTAGTTTGTAAAAGATTATTTATAACATTGCAGTTGGAAATCTACTAACTTGACAGTGTCACAAACAAAAGAAAATCTGCAGATGCTGGAAATCAAAGCAACACACACAAAATGCTGGAGAAACTCAGCAGGCCAGGCAGCATCTATAGAAAAAAGCAAAGTCGTTGTTTCAGGCTGAGACCCTTCAGCAGGAGTGGAGAAATAAAGATGAGGAGTAGATTTAAAAACTGGAGGAGGGGAGAGAGAAACACAAGGTGATAGGTGAAGCCAGGAAGGGAGGGCTGAAATAAAGAGCTGAGAAGTTGATGGGTGAAAGAGAAGGAGGAGTCCAATAGGAGAGAACAGAGGGCCATGGAAGAAAGTAAAGGGGGGCGGGAGAGAAGCACCAGAGGAAGGGGAGGGTTAGGTAAGGAGATAAGGTGAGAGAGGGGAGGGGATGGGGAATGGTGAAGGGGTGGCATTACCAGAAGTTCAAGAAATTGATATTCATGTCATCAGATTGGAAGCTATCCACCATACTGAATATGAGGTATTGTTCCTCCAACCTGAGTGTGACCTCATTGTGACAATAGAAGAGGCCATGGATTGACATATTGGAATGGGAATGAGAACTGGAATTAAAATGGGTGGCCACTGGGAGATCCCACTTCTTCTGGCAGATGGAGCGTAGGTGCTCGGCAAAACAATCTCCCATCTATATCAGGTCTCATCGATATACAGGAGGCCACACCAGGAGCACCGGACACAGTATATGACCCCAACAGACTCACAGGTGAAGTGTTATCTCACCTGGAGGGATGGTTTGGGACCCTGAATGGTGGTAAGGGAGGAGGTGTAAGGGCAGGTGTGGCACTTGTTCCGCTTGCAAGGAGGGAAATCAATGGGGAGGGATGAATGGACAAGGGAGTCAAGTAGGGAGCAATCCCTGCAGAAAAGAGAAAGTTGGGGAGAGGGAAAGATGTGCTTGGTGGTGGGATCCCACTGGACATAGCAGAAGTTCCATAGAATTATGTGCTGGACATGGAGGCTGGTGGGGTAGCAGGTGAGGACAAGAAGAACCCTATCCCTGCTGGGGTGGCAGAAGGATGGGGTAAGAGCAAACGTGCATTAAATGGAAAATATGTGGTTGACAGCAGCATCGATGGTGGAGGAAGGGAAGCCCCTTTCATTGAAAAAGGAGGACAGCTCGTTCATTCTAGAATGAAAAGCCTCATCCTGAGAGCAGACGTGTGAGAGTCGGAGGAATTGAGAGAAGGTGATGGCGTTTTTACAAGTAACAGGGTGAGAAGAGGTATAGTCCAAGTAAATTTGAGAGACTGTACAGTGTAGTCATTCTAAGGCCAATATATCCTTCCTAAAAGGGTTCCAGAAATGTTTTATATTCCATGTACAGCATAACCTCTATGTGCCTGTTCAATGATCTACATTTAAAGGCTAGCATTCTATCTGTTGTTTTAATTATTACATGCCTATGATGTTTTTCGTTCTTTGGAAAGCACTCTTGCCAGCAATTCATCCCTAGTCAAAGCACTTAATGCATCAGATGGTTACTCAGCAGCATACTGTCCATGGGCTCTTTGGTGTTGCAGCTCAATAAGGCAATTAACAGTGACAGAAATAATGGCAAAACAGCCTTTAATAAAGGCAGTAAACACCCAAAAGCTTCAGGTGTTACACCAATGTAACGAAAATCGTACCACTCTCTTAAGCTTTGCCAACCCTCACATACACCATAATAAGGTTGCACTTCAGCCTGAAATACACTTTTTAATATTTAACGCTGACGACCAGGTATATGGATGGTCTTTGTCTTTTTATGTGCAAAGTGGATGACCTCATATTTGTTTATTGAAATCTAGTTTAATCCCATTAATTTGTGGCCAGAGAACCTGCTCTTGTTAACCTCTGCAGATCTGAATATTCTCTGGCTTCCTGTCAAGAAATACAACATCAGGTGAACTGGGAAGGACAGATCGGTGCCCGTGCTGTACCATCTTGTTGAGTTATATAAATCTGTCACATAATGTACATTACAACACTCACAAAGCATTGTACAAAATCAGATGGTCATGCAGCATCTATGGAGAGGAATAAACATTCAAAGTTTCAGGCTGGGAATTTTCATCAGGACACCTGTTAAGTTCTGGCAGAATTTTCTTTGTGTTACGCTGGAGTTCCAGTATCTGCAGAATCTCTTGTGTTTAAAAGTCTTCTTGAGAATTAATGCTGAATTGGAACTTGAATTTGTATTGTGCCTTTAATGCTGTAGGATGTTCCATTGTCCTTTACAGGAACATTAACAAAGTTTACCAATGAGCCACACATGCAGACATTTGTTGATAGTCAGTTTTAAGGAATGCCTTACTTACATAATAATCAAGAGGTAGAAAGATGTAGTGAGGAAAGTTTGGACCTTGGAGACATTACAGTTGAATATATCATTGCCAATAGTAGAGCAGTAAGAATTTAGAAGCACAAGTGACCAAATACATACCAAAACAAAAACTTCTAAGGTTTTAGGTAAAAGAAGGAACACAGATGGGCAATGTAAGATAATGGGAAAAAATTGAAAATAATGAGAATTTTAAATATTAAAGTATTGACTGACTAGATGAAAACATGGGCAGTGTATTCAGGTATGATGGACAGGATTCAAGCCAAAAAAAACTTTGAAAGAGTTCTACATATACAGAGGTTTGAATAAGGGCTTCAGTAGAGATATGTAGAACTAAATGAGGGATGGACAATGTTATGAAGGATGAAGTGAGTAATTGGGTGATGATATCTGCTCACTAATTCATCTCAGATGCAAAGAGAACAGCAAGCAGCCTGGTTCTATTTCATTTCATCTAGAAAGAGAGATCAAGTTGGCAAATGTAAAACAACATTTGCTAGGGACTGAAGTTTGGCACCACTTCTGTTCATCCAAGTAGCGTGGCTAATCAAAGGAACTTGAAATGTTGAGGTGTTAGTGATTTAGAGTTGAATGGCATCAACATAATGATCCAGTATTTTTAAATGATGTTACTGAGGGCCAGCATTTGGATAAAATATAGAAAGGATATGGGCAATTACTTGGAGTACAGCAGTAATTACATTAGAGTGGAAAGAAAAGGCATTGCAGGGGTTTCTATGGTTATGATTAGATAAATAGTAAAAAAAAAACACTTGGGGCGGTCTTAAACAGCTGTAGAGAAGCTTTGTGACATTCAGAACTTCTGAATCTTTGAAATCTCCTCCTCTTTTCAAGTTGTATCTCCTCTACTTCTCTTAGGCAGTGAGTTATGCTGATGCAAGGACCTACCTCAGAAGCCAATTGTCTTCCATTATCTTTCCCAGGTGAGCATTCTTCACATAGGAATTTTGAATACATAACATTGGACAGCAACTTGACCTTGACATGCATCACAGTTCCATGTATTGGAAAGTATAATTTTATTTCATTAGAAGAACTCCTTCCACGTGACACAAACACCAACAACCATTCAATGATGGTATTCAGTTGTCATTACTGTACTGTGAATCCCAAGTGCATCGTCATAATGTTATCGCAGTTCATTTGTTTTCCAAATTAGTTCTTACTCATTGTCAAGGAAGATTTCAAAGTAGTTGATGGTGACTTACCCCATTCTGGTTGCCGTACATACTGCTTAATGGATTCAAATTGAAAAGCTCTACTGAAAGTAATTTCCTGAGTTGAAGTTCATTTTCTGTATAACAGTCAGCAAATAGACAATACTCCAAAAAAAAGGAGGATTGTTAGGTCTTCAATCACTAAACAATTTAGGCAATGTGTGAGTTTTGGTGATAAATGCTGAAATCGTTTAGCTGCAGCATATTAAAACGCATTAACTAGAAATCTGATATACCTAATAGTCTAGTTATTTTACACATCCTGCAACAAGGAAAGCTAACACAAAAGCTAAAAGAGCTCCTTGCTTGTTGGAGTAACAGAGTCTTATGCACAGTGAATTCCTTCCAAGTCAGCATCTTTAAGTTCCCATTGATGGGAAATTCTATTTGACTGGTATAAAAGTTCATCTAGATGGAAGCCATGTTGTTCTGCATGAAGACATGTTACAGCAAGAGATATCTGGGGTCAGGATTAACAGTTTGCTTTGAGTGTCCTTGAACTTGTGGACAGATATATTGGGTGTTCATTCTCTGATTGCACATTAGTGTTAGATCACAGATGCTGGAGTCTGGAGCTATTCACAAAACACTGGGGGATCTCTGCTGGAGTTCTCAAATGTATAAATGAAAGTCCAAATGAAGGATCTTGAAGGAAATGTCGACTTACTTCCATAGGTAGTGCCTGACCCGCTGAGTTTGTTTTGTGTGTGCTGCTACATATTAGTATTGATGCACGAAGTGAATGCATTTGCCTAAGTGCATTCAGAGTGTTTTCTGCGTGCATTTGTGATTTCCCATATAGCTTTCCTATGGATTACGCAGAATTCCTTCCACTTGCCAAAGACACGCTGGTGTGAAGGTTATTTGTCTATTTCCCCTCATGTAGATGAGAAGAGAATTGAAACTTGATAGCAACGCAAGAAGAATAGGGGATTTATCTGATTGGGTGCTTGATGTTCAGCTCAACTATATGGGCCTCTTTCCATGTTGTAGGACTGTAACTATCTGAGAGGAGAGTGGGATTCAGTTGGACACTTGAGCAGGAACTCAAAGATACTGGCAGTATGAAAATGAGTGGGGAAGGGATGGCTGGTTGCAGAAAATACCAGGGGGCACAAAGAAAAACTTAAGAGACATACATCACAATGAGCTGTACCATATTTATATGCAATACCATAAAGGAGCAAAAAAACCTCTTCATGCAACTTAAGTTATTACATGTGCTGCGTACCTCTTAACCTCACTGCACACATCAGGTGGACTCTGCATTTGTAAATCAGTGCATCACGGATTTGGATCAAGCTTGAAGAAGTGAATTACACTTGTAGGGTTTTGAATAAAATCAATCACAAGACAGAAGAAAGGGACATTTTTTATCTCTACAGTTGGAACCACATACTAAATAAAAACCAAGCCATGTAGCCTAACTTTTCAGAAATAATTCTAATAAGTGATCTAAGCAATCATTGAATCACGGAGATGGCAATGGTATGTGATGAGAAGTGGCACAATGGTAACAAGGTATCCTGCAGGTGGCAGTGGAAAGAACAGGATCCTGGAGGTCTCAGTGGAGAAATTGGAGGCAATTGGAATGCAGAGGCTGGGAAGTAGCAATGCAAGTCTAGGTGATGATGGGATAATCGTAGGTGAACAGCAGCATCCTGGGGGGCCGGTGTCCCAGAAGCAGAAGTAGTGGAGTATGTGGGTTCGCACTAGAGCAGGCGCTCCCAAACCTGGGGTCCACATACCCCTTGCTTAATGGTACTGGCTCATGGCATAAAAGAGTTGGGAACCCCTACATCAGATGTAGCGACAATAGCATTGGGCAGTGGGGGTAGGGTGCTGTTAGGCCTCAGAAGTGGCTTACATTGCTGTAATGCTGTTTACACTGTAAATACACACAGATTTATCAACATTTTATCCATACTTTACTTTTTATATAAGGACATAAGAAATAGGAGCAGGAGTAGGCCATCTGGCCTGTTGAGCCTGCTCCGCCATTCAATAAGATCATGGCTGATCTGGCCATGGACTCATCTCACCTACCTGCCTTTTCCCCGTAACCCTTAAATCCCCTAATTCCCCTTCTTATAACACCACATCACATTCCTAATGTATATGGCAAATGAAGATGATCCTCGATAGCAAATTGAATTTTGAGTGCTGGAGATGGTGTTGGAAGGGGAAGTAGATTCCCAACGCAGCATCAGCAGCAGCTGAGGGTGACTGATGATATAAGGTCCAAGAAGATGGAAGTGGCTGAGGCTGGTGTCGTGGAAGAATCTGCAGCTGTGGGCCGGAGCTCTGGAGCAGTCATTGGTTGAGTAGTGTCTTTGAGGAGCCAGCAGCAGTGGGAATATCATCCAGACAGACAACTTCAAATAGTCCCCCTTTGGAGGGTGGAAGGCTGCATGGGATTGGACCATGGATATTAAAATTTTGAGAGGGATGAGAGGCTGCTGGGATATTAAGGAATTTGAGAATGGGAGCTGCAGTGGGGAAAATATGGATTTAGAGCAGACATCCTTGTAATTAAATTGAGGTAACCTCTGCTAGGGGAAACGAGGTCCTAAATATCATTAAGGTTATAAATCAGCTCAGTGGACATTACATTATCTGCTCTGATGTCCTTTAATGGCATCTGGGCATCAAGTTTAATGACTTAAAAAGATCCAATGCTAATAGTTATATTATTATTTAAATTGAGATAATTGTTTAAATTAAGGTAATCAAATCTCCCAGGATCAACTAAAGAAAGAAACAAAGACCTACATCTATTTAAAGCCTTTTACAAGTTCAGGATGTCTCAAGACTCTCTTAATCAAAACAATTTGGAAAAATGGCAGCTAATTTGCACAGAAGAAACTCTGACCAGTGTTGTAAAGATCTTTCTAAGATCTTTGCCACATCTCTGCTACCAAGAGATTTGAAGCTTTTTCAGGCCATCATGTGGAAAATACTTGAGCCTGGCTGGACACCACCCCAAAATCAACATAGAGGTCAGCGGAACAAGTGCTACATCTGCCTTTACACTTCCTCCCTCACTACCATTCAGAGTCCCAGACAGTCCTTACAGGTGAGGCGACACTTCACCTGTGAGTCAGCTGGTGTGGTATACTGTGTCCGGTGCTCCCGGTGCAGCCTTTTATATATTGGTGAGACCGGACGCAGACTGGGAAACCGTTTCGCTGAACACCTACGCTCTGTTCTCCAGAGAAAGCAGGATCTCCCAGTGGCCACACATTTTAATTCCATGTCCCATTCCCATTCTGATAAGTCTATCTATGGCCTCTTCTACTGTCAAGATGAAGCCACACTCAGGTTGGAGGAACAACACCTTATATACCATCTGGGTAGCCTCCAACTTGATGGCATGAACATTGACTTCTCTAACTTCCGTTAATGCTCCTCCTCCCCATCCCTGATTTATTTATTCCCCTCCTTTTTTTCTCTCTCTCTGCCCATTACTCTTTGCCTGTTCTCCATCTCCCTCTGGTGCTCCCCTTCCCCTTTCTTTCTCCTTAGTCCTCCCGTCCCATGATCCTTTCCCTTCTCCAGCTGTGTATCCCTTTAGCCAATCACCTTTCCAGCTCTTAGCTTCACCACACCCCCTCCAGTCTTCTCCTATCCTTTTGGATTTCCCCCTCCCCCTCTCAAATCTCTTACTATCTTTTCTTTCAGTTAGTCCTGACGATGAGTCTCGGCCTGAAATGTCGACCCTGCTTCTTCCTATAGATGCTGTCCAGTGTGACAATGGAGTATGACGGGCCCCTCATTGATGCAACATCAATAACTCTCGGAGACGGGAGGCAAACGATAGGCTTTTATTAGCTGTAAGAGACCACGATTAGTAGCAAGAGACCACCACACAACATCCTGGAGACTGAGGGCGGAGCAGTGCCTCCAACCGCCTTTATACAGGGGTCTGTGGGAGGAGCCACAGGAGCAGTCAGCAGAGGGGCATGTCCAGACAGGTATATGTAGTTCACCACACTAGGATTATCTGCCTACTTTAAGCAAAGTAGAACCCAAGTTATATCTGGTTCTGTGTCTACAAGATCTTTCCATTTTATATTCAATGACCTGTTTACATTTCTAGCAATTTACCAGCTAGTAAAAATGTAAATAAAAGAGTTCAGGTGGAATTCTGGGTATAGATGTGCGTAGGTTTTTAAAAAGTGGTGGGGCAGGTTGAGAAAAGTGGATCCAAAGTAAGTAGATAAATAGATGCACAGGGTACAAAGGCAAGAGAGGCATGAAGAACCATTGTCAAGCTTTGGTTTGGCTACAATTTGAGAACTGCATCCAGAGCTGAACACCACATTTTTGTAAAGATGTGAAAATGTCCACGTGGTTGTAGAAGTAGATTAGATCATGTTATAGCTGAACTTGTAACTTACTGGCCAGGAAATTGTTGAATTCAGTACTAAATTTTCAGATGGAAGATGAGTTGGTAACTCTAAATTTCTCAGTATTATTTAATAGCATTTTAAACAACATTATTTTAAATACCCACAGTGTTTAAAGTCACAGTGGTTACATGCTAGTTTAATTTCTATCATTCCTAATTTGATTATCAGTTTCTCACAGCTTTTGTCACTTGCTTTCATTGTTCCAGTTCCCTATTTTAATAACTTTGTCATTCGTATTTCCAGATTGATAACTCCATTTAACTCACTGCCTCTTACTCTTTGAAGTTACTATAAAAAAAATCAGATCCTGTTAAATCCAAGCAGTTTCTGGCAGCGTTTATTCATTTCTCTAAACCAGTTCTGTTGCTACCTGCAAGCACCAAATCCCAAACGTGTTACTATCTTCATTATCCTGAGCTCCTGCCAAACAGTTAATTCAGCTGTGATATACAATTGGTTATACTAACTATTCAATGAGAGTGCATCACATATTCACCCCTCATATTGATACTAATGCAAGTAATCACAAATAAATGGGTGAAAATGTGTTCTGAAAATTAGTCAGCTTCATTACCAACTGACCCTTAAATCATCTTGAGGAACCAGAGATTGTTAGCAACAGCAACTGTGGGAATGTCGCCATATTGGCCACACTGCTGCATGATGGGATAGCTCAGCTGGTATTTTGAAGATAATCCAAATCTGGCCAGAGAGCTAACCACAACAGCAAAACAGTGTGTTCTCATGAAGTGCAAGGTTCCAAATTTCCCAGGATTGAAATGATGAGGTGGAGCCAGCCTCTGGCACACTGCCAGGCCAGAAAACATAACCGTCTCCATATTTCTGAAGCTTTGGGAAGTTGAGTCACTGTCCATGTTAACAATGCATCATCTTAACTCAGCTGCCCTGCGCATTCAGGCAAGAATTGGATTAGGAAGTAGTAAGCTCAGCGCAGGCAACAACAACTTGCTTACAGCACTTTAAACGAGGGTAGGCTTCATGGGAATACAAACTGGAAACAAACCAGGAGGAGGATCCAAAGTTTTATCAAAACGCCAGTTTAATATGAGCAATGTTAAGATACATCTCAAAAAGATATGGAATAGTGTTCTCGAGAGGGAAGTAAGACATCTGTTAATGTGCCTGTACTTACTGCTTGGGTTCAGCCTCAATACTATGTTATGGAACAATGGCTCTGATTTAGAAACCAGGAGCAATAGCCCAAAACTTAATGAGTAGGGCCTCTAGGTTCAAAAGTTAATCATCAAATGTGGAACGTGCACTCTCTGTTGATTCCTGAATGACTGACACCACCCCCCCCCCCCCCCCACTCCTTTCGAGACTGAGAAACTTGGTTTCTAAACACTCCAGCCAGAGAAAACATCATCTCTGCATCTATGCAGTTGAGCTTGGAAAATTTTCAGTGAGATCAACCCACATTCTTCTAAAGTGTAGACACTATCAGCTTAATGTCACCTCATAAGACTCACTCCCTTTTCAGAAATCTATCAAGTAAATCTTCATTGCATTCTCTCTGTCTCAAGTATGTCCTCCCTTAGGAGGATACAGTCTCATCACGGCTGTAAATAATTTCAGTATAATGTCATTACCATTGCCCTCAATTCCAATTGCAATAAGGCCAACATTCCTAATTACTTTGTGGATCTGCAGTGATCTGTGCAAAAGGACACCACAGTCCCTCTGAACAGTCATTCTTTTCAGTTTTGCACCAATCACTTAACCTGTTTATATCTCTCTGAGATCTCTCTGTGTTCTCCTCATAGCTCACGTCAATGTCCTCTTTGCTTCAGGAGGCTGAAGCAATGAAGGGAGTGGGATCCCAGAGATGACAGGTAGCACAGGAGCAAGGTCCTGGAGGGAGAAGTCGCCTAGGGAGTGGTACAACATGAGTGAGTTATAGCGGTGTAACAAAAGGGAGAGTGAAGTCCCAAAAGTAGACAGTAGGGGAGTACATTCCAGGAATGGCAACAGTTTGGGGGGTGGGGGTGGGGGAGAGGAGTCGAAGCCAGCCAGCAGCTGGGGGAGAGAGTTCCCTGAGATGCCCAAGGCAGGGTATAGCAGTGAATCCAAGAGATGGTGCCAAATAGGTACTGGGGCCTTGAAGGCAACGGTCTTTGGGGGAGTCGGAGCATCCAAGAAATGGCAGCAACTAAGGAAGCAGGGTCCTGGAGGTGGCAGAAACAAGGGGAGTTTTAGCACGACATTATTACGGCTCAGGGTGGAGCTCGGAGCTCAGAGGGAGTTTGTGCACACTCCCCATGGAATGCATGGATTTCCTCCAGGTGCTCTGGTTTCCTCCCACAGTCCAAAGACACACTGGTTTGTAGGTTAATCGGTCATTGTAAATTGAGCTATGATTAGGCTAAAGTTAAATTGGGGGTTACTGGTGACAGACATAAAGGGAAGAAGGGCCTAGTCTGCAGTTTATCTCTAAATAAATAAATAACCTAGTTCCCCAGTTCCCCAGCAGCTCCCCCTACTGGGTAAGTGCACACATTAATGCTACTTCCTACAGCTCAGCAATAGTTATTCAAAGAAGTATGACAGCATTGGTGGAGTATCAATGGTGTGGACAGTGTGTACTGCTATGTTTATGGTGCTACAGTGTTGTCTTCTTCCAAGCAAGTGAATTTCCAAAACTCCTAGAGCTGGGACTCACACATCTCCTGACCAACAACTGCAATCTGCAGCAACACCTCTGCACAATTATTCTCCACACTAGTGACCCACAAGGCTTTGTGCTCTGTCCCCTACTCTACTCCAAAGACGTGCACGACTGTGTGCCAGTTGCTTCTCTAACTCCATCTCTATTTGCATGTGATACTACAGAAAAGAGAGTAGAGGAGGAAGATGGAGAGCTTAGTGACATGGTTTTAATACAACAGCCTTTCCCTCGATGTCAGTAAAACAAGAGGGCTAGTCATTGCCTTCAGAGAGTGGGGTGGGCAGGGTGGTACACATTCTCCTGTCTACATTAACTGTATCGAGGTTAAGAGCTTCTTAGGAAGGAACATCACCAATAGCCTGTCCTGGTCCAACCATATAGCCACTGTGGCCAAGAAGATTGACCACCACCTCTTCTTCCTCAGAAGATTAAAGAAACTTGACATGTTCTTGTCAACTCTAACAACCTTTAATGGATGTACCATGGAAAGCATTCTATCCTGGCATCATAGGTCATATGTAACTCCACTGCCTGAGACAGCCAGAAATTGCAGAGAGTTGTAAACACAACTCAACACATCAGAGAAACCAGCCACCCTTCCATGGACTCTGTCTACTCTTCTCACTGCTTCAGTAAAGCAGCTAGCCTAATCAAAGACCCCATTCACAGCAGACATTCTCTCTTCTACCTTCTCCCATTGGGTAGACGGTACACAAGCCTGAAGCCACGTATCACCAGGTTGAAGGACAGCTTCTAACCCGCTGTTATAATACCAGTGACCTAGTACACTAAGGTCACTTAACCTCAGAATTTTGTCCACCTGCACTACACTCTTTGTAACTGCAGCACTTTACTTATTGTATTACCTCAATGCACTGTTACAATTAAATGATCTGTATAGATGGCATGCTGGTTTTGCAGTGTACCTCATGAGAGGATATACTTATGAGGTGATTGTAGGGAAGTATAGAGGAAGGGATAACAGAGGTTGGGGCTTTTTTTTTAAAACAGAAAGTGATAAGTGCATGGAACACAGTGACGAGGGTCGTGGTACATTAGGAACATTTAAGAGACTCATAGGCACATGGATGAAAGAAATATGGTAGGCTATTTGGAAGTCAAGGGTGAGGCTAACCTTGGAGTAGGCTAAAAGGTTGGCACAACATCATTGGTCAAAAGGCCTTACTGTAATTTCTGGCTGTCTCGGGCAGTGGAGTTCCATATTCTATGTGAGCAAAATAATCTGATTTACTAATTTACTGGTGGTATATGCAGCATAACCTGTGGTACAAAGAACATCACCTCTGTTGCTGATGGTATAGACACTGCTGCCAATATGAACGATGTTATCTTAAGTTTGCTGGTGGTAGGTGTATTGTTATTGTTTAAATTACAGAGCATCAACAAGAGCATTATTATAAATTCTGCAGATGTTGGAAACCCAGGGCAATACGTACAAAATGCTGGAAGAACTCAGCAGGTCAGGCAGCATCTATGGAGAGGAATGAACAGTCAACATGTTGGGCCTAGACCCTTCAACAGGACTGGGACACTGAAAACATTGTGTCCCTTGCCAAGAGCATTGCAAGTGGTATTAGAGTATTGCCTGTTGTATGAACAGTATGGAGAAAGAAGCAAGTCCGACTAAAATAACTACAGAGGAGTTTCACTACTGTTGTCAAGAGTGAAATTCATCACCAAGATCCTCAACTGCTTCCTCCCACCATCCAACCATACAACTAATTCCAGATTCCATATAGAGGCATTACCCACATGATCATCGCTACACAACAACTTCATGAGAAATGGAGAGAGTAACTACATCATATGGCAGTTTTCAATTTCACCCATTTTCACTCCATTAATAAGGAGGGACTTGGAATGACCTCCTCATATTCATCAACCAGTTTTCAGCTCCATCTTATATTTGATCCATAACAGTACGCATGCTATGATGTTAAACAGGTGTCACATGAGACCGTGCCATTGCCCATATACTTCTTACAATCTTCATTGCTGTAACGTTGAATCTCACTTCCAGGAAGCATTCACAGGGGTACAGATAATCTTCAGAACTAAATATGCAAAAAAATGGCAAGGTAGCAAAGTGGTTAGTGCAATTGCTTTACAGTGCTAGTGATCACCATAGAGTCATGGAGAAGTACAGCACAGAAACAGGCCCTTCAGCCCATCCAGTTAATACCAAAACCATTTAAATTGCCTTCTCCCATCAACCTGCACCGGGACCATAGGCCTCCATACCCCTACCATCCACGTACCTATCCAAACTTCTCTTAAACATTGAAATCAAGCTTGTATGCACCACTTGTACTGGCAGCTCATTCCACACTGTCACCACCCTCTGAGTGAAGACATTACCCCTCATGTTCCCCTTAAACTTCTCACCTTTCACCCTTAACCCATGACCTCTCATTGTAGTCCTGCCCAACCTCAGTGGAAAAAGCCTACTTGCATTTACCCTATCAATATCTCTTATAGTTTTGTATACCTCTATCAAATCTCCTCTCAATCTTCTGTATGTTCTAAAGAATACAGTATTAACCTATTCAATGTTTCCTTATAACTCAGGTCCTCCAGATTCAGCAACATCTTTGTAAATTCTCTCAGCACTCTTTCAATCTTGTTTACATCTTTCCTGTAGGTAGGTGATCAACACATCACACAATACTCCAAATTAGGCCTCATTAATGTTATATAACTTCAACATAACATCCCATCTTCTGTACTCATTACATTGATTTATGAAGGCCAATGTGCCAAAAGCTTTCTTTACAACCCTATCTACCTGTGATGCAACTTTCAATGAATTATGTACCTGCATTCCCTTTGTTCTACCACACTCCTCAGTGCCCTACCATTCACTGTGTAAGACCTATCCTGGCTGGTCCTACTGAAGTGCAACACCTCACACTTGTCTGCATCAAATTCCATCCACCATTTTTCCAGCTGATGCAGATCCATCTTTAAGCCATAACAGTCTTCCTCACAGTCCTCTGCAACCCCAGTCTTGTCATCCGCAAATTTGCTGATCCAGTTAACCACATTATCATCCAAATCATTGACAAACAGCAAAGGACCCAGCACCGATCCCTGCATCACTCTACTAGTCACAGGCCTCCAGTCAGAGAGGCAACCCTCTACAGCCACTCTCTGGCTTTTCCCACAAAGCCAATGTCTAATCTAATTTGCTACCTCATCCTGAATGCCAAACGACTGAACCTTCTTGACCAGCCTCTCATGTGGGACCTTGTCAAATGCCTTATGAAGTCCACATGGACACCATTCACTGCCTTGCCTTCATCCACTTTCCTGGTAACTTCCTTGAAAAATTCTATTAGATTGGTTAAACGTGACCTACCATGCAGAAAGCCATGTCACTTGAAATACTTATATAGCCAGTCCCTTAGTACATCTTCCAATAACTTTCACACAACTGATGCCAATCAGGGTTTAGTTCCTACTGCTGTCTGTAAGAAGTTTGTATGTTCTCCCTGGGATTGTGTGAGTTTCCTCCCACATTCCAAAGACATACGGATTAGGTTAGCAAGTTGTGGGCATGCTGGCGGAAGATGCACAGCGACTCTTGCAGACTGCCCCCAGCACAATTTTCACTGATTTGATTAGACACAAATGATGCATTTCACTGTTTGTTTCCATGTACGTGTGACAAATAAAGCTGATCTTTATCTTTAAAGCTGATCAACAGATGACAGCTTACACCTCAGAGCCAAAGTTACCCAAATCCTTGTCTAGCTGCAGTCTGCAACTGACACATACCTTTGCACATCTGCAAATCCACCACGTGTGCCCATCCTTTTGTGTACTTCAGCATCTACTGAAGTGCACAAAAGAATGGGCCTCCCTGTGTTACCAATCACATTGCAAGTAATATGAATACTAATACTAATGGCCACTGTTACCTGTGCTGTCGGTAATGCTACTGTGATATTAAGTGCCATGGGAAATATGGCTGTACTGCTGGTGGGTTGTGGAATTATTCAGGTTCGATTTTGCTTGTGTTATCTCCTTTTATTTTCCTTTGCCTTTGATTCATGATTACATGACTTGTTTGTTTTTAAGATATGAAGATAAACCCAGGCACAATGCTTATGGGCCACATTAACATTGCAATTCAATAAAGGCTGGCATATCAACCTTGATCTACACAGTGAAACAATTATCAGTGAAATCACACATTACAATGTAATGTGGAATGAATTTTTTAAACTACAAGTCATGGTTTAAGTATGCATGTTAGAATAAGTAATAGAGTATAATGTACAAGCATGGACACTGCCCAACAGAAAAGCACGCTATCGACAAGGAATTCATCAGTCTCCATTCATGTCAATGCAAAAACAGTGAAAATATTACCACCTGGCAAATGATAAGTAAGAGAGTCAGGAAAGTGTTGTTCAATAAAATTAAAATAGTTAATACAATCCAGACAGGAAAGGATTCTTCCTTCACTCTCACACTTGTGCAGAAGTTCATTTTATCACCTAGAACAAAAAAATCAAACAAGACCTGATTTTCAAAATACCATTTATACTTGCTATTATTTTAGTATAGGAGACATTGGAATTAATGCTAATCTTACAAATGTTGAGTAGAATCAATGTAGCAATGTTTAATGAAAGATTTGTCCTAAATTTTTCAACCAGCACAACAATATTTTTCCATGTCATCTGCATAGTAAACTAACTTTAATGAAGTTGTCAAGTCATTTGGTTGAGAAATTGGAGTTAAGCTTTTGTAACCATGTTCGCATCATTGCCAGAAAGTTTATAATGGGAAGAAATCTGACAGTAAGCAACTGCATAGACCCCATGTGGATGAAGGAAGTCATGTTTTGCTGTGACTCCGGTGTTCAGATTTTGCTCCAAGCCAAAGTTTGAGTTCATCTCAATTCTAAACCCACCAGCTGCACATGGCAGATTATAAACTCAAAAGAGAATGCAAATTAACTTCAGCTTCTTGTCTCTGTCTGTAGGTTACAATTACAACAAGCCATATTTTCTGCTTTGTATTCTTAACACATGACTGATTAAAGGGGCATAAAAAGTTTCTAAATGCAGCTACCATATCAACAAATGTTTGCTTAGTTTGTGTAATTAATCTATATTTATATATGAAACATCTAGAGACTATTTTAATTGTATTACACAATTATACATAGCAGATTGTGTTGCCTTTGAAAAGTGCAATGACATGAACTTGATAGAATTCCTTGGCTATCAAATTGCATTTGTCTTTGTGTGCACTATTTGATTAACTGGAAGTACATATTTGACTGTGGAAGGTGATTGGCACTTCCATAAGCATGTATGGGAATAATATGTTATGGTCCTTCCTCAGATGTAACACTCCTGCAGTACAGATCTATGGAGGGATACGGGAGGTTCGACGCTGCGGGTTGAGAGCTTTCATCTGATATCTGTTTGATATCATTGCTCCAACTGGAACTGAAGCTGTTAGGACAAACCTAACCAGATGAAAGGAAGCAGAAGTTGGCACAAGCTGAGTCCACCTTAGTGAAATCATCTGAGATTATCCAGGTATGTCCAGTGTTTGAACGCCTTCTGTATCCTTTGGTGGCCCTCTGGAGGGGTTAGGGGTATAACAAGAGGTTTGGAGATTATTCCCCAAGGTGTACACCAATAATATGGCATCCCATTGTCTTTTGGAGATAAGTAGTGAATAAAAAATGGTTGGGATTGCTTTAGGTCTCCCAGCTCTAGGACATCACTGTGCAACTTTCTCTGCAGATGGGCCAATGATCTTTAACTGTTTCAAAATGAACCATTATTTTGAAAATGATCTAATAAAAACAGACATATTCACTGATGATTCACAGCAAAAGTGCAGAGTATTCTTAAGTTTCTTTGGTGTTGAATTAAACTCACAACCTAAACTTGTGTCTTGTTCTGAAGCAAGTTGAACTCTCAAAAGGATATTACAGACTCCATCATACTTGTGAAGCCACAGTAATGAAAAATCTGCCCCTAGACATCTCCTGGTCAAAGTTGGGGCAATAAGCAATGTTATTGTTTGGTGATACATCACAGACAGAAGGTGAGACTTCCAATTGTTGGATATGGTCCTGACCGGGAACCACTGTCAAACAGATAGAAATAGCCACTTGCTCTTCAAAGTCAAAATGGTGGCAAGTTTCCATCACTTGAGGAATGGATTGCCTCTCAGCTTTGGCCCTTAATTAAATGGGAAAGAATTCTCATGTGAAAGCACTTCTGAACAGAACTTAAATTGAGAACCATCTTATTGGTCTTCAGACAGGTTGAAGTAGAAGCAATGCTCTCGGAGAACCTTTGGACGTATACCATATCAGTCAGAACTTCTGTTTCCACCCTCGTTAAGCCTTCTCTGCAAAGGCATTGTCTCTGAATTCTTTTCTCTAGTTCCTGGTTGTGCTGCAGGACCAAAGAGTCACAATCAAAGCACTGGTGCTTTATGTAACAAGCACAGTATAAAGAGTTAGACCAAAAGACTTAAGAGCAGAAAAGGTGATTTGGCTCAGTGAGTCTGCTCCACCACTTAATCAGGGTTGATTTAATTTTAACTCTCTCCCCATTTTCCCGCCTTCTCCCCAGAATCTTTGACATACTTAGTAATCAAGAATCTATCAGCTTATATTTATATATACCCAATTTCTTGACCAAGTGTTCTAAAACTGTTGAAGCTTCAATGCCTAACGAGTGCACCTTAAAATGATCTCTGACCCTGGTTCCCTCCAAACACTACACACACATACAGTTCACCCAAGGTCTCTCCTATCTGGTTCTGTCTTCATCTGCTGTTCAACTCTCCATCACCTTCACTTGCCAAAATCCAGAACTGCTTAGTCCTTTGTGCTCCTGTGTATCTCCTTCCTGCAGTTGTCTCTTGCCTTCACACACTTCTTATCTCACCCTTGCTCCCTTTACCTCTTAATTTTTTTTTCATTTATTTCTCTCTTCGCCTACCTCCATATATCATCCACCTGCCACTTCACCCCAACTCTCTCTCCCTGTTTGCCTCCCCTACCTGGAAAAACCTGCATGCCATTTTACACCCCTCTTCAGTCCACCTTGGACTCCTGTTTCACCACTCACCTTCCCCTCTTTACACTGGCCATCTCAACTCTCCACTCTCATTCCTGATGCAGGGTTTTGACCCAAAGCCTCAACAATACCTTTCCTCCCAGAGATGTTCCTTGACCTTCTGAGTTCCTCCAGCAGATTACTGCCTGCTCCAGATTGCAGCATCTGCAGTCTCTTGTGTCTCCACTTTAAAATAATGATTATTTTAATTAACTAGCTTTGGTACTCACTCCCACAGGTCAGGCCTACCTTCCCACTATGTCGTGGTTGCCCATCCATAAGCTAATTACACAGGGGATACATCACACCAAGAACTTCCTGTGTGCATGCTTTACAAAACTGAGCACAGTAATTTGAGCTTCAGATCAAGTCTACATTACATTTCATTTTGTAGCACATACAGAATATTTACAATGTGATGGCACTTCTAGTCTATAATCTCTTGATTCCATCTTCACTGGCTGTCCTTCAGAAATGAAGATGATTCATTTCCTCTCCAGTTTTGTGGGTTCTGAGGAAGCAATAAGACCAATGGGAGACCCACAAGGTAGGTGGTGGTTGACAGGGATGTACAAATAGATAGTTTACGAGATGGCTTGTGTGTTCTACCACACATAAGGCATCTGCGTGCTCCTTGTCCATTCCAGAAAGCTCCTTCGGCATGTCGAGCAATCAAGGCTTGAGGCTCTTAGGAGTCAGTGGAAAGTTGTATCCACTCAAGGAAGCTTTTAACACATCATTAATCTTCATCTCTGATCACCTTGTAATCATTTAGGGAATTAATATTATTATTGACAATCTCTCGATTTGAAAATGTTCAACCAACAGTGGACGCTTCGGGCCGAGATTCTTCATCAGGACTCATTCTGATGAAGGGTCTCGGCCAAAGCATCGACTGCTTGCTCTTTTGCATAGATGCTGCTTGGCCTGCTGAGTTCCTCCAGCACTTTGTGTGTGTTGCTTCAAACAATCATAGCTTTAGAATGGAAATCTCTGGCTCCATCTAATGGTTCAATTGGCCAATTTTTAAAACATTTTATTTTTATTGGCTTCCATTGCAACTGAACTTTTGGTAGCATTTAATAATCAGTCTATTTAGAATACTGAGAATCACCGTACAGTTCTCAAGTTGAACACAGCCAAGTTGACTTTAATGAAAGCAGAGAATAATGAGAATCAATGAGTCTACATTAAGTTTAGTCCAAGGAGAATCAGTTTTATTTAAGTGAAAAATCCAATATATCAAAAGGCCTATTTGTTCACAATATTTTAGACAAGAGCATTGCTGTTGCAAGGGAGAAATATAACTGTAAAATGAGTAAGTGCCACCACTATGTTAGCTGACAACCTGGTGTACCAAGGTGGTGAACATGAGTGTCAGGTTCTGATAGCAAATGATCCCAAGGGACCATTTGTATGAAAACAAACAGGAGGGGGTAGAGACAAATCAGACAAAATAATGCTTGAGACCAAAGACACAAAGAAGAAGGGAAAACCCTACTTTAAAATTTTTGTGGATGGCTCCTCATCAGTACAGGATGGTGAGAGGAGAACTGGGTGTGGCACTTACGTAGAGGATGAACAGGGATAGTATAGCTTTAAAGCTACCCAAAACCATAAGCGCACAAGCAGCAGAATTGGCAGCTATAGCATATGTGGTTAGCCACCCAGAATATTTTCCACCTGGATCAGTCATACACTCTGATAGTATGTATATTTGTAACAGCCTTACAGAACATTTGCCTCTGTGGGAAGCAAGAGGGTTTGTTTCAGCTGATGGAAAGCCCCTTCCATCTGCTGCTCTGCTGCAATATATATTCGAAGAAGCAAAGGGGAAAGAATACGGAGTTGTAAAGGTGAAAGCTCACTCTAAATTGTCCCCTGAGGGGAATAAGAAGGCTGATGAGTTAGCAAAGCAAGGTGCTTTAAATGGGCAGGAATGGCAACCACAGATTGGGGAGATGGGAAGGCAGAAGGAACAGCAGATTAAGGTTATGGATTTATCCAAGAAGCAGAAGAAGGATAAAGAATTAAAAAAAATAATAGGAGTAAAGTCAGAAATGAATGAAGAATACAAGGGTGTACATGTTAAAGATGGAGTAGTCCTATATGAAGGAAAGTTTGTGGTTCCAGAGTTAGGAAGAAATCAGATGATCCACTGGTACCAAGATTTATGGGGACACCTGGGAGCTGAAAGAACCCTGGAAAAAATCAAGGAGGTGTGTTGGTGGACTAGGATGAAGGAGGATGTGGAACACTATGTCAAGAATTGTTTGGTTTGTGCAGAATATAATCCTGACGGAAATGTAAAGAAAGGAGCCCTCCGACATACCAGACCAGTGGAAGGACCTTGGACTAATTTGCAGATAGATTATGTTGGACCCTTGCCATCAACCACAGGAGGGTACAACTATATCCTTGTAGTAGTAGACACTTTCACCAAATGGGTGGAGGCTTTCCCAATTAAGACTAACACAGCCAAAGCTACTGCAAAAATCTTATTGGAAAGGGTTTTTACTCGTTGGGGATTACCTTGGAGTATAGAGTCAGATAGAGGCACACATTTTACAGCCCAGATAATGCAAGATGCCATGGCACTTTTAGGAATTAAGCAGAGATTTCATATACCCTATAGACCACAGTCTAGTGGAATTGTGGAAAGAATGAACCGAACTTTAAAAAACATGATGGCCAAAATGGTAAAACAACATCGAACAACATGGCAAGCAGTTCTGCCTTATGTGTTGATGGTAATAAGGAATACAGTGGCATCTTCTACAGGTTACACCCCTTATAAACTCATGACTGGAAGAAACATGAGAGGGTTAGAGGAGTTGTTAGGGTTAGATTTGTCAGAACCTGAAATAGATGGGATTGTGTCAGAAAAGTGGGTACAACAGTTGGTAGAGACAGTGAAAGAGGCCAATTATGTGGCGGCTCATCAAATAGGAAAGAAGAAGCAGCAGAGTAAAGCCTACTTTGACTCAAAAGTCAGTCCCATAGAATTAAGCCCAGGATAAAGAGTGATGATTAGAATACACCAACCCACTTCATTTTTAAATCCAAGGTTTGCAGGGCCCTATGAAATCATAGACAAAGCAAGTCCATCAGTATACAGGGTGCTAACTTCTCTAGATAAAAGTGGATGGTACCACATCAACCAGTTGAAATTGGTGGGGGAGAAACAGGAAAATTATCATCATCAACATGTAACAATTGATGTACATGATAGTCCCAATTTTGGAGACTTGTCAATTGATGTACACAATAGTTCTGATTTGGAAGATCTGAATTTGGAACAGTTATTCCAAGAAGATGGCAACAGATCTGACCAAGGAGGAGTTTTTCCATTTTCTCAGTTTGAAAAACAGGGGAGATGTGTAAATAAAATAAAGAGGAGAAATACATTGGTTGTTGCCTCCCCTGTGTTGAAATGAAATTGGGTGAGAAAAGATGGACAACTTGAGTCCAAAGATGATTGGGAGCTTAGATTGCATGGGTTGGAAAACCAGATAGAAAACATGGATTTAAAGTAATTCAAGATTGGAACTGGAAATAAGAGCAGATATTATCCTTTGTGTATTTACAGATTTAATTCAATATGAAGAGAATAATGCATTTTATGGTGATGGAATTGACCATGACTGGGGTCATGATTGGTTGTGCTTCTGAAACTTTACTGCCGATGAACTTGTCAACAACAACGTCATTAAATGAAGACTATTCGGTGATCAAGAGAAACTTTTCTCAATGGATACGGGTAATATAGGCACATGTGGAAGAAATGGAAGACTCAAATTTGATTTATGCTGGGGTAGATGGTTTGATGTGTGTGGATAAAACATTAAATATTCCATAGGGTACTGGGTACTTGTGAGGATGATAAAGGGAGGTTTTATGTGGGTGATATCAGCTATGAATTATACCAAAGGATGGAAAGAGTGTCCTTTGGAAAGTCACAATGTTACACTTGAGGATGTGACTTTAAACTTGACTATTGGAGGACAAACTTTGCCTAAACCAGCAGTGGAGAAGGTATTGGAGGAAACTCTTTCAATCCAACGAACTGATACGGATCGATATTTGTGGGACTATGTTGTAACTGAGTTGCCACAGATTCCTCATTTGACTGCAGACTGGACACGAGTGGTGGAGGAGGCAAAGGAAATAATTCATCAGTGGGCTGAACATTCAAAAGTTATTAAGACACATGCTGAGAAGGCAAATGAAATGTTGAGTGACATGGACTTTTGGGGTAAATTTTGGAATTGGGGATCAAATGTTCAAATACATCCATGGGTGAGAATAATCTCACATGTTGCAGTAATATTAATTTTTTGTACACTGATGATTGCATTATTTAATGTGTATCAACTCAGAAGATGGAAGGCTGAAATTATGCAAAAGGTAGAGGGGAATGATTTTGCACTACTGAAAAAACGATGGCCAGTATTAAAATTGTATGAATTTAGAAAGTAAAAGTTATAATGTAAGTGCAGCACACCTGCTGGGGATCCATGGCAATCCAGTGGATGGTCAATAGAATAGAGGAGGATAGTGATCCTAAGATAAATCTTTGGATCAAGAGGAGGGATATGTTGGCCAGAAAGAATGACAATCTTCAAATCAGTGAATTCAAATGAATCAAGGACAGTGGAAGCAGTCTTTGTTCTTGTTGTGTGCTTGGGGGATGGAGGCTGCCATTTTGTGAAGACACTCGATTCTCCATTTTGTGAGCTTGACATGCTGGACTTGATTAGTGTTTTAAAGAAGATACAAAGACTTCAGGTAATTTGCTGGACTGGAGGTCATTTCCAAATAAGGAGTTGTTTGTGAGGTGTTCTTTGGTTGGCTATAACATACAGGATTGTGAATGCCTGAGGTGATTCAAGCTCATTGCTGACTGAGAACAAAGAGCCATGAGTCAGCAACTGTCCCTTGATGGGAAGAGGACAATAGATGGATGCTGCTTTGGACCAGAGCCAATGACCAGGTGTTAAAGGCCAGACACATGACCTGCGGCCAATGACACGGGAATGTGACATTTGAATTGATAAGCAATGGATATAAAAGTGGATGCTTTGTGTGCGCCGGTGGCGGTAACTTCGAAGAATAACCATCGCAGACACAAGCGAGAAGAACCCTGCGTGAACACGTGGAGAGCAAGTCGGGACCACGAGGAACAAGGAGTGCCTGGCCAGCGTAAATTCCTCTGCCCGGGTAATACCTTTGCTATCCTTTGACTATCCAGGAGAGTCAGGGGTATTTAGCAGGTGTGCGCACAAGGTATTTAATGTATGAATTCATGTATTTGTTAGTTTGGACAATAAAGGTAATTGTCAGTAAATACCGATCTCTCTGTGCCTCACTCAGAATCGTTGGAAGAGGTAGAAGTGGTATCTCTCTCTCTCTCCCTTTTACCAACAAGAGGAAGGAATTTATTGACATATTTTAGATGAACTTGATTAATAGAACTATAACTTTCCTCTCAAGAGTCAGACTTCAAAAACTGGAAAGTATGTATAGTTCAACAGAGCAACTCAAACTTCTGTCTGTGAACACTTGTTGGTAACATACGAAGACTTCTACCCCATGAAAAAAAAAGAAATTCTGATTTGCTTTCTACCTAGATTCGTTTTTTTTTATTGATTTTTTATGCATTTCAACAATTACTATGACAAAAAGCCCAACAGCAAAATAAAGATTAATACAGTGCAAGAAAAACATACAATAATATTCAAAACAATGATGAAAAAACACCCAAAGTAAAATCATGTAAAGTTAGTATCCTCTGCCCCCTCCCTCAGAGAAAAAAAACTCCAGACCAACCACTGCAAGGTGCAAGAAATATTAATTGGAGCATTCAAACCCCCAAAACTGTAAATGAAAATAAGAACAAAAAATAATAATGCCTACTACCAAAGAAAGAAAAAAAAGCTGAAAGTAAGAGACTGAAAAAAAAGACTTAATCTAAAGAGGAATTATGAAAATATTCAAGAAAAGTCCCCACACCTTATGAAACTTTATGTCTGAATTGAGAAGTAAGTAGTGAATTTTTTCAAGGTCTAAACAGGACATAATATCATTAAGCCATTGAGCATGGGTGGGTGGGGCAACATCTCTCCACCTAAGAAGAATTAAATGTCTAGCCAAAAGAGAAGCAAAAGATAATGTTCGATGTTTAGTTGGGCTCAAATGTATATCCACCTCACCCAAGGTACCAAAAAGAGCAATCAGAGGGTTAGGTTCTAAGTGGCAATTAAGAATATGTGATAAGGTTATCCCATAAGGTTAGATTAGTTTTAAGGGGGAAATTTCTGTTGGAATGATAAACAAAAAGTTGTCGATGGTGGAAATCTGAAATAAATACAAAAACATCCAAAAATCCTCAGCATTCTGTTATGACTTTTGAATCGTGTCCTAGAATCATTTGAGTATTTATCAAGCAGCTTTTATCCAATGCATATTTTTCAAACATGAGAAATTTGCACAGATTCTTTTTATTTTCCTAATAGGAATTAACTTAAAAATTGTGTTTATTCTGGGCTTCCATCACAAAAGAGAACTATCTTTAACATATTAGGGTAGAATAGTGGTGCGGCTGATAGTGTTGCTGCTTCACAGAGACAGAGGCCCAGGATCAATCCTGGCCCAAAGGTGCCATCTGTGTGACGTTCGGAGGTTCTCCTCGTGACCACGAGTTTCCTCAAAGTCCTCCAGTTCCCTCCAACATCCCAAAGATGCTGGTAAGTTAACTAGTTGTTGTAAATTGTCCATAAGATGTAAATCAGTGGTAGAATCTGAGGGGAGTTGATGAAAATGAGAATGTCTGGTTGAAGGACCCATTTCTGTGTTCTCTCTGTGACTCTGTAGAGTTGATCATTTCCATCTTGAGATTTTAACATCCTGATACATTTTTTACACAGTATCTTTTGTAATTGAAGCTCTATCCTAGGCCCAACATTTCAGTCACAAAGAAGGCACATTGTAACAGTGGCTATATTTCATTAAGAGTTTGAGGAGATTTGGTATGTTAGCAAAGACACTTGGAAATTTTGACAGATGTACCATGGAGAGCATTCTAACTGGCTGCTTCACTGTCTGGCATGGGTGGGGAGCACAGTACAAGATTGAAATAAGCTGCAGAAAGTTGTAAACTCACTCAGCTCCATCATGGGCACTGGCCACCCCAGCATCCAGGATATCTTCCATGAGCAGTGCCTCAGAAAGGTAGCATCCATTGTTAAAGACCCCCATCTCCCAGGTCATGCATTGTGCTCATTGCTACTATCACGGAAGAGTACAGAAGTCTGCAGGCACACACTCAACAATTCAGGAACAGCTTCTTTCCCTCTGCCAGTGGATTTCTGAATGGACATTGAACCCATGAACACTACCTCACTATTTTTTCCTCTTTCTGCACTACTTATTTTTTTCACCTTTTTTATTAAATACATACTTACTATAATTTACAGTTTTTATTATTATGCATTGCAATGTATTGCTACTACTTAGCTACAAATTTCATAACATATGCCAGTGATATTAAACCCAACATTGAATAACAAGCTCCAAAGAAATATACAGTTGTTTTCCTCAATGTCAATGCCCAATATAATATGCAGTAGCCCAAATATCATTAGAAATAACTGTTGCTCTAATTAAAGGAAATCTAAAGATCATTATTGCTCCGCAGGTTCATGTGACACTGATATACAAAGGCTATCAAGTTCATTTGATTGCATTATTGCTCTTCAAAATGAATAATTAATATCCCTATCATCGTCAGTAGGATGGACTGTACCTTCAACAAAATGCAACTTCTACAGAGTCTCAAAGATGGGAATATGGTGAAGTCAGTGAAGCTAGGGAATTCAAAAAGAATTACTTTGATATGAATATTCTGTGTTGTTGTATTTTTACTGATATTCTATATGGGTTTGTTGACTTGTATGCATCAAGCCGTGATGTCATGGGGAGGGGGATTTTTATTACGTGATCGTAATCCTGTGTATGCTTACCATGTGGTAATATATCTTTGCACCTTGACCCTCGAGTTATGCTGTCTCATGTGGCTGCATTCATGTGTATTCATATATAGTTAAATGAGAATGAAACTCAAATTGAATGGAATTGAAGGAATTATTTTAATTTTGGTTTGGTTTATGGGTAACTTGGTAAGTAAATGTCAAATTTTAATTCTACCTCGAGTAAGCACAGACTTGCAGTGCTTCTCAGCCCAGTAAAATGCATATCCAGTGTCAAAAGGTAACAACATGTATCTTGCTTCTTGGATACAATGTGTGCCAAGGCAACACACACAAGATGCTGGAGGAACTCAGCAGGTCAGGCAGCATCTATGGAAATGAATAGAGAGTCGACATTTCAGGCCGAGATCCTACTTCAGGACTGAGCAGGAAGGGGGATGATGCCAGAAAAATAGGTGGGGACCACATACCAGAAGTGACTCCAAGTGGAAGATCTCAAAATAGGTATCTTCAAACCTGAGCAACAGGTGGTGTCACTACAAATGACTTTGCAAGGTTGGGTGTTGTGACAACACATTACAGGTGGTCAGGATTCTGCAGGTAGAGCAGGAACAGATGACCTCCAAACTAGACTGGAAGCAACAGCAGGTAATCAGGAGTCTCTTGATTACATGACAATCTCATCAGTACTCAGCTCAAAATATTGGAGAAGGTGAGATTTCATCAAGGAAGTCTATGCACCCTGATAAACGCTTGACCTCCCAACTTACTGTATGAATGGCACACAAAGGTTTTCACTGCTTCTCAGTACATGTGACAATAACAACCCGATTACCAATTGACTCAGCTATACAGAGCAGGGTAGAAAGAAAGGGAAGCTACAGTGATAGGGGATTTGATAGCTGGAGCAAAAGAAAGGTGCTCCTTTGGCCACAGTCATGATTCTAAGCTTTCTCCAGGGTCCAGGGTCAGGGATGACACGGAGCTACTGTGGAATGTTCCAAGCCATGAGAGTGAACAGCTAGAAATCCAGCAGTAATTGTCATTTAGTGGAAAGGAGGGGGAGGTCCTGAAGTCTATTTACAAGAATCTAGTGAGAAGATTAACAAGGATTTCAAAGTTAGCGACTTTTAGAAGCACCACACAGCATGTGCAGAAATATGCAAATAATGCAAATGGCCAAGGAAAATGGTGCAGGATGGAGGGTTTTGGATTTTTGGGGCTTTGGAACAAGTCCTGGAGATAAGACTTAATTCGGCTACATGGGCTATGTCACAGCAGGGCTGGTATCAATATGTTTGAGATGAGCTTTTTGCTGCCACTGGAAGGGTTTAAATGAGATCACCAAGCAAAAGGAAACTTCATAACAGTTTCATAAGACAACAAGGCAAAACTGAAAGGTAGGGTTAAACAAAGGGCCAAGAGGGATGAGGAAATAAAGACTGGTTGAAAAAGAAACAAAGTTTTCCGACAGTCTTTTGAAGTAAGGAATTGAGGGAAGGGAGGATGTACTGAGTATGCATTTCTTGTGCGAGTACAACATAATAGCCATCGCTGAAACCTTGTTTAAAGATGGGCAGGAGAGACAGCTGGATGTGTCTAGTTACAGGGTTTGTAGTAGGATAGCAGAGAGTCAACAGCTTTAAATTCCTGGTTTTAGCGTAGAACATGACCTGTCCTAGGCCCAGGACACAGATGCTATCACAAGGTGTGTTTCTACTTTCTTAACAGGTTAAAGAGCTTACTGCTTGTCACTGAACACTAACAAATTTCTGTATAAGTACTGTTGTAAGTATCCTGAGTGTATATATTATGGTCTGCTACAGCAATTCAAACACACAGGAATGTTAAAAAAAAAGCTGCAGAGGGTAGTGAGTGTAGTCCAATACACATCACAGGCAAATCTCTCTCCATTGTCAGTAGAGGTGCTTCCCTAAAGCAGTAAAATCTGTCATGAAAGATCCCCAGGATCTGGCCCAAGGTATCTTCTCCCAGTTAGCATCAGGCAGGAGATGCAGAAGCTTCAAGTCCAACCACCATCAGGTTCAAGAACAGCTACTCCCCTTCAACCATTTGTTTCTTGAACCAACCAGCACAACCCTAATCACCAGCAAAGCTATGACCATTTTGACTACTTAGCATTTTTGTTCTAATTTTGGTTTTTTTTGTTTGTAATTCGTGTTTTTCTTTAAAAACCTACAGCACAATACAGGCGCTTCGGCCCACAAAGTTGTGCCAAACATGTCCCAACCTTAGAAATTACTAGGCTTACCTATAGTCCTCAATTTTTCTAAGCTCCATGTACCTATCCAAAAGTCTCTTAAAAGATCCTATCATATCTGTCTCCACCACTGTTGCCATTCCACGCACTCACCACTCTCTGCCTAAAAAACTTACCCCTGACATCTCCTCTGTACCTACTCCCCAGCACCTTAAACCTGTGCTCTCTTGTGGCAACCAGTTCAGCCCTGGGAAAAAGCCTCTGACTATCCACACGACCAATGCCTCTCATCATCTTGTACTCCTCTATCAGGTCACCCCTCATCCTCCATTGCTCCAAGGAGAAAAGGCTGAGTTCACTCAACCTATTCTCATAAGGCATGCTCCCCAATCCAGGCAACATCCTTGTAAATCTCCTCTGCACCCTTTCTATGGCTTCCACATCCTTCCTCTGTAGTAAGGTGACCAGAACAGAGCACAGTACTCCAAGTCGTGTCTGACCAGGGTCCTATATAGCTGCAACATTACCTCTCAGCTCCTAAATTCAATTCCATGATTGATGAAGGCCAATACACCGTATACCTTCTTAACCACAGAGTCAACCTGTGTAGCTGCTATGGACTCAGACCCCAAGATCCCTCTGATCCTCCACACTGCCAAGAGTCTTACCATTAATGCTATATTCTACCATCATATTGGACCTACCAAAATGAACCACCTCACACTTATCTGGGTTTTAATTTGTTTTTCTTGTGAAAAACAAACATAAATTCTTCTCTCCCTGATAGACTGGAAGTTTTTTATGTTAGGTTTGACACACAGATGAAGTGCTGGCCATGGAGACACTCTACTTGGCTGCAGCCGATGTGGGGAAACCCCTAGTCAGGGTCAATACACATAAAGCCTGCAGGGACTGATAACGTAACCTGGTCGGTACTGAGGGACTTTGCAGCCTAGTTAATGGAGGTTGGAACAGACTTCTTCAACATCTCTCTGGAACTGACCACTGTCCCCTCAGGCTTCAAAGGAGCCACCGTCTACTTGGTGGCCAGGAAGGCAATGGTAACCCTGCCTCAACGACTACCGTTCAGTGGCACTGACTCAACAATAATGAAGTGCTTTGAGCGGCTGGTTATGACTTGCATTAAGTCCCATCTTCCTGTTGCATTGGGCCCTTTCCGGTTCACTTATCACTCAAATCGGTCCACTGAATGTACCATGGCCTCTGCTCGCCACTCCTTCCTGTCCCACCTGGAAAGTGATGCCTCATATGCTAGAATGTTGTTTATTGACTTCAGCTCGGCATTCAAACTCTCTGTAACTGGACCCTGGACTTCTTGACAGAAAGATCATATTTAGTCGGTGTTGGCAGAAACATTTCGAGGTCCATCACACTGAGCACTGGCACTTCCCAGGGCTGCATGCTCAACCCACTGCTGTTCACGCTGCATTGCTAGATCCAATTCAAACTGAAAATTTAAGTTTGTTGATGACACAACAGTGGCTGCCCACATCAACAATGACGGCGAGATGGCATATGGAAAGAAGGTAGAGTAGATGGTAGAATGGTGCAGGCACAACAACTTGGCTCAACATGGACAAGACCAAAGAGATGATTGTGAACTTCAGGAAGGTGTAAGCAGACTACTTCTCACTACACATACACGGTTCCTCCATGGAGAAAGTTAGGAGCACCAAGTTTCTAGGAGTGCACGTAACAGACAAATTTACCTCAACAACAGCTCATTGGTCAAAAAAAGCACAACAGCATCTCCACTTTCTGAGGAGATTGAGGTAAGTGAGGCTCCCCCCACCCCATTTTAACTAATTTTTGCAGGAGCATCATCCAGAGTATCCTAACCAGCTGCATACCCATTTGGTACAGGAATTGCAAGGCATCCAACTGCAAGTCTCTGCAAAGAATTGCAAGGACTGCTGAGAGGATCATGGTGGTGTCTGTGTTTATATCAACACGGAATGGTGTAAGAACTCTGTGCTGGTTTCCAGACACTGCTCATCGTTAGCCGAGTTTGTGGCTGTTAGATGCAGACCATTTTATTTGCCACGGGAATTCACCTCTGTCCTTATATTCGGTGTCTACATTCCCCCCAGCGCTAATGCTAAGGAGGCGCTCTGTGAACTGTACGGGGCTATTAGCGAACTGCAGAACGTACACCCTGATAGTCTGTTTATTGTCGCCGGTGATTTTAACCATGCAAACCTTAAGTCAGTGCTCCCCAAATTCCATCAGTATGTGGACTTTGCAACGAGGAGGGAGAACATGTTGGACCTGGTTTACACAAACATCCCCGATGCGTACCGGGCAGAGCCCCGCTCCACCTCAGATACTCAGACCACATCTCTGTTATGCTAATCCCAGCATACAGACCACTCATCAGGCGCTCCAGATCAGTTCAGAAGCAGGTGAAAACCTGGCCAGCAGGAGACATCTCTGCTCTTCAAGACTGCTTTGAGCACACTGACTGGCACATGTTCAGGGAGGCTGCAACCAGTGGCGACTCTACCAACTTAGAGGAGTACACAGCATCAGTGACCAGCTACATCAGCAAGTGCATTGATGATGTTACTCTGTTCAAGACCATCACTATACGCGCTAACCAGAAGCTGTGGATGACCGCAGAGGTGCGTGCGCTGCTGAGGTCCCGTGACTCTGCCTTCAGAGCAGGCGACAAGGCAGCTTTAACAACAGCAAGGGCCAAACTGTCCCGAGCCATCAGAGGGGCAAAGCGTGCACACGCCCAACTAATCAACAGTTACTTCCAGGACAGCGACGACACGTGGCGCATGTGGAAGGGCACCCAGGACATCACCAATTACAGGACAACATCATCTGACTGTGCAGGTGATGCTTCCCTCCCAGATGCGCTGAATAACTTCTACGCCCGGTTTGAGGCAGAAAATGACGTGGCGGCAAGGAAGTCCACCTCTCCTATGAATGACCAGCTGTTGTGTCTCACCGTGGCCGATGTGAGAAGAACCCTGTGCAGGGTCAACCCACGGAAGGCTGCTGGACCAGACAACATCCCTGGTAGAGTGCTCAGAGGATGTGCAGACCAGCTAGCAGATGTTCTCACTGACATCTTCAACATCTCCCTGAGCAGCGCCACCATTCCTACGTGCTTCAAGGCCACCACCATCGTCCCCGTGCCAAAGAAGTCTTCAGTGTCCTGCCTAAATGATACCGTCCTGTTGCATTTACGTCCATCATCATGAAGTGTTTCGAGAGGCTCGTCATGAGTCATATCAAGACCCTGCTGCCCCCCTCACTGGACCCCCTGCAGTCTGCGTACCGTCCCAACCGCTCAAGAGATGACACCATTGCCACCACCCTCCACCTGGCCCTATCCCACCTGAACAAAAAAGACACATACGTTCAGATACTGTTCATAGACTTCAGTTCAGCATTCAACACAATCATCCCTCAGAAACTAATTGGAAAACTGAGCCTACTGGGCCTGAACACCTCCCGCTGTAACTGGATCCTAGACTTCCTGACTGGGAGACCTCAGTCAGTCCAGATCGGGAGCAGCATCTCCAACACCATCACACTGAGCACGGGGGCTCCCCAGGGCTGCGTGCTCAGTCCACTGTTGTTCACTCTGC
Source organism: Hemitrygon akajei (assembly GCF_048418815.1). Classification (NCBI taxonomy): domain Eukaryota; kingdom Metazoa; phylum Chordata; class Chondrichthyes; order Myliobatiformes; family Dasyatidae; genus Hemitrygon; species Hemitrygon akajei. Next base: position 38,664,277 of record NC_133146.1, read on the forward strand.
TGACCCATGACTGTGCTGCAACACACTGCTCGAACCATATTATCAAGTTCACTGATGACACGACCGTGGTGGGTCTCATCAGCAAGAACGACGAGTCAGCATACAGAGAGGAGGTGCAGCGGCTAACAGACTGGTGCAGAGCCAACAACCTGTCTCTTAATGTGAACAAAACAAAAGAGATGGTTGTTGATTTCAGGAGGATACAGAGCAACCACTCCCCGCTGAACATCGACGGCTCCTCGGTAGAGATTGTAAAGAGCACCAGATTTCTTGGTGTTCACCTGACGAAAAATCTCATCTGGCCCCTCAACACCAACTCCATAGCAAAGAAAGCCCAGCAGTGTCTCTACGTTTTGCAAAGGCTGAGGAAAGTCCATCTCCCAACCCCCTTCCTCATCACATTCTACAGGGGTTGTATTGAGAGCATCCTGAGCAGCTGCATCACTGGCTGGTTCGGAAATTGCACCATCTCGGATCGCAAGACCCTGCAGCGGATAGTGAGGTCAGCTGAGAAGATCATTGGGGTCTCTCTTCCCGCCATCACGGACATTTACACTACATGCTGCATCCGCAAAGGAAACAGCATTATGAAGGACCACATGCACCCCTCATACAATCGCTTCTCCCTCCTGCCGTCTGGGAAAAGGCTCCGAAGCATTCGGGCTCTCACGACCAGACTATGTAACGGTTTCTTCCCCCAAGCTATCAGACTCCTCAATACCCGAAGCCTGGACTGACACCTTGCCCTATTGTCCTGTTTATTATTTATTGTAATGCCTGCACTGTTTTGTGCACTTTATGTAGTCCAGTGTAGGTCTGTAGTCTAGTGTAGCTTTCTCTGTGTTGTTTTTTTTACGTAGTTCAGTCTAGTTTTTTGTACTGTGTCATGTAACACCATGGTCCTGAAAAACGTTGTCTCATTTTTACTATGTACTGTACCAGCAGTTATGGTCGAAATGACAATAAGAGTGACTTGACTTGACTTCAACCCATTATTGAATTAAAGTGAATTGACTTCATTACTTACATCCTTCATATACATGAGGAATAAAAAAATTTATGCTACGTCTCTGTCTAAATATGCAATGTGCAATTTATAGTATGTACAACAGGACAGTCAATATAACATAGAAATACAATTGTATTAGTGTGAATGAATCAGTCTGATGGCCTGGTGGAAGAAGCTGTCCCGGAGCCTGTTGGTCCTGGCTTTTATGCTGCAGTACCATTTCCTGAATGGTAGCAGCTGGAACAGTTTGTGGTTGGGGTGACTCGGGTCTCTATTGATCTTTCGGGCCCCTTTTACACGCCTGTCTTTGTAAACGTCCTGAACAGTGGGAAGTTTACATCTACAGATGTGCTGGGCTGTCCGCACCACTCTTTGCAGAGTCCTGCGACTGAGGGAAGTACAGTTCCCATACCAGGCAATGATGCAGCCAGTCGGGATGCTCTCAATTGTGCCACTATGGAAAGTTCTTAGGATTTGGGGGCCCATACCAAACTTCTTCAACTGTTTGAGGCGAAAGCGGCACTGTTATGCTTTTGCACCACACAAATGGTATGTAGAAACCAAGGAGTTAGCCTGTCTCCATTACTCCTGTAGTCCACAACCAGCTCCTTTGTTTTTGTGACATTGAGCGAGAGGTTGTTTCCTTGACACCACTAAGTCAGGGTGATAACTTCTTCTCTGTAGGCTGTCTCATTATTATTTGAGATTAGGCCTATCAGTGTAATATCGTCAGCAAATTTGATTAGCAGATTGGAGCTGTGGATGACGACAGTCATGGGTATACAGGCAATAAAGAAGGGGACTTAGTACACAGCCTTGAGGGGGCACCTGTGTTGAGGCTCAGAGGAGCAGAGGTGAGAGAGCCCACTCTTATCACCTGCTGGTAATCTGACAGGAAGTCCAGGATCCAGTTACACAAGGCAGGGTGAAGGGCATAGAGATACTCATTTGGAGCACTGTGTACGCAGAGCCCTTAGCAGTTCAGTAATCCTTCCCTTCTGTCCCACAATCTCTTTGATTCCCTTACTATCAAGCAGGAGGTACCGTAGCATGGGGACAAGAACCGTTAGGCTGGAAAACAGCTTCTTCCCCAGGCCATAAGACTAGTGAACTTACTGCCACCATTCAGGCCTCATCACGTCTTGAGTGCCAGTAGCATTATATTGTTTACTTTTTAAACTAGTGTTATATATGTAACATATTATTTGTTAATTTATGTGTGGTAATATTACTTTATGTGTTATGTGTGAGTTGGATGTAGTGTGTTGTGCACCTTGGTCTGGAAGAACGTTGTCTCATTTGGCAGCATAGATGTGTATGGTTGAATGACAATAAATTTGAACTTTCACTTGAAGTTGTGTTCTGGTGCTATTATTGCACCTGTGCATACATGAAACCTATGCATATGACAATAAACTTCAATTTGGCTTTGACAGAAAAAGCCATAAAACAAATGAAACACTGCAATAATTTAAGGAAAAAATTAGGCTGCGAGAAGATACTGAAAAAAACCAAAAAGGTCTCAGATTAAATCGATAAATGAAGAAGGACGAATCCATTGGTCAGAGCGCATTATTGGGCTCCAGAGAGAGGGAGGTAGAAAATCAAAACAATTGCAGACAGATTTCTGGAAAATACATAAAAAGCAATAATAGTTGATAATTCCAACTATCCTTATTTTAACTGGGAATGTGCCAAAATAAAGGGCCTTGAAGAAATAGATCTCTTGAAATTATTAAGATTTTAAAATTCAATATTAAAGATTATAAGTAAAGATGAGAAATCCCAGGCCTTGATCTTAAGAGTTGATTCAATCACATCACTCCTCTGACTTTTTGGCCCAACTCAGACTGAAAATTCCCCCAGAAGATCAAATAGCCCCTGTTCCAATCAGCAGTCAACTTTGACTGTGATCTTACTATGTTGGTGGTCATTGGCTCACCACCCAAGCCTCCAAAGTTTAGTCACCGATTCTACATTAACCTTTTTTCACACACGGCATTCTCACCGCCACATCTCTCTATCCCTTTTATACATCGATCTCGCTTTGTTTTCTTAAGAATAGCAATTTCACATCAATGAAATGAACAAACACAGCTACCTGGCCATAGTTAATGTGACAGGTTAAAAACAATTTTTTTCGGAACCACTACAACGTCAACACCAGCGGAAATGAGATTGTTAAAGAAGGATTCCCTCCCTCTAATTCTGAGAGCCTATCAAGTATACCAAGTGACAATACTCATGCTCTTGACATTCTGCAGGAAGAAATGAATGAGTACAAATCTGAAAAAAAAGTCTGCACAGTCTGTGTTTTAGGTGTGAAGCAGGTCATGCAACACATCAAATTCTCTCCACTGTACTTAACTCTCATGTCTCAGAAGATGAAGGAACTAGTTAAAGTGAGGATGATTATCATTGTAAACGTCTGCAACTTTCAGAATGAGTGGTCAAAGTCAAAGCTCTCCAGTCTTCCCTGCTTAACCATTGATGTAAGAAACCTTAACAAGTCACCACCACATATGGGTCTGCGGCTCTAGCACCCTGGTAGGCAAGCTACTTGGTCTCTAGTGGCTGATACTTCCTGCTCCTTGACACCATTTTAGTGTCTGCCAAATAGGAACAAATCAGAAGCCATTGTTTTCTCATCTAAGATGAAAAGGGAACTGGATTCCAGAAAAGATCTTGCTGCATATGATTTCCTTGTAGCCAACATCACCTAGCTATCACTAGCTTGAGAATTAATTTGCTATCAATCCTGGCTATTTTCCTGCTGGAAATTTGTATATGTAGATCCAACTGCTTTTGCCAGAGACATTGAAGGTCACATGTATAAGCACTGCTGAAGTTCCCCAGAATACATTACCTTTAAAAATAGCACATGCCCTACAGTGATTGCAAGGACTCTAACCCCAGAGTCAATGAAGAGGTGAAAAATATCTTACGGAAATGCCAAGAAATTAGTATTATGGATAAGGAAGCTACCCTGCTAGAATTCCCAAAATTCAAATGCTTCAAGACTTGGAAAAAGATTATGGGAAACGAGAATTTAATCCAATGAAACACAAGCCCAGCTGCTTTTCCAGCACCCAGGGGTTGTGCAACCTCGCAGCACCACTCCCCTTGAAGTCATTGAAAATGCAAATGCTTCTCAGCTCCACTGAGAAGAATAAGCAGCATTGAATAGAGGTAATGAGGAAATCTGTGGAACAGTTCACTAAAGCACATCGTTCCTCCCTATAGACTGAGAAAAAATGAAACATTTGCTGCAATGATAAACAAGAACATCGGATCAGGCAGAATTATATCCTATAATTTTGAGAATAAGGGGTCAGAGGGCATTTCCAAAACCATCAACGAATGTGAAAAAGTGCCAATGGAGTGGAAGTAAGCCAAGCTCCTTGCCCAACTGAAACAAAAAATTGTAAAGGATCCACCAATTCCTATCAATCTTTCTCACTCTTATCCAGTTCAGCCTTAGAACTGAGAGGGCTCTTCTCATCCACCTTTCTACATCACTGAAGAAGCCATTCTTGAAGACCAAGTAGACATCAGGCCAAACCACATTTGCTACAACAAGGTCCTCCCCAGCACTACTTTTATCAGAGGAGTGTTCCAGCAGTGAAGGACGACTGGCACTATTTTCACTGACTTTCCTTTAACCAATTAGTCATAGAGGTTGGCTTAGAAGTTTCACTATCATCCACTGCCAACCTCATCTCAGCGATTATTGCTACCGATCCTGCTTTGGAGGACAGGCAAACTTGGAAGTCTTCTGTTAACCATACGTGACACATATATCACACAGAATTCAGCTGAAGTCACCCACACTGGAAGCATATGGTTAAGTGCACAGGCAGCCATTCTCACCTTAATCAACTCGACATAAAAAACTTAAGGAGTTTCAACTCCTTCCCCTCCATTCCCCATGAAGGGTTTCAGCCTGGAACATTGGCTCTTCATTCATCTCCATAGATGCTGTCTGACCTGCTGAGTTCCTCCAGCGATTTGTGTGCACTGCTCTGGATTTCATGCATCCGCACAATCTCTTCTGATTAGGAAAGTCGATGATACTTCTGTTCTGGAAACTACAACCAAACCCATCCTCAGCAACAGCAATCCCTCTTAACATTCAGAACCTAGATATTGATTTTTTTTGGAAAGAGAGGTGGAACATGGTATTTTCTGGGAAGTGCCCAGGTATGTGGCTGGATTATTCTCTTACTCTCTAGTTACACTAAAAGAACAGGGGAATGTAGGCGGCGCAATCTGCAAAATCTCTCAAGATGGCATAGACCACTGGAACAAATGTGCTCCACCAAAGCTACATGGGTCTTGGTGCATTCCACCAAGTCTGCTGGCACTTCTATGTGTAGACAGCTGCCACAGGAAATCAATGAAATGTGAGGCTTAATTCAGCCATTTACATTACTGAAATCTGGCAAGGCATCACTTGCCCAACATTAAAGGGGAAGCTTCCACTGCCTGGCTTACGAATTTCACCCCTGGAAACATGTCATATCCAAGCCACAGCAGGATGGAAAGCAAACCAAAATTACCACTCAAATCACAGTAACTCCAACAATGCACCTCATGTAGCAGCTGGAACAATGGAAGATATAAGCAAAACAAAACAGACAGTAAAAGCTGAAATCCACTGTGGTCCATTTGGGTGGTATTGCTTAATGCAATAAATAGTTGAGAGCAAGCAAGTCCTCTTTGTCAGTTTAACTTCATCTTTGGTATATATTTTATATTATTTTGTTGATTTTTATTATAGTAAACATTGGTGACATCTATGGTGATCCAACAGCAAGCAGGTATGTCTAAGACTTAATGATGGCTAACTCTATTAATAAACCACTATCAAGGGGATCATTATCATAATTGGTGTTATCCCTGTTTAAAACTTTTAAAGAATGCAACAGAAAGCAATAAATTTTTCAATGTTATGAGGCACTCAGATTATCTGTGTTCTTTTAACTCTGATCAGAGATGGTAATTATGTTGGATATATATAAAACCAAGAACAATTGAATAAAATCAAAAGAAAAGTGAGAGCTCTGTCAAATGCACAATCTTTTCATGCACCTTGTTAAAGTTATTAACATGGCATTGCATTGGTAAGAAAGCTGAGGAACAGGTCGCGTGTTAACATCATATGGCACATCTGTATCGTGTTCACTCAATTGGCAACACATGAAGAATTATAGATCATGTAGAGCAATAGTTCTATGAATGGACCATTTATACAGTCAGAATGTTAATTGATACCAGATTCAACTGATTTTCAACCAGCAGCTGGAATACTTAATGTTATTTGATTTCTGTTTGTATTTAATTCAGTTCTATTTTGCTACCATGGACTTTTCTAAGGCAGCTAGTACTGCTGCTGGTTTAGCGGGTCATCTTTACAGATTCTCTCAGATTCTCCCAGTGCATTCAGATATTTGTTTAAATATTTAAATCCTGGAAGAAAATGAAGCTATTTTGCACCATATACATTATTATGTTCCACTGTCAGAGAATAGATGAATTAATTAGTTAACAAGTAGCTCTGTTGGTTTGTATGAAATTAGATCACCCAATAAGCAGTATCCCACTTGTAGTTTATTTAAAATAGGCTACACAAAACTACTAGCAATACATCCTATACTACATAGGAAAAAGGCAATTCATTCTAAGGATGGATACCAAATCATTTGAAGGAGAGCAAATATTGGCAAATAATAATGATCATTTTGTTTCATGATGATTAACTACATTGTTAACAAATAGTAATGCTTGTTTTCGCAAAGCTCACCCTTAAGCCTCAAATGGTAAAAGTCTGCTTCATTTACAACCACAAGCAAATATCATCTTACCTGTTACCAGTTGAGTTTTTAACTTACATTCACAGAAAGCCTAAGATTTTAATTAAGAGGATTAGAAGTACTCTTCTTACCAAGTTAATCAAAAATGTTTACTGACATCTCCTCTCAGCACAGAATGAAGCCACCCTTGAGTTCATCCCACTGTTCAGAGGCCGGTATGGAAACACCAGTGACTTTGAACAGAAATTCCTACAGAAGGCAGTGGATTCAGCCCAGTACCTCACAGGTAAAGTCCTCCCAACCATTGAGCACATCTACATGAATATCATAGGAAAGCAGCATCCATCATCTGAGCTCTCTTCTCACTGCTGCCAACAGATAGAAAGGTACAGGAGCCTCAAGACTCTCACCATCAAGTTCAAAAACAGTTACTACCCCTTAGCTATCAGGCTCTTGAATAAAAGCTGGTAACTGCACTCACTTCCCCATCATTGTTCCCACAACCAATAAACTCACCTTAAGTATTCTTTATTTCATCATCTCATGTTCTCATTATTTATTGCTATTTACTTACGTTTGCACAGTTTGTTGCACTCTGATCGATCTTTTATTGACTCTGTATGCCCAGAAGAAGTGAACCTCAGGGTTGTACAAGGTGACATGCAATATACGAGGGGTGATTGATATATGTAGCCTAAGGCAGAAGGAGTCAATTTCAGAAAACCTAGCACATTTATTTTTCAACATAGTCCCCTCCTACATTTACACATTTAGTCCAGCCGTTGTGGAGCATACGGATCCCTTCTTTGTACAAGTCAGTGTCTTGGACCTCCAGAAACGGTCCACAGTGGGGGGTGATTGATAAGTTTGTGGCCTAAGGTAGAAGGAGATGAGTTATTAACTTCAAACTTTCTGCATAATCACTCAAAGAGGTGTACTGCATGTGCATGTAACAACAGCTGTATAACTCATCTCCTTCTACCTTAGTCCGCAAACTAATCAATCACCCCTGCTGTGGACCACCTGGAGATCCAAGATGCTCTCAGTTACATGCATGTGCAGTTCAACTCTTTGAGTGATATTGCAGAAAGTTTGAAGTTAATAACACATCTCCTTCTACCATAGGCCACAAACTTATCAATCACCCCTGCTGTGGGCCACTTCTACAAAGAATGGATCCGTATGCTCCACGACCACTAGACTAAGTGCGTACATGTAAGAGGGGACTATGTTGAAAAATAAATGTGCTAGATTTTCTAAAATTGACGCCTTTTACCTTAGGCCACGAACTTATCTATCACCCCTTGTATGTACTTTGATAATAAAATTTACTTAGAACTTTGATTGCTTTGCAGCTTGAATATAGAGGGCTGAATAGAGTTTTAAAAGACATTAACCTCTGTGCACACACACCTTGGAATAGATAATGCATAGTCAGGAACTTTGTACACTAGGACACATACAATGATAAATTTTGAGCTGTGAAGCCACGCATTTCAAATAAGTCCACATGTTTAGTCACAGACCAAAGATGCAATGAATTCTGCAATGATCATAAGAATGTTGGAAAAAGTGAGTTTAAATTATATTCCTCCTTGGCCTGATAGTCTTGAGCCTTGGTCTGTTTGTATATCCATGGAGGGAACACAAGTCATGGCCCAAATGCCCAGAGTCCATCTATGAGCCAGGTTTCATGAGAAAGCATTTGCACAAAGCAATGTAATTTCCCCTTGTTGCTCAGTGTGCTGCAGCCATGCCATAATTCAGCTGTACTCTAGAGGGAGCTCTTGATGAGACATCAAAGATGGCAGAGTTGGTTTTCAAAATAATCTGTGATTCTGAATTGTGCTGAAATTTGTCAAGGGCCAGGAAACTGTGGAAAGACCTGTATCATCAACGTATAGATGCTAATCATTACATAGCTGGTTCACTAACCTCCTTTAGACAGAAAATCTAACACCATTTTAGATGCATATCATATTTTTACTGAGTTAAGTATTGTATGTAATTAGTTTTGCTACAATAAGTGTATGGGACATTGGAAAAAATGTTGAATTTCCCCATGGGGATGAATAAAGTATCTACCTATCTATCTATCTATCATTACACACTCTGGCCTATCCTTACTGTGTTATTTATGTGTACATAATAAAAAAATACTTCAGTTCCCAGTGTGCAATGCAGGGGGTTTACCTAGAAATGGAAGTGATGTTGGTGAACTGGGTTAAACTTTATTAAGAGTAAACAATACATTTACCTCAGTGTATTTGGTGTTTTAAATCCTGATGAAATAGTCCAGTGAGACATTCAGCAGTATTATGACATCACTACAATGGGACAGATGTATGGGAGAAGGAAGAAAAAGAAGACAGTAAAGTTCTTTGTACTGTTAGAGATAAACAAGGAAGAAGAGGTGGAGAATTTCTTAAATGCATTTATTTTAATGCTAGGATGAGCTTAGAGCATGGATTGATACCTGGAAATATGATGTTGTAGCTATTAGTGAAACATGGTTGCAGGAGGGGTGTGATTGGCAACTAAATATTCCTGGATTTCGTTGCTTCAGGTGTGATAGAATTGGAGGGATAAGAGGGGGAGGTGTTGCGTTGCTTGTCAGAGAAAATATTACAGCGGTGCTCTGGCAGGATAGATTAGAGGGCTCGTCTAGTGAGACTATTTGGGTGGAATTGAGGAATGGGAAAGGTGTAGTAACACTTATAGGGGTGTATTATAAACCACCTAATGGGGAGCGAGAATTGGAGGAGTAAATTTGCAAGGAGATAGCAGATATTTGTAATAAGCACGGGGTTGTGATTGTGGGAGATTTTAATTTTCCACACATAGACTGGGAAGCCCATACTGTAAAAGGGATGGATGGTTTGGAGTTTGTAAAATGTGTGCAGCATAGTTTTTTGCAGCAATACATAGAGGTACCGACTAGAGAAGGGGCAGTGTTGGATCTCCTGTTAGGGAATGAAATAGGTCAGGTGACGGAGGTATGTGTTGGGGAGCACTTCGGGTCCAGTGATCACAATGCCATTAGTTTCAATATAATTATGGAGAAGGATAGGACTGGACCCAGGGTTGAGATTTTTGATTGGAGAAAGGCTAACTTTGAGGCAATGCGAAAGGATTTAGAAGGAGTGGATTGGGACAATTTGTTTTATGGGAAGGATGTAATAGAGAAATGGCAGTCATTTAAAGGTGAAATTTTGAGGGTACAGAATCGTTATGTTCTTGTTAGGTTGAAAGGAAAGGTTAAAAGTTTGAGAGAGCCATGGTTTTCAAGGGAGATTGGAAACTTGGTTAGGAAAAAGAGAGATATCTACAATAAACATAGGCAGCATGGAGTAAATGAGGTGCTCGAGAAATATAAAGAATGTAAGAAGAATCTTAAGAAAGAAATTAGAAAAGCTAAAAGATACAAAGTTGCTTTGGCAAGTAAGGTGAAAATAAATCCGAAGGGTTTCTACAGTTATATTAATAGCAAAAGGATAGTGAGGGATAAAATTGGTCCCTTAGAGAACCAGAGTGGACAGCTATGTGTGGAGCCGAAAGAGATGGGAGAGAGTTTGAACAATTTCTTTCCTTCGGTATTCACTAAGGAGAAGGATATTGAATTGTGTAACATAAGGGAAACAAGTAGGGAAGTTATGGAAACTATGAGGATTAAAGAGGAGGAAGTACTGGCGCTTTTAAGGAATATAAAAGTGGATAAATCTCCGGGTCCTGACAGGATATTCCCTAGGACCTTGAGGGAGGTTAGTGTAGAAATAGCAGGGGCTCTGACAGAACTATTTCAAATGTCATTAGAAACAGGGATGGTGCCGGAGGATTGGCGTATTGCTCATGAGGTTCCATTGTTTAAAAAGGGTTCTAAGAGTAAATCTAGCAATTATAGTCCTGTCAGTTTGACGTCAGTGGTGGGTAAATTAATGGAAAGTATTCTTAGACATGGTATATATAATTATCTGGATAGACAGGGTTTGATTAGGAACAGTCAACATGGATTTGTGTGTGGAAGGTCATGTTTGACAAATCTTATTGAATTTTTTGAAGAGGTTACGAGGAAAATTGACAAGGGTAAAGCAGTGGATGTTGTCTATATGGACTTCAGTAAGGCCTTTGACAAGGTTCCGCACGGAAGATTAGTTAGGAAGGTTCAATCGTTCGGTATTAATATTGAAGTAGTAAAATGGATTCAACAGTGGCTGGATGGGAGGTGCTAGAGAATAGTGGTGGATAACTATTTGTCAGGTTGGAGGCCGGTGTCTAGTAGTGTGCCTCAGCAATTTGTACTGGGTCCAATGTTGTTTGTCATATACATTAATGATCTGGATGATGGGGTGGTAAATTGGATTAGTAAGTATGCAGATAATACTAAGGTAGGTGGCATTGTGGATAATGAAGTAGGTTTTCAAAGTTTGCAGAGAGATTTAGGCCAGTTAGAAGAGTGGGCTGAGCGATGACAGATGGAGTTTAATGCTGATAAGTGTGAGGTGCTACATTTTGGTAGGAATAGTCCTAATAGGACATACATGGTAAATGGTAGGGCAGTGAGGAATGCAGTAGAACAAAGTGATCTAGGAATAATGGTGCATAGTTCCCTGAAGGTGGAATCTCATGTGGATAGGGTGGTGAAGAAAGCTTTTGGTGTGCTGGCCTTTATAAATCAGAGCATTGAGTATAGGAGTTGGGATATATTGTTAAAATTGTACAAGGCATTGGTAAAGCCGAATTTGAAGTATTGTGTACACTTCTGGTCACCAAATTATAGGAAAGATGTCAACAAAATAGAGAGAGTACAGAGAAGATTTACTAGAATGTAACCTGGGTTTCAGCACCTAAGTTACAGGGAAAGATTGAACAAGTTAGGTCTTTATTCTTTGGAGCGTAGAAGGTTGAGAGGGGACTTGATAGAGGTATTTAAAATTATGAGGGGGATAGATAGAGTTGGCGTGGATAGACTTTTTCCATTGAGAGTAGGGGAGATTCAAACAAGAGGACATAAGTTGAGAGTTAGGGGGCAAAAGTTTAAGGATAACATGAGGGGCAATTTCTTTACTCAGAGAGTTGTAGCTGTGTGGAATGAGCTTCCAGTAGAAGTGGTAGACGCAGGTTCGGTATTGTCATTTAAAGCAAAATTGGATAGGTATATGGACAGGAAAGGAATGGAGGGTTATGGGCTGAGTGCGGGTCAGTGGGATTAGGTAAGAGTAAGTGTTTGGCACGGACTAGAAGGGCTGAGATGGCCTGTTTCCGTGCTGTAATTGTTATATGGTTACTAAAGCAGTTTAAAGGCAGTTATCAATGGACAATAAATGATCATCTTTACAGCGATATCCTCATAACAAGAAGTGATAACCCCAGCATGAAAATTGAATGAAGAAAAGAAAATTTCATTTTTATTTATCAAATAGTTCTGATTGAAAAGCTCCAGTACCTGGACCTCTGTACCTCCCTCTGCAACCAGATCCTCAATTTCCTCACAGGTAGACCTCAATCTGTGAGGATCAGAAACAATATCTCCACCTCGCCAACAATCAACACCAATGCACTTCAGGAATGTGTGCTTAGCCCGCTGCTCTACTCTCTACACTCATGAGTGTGCGGGTAGGTACAGCTCAAATGCCATCTGTAAATTTGCTTATGATATAACCATTGTTGGCAGAATTTCAGATAGTGATGAGACGGTGTACAGGTGGAGATATATTAGTTAACTGAGTGGTGTCATAGCAATAACCTTGAACGTAATGTCAGTAAGACCAACAAATTGATAGTGGACTTCAGAAAGGGTAAGACAAGGAAACACACAACGATTCTCATTGAGGGATCAGGTGGAAAGAGTGAGCAACAAGTGTCAATATCCCTGAGTATCTAACCTGAACCCAACATATCGATGCAGCTACAAAGAAGGCAAGACAGTGGCTCTATTTTGTCAAGAGTTTGAGGAGATCTGGTATGTCTCCAAAAAGACTTGCAAATTTCTACAGATGTACCATGGAGAGCATCCTAACTGGCTGCATCACCATCTGGTCTGGTGGGGGTGGGGGGGGGGGATTGGTGGCTACTGCACAGGATCAAAGTGAGCTGCAGAGAGTTGTAAACATAGTCAGCTCCATCTTGGCCTCCATAGTACCCAGGACATCTTCAAGGAGCGATGCATCGAGAAGACAGCATCCATTATTAAATACCCCACCACCCAGGTCATGCCTTTTTCTCATTGCTACCATCAGGAAGAAAGTACTAGAGCCTGAAGACACACACTCAGTGATACAGGAGCAGCTTCTTCCTTTCTGCCATACAATTTCTAAATGGACACTGAACCCATGAACACTACCTCACTACTTGTTTCTTTCTATTTTTGCACTTCTTATTTAATTGAACTATTTTATATATCGACTGTAATTCACTGATTTTTTAAAATATTGTTATGTATTGCATTATACTGCTACTGCAAAGTCAACAAATTTCACGACATGTGCAGTGATATTAAACCTGATTCTGAAACTCTAGGAATTTGAGGTCAACTTAGAATGAGATAAGTCATGTAATCATTGGTACATTAGCCCAAAGGACTATTTGGACTGTAGGGGGAAACCAGAGCACCAGGAGGAAGCCCAGGGAGAATGTACAAACTTCTTACAGGCAGTGGTGGGAATTGAACTGGGGTCACCTGTACTGCTATCGTGCCACCCTACTAGTCTCAATGTGTAACAATTAACTAGAATCTACTGTGCAAAATACAGATTATCCACATTTGTATTTACATACTTTACACAGTCATAGGTGTAAAGTGAGTAGAGCAGGGGCCTAAGTGCACGGCCCTGTGGTGCACCTGCACTAATGGAGATTATGTTGGTTGCCAATCCGAACTGACTGGCGTATGCAAGTGAGGGAATTGAGGGTCCAATTTTATTTGGGTGTATTGAGACCAAGATCTTGAAGCTTATTGACTAGTTTCGAGGAGATGATGATACTGAATGTCAAGCTGTAGATGATAAAGAGGAACCGGACACATGTACCTTTGGTGTCCAGATGTTCCAGGGTTGAGCTAAGAGCCAATGAAATGGCATCTGCTGTGAACCTGTGGACCAAGTAACAACTCTGACTGCCAAAGTGAGAGGTTAAAGATGTTGGTGAACATTCCAGCAGTTGATTAGTACAGGTTTTCATACTCAGTCAAGTACCTCATCTGGGCCAGATGTTTTCCCTGGGTTCACGCTCCTGAAGAATGCTCTCAAATCAGCCTCGGAGACTGCATCACAGGGGCATTGGGGATTGTGGGAATTTGTCACGTTTACTCCATGTTTTGATGGTCAAAGTGAGCATAGAAGGCATTGAGCTCATCTGGGAGTGAAGCCCTGTTGTCACCTGTATCACCTGGTTTCAATTTGTAAGATGTAATAGCATTCAAGCCTTGCCACAGCTTCCCAGCATCCTGCAGTGATTCAAGTTTGCTCCAGAATTGCCAGTTTGCACATAAGGTGGCTTTCCAGAGATCGTATCTGGACATCTGGTATCTTACTTAGTCGCCAGACTTGAATGCCCCTGATTTAGCCCTCAGCAGATTCCAAATCTCATGGTTCATCCATGGGTTCTGGTTGGGGAAGACGCTTAATGATTTTGTGGGGACACAGTCATCTCCGACTGTTTTTATAAAGTCCGTGGTGTATTCATTCAGATTCTCTGATGAATCCTTGAACACGGCCCAGACCACCAACCCAAAGCAAAGCCGCAACCACTCCTCTGCCTCTCTCGACCATCTCTTTCTCTTGAATCCTTGCCTTTTTGCCTCTGCCTGTATACGGGCAGGAGAAGGACAGCCTGAAATGCAATCTAGACATGAAATTGTAGGCATTCTTTATTGTAGTATAGCAGTGGTTGAGTGTGTTGGGACCCAACATGCTGCAGGTTATATGTGGATGATATTTGGGTAGAAATTTCTTCAAACAAGTCTGATTGATGTCCCAGACTATGATTTGAAATGTGTTGGGGTGGACCGCTTCTTGTTTGATTGTGGCAGCATTCAAAAATTCAATTATCTAATTAATGTCAGCTTTTGGCAATATGTAAACTTTGGTCAGGTAAGTAGAACAGTCAGATGAGGGAAAGTTCCTCTGGATACCATCTCTATTGGTAGATCAATGTGATAAAGCTTCAAGAGGTCAACGTGTTTCAATTGCAGACAAGGGGATATTCTTTTGTTCCTAAACCAAGACTGGATTTCCAAGCTCTCATTGATGAAGAATTTTTGTGTTTCACTCATGAGCTCATTAATGCATACACATAATTCAATTTAGGGAGCCTAGTATTTGAACATCATGTCAGTCCATGGCTTCCTCTACTGTCATGATGAGGTCACACTCAGGTTGGAGGAGCAACACCTTATATTCTGTCTGAGTAGCCTCCAACCTCATGGCATGAACATCAATTTCTCAAACTTCTGGTAATGGCTCCTTCCCCACTCCTATTTCCTTCTCTCAGCTTATTTCGTTACCTGCCTATCATTCCCTCTGGTGCTCTTCCCCTTCCCTTTCTTCCATGGCCTTCTGTCCTCTCCTATCAGATTCCCCCTTCTGCAGCTCTTTATCTCCTTCACCAATCAACTTCCCAGCTCTTTACTTCATCCCTCTCAGTTTCACCTATCACCTTGTATTTCTTCCTCCTCTCCCCCCACCCACCTTCATACTCTGACTCCTCATCTTTTTTTCCAGTCCTCAGCCCAAAACGTCAACTGTTTACTTTTTTCCATACATGCTGCCTGGCCTGCTGAGTTCCTCCAGCATTTTGTGTGTGTTGCTCGGATTTCCAGCCTCTGCAGATTCTCTTATGTATGGGAGTTAGTCTCTAATTCTGTTCTCACCACTTCAACACATAACATTAAAGAGAATAATAGAGACCTACAAGAAAAAAACACCACAACTTCAGTGGTAACTTTTACTATTGTGCTTATTTATCATGAACGACCAAGGTTAAGTGTTCAGTTCCTAGCGTAAAGGAGCCGAGTGTTAAGTACGCAATGCTGTGCATTAGTTCTCAAATTATCTGTGTCATTAATCCACTTGAAACTGCTGGTAATCCTGCATATCTCAATAACTCTAGTCCTTTTGAAGTATGAATGACAGGAACTGTGCCAAACAGCTAGGAACAATTTAAAATGTTAAACTAGGCAAAAAGTTCAGATCAACTTTAATGACACATTCTCATCCTGCCGAGATCTGTTGTACTTGTCTCACTCACTCTAGAACGGAACAGCATGTATAATATGTTGCAGATAAACAATGACCTGTTCGGCAGTGATTCAATCATCCACACAGTTTGCTTAAAAGACAAATACATTTCCTTAGAACTTGACACAAAGGTTCTGGACTGTCAGGTCAGAAAACAAATCAGCAGTTTGCCCAATCTAGCCAGTACACTGAGTAGATCAATAACGAAAACAGGAATTTGATGTAAAAGGTTAATTATGCAAAAATACAATTCCACTGTAATGTTATACAGCAAACAGGGAGTTTAGTTTATTTGCATATTGGCTATGGATCTAAGAATGAAATAATATCAGTATTTTATTGATTTTCAGCATGATTTTCATTACTTGTTATTGTACCTCAGATTCTCTATATCTAAAAATATTGCCAATGTTTGCAATTGTGTAAAAGCTTACCAAAGAAGAAAAATAAGAGAATGAATTCACCCTGAGAAGCAAGAAGCAGATGTTACTAATTGGATATGTAGGATTGAAGATGATAGAAAAGAAACCTAGATTGGGTATTTATATGATTGTTTTTCTCCCTGACTTGACCCTCCTTATTTCTTTGATCTCCAGTAAATTGTGTTAAATAAATAATTATTCTGAATAGATTACTTCAATACTATCATGTCCGTAGCATCCAGGACATCTTCAAGGAGGAATCCATCATTAAGCATTCAAATCACCCAGGACGTTCCCTCTTTTCATTGTTACCATCAGGAAGGAGGTACATGAGCCTGAAAGCACACACTCAGCGATTCAGAAAGTTTCTTTCCCTCTGCCATCAGATTTCTGAATGGACATTGACTCCACGAACACTACCTTATTACTTTTTTGTTGCACTACTTATTTAACTTAAATATATATATTGCATTCTACTGTTGCTACAAAATCAACAAAATTCATGGCATGTGCCAGTGATATTAAACTTGATTCTGATGCTGGCAAAAATTTACAGGTTATCACAAATCTGTTAGCATAATCTTTCAAGAAGCATAAAATGCAATACTGGTGTTCAGCAATAGAGGCAAAAAAAAATTCTGCAGGTTTGTAAATTTGAAATAACACCAGGGAATGTTTAAATTCCAGGGAACTCCACATCCGACACAATAAGGAATTTCGCATTTCCATTTTTCTTAATTACAGAAGTAATGATGATTAATAGCAAAGTGACCATCTTTAAAATGTGAGTGTGAACTATACTTGCCAATAAGCTGTTGAACTGTGTGGAACATGACAATCAAGTCTAATTATGTTTTCAATCACCCATTTCAAGAAGAATCAAACAGTGGCCAAGTCTTCTCTATTGCCTAAGGGACCACAATAAGTTGTAACATTTCCCTGTCTCGGGGTGGCAAGAATGAAGAATGTTACAACTTATCTTGAAATGAGATGGCATGTTATAAAACATTGTTGGCACATAGCATGTGATGCTGCTCTTCAAACCTCACCTATTATAAAAAGATACATAATTTCTTTTTTACCAAAGTGAAACAACAAATGATTTTTTTTACAACCCAAGAGCAAGTGAGATGTATTCACAGGAAACACCTCATGCCAGTTTGGCTCCAACCAGATAGTTACAAGAAAGTGTTATGCCGGAGGATACATTTTGAAATGCTCGCAGACTTGGTGTAGGCATAAATATTTGGTCAATAAATGGTTACAATAGAAATATATAGAGCGGTTCAGCTCAATTGGAGTAAAGGTTGAACAGTTAGAATGAGGGGAGATTCTTTTGTAATAGTATAGGGGGTTTCAATGCTTCCAGGATGACAGTGCAGAACATTGTGAGTAGGTGATTATGTTCCATTTTGGTGCCGATGCAATGAGCAGAGGGAAGAGTAAGGTCCTACAAGTAGATTTCCAGGAACAAGGGAAGAAACTAATGAACAGTACGAGAAAAGCAGATTCTAGGTTACTACTGGGTCATGAGTGAGTACAGAAAGTGACAAATAGTGTCAATGTCAGAGCAGTAAGTGGAAACAAAGTTCAGTCTAAATTTGTTGTTATTAAAAAGAAACGGAGGAACTCGCAAATATATATCCCCTTGGATGTTGAAGAACATACAAGGCAGGGCAAAGCAAAAAGAAAGGGAATGACATAACAGACACTGGGACCTGGAAAACATGGAGGAGTGTGAAAGATACAGGGCTGAAATAAAAATGGATATTAGAAAGACAAGAGGATGCATAAAAATAATACTTACAGGTAAGATTAAAAATATATAAAGGGAAATAGGATGAAATGATAGTCTGATTCTGGAACAGGAAAGTAAGTTCTAAGTTCTGAACAAATACTTCACACCTGGATGGAGGCAGGCACAATACAAATATAACTAGCAGTGAGTGAGCTTGTTTAGTTGTACCTTACCAGAAGTCATTGGTCGTCTTTGATATGTTGGCACATGAGTGAATGACTCAAGCTGCAGTTATTGCAGCATCTATGGAATTACTGAAGTATCGTGATTTTATGATAATTGTGCTCTTTGTTAGAGTGATTTTTGGGTTTAGGACATATACATTTAACAATTGACTTTGGCTATCAGTCTTCACATCTGAAAAGGTATTGTGCATTTAATTTGGAGTGCAGCTCTGAACAATGGGTTTCCAGAAGCTGTGAATCTCAGTCCAGACAATATTGATTAAAATTCATTTTGATGTCTGTGGTGTGGATGTGAATCTGGAGATGTGAAATTTGTATGTAGTTGCAAAGAAAGCATTGTCCATATATTGAAAATATGGAGTTGTCCTTTAATGTTTAGCACACAAGATATGGAGCCCCAAGTTGAGCAAGCAGACCTTTCCACCAAAAGCTTCCCCATATGAGGCTTGCTGTACCTTGTTTTGTTGAATAAAGCAGCTGCTTTGTATCTCCCAGTAATTTTCTCCGATGACTTCATTCAGGAAACAACACTCTTCATAGTGGATTTGAATACATAAGGCAGAATGGCTGAACAAAATAAAACCTACAGAAATTAAAATCGGAGATTATGCAGACATCTTATCAGAATCTATATCAAGAGTAGCCGAGAATGTGAATATTGGACTGCAACTGTCAGCATCTACCGTAAAACGAACAAATACAATCCCTTAATTCATCAACTCTTTCATCACTACCATGGGTCAACATAGCAGTTAGCATAAAGCTTCATAGCGCCAGCAACCCAGGTTCAATTCCTGCTGCTGTCTGAAAGTACTTGTATGTTAGGCCATAAGACCGTAAGGAAAAGGAGCAGCAATAGGCTATTCAGCCCATTGAGTCTGCTCCGCCATTCAATCATGGGCTGATCCAATTCTTCCAGTCAGCCGCACTCCCCTGCCTTCTCCCCATACCCTTTGATGCCCTGGAAAATCAATAACCTATTTATCTCTGCCTTAAATGCACCCAATGGATTGGCCTCAACAGCCGCTCATGGCAACAAATTCCATAAATTTACTACCCTCTGACTAAAGTAATTTCTCCGCATCTCTGTTCTAAATGGACGTCCTTCAATCCTGAAATCATGCCCTCTTGTACTAGATTCCCCTATCATGGGAAATAACTTTGCCATATCTAACCTGTTCAGGCCTTTTAACATTTGAAATGTTTCTATGAGATCTCCCTTCATTCTCCTAAGCTCCAGGGAATACAGCCCGAGAGCTGCCAGATGTTCCTCATACGGTAACCCTTTCACTCCTGGAATCATTCTTGTGAATCTTCTCTGAACCCTCTCCAATGTCAGTATATCCTTTCTAAAATAAGGAGCCTAAAACTGCACACAATACTCCAAGCATAGTCTCACCAGTGCCTCATAGAGCCACAACAACACATCCCGGCTCTTATATTCTATACCTCTAGAAATGAATGGCAACATTGCATTCACCTTCTTCACAACTGACTCAGTCTGAAGGTTAACCTTTAGGGTATCTTGCACAAGGACTTCCAAGTTCCTTTGCATCTCTGCATTTCAAATTCCCTCTCCATCTAAATAGTAGTCTGCCTGTTTATTTCTTCCATCAAAGTGCATGACCATACATTTTCCAACATTGTATTTCATTTTGCTACTACTTTGCCCATTCCCCTAAACTATCTAAGTCTCTCTGCAGGCTCTCTGTTTCCTCAACACTACCCGCTCCTCCACCTATCTTGTATCATTTTCAAATTTAGCCACAAAACCATTAATCCCATAGTCCAAATCACTGACAAACATCGTAAGAAGCAGTGGTCCCAACACCAACCCCTGTGGAAATCCACTGGTAATCGGTAGCCAGCCAGAATAGGATCTCTTTATTCCCACTATTTTCTGCCGATCAGCCAATGCTCCACCCATGCTAGTAACTCCCCTGTAATTCCATGGGCTCTTACTTTACTAAGCAGCCTCATGTGCGGCACCTTGTCAAAGTAGGTCAGTCAGCCAGGATTTTCCTTTCAGGAAACCATGCTGGCTTTCGCCTATCTTGTCATGTGCCTCCAGGTATTCCGTAATCTCATCCCTAACAATTGATTCCATGTCAATTCTCCCTGTCATCACATAGGTTTCCTCTGGGTGCTCCAGTTTCCTCCTGTAGTCCAAAGAAATACAGGTTAGTAAGGGTTAGGGAGCTGTCAGCTTGTTATGTTGGCATTGGAAGCATGGCAATACTTGCAGGCTAACCCAGCAGATCCTTGGACTGTATTGGTCATTGACGCAAAGGACACATTTCACTGTATGTTCCAATACACATGTGACTAATAAAGCAATCATTAATCTTCAATGGTCCTGTACTGAGGCACTTCCCGTTCAAACACATATAATTCACCACTTAACCACAAAGTACATAGGAAATATTACGATTGGTCTATTCAAGTGGGATAGGGAGTTGTAATTACTGCCAATCTCTGGTTATGAAAAATAACTCGTTATATTATTCATAATACCTTATTCCAATTTTAATAACTATTTAGTATCTTCAGCAAAAGGAACAAAGTTTTACCTTTGTGCCTTTTCAGTTCCACTTTACCTCTACCACATTTTTTTCTTTCTGCAGTTCACTTCCTTTACACAAGTTTACATTATATACTCTAACTTACACTTCCTGGTTTTAATTTTTTTTACATTATTAAGCATTGAATTGATAAGAAAATAACACTACTGATAGCCATGTGCATCAGGTCCACAGATTTCTTGTTAAGGGAACTGAACCAATTCAACTTTTTGTTTATCTCAAATTACAACACACAAGGAAAGCTAAGAATTAATATCACTCGATCACAAAACCCAAGACATTGACCTTCTTGGTTTCAGCAATCGTGGAATTCTTCACACAATTTTGCCCTTAGAATACAAAATTCATTTTCAAAAGTTCCATATATAATACAATGATGAGTATTCAAAACAGCAAATATAATTCCAGATATCATATTCATGTTCTCAAATCATGCTTTAGTTCTTTTATTTCACACAAATTTATATATTCTGTTTTGTGTCTTTCTTCCATGAAGCCGTAGGTACAGAGAGAGATGCAATGTTTAGAGAGACTGTCAGGGAGGATAGGCAGTGGATAGGACATAATTACAGTCAGTTGGATGGGTTGAAATGTTCTACTTTAATGCAAGAAATTTCAGGAACAAGTGTGATGAACTTAGAGCATGGATCAGTACATGGAACTACGGTGCTGCGGCCATTTCCAAGACTTGGCTGTCACAAGGGCGAATGGCTGCTGGATGTTCTGGGGTTTAGATGTTTCAAGAAGGACAGAGAGAGGGATGTTAAAAAAAATGGTGGAGTGGCATTGCTAATCAGGGTTTCACGGCTGCAGAAAACAAAGATGTTGGAGAGATCGTCTACTGAATCAGTGCAGGTGAAATCAGAAACAGGAAGGAAGCAATCACTCTATTGGGAATATTCTATAGACCTACACAGAGACACTAAGAAAATTTTGGAAAGATGCAAAAATAACAAGGTTGTTTTCATGGGTGACTTCAACCTCCATAATATTGATTGGAAACTCCTTATGGCAAAAGGTTTAGATGGGGCAGAATTGGTTAGGTGTGTTCAGGAAGGATTCCTGACACAATATGTAGACAGGCCAACTAGAGGATCTAGTATTAGGTAATACAGTCGGCCCTCCTTATCCGCGAGTTCCACATGCGCAAATTCAACCAACCGCGAATTGAGAAAACCTGGAAGTGCTCTTCCAGCACTCGTTT
The DNA here is from genome assembly GCF_048418815.1 of Hemitrygon akajei. NCBI lineage: Eukaryota > Metazoa > Chordata > Chondrichthyes > Myliobatiformes > Dasyatidae > Hemitrygon > Hemitrygon akajei. The sequence goes on from NC_133146.1 coordinate 38,686,523, forward strand.
CTTGAGCATTGTTCACCTTGTGTCTCGTTTGTTCACTACTTTGTTCCTGTGAAAAAATGGCTCCGAAAAAGCAATTACGTGGTCAAAGCAATTCCTTAAAGGCTAAGAGGGAGCATAAAGTGCTATCTCTCGCCGAGAAAGTAGAAACATTAGATCTTTTGAAAAGTGGCATGTCGCTTTCCGAAGTGGGCCATAAGGTCAGTAAGAACGTATCAAGCATTCGCACAATAAAGCAGAAAGAAGATGAAATTCGTGGAAGTGTTAATGCTGCCCCTACAACGGCAAAAATGGTCTCTCTGGCTCGTGATAAAGTGCTTGCAAAGTCTGAGAAAGCATTATGTGTATGACTAGAGGTCACAGAAGCATATCCCTGTCGATGGCCAAATAATATATGAAAAAGCTCTTACATCTCTATGAGCACTACTGTGACGGGGTTGATGAGAGCAAGAGAAAAGAGTTTAAGGCTAGTAAGGGATGGCTAGCTGGCTATGTAAAGCGCTACAGCCTCAAGAACGTAAAGATCATGGGAGAATCGGCATCAGCTAATGCCAAGACCGCAGCAGCGTTCCCAGAGGAGCTCAAGAAACTCATAAAAGAGAAAGGCTACCTTGCAAGATTTGATTGATGATGCAAAGAAAAAGAAGAGACAGCTTCTTATAACAATGTTTCTAACTAAAACATCTGCAATTCTGAAGTCTCGATGTTCAATGCTTGAAGATCCTCAGCCCTCAACCTCAACAGTTCCTGACTTTAACATTATTGAGCCTCTTCCAAAGCATCCTTATTCCCTAAACAAGACAGTGTAACAACTACTGTACAGGTATTACAAGTTTTACTTGTTGATTGATCATTGTTCGCCTCGCGTCTCGTTCATTCGCTGCTTGTGTTGTGAGCAAGAGGAACATGTACAGTTTTTTTTCTTGTCAATATTCCCTAAACATTACAGTATAACAACTATTTACATAGCATTTACACTGTATTAGGTATTATAAGTAATCTAGAGATGATTTAAAGTGTATGGGAGGATGTGCGTAGGTTATATGCAAATACTATGCCAATTTATATAAGGGACTTGAGTATCCACATTTTCTGGTATCCGCGGGAAGTCCTGGAACCAATCCCTCGTGGACAAGGAGGCTGACTGTATACCTGGTCTGGTGACAGATTTATCAAAGGGTGAGTATTTTAATCTGTGTTGGCCAGGAATAGGAGCAGACAGTATGGGGAAGTATTTAATTTATGATGCTATTAGGCAGGAACTTGGGAGCGAAAATTGGGAACAGATGCACAAACGGAAATGTGGAGGTTGCTTAGGCAGGACTTGAATGGGATAGGTTTCTCCCATTGAGTCTGGGAAAGGATAGTAGGGTGAAGGAACCATGGCTGACAAGAGATGTGGAATGTCTACTAAACAAGAAGAAAGAAGTATACTTAAAGTGTTTGGAAGCAAGGATCAGACAGCACTCTTGAGAGTTATAAGATAGCCAGGAAGGAACTTAAGAAAGGACTAAGGAGAGTTAGAAGGGGAAATGAGAAGTCTTTGGTGAATATGATTAAGGAAACCCCCAAGGCATTCTACATGTATGTGAAGAACAGCAGAATTACTAGAGTGAAGGTAGGACCGATCTTGAACTGTTGGTCTGACAATTAAAATCAGGGTTAGCTCCAATTCAATGCTGATAAATTAAAAACAAACCTGATTCTCTCACAGCAGCATCCAACTGTTTTAGATTTGTCTCTATGAACTTCCTCAGCGTGGAATTTTTGTTAGCTTGAGTTAATCAGAAACAACCAGCTAACATCTTAATGCAATTTCAAAATGTAATAATGACCGCACTAAAAAACAGTGATGACATAGACCAATGCTTTTACTCTTTTTGTCCTTGACCTCCAGCAATAAAATTACATATTGAGGCATCATAACAACACTCAATGTCTTGCATCCTTAGTTTCCATCAACAAAAGTAGAACAAATTCTGGTTTCTACAGCAAATAATCTGAAGGAATTCATCAAGTCAACCAGTATCCTTAGAACCCCCAAGATTCAGCTTGACCTGCAGAATTCCTGTCACAAATTGCTGGTTGTGCCAGATTGCAGAATCTGCAGTATTATGACTCCACTTTCTATGAATACCGCTTCTCTCAGGAGATGATTCCAGCACATCTTTGAATAAAAGAATTGTAAAAGGACCAGTGATAGCCCCAAGACAGACTTCAAAGTAAACAATTCCTCAAGGTCAGAATTCCAAATGAGGTTGGAGGTGAAATCGGATGCACATCAACTCTAGCAGGATTTGTAGGCCATTACTTCCTACAAAGTAAAACCTAGCATCATGAATGGCTGTGATGCTCCACTCCCAGGCGAGCCCAAATGCCTTTTATGCTCCTTTTGAAAGGAAGACCTACGCTGTTTATTGACTTCAGCACAGCATTTAACACGATCATTCCTACAGCTCTGATCTAAAACCCCTAGAACCTGGGCCTTTACCTCCCTCTGCAACTGGATCCTCAACTTCTTAACCAGTAGACCACAATCTGTGAGGATCAGAAATAACATCTCCACCTTGCTGACAATCTACACTGGTGCACTTTGGGGATGTGTGCTTAGCCCACTGTTCTACCCTCTCTATACCCATGACTGCGTGGCTAGGCTCAGCTCAAATGCCACCTATAAATTTCCTGACAATGCAACCATTGTTTGCAGAATTTTAGATGGAGACAAGAGGGCGTACAGGATTGAGATATATCAACTGTTTGAGTGGTGTTGTAGCAATAACCTTGCACTCAACATCAGCAAGACCAAAGAACTGATTGTGGACTTCAGAAAGGGTAAGATGAGGGAATACACACCAGTCCTCATAGAGGGATCAGAAGTGGAAAGAGTGAACAATTTCAAGTTCCTAGGTGTCAATATCTCTAAGGATCTAACCTGGACCCAACATATCGATGCAGCTACAAGGAAGGCAGGACAATGGCTACATGTCATTAGGAGTTTGAGGAGATCTGGTATGTCTCCAAAATACTCACAAATTTTAACAGATGTACCACAGAGACCATTCTAACTGGCTGCATCACCGTCTGATATGGAGGAGTGTTACTGCACAGTGTCAAAATAAGCTGCAGAGAATTGCAAACATAGTCAGGTCCATTAAAGGCACTAGCCTCTGTAGTACTCAGGACATCTTCACGGAGCGATGCCCCAAATGGCAGTGTTCATCATTAGAGGACCCCATCACTCAGGTCATGCCTTGTTCTCATTGCTACCATCAGGAAAGAAGTATAGCAGCATTGTACTGTTGCCACAAAGTCAACACATTTCATGACATAAGACAGCGATATTAGACCTGATTCTGATTCAAATAACTTGCTAAAGCATTAACTGAACTCAGAGAGAATTCAGCATGTTAATAATGTATACATGATAGAAATTAAGAACAAAAGAAAAGAAACATACAGACAGGCATCAAATTTTTTCAGGTTAATCCTGGAGCCAATGTGTGTAAACCAGTCAAGATAGTAAATTTAGTAGCTGGGTTACTATGCATCAGCACCGGGCTCCAGAGTGAAGGCTCCCGAGTTCAAATCCCAGTCGGGACACACCCCAAGCACGCTTTTCATCCATGCCAGGTTGAGCGTCAAGCTAGCCACTCGGCCTCGTAAAAAAAAAGGGTCAAGTCAGGAACGTTCATATCGTGACCCGGTTAATCTGAAAGGAGACCAATCCTGACACCACGCGCCAGACAAGAATGGCTGACTGGTGCGACATGCTAAAAAAAAACTATGGCTGAGTAAATAAGTGTGTATTAAGTAGAAATGATTTTAAGGGAACTTTAATGTCAGAACAAGTTTTTTTTTCTTCTCATAACTGAGGTGCCGACAACACTGACTCTTCAGACTCTGAGTCTGATCTCTTCCTGTTCTATTCACTGAGGAAGGGTCCTGGCCTTTCAAGCTGAGGGAGTACATCTACAGCAAAAACATTAGTTCCTTAGGGTACCTGAACAAAAGATCTGGTTCTCATCAAGGTATTCTGAAATTGACCATTGTCGTTTTAGTTGTAAATCCATCTAATCTTGGGTAAGATCCATTTAACAGATCATATCATGATGGTTAATCATTAATGGTTATGCCAAGGAATATTTGTCTAAATAACAAAAGATGGAAGTTCAGGCATTTTGTTTTACTGTGCTAATAGTGTTCCTCTTTACTTAGACAAAAGTGATTGCTGTTTTTCTGGCAGGCACTAATGGAAAAATAGCAGGAAAGTCCAGAGTTGCTGCTGAAAATGCATCACATCTACATAATACAACACAAGTAAATGTACAATACAGTAAACACACAATACAGTATTGAATCATATAAAATTCCCATATTTATGTCAAAGAATAAACTCTTTACATAGAGATAACTCTAATAATTGTTCTTTTTGCTTTCTTTATTTCTCTTACTTATTCTAACCCACACTTCATATAATTTTCAACACCTTATTTGACATTGAATTCACTCCATTAGCTTTCACTCTCCTCTGCACATTAATCCTTCTCCAGAATCAGGTTTACTATCACGTCCTTCTATGATGTAAAACTCATTGTTTTGCAGGAGAAAGACAGCATTATTATGAGTTACAATATAAATAAATAGTGCTAAAAAAGAGGAATGACGAGGAAGTGGATTTGAATTTGTGGGGCATTGCCACCAGTACTGGGGAAGGGAGTGAGCTGTTTTGATGGGATGATGCTGGGATGATGCCCTGGTGAATCACCTAACTAGGGCTGAACTAAGCCATTGAGGGGCAGGTTCAACAGCTTGGAAAAATAAGGATAAAGAAAAAAAGGATGAGAGTGCGAGAGATTACAAAAATTTCCAAAATAACACAAAGGCAAAGAGTTTAGAAAGGGATAAGAACTTAACCTGATAGCAAGCAAATAAAATTGAAAATGGTGATGAATACAGGATTGAAGGTGGCATATTTGAATGCATGCAGTAAGAAATAAGGTAGATGACCTTGAAGTGCAGTTAGATATTGGCAATACAACGTTGTGGGCATGACTGAGTCATGGCTGAAAGAAGATCACAGTTGCACGGTTAACAATCAAGGATACAACTAGTATTAAAAGGACAGACAGGTGAGTTGTGGTTTTGTCAGTGAAAAATTAAATCAAACCCTCAGAAAAAATGGTATAGGATGTAGAATCATTGAGGGTAGAGTTAAGAAACTGCAATGGTAAAAAACACCTTGATAGGAGGTATTTACAGTCCTCCTAACAGTAGCCATGATGTGGGTAACAAATTACAATGAGAGATAGAAAAGGCATGTAAAAGGGGCAATGTTATGACAGTCATGGGGAATTTCAATATGCAGTTAGATTGGGAAGATCAGGTTCATGCTGGATCTCCAGAGGGAATTTGTAGAATGTCTATGAAATAGCTTTTTAGAGCAGCTTGTGGTTGAACCCACTCGGGTTGCAAATCATTTGTGTATGCTTAAGCAGGAGGTTGATAACGTCTAGGTTAATAAGGTCATCAAAGGATACAGGGAGAAGGTAGGAGAATGGGGTTGTGAGGGATAATAAATTAGACATAATCTAACAGCAGGTAAGTCTCAATGGGCCAAATGGCCTAATTCTGCTTCTCTGATGTATGGTGTTCATGGACCATTCATAAGTCTGATGGCGGAGGGAAAGAAATAGTTTCTAAATCACTGAGTGTGGATCTTCAGGCTCCTGTACCTCCTCTTGATGGTAGTAATGAGAAGAGGGCATGTCCTGGATGGTGAGGGTTTTTAATGATGGGTGTCACCTTCTTGAGGCACTGCTTGATGTCCTTAACAGTATGGAAGGTTGTATCAGGGATGGAGCTTGTTGAGTCCACAACTTTCTGCCGCCTCTTGCAACCCTGTGTACTGGAGCATCCAATCCTGTCTGTGATGCAACCAGTCAGAATATTCTCCTGTCATAATGCTTGCAAGTATCTTTAGAGACAGACCTCATCTCCTCAAACTCCCAACAGAGTAGAATTACTGGCATGCCTCCTTCATGCTTGTATCAGTGTTGGGCTCAGGACAGATCCTCTGAGATATTAGTATCCAAAAACTTAAAGCTACTCACCCTTTCCACTGTTGATCCCTCAACAGGGACAGGTGTATGTTCTTCTGAATTCCCCTTCCTAAGGTCTACAATCAGTTGCTGGCCATGCTTGGTTTGAAACTCAACAACCTCTGCCCAAGAAAAACCCCAATAAATCTGGTATTCAACTGTAGAGAACGCCCAATGGTTCAGCATCCGCCTCATTCAATAGCACCAATCCTGATTACCTGTGGACTTAATATTCATGGATCTATTAACTCATGCAGTTGTCTGTGTATGACTGGAAGCACAATCCATGTTTGCAGCTGCACTCAGGGCCAGGGTCGGTGACAACAGGGTTGGGGATAAACTGTAGATAGGTTTATCTCAAGCCAAGTTCCAAAGGGCAAGTTGCAATTGGATTTGGCGTCAAGAAAACCAAGGGTGCAGAGCACCGCTTGAGAACAACAGAGATCCAGAGCACAATGAGTGAACACTGGAGGCCCAGAGCATGAGGCTCTCTGAGGAATGTTTGTTGATTTTGACTTGTGTAACAGACTGAAACTTACAGAGTTCAGTTCCCCTAGTTTCCTTTGAATGCAGTGGTTTCACTGTAAAGGCTATTATGATCCAGCGTAATATACAAAAAAAGAGTAAAATACAAGTGTGTTAGGGTTTTATGGGTACACCCAATATATTATCTGCAATATCTGAAGCTATCTTATAAAATCAAACAAAAACCAAGCCACAAAGTATAACAGCAAATGACCAAAGGCTTGGATATCATAGACTTTCAGGTGCATATTTTTTAAGATGGAAATAGGAATTGTGAGGTGGAGAGGTGGAGTTTAAAGTTTGGCCCGGTCCAGGCACACCCTAACCCTAACCCAATAACAAAACAAATTATCTAGAGAGGACTGAAGATGCTGCAATTAGAGAAGGCCACATATCTAAGAAGGCAGAAGGGCTGAGACAGATTGCAGCGATAGGAAGGGCCCAGGACAAGATGGGACTTTAAAACAATAACAATAATTTTAAAAATTAAATTATTGCTTAATCGGTCAAAATAGGTCAGCAAACAATATATAAATCAGCATGAGACCCCTGTGTTTGTTAAAGGTTATTGGCACTTGCTTTGAGTTAGAAAAAAAACATGTTTTTAGATCCATTTTTGATCCCTTCATACTGATTCCAGAACCCCTGTCGAGATACACACCATTTGGAAGGCAACATAACTTGGAAGGCAATTGATGGATGGAAACTTGCCACGCAAGTACTATAGGATTAGAATAGCAAATAGTTGCTGGTTTGACAAATGAAAAATAAAATCTAACTGTAACCCCCAGCCTTGGCCAGCACATGTTTCTTTAGGGGAAAACAACTTCTGGCCCCTCCAAACTGAGAAATCTCGTTTGTGTGGATGCTGCGTGATGTGTTGCCTGGTTACAAATTTGCACCGCAAAATATCAAACAGTACACAAAATGCGATTAAACGATCGATCGTTATAATTCTTAATTTGATTATATGGTTAGTAAAGAAACAAAAAAAAAAGGGCCCATTCTCATGAAACAGTCTATTCACACCATTGGAGCTCACTGTTTGTTCATTTGTTCCCGTTGACCTCCAAGCATAGCTGGCCCTCGGACCCTTGTTCCTCAGTCCACTAGGTCTGATGGTCTTCTGACTCCATCCATTTATGTCCTCTCTCTCCACCGCTCCCCGACAAAAAGCCTCAAAAATCCCAGCTCCCAGACACACAGGAGAGAACAACATTTCTCCCATTGGATAGCTTCTGCATTCCAAAACCCTGTTATCTATAGTCATAACCCAAACATTGCTGCTATAGAGAAGCCATTACCTTAGCAGTGGAACATTGCATAAAAGCCATTACATTAGCCTTAGCAGTGAAACCTTATAGTGTGTTACATAACAAAAATTGAAACAGACAACCAACATGTCGGAAACATTTATAAGGGTCAGGCAGCACCTGTGGAAAGAGAAACAGCGTTAAAGTTTCTGGGGTACTTCTCTTCATCAGGACAGAATCATCAATCAAGTTCTGGTGCTGTAGGTCAGTGGCTCAAATATAGCCTATTCTTTATAAATCTAAACTGGAAGCTCTTGTAAAGAGGAAATATTTGAAGTCTGAGATTTGAAAAGATGGTTTGAATCTGTTAAATTTTAACACTTAAAATTTGATAAAGTATTAAATGTCATGCCTAACAAAATAAAATTTATGATAAAAAAAATCAACTCAGTCTCAGATTGGGAAAGAAAGCAGTATCACAATCCAGAGGAACATATGGTAACAATGAGAACACAATCTGAGAATGTAGATGAGAACCACAGGAGTGACTCAACAGTAGGACTGGGCGGGTAGCTAGTCGCACAAAAGCCAGTCCTGAAGAAGGATAAAAACATAGACTTGTATTCAAATCACTCAAGGTTAACTTGACAAATTACAACAGGAGTTTAATGAACAAATCATTTCCTTGTTAAACTATTCAATAATTTAAGGAACACAACAGTTTTGTTATACTGGGATAAAAAGGCCCCAACTAAAGCTAAGAGATTACCCTACACTTATTTCACTATTGTATCTGTGACTCAGTTATTAAAGCTCTGAGGCAAATTACACGTATTACTTCTACTGGCATGAGATCCATTATTCTAGATGCTGTTCCATACAATGAGATAAATCCTGACAGTTTTCTATTACACTGGAAGTAATTCTGGCAAGAAGTTACATTTGAGCACAGACAGAAAAAGGAAGACATTTGGCAGATCCAACAGTACTGTGCAAAAGTCTTGGACACATACTGTATATATAGCTCGGGAGCCTAAGTACTGTATTTGTCAGCTTGGAGCATAGAGCAAGTTTGTATAACTGGCAGGAGCAAAGGGTGTTGGGAATGGCGAGGGTGGAGCGAACCGGGAGGAGAGTGAGACAGGTGGCAGAGAAGGAGTGCCAGGAATGGTGGGGGGGGGGGGGGGTGCAGGGCGCATGATGCAGACACATCCAGTTCTGAGACACCAGGCAAGGTCATTTGATTCCAAACAACTGGTTCATTGATTCCAAAGTGTTTTTGGTGCTTCCCGTTCCCTCCCCTCTCACTCACATATTTCAGTAAGTTTGTTTTTTTGCAGCAGCAACAGTACAGTGCAATGCATAAAATTACTACAGTGCTGTGGAAAAGTCTGAGGCGCCCTGGCTACATGTGTGCCTAAGACCTTTGCACAGTACTGTATGATATCAGTTGAGTTGTCATAAACATAGAAGAGTATAGCATAGGATTAGCTGCTCAGCTCATCATGTTTGTGCCAACCAAACCATCAGTGCATCTAATCCCATCTGATACAATGAACTATACCCAACAATTCCCTGCCTATTCAAGTATCCAGCTAAATATCTCTGAAACTTTGCTGCTGTATCTGCCTCCACTGCCTCCTCGGGCTGTGTGTTCAGGCACCTATCTTTCTTCTCTGTAAAGCAAACTTGCCTCATTCATCTCCTTACATGCTTTCCCCTATCTGATCCAAAACTTAAGCCCACTACTGTTTGACATTTTCAATCTGGAAAAGGCTCTCTGTATTCATGGCTCTCATAATGTTATAATCTATCAGATCTCCCTCAGTGAGAAAAAAACAATTCTCTCTAAAACTCTCTAATGCAGGCACCATCCTGGTGAACCTCTTCTTTACCCTCTGAAGGGCCTCCACATACTAAGATGGTGACCTGAACCATGCACAATACTCCAAAGTTTTATACAGCTGCAACACAACGTGCCAACTTTTAGACTCAATGTCCTGATTAAGTGAAGCATGTCACGAGCCTTCTTTATCACACTCTCCACTTTCAGGAAGCTGTGCACTTTAACCCCAAGATCTCTCTGTACAACAGTGGTCTTAAGGGTCCTGTCATTTCCAGCTGAAGCCAACATTAACAACCTCAGCCTCATTCACATGCGAAAAAATCTGAAAACATCCTATTCACAGCAATATAACTTAGCCCAGATCAATTCTGGACCTGAAATGTTAATAGTCTTTTCCTACAGATGCTGCCTGAGCTGTTGAAAGTATTTGGCATTTCAAAGTAGCTGAAATTTTGATTTCCATTAGCCCAGATCTCCTTTGTTGATATGATGCAGGGTTTATCCATTCTGAATTTGATGCGATGAATTTGTCCTTGCATATAATAAATTCATTTGTGTTGCAACATGACCAAAATCACCAGCAAAATACTTAAGTTAGTGGATATTGAAGTGCTTTATTCAACAAAATAAGACACTCTCAGAGGAAGTATCTACAATGCTTCCTTTGAATTACGTATATTTTTCACACTTCCTTCTTTTCACCCACTCTCCAGACCCCAAAATGAATGTTAATCAGCAAATAAAAACACAAAATGCTAGCAGAACTCAGCAGGCCAGACAGCATCTATGGGAGGAGGTAGTGACGATGTTTCAGGCCGAAACCCTTCATCAGGAGTGAAGTAACATGGGATGGTCAAGGGGGGATAAGGAGTGGGGGGAGGGATGAAGCAGAGAGCTGGGAAGTGATAGGCTGGAGGGAAATAGGCTAGGGGGAAGGTGGAGAATTATGGGAAATAAAAGAGAAAGAAAGGTAGGGCTGGGGGGAGATTATAGTGAGGGGGGAAAAAGAGAGAGAAAGAGAATCAGACTAAAATTATAGATAGGGATGGGGTAAGGGGGGGCAGGGGTATCAACAGAGGTCTGTGAGTTGAATGTTCATGCCGGCAGGTAGGAGGCTACCTAGGCGGGAGATAAGGTATTGCTCCATCAACCTGCGTGCGGCCTCATCTTGACGGTAGAGGAGGCCATGGACAGACATATCGGAGTGGGAGTGGTCTGTGGAATTGAAGTGTGTGGCCACAGGGAGATCCCACCACTGCTGGAGAACTGAGCACCAGTATTTGGCGAAACAGTCTCCCAGTCTGCGGCGGGTCTCCCCAATGTATAAATGGCCACATTGGGAGCACCGGATACAGTATATCACCCCAGCTAACTCGCAGGTGAAGTGGTGCCTCATCTGAGAGAACTGTCTGGGGCCTGGGATGGTGGTGAGGGAAGAAGTGTGGGGGCAAGTGTAGCACTTCTTCCGTTTGCAGGGATAAGTGCCTGGAGGGAGGTCAGTGGGGAGGGATGGGGGGTTTGAATGGACAAGGGAGTCGCGTAGGGAGCGATCCTTGTGGAAAGCCGAGGGGGGGAGGGGAAGATGTGTCTGGTGGTGGGATCCCGTAGGAGGTGGTGGAAGTTACTGAGGAGTATACATTGGATCTGTAGGCTGGTAGGGTGATAGGTGAGGACCAGGGGGACTCTATCCCTGGTGGCCTGGTGGGGGGATGGGGGTGAGGGCAGAGGTGCGTGAAATACGGGAGATGCAATGGAGGACAGAGTTGATAGTGGACGAAGGGAAGCCCCTTTCTTTAAAAAAGGAAGACATCTCCTTTGTCCTAGAATGAAAGGCCTCATCCTGAGAGCAGATGCGGCGGAGGCGGAGGAATTGAGAGAAAGGGATAGCATTTTTGCAGGAGACAGTCTCTGCTTTTCAATTAACTGACAACCACAGCTCCAAGAAATTATTATCCAGGGCTGCATTTTAAATTTAATCTACAATCCATCTTCGGGTATAAAGATTGGTTGCTGAAATTAATATTTACTATATACCCTAATTCTAGAATATGCTGGAGATTGTAGAAAAATTCAAGAGGTAATTAATCACCATGCAAGATTTACCTAGTATGGTTAATCCAGTTCACATACATCTATGCATGTTTTAAAATGTCAGAAATGACTATATTAATGAAAGGTGTCAGACTAGGGAAAATATTAAAAATTCAGATATGTTCCCTGCAAGACAAAAAAAAGGACAAAAGATATCAAGTCTCAGTAGTTTAGTTTTCACTATGGACTCCAAGTAAATCCACTCCAGGAGTTTGCTACATTAGTTCTTCCTGTAAAGGCTATAGATTGAAAAGAGAACGAATCTCAGGCATTCTCATAAAGTGAGTCAGCTGAGGTCAGCTTATACTCACCTCCAGGTCTAAACCACAGGTAGTCAAATAAATAATTCTTAAGAACATAAGAAATAGGAGTAGGCCATATGGCTCCACCATTCAAAAAGATCACAGTCTCAGCCCTTTCCTGTGATCCTCAGCACTGCACATGAGAAAGCTCCCTTGGCCTTGAATTTATTCAATGACTCCGTCTCCACACCTCTTCAGGGCAGAGACTTCCAAAGATTCATAACCTTGGGGAGAAGAAATTACTTCCAGTCTTTATCCTAAATTCTGAAAGTATACCCAGTTCTATATTCTACCCCACCACACCCCTCAAGCAGAAACACTGAGCATCCTCCTAGTACCTGCTTTGATATGACCCCTCAGAAACTCACTTGTTTCTTGTTGTCATGTTATTCTTTGGCATTGAGTATTGTTAAAATTTATATTGCTCTAAGTCAGATTTCCAATGCATTTGATCTAGTCAAGTAGCACTTCAAAAGTTAATAGTTTGAACCAAGAAACTACTCCATTAGACCAACACACTTCCAATTTCACATTATTACGAATCCAGCATTTTTCACATAAACCGTGATTGTAGAATGGTAATTAAATACAGCCTAATTATTTAAACTGCATTTCTGATATTTTGCAGATTGTCTCACAGAATTACCACATGTTAGTATACTCAGAAAGTGGGGAAAAAATCACAGATTGCAATATCATTCCAATTGGCATTTGAAATAATGTCTTGATACTTTGTTATTCTTAAAATGAAGCTTATCCACAGGGATACAGTGTATTTTTCACAATTGTTTCAAGCGGGTAAGTGGGCCAAACTGTAATCAAGTACATCGTTTCCTTATGAATTACTAACCTTCTGTAAAATTAATATCCATAATAATGTTACAAACATCTTTCAATTATCTAGCACTTATAACAGAAAAATGACTAAAGGCAAATAAGGAAAAAACATTGATGTGTTCAGAAACTTGGTTTTGACATTTGAATTTTAATGGAAAGGAAAAACCAGGTGCATTGGAATATAGTTGAGCAAAACTTGTATTTTAAATTCTAGAAATAACAAACTCAGATACTTTGTTATTAGCCTCCTGCAGTTAGTTAGCTCATGACAAAAGCAGAGAGAACAGAGAAAATAATTTACAAAGAGGAGATGAAGCTAGACAACAGAGAACCATTGTTGTGGGATATGGAATTTAAATTGTAAGCTTTGGGAGATGAGATGGACAAAATGCAAAGGGTGTTGCTGAGCATTGGTCTCAGATGGAATACGGATGAAGAGTTCTGCTGAGATGAAGCCTGGAGTGAGAAAGCAAACAGGGCATGAAGTGAGCAATATTATGCGTGAAAGCAGTTCTTGTAATTACAGTGTAAACAAGCGGCTGCTCAGCTCAAGATTTAGATGTGGTACTAGAGTTATGTACAGTCAATTGAATCAGTCTATCAGACGAGTTCTATCTAGGTGTTCCCAAACCAAAAACCATGGCTGAACCAGGAGATCCAATTTCTATTAAATTCCAGGTCTAAGGTGTTCAAATTTGGTGACCCTGACCTTGAAATCATGATAAGGCTATCAATTTTCCACTGTACCTCTGTACATGTGACAGTAATAAAGAGATTTACCATTTTTCTGGTTTAGTTAAAGAAAATAGCTGGGAAGGAGGAAGGTGGAATGAAATGCTGGACAATAATGTGGATGATGACATTAGCTTTTCCTTTACTGAGGATATCTCACCTCTTCTGGTAACTGGCAAACTATTGCCACAGAACAAGATACAGTAAAAAGTTTTATTTTGCCTGCCATCAACACAAATCATTTCAAAACACCACTACATTGAGGCAGTACACAAAGCAGTAACACAATGTAGAATACAGTGCTGTTACAGTTACAGAGAAAGGGCAGTGCAGGTGGTGAGGAAGTTGGATTTTTGCAAAGTGATGCAGAGATCAATCACAACATTATTAACACATATGTGAGAGTTGGCACAAAATCTATCAGATTATGCAATAGAAATATCATTTTTCCCACCAGCATTACAGAATTCCAGCAGAAGACAGAGAATATTGTTGATATCCATCATGTGCTTTACAATCTATCTGAATTTAATCCAGGCAAAACTATAACTTTAGGAAGACTTTAAAAACCCTGGATATGATATTGGTCTACTCTAGAACTTTACAAACATAGTACAAAGGAATTATTCAGCAGTACAAAAATTACTTTCCATGTTACATTTTACATGTAATAATGCTGATTACTTACCAAACCTATATTTTCTTGTCTTCTGTCAGTTTCCTGGGTCTTGAAATAGCCTAAATACTTTATATCATTTATCCTACATAATTCAATTCTTTTCTTCCAATTAAAGTTATTGACTGCTCCAGAAAGAGTCTTTCTATTGTTTAGCAAAGTTTCCATTTCAAGCGTCTCAGTTACCTAGCACTCAATAAAATTGAGATCTTAAAACATGGAGAGTTCTGCTGTTTATTATTGTTCCCAACCAAGTCACTGCAGACTATCTGGAGACAGCATTCTGTGATTGTAGTGCATTGTGTTTGGACATAAAATGCTACTCAGTCAGCAGCTGGAAAAAATTATGAATCTAACTCTTCAGTGAGAGGGGCACTATTTATGATTCAAATGATTCATAGAAAACTGAGGTTTTCTTTCAATCCAACTGGATGCACAGAAGGGTGTTCCATTTATTTTCTTGGAAAACAGACTTTATTAATAGTGATTATTATGCTTATGCCTTTATGGAGCTTTAGGCAAAGTAGAAAATTCCACTATTAGTTTTGTTCTTATGCAGCTTATTCATTATGAGATGCGTGAGAGGGAAGCTAGGGTGTAGTGTGAGGTTGAACAATCAGCTACTAAGTGGTAGAGCTTGTCAGAGTGGAAGGCTGGCACTGTTTCCTTCTCCTTCAGACAAGCTGCTCAGACTAGATGAAATGATAATTTTCTGCTGGACTTGAGAGATGTTTCCACTTTCCCATTTAACTCATCGATAGTACGTACTTGGACCAAGTTGGCAAAATTAGAGTGGAGTTATAACTGGAATGAAGCGGGAAGACAGACTACAACGAATTGAATACTCAGCACAGCAGTCCTTCTGCCAAACTCTCAAAACCATGTGTGGCCACACTTGAAGGTCGATTGAATCCATTTCAGCATCAGGCATATCAATGCTTCGTCCTACATTTTAATCCAATCCAAGTTAAATGACATCATCCACACTGATTGACTTGCAGCTGTGTAATGTAACTTCCCTCAGAGATTTGGCTCAGTAAGAATAATAAATACTATATCTGATTTAGGAGCCAGAATTCTGTGGAAAGTTATGTAGCACCCTTGCAGAAAACAAGGCAACCACTGTCGATCTCTCAGACTTGCAAAACAGAACAGAGCAGAAAACTGAATCAGAGAAAAGACTTCAGCCTCAGGAGAACTTTTCTACACCACTGGCTGCAAGAACGAATCTTAAATAAAACAGCCCCCTTTTCCACATCTTTGTTTTGGTGTCTTTATGTGCTTTGGATTTGGATAGCGGTCAGGGGAAGGAGGGAGAAACAAATAGTCAACCCAGGAGTACTTAATAGGTACTGAGAAGGAAGTACTTAGGAGCAACCTCAATCCATACACTTAGCAAACAGGCATGAAACTTTGCAGGCTGTGTGGGTGAATACAGGCACTGCAAGGAAAGTGAACAAATGATCGCAGTCCTGTAATACAGGGAGTGGGGGGTCATTCAAGTGGGGTGGGTAAAGAAAAGGAGTGAAGCAGTATTGGGTAACAGCGGATAAATATTGTTGCAGCAGTTGACAGTGCCAATCCACAAGGTTGTGTCTTCTGCTCAATGTCAGAGCAAAGGACATCAGTTCAAGGTTGGAAAGGAACCTGGAACAGAAGGGACAGGATGACTTTGAGCTTTGTGTTGAAACTAATGTCATAGGTAGGAAGTAAGAAGGAGGTTCTGTCAAGAGAACAGGAAGTTAATTTGGCAAGCAATATTGAGAGGTGTGGAGGACTTCGTTTTCAGTTTCTTAAGATTAACATGTGAGATATATTAAAGTAAGTTAAAAGACATACAGAACATTTTCCTTCAAAAACTAAGGCACAGAATATAAGAACAAGGCTGACAGAGGGGGGCTGAGAATAAGTGTACAAAATTGAGAACAGCTTGGATATAGTAAATAGAAAAATAATCTTCCTTTAGGCATGATGTCAAAGACCAGGAACAAAGATTTAAAGTTGAGTGGATTCCAGTTAATTGGGACACATTGGGCCCAGTACCTTTTGGCCCAATTAAGTGGCTGCCCCAATTAGCTGAAGGTTCATGTAAATAGTTCAAAAGGTATTGAAAAAATACCATTTAACTGAGTAATAAATTACAACCTACCTGGGGGTAGCAATAGCAGCCATGCCTCTGGCACTGAGTCTGGCCCTGTGGCTCAGAAGGGTAAGGAATGGAAGAGGATGACAGCAGTATTAGCAGACTCTATAGTTAGGAGGACAAATGGGCAATTCTGTGGATGCAAAAAAGGAATACAAATGGTAGCTTGCCTCCTGGGTGTCAGGGTCCATGATGTTTTTGAATGCGTCCATGATATCCTGAAAAGGCAGGGTGAGCAGCCAAAAGACGTGGTACATATTGGGACCAATGATATAGGTAGAAAAAGGGAGGAGATCCTGAAGACAGAATACAGGAAGTTAGGAAGGAAGCTGAGAAGAAGGATCTCAAGGGTATTGATCTCAGGATTGCTACCTTTATCTCACGATAGGAATAGAATGAGGTGGTGGTTAAATGTGTGGCTGAAGGATTGGAGCAGGGGCAGGGATTCAGATTTCTGGATAATTGGAAACTCTTTTGGGGCAGCTGTGACCTATACAAAAGGGAGGGGTTGCATTTGAATCCGAAGCAGACCCATATGCTTGTGGGCAGGTTTGCTAGAGCTGTTGGGACTGGTTTAAGCTAATATGGTAGGGGGATGGGAACCAGTATGATAGAACTGAGGATGAGCCAGGAGGTTTACAACTAGATGATCGAGGTAACATGAATGTAAGGAAGGACACATCAATGATTCGATACAAATGCAGACAAAGCAAAAAATTAAATTGTACCACAAAGGCAAAATTCAAAAGTGCGAAGGATGCAGAACTGAAGGTGCTGTATTGAAATATGTAGCATTCAGAATAAGATGGACGAACTCATGGCACTATTACAGATTGGTCAGTATGATGTTGTGAGCATCACTGAGTCATGGCTGAAAGAATGCCATAGTTAGGAGCTTAATAGCAAAGGATATATTTTATATTGAAAAGACAGGCAAGGAGGCAGAGGCAATGGTGTGGCTCTGTTGGTGAGATATGGAACTACATCTTTAGAAAGAAGTGAGATAGGGTCAGGGAATGTTGAATCTTTGTGGGTGGAGTTAAGAAAATGCAAGGGTGAAAAAATATTATAGGAATCATATATAGGCCTCCAAATAATAGCCAGGATGTGGGGTTGAGGTTGCAAAGGGAGTAGGAAAAGACATGTAATAATGGTAATGTCACAATTATAATGGGGTGCTTCAATATGCAAAGGGATTGGGAAAAACAGGTTGCTGTTGGATCGCAAGAGAGGGAATTTGTTGAATGCCTACAAAATAGTTTTTAGAACTGCTTATGCTTGAGCCTAAAGGGGAAAGGTTATCTTAGATTGGCTGCTGTGTAACAACCCAGATATTATTAGGGAGCTTAACATAAAGGAACCCTTAGGAGACAGTGATCATAATATGATTGAATTCATACTGTAGTTTGAGAAGGGGAAGGGGAAGCATAAATCACATGTATCAGTATCACAACAGAATAAAGGGAATTATAGAGGCATGAGAGAGGAGCTTTCCCAGGTGGATTGGAGGAGGATACTGGCGGGGATGATGGCAAAATAGAGGTGGCTGAAGTTTCAGGGAAGAGTTCACAAGGTGCAGTACAGATATGTCCCACAAGGGTAGGCAACCATGGCGGATAAGAGAAGTTAAGGATTTCATTAAAGCCAAGGAAAGGGCATATAATGTAGCAAAAGTGAGTAGGAAGTTGGATGATTGAGAAGCATGTAAAATCCAACAAAAGCCAACTAAAAACAGCTATAAGAAGGAAAAGATGAAATATGAGGGAAAACCAGCCAACAATATAAAGCAGGATACCAAAAGTTTTTTCAGTTGTATAAAGAGTAAGAGGAAGGTGAGAGTTGATATTGGCCCACTGGAATATGATGCTGGTGAGATAGTAATGGGGGACAAAGAAGAGGTAGATGAACTTAATGAGTACTTTGTATCAGTCTTCACTGTGGAAGTCATGAGCAGTGTGCCAGAGGTCCATGAGTGTCAAGGAGCAGGATTGAATGCCATTGCTATTACAAAGGAAAAAGGTGCTCGGCAAACTCAAAGGTATTACGGTGGATAAGTCACCAGGAACACATGGACTACATCCCACTGTCCTGAAAAAGGTTGCTGAAGATATCACAGAACCATTGGTCATGATCATTCAAGAATCACTTGGTTCTGAACTTGGCCCCTGAGAACTGGAAGATTGCAAATGTCACGCCACTCTTTAAGAAGGGAGGAAGGCAAAAGAAAGGAAATGATAGACCAGTTAGCCTAACCTCAGTGGTTGGGAAAATGTTGGAGTCCATTATTAAGGATGAAGTTTCGGGGTATTTGGAGACTAATGATAAAATAAGTCAAAGTCAGCATGGTTTCTGTAAAGGGAAATCTTGGCTGACAAATCTGTTAAGAGTTCTTTGAGGAAGTAACAAGCAAGAGAGGCAGTGGATGTCATTTACCTGGACTTTCAGAAGGCGTTTGACAAGGTGCCACACATGAAGTTGCTTAACAAGACAAAATCCTATGGTGTTACAATAAAGTCACTGGCATGGATAGAGGGATGGCCGATAGGCAGGAGGCAGTGAGTGAGAATAAACGTGGCCTACTGTGGTTGGCTGGCAGTGACTAGTGGTGTTCCTCAGGGGTCAGTATTGGGACTGTAAGTTTTCACATTGTTTGTTAATGATTTGGATAATGGAATTGGTGGCTTTGTGCCAAAGTTTGTGGATGATATGAAGATAGGTGGAGGGGTAGGTAGTTCTGAGGAAGCAATGCGATTGCAGCAGGACTTATTAGACAGATTGGAAGAATGGGCAAAAAAGTGGCAGATGGAATACAGTGTTGGGAAATATATGATAATGCATTTTGGTAAAAAGAACAATAGTGCAGACTGCTATCTAAATGGGGAGAAGGTTCAAACATCAGAGGTACAGAGGGACTTAGGAGTCCCCGTGTAAAGACTCCCAGAAGATTAATTTACAAGTTGAGTCTGTGGTAAAGAAGGAAACTACAATGTTGGCATTTATTTCAAGGGGAATAGAATATAAAAGCAAGGAGATAATGCTGAGGCTTTATAAGACACTAGTCAGATCGTACTTAGAGTATTGACAACAGTTTTGGTTCCCATTTCTCAGAAAGGATGTGTTGTCATTGGAGAGAGACCAGAGGAAGTTCGCAAGAATTATTCCAGGAATGAAGGGTTAACATATGAGAAGCATTTGGCAGCTTTGGGTCTGTGCTCACTGGAATTTAGAAGAATGCGGTGGGGAGGTGGGGCAACTCATTGAAACCAACCGAATGTTGAAAGGACTAGATAAGGTGGATGTGGAGAGGATGTTTCCTATGGTATGGCTATCCAGAACAAGAGGGCACAACCCCAGAATTGAGGAACGACCTTTTAGAACAGAAGCAAGGTGCATTTTTTTTTTAGCCAGAGGGTAGTAAATCTGTGGAATACTCTGATATAGACTACAATTGAGGCCAAGTCCTTGGGTATACTTAAAGTATAAAATAGTTTCCTGATTGGTCAGGGCATCAAGGATATGGCAAGAAGGCTGGTGTATAGGGGTGAGTGGGATCCAGGATCAGCCATGATGGAATAGTGAAAGAGACTTGACAGGTTGAATGGCCTAATTCTGCTCCTGTGTCTTATGGTCATATACATTTAAATGAAAGAACAGATAAAATACTATTAATACTATTACAGTACTATAAAACTGTTCATTACTTCTTACTATTCATTGATGAAGGAGTTCAGTGTGCACTGGTTGACTGTAAATGAACAAAATCAGTATAGACACCTTGTGCAGACAATGGACTGCCTCATACAATGCTATTAATGATTGTATCCTCCAAATCTTCATTTTCATTGTAACATTCAAGATGATTATAGATACCTTCAAATTCCTTGCAGTTCCTAAATTGGTGTGGTAGTGAAATTGTTTTATTTCACACCCCCCCCCCCGGCAATTTCTGGTATCTCCAAACCTGAGTGCTTGAAACCACAGTGAGTAAAAAAGTTCTGAGTTATCTTACTGCTTACTTCTCACCAACTATCAGTGACAAAAATCACTGCTTTTTGAATATAAACACACACAACTGATGGTATTTAAATATTGTTCGGTCTAAGCACAGTGTTGTATTTAACGGCCACACAAGAGCGAGTGATTCAATGCGGCATTTTGTTTATTAGGGAAGGCAGGTGAAGCTGGTGAGAGTTGGTATTTCAAGATGCCATCAATTATCTTTATATGTGAAGTCATCAAGCAGCTTTCAGCACTTCTCAGCTTCTCACAATAACATTCACAGCTAAGTCTTCTCCACATACGTTGTCGTTTGTCTGAATGGCCTCCTGATTCCATGACATAACTTTGAGATTCTTTGAGCTGTGCTACCTGCCTTCAGGCAAGCCCTTTGCAATGGCTTCCACTCCAACAAAACTAGCCTCCCTGATAAGAGCTCCAGAATAATTTAAAGTAGCCACAAAACTCTAAGAGACACTACTTTCTGATTTAATTTAATTAAATTGTGCACTAAAGTACCAGAACAAAACACATTTTAATTCATTTTAAATTATATTTTATTTTTTATTTATTTATTTATAATGGATTTATTCATAATTTTAAACATAAACATTTCCTAAACTCCATACATTTCCTAAACATGCCACAAGGGAGAAACAAGCATTCATTTTTATTAATACCCTCAAGCAATTCCAAACATAACAAACAGAGACTCAAAGAAGTCAAATTTGAGACAGAGGTCAACAAGGAGTGTGAGATTAATTTCTTAAAATCCTGTCCTTTAATCTTCTAATGTAGCTTTGTCATATTTTCAAATGTGGAGTTACATTTCCTAAATATTTTCCATTCATAACACTTTAAACAATGGAACAAATGAAGTAGGCATGCGCCAGTTTATGAATGAACTGGGGAGCAATAAATAATTTGTACAGCATGTGTCAGGTAATAATGTGTCAGGTCTATCTTGATATTCAACAGCTTTTCCATCATCAGATCTTCTATAACAACATCCTCAGGGTCACGGTTTACCAGAAACTTGGCCCTACCAGGCTCAGAGTCAGTTTACTCCACGTGACTCACTTCCTGACTTCTCAAAACTTTTCATTTCATCAGAGTTAATGGAGCATGCAAACAGGCCTTTCAGCCCAAATGATCCATGCTGACCATAGCATCCTCTCTACTATTCCCAGTTGCTCAGGTTCAGCCCCTCCCCCCTCCCCATGTAGCTACTCAATTGCATCTTAAATTTTGCAATTGTTCCTTCCTTGATGATTTCCTCTGGTACCTCATTCCAGTTACTCACTATCCTCTTTGTAAATTTCTCTCTCAGATCTCCTTTAACTGACTCCTATTTTGTTTTGTATCTGTGTCCACTTGTTTTGGATGCCCCAACTCTGGGGAAAAGACAATGATTGACGACTTTCTAGATACCCCTCACGGTTTTATAAATGTTTACCCCTCATTCTCCATCGTTCCAAGGAATAAAGATCCAGTGTAGCCAACCTCTCCCTGTAACTCAAGCACTCTAGTCCAGGCAACATTCTCTTAATCTCTTCTGCACTCTCTCCAGCTTCACAATGTCTTTACTATAACAAGGTGACCAAATTGCACACAATACTCCAATTGCAGTCTCACCGATGACTTATGTAACTGCAAAATACTCTACTCTTAAACTCAAGGCCCTGACTGTTGAAAGCTAGCGTGTTAAATGCCTTCTTTATTACCCTGTCTACATGCATGGTTTCATTCAGCGATATTTGCATTCATACTCCCAGATCCCTCTGTTCCACAACACTCCTCAGTGCCCTGCCAGTCACTGTATTGTTCATACCCTGGTTGGAATGTCCTAAATGCATCATCTTACACTTAACCATGTTGAAATCCACTTACCATTTCTCAGCTCATTTCCCGAACTGACGATGATCTCTTTGTAATTCACTATACCCTGCTTCACATTCAACAAGTCCCACTAATTCAGCACCATCAGCAAACTTGCCAATCACACCACGTGCACACAATTCTAAATCATTTCCATAAATAACTGAGATCCCAAACTGACCCCTGGGACATCCCACTTGTTATAGTATTGACCTTCAACCATCACCCTCTACTTCCTATCATGGAGCCAATTCACAATCCACTTAACTAGCACCACCTAATCTTCCCAGTCAGTTTGTTAAGCAGCACTCCTTCGACAACCTTAATAGAGTTCATATAGGTAGCATCCATTGCCCTACCTTCATCAACCCTCTTGGCAACTTCTTCAAAAACCCAAAAAAATTCATCAGCTGACCTCCCATGCACAAAATCATGCTGATCATTCCTGATCTAGCCTTGACTTTCTAAGTGATGGCGGATCCTGTCCTTCAAAATTCCACCTAGTAACTTCCTGACAATGATGTCAGGCTCACCAGCCTATAGTTCCTTCAAGGTATTCCTTTGTCTGGGTAAGTACAGCATCAACAATGCTCATAAAGCTCTGCCCTCATATGAGACAAAGTGAATCATTTGATCAGCACTCTGTTCAAAATTCTCAAGGCTCTCTTGCTCTCTGTCAGCATAATCCTATTGCATTCTGGGTGCACCACTTCAGCAATCCAAAGGTTCTCAAGCAGATCTTCCCAAGCACACAAGTTTTATCACACGGGAAGGCAAACACCTGGGCACAATGTAATCTCCAACTTGCAAACATTCCTGATTTGAAATTGTACCTTTACTGTCATGGAGACAAAATATTGGCATCCATCTGAGCAGCAGTGAGGAAGTACATTTTATTATATAGAGTGCAGCAGCCCACAAAGGCCTTTAGCACAAGCAACTTCTCAGGAGCAATTAGGGTAGTAAATGCTGAACTTGGTAGCAGCATCCATGTCTCTTGAATATAAAAACTTCTGCAATGTGGCCTGATTGATCATCAGTGCACAGACATCCATTCTATGCAAAAAGGGCCAGTCAGCAAAACATATTAACCGATCTTTGTTTCATACCCCCACTCATACTGAAAGCTGCCTGTGATAGTTAATACTTTATGCTGCCTTACTGGGATTTTAATTAAAATGAAGTCAAGTTTCAGGAATGACAAAAGCCTATTTGCAAAACATACAATAAGCATTCTATTTGTTAATAAATGGCAGGAGTTGCATGGATTTCCATTTTTTATATTTTAATAATAACTTACATTAACAATAAAAATTGAATGCCTTTTTTCATAAAGTCGATGTACAGCAATTGAAAACAGCTTTGCCTAAAAGGCTCAATAAATAACTAGTTGAAATTCACAAAGAGTTTGCACTACTTTACAGACATGATTAGAGCCTTCTTTTGGGAGAAACATAATGCTTGCAAAGAAGAAAGCATGTGGTCTACAGTGAATTACAGGCAAGTTGCAACATTAAATTAGTTTGAATGCTACATTCATTTCAATAAAGAAAGGTCCCTCACATGCGTAGGTATCAAGAATAATACTTAAAGCATATCCGAAGTATTATGATAACATTTGAAAAAAAAAGAATGATTGCATTTAAATAACTTCCAACACTTTGGAATATATCCAAAGTGTATTAGGGTAATTGAAATACTTTTGAAGCACGGTCAAGCAAGGGTTCAACAAATAATAATTTGATAACAACCACATTAATTCAGAAGACTGAAGAATTCACGGGTTGATAAAGAATAAGTACTGGGTGATAATAATCATAAAAAAATCAGAAATAGCTGGATAAATTAGAAAGATTAATAAGTGTGATTACACAATGGATAATTGGCTCATGTATACTGAGCTATTGGAACAGTACTTTGAAGCAAATTAAATAACCAATGAGAAATGAGTAGTAATTTTGCTAAGTACATTCGGGTTAAAGGCATACAGTTTGCTTCAAAGTTTAACTGCTTCAACCAAACCATCAGAAATTAGCTTTGCAGCTATTATAAATGTGATGCAAGAACGCTTAGAATCCAAGCCATTGTTGATTGCAGAATGCTTCAGGTTTCATAAGTGGAAATAAAAAGTAGGAGAGTCCATTTCAGCGAACATGGCTGAATTGAAGGGATTGTCTGAGCATTTTCAGATTGGTGATGGGCTTAAAGATACACTAAGGGATACATTTAGATTGAGGAATCTTACAAGAATGCATTCAAAATCAGCTCCTAACGGAAGCACAGCTTAAATTCAAATGAGCAGTGGAAACACTGTTTCAATGGAAACCACAGAGAAGCAATTGGGTTGCAGTCAGAAATGAAAGTGAGCATGAATAAAATTGCAAAGTCTAAACAGAAATTGGCCTGGCTGAACAAATCGTGTTACCATTGTGGCAGGGGCTCATGAACACTGGACAAATGCAGATTTAAAAGGTGAAATTTGCAGAAAATGCAACAAGTAGAACACATTCACAGACTATACTGGACAGACAAACAGAGAAGAGAAAAAGATAAAAATTCAAGTTGCACTTTCAAAAAGAGCATTAATCTGCATGCTGATAATGAAAAATCTGATAATGATGAGAGTGACACAGAATTGTATAGCCTAGAGATTTAAAGTATGAAAAGTAAAAATAAACAAGCAACATGGCTTACACCAGAAGTGAAAGGGAAATTAATTAAAATGGAATTGGACACTGGTTCGGATGTTTCAGTCATTCCACAACATGAGTTTGAAAAGCATTTCAAAGATACTAAACTGAAGCCTGTTGATATCCAACTAAGAACTTATACTGGAGAAAAGATAACTCCTATGGGAATGACATTCGTAACAGTAAAATGGAACAACCAACAAGCCACATTGAGCTTGTATATGGTAAAAACAGGAAGACCAGCGTTGTGAGGACGTGAGTGGCTAAGACACCTACAACTTGATAGGAGGTCCATCTACCAATTGCATGCCACATCCCCTGCAATGAAGCTAACTGAAAGCAAATTAAGGAAGTAGTGGATGATGCCAAAACTGTTTCTATGCCGACCACCCTGAACTGTTCTCCAACAGAGGACAAACAGCTGTAGGTGCCAGCCTCTGAGCCTCTGGTTGGAAAGCATATTGGACCAAGGAAGGACCATGTTGATCAGAAGATTTGTGAAAGTGGAGAAATCAGTGGGCCAACTACAACAGTTTTCATAGGCAACATATCTGAGAAAGCTTCTGATAATGTTAATCAGGCAGTCACGTGCAAAATATGGCTTGTTTTAAGCTGGAAGAGAATTCAAGGTGGTTCAGGAAAGTTGCACGTATTCCACTTTTGTGAGTATAAAGAACCAGAATCTACTCTGTGTGCATTAAGGTTATTGCATGAACTTCATGTGGGAGACAAGAAGCTGCTTGTAAAAGTAGATGCAAAGACCAAAGTCCAGCTGGATGAGTGGAAGGCCAAGAAGAAAGGAGTCAATGGAAATATGAAAACAGAGGGTTTATCAGATGATGTTGCAGATGGGGTAACCAAGAGGAGAGATCAGATCATAAAGAGAGAAATAGACAAAATAATAAGACAATACTCCAGTGAACTCAATGCACTTTCTCAAGATCCAGATGCACAAACAGAAGCAAAAAAGAGGAAAGAGATGGAAAGAAAGAATGTGAACGAGAAAGAGACTGGTGGAAAGAGAGAAGGAATGTGAGAAAAAAAGAAAGGATCCAAAGTAGTTCCAGAGAGAGAAAAGATGAAGAAAGGCGCCCCGAGCTGTCAGACAACTTCCTGTTGTCTCAGAGTCAACCCCCACAACCATCACGGAGGGGGTCCTAGAATATGAAATTGTTTCACAGCCACAAGCTGCACCTGCCAAGCAGAGTGATCTCCCATGTCAGGAAAGATGCTATCCCACAAGAGTAAGAAATCTTCAACAGCGATTAAATCTTTAGGCCTGAATGGGACAATTTAAAATTTACTATGCTGTGGATAGTAGTTGTTTTATATAGTTGAGTTGCACTCTCTATTGAGTTGGAGTTTATAGCTAGGCGGGGAGGAGTGTTGTATAAGTAATATTTTAATAATTTGAGTAATCTTGTATGTATATTATTTGATTAAGGATTCTTGTTCATGTAAATAATTATGGATTATATGTAAAAATGTTAATTGCACCACTTGATATGTGCGTGCCTCACTTAAAGTAAACACGAAGTACACCCATATTTTCAGACTCCTGTGAGTTTCTTTGAATTACTTTAATGTTTTGAAGTTACAAAACAGAACAATGTTCACCTGAGTCTGGGCAATCTCTCCTTTGAAAACAGGCATTTTGACAGTTCAGCGCTCCCTGAATCCAAAATAGACAAATCTGAGTTCTTTCTAAACTCAGTGTGAAATGCATCTCAATATGCACATTTAAAACCAACATAATTGAGCCTTACTGTATTTGAAAGGTCTGAAATAAAAACACCACATAAGGATACAACTGAAACAATTTTAGCTCAACAAGATATGATCCAGAAGACACTGCCTGAAAAGTGTGGTAAAATCAGATTAAAAAGTAACCACTTCTCAAGAGAATAGGTGGAGTATGTCAATGGAAATACAATCTAGGCAGTGGAATGGAAAGAGGAATAGAAATATTAGCTGCAGTTCCACTAGAACTGGGCTGAGCTATGCTGTATGATTCAATACACTACTGGGGGGCTGCAGTATGCAATTTAAAATAACTTAACTAGAGTATCAGCACTAATATGCAGAAATCCAAAATTATGAAAATACATAGATCTGTCAATGGCCTACCTGTTATTACAATTCCTTCTCACTGGCCCCTTCTTGGTTTTTTTTAAACAGGGACACAAATTTTCTGGCATTTTTTTAAAACAAGGTGACCTTTTGTAAGTAATCAATTCTATCTTGGGACAGAGCTGAAGCTGAAAGGAGTCATCCATTTAAGTTCAAGGCCTCACTGTAGAGACACTGAAGCTGATGATATAGAGGTCTTTATTCAGCACAACAAGCTGGAATCATTCTGGAGACACTCTCGGTAGAGGCTCACAAACACAAACCCAAAGATACATCTCATTTTACACCCTGGAGATCAAATGTAACAGTAAATGATTCAATACAAGCTCAATAGTTACAAAGACGATGTTTACTTCTATACATTGGGTTGACAAATGGTTCCTTTGAGACACATAGTGGAAGCATATTGTAATTGATACGACGCCTCTGAAGGTCCAAGCTCCTTTGGGAGAAACTAATTAACACAAATATTCTAAATCCTTTTGATGACAGTGAGCCAGACCTCCAAAATTAATGTTGTCAAGGCTGTCACTGCGTGCACAAGTATGTGAGTACACAAATATGCAAGTGCACAAAGACTATTGATTACCTATATCTGTGGCCATGTTTGATATGCTAAGTGACAACATCCATCTGGTCTGCCAGTTGCACTTGAGTTACAATGGTGTGAGTAACTTAGCCATGTTGCCTCGTTTAATGCAAGCCAATTAACACAACCCTATTGTCTCAACATTTGCATCTTGCATATGGAATCTCATAGTCTGTGGAGCAGCCTGTGCTTTAACTTCAATTTACTGCTTACAATTCACAAAAAAAACTGAAGGTTAATTGCAAGCTTCCTGAACTTCTTTGCATTTACAGTAAGAACTGAGACCTGGTTCTTTTTTTAATTAGTATCCGCTATATTCATGCAACTCCAAAATCCTCCTCTTGTCCCAGGTAGGCCAAACTTAAAGGAACATCTAATTAAGCAAAGAATCAAAAATGCCCCTCACTTCAGATCCCTTCCCCAGTTACTAACCTATGAGTATTTACATCTACACTATGTAACATTTCTGATCGACTATCTACAAGATTGCACAGAGATGGCAATAAAACAAACTAGGGGACACAGCCTCAAGATTCGAGGGAGTAAATTTAGGGTGGAGATGAGGAGGAACTGCTTTTCCTAAACAATGGTGAATCTGTGGAATTCTCTGCCCAAAGAAGCAGTGGAGGCTACCTCAGTAAATATAATTAAGACAAGGTAGGATAGATTTTTGCATGGTAAGGGAATTAAGAGTTATGGGGAAAGGCAGGTAGGTGGGGATGAGTCCATGGTCAGATCAGCCATGATCTTATTGAATGGCAGAGCAGGTTCAATGGGCCAAATGATCTACTCCTGCTCCTACTTCTTATATTCCAGAGTTCCAGAAATTTGATCGCATAATCTTCACCCCTTCAATCTCCGATAGCTAAAACTACCAGCGGTAGTTGTCAGTAGTTACTCAGTGGGCAAGGTCACAGCAAGGCAACCTTGTTTCAGGTTCAGAGGCATCAGTTCACAATCCATAACACGAAAGAAGATGATCAGAATGATCTTGACAACAAGCATTTTTGATTGATCTACGGAAAGGTTTAGGGTGGTCTCTGTTCAAATAGTTGCAAGGACCTCATCCTGATGGCACCCAGTCCTGGACTGTCCATTTGATCAGTGGCCCAGTTTATTTGTGTTCATTTCCCATTCAGCTGGTGTGGCTATCTTCCAATGCTGTATGTGATTTCTTCTGTTTCTCAGTCTGCCTTGCCATCGAGGTTGTAGAACTTGATGTCTTGTGCCTTAACTCTGATCCATTCCCATCTATTTTCACTCAATATCTTTCTATTCTGATCTCTTCAAATAATCAGCTACCTCCAAGAATCGGCCTTTGTTAGAAAGTATAGTTATACTTTAAACTGTATGCATTTATGTTTCTGTTCTGTGTCATCTGTGGTCAGATGTGTTCATCACTGAGATTCTCTGTAATTACATTGTCAATCAGTGCACTTGATCCCTTGTTCTGTCTGTGAGAGTAACAAGAACGTGAGTCATACTGTTTAAATTGAGTCTGGTGTTTCTGCTAGGTCTGTAAACAAACACAACTGTCCTTTGCCAGAAGGACCAGCAGGTCATATCCACCTGGGTGCACACTCTGCCTTTTCTGACAGCTTCTCTTCCATGACTTGGTCTCCCAGGGACGGGAGGATTATCTTCTCTCCCTCTGGCTCTCTCTGATCAGCACTGTTTTGCAGTTGTTTTGCTCTGTCCCTGAACACTTTAAGATGGTTACAGAGGCCTTTTACATACTGGGTCATTTTATCCCTAAAATTTCCCAGTTCACAGCAACCTGTAATCACCCCATTAGGGATTATATTGCTTGCCCCGTCAGTAATTCACTGGGGCTCAGACCCAGTGTGCTATTTGGGGTTGGTCGCAATCTCATCAGGATTCTTAGCAATACATCAACCCATGTCTTTCCCATCTCTGTTAGAGCTTTAGCTAAGTTTAGGTTGTTCACTTCATTCTTTACTACCATTCCAGAGCTCTGAGGGTGGTGGGGTACATGGATTCATTGTTGAATCCCGAAGAACTTGTACATTTCCTTCATCAATTTCACTGTGAAATGTGCTTCCTGATCCAAGTCCACCTGGGCTGGGGTTCCCCACCTGGAGGGGATTTCCTGTGCCACTGTGCTGTCGGTACAAAACCTCATTACAAAAGCCTCAGCCTCGTGGGTGAAGTAATCCATGATCACCAGACAGCTTCTCCCTCGCCTTTATAGCATGTGTCCCATGAAATCCTTCTGGACGTTTTCCCAGGGCCCCCTTGCCCATGGTTGGTTTGCCAATTACATTTTTGTGCCCTTACCAGAGTTACGCTGAGCACAAATTATATAATGGTAACACAATTTCTCAACATCTCTGCCCACCCCTGGCCATCACCAGGCCTGCTGGAGGGTAATGATCACACTCTGCCTTCCCTGATGCATTACCCCATGATATAACTTCAGTAGTATCTGCTTAATACATGGTGGATCTGTGGCGACTCCTGCCTCCCTGTGGATCCAGTTCCCATCTAGTCCCTCCTTTGCTCCCTCTCTCCTCTATTTCTCCTTTTCCTCTGCCTTCACCTCTTCATATAATTATACTAAACTTGCTTCAGTAGAGACCCACCGAAGGATTTTGGCCTGAAAAGTCAACTATACTTTTTCCTGACTGATGCTGCCTGACCTGCTGAAATTCCTCCAGCATTTTGTGCGTGTTGCTCGGATTTCCAGTACCTGCAGATTTTCTCGTTTCCGGTAGTTTCTTCCTGCATTCTTGCAATTTCAGTTTCCTCTTGTTTTTCTGCTGCCCTTTTTGCCCTGACATCTGCCACTGTTCATTCCCTTTCTGCTGCTTACTCTCCCCTTTCTGGTGAGCCATTACTTTAATCACTGCAACCTCTGCTGGCAGTCTCTCTGCTTCCAGCAGTTCTTGTGTTAAGAGCCCGTGCTGAATACCTGTCTGCCCCTGTTGAGGTTACTCACTGAAACCTCAGCAGAATTGAATTTCTGCCCATGCTCACTGGAGCATCCATATATGGTGACTCTTTTCAATAATGTTGAGACTTCAGTATTTGACTCTACCTCAGACAGACAGTATTTATCAACAAAATCCAGGTTTTTCCCCCTAGTAAACTGATAATCAAATTTGCAGGGATCACGACACAGAATCGCATGATCATGACTGACTAGTCACAGGACTGCATGCTTCATGAGGGCAGCTGAGATTCAAAAGACCCGATGTAAACATCAAAAAAGGCAAGAGGAGAAAGAAAAAGATCATATGTGTCGAGTACATATATCTGTCTTTAACCTCTACATATGATGAATGTCTGATGCCTTGTTGTGTCAGTTGCTAATTGACTGCTTACATTCAGTAGACAGTGAGCCCAGTGAGAAGTCTTGCTGACAGCACAAATAGAACCTACAATGCTACAGGGGGAACAAAGATGGAAGGCAATCAAATGCAAGGTTACAGAAGATTGGATTTGCAATGTAGAATAGTGATGATGTCAGGCAGTGGGTCTAATGGACATACTGTAAAAGTACGTTATGGGTCTTAACAAGTAAAGAGCCCATGGTATAACAGGAAGGGTACTAGCAGGAGACAAAGAATGAGAATAAAAGGAGCCTTTTCTGGTTGGCTGCCTGTAACTACTGGTGTTGCACAGAGCTCTGTGTTGGGTAGTGCTTCTTTTTACATTAAATGTAAATGACTTAGATGACAGAATTGATAGCTTTGTGGTAACATTTAAGGATTATACAAAGATAGGGAGAGGGGCAGGTTGTTCTGAGGAAGTAGAGGGACTACAGAAGGGCTTAGACAGATTAAGAGAATGGGCAAAGAAGTGGCAGATTGGTAGAAGAAATAAAAGTGTAGACTATTTTCTAAATGGAGAGAAAATTCAGGAATTTAAGGTGCAAAGGGACTGGGGAATCCTCGTGGAACATACAACAGCACAACACAGAAATGTGTTCTTTGGCCCATGATGTCTGTGCTGAACATGCTGCCAAATTAAAATAAGTCTCTTCTGCCTGCACATGATCCATATCCCTCCATTCCTTGTATATTCATGTGGCCACCAAAAAGCCTCTTAAATGCCATTATCATATCGGTTTTGATCATTCTCCCTGGCAATCTGTTCCAGGTACGTACAACTCTGTGCAAATAAAACTTGCCCCATACATCTCCTTTAAACTCTCCCCCACTCATTTTAAATGCTTACTCTCTAGTATTTGATGTTTCCACCTGATAAAAAGCCCTATCTATTTTTATTTTAGAGATACAATGCAGAATAGGCCCTTCCAGCCCTTTAAGATGCGCCGTGCAGAACCTCCCAATTCAACCCTACCCTGATCATGTGACAATTTACAATGACCAATTAACCTACCAACTTGTACACCTTTGGACTGTGGGATGAAACCACAGCACCTGGGGAAAACCCCACAATTTCCATGGGGAGGCCATACAGACTCCTTATAGACAATGTCAGAATTGAACACCAAACTCTGACACACCAAGCTGCAATAGCATTGCACTAACTGCTACACTACCATGGTGCCCAAAGCCTCACCGAAATTTATAAATTTCTCATCAGGTCTCCTCTCAGCCTTTTCTGCTCCAGGAAATTACTTGATTGCTCCATTGCTGGCTTGTGACATGTACGAGCAGTTGGAGGAATGGGTCTCAGATTCAGGACTCATGGTTTAGATTTGTACAGTTTATCATTTTAGGATTTTATCAAGACCTTCAACAAAGTCTCACTTGGTAGACTGGTATGGAACATGAGGTCCCACAGAATGCAGGGGGATCTAATTAAGTGGATTCAAAATTGGCTTGAAGGTAGTTTCTAGGAATGGATGTCAGTGACTAATCGTGTGTTGCAATGGTTGATGTTGGGACCCTTGTTATTTGTCTATATGAGGGGTGATTGATAAGTTTGTGGCCTAAGGGAGAAGAAGTCAATTTTAGAAAACCTAGCACATTTATTTTTCAACATAGTCCCCTCCTGCATGTACACACTTAGTCCAGCGGTCGTGGAGCATACGGATCCCTTCTTTGTAGAAGTGGTCCACAGCAGGGGTGATTGATAAGTTTTTGGCCAAAGGTAGAAAGAGATGAGTTATACAGCTCTCTTTACGTGTAAGTGCAGTTCAACTCATCTCCTTCTACCTTAGGCCACGAACTTATCAATCACCCTTGCTGTGGACCACTTCTGGAGGTCCAAGACACCGACTTTTACAAAGAAGGGATCCGTATGCTCCATGACTGCTGTGTAAATGTAGGAAAAATAAATGTGCTACATTTTCTAAAATTGACTCCTCCTACATTAGGCCACAAACTTATCAATCACCCCTCATAAATGATTTAGATGTGAATCCCCAAGGCTTCACCAGTAAGTGATCAATGTGGGGTGAGGGGCTCGGTAGCTTAGCAGTTCGCGCAATGTATTGAAGCTCCGACTGTATGTTAAGGGTTAAATTGCTCTCCGTCAGATGGCTGTACGCTCTCTCCCTGACTGTGTGGGCTTCCTCTCATCGTCACAGACATACGATTAAGGTTAGTGAGTCGCATGCATGCTACGTTGACATGGCTCAGCTCAATCCTCACTGATCTGATTTGACCCAAAATGATGTTTCAATTTACATGTGACAAATAAAACTAATCTTGCTCTTTAAGTTTGCACAAAATTAGGTATTGCTGATAATAAAGAATATTATCATAGATTACATTGGGATTTTGATCAGTTAGGGAAGTAGGTTGAGGAGTGGCATATGGACTTCATTATAGATAAGTGCAAGGTAATGCACTTTGGAAAGTCAAACTAGTGTAGGACTTACACTATGAATAGTAGGGCACTAGGGAGTGTAATGGATCAGAGGGACTTAGGAGGACAAGTTCAGAGTTAATTGAAAGTGACATCACAGGTAGACAGGATGATGTAAAAGGCATTCAGTATGCTGGCCTTCATCAGTCAGGGCATTGAGCATTAATTGCAGACATACAAGTTGTAGATGAGGCCACACTTGGAGTACTGAAAGATGTGGTTCAATTGGAAAGAAATGATTTCTGAGGATGCTGCTTGGACTAAAAGGACCTGAGTTACTGGGAGGGGTTGATCAGACTAAGTCTTTATTCCTGGATCACTGGAGAATGAGAGGATCATATAGAAATGTTTAAAATTATGAGAAGCTTAGATACAGTGCATGGTAATGGTCATTCCCCCAGGGTAAGAGAGGCCAAAATCCTTATAGATTGAGAGTGAGAGGGGAAGATTTAAAAGGGACCCGAAGGGCAATTTTTTTTCACGCAGGGGGTGGTAAAGTATATGGAACGAGATTCCAGAAGTGGTTGAGGCAGATACAATAGTATAATTTATGATCTATTTGCAGAGGTACATGGAGGTGAGCAACTTATATGGAACAAATGCAAGAAATTGGGACAAACTGGATGGGCATGATGGTCGGCATGGAATTGTTGGAACGAAGGGCTTGTATTGTTCTGTATTCCTCCAGTTCAATAAAATCCATGCTATCGTAACATCCCTTCATCACCCAGAATCTAATAGCGAAATCTTTTTGAAATCTTCTTCTGTACATTGGTTGTATGTCTGTCTTTATTTATGTATGGCTTTTCATAAATTCTACTGTATTTCTTTATTTTCCTGTTAATGCCTGCAAGGAAATGGATCATAATGCAGTATATGGTAGCACACATGCTTCAATAATGAATTTACTTTGACTTTGAATTACCCATCTGCATCATAACAGGAGACAGTAAAGTGGAATTTACTAGGAAAGGGTTCAAAGTGGACCACATAGCATGGCTGGTATTCTGCTAAATATATGGATCCATCCTTACTCCATTTTATAGGATATTCCCTAGCTTTGCCAATGATTGCAGCAAAGTTTGGCAGAGCAGAGAGGACAACGGAGAAGCAGAGAGAAAGAAGAGGAGCCAGAAAGGGTGTCAGAAGTCACACGCCCAAGAGATCTGGTCCAGGTAGGAGACACAGAATGCTCTGACTCACAGGCTGGGGAATGATCATAGAAATAGGTGAGCTCAGGAACAACATACAAACAGAATGGTGACCAAGGAACTGTGCAGGATCAGCCAGAGATAGGCATTATAATGTAACAAATGCTGAATGAGACACCAGTCTCGACATACAGGAGATAAAAACTCAAAATGACATGCAGCCTACAGAAAGAGGTCAATTAAGGGTGTTCAGAGCAAATACTTCAGGGAGCAACAAAACCACCTTGCAGTTAAGGAGATCTCAGAGTTTGGGGGCATTTGTACCCAGGCTAAATTTGACTGAGTTTATATATAAATACATTATATGAAGAAATATATGTTTATAACTAATTGATGGTATAAGATGAAGATTGGTAATTAAAATGGCTTTGATGCATTTTTAAAAAGTAATGCAGGAAAACAGTGGATTTTAATTAATTGGGCCACATTGGGACCAGTACATTTTGGCCCAATCAAGCAGCTGCCTAACTAGCTGAAATTTCATGGAAATAGTGAAAATAATATAAAAAAAAGGCAAACTACCGTTTGAGTAACAATTTATGTATTTAAATGAATTACAGAACTATTAGCACATTACCAATACTACCACAGTATTATAAAACAGTGTATTGGTTCCTAATCATCATTGATGGAGAAATTCATCCAGTGTACACTGCCGTGTTCTTTTGGTTAACTGTAAATAAATAAAATCTCAGTTTAGACAATGCTATCGACGATCATATCCTCCATTGATATTTCTCCCCAACGACCAGTGACAAAAATCACTGCTTTTTGAACACGAACATGCACAACTGATGCTAATTAAAAACTGATTGCTCTAAGCACGGTGTAGAGCCTACTGGCCATGCAACTGTGCGCGATTGACAGTAGTTATAAACTGTTAAAAAACAGTCTCCTGTCCCAACTAAGCAGCATAATGTTCCAAGTAAAGGAAGGGAACCCTGGCCATTTTCTCAATTAGCTTTTGTTCTTTAAGAGATTTCTCAAATAAGTGGCTGCCCAATTAGCGGATTGCCAAATTAACCAGAATCCCATGTATAAAGCATTGAGCACACAAGTGCTTTTAAGGACTTGAAAACCATGTGTATGATTTTAACAAAATGTTGCATTGATACTTGTTTTCTCTCTCTTTGTTACCTTCTTTGCAAATAGCAATATAGCACTGGCAGCCTTACAGACATATGGTTTGTATTGGTGTTTATCTTTCATTAAAGCAACTTTCACACAGCTGTCATCTCTATCCACATTCAATCACTTCTTAAATTTCTGAAATATTCACATGGCAATATATGTTTATGCTATTAACCGTTACACAATACGTTGCTTGTCTTAATTAAAACAAGATGTTCAGAATGAAGCACAGAAGCCCTAAACCTAAGCTAGTTCAGAGAAAAAGTAAACTTGATGCTCTCAGTGCAGAGGGAAGAGTTCTAGGCTATTGCATGTTTGGATCACAGGGATGCACCCCATGGAGCCACTGGAAATTACTTGTTAAAAACATTTGATCCTTCAGGCAAAAATAATTCCTTTTACAGATTCCCTGCAGTGATCTAGAAATAACACCAATAAATATTGCTTTATTTTCAATTGAACTTCAACTTTCTTTGCTCAGTTTGTACAACAGTACTAGTGCATCAACCATTTAACTTTTGCGCCTACTAATAACATCCATGTGCTCCAAATGCAATGAAGCATGATATTACACATGAAGTATTTGCTTCCAATGGCAAGCAGGCTTACATTTATGTATTATGTTATGACTGAGGTCAGACACTATCCAAGTAGCATTACTAAGCTTCATATTGTGTCTACATTGATCAACATGAATGCCTGCGCCTCTGTGATAGCAGGCCTATGATTCAAGTGACAGATAAGCACACAAATTATTATCCAAATTAGTCATCTGGTGATTTCCTTCAGAGAGGACTTGGCTCTCAACTAGAGGAGGAAGCTTTGAAAAGGCCACTGTTCCTCACCTTGTAATTTTGCTCTAAATTTATATAATTTCTTTAATTTGGTATAATGTGAGAAAGCATACAAATACAAATGAATAAAGACCATTTCCATTGAAGGGGAAAATATGATAATGAAAGTCTCTATGACGTGATTCCTAGTTAAATGTTATTAAATTATTACCTTCATCTTCCAGTTCAACACTGGTAATTAATTCAGCTGTGTTGATA
Source organism: Hemitrygon akajei (assembly GCF_048418815.1). NCBI lineage: Eukaryota > Metazoa > Chordata > Chondrichthyes > Myliobatiformes > Dasyatidae > Hemitrygon > Hemitrygon akajei. The sequence continues at coordinate 38,723,502 of NC_133146.1, forward strand.
TCTCAATTACACAGGCAGGAATCACAAATCAATCTCATTTTACAGTATTCCTATAGTTCATTAAATTCAAATAAAGGAATAAATAATCAGGAAGTCCACAAAACATTTTTTTATTGCATCAAAAACTGATTGAACATTCCAGAAAATCATTGCACATAATAAACAATTGCGGCTGGCTTAGCATTCCTTAAGAGTCAGTCCTATGGCTTTCACATGCATCCCATGCCAGTTCTGCTTTACCTCAGTATTTACACAGGTGTTTTATGATAAGTGTTGTGACTATGAGTAAGTTGCTGAAGAAACTGGAGAGGTTGCGGATATGAAAGTCTTTATTCATCATGACAAACAGACATTCTCATGGAGACCTTTTTGCAAGCTCAAAAGTACATCACATTTTATACCCTTAAAATCAAAGGTGAATCAGTACAATTTCAATAGTTACAATGACATTGTCAACCCAAGGTACTGAAGTAAACAATGATTCCTTTGAATTGCATATCTACAACAGGAGACACCTCTGAATGAGAAAGAATCTAGTGCTTTCCCAGAATATATGATGAAGAAACTCTTCTCGGGCTTCCCGCCTGGTACAAATATCAATTATGACTAACATTTCAATGACAAACTCTGCCATTTTCATCAGTTATATGTATCATCATCCCTGATAAAGATGCAGAGTTTGTCATCAAAATGCTGGTTATAATTGATATCTGTACCTGGTTGGGAGCCTGTGAAGAGTTTGTTTAACACCTCTGAATGTTCAAATACCTTTGCAGGGAGAAACTACTTAACACAGATATTCTAAAAACTTTTGACGACAGGGAGCCAGATGCCCAACTATTGACAGATCAGTTACTTGATGCTCTAAGTGATAGTACAGTCTAGTTTGCAAGCTACCTTGAACTTGTTTACAATGGTGCAAATTGCTTAAACCCATAATTGCCTGGATTAATGCAGGCCAGTTAACATAACCCCATTGTCTTAACATTTGGATGACATATACGCAAATGTCTCAGGGTTACAATTTTGCAAACCACATCTGTTAGTTTGCAAGCTAGCCTGTGCTCCACAGTCATGTTTGTTTGCAAATGTATGCTTTTAACTTCAACTTACTGCTTGCAATTTACATTAAGAACTGAAGACTGGTTCTTCCTTAAAATATCTGCTATATTCACAAACTCCAGAATACTCCCTAATGGTATGTGTATCTATAATGAAAACAAAAATTAACTGTTCTGTAGTTAGCACTTGTTCATTAAGTACAATTCAAACCCATAACAACATTTCTATTTCAAATAGTCTGCCTGCTGCATGCTTTACTACGGATTCCAGCACTGGAATTTCTGACGACCAGGCCAACATTACTACCTCAGTTCCAACCACATAGACAAGAAGGAACATCTCACAATAGCCAGTATGTTTTGGTTATTATCAAAATTAACATGTCAAAACTTTGCAGCAATTTACTAATGTCATTCCTCAAATCATCAACTGAAACCAAAGTTTCTCATTGCTAACAAAACACAATAAATTAAAGCAGCATTTTGTGCGATATCTTACCTTGAACCTGCTGGGTCTGGTCCAGTTATCTGCCATCAGTATTGCTTGGCACATCATGAGTTTCTCACTGGGAACTCTAGGAACTTTGACATCATGCCGAAAGTTTCTGTTTTGGCTGACCGCCTCCCTGGCCTTTGCCCCTATGTGTCCTGACGGCAATCTCCTTGTCCGTGCTTTAGATCCTGTGTATACAGATTTCTTCACTTCTCGGTTATTCTTATTATATCTTCTGAACAGCAAAGTGGACCGCTCCTTTTTGTTTCGGTTAAATGCACCTTCCATTCCTTCGTCACAGGCATCATCTGAATCTTCTAAATAGCTTTCAGAAGGTTTCAGAGGACTTCGGTTGACCAAATGGCCTGCAACAAACTTCTCAGCCAAAGGTTTCAACTTCAGCTTTCTTAGCTCTGTGCTTAACCCTCCCTGTGTGGCTTTTAAGCTTGGACAACTATAATTACTGTTATGGTCATCTTCTCCAATGTAGTCCTTTGGAAACTGCAACGGCACATTAGATGCACAAGTAGAGGTTGAAGATTGATAGTCTTCATCAACACAGAAAATGGAAGTCTCCTGTGAACATTGTCCATGATAAAATATATGGTTCTGTTTATTCTCACAGCTGTCATGGAGTTTTATCTTCAAGCCACCATTTGTACAATTGTCTTCCATTACTGTTCGGTTGCACAATGATGGCACATTTATGGAAGACTTTTCTAGTGAGTTGCTCTCTTCTTTTTTGATCCCTTCACCCAAGAATGAGGGTCGAATCTCGGGATTCCAGTGTATACCTTTATCAGTTTGCAATTTTCTAGGCTTAAGTTTCTCTAAAAACAAGCAGGAATCACATTTTTTAGATGAGCACCTGTTTCCATTGTGGCACTTTATATTTGAGCTTGTAGTTCCCATTGCACTACCCTTAAATTCCATTCCACTGGCTGCATTGTATTTTGCTGTCAGTTGCGCCACAGACATCACTGGCAGCACACTGTGCGCTATTCCCTGCAAGTCTTTAGGAATGTCAGGAGGACTCTGAAGGATTGACATAGGATCTGCAGCCAGCATTCCCTCATTGACATCACAGCCTGAATTTCTCAACCTATTTTCATCTCCTGCTGACTGGGACGGTATCATCTTTCCTGATCCCATGCCTACAAACACAGAAGCAGCTAGTTCTTCAGAAGTCATCTTGAACGAACGACTCTCAGTATCCTGGTTCTTTTCCTTGACTGTCATAGCATGGCCTTTGCAGTGGCGGTTCTCAAGATGTCCCTGCTGAAGATTGAAAGGCTGAATTCCAAATGAATCCCTTTGGTGGTATTCTAAAAGCCAGAGGCAATTTACGAGTTGTTAAAACCCATAATCATTCAAACCGTGTGCAGCTGGATTCTCTAGTATTGTATGACCTTACAGAGGATTCTACTCAGTATATTAGAGATAATTTACTGTGAGAAATCAGCCATTTTGCAGCTGTAAATATTCACTTTGCTTCCTTCAAGATGGATCTTACCAACCATGATTCCACAGTGAAAACCATAGTGGAAAAAAATGAATCTGTTGCTTGGCAGTTAAATGATTTTTCCATATGCAGTCTTCAAATTCAGATTAACTTTCACTGTAAAAACAAGAAAAAAATTGAATAAGAAAGTTACAGACATTATGTGTAAAGTATATACCTTCAAAGCAGAATGCCAATGAATATAGTACAACACAAGGTGGAATTTGTTGAGTACAATCTGTAATCAGGGTGCAAAATAATGTGTAGTTTTCTCAAAGTTAATATCTTTTTCCAGAATCTGTTCATAATCATTCTTGCACGAACCAGAATACAGACATCATTTAGACGGTATTTTTAAAGCTTTTGTTTCAGGAAATATTCCTTCATTTTTAAGATGGAAAATGTGGTGTTAACCTATTAATTAGATTGGAAATGAGTCTAGTAAACAAAACAAGCAACTTTGATCCATAACCTCCACCTATGGCATGGTTTTCAATAACTGAAAATAATTCAGAAAATAATTTGAAATATACAAAACTAGGGATTTTGATACATAATACCCATTTTAAGTAATTTGTATTAATATTTTAAGATCTTTAACAAAGTATTTATTGTTATCCTGGGGCATGGGAGAAACTGCTTAAGTTTTAAAGCCATTCTCAATGGCTGCACATGGCACTAATTAACAGTCACTTGTTACATGGATTTATCTCATCTGGTAATGTGACTAGTTTTGAGAGTGGGAATATGTCCCATTTACAGCTTGATGCCTTTCATATGAGCAAAAAAATAGCATGTTCAGAGAAAATGATTTTCATTGAATTGACCCTGAATTCAAAATTCTTTAATCTATTGAACTGTTTTTTTATTACTTCGGTGAATCGCTCTAGAAGCTAGTAAAAAGATCTTTGAGATTTCAGATTCTCAGATAATCAGATTCCAGATCATCAATGCTTTATTAAGTGCACTTTCGTGGAACCACATTAAATAGCAGAAAGCGAACATTCCTTGAATAAATTGCAGAGACACGAAGAAAGAACAGTGCAGCAAGACTAACTGAACTACTCTTTGAAGCAGTCGTGCAGTTAATGACCTAAATAACTTCCTTTTGTATTGCACAGCTCTTGATTCAATGTTCACACTCTCTCCCAGGACTTTTCAACAGCAAATCAAAGAAATTGCATTGGTTTTGAAAAACAACTTTATTGTAATCAAAGTTACATGAGCTTACATTCCAGGAACTTGCCAAACAGTCCGCTTTGTCAATATTGGTTCTTTGAAAGTGCATCTATTCCACATTTCACCTTTTTCCTTGGTACCTTGTAAATTTCTTCTCCTCAGTATAGTAAACCTTCGACAATTCTCTATCTAATTGTCAGAAAACCCCAGTAGGTCATCATCTGGGATTTTTGAACAAGTGGATAGCAAATAGTTGTGAAGTCACTGTATCCAAACCTAATTTCCTTTTAAACACCAGGGCTCTGATTCCCCTGTGTCCTTGAAACTCGGCTAGCTCTATTTTTTGTGCTCTCTTACAACTCACCTGGGCCCCATTTCCACAACCCCTTGAAACTCACAAGGTCTGCTGGAATATTTGTTATGTACAGTGTAATTTTTAAAGTATGTGAATTTAAAACAAGTGTATTGGAGTATTAATTGCAATAACATTCAATAAGCCCCCAAAACCTGCCAGTTTGGCAGCAAAATCCTGAGCATGCCATTTTAATGGAATTTTACAGTACATGTCTAACTTACTTTTAAAAATATGTTGTGGAATCACTTCCTCTCCAGATAAAGCATTCCAACAGACTGAAAGAGGAGAAAATAAACTCTTTTCTTCGCTCCTCTAGAACAATGGCTGATAATTTTGAATCTTAAGTTTCTGACCAGTGTAAATAATTATTTTCGATCCAAAGCATCCCGTCATCTTGAAAATCTCTATTGAGACACCTTTTCAACCTCTGTTCCAAGTTCTGTCTTCACCAATGTTCCCTCATAAATAAAGCATGACCAACTGACAATGATCTTGATAAGGGTCCACAGTGGTCTTTTCCCCATACTTTTGCTTGCTTTGCACTTTCTCGTTCAGAATAAAAACTACAAAATGCCAAAGAGCATTGTGGTGAACTACATATACCCGTCTGGACACGCCCCCTGAATCACCACCACCGGCATCTGTGCAATCACAGCCGGTGCTACGTAGATCGCAGCGACAGATTCGACCACCTGATAGACTTAACCTGTAAATATACTTGTAAGAAACTTAGCCACATGGGGACTCTTTTTAAAACAAAGGGGGGGTGAATGTGGTGAACTACATATACCTGTCTGGACACACCCCCTGAAGACTGTTCCTGTGGCTCCTCCCACAGACCCCTGTATAAAGGTGATGGAGGTCTGAGCCCGGCCTCTCAGTCTCCAGGATGTAGTATAGTGGTCACTCACTGCTTGTTCCTTCTTCCAGTCAATAAAAGCTGATATCTCGCCTTTACATCTCAGTGAGTTATTGATGGTGCATCAAGCATTCAAGAGGCCACTCTAGCTTTTTACTGGCTCAAGCTGATGCACTATCAATAACTCCAAAAGACTGGAAGTAGAGTATATACTGAAAGGCTTTTATTAGCAGTAAAATGAAGCACATCCATGCCAGATGACTGCCCTGGACTGTGGGAGGAGCAGTGACAGAATCATCTTTACCCAGGGGTCTGTGGGAGGAGCCACAGGAGCAGTCAGCAGAGGGGCGTGTCCAGACAGGTGTACATGGTTTACCACACAAGCACCAACTTTACAGCAGCATGTTTAATATACTTTTAGGCAATTTGAATGGGTAACAAGAACATCCAAAGGTTGACGAAACTGAAAACATCTGAATAAACTGGTCTAAAAATGCAGCCTCTAAATTGTTAAAACACAGAAAAGGAGCCATACTTCCCATTATGTCTGTGCCTTACACCGCTCACCCCACAACACTTTCCCTACCTCTTCACTCCGCAATTTACCCATTGCTCATTCATTGCTTACTATTCATAGTTAAAATGAAAGCTGCCTAATCTTGGCCCATTTTCAGCATTTGGTCTCTGAAGGTCATAGCACTTCAAGAATACATCCAAGTATTTTTTTTAATGTAATGACAGCTTCTGCCTCTCCCACACTTTCAGTCAACAAATTCCAAATTGCTACCATTCCCTGGGTGAAAAATATTACTCTCTAGCCCCTTTAATCTAACAATCACTTCATATCTATTGTATTCCTTTGTTAAGCATTACTTATTCGGAGCTACACAGTTAAAAATCTAATGTCTCCTCACTCTGCAAAAACTGAAAGACAATTTTCTCATAGATTTGATTTCCACTGAAAATTCAGTCAGGCACCACATGGTCTCAAACACAATTTCCACACAAGTTATGCAAAAGATGCACAGCCCTCCTTTTGGATCATTATGGGAGAACTTAGACCTTACTGTCCTAAGAAAGATCACCATTTTAGTAGTGAAGCACTATACTGGGACCCTTACAAGGGAACGCCTGATATTTAACTTTCAAATATGGGAGACCATACCAAATCATGGGAGATGAGGGTTGATGTGGGGAGGAAGCTGCAATTCCCAGAAGCGGTGCAAACCACATTTCGACCAGACATCATACTATGGCCGCCAAAGACAAGGAAATCATCCTGGTGGAGCTCACAGTACCATGGGAGGAAGAATGCAAGGAGGCTCATAAGACAAAAGCTCTGAAATACCAGTCCTTGGTCCAGGAGTACAGGGACAAAGGATGGCAGACATGGAGATCGGCTTTAGAGGGTTCCCAGCAAGGTCATCATGGAGGTTGCTGTCTGCTCTGGCACTTGATGAAAAGAGCAAGAAGCAAGTAGCTCCAGGATGGGGAGGAATCAGGAAGAGCCTCTTGCTGGATATGGAGCAGGTGACAGGAGTTGAGCTGGAAGTCAGGAGCAGATGGACAGTGACTTGGCCACCACTGCTGACCTGCCGGCTGGAGAGTGTGGAGGTTAAGGGTTGAAACACTCTCTGAAGGTTGGGCACCACCTGATGACATCTGCCCCAGGCCATAGGCTACGGTTATCTCATCAGGTATCTGAAGAGAGCACCCCGGTGTATCATGGAAGCAAGTTCAATGTTTTGGTTCCACATTTTCAATTTACAAATCATGCTACATACTCTATCAATGAGGGACATAATACCAGCTACTGTGCCCCTCCCTTCCTCAAGTGAAACCTTTGTGTCTCTAAGAATCCCCTCTGAAGTCCAGATTTCAGTTCCTTCACCCCCCCTCTCCACCACAATTCCACCGACTTCTCAATCACCATCTGCAACTCCTTCAAAATCTTACTAAATAAGGCCTTCAAACTTATAGCAACTGAATGGTCCAATTACTTCCACCCACCCAGGCCCCTGGTCCCTGAATGGTCCAGATGACTCATATGAAATGAATCTAACAGTCCATAGCACTATAACTGATCCAATCTCGACCTCTGTCCTACTTTCCAGCTGTTTCAAAATGCGCCAAAAATAAAATCTGCATCTCTTATTTATATGACTCTCTTCAGATTTATAGGCAGAGAAATCTAAAAAATTATTATATGAGGAATAAAGAATTCTTTCTTCATACTTCAAATCTATGTTTCCTTCTTCCACATTCCCACATGAATGAGAAAGCAAACCTACTCCATGCAATTCAACAAGAGCAGCCCTCTATCTTCTGAACTCCAGTGTTTAGCATCAACACACATAACTTTTCCTCAACAGGTAACACCTATGAATCAACCTACCATATATCACTCTTTAAATACGATCAAAACTGTTCTTGGTACTCCAAAAATGATCTCACTCCATCTATACAACTGCAGAGGGATCTAATTTTAAAAAACATCAGCTTTGAAATAAAGGCTAATTTTCAATTTATCTTCCTAATTTCTTGTTGTACATTGACGATCACTTTGAGTGTTTTTTATACAAGGACCAATATCTTTCCATCCTGCAGAGTTCTGTAGTCTCTTTCTATTCAAACAACATTCTGCTTTTCTCAGTTCATTCTAGCAAATTGCATGAATTTGGTTGAACTGAAGCTGCCAAACGTTGCCCTCTAGCTTAACTTGTCAATACTGTTTATCCCTTTGCAGATTCTATATATTCCTCTCATCTGGTTTTCCCACCTATCTCTGCATCATCAGCGAATGTAACTACAAATCACTCAATTCCTTCAGCTAAATTATTAATATAGATCACAAATGGCAGAATCTCTAGTACTGGTCCCTCTGCCATCCTACTAGTTATTATTTGCCAAGGTGAAAATGGAACATTTATCCTGACTGTCAATCTCTTAAGTGTGCTAATAAATAATTCCCCAATCCACCAAAAACTTTTGCCTGCATGACCTCCAATTGAGTGCCTTTTGGAAAACCCAAAGAATCACGTATACTAGCTCCCCTTTCTCCATCCTGTGCATTACATTCTCAATGAATTCTAAGTTAATGAACAGAAGCCCTCTTTCATAAAGCTGTATTGACACTTCGATTGTATTACAATTTTCTCAATATCCTGGTCCCAGCTCAGAATCATGATTTCCAGTATTTATCCCCGTTGTCACATCAATCACTTGTGATTTCTTATCATTTGTTTCTCCTTTTATGAATATTGACTAAATGTAGGAAACTTCTAAAAGCAGGCTCTGATCTGCCCATTCAACCCAGCCTCTTATCTATCCAGACATCTCCCAGCCTCCTCCCTTATTCCCAGATGTCCTCAATATCTGTTCCTATGATCCATCAGCAAACCTTCACTAATGTTCAAGGGAGATACAGAGGATATGATTCCTTAATAAGCTGACAATCTACCCCAGAAGCACTCCTTTGGCAGGGCAGTTAGACTTTCCACTGTATTAAATGCTCTATATAAATATAACTTATTGCCATTGCCTCTCTTACAATGCTATTCAAATGAGGGCCTAATATACCTGATATGTTTTGAGGAGAAATAGAATTTAAAGACAGATATATGTATAAAAGAGTAAAACATAAATTGCAAAGAACAGGAACATGGATGGGGGAAACAAATTAATAATAGTAAGCTTATCACATACAGTACATATTTACAAGGGGAACAGAGCTATTGTAAAACTGTTGAAAATGCATGCTTGAAGTAGTAAAATACACAAGTACAAAGTACAGTAAAAGTGTAAAATATGCTCACTTTAGAACATTGCTTATTGCTTAGAAAGGCAGATCTTAAATTGGAATAAATGTTTTAAAATAGATACTCCAGATTAAATTACCTTTGTGATTACCTGTATATTGCAAAAGTTGAATGTCTGGTTTTACAATACTACAGAAACTATTTGTGAACAGAGCAGTAAGTCAGATTGGAACAGCTAATTCCTATGAGATTCAGCAAACAATGCATAGATAATAGAGAACGTTTGTTCAGTTTCAATATATTCAGTTTGTTTATAATTGAACTGGGTATTGCTTTCATTATATGACTGAACAATTTTTCCCTCAGATTCCTGCCAGGCTAAAAATAATGAGAACTACGCTTTTTTTTAAAGGAATCAAAGGGGTCAATGCTAACAAAATTTCGCTGACATATTGATCACTTTGCATTTAATAGTTGAGTAACATTCTTCAAAACAGACATGCAAAAGAAAGCAATATTTTACATTTCTGGCACCAATGGACTATTTTGAAAGGAAATTGGTGTAATTGCTGCTAATCCTCATCCTACATCAAAAAAAAGTAATCTATTTTGTTTACCAATTACATGGTGTTTCTATTTCAGTAGATTCACTGGATATTGGGCTGGGATCCAAAGTCAATCTAAACAGCGAAGTAAAAACAGTTCCTTACTGGGACACCCATGTTAAAAGTAAAACTTATTTCATACACTACCATGAAATATGAAACTATTAGTATAAATCAAGTAGTAGTGATTCAGCGGCTCCCTATCATTTATACACTTAAAGATGCAACACAACTACAGAATCTGTATAATTTACTCGTCAAACATATATATATCTGCTGATGATTTGAATTGTGCTTCTAATCTAAACTGCAAAATAGGTGTTTATATAGGTTGTGGGATGTATGCTACAATGTAACAAGTTATATGAATGAGATTCACCAATACCTTTTGCCTTTTCTGAAGTCCTTACCAAGTTCTTGGGTTAAAGTTGTGAGATATTGAGTTGCAACTGATCAAGCAGAATCAGCAAATAAAAGTTATAACAAGCTGCATCAGATAATACTCATCTCCACCCTATTTTAAGCATTCCCTGTAACCTCTCCACCTCTCCCCTTTCTGCACCATAAAATATGTACATCTTTCAATTCTGATAGCATTCTTCATCCAAAACATTAATTCTGTTTCTTCCTCAACAATGCACCATAAACTGATCATTATCTCCAGTAATTTCTGTTTTATTCTCAGGAATAGGGATGGCTACCGCCATCAGGAAGATGGTACAGGAACCAAAGACTCACATCACCAGGTTCAGGAACCAAATAGGATAACATCACTCAACTTCATTTGCCCCATCACTGAAATATTCCATAACCTATGGACTCACTTCCAAGGATTCTTCATCTTACATTCTTGATATTGTTTATTTATTATTATTTCTTTCTTTTTGTATTTACACACTGGTTGAACACCCAGTTGGTGCAGCCTTTCATTGATTCTAATATGATTATTATGGAATTAGTTCAGTATGCCCACAAGAAAATAGATCTCAGGGTTGTATATGGTGCATATGTATATGTACTTTGATTATAAATTTACTTTAAACTTTTACTTACTGCAAATTAATCTCTAAATAAAAGCTGAAAATACACAGGCACTAACCATGAAAAAACTTATTAGTTAATTCTTCAGAATTTATGATCTACACATTTAGTCCTAACTTCTGAGGAATCCAGACCATGAGAAGGCCTTGGCGAGTAGGGTAATGGAAAACCCCAAGGCATTCTTCAATTATGTGAAGAACAAAAGGATGACGGGAGTAAAGGTAGGACTGATTAGAGATAAGGGTGGGAAGATGTGCCTGGAGGCTGTGAAAGTGAGCGAGGTCCTCAATGAATACTTCTCTTCGGTATTCACCAATGAGAGGGAACTTGATGACGGTGAGGACAATATGAGTGAGGTTGATATTCTGGAGCATGGTGATATTAAGGGAGAAGAGGTGTTGGAGTTGTTAAAATATATTAGGATGGATAAGTCCCCGGGGCCTGACAGAATATTCCCCAGGCTGCTCCACGAGGCGAGGGAAGAGATTCCTGAGCCTCTGGCTAGGATCTTTATGTCCTCATTGTCCACGGGAATGGTACCAGAGGATTGGAGGGAGGCAAATGTTGTCCCCTTGTTCAAAAAAGGTAGTAGGGATAGTCCGGGTAATTACAGACCAGTGAGTCTTACGTCTGTGGTGGGAAAGCTGTTGGAAAAGATTCTTAGAGGTAGGACTTATGGGCATTTAGAGAATCGGGATCTGATCAGAGACAGTCAGCATGGCTTTGTGAAGGGCAGATCGTGTCTAACAAGCCTGATAGCGTTCTTTGAGGAGATGACCAGGCATATAGATGAGGTTAGTGCAGTGGATGTGATCTACATGGATTTTAGTAAGGCATTTGACAAGGCTCCACACGGTAGGTTTATTCAGAAAGTCAGAAGTCATGGGATCCAGGGAAGTTTGGCCAGGTGGATTCAGAATTGGCTTGCCTGCAGAAAGCAGAGGGTCATGGTGGAGGGAGTATATTCAAATTGGAGGGTTGTGAATAGTGGTGTCCCACAAGGATCTGTTCTGGGACCTCAACTTTTCGTGATTTTTATTAATGACCTGGATATGGAGGTAGAAGGGTGGGTTGGCAAGTTTGCAGATGACACAAAGGTTGGTGGTGTTGTGGATAGTGTTGAGGATTGTCGAAGATTGCAGAGAGACATTGATAGGATGCAGAAGTGGGCTGAGAAGTGACAGATGGAGTTCAACCCAGAGAAGTGTGAGGTGGTACACTTTGGAAGGACAAACTCCAAGGCAGAGTACAAAGTAAATGGCAGGATACTTGGGAGTGAAGAGGAGCAGAGGGATCTGGGGTACATGTCCACAGATCCCTGAAAGTTGCTTCACAGATAGATAGGGTAGTTAAGAAAGCTTATGGAGTGTTAGCTTTCGTAAGTCGAGGGATAGAGTTTAAGAGTCGCAGGGTAATGATGCAGCTCTATAAAACTCTGGTTAAGCCACACTTGGAGTACCGTCCAGTTCTGGTTGCCTCACTGTAGGAAGGATGTGGAAGCTTTGGAAAGGGTACAGAGGAGATTTACCAGGATGCTGCCTGGTTTTGAGAGTATGCATTATGATCAGAGATTAAGGGAGCTAGGGCTTTATTCTCTGGAGAGAAGGAGGATGAGAGGAGACATGATAGAGGTGTACAAGATATTAAGAGGAATAAATAGAGTGGACAGCCATTGCCTCTTCCCCAGAGCACCACTGTTCAATACAAGAGGACATGGCTTTAAAGTAAGGGGAGGAAAATCCAAGAGGGATATTAGAGGAGGGTTTTTTATTCAGAGAGTGGTTGGTGCGTGGAATGCACTGCCTGAGTCAGTAGTGGAGGAAGATACACTAGTGAAATTTAAGAGACTACTAGAAAGGTACATGGAGGAATTTAAGATGGAGGGTTATATGGGGGGGGGGGTGGCAGAGCTTAAGGGTCGGCACAACATTATGGGCTGAATGGCCTGTACTGTGCTGTATTGTTCTTTGTTCTTTAAATTTGCTTTATCCATAGATATTGTCTGGCATGTTGGCATTTTTTGAGCAACACACAAAATTCAGAAGGAGTTCAGCAGGTCAGGTAGCATTTACGGAGGGAAACAGTCAATGTCTTACATCAAGACCCTTCTTCAGCACTGGAAAGAAAGAGCTTCATCACATGCACAAGTCTCTCACCGTCGAGGACAACTTCAAAAGGTGGTGCCTCATGGAGGCACTATCGATCATTAAGGACCCTCACCACCGAGTGCATACCCACTTCTCATTACTATCTTTAAGGAAGTAGTACAGGAGCCTGAAGACCCACACACAATGTTTTAGGAACGGCTTCTTCCCCTCTACCGCCAGATTTCTGAACAGTTCATGAACCCATGAAGAGCACCTCACTATTCCTCTTTAGCACTAATTATCTATTAGAGTTGTAGAAAAGTACAGCACAGAAACAGGCCCTTTGGCCTATCTAGCCCATGCCAAACCACTTAAACTGATTACTCCCACACAGCTCATTCCACACACTGACAAATTTCGGAGTGAAGTAGTTTCCCCTCACGTTCCCCTTAAAATTTTACCCTTAACCCATGATCTCCGGTTGTAGTAACTTTATTGTAACTTAATAATTCTTTATTTCTTGCACTGTACTGCTGCCACAAGACAAACTTCATCCAATATGTCAGTGATAAAAAACATGAATGATGGGGGAGTGGTGGAGCAAGATAGTGTTTCCATAAGTATGAAGTGTACCCAGAACTTTCATATTATTTTATCATGGAATTAATTTTTTTCCAGTCTGCGCAGACTTTGCTGGTTTTAAACATGATTATGCTAAGACCAACACTATTGTTCATTGAACAACACACACTGTGGTGAACTACATATACCTGTCTGGACACGCCCCCTGCTGACTGCTCCTGTGGCTCCTCCCACAGACCCCGGTATAAAGCCGATTGAGGCCTGAGCCCAGCCCTCATTCTCCAGGATGTAGTATGATGGTCAACTACTGCTTGTTCTTTCTTCCAGTCAATAAAAGCCGATATCTTGACTTCACGTCTCAGAGAGAGTTATTGATGGTGCATCACACACAAAATGCTGGTGGAACACAGCAGGCCAGGTAGCATCTATAGGGAGAAGCACTGTCGACGTTTCGGGCCGAGACCCTTCGTCAGGGCCCGAAATGTTGACAGCGCTTCTCCCTATAGATGCTGCCTGGCCTGCTGTGTTCCACCAGCATTTTGTGTGTGTTGTTGTTTGAATTTCCAGCATCTGCAGATTTCCTCGTGTTTGCTATTGTTCATTGAGTAATTTTTAAAAGATTGAAGATGAGTTTTATTTGTCACGTGTACATCAAAACATACAGTGAAAAGTGTTGTTTGCACCAAGGACCAACACAGTCTGAGGATGCACTGGGGCTGCCAGTGCCACACTTCTGGCACCAACATAGCGTGTCCACAGTTTACTGATGCTAAAGTGCACATCTTTGGAATGTGGGCGGAAACTAAAGCACCTCGAGGAAACCTATGCAGTCACAGAGAGAACATGCAATCCCCTTATGGACAGCTGCCAGAGTTGAATCCCAATCTTCCAATCACTGGTGCTGTAAAGAGTGATGCTCACCGCTGTGCTAACATAATTTGGGCAGTCATTTTGCTCCAAATAGTTACCAAATGTCACATGGATGTTGTGTCAGAACTGGCCAAGACATGGTCTTAAAACACATTCTCCCAAAATAAATCTGCAATTCAATTAGCCAAATAATTTGTATTAGGCAGTAGAGGCTATGACAACAAAACATAATTTTACCTAATAAACCTAATTTTATCCCTGAACAATGAGACAAATAGAAAAAAATTTAATCAAAGTGCATGACACAATCTAACACCTGATGTTCCCTTTCCTTGCTTATCCTGCCTCTAAAAAGTAGATTAACTTCACAATGCACTTTCTATTTTGTGTTTTAGTGCACAAACTCAATCCTATGGTAGATGGTTCATATACAGAAAGATTATGATATATTGCTGCCATAACAAATACTTTCAAAAGTACTGAGCTTTCAAAGCACCTGTTATGACAGCAAGATATTAGCTAAGTGCCACATTGGCTGCAAACCTTAAATACAGTGGATTCAGGTTAACTAGGCCATCGCTTAATTGGGGCAGCCACTTACTTGGGACAACTCTTAAAGAACAAAAACTAACCAAGAAAATAGACGGGACTCCCTTTGTTTAGTTGGGACACTCTACTGCTTAATTGGGACAGGAAACTGTGTCAAAAGGTTTCTAACTAGTATCAGTCGCATGCACTTATGTGGCAATTAGACACTGAACCATGCTTAGAGTGAACAGTTTTTAAATAGCACCAGCAGTGTGTGTTTGTGTTCAAAAGGCAGTGTTTTGTGTGACTGTTAGTTGGTGAGAAGTAAACAGTAAGATAATTCTGAACTGTTTTGCTCGCTGCCATTTCAAGCTTTGAGGCCGGGAGATGCAAGAAACAGCCGGGAATGAAAATGAAACTATTTCACTACTTTTGTAGTTTGTAACTACAAAGGACTTGAAGGTATTGGCAATCATCTTGAATGTTAAAATGAAAATGAAAATTTGGAGGATGTAATTGTTGAAAGCATTGGATGACAACAATCCATTATCTGCACTAGGTGTCAGTGTTGATTTTGTTCATTTAGTCAATCAAAAGAAAAAGGCATCATACACTGGATGAATTCCTCCAATAATCACTAGGTACTGATACATAGTAGTAGTGCTGGTCATGTTCTAATTTTTTTGTATTTCACTTAAAGTACATAATTTGTTACTCAGTTAGTTTGTCTCTACTTGAAGTATTGTGAGCAGTTTTGGACCCCTTATCTAAGAAAGATATGCTGGCATTGGAGAGGATCCAGAGGAGGCTCTTGAGAACAATTCCACAGACCACAAGGAGAAGGCAGGAGAATGGGATTGACAGGGATAATAAATCAGCCATGATGGAATGGTGGAGCAGACCCAATGGGCCAAATGGCCTAATTCTGCTCCTATGACTTATGGTTTGATTTTGTAAATATCTTTTTAACTATTTCCATGAAGCTTCAGCTAATTGGGACACCTGCTTAATTAGGCCAAAATGGTCCTGATGTGCAAATTAACCAGAAATCACGGTACTATATTTATGAGACACAGGCTTGAAGTCAGCAGAAGGTGAAAAACATGAAACTTCTGAACCTCCTGAACTCAAATACAGCTTTGCAATACAATTGCAACCCAATGAATTAAACAATTAAAAATATTCAACATCACTTGATCAGTCAAGATTTCATATCTTTTAAGATGTCTTCTTTGTATGCACAAAATAAATACTCTATTCAATTACGTATTAGGGTGCTTGGTTGATTTCAGAACTGAAATAGTCAGGCCCCTCAAAAACTAAGATTATAAATATCTGCTTTAGACATAGGACCAAAGTCACATCAAATTACATTGCATGCGGATGATGGTCTAATTTTCTTATCAAACCCTGCTATATCAGTGCACCACCTTACACAATGCATCAATTCATTTAGCACTTTTTCAGGTTATAAAATCAACTTTACTAAATCAGAGGCTATGCCTCTGTGAAATCTGCAGCAGGTACCTGACACTCAGGGTGTTTCCCCCTTTAAATGGTCACAGACAGGTTTTGTTTATTTATCACACCTACGTTTGATCAATTGTTCAAAGCTAACTTTACACAGTTATTTGGCAAATCAAACAGGATCTTGAGCGATGGAGCACTCTTCCCATTTCTTGGCTTGGCCAAATATCCTGGCTCAAAATGAACATTCTTCCTCATCTGCTCTACCCAATACGAACAACTCCAGTCATTTTTACCCAACAAATACTTTAAAAAAATAAATGGCTGGTTTGTTTCTTTCATCTGGAACAAAAAAGGACCCTGTATTAAAATGTCTAAGTTACAGCTTCCAAGTAGTCTCGGGGGCCTGGATTTTCCAGACATCAAAAATTACCAATTAAGTTCCTTTTTAATTTACGTGGTTGACTGGGTTTGCAGGGATCCCTCCTTAATTTGGCTAGACATTGAAGCTTCACAAGCAAAATGCCCTCTTATTAATCTACTTTTCCTCAATAAGATGAAACTAGTTAAGAAATATTGTTGCAATCCAATAACAATTAATACAGTCAGGGATTGGAAGGTGGTGCGGCAAGTTGAGGGCAACACAGCGAAAATATCACCTTTCACGCCAATAACCAGCAGTCCAGATTTTCAGCCTGACATAATGGATTCTGGATTTAAACTTTGGATTTCTAAGGGTATTTTCCATCTAGGAGATTTGTTTGAGGAAGGAACGATGATGTCTTTTAGTCAAGTAGTACAGAAATTTAACATACCCAACAAAGCTCTTTTTCGTTTCTTTCAGATAAGAGACTATATTCAGGAAAAAATCATTGTTAACTGATTTCTATAGTTCTGACATAGAAAAGAGAGTGTTTTGTTCTAAGGGTGAAGTCTCCTTTAGTACTTTTTACAGCATCCTGAGGGAATGTTCTTGTGGAGAGGCTGAGCAGCTGGGAAGGGTCTGGGAGGAAGAGCTGGGAGTAGAAATTACAGCTGAAACATGGGAAGACATCTGTGACACTGCAAAGAAAATTTCAGTTTGTAATAGAACTGAAGCATTGCAACTCCAAATTCTTCATAGAGCCCATCTGACTCCAGATTGTCTCGCGAGATTTAAGATGGGGGTTTCTCCAATGTGTTTTAAATGTAAAGTAAATACTGGAACTTTCACCCACTGTTTTTGGACTTGTCCCAAACCTCAGGCATACTGGAGTGATATTTTGGGTGAAATGAAAAAGATTCTGAAGATGGAGCTTGAACTAGACCCAGTGTCTTTTCTCTTAGGCTTACCCAGCAGTCATATTATTAGTGCACATCACAAAAAAACTTTTTAAAATCCTGACTTTTTGTGCAAGGAAGAACATTTACCTTGTTGAATATCCGAAAAGGCCCCTGGACTTTTTGGTTGGTGTAAATCATATATGTCAAACTCAAGGCCCGCGGGCCAAATCCGGCCCGTGGTGGAATTATCTTTGGCCCGCGAGACAATATCTAATTACTATTAAAGCTGGCCCCAGTAATCAAAGCGCCTATGGCGTATGATATGGCTAATGCTGAGTTTATTCAGGTACCAGGTTTTCAGGGTTTTTAGTGTTTATTCGGCAGTCTTGCTCGGCAGTCTTCTTCATAAGAAACGGAATTTGTAAAGTGAAACACTTTGTAGTTATAGCAGAGACTGAGACACACGAGAGCAGGCTGAAAAAACGGAGGCAACGAAAGCTGTGTTCGCACGCGTCCGACTGATCCGGCCCGCATGGAGCTGCATTTTGCTCAATCCGGCCCGTGACCTAAAATGAGTTTGACACCCCTGGCGTAAATTAATCATGAAATACATTCCTTTGGACTTTTTGACATGTATGGTGCACTCAAAAACAAATAGTTTTCATAAACCATGGCAACCTTTTCTGCAGTATGTAGATGTCAACCTGTCTGCTATACTAATAAAGGCTTTTATGTAGGATGTTGGGGTGATGTCTATATTTTGATGGAAGTGTCCTGATAGCTGATATCTGTGAGGGGAAGAAATGTAAATGTAAATGTATCTGGAAATTGAAAGATTTGTTATGCTGAGCAAAAAATAAATAAATTTAAAAATTAAAAAACTAAGATCATGCTGATGAGCAAAAAATGGAGAACAAAACCAATTTCCTTTCGTCTTTTATTCTGATATAAATCATATTGATAAGAACAATGTCTGAATTAATGAACTAATTCAGATCAGTATTGTGATGAAGCCAGGCAAGTGAGAGAAATTAATTATGGACTGAGAGTAGCTATGTCACAGGAAATGAATCCAGCAGCAGTGAGGAAAGGTTGAAGTAACAAAGGACGAAGACGAAAGAAGCTAAGGAAATTCCTAAAGCAACACTCACAAAATTCTGGAGGAACTCCAGCACAGGTGTGTTGCTCTGGATTTCCAGCATCTGCAGAATTTGAGGAAATTACTAAACTCAGAAGTAGATTGCAGCTAATAGAGAGCACCATGTAATAAGATAAACAGAACAGACAGAGAGAAAAGTCATCGATCAGAGATGTTAGCAGCTCTTTGTGTGATCTACAGTAATTTTCAGCATTTACTGCTCTTATTTCAGAGTTGCAGCATCAGTTGCAAAACGCTTTTAAATTCAGCAAATCTTCCCTACTGTGGACCCAAGGTGCCAATATAACATTTAATGCCTCCAAACAATGTTGACAATATAGTAAAATACACAACAGTGGAAAGTAAATTCTATGGCACACCTTCAATGTGGTGTCTGGTTTCAATCAAGGGAATGAGGGAGTGCAGAGAAGATTGAAGAATCTAATCCCCAGTATCAACAGTGTGATTAACAAGGAAACTTTGTGATAAAGCAAGGTTTTATTGTCATGCATGCAGCACATCCAGGAGAACTTTATAGAGATCTACAGATATGGAAAGATCTTCCTGGAAAATCGTTTTGAATTAAAACGCCAGAATAAGACAAAGATGTGCAAGTTTAAACTTGCAGGGTCAATCAAGGAGCAATTGTCCACACACGGTTGCCGACACATAAAAACTAAGTGAAATGAATTGTCCAAAGGAAGAGCCAACTTATAAACATATCAGAAAGAATAACTGGATGGGCAGATGAAAGTTTGCATTTTTACTGCCTTTCTGGGTGGACAAATTGGCTTCCTTGTAATTACTTTCTGTATCTTCACAAACTTTTAGTTGGATCACTGTCCTTACAGAAGCACTAACTGTGCAGTTGATAGAGGGGAAAAAAAAGACATACATAACAGTTCTAAAACATCACATTTAACTATTCAAAGATTTGACTTTTCACATTTTGTTTTTTTTATGTGCTTTGGCAATTTAGATTCCAATGGATCAAACCAGATTACAATCAGTCTTTCTTGTATGCGATTCATCATTGTTGGCTTTGAGTTCAACTATTAGTAGACATAAAATGAAATATTATCGCTATAGAAAATATGATCTACTATTCTAAAGATTTTGGAGGGACTCTGTTGGAGTAGGAACACTGGTGCATTGTGCTCTGTAAATAATATTTCCCATAGCAACAGCTCACAACACAGTTAGATTTCCAACAATGGGTTGTAGTTCACACAGCAGTAACTGGAATCCACATGGTCTATCCAGCTGTGTTCTGTAACAACTTGCCACAACAAATATATCAATATCTCTAACGTTGCTCCTCCTCATCTAGTAGGTTGTCACTACGTCAACACTCCATTCACCAATCTAACTGTAAGCAAGAATTGGATTACAGCCAATAACCATTATTTCATAGCACATCTTCATACAGCAAAACAAAATCATGCTCTGCATCTCATGTCACTAACTTCAAAATGGATTTATCTGTACTAAATGATCAACTATCTGAGAACTATACTATAATCCAAAAGGAACATAAATACAAAATAAAACACTGCTAACATCTTAAAATATTGTACAGTGAAATACTTGTCAAACAATACTTTAAAAGTAAATACATTTTAAAAATCATTTGCTCAGAAGTGACACCATTAAAAGGCTATGGGTTACACAATTGCAATCACTCCCACCCCACCCTACTCAACCCTCAATACATTAATTTCCCAGGAAGCCAAGGGCAAATAAGATACGGCAGGATTTGAAGAAGAGCGTATTTTGACTAAGGGTTGGCAGATATACTACAATCTCCATTTTAAAACTATACCTTGTAGTTTTCATCATCACTATCATTATGACCATGATTGTTCTTGGCAATTTTTTTCTACTTAAACAGCTTGCCATTGCCTTCTTCTGGGCAGTGTCTTTACAATATGAGTGACCCCAGCCATTATCAATACTCTTCAGAGATTGCCTGCCTGGCGTCAGTGGTCACATTACCAGGACTGCCAATACGACCATCCACCACCTGCTCCCATGGTCACATGCCCCTGATCAGGGAGCTAAGCAGGTGCCCAAGGGTAACCTGAAGGCTAGCAGAGGGAAGAAGTGCCTTATACCTCCTTTGGTACAGACATATCTCCACCCCACCACTCACATGTAGTTTTAGCCTTTTAATTTACCTCATTCATACCCATTCAAAATTGACAACCATAAGTTAATGCCGAGTCTCCCTACACAACACTTGCAGTGAAGGTTCTTCCATAGCACTGAGAGGTGAGAAGTTTTAGATACTGCCCATACAAAAATGACAGAACAAGAATATTTTTTCCAAAATAGGATATTGTGAGCTGATGGTAGGGACTGAGGGATGCCTCATTGTTGCAGTGCACGTTATAAACATCACAACCTCCAGTCCAGTGTGGAAGAAGTAAATATTTAAGGTGATGGAGAGAGAACTAATTATAGATTCATCAAGACATATAGCACAGAAACAGGCACTTTGGTCCAGCTGGCCATCAAGTACCCATCTATATTAACTGGATTTTACACCAGTTCACATATAAATTGCATTTTAAACTTGGCAATTCAAAGTAAATTTATAAGTACATATATGCCACCATATACAATCCTGAGATTAGTTTTCATGCTGGCATACTCAATAAATCAATAGAGTAATAACTAGAACAGAATCAATGAAAGACCACACCAACAGACATTCAGTGTGCAAAAGACAACAAACTACAAGTACAAAATGAAATAAATGATAATAAAAGTAAATAAACATAAATATCGAGAACGTGAGATGAAGAGTCCTTGAAAGTGAGTCTGGAGGTTTCAAAATTTCAAAGGTCATTTAATGTCAGAGAAATGTATACAATATACATCCTGAAATGCTTTTTCTTCGCAACCATCCACAAAAACAGAGGAATGCCCCAAAGAATGAATGACCATTAAAAATTAGAACCCCAAAGCACCCCCCCCAGTTCTCCCCTCCCATTTCAATGGGAACATTTCAATGATAGGGCAAGTGAATTTGAGTGAAGTTTTCCCATTTGGTTCAAGAGCCTGATGATTGAGGGTTAATAACTTCTTGAACTTGGTGGTGCGAATCCTGAGGCTCTTGTATCTTCTTCCTGATGGCAACAGAGAGAAGGGACATGTCCTGGGTGGTGGGGGTCATCCAGATAGTACTTAAATGTTGTGAGAGTACCTGCCTCCAATTCTCACTCAGGCAAATTCCAACCACCATCTGAATGAGAAAAGCCTTCATAAGATCTTAACCCTCAACCAGTGCCTTCTTTTGGCCAGCATGGTGGTAATGGCATAACACTACTACATGTGACAAATAAAGCTCATCTTAATCTTATCTAATCTGATTTTCAATCCTACTTCTAGGAGGGAAAGTTTATTTTTTATTCGATCCACATTCCTTAATTTTTAAACACTATCAAGATGACCTTTGACCTCTACTCCGTGGAAAATAAACCTAGCATCCCCGGTCCCATAACTAAGATGCTAGACTTCAGGAAACACCTGGGTAAATATCCTTTGCATGCTCCCCAATGCAATACACTCTTCCTGGACAACCAGAAATGCCAACATTGCTTAAGGATCTCAGGCTCAATGTTGATGACCTGGAATTTGAGCTTCAAACCCTGTGATGCATCGGGGGGGGGGGGGGGGGGGGGGGGGGGGGAGAGCTACTGTGCTTCAGGAAGCAGTCACATTCATTAGATTAACTACTTCAAATTCAGTCTGCAGCTAATGAAAAGAAGGTGTTACTTCAAGTGAAGTAGGTAGGGGTATCCAAGAGGTACTGCTGAAGAAGCTCAGACTTTGAGCTTGCCCAGCAGGTCAGAGGTTGTTGCACCTGAAAGGATGAGGGCAAGAGCCTTAGGAAGGATGAGGAATCAAACTGTGGCACCACGGTCCAGGAAGCCATTCGGGGGCGCGAGGGGGTGCAGGGGTGGCAGAAAGGAAAGAGAAATGGAGTTGTAATTGGGGATAGAATAGTCAAGGGAATAGACACAGTTCTCTGCCACAAGGACCCAGAGCCCCAAAGAGTATTTTGCCTGCCTGGTACCTGGGTTTGGGATGTCTCAAATTTTTAAAAAATTGTATTGAGTTTCTAAGGCCAAGTATAAATTAAACAAACTACAAAACATAAATACTGGGAGTGAATGGCCCAAATATGAAATCCAGTCTGCTCAAAATACTGCAGAAGTCATGACAAAAAGCTGGTTACTACATTGCATACACAAAGTCATCATGTGATTCCTGAGCAATCAGTGAAAAGGAATGAAAACACAGAAACGGAAACACAAATCCAAAACAAGAATGTTGCACTTGGAAAGACTCTGGGTGACCCCTTGAGCAATCAAAATGAATTCAGGAGATCATGCAAGCCAAGATTACGTTAAGTGGTGCCCCAGCTGGTGTGCAAAAGGATTGAACAAGTCCATTTCTTTCTTTGGTCTAACAATTAGAAACCTGACGTATGCCCACGGTATGCAGCCTCAGGTGCAGGTGATCAGGCATTCCACATTTTTGCTCCCTACAGAGACTGGGATCAGGAGCAGAGCGGTGAGCCAGCCTGATTGACGATGTACGGAGAGGTCTGGTAGCTATAGCGCCGGTTATATTTATGTTGTAGTCAGGGTGGAAGAAGTGGATAGAGGTGTCCCACTGGGGAGAAAGATGGGGTGGGAACTGCAATAAGGAAGTGAAAGATTGATAGGATTGGAAGAGAAAGCACATCCGGATGGCAAAGATGTATACATCAGAATGCTCCTTAACAATTACAGCTCAGCATTTAACATCATCATCCCCTCAAAAGTAATCAGTAAATTCCAAAATTGGGGCTCAATACTCCCTTGTGTAATTGGATCCTGGATTTCCTCACTTGTAGACCCCAGTCAGTTCAGATTGGCAAAAGCATCTCTTCCACAATCTCCATCAGACCAGAAGCACCGCGGGGATATGTACTTAGCCCCCTGCTTTACTCTCTCTACACCTATGACTGTGTGGCTAAGTACAGCTCCAATGCTATCTACAAGTTTGCTGATGACTCCACTGTTGTGGGCCAAATCAGCACGCAGGAGGGACATTGAAAATTTGGCTGAGTGGTGTAATAACAACAAACTCTCACTTAATGTCAATAAGATCAAGTAGACTTCAGGAATGGTAAACCAAAGGTCCATAACCCAGTAATCAGAGAATCAGAAGTGGAAAGGGTCAGGAACTTTAAATTCCTGGGTATCTCTATCTCAGAAAACCTGTCCTGGACCCAATATATAAATATCATTGCAAAGAAAGCACAACAGCACCTCTACTTCCTCAGGAGTCTTCAGAGATTTGGCATGTCATCAAAAACCTTGGTAAACTTCTATAGATATGTGGTGGAAAGTGTGCTGACTGGCTGCATTACGGCCTGATATGGAAACACCGATGCCTTTGAGTGGAAAATCCTACAACAGGTAGTGGATTCAGCCCAGACCATCATAGCCAAAGCCCTCCCATCCACTGAGCACATCTAGATGAAACATTGCCATAGATCATCAAAGATCCTCACCATCCAGGCCATGCTCTTTTCTCAGTGCTTCCATCAGGTAGAAGGTACAAGTAGCTCATGACTCACACCACCAGGTCCAAGAACAGTTACTACCCCTCAACTATCAGGGTCTTGAACAAAAGGGGATAACTGCACTCATTCATTGACTTATATTGTTACATTACGCTCATTATTTATTACTATTTATTTATTAACAATTTACAGTTTTCAGATCCTGTTTACAGTTATTGTTCTATAGATTTGCTAAGTATGCTCGCAGAAAAAGAATCTCAGTGTTGTATGTGATGACATGTATATGTTCTGACAATAAATTTACTTTGAACTTTAGAAAGGGAAGAAATTAATCTGCTCAGCATCACTGGGATATCAGTGAAACCTGTCTAGTGTTGAAATGCCCAGAGGGTCGTTTCCAATAGTGGGGAAAGTCTAGGGCCAGAGAGCACAGCCTCAGAATACAAGGGTGTTCCTTTAGAACAGAAATGAGAAATAATTTATTTAGCCAGAGGGTGGAAAATCTGTGGAATTCATTGCCACAGACTGCTATGGAGGCCAAGTCATTGGATATATTTAGAGTGGTGGTTGATAAGTTCTTGAATAGTCACAGGTTATAGACAGGAGAATAGAGATAAGTCAGCCATGACCGAATGGTAGAGCAGACTCAATGGACTGAATGGCCTAATTCTACTACTATGTCTTATGGTTTTATTTGGGCAAGCAGGGAAGAAATCAGAAGACCAGTAATTGTAGAGTCATGGATTACGGAGAGGCTCTATGATGTCAGAAGTGCAATTGCAGAGGAGATTGCAAGGTGAACGGGAGCTGCCGGTGCAGTGTAGAGATGGGATGAGGGGGATGTGGAGTGTCAAGGCCTACACCAAACACTAATTATTTCACATTTCTGGCAAGCTTCCCAATCTATCTCTGTGCACAGCATCATATTTCACTCTTAAAAAAAATCAGTGGCAATCACAGGAAAGTGGAAAATAGTTAAATATCTAGTGAGTATAGTGATGTACCATTCCCAATACTCTTCCCAAACCTCAGATTAAACTGGCATTTCACTTCTATTACTTCTACTAATCTCGTATCCTTCGGCAGAACTGGCCATGAATCCTCAATTTTGAATTTAATAGAATGGGTGAAAAATTACAACTATGTACAACCTTAAATTGTATTAGGGCATGTTTAGCACAAATAGAAGAATTAACTAATTGAAAAATTTTCTCCCACTGCTCTGTGGGTATAAGACAGTGAAGTTCTTTTTCCTATTCCTTCTTAATTTTTTCTGATACTCCTGACTGTATTTTCATGATCATATTATAAATGATGGCTACTAAACCCTTCTAGCAAGGATTCAGGGTTAGAATTTTTTCCATAATATCCATTGGACATAATTCCAGAAAATTTCAGCAAACTCACTCGATTTTATTCTCATGTTAATCCAACCTGTGTCAGATGTCATTCTGAAGTCGCTTCATTGATTCATATGTTTTGGTCTTGCCCCTGTTTGCAAAATTATTGGAAAGAGATTTTTGGTACTACTTCAACAGTTCTGAACATCAAATTGCAACCGTATCCTATTATAGTTGCTTATCCCCCTCAGCCTGGCGGATGATTGCATTTGTCACATTAATGGCTAGAAGATTTATCCGATTGAACTGGAAAGAAATAAATCCTCCAACTATATTTCAGTGGTTTTCTCAAACTATTTCTTGTTTGAGTTTAGAAAAAATTAGAAGTGTTGTCTTCGACCCTTCAGTTAAATTTGAAGAAACTTGGAGACCATTTATTCAACATTTCCATATGAGCTAAACTGACTTTTCCTAAACCTTATTCTTATCATCTTTAATTATTTGGATGGAGGTGCAGAGTTATTGATGCTACTGTGTACATTTGATATAATGCAATGGCCCATGTTGGTTAGGTTTTTTTTCTTGTTTTTTTGGGGGGGTTATCTTATTTTCTCCATTTTTTGTAACCACTATGAGTTTGGGAGTTTATTATATATGGATTATCATCTATTTGTATTTTTACCTTAACCATTAATTATGTACTTTCAAGCTCTTTGTACTCAATGTTTCATTTATGTTTGTTTAAAATCAATAAAAAGATTTAAAAAGAAAGAAAGGTTACAACTAAAATAAGTGCCTATTATCAATTGTGTCAGACAGTCAGGGAAGGGCAGATCTGGGCACACAGAAAACAAAGTCAATTGGTTGGAATACAGAATATATACTTTATTATGTGCACATGCTCACGAATGCAGATGTCTAATCAGCCAATCATGTGGCAGCAACTCATTGCACAAAAGCATGCAGACATGGTCAAGAGGTTCAATTGCTCACTCCACACATCATAATGGGGAAAAAATGTGATCTAATTTGCTTTGATCAAGTGGTTTGAATATCTCAAACTGCTGATCTCCTGGGATTTCATGCACAACAGTCTCTACAATTTACAGTGAATAGTGTAAAAAAATCATAAAAGATATCCAATAAGCAGCAGTTCTATGAGCAAAAACACCTTGTTATTGAGAGAGATCAGAGGAGAATGACCAGACTGGTTCAAGCTGACAGGAAGGCAACAGTAACTCAAATAACTGTGCCTTACAATAGTGGAGTACAGAAGAGAATCTCTGAATGCACAAGGCACCCAAAAGACTATGAACGTACACTCAGTGGCCACTTTATTAGGTACTCTCAAAAATAAAACAAATTTCACCATAAAGTTGCAGTAAAGCACTATGCTCAGCAGAATACAATAGTGAAAGAAATGGAATAGGGGCAGGTATAAGCCATGATGCCCTGCAAACCAGCACTGCCACTAAAGATATTGCCTTTTTCTGCCTTCTAACCAATTATCCACACATAACACATTACTTTATGTACAGTACATAAGGTTTCTGCATTTATAGTTTATGTTGCAATGCAACAACTAGATTTTCAAAATCCAAATACCCTGTATCAATAGGCTACCATTCATCTGCTCCATGAACTGCACGTTCAGAAGGTCTCTCATAACAACATTTCTTGCCATTCACCAGATTATGGTGGTTCTATCTAATCACATTATATTTTCCTAAATGCACTATCATCAGTTCTTTTATCACTGATTCCAGCTGTTTCCTAATCATTTTAGGCTAAGTGAGCCAGAATATCCCACCTTCCTCTTTTCTGCATTCTTGAATAGCAGTGATGCATTTGCCAAGCACTGAAATCTTTTCAGAATTTGACTTTGAGGAAGCCAAGCTAAGTATTCAGCATCCTTTTGACTACTTTCTTTTTTAAGAGGACTCTTAAGATGTAGACTAATAGGTCCAGAGATCTGTCAGCCTTTAATTCCACTAATTAACATAGTTAATTAGTTTGACTCTAGAAACAGTCAAACTCCTTAAAGGACATAAGTCTGGGTGCAGAGCTTAAGCAAAACATTTCAGGTACTGGACCAGCTAATTCCAAACAAAGAGTTCTTGAAAGTTTCTGTGGAAGCAGGATAATCAAAGAACCCATCACCAGAAATAAGCGAAAGGGACAAGAAGCAAAACGTAACTAGTAACTTTTTAGGTCCTAACTTCCAGCATTTTCCTAGCACCTAGGAATGGACATGAAGGTACACAGAAACAACGTAACATAAATCAAAGCAGAGAGAGGAAATTCAAAAAACACAAATGGAAGTAAGAGGGTTACAATATATGAACATATATTAATATACTGAATGAAGGTTATAATTACAGAGCTCAAGTGGATGTTTGAATGACAATTAACTTGAAGAAAATGAAAGGAAAGAGAAAATATTTCAGAACGGACTACTCAAATGATAGAAAACCAAAGGTGGCTTTAGTGGGCAGAATTAATAAGTGTAATATAGGTTATCAATGTGATAGGAGATTTGGCCACATTGAAGTCTGTGAAGATTAGAACTCAGAAAAGCATTTGAAGGTGGTTAATAGCAACACCAGTGAGGGTGAATCACAATTGTATATTTCTACAGAATTAGTGCCAGGGTATTTCAGTCAAAAGACGTGGAGAATCAAAGCTTTAAGTTCAACTCAGAATTCAACTATAACTACATTTCAAAGTCAGGTTTATTCTCATATGCACAGGTGCAATTGAAAACTTGCAAAAGCATTACAGACACATAGCACTATATAAGCTGCATTCACAAGAAAGAAATTAAATGTGAATGATACATATTTTTTATACAAGAAAGAACACAATCAGAAAAAAGCAGTGCATTGTACTGTAAAGTGGTCATAGTGTCACTATACTGAGACAGTGCAAGTTGGTTCAAAACCTGAATGGTTCAAGGAAAGTATCTGTTCTTGAACCTGGTGGTGTAGGACTTCAGGCTTCTGTACTTCCTGTTTAATAGTAGCACAAAAAGGGTGCATAGTCCAGATGGTGGGGATTTTTGATGAGAGGGGTTGCCTCCTGTAGATAGCATCAGTGATGGGGAGGGATGTGCCATTGATATATTGGTACAGTCCACTCCTCTCAGCAGCCTCTTACAATCCTTACACACTTTCCTTGTGAGTGCATCCATGACAGGGCACCTGATATTTTAATACTGATAAATAGTTCTGAAACTGTATACATATATTCTGATACGGATTCAGAGAAAAAAGTGATTTTCTTGACATGGGGACACCTACCCCCCCCCACCCCCACTTTATGGCATCACCTCCCTTTCTTCTAATTCAGCTTATGAGCTATAAAAACTCTTCAGCCATGTCTTTATTATCTCTGGACAACATTCTTTGCTAATTGAGGTTTGAAACTCGGGGTAACAAAGTCACAGTTGACCATTCTTGTCAGTGTCCTTCATTCTTCACTCTAAAGACTTGAGACATAGAGTGCTAGAATCCTTTCCCTAAACCTTGCCCTCTTGACCTTTCTGTCCTTCTTTAATACAAATATTTAACCTACTTTTTTTTAACCATGGTTTCAAATAAAGATTAATTTGACAGCATTTCAAACATTTTCTAAATGCAAGGGCAGAAGGATCTTAATTCCTGACTTATCAAGTATAAAACATAATTCTACACAAGGTTACCAGGCTAAAATCACACCTCAGTTCCACCCTCAATTATCAGTGAAATGACTCAGAGGGATTTTTAAAAAGTCCTTTTGAGGTGAGTGAAACTACTCAATTATGAGGCAAAATGTTTTCACCTACCAAAAGCATGGATTCACTTTCAAGATGCGTACTGCCATCCAGAAAATGAGACTCATAATTACAAATCTTTGGATTATTTGGAACTCTAAATCAGCAATGCCCTCATGAAAGGTTCCAAACACCATCTGGAGAGAATTGCCCTGCTCTGCTACAATGTTCTGACAAACACTCAAAAATCAATCAACATATAAAGACAGTATCAGCTATCTATACTTCAGCTGTTAGATGTACGCTGTATTTTCAACATTCTAACAAGAACTATACAGGTAGTCCCCGAGTTACGAATGTCCGACTTACGGACAACTCGTACTCAGGAACCGAGGAAGGAGAATGCTGTCCGCCATTTTAAGTTGTTGCCATTGACAGTGTGTTGAGTGTTTAACTTTGTATTTGGCTTAAATTTTTCTTAGTAAGATTCACCCTGACCCTGCCCACCCCGTTCCAGTCAGCTGGTGGCACAGTGAGATCAGCAAGTTAGATCCAGTGACAGACCGCTCCCGTGCCGGGTTGATGTCGATCCAGCGACTCCCGTACCATCCATGCCGGGTTGATGTTGAGCTCGCAACTCGACCTCGTAAAAAAAACACACTGCCACCTCCAGTTTAAATACCCACGCGGAATATTGTGGAGGAACAAATACCCAAACCCAGCACAGCCCCCACTTGTCCCATTTAGCCTGTCTCAGTGCGGTGGTCCTTAGGACCCAGCGGACCTCGGGACCCGCCGCCCACAGTGTTTCTGTTCCATTGATGGGAAGCGATCGCAATTGAAAATAAAGTGGAAATAATAAAGCGTTTGGAAAGAGGTGAAACGCCATCGATCATTGGAAAAATGTTAGGCTACAGTCAATCAACGATCGGAATAATTTTAAAGGATAAAGTGAGAATAATGGAGCATGTATAAGGCCCTACCCCGATGAAAGCTATAATTATTACTAAGCAACGCAATGGTTTAATTATTGGAATACATACGTTTCTTAAGTGTTTTATATGCATAGAAAGGTAAAATATATACTATATACTAAGACAAACATTTGACGAACTGACACTAAATAATACCGGATGTACTTGTTCCGACTTGCGTACAAATCCGACTTAAAGACGGTCTCAGGAACGGAACTCATACGTAACCCGGGGACTGCCTGTACTTCAAAAGTACCAATTGGTAGTTAAGTGACCTTGACCTTAGATTGTGAAAAGCATTAGTTGCATACAACTCCACTCTATTAAATAGCAAATCAGAGATAGTTCATGCCTCACGACGCTATTACAGCTCGGGGCTCCGGAGTTCAGCGTTCAGCTCCGACGTCATCTGCAAGGAGTCTGTACGTTTCTCCTCATGGAATACATGCCTTGCCTCTGGGTGCTCGGGTTTCCTCCAACAGTCCAAAGATGTACTGGTTCGTAGGATAATTGGTGCTTGTAAATTGTCCCATGATTAGGCTGGAATTAAATCAGGCATTTCTGGGCAGCACGGCTTGGGGGTCGGGAAGGGCTTATTCCCTGCTGTATCTCAATAAATAAATAAATAAATAAACTGATGAGAAAGCAGCATTGTAACACCAACGAACAAAAGACATTATTCCATTTGGGGGTGTGGAAACAACTGGTGAAGAAAACATTACATAGAGAAATTATTATCGATCCTCTGAATCTAATCCACTCCCCATGGTCCTCCTAGGTCATGGAAGACCTCAAGTGCATAGAGAGGCATTATATTCTTGATCCAGACACAGAAAGTACCGTGGAATAGAGGCAGCAGCCAGAATATCCATTCCCAAGGGCTGCACACAATCTGAATTTCAAGGTGGCCGCTTTAGCCAGATCAGGTACAGACATACACGGACTTGGTCTCACCCTTTGTCTTACTTCTGCATCAGGTGGCTAAGGATCTGTTATGTAAAAGTGAAGGGGAGTTAGGAATTAAGGTGTTGGCCTTACATAACATAACCACAAGCAAGGGAAGTGAAAAGCAGTCTATTCACTCTCATTCCGCTGCACAGTGACCTAAAGCCTCACTAGCCTGAGTGTGTCTGATGAGAGGCATATTAAGATCTTTCAAGAATAAATCAAGAAGTTAAAAAAAATCATTAAATCAGTAAGTTCAAACAACTCCAGTCATCCAACAATAAGGACATAAACATTATACAGAAGCCACGATCAATGACCTATCAGAACCAAACCAGCACAAAAATACAGCATTGAAACCACTATAGCCAAGCTTATGACAATGAATCACATGCTTATTCTATAAAAGTCTCCAAACAAATTAGTCTCACCAAAAACACTCACAAAATTTCTACAGACATACCAAGAAGAGCATTTTAACTGGCTGCATCACTGCTTGGTATAGAGGGGCCATGGCACAGGATCAAAGTAAACTGCAGAGAATTGTAAAATTAGCCGGCTCCATCATGGGCACTAGCCTCTGCAGTATCCAGGACATCTTCAACGAGCGATGCCTTAAAGAGTTGGTCTCTATCCTTACAGACCTCCACCACCTAATCCCTCTTTACATTGCTAACATTAGGAAGGAAGTACAGAAGCTTGAATTCACATACTCTACAATTCAGGAACAGCTTCTTCCTCACTGCCATCTGATTTCCGAATGGACATTGAACCCATGAACACTACCTTGCTACGTTTAAATCATTTCTGTTTGCACAGTTTATGTCCAACTTTCTGAGCTTTCCAAGTACTTTCTGGTTCTAGTTCTTTAGAATTGTTTCTTCCAGCTCTATTGTGTCCACCCCAGTGAAAAGTTATAGTTTTGAAAGACAAACCTGTGTTCCTTATTCCCACGCCGATACATTTGTTCTGCTTCTCCAGAACGTTAGATGATTTTATACTGGGACTTGTTTTCTTATTGTCGATGCATATCACCATTTTCAATTCACAACTCCCAAAAATGACATGTTACAATGAAGTACATTCAAATCCACAGCTATATTTAGGATTAAGAATAATCCTGTGCATACGTTTTTTTCAAATTTTAATTGAAAACTTTCAATTTCAAATGTGAAGCTTCTGGTTTAAATATACAAGGAACTGGAAGTAAAAATTAAGGAACTAGTTCCTTGGGCTAGCGAATCAAGCCATTGTCAGCCCAGATATCTGTTAGGGTAGGGGCAGCTTGTGTCTCGCTGACCCAGAGTTGCCTAATGTCATCTTCAAAAGGCAACCAGGTCTCCTGTTGGTTAGGAAATTCACTACACAATTCGTAATTAATCAAAGCTTGCACTTATTGTCTCCGCACAAACAACAAAGTAACTATGCTGACCCTGGGCCAACAACTTAGAACATGAATTCTACAATTCCTTTATACCAATACTCACTCAGACCACTTTTTCGATTTATAACAGCAAATTAGGGATCTCCGTTGGCCAGATGATTGATCCTTTCTTAGCCCAGCCCCTCGCATGGGGGTTCTTCCTTGTGATGGTGGGTCTCTTGAGAGAGTTATCACTGATAGCACACTCAAAGTGTCCTCTTCTATATTCGTTCCTTACCAATTCAAATATTGCATTCCAGAGTGTTGGCTGAGGGTCACCTGATTGACCTCTAACACCTTTTTATTGGCTCTGCTCCAGGCCTGCATCCATTTATTGCCCTTTTCTCAGCAAGTGTCAATCGGTAATTTATAGCTCTTTGCTCTCTTCAGTAACCAGCTCCAATCACTCCAGGCAGGCACCAATCTACATGCTATGTTATATCAAAGAACACCTCACAAACAACTTCTTTGGAACCAATCTCTAATTCCACAGATAACCTGAAACATCATTATGACTACTTCAAACCACAGAAAGCAAAGCAACTTCATCTCACAAAATGGGGGATGTAAAACAGTTCCACAAAATGGCAGCCTCCACCTCCAAGCACACGGCAGGAACAAAGACAATTCATCTGTCTGCTTCCACTGTCCTTGACCCACTCGAGTTCAACTTTTTCTTGCGTATTTTAAATCCACCATGGCCAACAATCCTTTGCTTAAAGTTATTGTTAGGCTTTATAGGAATACACAAAGATATTTAGTTAATGCTTGTATGCTGTTTAGTAAGTTCTGATTTTAATGAATTGATAGTTGGGTATTGGATTTTATTCAGGTATTCTGTTCAAGCAGACATTATTATAATTAACAGAGGGAAGTTCTGGGTTTCTTGGTAGCACAAGTCTAGAGGTAGTCACTGGTGTCAAACCAGCTGGATAAGAGTCAGCACTTCCTTCCTTCTTTTGCATGTGGCATAAGCCAAGATCTCACCACGGTTAAGGTTTTGCAGCACGCAGCATGCCACACAAACTCTGCTGGGTGCTTGACTAGCTCTCCAGCAGTAGCACATTCAAATCTTCCACTAGTCAGGACTACAAGATGACATACAATGTGGGTGACAGAAACAAACCAAAAACAGCCAAATGAGTGGTGATCAGGTCAGCCAAAAGCCACCCTTTCAGTAATTGAAATGGGCAAAATATAAATGACAGAGAACAGCGCCACAGTACTACCAGGACTCTAAAAGTCCCGAAATGATCATCTATCACACAAGAAATTCTGCAGATGCTGGAAATCTGGAGTAACACACACAATGCTGGAGGCCCTGATGAAGGGTCTCAGCCCGAAGCGTCAGCCGTTAATTTTTCCCAATAGATGGTGCCTGACCTGTTGAGTTCCTCCAGCATTTTACATGATCATCTATCAGCTGGACTTTTGAGGGAAAGAAATCCTTTCCAAAGTTAAACCAGGGCAGAATATACACAGTAAGTGGCAGAGCCATGTTGAGTGTTCTTAAACAGAGAAACCCAAGGGTAAATGTACATAGTTCTCTGAAAGTAAAGGAGGTGGTAAAAGAGATCTAAAGTCAAGACCTCCACTCTTCATTCAAGGGCCAGCAACATGAGCAGGTGACAAGGGACATCTGTCCCAGGTCCCCAAGACTGAATGTCTGTTTGTGTTGCAAGGACATGGCGGTGGAACGAACCCAAGTGCTGAACACGGGCACGGAGGCTGAGTCAAGAGGTGTTACTGTCGTAGCAAGCGTGGAATTGGTGCCAAGGGAGTCTTTACCCAGAGTCATGGTTTTAGTAGAGAATTCAGAAACGATGCTAGACTTAGAACTGATAGTCCTAAGAACCATGGAACGAGGTTACTCATACAGAATCAACCAACAAGCTGGCAGCTCCTTGTTGTGCTCACAAGGTTTTTATACTGCACTTGCTGATGGAAAGTAGGTGTTTGTAGTTAGTGGAACCTGAGAATGATTGGAAACTAAACGAGGTGATTGAGGCCCAATCCCTGAGGAAAATAGCCAGGTGGGTGATTGCCAGAAGGGACCATGACAATGTCAGCAGGAGGCACAAGAACTGGTGAGAACATGCACCATGAGTCTGAGCTTGCAATTTAGGGTCCCCTCATTGACTGATACCGAAGATCAAAGCCCGATTTGAAGTCCAGAGGTTGAAATCCAATGGCTGCAGCCTGGAAGTCTGCCCTGGTGTCAGATGACTGTCCGTGTGATGAAGGGAGGAAAGGGACTCGTTTTGCTATTGTTGTGTTCTATGTTGTTCTGCTGAGCCTTATGGGCATGCTATGTTGGTAGTAGAACATGTGGCAGCATTTGTGGGCTGCCCCCAGCACACCCAGAGATGTGTTGGTTGTTAACGCTAATAACGTATTTCACTTTGTTTCGATGTACATGTGATAACTAATTCTAAATCAGAAGTGGTAATGGCAAGCATGCCATACATTGCCCAAAGCAACAGCATAATACAGTCCAAACATTGGTTAGGCTGCACTTGGACTACCCTGTGTGGTTTGATGGTAAGGATGTGATTAAACTGCAGTGAGTGCAGGAAAGATTCAGAGGGATGTTGACTGGATTTCAAGTACTAAAGTCAGCAGAGATTGTATAGACTAGGTCTGTTTTCACTGGAGTGAAGGAGGCTGACATTAGAGTAGGTATAGAAAATTAAAGTCACCCAGACCAAAGGAACTGTACCCTAGGGTTCTGAAAGAGGTAGCGTTAGAGATTGTGGTGGCATTAGAAATGATCTTTCAAAAATCATTGTACTCTGGCATGGTGCCAGAGGACTGGAAAATTGCAAAAGTCACTCCACTCTTTAAGAAAGGAGGAAGATAGCAGAAAGGAAATTATAGACCAGTTAGCCTGACCTCAGTGGTTGGGAAGATGTTAGAGTCAATTGTTAAGGATGAGGTGATGGAGTACTTGGTGACACAGGACAAGATAGTACAAAGTCAGCATGGTTTCCTTCAGGGAAAATCCTGCCTGACAAATCTGTTGGAATTCTTTGAGAAGATTACAAGTAGGATAGATAAAGGGATGCAATGGATGTTGTATGTTTGGACTTTCAGAAGGCCTTTGACAAGATGCCTTACACGAGGCTGCTTACCAAGATAAGAGCCCATGGTATTACAAGAAAGTTACTAACATGGTTAGAGCATTGGCTGATTGGTAGGAGGCAGTAAGTGGGAATAAAAAGATCTTTTTCTGGCTGGCTGTCAGTGATCAGTGGTGTTCTGCAGGAGTCGGTGTTGGGACTACTTCTTTTTATTCTGTATGTAAATGATTTAGATGATGGAATAGATGGCTTTGTTGCCAAGTTTGCAGAAGATACGAAGATTGGTGGAGGGGCATGTCATATTGAGGAAACAGGTAGGCTGCAGAAGGACTTAGACAGATTAGGAGAATGGGCAAGAAAGTGGCAAATGAAATACAATGTTGGAAAATGCATGGTTATGCACTTTGGTAGTAAAAACAAATGTGCTGAATATTTTCTAAATGGGGAGAAAATCCAGGAACCTGAGATGCAGAGAGACTTGGAAGTCCTTGTGTAGGTTGAGTCGGTGGTGAGGAAAGCAAATGCCATGTTAGCATTCATTTCAAGAGGTCTAGAATACAAGAGCAAGGATGTGATGCTGAGGCTTTATAAGACACTGGTGAGGCCTGATCTTGAGTATTGTGAAGAGTTTTGGGACCTTCATCTTAGAAGAGCATTGGAGCAGGTCTAGAGGAGATTCACAAGGATGATTCCAGGAATGAAAGGGTTACCATACGAGGAACATTTGACGGCTCTGGGATTGTACACGCTGGAATTCAGAAGGGTGAAGGGGGATCTCATTGAAACCTTTTGAATGTTGAAAGCTCTAGACAGAGTAGATGTGGGAAGGATATTTCCCATAATGGGACAGTCCAGGACAAGAAGGTACAGCCTCAGGATAGAGGGCACCCTTTCAAAACAGAGATGTGGAGAAATTTCTGTAGACAAATGGTGGTGAATTGGTGGAATTTGTTGCCACAAGCAGCTGTGGGAGGCCAGGTTGTTGGGCATATTTAAGGCAGAGATTGATAGGTTCTTGGATGGCCATGACATCAAAGGTTACGGGGAGAAGGCTGGGAACTGGGGTTGAGGAGGAGATTGAAAAAGAAGGATTGGCCACGATTGAATGGCGGAGCAGACTCGATGGTCCAGATGACCTAATTCTGCTCCTATGTCTTATGGTCTTAAAAAAGAGGCGCAGATAGGATAGATAGCCCATGTCTTTCTCCCCATTGTGTTGGTGTGGGGGGGGGGGAGGGTGGAGCAGGAAGAGAGTCTAAAACAAATTGGCATAGGTTTAAGGTAAGAGAGTGGAGGTAAATGAGATCTAGAGGGGGGTGGTTTCAGGAGTATCTAAGGGGTTAATTTTTTTTCCCCACACTAAAGATTGGCTGGTATCTGGAAAAAGGAGTAACAGTGACAACATTTAAGAGACATCTTGACTGATACTTAAACGAACAAAGTATAGAGTGATATAGAATTAATGCACACAGGTGGGATTAGTATAGATTGGCTTGGGGGTTAACATGCACATGATGGGCTGAAAGGTCTGTTCCTGTGCTGTACAACTCTGACTACAAGTCTTCATGCTACAGTTTGGCTGTGCAAGGTTAATAAAAGGGTAGAATCTGGCATCATCATCTGTCTACTCCGTACACATCCAACAGTTTTAATGTTCTTCCTGCCCGCACTCCTTAACTACAAAATATGCACACTTCATTTACAGTATATGGCAACCCTGTGGCACTGTAGTAACTAACAAGGGGCTACACTTCTTTTGCCAATGATTCCTGTTACTTCCTAGCAGCTGCTGAGCAAGATAATAAATCATTGTTATTGAAAATTTAATTATGTTTTAATGTCTTACTTGTATGTTTAGGGAGCTTGCCAAATCTGCATTTCCCTGGGCCAGTGCTGCTCAAAAACACCAAACCTCAACTCGTGGTTTACTTTCATTGTCTGGATTGGGAACATTGCCTCTGAACTCATTTCCAAATGTCCTAAAGAGGACAGAATTTCAAACCATATTCAAACTCCTAGTACCACATTTTAAAGTATTTTCTCTCCCCCAATGTCCAGCCACTGTGCAATCATACCCGATGGATGATGTGTGTTGCACTTGCAAATCTTGCAGCAGACTTAGTGTTACATTGTCATATATATTTGACTCCCATTACAAAGCACTTCTAAAACTTGCAGCAATCAGAGATGGACAAATGCCAGTGCTGCCAGCAACATCTGCATCATTTTTTAAAAAATGAACCTAATGAATGTATTTTCTCATCTTTGTGGAGAATCTTTTGGTATCCTGCCACAGATCACACCAATGAATATAATTTCCTGAAGAAGGGTCTCAGCCCGAAACATCAATTACCTATTCACTTCCTGACCTGCTGAGTTCCTCTAGCATTTTGTATGTATTAATTCATTTTTTGTTCTTTCTTCTGCATCAATTTTGCTGGAGATTGCTGGCAGTACATAAAAGAAAACTTCGGCTATGAGGAACATCAAGAACAAGAATAAAGCATTGGGCCTATTTAATGAACCATTCATATAAAGTCTCAAAGGGCCTTCTATTGGGAAAATACACAAACAGAAGCAATACACAAACTAGGAAAATAAAAATTAATCAGTTTAAAACGGAAAAATCCTAACTTTACTCTAAGAGAGCATCAGGAATTAATTTTAACAGAGTGGCCTAAACAAGCACAGGAAAAATCAATGTACCAGAACGTATGGTCCAAGGCTAAATTCAATAAGGGCCTCGATTTTCATTTAAATTAGACCATAAAAACCTCCAGCATTTGCTGTGCAACTTCGGGCTGCTTGTGGGCAAATAAGATACAATTTTAAGGCACTACATTGCTGAGAAATTAGTCCTGGGAGGAAGCATGGGCGTGGATAAAGCTATTGGGACTGAACCAAGCAGCAGCCAACAATGACTCTTGGAAGACCATACCAGCTCCTAGTTTCAGAAATCCCATGCAGACTTGGCTCTCCTTGACATAGCTGACTCAGTACCAATGTATTTTCCAGAGAACCCAGTTTCAGGAAGGGATCCCAGAATGCGCAGGCAGAGTTTCCAGTCAGTTACATTTTAATAATATAGATGTCTTACAGCCACATTGATTCGCGTATAGAACGTGTTGCTTTCTCTGCATTATGTGCATACTTATATTGCAATTTGCCAAGACAGATCAAATATAATAATCTGAGTAATTACAGAGAAAGCAGGATCTCCCAGTGGCCACACATTTTAATTCCATGTCCCATTCCCATTCTGATATGTCTATCCATGGCCTCCTCTACTGTCAAGATGAAGCCACACTCAGGTTGGAGGAACAACACCTTATATTCCTTCTGGGTAGCCTCCAACTTGATGGCATGAACATTGATTTCTCTAACTTCCATTAATGCCCCTCCTCCCCTTCTTACCCCATCCCTGATTTATTTATTTATTCTCCCCTCCTTTTTTCCCTCTCTGCCCCTCTCATGATCACTCTTTGCCTGTCCTCCATCTCCCTCTGCTGCTCCCCTCCCCATTTCTTTCTCCTGAGGCCTCCCGTCCCATGATCCTGTCCCTTCTCCAGCTCTGTATCACTTTCACCAATCACCTTTCCAGCTTTTAGCTTCACCCCTCCCCCTCCTGTCTTCTCCTATCATTACGGATGTTCCCCTCCCCCTCCTACTTTCAAATCTCTTACTATCTTTCCTTTCAGTTAGTCTTGACAAAGGGTCTCGGCCCAAAACATTGACAGTGTTTCTTCCTTTTGATGCTGCCTGGCCTGCTGTGTTCCACCAGCATTTTGTGTGTGTTGCTTGAAATTCCAGCATCTGCAGATTTCCTTGTGTTTGAATTGCTAACTTTGTGTGTTTTCACAATGAAAAGCTCTGAGGCATTTTTTTTATATAGGTATTTTTACTGAAGCAAAAAAAAAAATTTTTATAAACAGATACACATAAGAAAAAAAGAACAGACAAAATACTCCCTCCCACCCTCCCCCCACCCACAACCCTGGTATGGTAAAAATTTCTTCCTCGTTCACAATTGAAAAATAGCAAAAATAAAATTCCATCAAGTAAGGTACAAGGTCCTAATGTGTATTACTAAAGTATATATTACTACACTAAGCGGATAGTAGGAGCACGGGAAGACAGGTATCCATACTAATTCAGTAGCCGAGGAGGTGTAATGATGGTAATGAGGCCAAAAAGGAGCCCCATATTTTTTCATATGTTGCTGGATTCCTCCTCACGTTATACAAGATCTTCTCAGGTTTACTACAGGATATTAACTCGTTTCATCACTGCCTGTGTGACAGAGGAAATTCAGATTTCCAGTTTTGTAGGATACACTTTTTCCCGGTTGTAGCCGCAAGCAATATAAAGTTTTTTTTATTGTAGTTCACATTGAGACCTTGTAGATCTCCCAAAATCCAGACCCTAGGATCAAATGAAATTTTGTTTTTTTATAATATCTGAGGTTATTCTAACAATGTATTTCCAAAAGTCTTCCAGATAAGAGCAATTCCAAAGCATATGAAGTAAGTCTCCGTCACAAGATTTACATCTCTGACAATTAGGAGAGGCGTTATGGTATATTTTGTGCAGTCTATGTGGGGTGTAGTAGGTCCTGTTAAAGATATTAAACGTCTTTGTCTATGTTTAATTGAGATTAATACAGTTTGAGACATTTGAATGATATTACACCAATCAGCATCATTATAATTGCATTCAAGATCTCATTCCCACTTATTTTTAATATCACTCTTAGTATAGATCAGCAAGTTACTGTTTAAAATAATATAAATAGATGACATAAGACCTTTTGTAGTGTATAGGGCTTCACTAAGCAAGTGCTTTTCAAATGGGGATTCTATTGGAATTTGTGGATAGCCTGTATAACTGTTACAGACCCAGTGTCTAATCTGAAAATATTTAAATAAATTATGATTTAGTAGATTAAATTTACCAGACAATTGTTGAAAATTGGCATCGTTATCTTGGCTATATAAATCTTCAACTGTTTTTCTACCACTATTAACCCAATTTTTTAGAATTCCGTCTGCAATCAGGTGGGGGGATATTGTGGTTATTCCACAGAGGAGTTTTCTGAAATAATGAGGTATTTGTGGCGACCCACTTCCTAGCGCACTCGAACCGGCTCACAAATAGCCAGCGCGCCGGCACAAAGGCCAGTCCCAAAAGGGCGCCAGGTCTGCTTCTCCAACAAAGGGAAAAGCCCGCGGGGGACTGTGAGTACATGCCCCCTACAGCATCTGCGCCCGGGGAGGGCGGGATCAGGGAGGCTTTAAAGCGAGGCTGTGAAGTTCGAATAAAATCTTCTTTAACTGCAGTTTACCGACTCCGTGTCGTTATTTTAGCGCTGCATGTAGCACACCGCTACATATTTATACCAATAACTGCACAAGCTTCTTGCCATACTGCAAAAGGATTTAAAATTATAGGGTTCTTAGTAATATTTAAGAGTGCTTTCTTAAAAAAGGAGTATATTTGTTAAAAAAGGAAGAACTTTTAAGGGAACATTTTTTAATTGATGTTGTTCAATGGGAAGCCATCTAGTCTCATTGTTCTCAGAGTGCAAACAACACAATATTGGATGGGTTTGAGCTGCAAGGTAATAACATTTAAAATTAGGAAGATTTAATCCTCCCTTAGCGTAAGGGGCCTTAAGGGTTGAGAGTTTGACTCTAGGGACTTTACTTTTCCATAAAAAACTGGACATTGATTTGTTTAAAACATGAAATAGACTTTTGGGAATTTTAAATGGAACACATTGAAATAAATATAGAAATTTGGGGAGTATATTCATTTTAATTAAGTTCACTCTTCCAATTAAAGATAATGGCAGTTCCCTTCATTTCTGTAGATCTAACTTAACCCAATTCAATAATTTGATGTAATTATCTTTCAGGATTTTGTCTGGGGATCTCCTAATTTCTATGCCTAAATATTTAAATCCATTAGAGCACCATTGCAAGGATTTGAGGCAATTCTAAACTAAACTTGAATCAAAGGAAGCTCAACAGTTGAGGCTGGGCTTGACTATTATTACTTCTTATCAAGTTAAATCATATGACATAGACAACAGGGCTTTGCTTCCTGATGAGCTCAAAATGCCATCTATGCTCGCTTTGACCGCCAAAATATGGAGGAACCATCACAAACTCCCACAGCCCCTGATGATCCTGTGATTTCAGTCTCTGAGGCACAAGAGCTAACAGACTTCAGGAGGGGGAACCCACAAAAAGCATCTGTCCCAGATGAGGTGTTAGGGGACGTATTCTGGAGTTATGGTATATAGCAATCACTAATTTCAACAGCAACCTAGTCTCCATACCTGATTCTACATTGTAGATTGAATTTAAAATGCAGCTCTGAACAATGGTCTTCCTGGAGCTGTATTTTGGAGTTGATTGCAAATAAGTAAACACTCCATGTGACCTCAGATGCCTGCATGAATGCGGGTCAAAGTGAGTGGGAATTAACATGAATTTTGGGTGTCTGCAGTGTAGGTGCGAAGACAAAGATGTTTGAAAATTATATGTAACTTATGGGGAGCATTTTCGATACTTTGTAACTGTAGAATGGTCCTGCTGTTACCTTTGACCTTTAGCATATTAAAATGTCATGTGATATTGGGTCAGGCAGGCCTCTTCTTCCATGAGTGCTTCGACTATGATACCTGCTGCTCGTTTTGCTGAATACATATTTCCATATCCACCAGCTTCAGTGTCTCTCCGGTGACTTTGTTCATGTTACAACAGGATACCTGGCCAAGTATTGAAAACCTGTGCTGATCCACTGGCTGGGGCATTCATCGAGATCTTTAACCTCTCACTCAGCAGTCTGAGGTACCCACATGCTTCAAGCAAACTTTAGTTATACAGGTGCCAAAGAAGATTGTGGTAACCTGGTTCAAAGACTATCAAGTAACACCTACATCCAGAGTGCTGAAATGTTTCAAGAGGTTAGTGATGAAACATATCAACTCCTGTCTGAGAAGTGAATTGGATCTGCTCCATTTTGTCTACTGGAGCAACAGATGCACAGCAGATGCCATCTCATTGACTCTTCACTCAACCCTGAAACATCTGGACAGC
Organism: Hemitrygon akajei; assembly: GCF_048418815.1. Classification (NCBI taxonomy): domain Eukaryota; kingdom Metazoa; phylum Chordata; class Chondrichthyes; order Myliobatiformes; family Dasyatidae; genus Hemitrygon; species Hemitrygon akajei. The sequence continues at coordinate 38,766,486 of NC_133146.1, forward strand.
AAAGAGGCATACATCAGGATGCTCTTTATTGACTACAGCTCGGCATTCAATACTATCATCCCCTCAAAACTAGTTAATCTTGAAGGCCTTGTCCTCAATACTTCCTTGTGCAATTGGATCCTCGATTTCCTCATTTGCAGACCCCAGTCACTTTGGATTGGCAACAACATTTCCTCCATGATTTGCATCAGCACAGCCACACTACAAGGCTGTGTGTTTAGCCCCCTGCTCTACTCACTTTATACTTATGACTGAGGCTATGCACAGCTTCAAAACCATTGTCAAGTTTGCTGATGACACCACTGTTGTAGGTTGAATCAAAAGTGGTGATGAATCAACAAATAGGAGGGAGATTGAAAATCTGGCTGAGTGATGCCACAGCAACAACCTCTCACTCAACGTCAGCAAGGCCGAGGAACTGATTATTGACTTCAGAAGGTGGAAACCAGAGGTCCATGAAGTCATAGACCTCATCAGAGGTGAAGAGGGTCAGCAACTTTAAACTCATCAATGTTATTATTTTGGAGGACCTGTCCTAGGCTCTGAATATAAGTGTAATTATGAAGAAAGGCATAGCAGCATTTCTACTTCCTTAGGAGTTTGTGAAGGTTCAGCATGACATCTAAAATTCTGACAAACTTTTATATATGTGTGGTGGAGAGTACACTGACTGGCTGCATCATGCAAACACCATTGCCCTTGTACAGAAAATCCTACAAAAAGAAGTGAATATGGTCCAGTCGATCACAGGTAAAGCCCTCCCCACCATTGAACACATCTAAATGGAGTGCTGTCACAGGAAAGCAGCATCCATCAGGATATGCTCTCTTCCTGCTGCTGCCATCAGGAAGAAGATAGAGGAGCCTCAAACCACCAGGTTCCGGAACAGTTATTACCTGTCAACCATCAGCTCTTGAACCAAAGGGGATAACTTTACTCAACATCACTTGCCTCATCACTGAAATTCTCCTATAACACAGGGGTCACCAACCTTTTTTGCACCGTGGACCGATTTAATATTGACAAAATTCTTGAAGACCGGCCGACGGGTGGGGAGGAGAGTGGGGACCAGAATACAGGTGATAAGACAACTATAAGTCACTTATAAGTGGCTAATACACTCAATTTCGTTTCTAAAAGGGTTTATCTAACAAATTTAATATTAAACACAGCGCATATTTTCCTCGCATGTATATAGTGATAAGTCAGTTATAACTCACTTACAAGTCAATAGCATCATAACATTTTAAGTAACATTTGGTAGAGGCAGGTTTGGTATTGTCATTTAAAGTAAAATTGGATAGGTACATGGACAGGAAAGGAATGGAGGGTTATGGGCTGAGTGCGGGTCAGTGGGACTAGGTGAGAGTAAGCATTTGGCATGGACTAGAAGGGCCAAGATGGCTTATTTCCATGCTGTAATTGTTATATGGTTATATGGATATTAAACACACAGCGCATATTTTCCTCATATGAACATATAAAATCATTGCAACACACCAATATCGCTGAATCAGTGGGAGCCCTGGACTTGTTTCCCTGCAACAAGACGATCCATTCGTGGGCTGATGGGAGACAGTGATACTCGAAGGGGGTTTCTTATGTCCAGTCTATTCTGCAATTTAGTTTACATGGCTAACAGCACTTGCTTCTGTCCCGCTTGCTCATGTTTTTTTTGCTCAAAACTCAACGAGTTTGTCTTTAAGTGCAGGGAGCTTGGACTCAAGGTGCCGAAGCAGTTTTGAGGGCTTAATTGCTTCATTAGACAGCCTCTGGGCCCAAAATCCAGGTTCCCATCCACCCACCACCAGACACCTAGGCCAGATACGGCTGGTCATGGGGGTGGGGTGACAGGACAAGGTAAGGGCCGGAGGTCCCCGTGTTGGGGCCGTAGTGGTCGCAGTCCAGAGAGCGAGGGGAGCCCATCCTCCCTTGTAAGTAGGTAGGATCTATTGGCCAACAAAAGTTTGGCTCAAGGGATGACTTTCAGTAGATCGCAGCGAGGTATCTCCTCTGCTACTTACGAAACCCTGAGCCCGAATTAGGTCATCTGCGAATATCTTAGTACCAGATTCCCCACGAACATTCTACAGGTTTAGAGGCAGCACTCATCTGTCCGCACTCCAGGCCAGTAGCAACAACACTTCTCGCCAACCGCGTGAGGCTGCCGGTTACCTGAGGCCAACCAGTGATCCCTGGCACAAGTGTATCACTGCGTTTAGGTGACTGATGACCTCGCGTGCATTCAAGTTCAACAGTGGGCGTGACAGGGAATGAGGACAGATGCAGCTAACTCATATCGTTTCATATCACCAGATCATATTTTTTCCTTGCGACCCGGTGGTTGGGGACCACTGCCATAACATATGGACTCACTTTCAAAGACTCTTCATCTCATGTTCTCAATATTTATTGCTTATTTATCATAATCTCTTTTCTTGTATTTGCACAGTTTGTTGTCTTTTGCACACTAGCTTAATGCCCAAGTTAGTGTGGTCTTTCATTGATTCTATTATGGCATTTATTGAGTACGCTTGCAAGAAAATGAATCTCAAGGTTGTATATGGTAGCATACGTATACCTTGATAATAAATTCATTTTGAACTTCACAAGGGATAGTTTTTGCTTAGTTGTCCCTGTGACCATGTGGGATTCCTTCAGATAATCTGCATTCCAAAGACATACAGGTTAAGGTTTAGTGAACTGTGTGCACGCTATGTTGGCACTGGAAGTGTGGCAACATCTGCTAAGCACAATTTTTGCTTATTTGTTTTTATGCAAATACATTTCACTGTATGCTTCGACATACATGTGATAATTAAAGCCAATCTTTAATCTTGTCATGTGCCCATTTTTCCAAACAATCCAACACTTTACAGATAATGTATTTCTACCAACACTTAGAAACTCAAAAGGAGGCTGTTAATGAACTTCCACAAATACATTTTAGCTGAGTTCATAGCAGAAAAAACATTTTCTTTTATACTTATTGAGATTTTTGCATAATTCACAGGCATAAATTAATAAAGGACAGTGGCAACCTTCTGCTGGATTATCATTCATTTAAAATCTTAGTTACATCAATGTGTTGACCATTTTGGGTGAAACATCTGCACTAATTTGCTACACTGGGAGCCTTGGCATATGTAACCCAGATCAATAAACATTCAGACCATATATACAATACATCTGAGGAAACTGACACTAACTCTGGGTTGAAGGCAGCAGTTCATCACTGGAAACTAAAATAATGGAATTTTTCCTAGCTAGGTTTGAGCCTGAAGCAGAAGGTACATTGACTAATCTTCCTGCACCATACAAAGTGAAAGGTGCAAGTTTAAAGATGGTTTGCAGAAAATGGGTGATCATTTTCATATTTACAGTATTGAAGAATAACTACAAGGATAGAGCTGATAATTATAAATCTGTAAACCTAACATCTGCGGTGGGGAAGTTGCTGGAAAGCATTCTGAAGGATAAGGTATTACGCGTGGAAAGGCAGAGATTAATTAAGAGTAGCCAGCATGGCTTCAGGCATAGGAAGTCTTGTCTTATGAATTTTATTTTCTAATGAAGTAACAAGGATGTCCAATGAGGGAAAGCCATTAGATGTAGTGTATATGGATTTCACTAAGGCTTTTGATGAGGTTCTGTATGATTGGCTGCTCTGGTTAGTTCAATCACATGGCATACAAAGAGAGCTAGCAACTGAAGACGAAACTTGCTGAAGGTTAGGAAACCAAGGGTGGTGGTTAAATAATATTTCATAGAGTGGAGGGTTGTGACTTGAGGTGTGCCCCAAGAGTCAGTGCAGGGCTCATTGTTATTTGTCATCCATAATAATAATTTAGATGAGAATATACGAGGAATAGTTAGGAAGTTTGTAGATGATATTAAATAGGTGGAGGATACACAGAGAAGAGGAGCATCAGGAATTGCAGTGGAATCTTGATTGGCAGGGTAGGTGGGCTGATGAGTTGCAGATGGAATTTAATTCAGCTAGGTGTGAAGTGTTATATTTTGGAAGGACAAATCAAAGAAGGACTTTTACATTGAATGGAATGGCCCTGTTCTATGCAAAAAAAGTCACTTTCTCACTGAGTACTGTTGTAGAACAATAAGACTTTGGAAGACATAGGTCATAGTTCCCTTAAACTCCCTGGAGTCACAGGTAGATAGGGTGGTGAAGAAGCCTAGGAAACTGAGGAATAATCTCAGAGAAGTACAAGAAGTCATGAGCAGCATAGATAGGGTGAATGGTATTTTCCAGTACGGGGGAGTGGGGGGAATTGAATACTAGGGGACATAGTCATACAGTTAGAGGTGAAAGGTTTAATAAGAACCTGAGGATCAACTTCTTTTTTCCCCCTACACAGTGGGTGGTAAAATGGAACAAGCTGCCATTGAAGGCAGGTAAATAAAATACTTTTGAGTATATGTGCACAGATGTATGGATATTAAGGGTTTAGATGGATATGGCACAGGAGCTAGGAGATGGAATTAGCTTGAATATTATCTATTCATCAGCAAAGGATGGTATGGGCCAAAGAGCCGTTTTCCCTCTTGTACTAATCTGAATCTACTCTGTGAAAATAGTTCTGGATAAGGAGTCTGAAGCAAGGCAAGACAATTAGTGAAGACATCATTTCACTTTTTTAAATTCTCATACAGCAATTCAGATGTATTTTGGGATTAGGCCTACATAACAGATCTGTGTATGAGCCTATTGATAAGCAAATTCAGTAGTGGTAATTCAATGATTTTGATCATAAAACCTGTTATTTGAACTTGCAAGTGAAATTATTGCATCAAAGAAAATCATGTCCAAAAATTCTAGAGAATTTCATCTGTCCAAGTCTACAAGGTTACCACGTGAGCAAGAGTGGATTATGGGATCACAGAGTGGAAATATACTATATGTTGAGAATAAAAGATTTTGGCCAAACTTCACAGGAATAAACCAAAATGATAAAGACTGTAAGCAACTTGGTTTACTATCCTGGCTAGACAGTTACCAGAAATGATTAGTAAGCAAATAGAGTACAGTCGGCCCTCCTTATCCGCGAGGGATTGGTTCCGGGACCCCTCGCGGATACCAAAATTCACGGATGCTCAAATCCCTTATTCAACCTGGCTCAGTGTGGTGGATCTTAGGACCCAGCGGAACCCCAGACCTTATTTAACCTGTCTCAGTGCGGTGCACATTAGGACCCGGCGGCGGAGCTCTAAATACGCAGTGTTTCTGTTCACGAAAATAATCACAATCATGATTAAAAATAAAGTGGAAATAATAAAGCGATCGGAAAGAGTGAAACGTCATTGGTCACTGGAAAAGCGTTAGGCTAAGTCAGTCGATCGGAACAATTTTAAAGGATAAAGTGAGAAAGCCCCTGCCCCGATGAAAGCTACAATTATTACTAAGCAACGCAGTGGTTTAATTATTGGGTTTTGGTGTTTTGAGTTTTTGATCCTCCACATCAACCCGCCACGGATGGAGAGCGCACTCGAAAGCGGTCTGTCACTGGCTCGCACTTGGGAACAGTTCCCGAGCCCAGCGCTGAAACATACATTCTTAAGTGTTTTATATGCATAGAAAGGTAAAATATATACTATATACTAAGTCAAATGTTTGTCTAACTGACGCTTAATAATACTGGATGTACCTGTTCCGACTTACTTAGTAAGAGAACTTCCAATTTTTTTCAATCCCGATCCACAATAACCCACACACATCCTCCCGTATACTTTAAATCACCTCTAGATTACTTATAATACCTAATACAATGTAAATGCTATGTAAAATAGTTGTTATACTGCATTGTTTAGGGAATAGTGACAAGAAAAAAAAGACTGTACATGCTTGAACAAGAAGTGCTGGAAGAGAACTTCTGGGTTTTCGCCATTCGCAGTTGGTTGAATTCGCAGATGCAGAATTCACGTTTAAGGAGGGCCAACTGTATTTCTTTCAGCTATGGGAGCAAAACAAATTCACTTTTGCAGTCATGGTCAACCAGACACTTCTCACCAATTTCAACCAGACAATTCTGGAAACCATTATAGTTTTTAACTTCCACTTGGGTAAATTGGAACTGCTGTGTTGGGGGTGTGGTTTGGGGTTTAAGAATATAAATTTGCTTGTTATATTTATATTCCCTTTTGATTAGTGATGTGATGCTGGTCAACAGTCATACAAAAAGTGGGCTAAAGTAAAAAAATCAAGTTCACATACTATAGAAGAGATAAGGTCTATCTATGCATGTCCATATAACCATATAACAATTACAGCATGGAAACAGGCCATCTTGGCCCTTCTAATCCGTGCCAACGCTTACACTCACCTAGTCCCACTAGCCCGCGCTCAGCCCATAACCCTCCATTCCTTTCCTGTCCATATACCTATCCAATAACATGCAGGAAGTGCTTCTTTCTGACAATGGCCCCAACTATCAATCCACAAGTGGAATTGCCTCCTATTTAATTTCCCTTCTCATATCATCCAGCTTTAAATGGAACAGGCAAAAGGTCAGTCACCAGAGTAAGGACAGTCTCAAGATGCAAATGTTGCTGAGACTACCACAGGGATGCAAAGACAAAACTCTTAATGAAGGGAAGGCTGAGAACATACTTGAGCTTTGTTCAACTCAGTCAGGCTTCTATTGTTGAATAATGCAGTTTAGTCAGAAGCATCACTTCACTAATCAGAAGGAATAGTTCTAAGAATAACCAGGAAGTTTGATTTCTTTAACCCCAAACCCCAACCCTCCTCCAGGTTCAAATTACACAAGCAGAAATTGAAAACTATAATAGAGGTTTCCAGAACCAAGAAGTAAATCATTGAAATTGGCACCAAATCTCAGCAACAGATAAACCAAGTCTGGATTTTGAAGCAACCGAATATGACGTTGTGCTCGAGTTGGATTTGGTGCAGACACCAAGAAATGATGTTCAAAATCCAAGCATGGCTAATGAAGGAACAGAAGAATTTCAATTCAAATCCTGAAAAAGATGGCCCAAAAGTGGATTGAACACCAAAACCTAAAACTCTGAACCAGTTACTAAACTAAATGTATAGTTGTTGTTTCCCATGTATGTTCATTAATAATCTGTTATTGTTCCTTAAAACTGAAACAGAGCAGGAAGCAATGAATTTTTTAGCATGGAACAGTTTTTTCAGAATGTACGGACTTTTGCATCGTGATCCCTTTGGACAGCAGAGTCATGTAATGTGCCTGCTTCTCAAGCAACGTAATAGTTTCACTGACATTTAGTTCATACCCAGAGCTTAGAAACTCAACATTCATAGCTCTTCTTAAAAACTTACATTAGTTCTTTTGAATATACATACATCCTGTTTCTCAATGAATGATTTTACAGAGGCTGGCAGGGCATTAGCAAGCAAAGTGCAGTTGGATAATCTGTAAACCTCAATGGATACTCACAAATCCTATTTGTTCCTAATAAACAGCTGCGGGGGTGGGGGGGGTGGAAATCATATCTATACTGAACAATCATACACAAGCCTAGACCAGAGCTGAACTGGAAAACAAGCCTAGACTAAGCCTGAATAGTGTGCATGATCAAGATTAATATCGAGGTCATATTGACACTCAAATCAAACAAGGCCAAGGTGATCTAATTTGCTGGGTACATTTCTGCAACCTTTTCATCAACTGGCTTACAGCCATACCTCAACAGCAATGATGGAAATCAGAACTTATCTTTCACACTATACAGATGCACCATTAAAATGAGATGAGTCGCTTTCCTTAAAGTAGTAATTACAGTGAAGTACGCGTGAAACTTAATTAATATTCCATTATTGTGATATTTGCATACAACTCTATTTTATGTGCAGACTGCATTCACCAAGAAAGACAGTGATAAATTAAACATCTTTGAATTAAATTGGTAAGTGAGATCAAAAAATTCCCTTAGCACTTAGTGACAAATATGACCATGGTTTCATTCCATTTATCTGCTGAATAAACACATTTTCCAGTTCTAAAATCACTTTATTAAATGAACTTGGCAAGACAGGCCACCCAGACAGAATATAAAACATTTAATTAATGTTTAAGCACTTCTTTCAATCTTCCTGCACTTCCTAGTTTAGCGCCATTGAAAAATGAACTAGATTGCACAGAGTTTCTGAATACAAGTCATTCATATAGATGAGAAATTGCAGTGATCCCCGCACTGAGATCAAAAGAAACTAGAGTACATCTTATCCCTCACGGTGAGTTAGCACCCATGGTTTTAGACACTTCAAACAAATTTTTGTTCCCACTCAGGTGTTGCTCAGTCTAGCTTCATTGAATGAAGTATCAACTGCCCCATGTGGCGCAAATAAATTAACCAGCATTGTTTAGGTATTCACCCTAGTTAAAATAAATAGCTCTCCTCCACTCACAAATGGCCTCTGTTCAGTATCACTTCCTCTCACTATGACTGGATTACTAGAAGTATTAATATCAGACAATCAGCTACAGTTCTATAGCAACCAACTTGGGAAATGTATGCACAACCGCAGCATAAAGTAATCTTGCATACTCATTTCAGCCTGCCTTGAATGCAGAAATGGAATGGTCAGTTTGGCCCATTGAACATTACAGCACAGTAATGGCCCTTTAGCCCACAATGTTGTGCTGACCATCTAACCCTTCCTTCCCCCATAGCGCTCCATTTTTCTTTCATCCTGCTATATTTAATATTTCAGTACTATTTGAGTAATATTGTAAAGATATTGTTTGAGTAACCATTCTTGTTCACTTAAATAATTTATTAGGGATATATGTAAAAATAAGTGAATTGCATACATTGTGACACTGCCATGTTATATGTGCGCATCTTGCTTAAAATAAAACTAAGTTCTGCCTTTTCCTTTCAATTCGATTTGTTTTTGAGTTACAAAACACAACAGTGGCAACGGGGTATTTTTAAAAAGAACCTGAGACTGCTACCAACCTGCAGAAGCGCAGCAAGATGTTAGAGTTTTATAAAAAGCAGCTTGGCCCATGTTCTTCAGAAGGGAGGACACAATTGAGTTTTTTAAAAAAGACAGAAAACTAAAGAATTCACAGGTTCACAAACAGTGAGTACCATGTAATAATTACAAAAAAAGTAGAAATGGCTGACTACATCAGAAAAATTGACATGTTTGCTTTAAAATGAGAAGCGTCCCAATTTTACTGAGTCCATTGAATTGAAAGGCATAAAGTTTGCTTATGAATTGCTTATGAATTTGACAGCTCCAATCTAATCAGCAGAAATGAGTTTTGCTGATATTGTGAAAGTGATGCAGGAAGATTTAGAACCAAAGCCACTGTTGATTGCAGAACACTTGAGGTTTCACAAGCAGAACCAAAAGGAAGGGGAGTCCATTTCAGCGAAATAGTTGTGAGCATTGTCAATATGGTAAAAGGCTTAATGATGCACTGAGAGATAGTTCAGATTGTGGAATCTTACAAGAAAGCATTCAAAAACAGCTCCTAACTGAAGCACAGCTCACATTTAAAAGAACAATTGAAATTGTTGTATCTGATCAAAAAGCACCAGAACCAGGGCCTCTGTACCTCCCTCTGCAACTAGATCCTAGACTTCTTAGTCAGAAGACCATAATCTGAACGGATCAGAAATAACATCTCCACCTACTTAATAACTGACACTGGCACATCTCAGGGATGTGTTCTTAGCCCACTGCTCCTCTCTCTCTCCACCCAGTCATGTGTAGCCAGGCACAGCTCTAATGCCATCTATAAATTTGCTGACAGTACAACCAACAGGAGCAAGATGAGTGGTGTTGCAGCAACAACCTTGCACTCAATGACAGTAAGACCAAAGAAATGACTGTGGGCTTCGGTAAGGGTAAGACAAGGGAACACACATTAGTCCTCAGAGGGATCAGAAGTGGAAGGAGTAAGCAGTTTCAGGTTCCTGGGTGTCAATATCTCTGAGGATCTAACCTGAACCCAACATATTGATGCAGCTACAAAGAAGGCATGACAACAGCTATATTTCATTATGAGTTTGAGAAGATTTGGTATGTCACCAAAAACACTCAGATATTTCTACAGATGTACCATGGAGGGCATTCTAACTGGCTGCATTACCATCTGATATGGTGTGTGGGGCAGGGTACTGCACAGGATCAAAACTGCAGAGAGTTGTAAACATAGTCGGCTCCATCATGAGCACTAGGCTCCATGGTATCGAGGTCATCTTCAAGAAGCAATACCTCAAAAAGGTGGCGCCAATCATTAAGGACCCCCACTACCCAGGTCATGCCTTGTTCTCACTGTCACCATCAGGAAGGAGGCACAGATTTGTGAAGGCATACACTCAATTATTCAGGAACAATTTCTTCACCTCTGCCATCTGTTTTCTGTTGGACATTGAACCCATGAACACTACCTCACCACTTTTATATTTCTATTTTTGCACTACTTATTTAACTATTCAATGTATTTATTTATTTACTGTAATTCATTTTTTTCTATTATTACGTATTACATTGTACTGCTACCGCAAAGATAGTAAGACCGATTCTGAAATACAACAACCAACGAACCACATTGGGCTTGTATGTGATATATGAAAAAACAGAAGGACCAGCATTGTGAGGTGTGATTGGCTGAGACAAATGCAACTTGATTGGAGATCCATCCACTATTTGCATGCCACATCCCTTGGAACAGAGTCAACTGAACGTTAATTAAGGAAGGTACTGGATGATGCCACAACTGTCTCCATGCTGTACACCATAAAACTTTGCCCAACAGAAGGCAAACAGGTGTTGGTGTCAACCTCTGTGCCTCCAGTTGGAAAACATATTGGACCAAGGACTGCTCAGAGGAATCGGGAAAGTGATGAAAACAGTTGTCCAACTACATTAGTTTTTGTAGGTAACATACCTGAGAAAACCTCTGATATATTAATCAGGCAGTTACTTGCAAAATTTGACTTGTTTTTAACCTGCAAGAGAATTTGAAGAAAGTTGCAAGATTTTAACCTGGAAGAGAATTCAAGGAAAGTTGCAAGATTTTAACCTGGAAGAGAATTCGAGGAAAGTTGCAAGATTTTAACCTGGAAGAGAATTCGAGGAAAGTTGCAAGCTTTGGGCTTTTGTGAGCATAAAGAACCAGAATCTGCTCTGCGAGCATTAAGCTTACTGCATGAACTTCAAGTGATAGACTAAAAACTGATGGTGAAAGTCCAGCAGGATGAATGGAAAGCCAAGAAGAAAGAGTCAATGGAGATACTGAACAGACGATTCATCAGATGAGGTTGTAGATGAGGAAAGCAAGAGGACAGATCAGATCATAAAGGGAGCAACAGAAGGATTAATAAGAGAATACTCCAGTGAACTAAATGCACCTTCCAAGATCAAGATGCACATCCTTGAAAGAAGAAAAAGGGAAAGAAAGAGGATGACTTAAGTGCTGTGGAAATGGAAAAGGATCAACAAGACCTGGCAAATTCTGAGATACTCAGAAGTAACTAGAAGAAAAAGGAAGGTGAAAAAAAGAAAGACAAGGAGTTGAAAAGGAGAATAGATCCAGAGGAAAGCCAAGAAAGGGAGAAGAAATGTATCTAGAGCTGTCAGAACCACTTCATGCAGTCTCAGTGTCAACTCCTACAACCACCACAGAGGAGGCCCCAAAATCTGACATTGTTTCACAGCTACAAGTCTCACCGGCCAAGGAGAATGACCCTCCCCCCCATCAGCAAAGACGCTATCCCCCAAGGATGAAAAGGCCTCCACAGAAATTTAAATCTTTAGGCCTAAATGGAATAATTTACTATGCTGTGGATGGGTGTTTGTGTTATAGATGTAGATGTATTATATAATATACTGTGCTGTATTATATGATGTATGCATGTATATTATATAGTGAGTATATTTATTATATATTTGTGGCACCCCTTTTCTTATTGAGTTTGCTATGTCATGATGCGACCAAGTGTCCAGTGGTATAACTGGGTGGGCAGGCTGGACTCATCAGCCTTAGTTGGCAGCCAGCCGAGGAGAAAGACAATTCCGATTCCAAACCTGGGTAGATGGGATTCGTTAGCTTTGCCAGGCAATCTGTCTAGAAGAAGGAAAACTCTGACACTCAACCTACAACCTTGCAGCCGCAGCTCACTGTGCCATTGTGGAACATCCCCCAGCCTAAAGAGTGGAATCGGTCCACGCACACCAATCCTCACTATAAACTTACGGGAAGAAAAGTCCTACAGCGATGCAGTTTCCCCTCCTGATCTTCACAAGCGAAGAATCAGCCATCATCATCATCATATACACACACATATAAAGAGTGAATAGAGAGCAAAACGCTACATATATGAGTTGTGACGCATTCTATATTGAATTGGAGTTTATAGCCAAGCAGGGAGGTGTGTAGTGTATGCAAAATTTCAGTAAAATTTGAGTGATATTGTAAATATATTGTTTTATTAACTGTTCTTGTTCATTTAAAAATAATTCATTACAAGTTATGTGTAAAAATAAGTGAAAAGCATACATCATGATACTACCACATGATATGTGCACGCTTCATTCAAAGTAAAACTTAGTTAGACTCACATTTCAGATTCCTGTCTTTTCTTTTAATTAGTTTTATATTTTGGAGCTACAAATCATAATGCGTCCGAGTGCCTGTCTAAGGATGTATTAGGGACATTTTCCCTAATACATCTGCCTCCACGACCACACCTGGCTACTCGTTCCACACAGCCGCTACTCTCTAAAAAAAAAATCTACTTCTGACATTCCTCAAATGACCTTAAAGTTATGCCTTCTGATATTAGCATTGCTGCCCTGGAAAGAAGGTGCTGGCTCTTCATTCTTTTTATATCTTTATCATCTTGTACACCACTATCAAGTCATCCCTCATCCTCCTTCATATTAAAGAGAATAGCCCTAGCTCAATCTATCCTCAAAGGACATGCACTCTAATCCAGTCAGCAGCCTGGTAAATCTCCTCTGCACCCTCTCTACAGCCTCCAATACTGAGGTGACTGGAACTGAACACAATACTCCAAGTGTTGTCTAACCAGAGTTTTATAGAGCTGCAACATTACCTCATTGCTCTTGAACTCAATCCCCTGTCTAATGAAGGCCAACATGCCATACACTTCCTTAAACACACTATCAACTTGTATGGTAACTTTGAAGGATCTTTTGCCGTGGATCCCACGATCCCTCTGTCCACCCCTACTGTGAAGAATTCTGCCATTTACCTGTAAACTTCATTCAAGTTCAACCTTCCAAAGCGTATCATTTCACACTTTTGCAGAATGATCTCCACCTAACACTCTTTCTTAACGTTGACATTTTCCAGCATGTTAGCCTGTTTTACACTGTCCTTACATTCAAGCTCCCTCTCACTGGTGAATACGGAAGCAAAGAACCAATATGGCATCAAAAAATGGCATCAAGAACCTCCTCCGACTCTAGGCGCATGTTTCGTCTTTCATCACTGATTAGTCCTACCTTCACTCTAGTCTTCTTCCTATTCTTCACATACATACTATGCCTCTGGGTTTTCCTTAATCCTACACACCAAGACCTCCTCATGCCACCTTCCATCTCTCCCAAATCCATTCTTAAATTCCTGCCTGGCTATCTTGCAAATGTCTGAAGTGGTGTCTGATCCTTGCTTCCTAAATCTTCAGTATGCTTCTTTCTCCCTCTTGATTAGTTGTTCAACATCCCTTGTCAACTCACTCTACCATTCTTTCCTGCCTCAATGGGACAAACTTGTCCCACGCAAGTGCTCCTGAAGCAACCTCTGCATTTCCATTGTGCATTTCCCTTAGTACATCTGTTCCCAATTTAAGCTCCAAGTTCATGCCTAATAACATAATTCTCCCCTCCCCAAATAAATACTTCTCCATACAGTTAGCTCTTATGCCTATCTAAGTCTCTGATAAAGGTCAGGGAGATGTAGTCATCATCTCCAAGCTGCTCACCCATTGAAAGATCTATCACTTGGTCAAGTACAATGCTTGGTACCATATCAGCTATGGCCTCTCCTCTAGTTTGTCTGCCTACATATTGTGTCAGGAATCCTTCCTGAGCGCACTTATATTGTCTACACTATTCTTGGTTGGTGCGACTGTAACGAAACCCAATTTCCCTCGGGATCAATAAAGTATGTCTGTCTGTCTGTCTTAACAAATTCCTTTCCATTTAAACCTTTTTTCACAAAGGAGGTGCCAATCAATATTAGGGAAGTTGATGCTACCCATGATAACAACCCTGTTATTTTTGCACCTTTCCAAATTCTGCCTCCCATTCTGCTCCTCGGTGAAGGTGAGTTTATACAGTTATCAAGCAGGTCAGGCAGATCTATGCAACACAGAATTTCTGTCTTCCTGTTGAACGGTGTAGGTCGACACCATTCTACCACTGGCTAAGATGCTCATGAATTGCTGGCTCTGAAGCAAGTCAAATATTTTGTTCCCTCAACTTTCAGTGATTTTTTTATTACTACTACATCATCCTCCGACATATTTATGCGTGAAGTTCAACAACTCTATTCACAACAACTTGTGCACTCACATATATACACGCTTAACCTACTTCTGTAAACTTCATGACCCTTCCTAATTATTTGGTTCTGGTCCTAATGAGGTCACTTGGGTCTCAATGGGTGGGATTCCAGGAAGTGCTAGGAACACAATGAAATACAGAAAACCTAAAATCATGACTGAAACTTGGTACAAATCATGTGTACACAGTCAGGCAAATTAAGCTCTTGCTCCAATGGCATACTTAAAAGGACAAATGACTTTAGCCTAAAAATGTACATATTGTTTGTTTGTGTGTATAGAAAATAAAAATACAAACCATTGAAAAGTGGTTAACTTTTATAATTTTATAATTATACTATGAATACCTAGCCTTTTGCAAATGAGAGCAGTCATGAGAACTTTTACTATTCACTGACTAATATGCTCAGCTTTACAATAACCATCAGTCAAATAGAGCAATAAGTTCTCGTGGGACAGTCTTTTGTTCTCCAGCATTTACATTAGGCAAATCTTTGTCTGAACAAATGGTGTCATTAAATAATTCTCCTGTAGCTAAGTCAAATTAACAGGCAGCTTTTCAAAAAAAGTATTTTTACAGCCATAATATCAATAATTAGTTTTCCCATTTTCTATGGCACCAGCTTCCTTTGTAAAGCCTAACATGAAGGAAACTAGCATCCAGAGATTACAAATAGTTTCTAAGTCTAAAACTTCTGCAAATAAATTATCCAGATGTGTTTCAGGGAGATTAACAATCAAAGTGAAATAACATTGATCTAAATTTGATAATTATTTGAAATGCACTTTTACATTGTTTTTCCACTTGTCTGTTTCCTGTAGCTCCCTGTGTAAATTCCTCTGCTTGTTTAACCCTCTAATGAATCAATACTCCTCTAATCCTGCTCTCTTCATCACTCCCAAATATAATTTATGCACCATAGTTGCCATTCTTTCACCTGCTTAGGCCCCATACTCCGAAATTTTCTTCCTTATTACTTCTCCTTTGGCCTTTAAGATGATACTCCTTTGGAATAAGTGTTTCAATCAAGGCACTTATTGCTATCAGTGTCTCCTGTTCACCAAGGCCCTGTGGAGCCATCTAAATCCTGTCACTCAAAATGTTTTTCCAAGTTTCACATACTGCTGCAGAAAGAAATTTGACAGTGGAAAACTGTGGAACCTAGTTTCAGATGGATGACACTGACATGATGCATCTTCTTAAATGGACTTATCTGTCCTTCACAGTCAGGGACCCACACGCAGAGTACAGTTTATCTGTCATGGAGTATATGATATTAAAAGGCACAGACCTTTTAACATGATCAAGGATAAGACAAATTAGTAGCTCATACTTATCATCACTCTCCCTTCAAAAATTCACAACATCAAGGGAAACCAAAAGCTTATCTATCATTACCATTCCAGATGCCTCTTCTTTGCTGCCTATTAGAAGTATTCCTCAATTCAACAGGAAACAACTTGACAGCAAAAAAAATTCAAATTAATTCAAAGATAGTCATTATTTCTTAAGCCTAGTTTTTAAATAAATCAGATTTTTTAAAAGTAGCTTCATTTTCCCTTAAAGCCCACACAAGATGTTTTTAAAAATTGAAGTACAACCTATTCCCGACATCTACTGTTCTTTGGCCCAAGATATTTCATCTGGCCATAATACAGAGTTAAACTAATCCCTTCTGCATGATCACTTGTCTGCATAAAAGTCTGTTAAACTCTGTCATCACATCTACTTCCACCAGTTCACCTAACAGAATGCCAGGCACCTACCACTCAATGTAAAAAAAAACTCGTCTTGCTAACCTCTTTTAAACTTTCCCCTTTTACCTTAAAGTCATCTAGTTAAATGCCCTGTAGATTTGGACATCTTCACCCAAGGAAAAAAGATGGATTATCTACTCTATAAGTGCCTCTCATAATTTATATCAGGTTACCCTCAAGTACTCCAGAGAAAACAATCCAGGTCTGTCAAACTTCTTATAGTTAATGTTCTCTAATCAAGGCAACATCCTAGTTAACCTCTTTTGCACCTTCTCCAAAGCCTCCATATTCTTTGCATATAGTTTTGGATCTCCATTTAATTTCTGATCCTTAGGGTTATTCCAGGAGTCAAAAATTGCAAGCAGTCTAATTCCAAGATTTCAATTTATTTTAGATTACAAACCAACATACACATACTAAGCAACTAAATAAAGAGCAAAGAAATTATGCTAAGGGGTGTATAGACAAAAGAATAAAGATGGAACTTCTGAAAAATCTATCACTTTTAAGAGAATAAGAGAAATTCCTTAGATAGAGATAAATTAGTTAATAGGTACTTAAATAAAACAATTATTGCACATGGGTAATGTGCTAATACTTAGCCAATGAAAAATGAGAATAGTGATAAACTGTTAGTTTAGCTGCTACATTGCCTTCCACCGGTAAGTGTGAAAAATACGCAAGCTTGTTAAAAAGTACAAATCTTATAAGATGTATTATTAAGAAAGTGGTTTCTAACAGCAACCAGATTAATTCCAAGTGAAGCCCAGTCAAAGCTTTATACAGCTGCAACACAACTTACCAACATTAATATTCAATGTTGTACACTTTCTTTCCCACCCTGTCACTGTCAGGGAGCTATAGAGTTGCACCCATGATTTCTCTGGACATCAATGCTCTTAAGGACATATATACTTTCTTCTTACCTTTAACCTGTGAAAGAGCACCATCTCACACTTGTTCATATTAAGCTCCATCTGGTATTTCTCTACCTACTTATCCAAATGATACATATCTTGCTGTATCCTTTGAAAATCCACTTTACTAACCATAATGGCTCTGGACCTGTACTCGCTGGAGTTTAGAAGAATGAAGAATTGAAACCTATCAAATATTGAAAGGCTTAGATACAGCAGACATGGAAAGGATGTTTCCTATAATGGGGGAATCTAGGACTAGAGGGCACAGTCTCAGATTACAAGATAATTTAAAGCAAAAGTTGATGGATTCTTAATTACTAAAGACATCAAATTTCACACGGCAAAGACAGCAGAATGGGGTTGAGAAGGATAATAAATCAGCCATGATGGAATGACAGAGCAGACTTGAAGGGTTAAATGGCTTAATTCTGCTCCCTTGTCTTATATTTCTGCCAATTTTCACATCAGCTGCAAACTTACCTATCAGCTCATTTATGTTTTTTGTCCAATTCATCGTGGTCTCGGCATTGATCTCTGTGGCACACCACTGGCCACAGACCTCCAGTCAGAAAATCGTTTAGATTTTGATCTTTTCACTGCTTGCACGTGAAAAAAAAATTGTACTTCATATTACTTCATACACTCTATTCTTTAAGTGTAAACACTAACAAGGCAGGAGATGCTAAAAGGGTTATTCTGAGTTTCCAGCACAGCACAAAGTTCATCTCAATCCCCAGCAACCACAGGTCAATAGAGTGATGTCAGTGGCATGTCACTGATGAATAGGGATGAGGAATTGTTGGAAATCTGCTGTGGCTGCAATGGAGACTAATAAATACCCCAATTCCCTGTGTGGGCTGGAACAATAGTACATAACAATTTTGGAAGAGTTAGCGACAGTGGTGCCTCAAACTTTACATTCCAGACACTGATTAGGCTGCATAATCGTAAGCTTGTGAAACAGAACGGCTGCAATATTAGCAGGCTGGCCAGCATGTGCAGGACAATACATTCCAAATGAACAAGCTAAATCAGTTGAACAACCAAAATAAAAATCACAATGACAGTTAAAATTCAGTGATCAGATCCTTTACAAGAAAAACTGTACATATATATTGTACTGTATATATTTATATATATATATATAATTATTTTGGTTATTTTTAATCCATCCTCTCCATTTAAAAGAATTTATTTATTCCACTTCATTGTTTTAATTTTTTTCAGCAAATACCAACTCCTTCATAAAAATTGTGTGCTCCATACTCATTCCACTCATAACTCATCATTCAAAAATTAAGCTCTCATTTCTAATCTCATTCTTTTGATAATTATCTGAAATTTACAACTCATGTATTAGTAACTTTTCACTTTGGAGCATCAAATTAGAAACTGGGGCTGATTCAAACTACTGCGACATCAACAACCAGGTACTTTCCCTCAGATCTCTAAAACACTGCCTGCCTTCCTCTGGGACTATGCACACACACACACAGATATGACAAACATGAAGCATGCAATCATTTTCACTTACTACCACAAGACAGTAACTTCCATCATTTACCTACCACATCCCAATCCATTCCTGATAGTGCTCCAAGATGAACTAATGAATTGCAGAACAAAGGTTAAAACTTAAAAGGGCTAACATCTTCATTCAAGCCATTTAACTTCCTAATGTTTGCGTAGAAAGGAAAATAACTACAGGAAATATGCCATTTTTCCACAAAGCGGCATTACCAGCAAAGAGCTCAATAACAAGTCTGACAATACCAATTTGGATATTTGTAAAGGCTAGAGGTTCTTATATATACACCACCCCTTTAAGAACTGAAATTAAGAGCCCTAGGCACGTGTGTATAGTATTAATTAAGTTTAGTATTTGGTAGTTAACCAGTACTGGCTCACAACTGTTATGCATTATTGAAGCAACCGATATGAAAACAAAGGTTGCTAAGAAATTATTATGTATCTCCTGCAGATATGTAAAAGCTGGAGGCTGTATGTAAATCTATCCAAAGAATAATCTGCAATTTGTTCTGAAATTTCCAACTGCTCCTCTTTGTGCTGTAACTACATTCAACTTCCCTTTTTGTTATATGATATTGAATGTGACTTTTACCCCAAGAATGCAGAAAAAAAGACATTTTATTGTTTTCTATGGCGCCTGAAGTTAAGCAGTCAAATTCAGAGTGGAGAGGGGATGATTGGCAATAATGACATACTTTTCGTACATCCTGATAAGTCCTGCAAAGTCAGTTCAAGTAATACTGCAGTTTGATAAGAGTAGCAAGTGGACAATTTGCACTCATAGTTATAAAGGTTCATGCTGTAAGCTTCCAGTTGTTGAAAAAGAAGAAAGCGGTTGAATGAACACAGCAATTAGAGCAATAATTGGTGTAAAAAGCCTGGTCCTGTGATGAAGTATATGGATTATTGTGTGTCAAACTCTATTAATATTTGACGGAACTGGAGCATTGGCATTTGGTACTACAAATTTCAGCCATTGTTAGTGGGCAATTTTTCTCTGACAGTAAAACTAATTAAATGCATGGTTAATGACATACTGCTTTCAATATTAAAAAATACAGAAGCCCTTGTTATGCATATATTCAGATCCATTTATCTTACAGTTAGCACCTTGCTCAGTAAATCAGTAAAGCAGTAAGTCCAGAATCCAAGAACGTTACAAAGTTCCATCCTAAGACATCTTATTTACCCACCTTCCCTTCAGAAGCATCGTGCACGAGCCTTCTCTTACCTTCCAGCTGTAACCCATTTCACACAAGTTGCTGCTGTGTGCCTCTGTCCAGGGGTGAGTGCTCTGCTTGTTACAGACAATACTGTGCAGACTAAGCTGCAGCCATTGTACTGTAGTGAGTGAAAGTTCAGTGGCAGATTCAGCATGTGAAATACCAGGCTAACCTCAGATAAGCTGTGAAGCAGAGTTCCCTGGGCTGTGTCAGAACTTTGGAATGTCTGAGCTAACTGCACTTGCGAAGGGGTTTGAATAAGTGATTTGCACTGGGTTGCCTAGACCTTGTTCACATTTTATTCGCTTCCAATGATCTGCCAGCAGTCACACACAAGGTGCCTTTTTACACCCTGATCCCCCTGTCCAGTGAAATATGTATGCTATCTCAGGAAAACAATGCCTCAATTCAACAGTTTCCTCAGAAGTACAACACAGCAACCTCTACTCTGCTCAGCTTTGCCAACCATTCTCTCTTGACAGAAAGTCTTTAAGTTAAGAAAGAAAACATGATGTTGGTGGGGGGGGGGGGGTAGTGTTGGAGGTGGAAGAGGAAAGCCTTATGAGTAAAGAAACAAGTCCTGCAGTGTCATTTTTCTGCCACTGCAAAAAAAGCAGTATTTAAATGAACTTAGCTGTTGCAGTCTGTTGCACCATGTCACTAAATAAAGCATTTTTTTTATAACTGTGCTCTGTTGCAAAATAAGATCTATTTGCCTGGAACAGGAGGTTTATTGTTAGTCAATTTGGAATACATACCCCATTAATCTGTTCTCGGCAAGAAGTTATCAGGATTTCCACACCTGCATTTGAAGAGAGGAGAAAATCTTTCTATGCATACAGTGTTCAGTAGCCCCACTGCATCAACACCAATATTGTTTTCAGTCAGGGAACTCGTGAGCACTATGTTTTTATTATGAATCCACTGCAGATAGCTTCAGAAAACTGTGTTGTGTCTGGTCTGTGGTTCAGAGTGATTTAAAATAATTTACTTCAATAAAAATCTTCAAATGAGCCTATTCCAAGTAGAAATAAAACTGCCCAATTAGCAAGTACTATGAAACTAACTAACCTTAAAAAAAAATTGAGGACAAACACAGTACATTTCTGGAAAATAAAACATATTCTTCATTTCTACATTGCCCAATTTCAATTTTACCCTGAGTAAATTACATTAAACATCTTTTCTGGGTGAAATCATGCCTGTTGTGAAAACATAACAGACAATTCTGGTCAAAATGCACAATAAGTCAATTTGGCATTTCCCCACATCTGGTGTGAAACCTGTGATGTCACCATTCATGTAACATCCATTTCTATCAGTGCCAACATACACAGGAGCACAAACCTTCACATCACAACCATTGTGGAACAATCTCAAGCAAATTAAGAATATATTGGGCTAGTTTGCAGTATTTTCTTTCACTGTTTAACAGGAAACTCTGATGATACCAGGCAACTTTAGCCAGAGGGTGGTGAATCTGTAGAACTCATTGCCACTGATGGCTCTGTGGGGATACTTAAACCAGAGGTTGCTAGGTTCTTGATTAGTAAGGGAATCAAAGATTACTGGGAGAAGGCAGGAGAATGAGGTTGATTGGGAAAATAAATCAGCCAAGATGGAATGGCAGAAAAGGCTTGATGGGCCGAATGGCCCAATTTTGTTTCTAAGTCTTATGGTCATAACCAAGGATGCTTGACCACTTTCTAAAGTCCACTGATGGTGTTCTATGCAGCATTTAATGCTGAAATAATGTGCCCTACATCACTGAAAGCACTTCATCAGCAGAAATATCACTGCAGTCTTACCTGGCCACTCAGGGTGGCTCAGGGATCCAGGAGCTGACAACAAAGAGATGTCCATTCATGAATTTATATTGTCTGGTACTGCACTGAGGGTTGGATCATGGGGGACCAGAACTACTCAATCTTCCCTGGTTGATAACTCAAAGGTTCATTTTTATATTAGAGATTGTATACAGTATACAACCTGAAATTCTTACTCCTCACAGACATCCACAAAACAAGAGCCCGATAGAATGAATGATCATCGAAGCCTCCCTCCCCTTCCTTCGCACGAGCAGCAGCAAAAGCATCGACCCCTCAGCCCACACCCTGCAAGCACCAGCAGAAACTCCCAAAGAGACTCCAATCCACAGTCCATCAAAGCTACAGTCCATAACCCAGCATTCTGGTATCTCAGACAGGTTCTCTCTCTCCACCATGGGAGACAGAGGTTGCTCCTGTAACAACGAGATTGAAGACCAGCAACTTGCTGTTCTGATGTTACAATGTTCTGCATTGTTTCGCCAAGCCACACCCCTCCCACCCTCTTGAAGTCTGATAGGGTGGGGGGAAGAGAGGGGGGGAGAGAGAGAGAGAGAGAATGGAGTGCGATAGATAGATAGTGACAGAGAGACAGAGAGAGACAGACAGACAGAGACAGAGAGAAGGGGGGAGAGGAAGCAGAGGAGGGGATGGGGAGGGGGGAAAGGGAGAGAGATCACGAGTAGAGGGGGCTTGCCTCTGATAACAGCCCACGATTAGCAAACAGACTGCCTGCTGTCTCAGTGTTCCAGCTTCCCACGAAGCTTCAGCCGGTACCGGTCATCAATTGGGCCACTCTCTGACCTCCCAGCCCCAAGGGCGCATGTCTTCCAGGCCGTTCCTGGAAATGGCGAAGTTCTAGGCTGCGTGGTCGGTCTGACAACCCACTACTTGCCCACTGCCAAAGCATTCTTGAACTACAGTAGCAAGTTCTTAACTCTGTCAGAGTATGGTGCATTTCAAAACCAACCAAGCAGCTGTGGAAATTCGATCAAATACCGTCATTGAATAAGCTTGACTGGGCATTTAACCATATAACCATATAACAATTACAGCACAGAAACAGCCATCTCAGCCCTTCTAGTCTGTGCCGAACACTTACTCTCACCTAGTCCCACCGACCTGCACTCAGCCCATAACCCTCCACTCCTTTCCTGTCCATATACCTATCCAATTTTACTTTAAATGACAATATCGAACCTGCCTCTACCACTTCTACTGGAAGCTCGTTCCACACAGCTACCACTCTCTGAGTAAAGAAGTTCCCCCTCGTGTTACCCATAAACATTTGCACCTTAACTCTCAACTCATGTCCTCTTGTTTGAATCTCCCCACTCTCAGTGGAAAAAGTCTATCCACGCCAACTCTATCCATCCCCCTCATAATTTTAAATACTTCTATCAAGTCCCCCCTCAACCTTCTATGCTCCAAAGAATAAAGATCTAACTTGTTCAACCTTTCTCTGTAACTTAGGTGCTGAAACCCAAGTAACACTCTAATAAATCTTCTCTGTACTCTCTCTATTTTGTTGATAACTTTCCTATAATTCGGTGACCAGAACTGTCCTCAATGCCCTACCATTTACCATGTATGTCCTATTTTGATTAGTCCTACCAAAATGTAACACCTCACACTTATCAGCATTAAACTCCATCTGCCATCTTTCAGCCCACTCTTCTAACTGGCCTAAATCCCTCTGCAAGCTTTGAAAACCTACTTCATTATCCACAACGCCACCTATCTTAGTATCATCTGTATACTTACTAATCCAATTTACCACCCCATCATCCAGATCATTAATGTATATGATAAACAACACTGTACCCAGTACAGATCCCTGAGGCACACCACTAGTCACCGGCCTCCAACCTGACAAACAGTTATCCACCACTACTCTCTGGCATCTCCCAGCTAGCCACCGTTGAATCCATTTTACTTTTGCAATTGCTCATTAGGTAAATTCAGGTTTCCTCATCTGAATTGGATGTAATACCTAAGACAAGGGGTCCAAGAGACCACGTTCTTCCAAATCACATTCATAAGGTGCTCGTAATCTTAACAGACTTTCACCATACTCTTTACTCTGAAGCAGCACAATCTTAGGAGGGGTCCTTTCGAGAACACTGACATTGGCATCCCAGCCTGGGTGGATTCCCTTTATTTGACGTACCCCAGTCACCACTAACACCCCCATGATCGTCAGTCTGAACCCTCTCTTGCTCCCCACCAGATCTCATGCCAAATGCACCACAACTTTTAGGGAGTATTCTGGAGTTATGTGAACATAACAAGAACAAGGCTTCATTTCTTATTGTGAATGCAAATAAGATCAGGAAGCTTGCAATTAGCCTTCAGTTTTTTTGGTAATTACAAGCGGTAAATTGAAGCTAAAAGCATAGGTTGCTCAACAGGCTAAGAGATTCCCTATGCAAGAGCCAAACGTTAAAACAATGGGATTGTGCTAATAAGATTACCTCAAACCAGGCAACATGGTTAAATTATTTGCATTATTGTGACTCAAGTGCAAGCTGGCAGACCAGATGGATGTTGTCACTTAGCATATCAAATATGGTCACAGGTATAGGCAATCAATAGTTCTTGGGTATTTACCATATTTGTGTATTCAGAGTTAGTACTGACAACATTAATTTTGGGTGTCCAGCTCTCTGTCATCAAAAGGTTTTAGAATAATT
Source organism: Hemitrygon akajei (assembly GCF_048418815.1). Lineage (NCBI taxonomy): Eukaryota > Metazoa > Chordata > Chondrichthyes > Myliobatiformes > Dasyatidae > Hemitrygon > Hemitrygon akajei. The sequence continues at coordinate 38,790,989 of NC_133146.1, forward strand.
GTGTTAATTAGTTTCTCCCAAAAACATCTGGACCTTCAGAGGTGTCATTATCAATTATAATGTGCTTCCACTATGTAGCCCAAAGAAAGTAAACAATGTCATGGTAACTATTGAAATTGTATTGAATCACTTACTGTTACCTTTGATCTCCAGGGTATAAAAATGTGATGTATCCTTGGGTTTGTGAGGCTCTACCAAGAGTGTCTCCAGATTGATTCAAGCTTGTTGTGATGAATAAAGACTTCTATATCACCAGGTTCAGTGTCTCTCCGGTGACTTCAATCACAGTCACAACAACAGCCAACCCCCACACCTCTTGCCAACTCGCTAATCCATTATGTGACATGCCCTGAACTCCAGGTCCAGACCCCAATCACCTGACCTGCCCAAAATCCAATCACACAGCCTAAGCCATTGTGGTGAACTACATATACCTGTCTGGACACGCCCCCTGCTGACTGCTCCTGTGGCTCCTCCCACAGACCCCGGTATAAATGCGATTGAGGCCTGAGCCCGGCCCTCATTCTCCAGGATGTAGTATGGTGGTCAACTACTGCTTGTTCTTTCTTCCAGTCAATAAAAGCCGATATCTCGACTTCACGTCTCAGAGAGAGTTATTGATGGTGCATCAATTTTATTGACTGGAAGTTTTAAAACATGGAAAGCGTTTTACATCCGGAAAGATTGGATTTGGACCCCCAAGACCCTGAAGCAGCTCTTGCCTTTGAACTCTGGCTTGCATGCTTCCAATCATACTTGGAGGAGGTTAGTGCAACTGAACCCGCTGTTATGCACCGAATTCTCCTCTCGAGGGTCACCCCGAAAGTTTACTCACTTATCAGAGGCCTGCCGACCTACGAAGGGGCACTGGACGCCCTCAAAAGACAGTACCTGCGGCCGGTGAACACCGTCTACGCAAGACATCGCTTAGCTACGCAACGACAGGGGCCTGGAGAATCGAGCGCCGAGTTCCTCCGAGCCCTACAGACACTTGTGCGGACTTGTGATTGCAAAACACTCATGGCAGAACTGCATGCGGAGCTCCTCATATGAGACGCCTTTGTTACAGGAATCAGGTCAGTGTATGTGCGCCAGCGGCTGCTGGAAAATGCCGATCTTACCTTACGCTCGGCGATCGAGACGGCCGACACGCTGGAGGCTGCTCTGCACAACGTTGACGCTGTCCAGCCGCGCAATCCCCTGCCGGTTCCGTGGACACTGCCGACCCCGCCACCGCCGGTTCCCGTGAGCGAATTCACCAACGCCGCTGCCAGTCGCGATTCCACGAACTCCCCGAACCCGACCACAGCTGCTGCCAGTCGCAAGCCCACACAGTGTTACTTCTGCGGACTCAAAAAGCACCCCCGAAAACGCTGCCCCGGCCCGAGAAGCGACCTGCTCCAGCTGCGGGAAGAAGGGCCATTTCGCCAAGGTCTGTAAGTCTAAACCACGAGCGGGGTCAGGCAGCGCTGCGTGTGAGGCATGGGGGCCGCCATCTTGCCTGCCCGCCTCGTGCGAGGCATGGGGGCCGCCATCTTGCATGCCCGGATGTGGGCGGCCATCTTTGTCGACGCCAACATGCCCCGCCCCCTACCCACCGGTGCTTACCGGGCACCAAGACGGCAGTTCAACTCTGGCCACCGTAACCCTCGACCAAAGTGCCCCACACCAGCTTGCAAGGTCAATGATGGACATCCTGGTGGAGGGGCACAGACTAGTTGCCTGTTTGACATGGGCAGCACTGAGAGTTTTATTGACCCGGACACAGTGCAACGCTGCGGACTCGTGACACGGCCGGTAAGCCAGAGGGTCACCTTGGCTTCTGGGTCGTATTCCACAGACATCCGGGTGGGTTGTGTAGCGACATTGGTGGTGCAGGGCACAGAATATTGGAACTTTGCGCTACTGGTCATGCCTCAACTGTGCGCGCCCGTGCTATTGGGGCTGAACTTCCAGAGCCACCTCGAAAGTGTGACTATAGCATATGACGGGCCCCTCCCACCACTCACTGTCAGGAATCCTCAGTTTAGTGGGACTTCGCCATATACCCCGCTACTGACCACACACACACACACCGAACCACACATCCCACCCAGCACCATGCCGACAGCTGCGCCACTGACACCACTTGCAGCCTCTCCACCCTCAAGATCCCTTCCCCACCGCTGTTCGCCAACCTGACTCCCGACTGTAAACCTGTGGCAACTAAAAGCAGGAGGTACAGCGTGGGGGACAGGGCCTTCATTCAGTCAGAGGTGCAGCGGCTGCTCAGGGAGGGGATCATTGAGCCAAGCACAAGCCCTTGGAGGGCCCAGGTGGTTGTTGTTCGGACCGGGCAGAAAAATAGGATGGTCGTGGACTATAGTCAAACCATCAATAGGTTCACGCAGCTTGACGCGTACCCCCTACCCCGCATCATGGATATGGTCAACCAGATAGCTCAGTACAAGGTGTACTCGACAATAGATCTGAAATCCGCTTATCACCAGCTCCCCATCTGCCCAGAGGACCGCCCCTACACCGCCTTCGAGGCGGGCGGCAGGCTCTATCACTTCCTGCGCATCCCATTCGGTGTCACAAATGGTGTCTCGGTCTTCCAGAGGGAAATGGACCGGATGGTGGACCAGTGCCAACTGAAGGCCACATCTGGATAACATCACCATCTGTCATCACGACTGGCCAGATCACAACGCCAACCTCCAACGATTCTTCCAAGTGGCCAAAGCCCTGAACCTTACTTATAACAGGGACAAGTGTGTGTTCGGAACCACACGACTCGCTATCCTTGGGTATGTCGTGGAAAACGGGGTCATTGGCCCTGATCCCGACTGTATGTGCCCCCTGTTAGAACTCCCTCTTCCCCACCACTCTCAATGCCCTCAGATGGTGCCTGGGCTTCTTTTCCTATTACGCCCAATGGGTCCCTCACTACGCAGACAAGGCCCGCCCCCTGGTCAAGTCTACCACTTTTCCCCTCTCTGCCGAGGCCCTGCGCGGCCTTCAGCTGCATTAAAGGGGACATTGCCAAAGCAACGATGCATGCGGTTAACGAGACCATTCCCTTCCAAGTAGAGAGTGACGCCTCCGATTTCGCGCTTGCTGCTACCTTCAATCAGGCAGGCAGGCCAGTAGCATTCTTTTCTCGTACCCTTCAAGACTCTGAAATTCGGCACTCCTCGGTGGAGAAAGAAGCCCAGGCCATAGTGGAAGCTATTAGGCACTGGAGGCACTATCTCACCGGCAAATGTTCACCTTGCTGGACCGACCAGCGCTCAGCTTGCGTTCATGTTCAGCAACCAACAACGGGGCAAAATCAAAAATGATAAAATTTTGCGGTGGAGAATAGAACTCTCCACCTACAACTATGATATCCTGTACCGCGCCTGGAAGGCTCAATGAGCCCCCTGATGCCCTATCCCGGGGAGCGTGTGCCAGCACACAGCTCGACCAGCTATACGCCCTCCATGCACATCTCTGCCACCCGGGGGTCACCCGATTTTACCATTTCGTGAAAGCCCGAACCTGCCGTACTCCCCTTGAGGACATCAGGACGATGACCAGGGACTGCCAAGTCTGCGCTGAGTGCAAACCGCACTTCTACCATCCTGAAAAGGCGCAACTTATCAAGGCCAACCGGCCACCCACCCCTTTGAGCGACTGAGTGTTGACTTTAAGGGCCCCCTTCCCTCCACCGATCGCAATGTCTACTTTCTCAACATTATCGACGAGTACTCGCGGGTTCCCCTTTGCCATCCCCTGCCCCGACACCACTACCACGTCCATCATAAAAGCCCTGTGCCAGCTCTTCACTCTGTCGGATATCCCTGCTATATCCACAGTGATAGGGGGTCCTCCTTTATGAGTGATGAGCTGCGCCAGTACCTGCTGCTAGGAGCATTGCTACTAGTCGACCACGAGTTATAATCCCCGGGGAAATGGGACAGGTGGAGAGGGAGAATGCCACAGTGTGGAAGGCCACACTTTTAGCCCTTAAGTCAAAAGGGTTGCCAGTCTCTCGATGGCAGGAGGTCCTCCCTGAGGCACTCCACTCTATCCGCTCCCTGTTATGTACGTCCACCAATGCCACCCCTCACGAGCGCCTATTCTCTTTTCCAGGAAGTCTGCCACTGGGACCCACCCTACCAGCTTGGCTGACGTCCCCAGGGCCAGTGCTGCTCCGGAAACATGTGAGGAGCAATAATTACTCCCCGCTGGTCGAGAGGGTTCACCTTCTACATGCGAACCCCCAGTATGCTTAAGTGGTCTTACCTGATGGGCGGGAGGACACGGTCTCCGTCCGTGACCTGGTGCCCGCAGGAGCAGCAGACCACTACCCCGAACACTCCACGGTAACTATGAACCCTGTACCCGAGGTGACACCGCGCACAACCGAGCCCTACACAGACTCCTCCACGACACTCCTATACCGGGCGTCTCGTACGTGCATATACCAGGCGCCTCGCACACACATGAAGGATCACTGACGCCTAGTGGGCTGACACCTCCAGTTAGGCCGGAACCAGCACAACCCACCATCTCCGGTGCAATCACCACCGGCACCTGTGCAATCACAGCCGGTGCTACGTAGATCGCAGCGACAGATTTGACCACCTGATAGACTTAACCTGTAAATATACTTGTAAGAAACTTCGCCCCATGGGGACTCTCTTTTAAAACAAAGGGGGGGTGAATGTGGTGAACTACATATACCTGTCTGGACACACCCCCTGCTGACTGCTCCTGTGGCTCCTCCCACAGACCCCAGTGTAAAGGCGATTGAGGTCTGAGCCTGGCCCTCATTCTCCAGGATGTAGTATGGTGGTCAACTACTGCTTGTTCTTTTCTTCCTGTCAATAAAAGCCGATATCTCGACTTCATGTCTCAGAGAGAGTTATTGATGGTGCATCAGCCATCTAACTCCTACTTGCCAACTTTCAAGTGATCAATAATCACAAGTGTTGTGTCTGTACAACTACATATCAAATAAATAAAGGCATGTACTCATACAAGAAGCTAACATGGATATTTCCCTTGCAGAGAAAGCAACAAATCAATGTGCATGTGTAAGTTATTAGTGAATAAACTAGTGTTAAGGGAGTCATTGCTAAAAAGAAATAGATCCATACATTATACTTCCTCCCCCTTTAGATTAATGTAACATAAAATTGTATATATAACAAAACTTTCAATTTACATTCACAATAACAGTCCATAACTAACATCATTATACTAAAGATTCAGTCTTTTGGCTGGTGCTCGGTTTCTTTCAGGATGGCACCTCTGGAGCTGTGGAGTGGCATCAGGTCTGGCAGGTGTCTTGTCAAAGACAGCTTTCTCTGTTGCAGGTGTCATGTTGCTGTTGGTGACATGATTATCACTGAGAGGTAGGTCCGGTGGCTGTCATGTGTCCCTCTTGTCCAACGCAGTTGACTCAGTTGTGTTCTTTGGCTGACCGTCCAGTAGCTGGTCCACATGATGTCTCCATGTACAATCTCCAACATCCACTGTGTGTATCAGTGGTCCAGTTCTTGTAGCTATCCTACCAGGTGTCCACTTGTCGTCTCGGTTATCACATGCTAGGACTTCCTGTCCAACCTCGAAGCTCCTTGCTGATTTACTTGGCAACTGGCTGAACTGTTTATTCTGCACTTCCCTCTGTAGATCTGGTTTCAGGAGGTCTATGCGAGATCTCAGGTTCCTGCTCGTGAACAGCATCGCCAGTGTTAGATTTGTCATCGCATGAACAGAGTTCCAATACACCAAAAGGAATTTGTCCACCTTGTGCTGTAGAGAAATGTCTTCCTTATCCATAGCTTTAGTGGACTTCTTGATGGGTTGGATAAACCTTTCAGCTAACCCATTCATTGCTGGGTGGTGAGGAGCTGACTTGAAATGTTTGATGCCATTTTTCTTCATGAACAGTCTGAACTCTTCTGATGAGTATTGTAGTCTGTTTTCACTTACAATTTGTTCTGGTAAGCAATTTCTGGAGAAGATAGTCCTCTGAGCAGAAATAGTCTTTCCTGATGTGGTTGACTTCATTGGTATGACCTCAGGCCACTTCGAACGAGCATCCAAAGCAATCAGAAACATGAAGTTCATGAATGGCCCAGCAAAGTTAATGTGTACTCTTTGCCATGGTGAAGATGGCCACTCCCATGGTGTAACAGTGCTTGTGGGGGTGCATTTTGAATTTTTGACATCCCGAACAGCTTTAGGTCAAGTCTTCCATCTGTCAATCTATTCCCAGCAACCACACATATCTCTGGGTGACACACTTCATCATGACTGTACCCTGATGTCCTTCATGCAGATTTTCTAATACTCTAGACTGCAGTTTAGAGGGAACCACAACAAGAGATCCATACATCAGGGTTCTTTTACATACAGATAGTTGGTCTTGTCTCACTGAGTACTCTGGGAACATGGGATTACCATGAGCTGGCCATCCTTGCATGGTGATGTCCATAGACTTTAGACAATATCGGGCCACTCCTTGTTTCTCTTTGTATTTCAGAATTTGTTACCAGCAGCTGGTCCACCATTGCTGTGCGGAACACTTCCAGTGGGTCATAGAATGAAGACTTTTCTTCTTCAGTTGTCAACAGTGGAAGACATGACAAGCCGTCAGCATTGCTGTGCTGTTTGATACCTTTGAACAAGAGTGGGCTCCTAAGAAATGTACCCAACGTTGCAACCAGGTAGCAGACATCATTGGGATTCCATTTGTGGGATTGATAATGGACACAAGGGGCTGGTGACCTATCACTAGTGCAAACTTTTGTCCATAGATCTAGTGGTGAAACCTCTTTATTCCCCATACTTTGTCTAGCTTGATGACACCATTCCCCATACTAAGGGCCTCTTGGTCAATCTGTGCGTAGTTGCATTCTGAACTTGTCAGTGATATTAAAGCAAATGCAATCGAGCGTACAGATCCATCTTTCATAGTGCATGACAGAACTGCATTAATGCAATAAGGGGATGCATCGCATGCCAGTCAGATCGGCAGGGATGGGTCATAATTGGTGAGCAGTTTATCTGATGTTATTAGTCTGTTTGTTTCCTTGAATGTTCTTTCACATCTTTCTGACCATTTCCACTTTGCTCCTGTCTGCAACAGTGCATTCAATGGTTGCAGCACTGTAGCAATGTTTGGGAGAAACCTGTGGTAGTAGTTTACAAGTCCCAAATATGACCTGAGTTGTGACAGTGGGTGCTTGTAGCACTGCTTCAATCTTTTCTTATGATTTATATAAGCTATGCTTATCAATTTCATGTTCACAATATGAGATTTCATTCTTAAAAAACACTTTCTCTCTCTTTGCACACAGACAATACTCATTCAACCTGGTAAGCAATTTACCAGGTTCTTGGAAGTGCTCTTCATTCTTGCCAGCTACAATGATGTCATCAAAGTAACACTGTGTCCTGGGATGTCTTGGAGCACTTGGTCCATTGCTCTTTGCCAAATTGCTGGAGCTGATGCGACACCAACGACAAGATGGTTATACTGGAACAGTCCTTTGTGCGGAACTTCCTGCTTGACTTCTCATTTTCCATTTGCAGATAGGCTTGTGACAAATCAGTCTTTGAAAACATCTCCCTACCTGCCTAAGATGCAAAATGCCTTCTATTCTTGGCAGAGGACACTGCACAGTACGCAGTGCAGGGTTGATGCTCCCTTTGGAGTCTCTACAGATGCAAACAGCTCTGGCCTTCCCTTTCTTGATCACTGATACAATAAGCATGGTCCAATTGCTCCATTTAACCTTGGAGAAAATACCAGATCCTCCAAGATCTGAAGTGCAGCATCCACTTTAGGACGTAGGGCATTAGGCATTGGATGCACTTATAGAATCTTGGTGTTGCTGCTTCATCCCATTCAATTCTGGCCTCCATGCCTTTGAATTTACCAATACACTTCTCAGACGCCTACTCATTAGCATTAAGCAGCTGTGCCAGTCTCTGGTTAGTGCTACCATTTGGGCTGCTGTTGCCTGTTGATGACACATTGAGAGCTTTGGTTGTGTGCCAGTCTAGATGGATTTCTTTCAACCATTCATGTCCAAAATGTGCTGGCCCTCCACTTTTCAACATATAAAGCATCACCAAGGTATTTTCTAAAGGTAACTTAGGAAAGTCTGTTGTAGTCAGCTTCTGACATTACAGGCAAAGCCGACCCTGTATTCAGCTCTATTTTCAGTTTTACACCAGACACACCTGTTGAGATCCATATGATTTTGCAATCTGCTTCAGTAGTGCTATACAGTTCAAGGCATGACATCTCACCTTTGTCAGACTCTGTGTTATCTGATTCAGTTTCATATTAAGTCACTTAATGTAGTTGTTTGGTTTTGTGTTGCCAACTTTTCACTCCATGTGTTTTTTCTCTTTGGTTGTGCTTTTTGTCTGACTTGCTCACTCTCACCATGTGGCCTTGTCTGTTACACCTTCTGCAATCTTTTTCTTTACCCAGAAGTCATTTGCATCATAGGAAGATCTGCCACATCAATAATATTTTTGGCTTTTTGCACAATTCAGAAACATTTTGTGCATTTCACATTCTAAACACTTTTTCTGTAGTTTTGCTGCATCCTTTGCTGCAGTCTCCAATGACATTGCAATGGTCAATGCCCTTTCTAAGATTAGGTCTCTTTCTGAAAGTAGTCTCTTCTGAGTGCTTTGACAATGCATGCCATATACAAGCCTATCACTTAATGCATCAGAATTTCCACCTCTGAAGTCAAAATATTGGGAAAGTTTGCACAGTTCTACAATATAGTCAGAAATGTTTTCATCCTTTGACTAGTTCCTTTTGTGCAATCTAAATCTCTCAGCTATTACCAGCAGTTTTGGGGTCGACTGATTTTGCAAAATTGCAACAATTTTTTCAAATATCTTGCTTGCTGGCTTTTCAGGAGTTATGAAGCTGCATAAGTGACTATATATTCTAGCATCCATTAAACTAAGAACTGTGGAGACTTTCTTTACCTCATCCTCATTGTTAGTATTACAATATAATTCAAACCTCTAGATAGATGACTCCAAGTCCTCTGAAAATTGATTTGTCAACTTTCCTGACTAAGGCCATCATCACATTATTTTTACTTTAGCTTTGCTAGTTATGCATCTCTCACTGTGTACTGTGCACTGATACTCACATGCCCTTTTCTAGCATCCGTGATGGCCTGCTCCACATTGGTTCAGCTCACTCTTACAAAGTGAAAGAAAATACTGTCTCTTTCCCTTCCTCCAAATTCTGTCACCTCATAACTGTCGGTACAGTTGGTGATATCTGCTGACATTCAGGTTTGTACTTGTCGCCAATTTGTTGTGTCTGTACAACTACATATTAAATAAATAAAGGCATGCACTTGGAGAAGTTAATGTTTATATTCACTATGCACAGAACACAACAAATCAATGTGAATGCATAAGTTATCAGTCAATAATTAGTGCTACGTGGAGCATTGCGCTAAAAGAAATAGATCCATACATTACAACATGTCCATGAACACCAGGCTCTTTCAACTTGACAGACAACTGCAGACTCCTGAGTTACTGAAGTTTCTGCTATTTCAGGCCTCCAACTCATCCTACCAAGTCAAACTGCTGTCATATCTATTTCTATCACCTCCACTAATAACACATTCCAGGCACCTACCGCTCTGTATGTAAATAAAAATTTGCCTCGCACATCTTCAAGCTTTTTCCCCATCACATTAAAATTCTGTCCTCTGATATTGGACTTTTCAAGCTGTGAAATAGATTGATTATCTGACATATGTATATCTCTCATAATGTTATCAATTTCTATCAGGTTAACACTCCACCTCTAATGTTCCAAAGAAAACAACCCACATTTGTCCAATCTCTCCTTATAGAGCTATTTACTTATCCAGGCAACATTTGGTGAATCTCTTCTATACATCCTTCTATAGTGTGATGACTAGAACGGCACACAACACTTCAAATGTGGCCTAACTTAAGCACTATGTTTCTGCGCAGCTCCTGAAAGAGAGTGAGCTCTTGCCAGTCTCTTCATATGGTGACTTGGTAAATCTATCTGTCCCTTTGTCACACAGGCCCTGTATCCTGTTGCTGAGGACTTCAGTGGCCTTGGAATCTCGGATCTCTCTCCTCTGAGCTTCTCTCTATTCTTTAGCATTCACAGTATAACTGCTGCTGTCTGGCTACCAAAGGGAGTGTGTGTTTAAGGTCAAAATCCACCTGTGATTGATATGCAGCAACATGTTAGAAGCTACTCTCAACCGCTCTTATTTGGAGAGAAGCTCCTTCCATTTCTGTCAGATTCCATCATCTGCAGTTCTTTGCTGCCTCCATCTATCATCTCCCAGCCTCAGTCAGCATTTTCACTTTTCTCTGTCCCATCTGCCTCACTAGGATCCACCTTCCACTTGCCAGCTCTCGCTCCACCCCTTCCCCTCAATTCTTTATACCAACTACCTACCCTCTATCATTCAGTCCAGATAAAAGGTTTCAACCCAAAATGTCAACTGTCTACTTCCCATCCACAGATGCTGCCCATTGAGTTCCTCCAACAGTGGGGAGAGAACAGGAAATGGTACTGAAGGAGCTGATATGCTATGATCTTGATGAATGGCAGGTCACGCTCATAAGACCAAATGATCTACTCCTGTTTTAGTCCTGATGAAAGGTCTTCGCCCAAAATGTCAACTGTTTATTCCTTTCCATAGTTGCTGCTGACCTGCTGAGTTCCTCCAGCAATGTTTGTGTGTTACTTCTGTTTGGTTTGCATTTGTATTTTATGGACTAAATCAAGACTGGTGTAAATCAACCTCTATGATCTTCAATTTTGCAGGTGAAAATTGGAATGTGATAGCCAGGAAATAAGAGATTGTAATGCGCACAAGGTATGGTTTACCAAAATGCATTTTATAATCAGCAGAATTGATGAATGCTCAGAAGTTTAGTTTATAGCACAATTTAACCTACAGTTCTGAAAGACATGTAGTATGTAAATCCTGTCATCATTCTACAATCAATAAATTGAAGCAAAATTTATTTACCTGGTGGCATTAAAAATGACAGTCTCAAGCAGAAAAATAACTTATTGAATGAGATCAATATTAGGAAATCAAAAAGTTCACAATTGCTGAGTGGAAGAAAAAGATTTACAATTCAACAATACAGTCTGCAAGCCAGTTCACATCTATGGAACGAGACACAAAGTTTAAAGTTTCGAGTCAGAGACACTTCATAAGAGCTGGAAAATGAGAAGATAGCATGTCTTAATTTGTGGACAGGGGGAGCAGTGGAGAGAACAGAGCAGATGTCTGTGATAGAGCAGAATTCAAAGTTGACCAAGGTGCCAGCAATTGAAAAGGGAGAAAGGATATTGCATCCGAAGCAACAGAATGCTAGGAAAACCAAGCAAATGATGCAGCATTCATTGAGAGAAAAAATACTGAGCTAATTTTGAATAGAATTAAAATGAAATCTCTTTTCATTATCTAGCTTCAAGTTGTTGACACAGCGTAGAATTGCAGTTGATTAGTTTAATTAGCTTAGAAATTGGGCAGAATACAGGTATCTAGTTTTACAATATAATTACACAATGACACCTGAGCACATTTCAGATCATGTCAACTTTAGTGGAATTTGTAATATCCACGAACATTATTTTGTTTATTGTAGATAAGTGATACAATTAGCCTGTGAGCATTTAACAAACTCAAGTCTGGGGAATTCATTTCCCATGTAATCCTGATTTGCAGAGAACAAATTAGTAAAAGTTGGATATTGTGGGGAGATTGCTAACTTACTGTGAATATGCATACAGCTGTATTTCACCAAATCTGACTACTTTTCCAAAAGCACAAGCAATATGTTGTTCTCAATTCCTTGTCATTCCCACTACACAGTAGACAGATTGGCTGGCTGACTACTGCATGGTGTAAGTGCAATTGCAAAGAAAGCACAGCATCACCACTACTTCCTTAGGAGTTTGTGAAGATTCGGTATGACATCTAAAACTTTGACAAACTTCTATAGATGTGAATTGTATACATTTATACAATAAGGTGTATATTGACTGGCTCATCACTGCCTGGAATGGAAACAACATGCCCTTGAATAAAAAATCTTACAAAAAATAGTAGATATGGCCCTGCCCATCACAGCTAGAGCCATCCTATTTACCATTGTGCATATCTATATGAGGCATTGTTGCAGGAAAGCAGCATCTATCATCAGGGACTTGCACCACCCAGGACACGCACTCTTCTCGCTGCATCAGGTAGAAGGTACAGGAGCCTCAGGACTCACACCACCACGTTCAGGAACAGCTATCATCCCTCAAACATCAGGTTCTTGAACTAAAGGGGATAACTTCACTCAGCTTCATTTGCCCCATCATGGAACTGTTCCCACAATCTATGTACTCACCTTCAAGGACTGTTCATCTCATGTTCTTGATATTTATTGTTTATTTATTAATATTATTATTATTATTTCTTTAATTCTGTATTTGCAGTTTGTTGTTATTTGCACTCTGGTTGAACACCCAAGTTGGTGCAGTCTTTCATTGATTCTATTATGGTTATTGTTCTGTTGTGAATTTTTTGAGTATGCCCACAAGCAAACAAATCTCAGGGTGACCTATATGTACTTTGGTAATAAATTTTCTTTGAGCTTAGACTAGCAGGAGGCAAAGAGTAGGAATAAATGGGACTTTTTCTAGTTGACTGCTGGAGACTAGTGGTGTTCTACAGGGCACTTCTTTTCAAGTTATACATCACTGATTTGGAAGACAGAATTAATGGCTTTGGGATCAAATTTGCAAATGATATGAAGATTAGTGGAGGGGCAAGTAGTGTTGAGGAAGCAGGGAGTCTGTAGAAGGACTTAGACAGATTGGGAAAATGGGCTAAGTGGCAGATGGAATATAGTGCAGGGAAGTGTATGGTCATGCCTTTTGGTAGAAGGAATAAAGAAGTAGACAACTTTCTAAACATGGAAAAAATTCAAAACTCAGAGAAGCAAAGAGACTTGGGAGCCCTCATGCAGTATTCTCCAAAAGTTAACTTGCAGGTTGAGTTCGTAGTAAGAAAGGCAAATGCAATGTCAGCATTCACTTTCAGAGGGATAGGATACAATATCAAGGATGTAACACTGAGGCTTTAAAAGGCATTGGTCAGACCACATGAGGTATTGTGAGTACCTAAGAAAACATATGCTGATTTAGAAGAGGGCACAGAAGAGGTTCACAACAATAAACTCTGGAGTGAAAGAGTTAATAATGTATGAGGGCCTGTATTTGCTGGAGTTTAGAAGAATGAAGTTGGGAGGGGAATCTCATTGAAGCCTATTGAATGTTGAAAGACCTAGATAGAGTGGATGTGGAGAGGACGTTTCCTATAGTGTTTGGTGTCTAGGACCAGAGGGCACGGGTTCAGAATAGAGGGAGATCCATTTAGAATAGAGATAAGGAGGAATTTCTTTAGTAAGAGGGTTGTAAATGTGTGGAATTCATTGCCATGGATGGCTGTGGAGACCAAGTCATTGAGTATATTTAGAGTGGAAGTTGATATATTCTTGATTTGTCAGGGTATCAAAGGTTACAGAGAGAAGGCAAGATGATGAGGCGCAGAGGGATAATAAATCAGCTATAATGGAATGGTGGAGCAGACTCAATGGGCCAAGTGGCATAATTCTGCTCTTATATCTTATAGTCTGTAAGTAAAACTAAGTCATTGTGACATATGACAATGGGTTAACACCAGTACAGGTCATAAGCAAACATCATGATGATCTAGTACAGTGTATTTAATTATTACCATACTTCCAAAGAGTCATTCCAATTTCTGCATACCAAGCTCCCATAAACTGCAATGAAATAATAACTAATTAGAGTAAAACTCAAATAATCCAGCACTCTCAGGACTTTTTGTAGTGAGGGACTAGCTAATTTTCTGGACCACTGGATACAATGTTACTTCTATTAATACCTAACATACATTTTTATTTCTCTTTTATATATTCTACACAATAATATAATAAATTTCCCAATTTGAATGTGAAGGGAGCTGTAAATATGCAAACACCCCAGACCATACCTTTGATTCTGGTGATCTGAACCTACCCCCAATCCATTCCACAGAACAGATCCAAACTCCAGATCAACACTAGTTCCACAGATCTGAATGCATGGCCCACTTGCATGGAACCCCTGGGTGACATTCAATAATTCACAGTTCCATTTAGTAGCAAAGAATGTATATAATATACCACCTGAAGTTTTTGTTCTTCATAGACATCCATGAAATCAGTAGAGTGCCCCAAAGAAGGAGTGACATTAAAAACATTGAGAACCCTAAAAACCTCCCACTCCCCCTACACATAAGCAGCAGCAATGACCTCCCCCTTCCCACACTTACTTCAGCAAAAAGAAAGCATCAGCACCCTCTACCCACCAAGCAAGCAATAACAAAGTCCCCAAGAAATAGCGTGATCTGCAGTACAATAAAAACTAATCGTTCCCCCAACAATTCAACATTTCACAGACTCGTGCTCTCCCTAATAAAGAGACAGAGAGATGTCACCCTTTCACAGCGAGGGCAAAATCAACAGAAACAAACAACCCACAGATTTACAGTGTTAAAGTCTGCCGCATCACTTTTTTCCCCCAAGTTCTCTGACTCGAGAATTGACAACAAACTCGAGAGAGAGCGAGAGAGAGAGAGAGAGAGAGAGAGAGAGGGAGAGAGGGAGAGAGGGAGAGAGGGAGAGAGGGAGAGAGAGAGAGAGAGAGAGAGAGAGAGAGAGAGAGAGAGAGAGAGAGAGAGAGAGGGAGAGAGGGAGAGAGGGAGAGAGGGAGAGAGAGAGAGAGAGAGAGAGAGAGAGAGAGAGAGAGAGAGAGAGAGAATGAGAATGATCTGAGTTCAAAGCCCCTGACAGCCAATCCGCTGCTCCGGATATTCCATTTTCTCATGCAACACTTCAGTCGGTGGCACCAGCCTAGAATCAGCTCAACCCCAGGGCCACAAAGCCTCCGAACCCAGAAGGCGTGCTCATCTTCTTGCATATCGAAAAACGGCCGGTCAGTGAGCCCTGGGAGTGGGTCCCATCGACACAAAGAACCAAAGTTTGAGGCAGCTCTAGGTTAGGGCCTCCAGCAGAACACCATCCACTTTGAAAAGGAAAAAGAGAGACACTAAAGGTAGAAATTAAGCTTTTTCTGCAGATGAGCTTGAAGAAGTCGCTGTCAAGTGCCATCATAGCTCAATTCCCAATTCAGGACCAATAACTAAGCCAGATCCCAGAATATCAGGTTTCCAAACAATCAAATGCCAGATTATCAGAATATTACTGTAATCTCTTGGATAGAGTCAGAGAGTTATACAGCACAGGAACAGACCCTTTGCCCATGTCAAACCTTTCATCCATCCACACTGATCAAATATTTCCACATTATGTCGGTATCTTTCTATGCCTTTTCCATCTCCCAAGTATGGTGATTGTATCCAATTCCACCACCACTACCTTTGACATGTTCCAGATATCAACCACTCTCCATATAAAACACTTTTACCTCAGATCCCTTTTAAAGCATCTTCTTCTCACCTTTAGCCTAGTTATTCCCTTTTGCTTATGATATGCCTATGATGGGAAAAATATTCTCTCCACCTACCCTCTCTATGCTTTTAGTAATTTAATATACCTCTATCAGGTCACCCCTCAGCCTCTTTCACTCCAGGATAATCAAGTCCAGCCTAGACAGTCTCTCCTCATGACTAAAAACTTCCAATCCAGGAAACATGAATCTCTTTGCAATCTCTCTGGTGATATTGGTCAAGGAATAAATATTAGCCAGGCCAATGGGGAGAAAGTTGTTATTCTGCTTGAAGTAGTGCTCCTGCATCTTTTATGTTGAATAAAGAAAAGAAGGGTCTTAGTTTAAACCTGAATTCAAAGTTAGGATCTCTGACAGTGCTCATAATATCCACTTCAGTCTTCTCTAAAATGGTTTTGAACCCACATCTGTCTGTCCCAAAGGTACAATTAACATCAACACCATAAAACTAAGCCTTTCTACAGTCATTTAAACAGCTCTGCTATTAGACTCTAAGTTTTTTCCATTATAAGCCAGTTGTTGGCTGAAGACAAACTAGGCAGACATGAAAATCTGAAACTTTAACCTAACTGCTACTTTATTTACATTTTGTTAGGAAATCAAAGTTTAAAGTAAGTTTATTATTAAAGTACATATATGTTATTTTATGAATCCCTGGGGTCCATTTTCTTGTGGGCATACTCAGTAAACCCAAGAAATATAATAGAATCAATGAAAGACTGCACCCATCAAGATGGAAAACAACCAATGTGCAAAAGACAACAAATTGTGCAGATACAAAAATAAATAAATAAACATCAAGAAAGTGACATGAAGAGGCTTTGAAAGTGAGTCAATTCAGTGATGGGGGTGAATCAAGTTATCCCCACTGGTTCAAGAGCCTGATGGGTGAGGGGTAATAACTGTTCTTGAACCTCGTAGTGTTGATCTTGAGGCTTCTTCCTATTGGCAGCAGCGAGAAGAGAGCACAGTCTGGCTAGTGGGTGTCCCTGATGGTGGTTGCTGCTTTCCTGCGACAATGGTGAGGAGACCTTTACCCATGATGGACTGGGCTGTATCCACTACTTTAGGTAGGATTTTCCATTCAAGGGCAATGGCTATTGTACTTTCTATGTGACAGGAATGATCACAACACAAAAGGAAAGCATCACTTACTTTCATTCCTCCCACTCTCTATCAGACAGATCTAGCCAATCAGGTATAAACTTCCTCAAGCACAAAATCTCATAAGGCCAATGGGGGTTCCCATTTACTCAGTGAATAATAAGTTCACAACAACTCTACTCCTTACTTTTTTTCCATAAAATCCATGATCCAAGCATTAAAAGACATAATTAACAAGACTTGAAGAAAACAATGTTCCTTTTATTCAATGCTCTGGGCAATCAGGCTAACCACACTGAATCTACTTCACCTAAAGAAGGTAAGCATATTCAAAAATTCCATTCACTATTGTACAAAGTATGCTTTGGCTCTACACACACATTATTTCTGATTACATTCAAGTGTTATGTTCATTTGGGCTCTTTCCATACATTTTTCCCCTAGAAATTCTGGTTTAAGCATAATCTTCAGTGCAACAAACACTTCTGTATTTAGCCAGATTCAATTAGACAATTACAACAATAAAAAATCCTGTCTGTAAAGCCATTAAAAGAGCAAAAAAGGTATAAAAGTCTTTCAATGCAGAGAAAACAGACTCAATTCTCTTACAAGTGAGAAAGCAGCTGACAAAGAACTTTCAAGTTTTGGCACTCTCCTGCTACTTCTGGCCAAGACAACCAAAGGGTTGATTTTAAAGGAGTCTTTACAGAACCTGTTATCTGCCCGTGTAATAATTGTACCAGGAAAGAACTTACGACTTGTTTGAAGAAATGGAAATAAAGAAGAGAACCATAAAAACTGCCTTTTCACTTTGGCATTTTCAGTTAAATTAATTATTCTGCACACCCACACATGCATTCTTGAGTAATTCATTTATGCAGATTAAAGCTTTTCATCTCCGTTTCCAAGCAACAAATAATCTATTTTGCATTATCCTCCAAAAGCTTGCCAGAAACTGTTCTTTAATTCACAATTACCACTTGTGGCAAAATAGCCAATAGAAGTCAAGAGGGGGAAAATGTTTCATCTTTCCTAAGAGGCAAGTGGGCATAACTCCTGAGCAAAAGAAACATATACACATTCTGCCAAGGGATCTCTGCAAACCAGCTAGTAAATCTCCTGTGAAAGAAATACAAGTTAATATTGATGTGAACGATGAGTAAATAAATGTAGCCTTTCAAGATATTTGTTTCTGGCTATGTTTCTCTGCTGACTATGCCTGTTTAGAAAAGATTCAATCTAAGTTCACAATGAACATTAATTTAGGAAAAAACTGATAACTATGAATGCTCAACAATTCTTGGGTAATTGTACTGACTGCAGGATTCTTATTTGTTTACTAAACAGTCCTTTGTGTTTTGGGGTCCAAAAATACCTATGCCAGTTCAGTGATTTTCCATGTTTTGCAAAACTTGCTGACTGGGAAATAATGAGCACTTGCCCAAGCCTTCACATTTGTAAAACTTAAACACAGAGTAAATTGTGAGCAGCACTCTCATTAAAATGCCTATTGGGAATGTTCCCACCAGCACCACATCCTCAGAAGAATACAACTTGGATCAATTAGTAACGGTGTTTGTCGTGATTTATGGGCTTATAGTTTAAGCCCCAAAGTAAGACTTCAGCATATAAATTATCAGTTAATTACTATGATGTTATCAGAGGCACCTCTCTAAACTAAAAGCCTAGTTGTATGTTTCTGTGACTCATGTGAACATTAAAATCCAATAGCACATCTTGCGTGTATAGATAGAATACTGACCCACATTCTGTTCTGAACAACTTCAACAGTTTGTATCTGCCAGCATAACTACAGCAATTGATTGCACTTCAAAGTCCTTTGCATTTTCAATTAATAACAAGTTAACATGCAACAATCTTTTCTGTCTTACAACAATTTGCATTCTTTCAAAACTCTATGCTTTCTTGAGTTAAAGCATTTACTGATGGCTTGGCTGAGAAATCTTGTAAGGAAGCAAGGCTTCCCACTTCATCCAACATAGATGTTGTAACCCTTGTGATTCCATCATCAAAAGCATCTCCAAATGTTGTTCCCAACACTACTGATAATGGATTACAAGCACGGTTTTTGACGTCAATTTAGCACAGGAGCAAGTAGCAAAGGAAAAGCATGAGGAAAGAGTTGTTACCTAAATAAGGAGTCAAAACAAACTAGACGAGTAACATATTCCCTCTCTTGGTTTCTTCTTTATCTCTCATTGTCTGGGCATGGTAGGGCACAGTCTCCAGTCTACTTAGAAAAAACTCAGGACTATCCACCTTGATAATTGTTGGCCAGAACAGAGGCTTTCAGCATCTTGTAAATGACTCTATGTTTAACCAATCAGCATGGCCCAACTCCACCTTGGTTCCTCCATTATGCAAGTGGCTAATTAATAGACACCCCCCGCGCCCTGTTGGATTATGCAGCAACACTGACATTGACACGATACTCTGGTCGCCTGAGGTGACCAAATGGTAAAGGTGAAAAGTCAGTAAGAAGTGACATGCAATTGGAACCTGTTCGGGTCAATCCCACCCATATATCTGGATGCTACCAATATTATTGAGGCAGATGGATAAGATTTGGTGAAAGATTGAGCGTAAGAAACAAAAAACTTGGTGCTGCTCCTCATATAGCCAGAAAGGCATTAAAAAGATGGCTACCAGAGGAGTCTGGAGATCACACAAGTATGGAAGGGCTGTTTTAGAGCAGTTATGCTGAAGTAAGGATGCAACGTGCTTTTATGGTACGAAGCTGCGGGCGAAGTAGGCATTATTATTGATAAAGTAGACATGGGGATCAAAATTAATGTCAAAGTCAAATATGACAGCAGGGCTGCAAACAGTTGTGTTTAGATTTAACCAACCTCCTGCTGAAGGGTTTCGGCCCAAAATGTCAGCTATACTCTTTTCCATAGATGCTGCCCAGCCTGCTGAGTTCCTCCAGCATTTTGTGTGTGTTTAGATTTAAGGCTGTTTTAGGGAAAAGGTGGAGTAAGTGGCTGGTGAACGGAGATTATAGTAAAGACTAAAGTTAAATGCTTCAGTCTTTCTACTAACTGGATGTAGGAAATTTCTGCTCTTCTAATGTAGGAGAAATGACAGAGCAGGTTGACAAATTAAAGTTAGCAATTAAGTGACGTGTAGTTGGGTGTTGTTGCTAATATACAACACAAAAGAGTGAAGGGGAACAGAAAAGAAACTTGAAAGATTCCAGTGGTGCCAAAACTGTAATGAGAAAATAAGTTTTTCTTTCAGGTAATGTTTTATCTGCAACTGGTTACTAATTATGGAATTAGGTAAAGGAAGTCCCATCCAGCTAGAGAATAGTCACAGTGAATATTCAAAACAGGGTCTTCAGCAATGTGAAACTGAGATTTGATGAAATATGTAAATTCACTTGTTAATGGTTACCACAATTTAATTTAGGGTTTAAAAAGGATTTTAAATGTTTCCAATATTCTGAGATTTATATGATTATTGGACTATACTTTATATTGCTTTTATTCAGTTTTTTGGTGTTTTCTTTCTTGTGGCCAATCTGTTAATTTTTTGTGTGTAGTGGGAGTTTGGTGTTACTGTCTTTGTTCTTTTCTGTGAGTGAGGGGGTCAGGGACTGTTATTGTCGCTGTTTTTTCCTGTGACAGGAGGGATTTTGGAGTCTGAGAGTTTTGTTTCTTTCCTTTTTCATGCTGGGAGGGAGTTGATGCCTTTTCTCCCATTAACACCCATGATCTTTCTGTTTTTAATGGCTGGAGTGGACAAATATCAGAGTTGTATTGTACATGCATACTTGGCAATAAAATAAACCTTTGAAGAACTGCAAAAGCAGTAAACATTTTTTAAAAAGCACAAAATGCTGGATGTGGCAATAGATCAAGCTGCAGACAAAGAGAGAAATAGTTAATATTTCCAGTCAATGAGGTTTCATCACAATTGTGAAGCTGGACAGAAACAGTTAAGGGAGGAGGGCATTAAGACAAGATCTATCTTATAATAGAAGACAAGATTAGGTGACAGAAAGGACTCTGGTTCAAGTCAAAAGAAAGAAGAGGAAACAGAAGATTAGCCCTGAGCCTGTGCATATGAGATAAATCAAATTATTATGTGAAGGTGCTAGAAATGGAAAATGTACAAAATGTGCATTATCTGAAATTGTGGGATTCGGCATGATGTTTGGAAGGCCATAATGTCAATGGTTGAAAATTGAGGTGCTGCTACTTGACCTGATAGGGGTTCTAAAGGTCCACGAACACCTCAGTTAATGGTAAGGGCCCATGGCATTTAAAAAAGGTTGGGAATCACTGCTTAACCATATGTTTCCCAGGCAGCTTCAATGGAAAAGAGTAAACAGTCAATATTTCAGGCCGAGACCCTTCATCACTGATGAAGGATCTCGGCCTGAAACATCAACTGCACCCTTTTCCACAGAGGCTGCCTGGCCTGCTGAGTTCCTCCAGCACTTTGTGTGTGTTGCTTGGACTTACAGCATCTACAGATTTTCTTTTGTTTGTGATTGACCATATGTTTGAAGTTTTGTAATACTGAGGACAAAGATTTGGAAGGGAGCAGGGTGGACAGTTAGTCTAACATGATTGTGGATGTGGTCAGAATAAAAATGTTTAACAAAGCAGTCATCCAATCTGCACATGATTTCTCCAATTTATAAGATCACTTATACTTGGTCAAATTTTATTGCTCAGTAAAACTGTGAGTTTAATTTAATAATGTCATGACACACAAGTAAAATATGATATATAAGTCACAGCAGGTTGTGTATTTCAAATGGAGAATGTAGGAGTTTCCGAAGCACGTAACTGCCCACTCAAATATAAAGTTCAAGTTTATTGTTATTCAACCACATACATATATACTGTCAAACAAAACAATATTCATCCAGATCAAGGTGCACAACACTATACATAAAAGTCACACACAACACAAAGGTAATATTACCATAAATTAATTAACAAATAATAAAGTACATTTATGATACAAGTCAAAAAGTAAACAGTTATGCAACTGGCACTTCTAACTTGATTAAGACCTGGGTGGTTGCAGGTTCAGTAGCCTCACAGCCTGGGAGACGAAACTGTTTCCCATCCTAACAGTCTTTGTCCTAATGCTATATTAGCTCCTGCCTGATGGTAGTGAGTCAAAGAGATTGCTGGATGTATGGGAGGGATCATTGACAACGCTAAGTGCACTGCATATATAATGCTCCTAAAAACTATCTCGGATAGGTGGAAGAGAGACCCTGATGATCCTCTTAATAGTCCTTGCTATCCTTTGTAGGGTCTTGTGGTCAAATGCCTTGCAATTTGTTAGGATGTATTCTGAAGTTAGGTTATACAGCAAAATATTAACTTCAGAAGCCAATCTTCAGACCTGAACATGGATTGTAGATTAAATTTAAAATGCAGCCCTGGACAATAATTTCCTGGAGCTTTGGATGCCAGTTAATTGAAAACCAGACAATGCTGAACCTACTGATTCTCACAGCTACCTGGACTATACCTCTTCCCACTGTCACTTGTTAAAATGCCATCCTCTTCTCTCAATTCCTCCACCACATCTGCTCTCAGAATGAGGTTTTTCATTCCAGAACTAATGAGATGTCCTCCTTCAAAGAAAGGGTCTTTCCTTCCTCCACCATCAATGCTGCTCTCACCTGCATCTCTTCCATTTCTCACATGGCTGCCCTCACCCCATCCACACACCTATCAGGGAAAGGATTCCTCTTGTCCTCATCTACCACTCCATCAGCCTCTTCATCCACCACATAATTCTCTGTAACTTTTGCCACTTCCAGTGGGATCCCATCACCAAGCACAACATTCCCTCTCCCAACTTTCTGCTTTCCAAGGGGATCGCTCCCTATGCGACTCCCTTGCCCATTCATCCCTTCCCACTGATCTCCCTCCTGATACTTCTTGCAAGCAGAACAAGTGCTACACCTGCCCTACACCTCCTGCCTCACTATCATTCAGGGCCCCAAACAGTCTTTCCAGCTGAGGCGACACTTCACCTGTGACCCTGTTGAGGTCATCTACTATATCTGCTGCTCTCAGTGTGGCCTCCTGTATCGGTAAGACCCCATGTAGATTGGGAGACCTCTTCGCTGAGCACCTGAGTCCTCCAGAAAATATAAGATCTCCTGGTGGCCACCCATTTCAACTCTACTTCCAATCCCCATTCTGACATGTCAATCCATGGCCTCCTCTACTGCTATGATGAGGCCACGCTCAGGTTGGAAGAGCAACACCTTATATTGCATCTGGTTAGCCTCCAACCTGATGACATGAACATCAATTTCTCAAACTTCTGGTAATTTCCCCCCTTCCTCCTTCATCATTGCCCATTCCCATTTCCCTCTTCCACCTTATCTCCTTACCTGCCGATCATCTCCTTCTGGTGTTCCTTCCCCTTCCTGTTCTTCCATGGCCTTCTGTCCTCACCTATCAAATTCCCCCCTCTCCAGCCCTGTACCTCTTTCACTAATCGACTGCCCAGCTCTTTACTTCACCCCTCCCCTCCCTCCTAGTTTCACCTATCACTTACCACCTTGCACTTCCTTCTTCCCTACCCCCACCTTCTGACTCTGACTTCTCATCTCTTTTCTCCAGTCCAGATGAAGGGTCTAGGCCTGAAACATCGACTGTTTACTCTTTAGCATGCTGCCTGGCCTGCTGAGATCCCCCAGCATTTCTGTGTATTACTCCCATTTCCAGCATTTGCAGATTTTCTCTTGTTTGCCATGTTGATTAACCTTCTAGTCTGGGTGTCTGGAATGCGGGTGCAAAGAAGAAGGTGTAAAAATTATACTTCAAAGAAAGCATTGTAGATACTGTGTAACTATAGAATTGCCCTTTGACCTTTAGCATATAAAATGTCATGTAATATTGGGTCAAACTGGCTGAAAGTATCTCAATATGATGCCTGCTGCTCCATTTGCCCTCTAACATCTGCCTATGGCCTCCTGTTCTGTGACAATGAAATCCATTGCAAATGAAGAATAACACGGTAATGTGGCAGTTAGCACGACACCATTACAGCTCAGGGCGTGGAAGTTAATTTACTTTACTTTATTGTCACCAAACAATTGATACCAGAGCGTACAATCATCACAGTGATATTTGATTCTGCGCTTCGTGCTCCCTGAAGTACAAATCGAAGTAAATATAATAAAAATTTAAATTATAAATCATAATTAGAAAATAGAAAAGGGAAAGTAAGGTAGTGCAAGTCAGGTCCGGATATTTGGAAGGTACGGCCCAGATCCGGGTCAGGATCTGTTCAGCAGTCTTATCACAGTTGGAAAGAAGCTGTTCCCAAATCTAGCCGTACAAATCTTCAAACTCCTGAACCTTCTCCCGGAGGGAAGAGGGACAAAAAGTGTGTTGGCTGGGAGGGTCATGTCCTTGATTATCCTGGCAGCACTGCTCCGACAGCGTGTAATTTAGAGCATCCTCTGTAAGCAAGCTTGCATGTTCCTTCCCGTGTCCACGTGTGTTTCCTCCGGGTGCTCCAGCTTCCTCCCACGGTCTAAAGACTCACCAATTAGTTGGATAATTGGTCTTTGCAAATTGTCCCATGATGAGACTAAGGTTAAATTGGTGAGTTGCTGGGCTACCCAGCAACCCTTTTCAATGGATCAATGGTTCCATTTTAATATCAGAGAATATATACAGAATACAACTTGAAATTCTTGCTCTATACAGACATCCATGAAAAAAAGAGTACCTCAAAGAATGAATGACAGTAAAAAAAATGTTAGAACCCCATACCCCCTCTTCCCCTCCCATGCACAAGCAGCAGCAAAGCATTGGCCCTCCCCTCTCCCCTACTGATTCCAGCAGAAAGTATCAGCACCCATCATCCATTAACCAAGCAATAGCAAAGCCCCCAAAGAGAGACCATTATCTGCAGTCCAACAAAAACCGACAATTCAACATGCTACAGGCTCTCTCTCTCCCCCTATGTAAAGGGACAGAGAGGTGACTCTCTTCCCACAGTGAGAGGGGAGCCCCAGGAGTGGGAACCATCACTGTAAAGAACCATAGTCTGAGTGCAGCTGTTGATCACAGACTCTGACAGAACCCCATCCACCTTGAAAAGGAAAAAAAAGACATTAAAAGGAAGAAATTAAACTGATTTCTCAGATGATCTTGATGCGGCTGTCTTCCAGTGACATCTTAGCTCCACCTCCACCATATTCTGCATTGTATTTCTCAATAAACATTAAAAATAAAAAAATGCTCCATCTTCTGACTGAGCATTGCAGCCTTATGGACTCAGTTTTCAATTTTACAGTTTCAGGTAACTTGATATCCATTTTGCATCTGCCATCCATCCACGATAAGACCATAATACAGAGGAGCAAAATTAGGAACAGAGTAGTTGCTTCATTGCTATCCAAGCTCTAAAGGGTGCACTGTCATAATTTCCACAGTAATCTTGACAGACTTCCTTCTCACATGAGTTCTCATTGTGGGAAATTAAAATAAAACAGCAGTGTTGAAGAATTAATGTAACATCTGCTCTTCAAGCCACATAGAATTCATACTCGGAAGCATATCCTTCCTAATTGATATTAACTTCGTCAATGTTTTGGAATTTCCTCCCACGTTTAATGGTGGAAATAATATCTCTACAAGAGCTGCAATACCAAAGAGTGGCTTCCTTCAGCTGATGGACAACACCAGCTACCCACCATTGCTCCCGTCTCAATTTGACAATATTTTACAACAAATTTAAGATGCGGATTAATTTGAATATAATTTGATGTTGCATAGACACAATCCAACCAATCCCCCCCAGTCTCTGTCAGTGAATGTATTAACTGTCGAATTTTTGAGATCCGCTTACATTTTTGTGTAGAGGTCAAGGTCTTGTCCAACAAATTATTTAGCAGTCATTGCAGCAACTTTTTTTTTACACTATCCTATGTTTCTCTTTCCTCTCATCTACAATTTAGTTTCTCAATGTTCCTTAAATTACTTGATAAACAATTCCCCAGTGAAAACAACCACACAAGTTTTCAGATTAAAGGCAAGCTGCCTTTTGGTGAAATGCTTTGCCTCTCTACCTTGAGTAAAGTACAAAAATAAAAGAGAATTTATATTTCTGTTATGCTTTTCTTCTCCCAGGTGAATACATAAATGTTTATAATGTGGAGAACAGAGCAATTAAATTAAGCAGTGCAAAATTCCACCAAAAGTTAACAGTTATATATTAAAAAATTTGATAATGTCGTTAAGTTGGAGAGAGTGCAAAAAGATTTATGACATTCAATGGAGAGGAGGACATGAGTTATAGGACTTTTCTCCTTGGAGTGTAGGCAGCTGAGGGGTGACCTCATTGAGGTTTATAAAATTATGAGGGGCACAGATAGAGTGAATAGCCTGTCTTATACGCAGGGTGGGGGGGTCCAAAGCTAAAAGAAATAGGATTAAAGAGAATGGGGAAAGATTGAAAAGGGATCTGTGAGGTAACTTCTGTCCACAGAAGCATGTGTGCATATGGGAAAAACTGCCAGAGAAGTGAACGAGACAGATACATGGATGGGAAAGTGTTCGAAAGGTATGGGCCAAGTGCAGGGAAATGGGACTTGGTTGGCATTAACAAGTTGGGCCAAAGGGTTGTTTCCATGCTGTATAGCTCTATAACTTCATTGGTTTGTTGATGATTGCTGACTGGTCACTGGACCTCTGGGCTCTGAATAGCATCAATGGATCTTTTGGGATGTTAGCTTAATGCCTTAACCAAAAGAAACATCGATAATTGGGTAACAAGTAAATATGTGCGCAATTTGAAACTGCATTAGAGTCCAAGGTGTTATCACTAAGCCTAGGATGTGATATTCTCATCGGTCCATTCTGTTGGACTGGTTTTTACGTAAAAGGAAAATCACTTTGAGATAACTGTAAGTGCAATTAAATGGAGAGGCACGGTAGTGTACCGGTTAGCACAATCACTTTACAATCCCAGTGATCATTGATCAGTGTTCGATTCCCACCACTGTCTGTAAGGAGTTTGTACGTTCTTCCCATGACTGCCCGGGTTTCCTCAGGTGCTCCCATATTCCAAAGACACATGGTTAGGCTTAGTGAGTTGTGGGATGCTATGTTGGCACCAGCATCGTGGCAACACTTGCAGGCTGCCTCCAGCACAATCCTCAGAAGGTGTTGGTTGTTGATGTAAAACAATGAATGACGTGTTGATGTTTCAATGTACATGTGACAAAATAAACTTAATCTTTAATTTTATCTCTTTAAAATGCTGAAATCCAAAGACTAAAGTCAATGTTAACCCAGTCCTCCTCAGGCAGAATTACTGAACTATTCATTAATAAAATCTGCACAACCACTCTCATGATGTACAAGGGATGATTACCTACTGCTCACACTAAAGATAGTCAAATAATTTCAGCCTTGATCAGTCAGGATTGAACATTTTTACAGCATAATATGCTTACTGAGTTGTTTATGAGTGTGGTGACCCAGTCCTTACAGGATGATGGACCATGCATTAATCAGCGTTTAAATAGAAAACCCAAGCAGTCTGATTCCAAAGAATATGAATGGAAGAAATAGCTCAGGATACAACATATTAGAACTTTACAAGAATTAAAGTATATAATCTTTACCAGTTATACTTCTGTCCTTTGCATGCACATCTACATTATCTCACAGCTTACCAACACACTAACTTTGAATACTTTAATCCTATTTGTGGTGTCCCTGTTTAAACATTGAACCTTTGTGACTACCATGGGTCTTTCAGATCAATGAACTCCATATTCTAGCCTCTTGCTCCTCCCCTGTTTTAAATTACTCCAGCAACAGTAACCATGGTTTTAGCTGCCTAGGACATAAACTCTGAAACTCCCTCATGAAACCTTTGTCACATGCTCCTCCTGTATGATGATTCTTAAAACCTATCCTTTCTCCGATCTTTAATTCTCCTGTCTCAAATCTACTTGTAGGTCTCTGTATATATTAGGAAAAAACTCCCAAGCTAAAGCTCCTGACATTAATGTTCAATGCCATGATATCAATACATTTGTCACTGCAGAATATTTGACTGGTTAAAGTAAACAATAAAGGTCAGAAATATCCCACTCACTTTCAAAATATTGTTGAAGGGAAGCTGAGTCATAAATTTTGCACCTAGGATTGCCAATTGGTCAGTTGACTTGCATTCCACCAAATTAAATGCACAGATTTTATGTGCAAAGATCAGACCTTCCATAGTTGAATGCCAATGCCAGGGAGGAGAGGGGAAATGAGAGATAAGAAGGATTCATACTTTGAATTCAGAGATGAGTTCAGCACCAGCATTTTGTTATCAATCAGTAAAGACAACTTCAAATTAAATGGGAACATTCTATGTGCAGTACCCTTTTCCATCCAGATCTTTATTCCCATATATTCCAATACTTGTATCTATTCAATACTTCTCAATATGTCTGTCCTAGCTTACATTCCACCATCACTGAAGAATTCTACAGTCCTGTGGTTCATCAACATTACTTCCACTTAATTCTTCCTGGGAGAGTCCTAGTTTTCCTATTAGTTTTGATTGATACTAGTGAATGTAATGCTTCATTGTAAGTCAACTGTGCATTAGCCAAGCATCATGTTGGGTCCTGCTGGGCCAGCTGAAGATGCCCAGCCTTTGACTTGTTTATACGGCTTTGTTATCGAGATGGCTGGACCAACAGAACCAAACAATGGTCTTCAGGAGAACTAGGTTTATTATCACTGACAACTATCATGAAATTGGTTGTTTTGAGGCAGGAGTACAGTGCAATATGTAAAAATTGCTATAAATTATTTAAAGAATTTATATAAAAATAATTAGTGCAAAAAGAGAGCAAAATAATGAGGACTGTCAAAATCTGATGGAGGAGGGGAAGAAGCTGTTCTTAAAGCATTGAGTGAGTGTCTTCAAGCTCTGGTACCACCTCCTTGATGGCAGAAATCAGAAGAAGGCATATCCTGGATGAAGAGGGTCCTTCATGATGAATGCCACCATCTTCAGGCATCATGATTTGAAGATGTCCTCGATGGTGAGGAGGCCGATGCTCATGATGGAGTTAGCTGAGCTTACAGCCTTCTGCGCCTTTTCCCAATCCTGTGCGTTGGCTCCCCCATACCAGACGGTGATGCTGCCACTTTGAATGCTCTCCACAGTGCAACTGTAGAAATCTGTTAGAGTCTTTGGTGACATACCAAATCTTCTCAAACTCCTGGTGAAATATACTGTAACTACTGGTGTGCCTTCCTCATAATTGCATCAATATGTTGGAGGCAGGGGGGAGTGCAGTGTTGCCAATAGTATTGCTTTTGAATACTATAGTCAAATGGTTGGACTCTGTCATTTTCCAGATGGTTATTGCCTGGCTCTTGTGGTTGAACTATACTCACCACAACAGACTATCCCTGAATAATGTTTTTAGTCTTGCTGCATGCAGGCTTGAGCAGCTGATAAATCATACCCTAGGAATTCTCTCCAGTAACTTTCCTACTACTTATGTGAGATTTACTGGTCTATAGTTTCCAAGATTATCCCTGGCAACTCCCCCCTCCCCTTTTACCTGTCTTTTCTAGAACATCAAAACCATGGTACATTAAGCACCCATTCCTGTCCCTCTCTCAATCAACTGTCTGTAATGGCCATGACAGCATAGTTCTATGTACTGATCCATGCTCTAAATTCATCACCTTTACCCTGAATACTCCTAGCATTAAAATACATGCACTTTAAACTATCCATCCCATTGTATCTATTACTTTGCCCCTGCCTGTTCTTAACTGGCCTAACATCTATCTTTCTCTCCATCCCTCTTCTTTCTGACCTGGTGCTCAGGTTCCCAGCCTGCTGCCAAGGAGTTGAAACCCTCCCAAGGGGCATTATCGAACCTCCCAGCCAAGATATTGGGTCCCCTAAAGTTTAGGTGTGACTTGTCCCTCTTGTAAAGATCACCCCTGACCCAGAAGAAGTTGCAATGATCCAAGAATTTGAAACCCTGCCCCTGGCATCAGTTCCTCAGCCATTCATTCATCTATACTATCTTCATATTTCTGCCCTGACTAGCACATGACATCAGGAGTAATCCAAAAATTACTACCTTGGAGGTCCTGCACTTCAACTTCTTTCCTAACACCCAATACTCACTGCTAAAGACTTCTTCCCCTTCTCACCTATGCCATTGGTGCCAATGTGCACCATGACCTCTGGCTGCTCACCCTCTCCCGTGAGAATATTTTGCAGCCGCTCTGAGACATCCTGGACCCTAGCACCTGAGAGATAACATACCATCCTGGTGTCTCTTTTCAGCCACAGAATTTCTTCTCCCGCCTAACTATCAAGTCTCTTAACTCTATCGCTCTGCCTGACTTTACCCCTCCCTGCTGAGCCTCAGAGCCAGCCATATTGCCACTGGCCTGGCTGCTGCTGCTGTGCTCCGCTAGGTCATTCCACACCACACCCCCCCCCCCCCCCAAGGGGAAGGTAAGCAGCTAAGTAGAAAGCTGAAAAACAGGATCTTCAGCCTCATAATCTCTGGATTGCTGCCGATGCCACGTGCTAGTGAGGGTAAGAATAGGTTGATTTGGCAGATGAATGCGTGGCTGAGTGATGCACCATCAATAACTCACTCTGAGACGTAAGAAGCGAGATATCAGCTTTTATTGACTGGAAGAATGAACAACACTACATCCTGGAGAATGAGGCCGGGCTCAGGCCTCAATCGCCTTTATACAGGGGTCTGTGGGAGGAGCCACAGGAGCAGTCAGCAGGGGTCCGTGGGAGGAGCCACAGGAGCAGTCCAGACAGGTATATGTAGTTCACCACACTGAGAAAGTGGTGAATAGGGGCAGGGGTTCAGAGTTATGGATCATTGGTATCTTTTCTGGGGAAGGTATGACCTGAACCCAAGGGGGGAGGCAATATCCTTGTGGGCAGGTTTACCACAGTTGTTCAGGGGAGCTTTAACTAATTTAGCAGCAGGATGGGAACTGCACTGATAGTGCTGAGGATAAGGTAGTTGATTTATAAACAGGCAATGTGTAGCGAGACTGCAAGCAAGGAGAGGCTGGTGATAGGGGAAAATTGCAGTCAACAGGATATAAAAGGCAGACAAAATCAAAAAGGATGAATACAGGACCGAAGGTGTTATATTTTAATTCATGCAGTATATGGAATAAGGTAGAATAACTTGCAGAACTAATGCAAATTGACATGTATGACATTTTGTGCATTACTGAATTGTGACTGAAAGAAGATTTTAACTGGGAGCTTTACATCCAAGGATACACGTTGTATCGAAAAGACTGGCAGGTAAGCAGAGCACATGGAGGGGTTCTATCTGTAAAAGCAGAAACCAAACCATTAGAAAGAGGTGGAAGGTGTTGAATCATTACATGTAGAGCTAAGAAACTGCAAGGGTAAAAAGACCCTGATGAGGGTTATATACAGTGGTAAAGTTGTGGTCGATAAATTAACATGGGAGAAAGAAAATGCATGCCAAAAGGGCAATGTTATGATAATCACAGGAGACTTCAATATGCAGGTAGATTGGGAAAAATCATGTTAGCGCTGAATTCCAAGGGGGGAGACTCTAAAATGCCTATGAGATGGCTTTTAGAGCAGCTAGTGATCTAGGTGATCAGCTGTGGATTCAGTATTGTGCAATGAACCAGATCTGATAGAGAGCTTAAGGTAAAGGAACCCTTTGGAGCCAGAGATCAATGGAATTCACCCCGAAATTTGAGAAGGAGAAGCTAAAGTCAGCTGTACCTATATTACAGTGGAGTAAAGGGAATTACAGAGGCATGAGAGAGAAGCTGGCAAAAATTGACTGGAAAGAAATACAGCAGGAATGACAACAGAACAGCAATGGCTGGAATTTCTGGGAGCAATTCAGAAGGTGCAGGATATATATATATATATATATATATATATATATATACACATACATCTCAAAAAGGAAGAAGTATTCTAAGGGCAAGATGATGCAACAGTAGCCGACAAGAGAAGTCAAAGCCAAAGAGTGGGCATAAAATAAAGCAAAAATTAGTGGGAAGTTAGAGGATTGGGAAGCTTTTAAAAACCAACAGAAGGCAACTAAAATATTGTGAATAAAGGGAGCTTTTTCTGGTTGGCTACCAGTGACTAGTGGTATTCCACAGAGGTCCATATTGGGACCACTTCTTTTTATGCCATATGTCCATGATTTGGATGATGGAATTAAAGGCTTTGAGGCCAAGTTTGCGGATGATACAAAGATGGGTGGAGGGGCAGGTAGTTTTGCAAAAGCAGAAAAGCTACAGAAAGACTTAGACAGATTAGAAGAATGGGCAAAGAAGTGACATACAGAATACAGTGTTGGGAAGTGTATAGTCATGCATTTTGGTAGAAGAAATAAAAAGGTAGACTATTTTCTAAATGGGGAGAAAATTCAAAAATCTGAGGTGCAAAGGGATATTGGCACTTCGTGCAGGATTCCCTGAAGGTTAATTTGTGGGTTGAGTCAGTGGTGAGGTAGGTAACTGCAATTGTTAGCATTCATTTCAAGAGAAATAGAATATAAAAACAAGGTTGTAATGTTGAGGCTTTATAAGGCCTCACTTAGAGTATTGTAAACAGTTTTGGGCCCCTTATCTAAGAAAGGAGGTGCTGTCATTGGAGAGGCTTCAAAGGAATTTTATTAATAGGATTCCAGGGTTGAAAGGCTTGTCTGTCATATGAGAAGCATTTGATGGCTCTGGGCCTCTACTCACTGGAATTCAGAAGAATGAGGGGTGACTTCATTAAAACCTGTCGAATATTTAAAGGCTTCAATAGAATAGATATAGACAGGATGTTTCCTATGGTAGAGGAGTCTAAGACCAGAGGACACTGCCTCAGAATACAGGGATATCCTTTTAGGACAGAGATGTAGAGGAATTCTTTTAGCCAGATAGAGTGGTGAATCTGTGCAATTCATTGCCACAGGAAGCTGTGGAGACCAAGTCATTGAGTATATTTAAGGCAGATGTTGACAGATTCTTGATTAGTCAGGACATGAAGGGATATGGGGAGAAGGCCGGAAATTGGGCTGAGAGGGATGAAATGGTGGAGCAAACATGATGGGCCAAATGGCCTAATTCTGTTCCTATATCTTATGGTCTTACAGATGAAGTACTGACTGCCCCTGAATTAAGAATGTGTGGCTAATGACAATAGCTATGTATGCATGGATTCCTATTACATGAAAGTCAAAATTTCCTCCAAACCGCAAAACAAGTTTCCCTCTCCTCTCTTTTAATAATTGCACTTTCTTACCGGTTTGTGTTCCTTTTATTTCAATTATTACAATATTTTGGAGATCTGGTTATCACATTCAAAGTTTTTGTGCATGTTCTGATGTAAGAACAATAGCGAGTATAGAGTTTTGTAAAACAGAACTTGTTAATTGTCTGAGGAAGTAAATAGTACACACTAGAAATTATTTCAACATCCACACTCTCAAGACAAATTCTCGACTCCACTCCCCAAGCTTGATGCCCCTCACAATCTCATCAGTTGACTTAATAATAGTATTGAGCATTGTTGATATTTCTAATCTCTACAAGTGCTGGTTTCCTTGGGTACACCAGTCTTTTGTAAATCAAATACAGCCATCAGCATATAAGAAAAAGGATTATGGTGATGAATAGTATTAAAATGTCAATGGCAACAGGCACACTTGTGAAAAAGATGAAGCTGGAAGGAATTTTGGGCCAGCGCACTACTTGACCCATTTCAAAGCCAACACAGAAGCACTGTGTCATGGCAACATGATCCAGCGAAGAAAAACAATGACCAGGCTGTGCAATCATGAAGATCCGCAACGGGCAATATGCCCAGTGTTCTTCGTTTTTGGTGCCATGCCTACAGCAATGAGTAAAATCATTTTTGTTTAATGCAGCCCAGATAGTTGCCCCAGCACATTGATACTGGCAGAAAAAAGTAATTAACAGTTACGCCCAGGTAAAACCCCTTTGATGCGCTCTGTCACCTTTGGACATTCTGTCCAGACTGTAACCTGAAGATGAATACAGTACTTCACTCTCAATAGGGCAACAAGTTGCTGTGGGAATTACTGCCACAGAAAATCCAGCAAAGCACTGCCAATTGTGCCCAATTCTTTTAACCATTTTCCATTACAACTTCAAGGCCAGCAAGCATCCTTTTGGATATTGAAACATAGAACATAGAAAACCTACAGCACAATACAGGCCCTTTGGCCCACAATGCTGTGCCGAACACGTACTGACTTTAGAAATTACCTTGGGTTACTCACAGCCCTCTATTTTTCTAAGCTCCATGTACCTATCCAGGAATCTCTTAAAAGACCCTACTGCATCTGCCTCCACCACCATCACTGGCAGCCCATTCCACGCACTCACCACTGCCTGCTAAAAACACTTATCCCTGACATCTCCTCTGTACCTACTTCCAAGCACCTTAAAACTGTGCCCTCTCATGTTAGCCATTTCAGCCCTGGGAAAAATCCTCTGACTATTCACATGATCAATGTCTCTCATCAATTTATACACCTCTATCAGGTCACCTTTCATCCTCTATTGCTCCAAGGAGAAAATCCAAGTTCACTCAATCTATTCTCATAAGGCATGCTCCCCAATCCAGGTAACCTCCTTGTAAATCTCCTCTGCACCCTTTCTATAGATTCCACATCCTTCCAGTAGTGAGGTGACCAGAACTGAGCACAGTACTCCAAGTGGGGTCTGACCAGGGTCCTATACTGTAACAGTACCTCTTGGTAACTTAACAGAGTTAGTTTGGTAAGTGTCAAGCAGATGCTTCTATTGATAATTGTGCAATGGTAATCTATTCAGCAATGTAACTTCCACTGATATTTCAAACCCATCAAACCAAACCACTGAATGCAGAACATTCTGATTCCAAACATTGTAACTAGGCAGGGATGGACAATAAATACTGAAGGTTTAGGAATGTTGTAGCTTCAAATTTGGTGCCTTTCAACCACATTATATATTCCAAATATTGTCAAACTGTCATTGGGTTACATTTTCCTTATGTTGCAAGGTGAGTAGGCCTTCCATTTCTGCACAGGGAATGAAGTTTAATTCTCCAACATGTATAGTTAGGAGAATTTTTCAGAAATTATTTTTATTAGCTCTTTATAGCTCCATTTTCTTATCTTAAATGTACAATTGATATAGAACAATGTATTAAAATTAACCCCCCCTCCCCAATAGCCTCCAATGTATCTGAACCCGTTGTCACCATTGTATACATAAGATCAGTCTTTTGGAGAATGAGCCCATAGAAAGCAACTGGCCCAGCTGGTGTCCCTGGCTACGTCCTTAGATCCTGTGCAGATCAGCTGCAGGCCTACTTGCAAACAGTTTTAACCTTTCCCTGCTTCGATCTGAGGTTACCACCTGCTTTAAGAAGACCACCATCATCCCAGTATCTAAGAAAATCTAGGTAGCATTCCTTAAGACTACTGTGTGGAGGCTCACACATCCACAGTCATGAAGTGTTTCACAAGGCTAGTCATGACACGCACTAAATCCAGTCTCCCAGGCAATCTTGATCCACTGCAAGCTGCCTTCATCCAAACAGGTCTATGGCGGGTGAGTTTTCCATGGCTCTGCACTCAACTCTGGAGGAACTGAACAGTAAAAGCACCTATGTTAAACTACTGTATATTGACTACAGCTTTGCTTTCAATACTATAATTCCAAGGAAACTCATTTCCAAACTCCTAAACCTGGGACTGAACTCCCCTCTTTACAATTGGACCCTTGATTTATAAGAACTTAAGAAATAGGAGCAGGAGTAGGCCATCTGGGTTATGGGCTGAGTGGTGGTCGGTGGGACAAGGTGAGAGTAAGCGTTTGGCATGGACTAGAAGGGCCAAGATGGCCTGTTTCCGTGCTGTAATTGTTATATTATATATTACAACATATTATATATCTGGCCCATCCTGACCATTTGCTAACCATCACAGTCAGTAAAGATCAGCAGAAGTACCTCTACCACTATTATTCTCAACACTGGCAGCCCACAGGATTCCCATAGATCTGCTGGTGCCCTCAGCCCCGTACTCTCCTCCATGTACAATCACAGCTGTGGAGCCAAATTCTACTCCAGCACCAAGTGGTACCGCCATAATGGATCGCATCTCAAATAACAGAATCAGAGTACAAGAAGGGGATAGAGAGAATAGTGACATGGTGTTATAACAACCACCTCTCTGGCACTGTCAGCAAAACAAAAGAGCTGGTTAATGATAATGATTCTAGAGTTTTAATCCAAAGGTCCATTAGAAGTCTGGAAAGAAGCATTAGACTTATTGCTTCACAATTATTTTATTTAGAATTGATAGAACAAGGGAAACAGGAGCAGAAGCTAATATTAGAAGACTTCCAGACAAGAGACTAAGTTTAGTTTAGTGAGATGGAGGAACTGAGGGAAATACATGTTAGTAGGGAAGTGGTGTTAGGTAAATTGAAGGGATTAAAGGCAGATAAATCCCCAGGGCCAGATGGTCTGCATCCCAGAGTGCTTAAGGAAGTAGCCCAAGAAATAGTGGATGCATTAGTGATAATTTTTAAAAACTCTTTAGATTCTGGATTAGTTCCTGAGGATTGGAGGGTGGCTAATGTAACCCACTTTTTAAAAAAGGAGGGAGAGAGAAACCGGGGAATTATAGACCGGTGAGACTGACATCGGTAGTGAGAAAAATGCTAGAGTCGGTTATCAAAGATGTGATAACAGCACATTTGGAAAGAGAAGAAATCATCGGACAAAGTCAACATGGATTTGTGAAAGGAAAATCATGTCTGACAAATCTTACAGAATTTTTTGAAGATATAACTAGTAGAGTGGATAGGGGAGAGCCAGTGGATGTGGTATATTTAGATTTTCAAAAGGCTTTTGACAAGGTCCCACACAGGAGATTAGTGTGCAAACTTAAAGCACATGGTATTGGTGGTATGGTATTGATGTGGATAGAGAATTGGTTGGCAGACAGGAAGCAAAGAGTGGGAGTAAACGGGAGCTTTTCAGAATGGCAGGCAGTGACTAGTGGGGTACCGCAAGGCTCAGTGCTGGGACCCCAGTTGTTAACAATATACATTAATGATTTAGACGAGGGAATTAAATGCAGCATCTCCAAGTTTGCAAATGACACGAAGCTGGGCGGCGGTGTTAGCTGTGAGGAGGATGCTAAGAGGATGCAGGGTGACTTGAATAGGTTAGGGTAGTGGGCAAATTCATGACAGATGCAATTTAATGTGGATAAATGCGAGGTTATCCACTTTGGTTGCAAGAACAGGAAAACAGATTATTATCTGAATGGTGGCCAATTAGGAAAAGGGGAGGTGCAACGAGACCTGGATGTCATTGTACACCAGTCATTGAAGGTGGGCATGCAGGTACAGCAGGCAGTGAAAAAGGCAAATGGTATGCTGGCATTCATAGCAAAAGGATTTGAGTACAGGAGCAGGGAGGTTCTACTGCAGTTGTACAAGGCCTTAAGTGAGACCGCACCTAAAGTATTGTGTGCAGTTTTGGTCCCCTAATCTAAGGAAAGACACTCTTGCCATAGAGGGAGTACAAAGAAGGTTCACCAGATTGATTCCTGGGATGGCAGGACTTTCATATGAAGAAAGGCTGGATCGACTAGGCTTATACTCACTGGAATTTAGAAGATTGAGGGGGGATCTTATTGAAATGTATAAAATTCTAAAGGGATTGGACAGGCTAGATGCAAGAAGATTGTTTCCGATGTTGGGGAAGTCCAGAATGCGGGGTCACAATTTAAGGATAAAGGGGAAGCCTTTTAGGACCGAGATGAGGAAAAACTTCTTCACACAGAGAGTGGTGAATCTGTGGAATTCTCTGCCACAGGAAACAGTTGAGGCTGGTTCATTGGCTATATTTAAGAGGAAGTTAGATATGGCTCGTGGCTAAAGGAATCAGGGGGTATGGAGAGAAAGCAGGTACAGGGTTCTGAGTTGGATGATCAGATCATACTGAATGGTGGTGCAGGCTCGAAGGGCTGAATGGCCTACTCCTGCACCTATTTTCTATGTTTCTATGTTTAGTGCTGCTTTGTGTTCAGCTATTTTATACCCACAGAGATTAGAAAAATTCCAATCAAATCTATGGATAATAATAAATTAGAAAACACTTAAATTCAATACTGTAGTACGAATTAATCAATGTGAAAACACTTAATGTAGAACAAAGAAGCTTCCAAAATTATACTTTATATAATCACAAGAGGCATATTAAATTGTTACGTGTATACTACAGCCACAAAGAATCATAGTAAGCAGTTACTTGTCTACAACTAATTATATAAAACACACGATAATTAATCCTTGAACAATGTCAAACAGTCAGATCCAACGATGACTTCAAGAAGGGGGTTGGTGCACATGCTCTTGTTTACATCTATGGTGCTGAGGTCAAAATGGTTGAGAGCTTTAAGTTCCTTTGAGTGAACATCACCAATGGCCCGTCCTGGACTAATGGTGTAGATACCACGGCCAAGGAAGCTCACCAGAGCTGAACTTCCTCAGCAGGCTAAAGAAATCTAGCATGTCTCCTATTACCTTCACCAATATTTATCAGTGCACCATAGAATGCATCCTATCCACTTGCATTATGGCTGGTTTGGCAACTACTCTGCACGTGACTGCAAGAAACTGCAGAGAGTTGAGAATATAGTTCAACACGTCACAGAAACCAGCCTCCCTGTCACATACTGTCTGCGTTTCTCACTGCCTCACAAAAACAGCCAGCATAATGACTGATCCCACCCACCCTGGAGGTTCTCTTCTCTCCCCTCCCATCAGGCAGAAGGTTCAAAATCCTGAAGGCACATCCACCAGATTCAAGGACAGCTTCTATCCTGCTGTTGTAAGATCACTGAATGTTTCCCTACAACAATAAGATGGACTCTTGACCTCCCAATCCACCTCATTGTGACCTTGCACCTTACTGTTTATCTGCACTTCACTTTCTCTCTGCTGTAACACTACAATTTACACTCTGTTATTGATTTGGGTTGTACTACTTCAATGCACCGTTGTAATGAACTGATCTACATGGATGGTATGCAAGACAAGTTTTCAGTACATGTGATAATAATAAACCAATTTACTAATTTAAAACAGCTGAGCTCAACAGACACCATATTAAATCTACACATCTTTCCTGTTCTCAATGGAAGAAAACATCCGTTCTTTATATAAGATATACAGCATAGATGTAGGTGATTTTACAAACTAGTACACGCTGGTGTTTATGTACGACTTGAGTCTCTTGCTGTCTGCCTTCATCTAAATCTATCAGCGTAACCCTCTATTCCATATTTCCTTATATACTTGTCCAGCACCTTTTAAGCATATTCGCTTCAATCACTCCATTTGGTCGCAGGTTTGACTTTTTAATCACTTTTTTGGAAAAAGTAATTCCTTCTAAAAAAAATTTTGAATTCTTGTTGATTATCCATTATTATTAGTTATGCTCTTCCCTACAAATGGAAACAGTTCCCCTGTATCCATTTTGTCAAAACATTCTATGATTTTTAAAGATTTTAAATTGCTCTTTAGATTTCTCATTAAAGAGACCCGATCTGTTTATGCTTCCTTGAGATTTGAATCCTTACCTTTCTGGTTTAGTTGGATTGGTTCTTCTGAGAGCCAGTTCCTGCCATTTTCCAAAATGGTATAACATTGGCTCTTGTTGTTAAAGTTACACTGAACACAAATGCTGTTTGTGGCCCGTTTCTGGATGTCACTGGAACCTCCACAGAAGTGTTCTCCAGATGAGCATCCAACAGACAATATTACCATCATCACCACTGCCTACATAGCGTGTCACCGATGCAAGTTTCCAACAGACCCTTGTTTGACTAATCAGTGACCAAGCCCGAGGCCAATCCTGAGTGTCATAAACTGAACAAACCTGAGTCACAATGGTTTGACAGAAGAAACACTTGGAAAACATGAGTGTTGCTAAGCTTTCTGTTACACTTTGGAGTAAGCTGGCGCACATTTCAGAAACTATAACCCAGATTTTCCACTCCAGTTATGGAAATGGCTGCGAGTGCTGCTTTGTCAGTTCCCTATTTTCCCTTGCTACCTTTGGCATCTTCCGTTAGAAGTAATGCCAAACATTAAATCAGCTGAGGTATGTATGCGTGTATTATAATTAGATGCAAATGATAGAAATTTGGCTTTTGACATATTTTTTCCTTTGGCGAAGCTGGATGCAAGAAATACCCAAGTTGAAAAGACAAATTTTAAAGCAAAAAAAACTTTTTAAAAACTCAGTTTACGTTACCTGCTTTACTATACATTAACATTCAGAGGCAGAAAACAAGTAGCTAGAAGGAAATGCTGAGATAACCACAACATTTTGGGTGTCACCCAAACATGGAATCAAGCCTCAAGTCTTTTATAAACCAAAACTGAGGTTATTCATCTCTACCAAGCATGAGTTAGCATGGTTCACGTCTATTACCTGCAAAATGCAGGATCTTTCCTAGTGAGCATTGGCTGGGATTGGTACTGTCAGAGGCAAAAGTGACTTCCCCTTGGCCACTGGCTAAAAATGTGTCCAGATTTATTAACAAATAAACAGAGATACCAAAGTAAAATAGTATATTAGTATAAAAAAGAACTTCAACGTTTCATTATTTGCTTTGACTATTTAAAATGAATGCATTCAGATTTCTTGTTAAAATTCTTGTTTGAGTTAATAGATGGCCCTCCTATATAATAGGTGATACTGCATCACATTAGCTTGTAGGTATTTCCTATCCCTGCACTGAGGATCTCACCCTGTTCAATGCCTTTGTTTCCATTAAATTCCTTGTTCTTTGCTGCTCACTCAAGTTCAAAATAGTCTTCACATTGAGATTTCTTCTTTCCTTTTACCTTTTCATCAAACAGCAAAGCATTCATGATGATTTAGTTTTTATCTTAATTCATTATGCAGTTGTATTTGGGTTAATTTTTTTGGTAGAGCTAGCTGCTTTTTTTGGTAGCCGTCTAGTTTTGGGTTGTGTGGGTGGGGTGCGTTTTCCAGTTCCAACATCACTCACTGTATTTAGTGTTTTTCTTTATTGCTCAGGACATGTTTATGTTTTGATTTTACGAATCTATGTTTACATTTCTGCTCCCAGACTGCTATTGTATTGCTTGTCTTTTTATATGCCTGCTGCCTTTTATGCATTAGTAATTGATAATGGCTAGTGCACTTAAATTCGTGAGCTGGAATGTGAAGGGATTGAATCACCCTGTTAAAAGGAGGAAGGTATTCTCACATATTAAACGACTCAAAACTGACATTGCTTTCCTTCAAGAAACTCATCTTCATTGTTTTGATAACTCCCGGCTTCTGTCAAAGTGGGCGGGTCAGCATTTTCATTCATCCTTTGCCACTAAAGCAAGGGGAGTCTCCATTCTTATTAACTCAAATATTCCTTTTGAACTCCATAATAAAATATCTGATACAAATGGCCATTTTATTATTGTTTCTGGTAAACTATATAACACTAAAGTTGCACTAGCAAACCTGTATGCCCCCAACTTTGATGATGTTAACTTTTTTGAACGTTTTTTTTCCTCACTACCAGACTTAAACTCATACTCTCTTATACTGGGTGGTGACTTCAACTGTTGGTTGGATCCTAATCTGGATCGATCGTCCTCTGTTACCAGATCACCTACTAAATCTGCCCTAGCTATCCAATCGTTTCTCTCTAATTTTGGTATCTCTGATATATGGCGTTTCCTTCATCCTACTGAAAGAGATTATTCTTTTTTCAAACATGTTCACCATACCTTTACTAGAATTGACTATTTCTTACTCGATAACCAACTTATTCCATTTGCCCACTCTTGTGACCATCAGAGTATACTGATTTCTGACCATGCCCCAATTACTCTCTCTCTGAACTTTCCTGGTCTCCCTCAGAGGAATAAACACTGGCGGTTTGATTCAACTTTATTATCGGATGATGATTTTTAAAAATTTATTAAGGATCAGATAACCTTTTATTTTAACACTA
Source organism: Hemitrygon akajei (assembly GCF_048418815.1). Classification (NCBI taxonomy): domain Eukaryota; kingdom Metazoa; phylum Chordata; class Chondrichthyes; order Myliobatiformes; family Dasyatidae; genus Hemitrygon; species Hemitrygon akajei. The sequence continues at coordinate 38,832,826 of NC_133146.1, forward strand.
ATACATCACCTGAAGTGCCATCCCAGATTGTCTGGGATGCCATGAAAGCATATCTGAGGGGTCAAATAATCTCTTACACAGCAAATCTCAACAGAAGATCCTGTGCAGATCGATTAGACCTCATTAACCAGATTAAAGAATTGGATCAACTATATGCTCAAACTAAGAACCCTGAACTATACAAGAAGCGCGTTGAACTCCAAACTAAATTTAATCTTCTGTCTACTCAACCTGTTGAACGCCAACTTCTCAAAAGCAAGAGTCGCTTTTACATTCATGGGGATAAGTCTGGTAAATTTCTAGCCAATCAGCTGAGGCGTTCCAAAGCCAAACAACATATTACAAAGATCCGGAAGGAGAACGGAGACCTTACAATGGATCATTTAGAAATTAATGACGCATTTAAAAAATTTTATTCTCGGCTTTATTCCTCTGAATCTTTGAATGACAATATCTCTGTTGATCAATTTTTAAAGAATCTGAATATTCCTTCACTTTCATCTGATCTTAAAGCCAAACTTAACACGCCTATATCATCAGAAGAAATATCTTTTGCAATTTCTGCACTGTCCTCAGGGAAATCTCCTGGACCTGATGGGTTCCCTGTAGAATTTTATAAATCATTCTCTTCACTTCTTTCTCCTCAGTTACTTTCAGTATTATCTGACTCATTTAATTACAGCAAATTGCCACTCTCTTTCAATCTATTATTCTTCTATTAAAAAAGGGCAAAGACCCAACAGAGTGTTCCTCGTATAGGCCGATTTCTTTGCTCAATGTTGATGTAAAGATCTTAGCTAAAGTTTTGGCTCATAGATTAGAAACCGTTATTCCCTCCATTATCTCTGATGACCAATCAGGTTTTATTAAAAACCGTCTCCCTTTTTTTAACATTCGGCATTTATTCAATATCTTATACTCACCTCCAACTGGGATTCCTGAATGTGTTATTTCCCTCGATGCGGAGAAAGCATTTGATCGTATAGAGTGGAACTACCTTTTTGCAGTCTTAGAAAAATTTGACCTCGGTCAAAGTTTCATCTCTTGGATCAAATTGCTGTACCTGTGTCCTACTGCTTCTGTTTTAACTAATTTTCAGAAATCCCAGGTATTTAATCTCAAATGTGGCACCCATCAGGGATGCCCCTTAAGTCCCTTTCTCTTTGATTTGGCTATAGAACCTTTGGCGATAGCATTTCAAAATTGTCCTGAATTGACCGGGATTTGGAGAGGGGGTGTTGAGCATAAAGTTTCTCTTTATGCTGATGACTTATTACTCTTTCTCTCAAATCCATCTACATCCTTACCTCTAATGTTTTCACTTCTTGACCAGTTTAGCCAGATCTCTGGCTATAAACTTAATTTACATAAGAGAGAACTTTTCCCAATTAATAAAGAAGCAAAGAACTAACATTTCGTGATCTCCCTTTTAAAGTAGTCCATAATCAATTTACTTATCTTGGAATTACAGTCACAAGGAAGTTTAAAGATCTCTTTTGTGAAAACTTTGCCAATCTTTCATATACTATAAAACAGAGTCTGGTACAATGGTCACCTCTATCTATGTCTTTGGTAGGTCATATTAATGTTGTTAAAATGTATTTTCTCCCCAAATTTTTATACTTATTTCAATCTATCCCAATTTTTATTCCTAAATCTTTTTTTGATTCCTTAGACTCTATTATTTTGTCATATCTATGGAAGAATAAGCGCTCTAGAATTAATAAAATCCATCTCCAAAAATCTAAAAAAGAGGGTGGCATGGCTTTACCTAACTTTTGTTTATATTATTGGGCAGCTAATATACGTTGTGCTACCTTTTGGTCTTTCTTCCACGGCCAACCCGAGTGCCCTAATTGGGTGGCAATGGAGTTGAGCTCCACTAAAGAATTATCTATCTCTGCACTTCTTGGCTCTGCACTCCCTAGTAGTCTGTCCAGATTAATAGCTAATCCTCTTGTTAGACACACTTTGCGTATATGGGCTCAGTTTAGGAAATGCTATGGTTTCCATGGTTTTTCCGTTTCCAGCCCTGTCGCACATAATCACCTTTTTTTATCTACTACGTACAATTCAGCATTCCATGTTTGGTACAGGAAGGGCATTAGACATTTTGAAGATCTTTTCATTGATAAGCGCTTCGCTTCTTTTCAGCAGCTCTCTGTTAAGTTCAATCTGCCCAATGCTCATTTTTTTAGATATCTCCAAATTAGACACTTTATTGCTCCTTTAATTCCTAACTTTCCTGAAATGCCTGCGAAAAATGCTATGGACTTATTTCTTTCCATTAATCCACTAGGTAAAGGTTTAATATCAATTATTCGAGATAAATTAGCAGCCTTACGACGGGCCCCTGTGGATAAAATTTAAATGGCCTGGGAGCAGGATTTAAATATCTCCTTATCCGAGGAGAGCTGGGACTCGATTCTCAAATCGGTTAACTCAACCTCTCTTTGTGCTCGCCATTGCCTTTTACAGTTTAAGATTGTTCATAGAGCCGTCTAAATCTAAACTATCTCGATTCTACCCTAACATTAGTCCGTTCTGTGATAAATGCAAGAGGGGCGTGGCCTCTCTCATCCATATGTACTGGTTCTGTCCTAGCTTGGAGAAATTTTGGAAAGATGTCTTCACTACGTTTTCGTGTATTCTGAATCAGCACCTAGAACCAAACCCCTTAATTGCTTTGTTCGGTTTCTGAGGCGAGACAGATTTACGTCTGAGTCCGACCAAATGTTGAATATTATCCTTTGCCTCTCTCCTGGCTAGACGCTTGATCCTCCTTAGATGGAGAGATGTTGCCCCACCCACTCATGCTCAATGGCTTAACGACATTATGGCCTGCTTGGACCTCGAAAAAATTCATTATTCAGTTCTTAATTCGGATCTAAAGTTCCATAAGGTCTGGGGACCTTTTATCGAGTACTTTCATAACCTTCCTCTTGACTAGGGTTTTTTTTTTCTTTTCGGTCCCTTCCTTTCAGCTCCCTTTTTTTTCTGGTAGTAGGCACTATTATCCTCTGTTGCTAAGTGTATTCACAGTCTGGGAGTTTGATTGTCCTGATTTATACTCTCTACATTGTGTTGTGGTTGGTCTGGAGTTGTTTTTTTTTTGTGTTGTGGGGCTTGGGGAGGATTCCGCAGGGAACCGTACTCTCTCCGGTCCTGTTCACCCTGTACACATCAGACTTCCAATATAACTCGGAGTCCTGCCATGTGCAGAAGTTCACTGATGACACGGCCATAGTGGGGTGTGTCAGGAATGGACAGGAGGAGGAGTATAGGAAACTGATACAGGACTTTGTGATATGGTGCAACTCAAACTACCTGTGTCTCAATATCACCAAGACCAAGGAGATGGTGGTGGACTTTAGGAGATCTAGGCCTCATATGGAGCCAGTGATCATTAATGGAGAATGTGTGGAGCAGGTTAAGACCTACAAGTATCTGGGAGTACAGTTAGACGAGAAGCTAGACTGGACTGCCAACACAGATGCCTTGTGCAGGAAGGCACAGAGTCGACTGTACTTCCTAAGAAGGTTGGCGTCATTCAATGTCTGTAGTGAGATGCTGAAGATGTTCTATAGGTCAGTTGTGGAGAGCGCCCTCTTCTTTGTGGTGGCGTGTTGGGGAGGAAGCATTAAGAAGAGGGACGCCTCATGTCTTAATAAGCTGGTAAGGAAGGCGGGCTCTGTCGTGGGCAAAGTACTGGAGAGTTTAACATCGGTAGCTGTGCGAAGGGCGCTGAGTAGGCTACGGTCAATTATGGATAACTCTGAACATCCTCTACATAGCACCATCCAGAGACAGAGAAGCAGTTTCAGCGACAGGTTACTATCGATGCAATGCTCCTCAGACAGGATGAAGAGGTCAATACTCCCCAATGCCATTAGGCTTTACAATTCTACCGCCAGGACTTAAGAACTTTTTTAAAAGCTATTATTAATGCTTTTTGAGATAGTGATTTAGATGCATATCATATTCTTTACTGAGTTAAGTATTGTATGTAATTAGTTTTGCTACAACAAGTGTATGGGACATTGGAAAAAAGTTGAATTTCCCCATGGGGATGAATAAAGTATCTATCTATCTATCTATCTACTAAGTTTACTTGTCTTCAATTTAGGTGCTTTTTTGTCAAATTCTCTTCCTTTGTAGCATATTGTCATTGTATGCTTAATTTTGCACTGTATTAATGTTTCTCATTGGGATTTGGGGTTTTTAATTTGTAAAATGTATAGAAAAACTAATTTTAAATTTATTTTTTTTTAATTCATTATGCTGTATCCATCCTGAGTTCACTGCCCTCTGCAGCCTCCCTTATTCTCCTCTCATTTTTGATGCCACAACCCATAAAGTCAACTTTCAAAGACTCTGCAACTTAAGTCCTCAGTTTTTGTTTGCTCAATTTTCCTGTGTACATTAGTTGTTTGGTGGTCTTTGTTTATGCATAGCTTTTCATAAATTCTATTGCATTTCTTCATTTTCCTGTAAATGCCTGCAAGAAGATGAATGTCAAGGTAGTACTGTATATGGTAACATATACATACTTCGGTAATAAATTTTACTTTGACTTCATTTTTCCATCCAAGTAAATTCCTAAAGCATGTTCATGGTCATATTTCTAGATGTATTGACCTCGCCTTCTTACATAACAGCAATGTCTCCATCATTTCAATCATGAATAAGCCGTTGCTGAACTTTTCCTAATATTACTCTCTACCATAACTTCCCTTTACTCTCCTGACTTGCACCTGATTTTGCATTAGGAAAGAAACACTTTTTATTCTCTATTTAAGCTAATACTCAGTAGCAACTGATCTACTCAATCATGCTCTAATTTCCATCTAGGCATCTTAATATTTCTATCTTGTTCTCTTAGTCCCATTAAACTGTGGGGAGTCCCTTTTCTCGGCTTTGATCCCAGTCCAAATCTCATCTCCCAGTTCAAGAAGTATGAAATGAAGATGTTTATCCATGTAATGCCAGAACACGCTGAGTTAGAAAGAGTAATATTGGACCTTTTTCGTTTTGAAAACTGCTCACTCTTCCAGGCTGATCCTAGAACATAAAAATATTCCCTAGCTCCGTGGAGGATTCACCAGGATATTGCCTGGCATGGCACTGTTCAGTTCAAGTCAAGTCACTTTATTGTCATTTCGACCATAACTGCTGGTACAGTACATAGTAAAAATGAGACAACATTTTTCAGGACCACATTAAGAAACACTTGGATTGCATTTGCAATCCTTGCAGCAGAAGAGGCTGGGAGGGGGCCTGAGAAAGGTATGTAAACATATAAGGGGCTTAGAGTAGATAGTATAGAGAGCAAAGTAAAAAGCCAAAGATTTATTGTAAATATAAGGAAGATATTTTTCAGCCACACGTTTTGGAATCTGGAACTCTGTGCCTGAGGAAATGATGAGACAGGTACTCAAACAACAATTACACATACTTAGATTACCAATATATAGAAAGCTACAAACCAAGGTCTGGCAAATGGTATTAGTATAGATATTCACTATGGAAATGATGGGCTGAAGAGCTTGCATCTGTATTCAATTAATTCAACACTGCCTTTCACAATCTCCCCCACATTACCTCTAGGAAGGACTTGTGGCTTCCTCACCATCATAGACCACCAGGCTACATTCCTAAGATCATAGAAACATAGAAAACCTGCAGCACAATACAGGCCCTTTGGCCCACAATGCTGTGCCAAACATGTACTTACTTCAGAAATTACCTAGGGTTACCCATAGCCCTCTATATTTCTAAGCTCCATGTACCATGTTTCTCTCTGTTTTCATACCTTGAACAATTTTTGCTTTCTCAACTTTATTCTTTCGATGCTTCATTTGAATTTTATTCTTTGCAAGCTGCAGACCAATATCTATTTGTGATATCCTATCAGCTGTTAATGATAACTAACCTTTGGACATGGTCTCCTAGTTTACCTCACCATCTTCATCGAAAATATCTTCATCATTGTTCCACCGGGTGAGATAATACTCACCTGCTGCCATTACCACATACCCTAAATATAACCAGAAGATAGTCTTCAACATTTTCTTTTCACTCTATCATTCTCTTGTTTCTCATCTACACGCTACTCATTATCAACCTCATCCAGAGAAACTAGCATATTCCCCATGTGCACCATTATTACACAATTAGTTTTATTCATATAAGGAATAGAGAAATCATTACCCTTCCTTAATGAATTAAGAAGCTGGTGGCAATCACCTTCATAACCACTGCATTCATTATAGTGAAAGCATTTCTTCAGCATTGATAGAATATAGAATGTTACAGCACAGTACAGGCCCTTTGGCCCATGATGTTTAGCCATAAGATCATAAGACATAGGAGCCAAATTAGAATATTTGGCCCAATCGATTCTGCTCTAGCATTCAATCATGGTTGATTTATTATCCCTCTCAAACCCATTCTCCTGCTTTCTCTTGGTAACCATTAACACCCTTACTCAGAACCCGTCAACCTCCACTTTAAATATACCCAATGACTTGAACCCCACTGTCATCTGTGGCAATGAATTCCACAAATTCACCACCTTCTGGCAAAAGAGAATCCTTCTCACCTCTGTTCTAAAGGAACGTCCTTCTATTCTGAGGCTGTGCTCTTTCGCCCTAGACTTACCCACTATAGGAAACATTCTCTCCAGGTCCACTTTATCTAGGCTTATCAGTATTGAATAAGTTTCAATGTGAACCCCCTCATTCTTTTAAACAGCATTGAGTACAGGCCTAATGCCATCAAATGCTCGTCACGCATTAGCTCTTTCATTCCTGATATCATTCTTGTGAACATCCTCTGTATCCAATGCCAGCACATCCTTTCTTAAATAAGGGCCCAAAACTGCTCAAGTGTAGTCTGTCCAATGTCCTATAAAGCCTCAGCATTACACTTTTACTTTTATATTCTTGTCCTCTTGGAATGAATGCTAATATTGCATTTATCTTCCTTACCTCCAACTCAACCTGCAAGCTAACCTTTTGGGAATCCTGCATGATGATTCCCAAGTACATTTGCACCTCTGATTTTTGCATTTTCTCCCTGTTTAGAAGATAGTCTATGTCTTTATTTCTTCTACTAAAATGCAATACCATACAATTTCCTACCACTATATTCCATCTGCCACTTACTTGCATATTCTCCCAGTCCTTCTGCAGACTCCCTACTTCCTAAACACTTCCTGGCCTTCCTGCTTCCTTTGTAAACTTGGCCACAAAACCATCAATTCCATCTTCCAGATCATTGATATGTAAAATGACAAGCAGACCCAATACTGATCCCTGCAGAACATCACTAATCACCGGCAGCCAACCAGAAAAGGCCCTCTTTATTCCCAACCTTTGTCTCCTGCCTGTTAGAGCGATTTTAGGTTAAATACTAATTAAAAATCATTTGGATGTCTGTGGTGTGGGTGCAAATCGGGAGGTGTGGAGTTTGTGTTTATTTCAAAGAAAGCGTTGTAGATACATTGTAAATATGGCATTGTCCTTTGATGTTTAGCACATAAAATATTGAGCCCCACGTTGGGCCAGCGAGACCCTTCAACCGAAAGTGTCTCCATATGATGCCTGCTGTTTTGTCAAATAAAGAAGCTGCTTTGTATCTACCAGTCCCTTTCTCTGGTGAGTTAATTCACACAACAGCATTTGGTGTCAGAAGTGGGATACCTTCATGCAACCCATCGTGAGACCAGCAATCTTAGCTGTCTAAGTGGGTGAGTACTTTTAAAATTAGCACTCACACTTGGATCTGTTTGCTCGGTGGGAACACGAGGTATCATAAACATGCAAAGCTGAAATGGTAGATATAAAAGTAGTGTGTGCATGTGCATGTGTGTTTATGTAAGGGATGAAACTTTGCATGTGAATTTGGAGAGACAGAACCACCAGTTGCAAAGGGTTGTTTTTAAAGTTTTGGTATGCCATTGGGGGAGGTGTACATACTCATGGGGGGAGGTGTGTGTGTGTGTGTGTGTGTGTGTGTGTGTGTGTGTGTGTGTGTGTGTGTGTGTGTGTGTGTGTGTGTGTGTGTGTGTGTGTGTGTGTGTGTGTGTGTGTGTGTGTGTGTGTGTGTGTATGCGCGCACCTTGGTGTAACAATTAGATTCAAGGGAATACAGCAGGCATCATGAGTTCAGGCGCACGAAAGTGGCAGATTGCAGAGTACATTCTCCACAGTTTTAAGTATGTGCTGTTTAATTGGTACTTTATACCAGTTAGTTGACTAGTCATTTATATTTTACATAGTGTGAGAATTAGTGTGGAGATGTTTCAGAGAGAGGTTTTACCGAGATACATCAGTCAGGATGGCACTTATTGAGGTCGGGCAACATCAGGTCAAGAACCCTGATGATCCAAACCAGCCCTTAATTCTGATTATGACCATTCACAAGCCCTTCACCCCCAGGGAGAAACAGAGCATTTTGTGAGCATTGTTCACTTAAAGTCGCATGTGGGAATTCAGAATTCTGGTGCAAGCTCAAGGAATTGGTTGAAATTCACCAGATGCAATGTAAAGATATACACGTATTAGTAAAAGCGAAGTGCCCGAGGAATATGTGGGACAGAATGGCCCAGGGGGTGTGTGATGGTATATGGGCAAATACTGGGAAGGCCAGCAATGAAGAAAGATATCGCTGTTTTAAAGGGGAAGTGAGGCAGTGACTGGCGGGAGGTGAGCGTAACTGGGAAACGATAATAGCATTGATTCAAAGAGCTAATGAGATGGCCATGGATTATGCAGAATGTAAATATCAAGCATATAAGGAGTATTCAGGGTTGGATAATCCAGGGAGGGACAACTCAGTTTTCCTGAAAATGATGAAGGAAGGCCTGAGCTCAGCCCACCAGGAAGTTTTAGATTTAGAGATAGTGGTGGGGTTGACCCACTCTGCGATGGTTTTGTGGGCCAATGAGATAGACCAAAGAAAGTGCAAGAGCAATCAAAAAGTGGCTATAGTGGAGACAGTGGCTACGATGTCCCAGAGGATTTGTTTTGTTTGGCGGCAGCCAGAGCACAAAGCAAGGAACTGCTGGAATAGACGTGGGAGGGTAAAAGAGTTGATATGCTAAAGCTGTGACCTATCGGGACATAGATAGATAGATAGATAGATAGATACTTTATTCATCCCCATGGGGAAATTCAACATTTTTTTCCAATGTCCCATACACTTGTTGTAGCAAAAAAAAAACTCATTACATACAATACTTAACTCAGTAATAATATGATATGCATCTAAATCACTAACTCAAAAAGTTAAAAAAAGTTCTTAAGTCCTGGCAGTTGAATTGTAAAGCCTAATGGCATTGGGGAGTATTGACCTCTTCATCCTGTCTGAGGAGCATTGCATCGATAGTAACCTGTCACTGAAACTGCTTCTCTGTCTCTGGATGGTGCTATGTAGAGGATGTTCAGGGTTTTCCATAATTGACCGTAGCCTACTCAGCGCCCTTCGCTCAGCTACCGATGTTAAACTCTCCAGTACTTTGCCCACGACAGAGCCCGCCCTCCTTACCAGCTTATTAAGACGTGAGGCGTCCTTCTTCTTAATGCTTCCTCCCCAACACGCCACCACAAAGAAGAGGGCGCTCTCAACAACTGACCTATAGAACATCTTCAGCATCTCACTGCAGACATTGAATGACGCCAACCTTCTAAGGAAGTACAGTCGACTCTGTGCCTTCCTGCACAAGGCATCTGTGTTGGCAGTCCAGTCTAGCTTCTCGTCTAACTGTACTCCCAGATACTTGTAGGTCTTAACCTGCTCCACACATTCTCCATTAATGATCACTGGCTCCATATGAGGCCTAGATCTCCTAAAGTCCACCACCATCTCCTTGGTCTTGGTGATATTGAGACGCAGGTAGTTTGAGTTGCACCATATCACAAAGTCCTGTATCAGTTTCCTATACTCCTCCTCCTGTCCATTCCTGACACACCCCACTATGGCCGTGTCATCAGCGAACTTCTGCACATGGCAGGACTCCGAGTTATATTGGAAGTCTGATGTGTACAGGGTGAACAGGACCGGAGAGAGTACGGTTCCCTGTGGCGCAGTGTCCAAAAAAGAGGAAAGAAAAACAGGTAAAAGTCACAGCAGACATGCAAACTCTCACCCCATCAGTGCCCTGTCGAACAGACCATAGAGCTGGTGAAAACAGCTTCTAGGTCAGAAAAAGATGTGGTGAAGGCCCCCAGTGCCTGCGCTGATCACCCAGGGATGTACACAACAGCATTATTAGAGGACCGGCAATCTGATATGTTAGTGGACACAGGGGCATCAGTATCGATAACTGACCTACCCTTGCCAACAAGCAGACAGGCTATTTATATTAGTGGGGTAGGAGGGAAAAAAAGCAGAAAGAAGTAAGTTGCAAATACTCAAAATCAGTGGAGTGCAGCTTCCAGTGTATTTCTGGGTATGTCCAAATAATGAGGGCACTATCCTTGGAATACATATCCTAAGGGAAGCAAGCGTCCTAAGGAATTCAGGAAAGAAAAATAATAGGGACAAGCCAGGGGCAGCAAACATGTACAACCAACAGAGAACACAACATAGACAGTATAGCTCCATTTCTAAACCTGTTGTTCAAATTTCTGGAACCATCTCTCTGCTTAGCATTTTGTAGTTAGCAATTAGGGATGACAGAGTAGATATAGATGCACATAAAGTAATAGGGGGGAATTCCGAGGCAGTGCATTTTTGCTGCCCTATTTGAATAGATCTTCCTTTAGGTTGTCCTTTCCTGGTACAAATTTATTTTTGTTCAGGAGGGCCAAGAGGAGGGACAGTTAGAGTGATTTTTGGTTCAGCACATTTACATTGACTTCGGCTTCCAGTCTTCACACCTGAACACATATTGTAGATTTAATTTGCAGTGCAGCTCTGAACAATGGGTTTCTAAAAGCCGTGAATCCCAGACCAGACAATGCTGATTAAAATTCATTTGGATGTCCGTGGTATGGGTGCAAATCAGGAGGTGTGAATATGTGAATGCACAGAGGACTGTGTGTCTCACAAGACAATCCGGGTATTCCCTAACCGGAAGCCTTGGATGAATTATGAGGTCCAGTCCCTTTTGAAAGCTAGAGCTGAGGCTTTTAGGTCCGAAGATACCAGTCGCTACATGGAATCCAGGCGTGAACTCCGGAAAGCCATTAAGGGCGCCAAGAGGCAATATCAAGCCAAGTTGGAAGCCCAGCCTAACCAGAGGGATGCCAGTAGGCTATGGCAGGGTCTAAATGAGATCACTGGATGCAAAGAAAAGGCTGGGAATATCAATAACTGTAGCACTTCTCTTCCTAACGAACTTAACGTATTCTACGCAAGATTCAAACAGAAGAGGAGCATCTCGCCCCCTCTGGATGAACCGGACCCGGTGGCATCAAGATTCATCATCACCGAGGAAGACATTAGAAGAGCCTTCCTGAAGATAAATCCAAGGAAGGCAACAGGCCCAGATGGCGTCCCAGGACGGGTTCTCCAGGCCAGTGCAAGCGAGCTAGCTGGAGAGTTTGCTGACATCTGCAACTGCTCCCTGCTTCAGTCTAAGATCCCCTCATGTTTTAAGAAGGCAACGATAATCCCAGTGCCGAAGAAAAGCAAGGGGTCATGCCTGAATGACTACCGACCTGTGGCTCTAACATCAATTGCTATGAAGTGCTTCGAGCGACTGGTTATGGCACATATCAACCATAACCTACCGGTCAACCTCGACCCTTTGCAATTTGCCTACCGGAACAACAGGTCAATGGCAGATGCCATCTCTCTGGCACTACATTCCTCCTTAGAACACCTGGAGAATAAAGACGCATATGTAAGGCTCCTTTTCATCGACTACAGCTCTGCCTTTAATACCATCATTCCAAATAAACTGATTCCTAAGCTCCAGAACCTGGGTCTCAGCACTCAGATCTGCAGCTGGATCTTCAACTTCCTCACAGACAGGACCCAGGCTGTAAAGATAGGGGACAAGCTCTCCTCTACAATCACACTGAATACCAGTGCCCCACAAGGCTGTGTACTCAGCCCCCTGCTGTACTCACTGTACACCCATAATTGTGTAGCCAAGTTTCCATCAAACTCAATATATAAGTTTGCTGATGACACCACAATTGTAGGCCACATCTTGGGTAATGATGAGTCTGAGTACAGAGAGGAAATTAAGAACCTGGTGGCATGGTGCGAAGACAATAACCTATCCCTCAATGTCAGCAAGACGAAGAAATTGGCTGTTGTCTTCAGAAGGAGTAGCAGACCGCATGACCCCATCTACATCGGTGGTGCACAGGTGGAACAGGTCAAAAGCTTTAAGTTCCTCGGGGTGAATATCACAAATGACCTGACTTGGTCTAACCAAGCAGAGTCCACTGCCAAGAAGGCCCACCAGCGCCTTTACTTCCTGAGAATGCTGAAGAAATTTGGCCTGTCCCCTAAAACCCTCACTAATTTTTATAGGTGCACCGTAGAAAGCATTCTTCTAGGGTGCATCACAACCTGGTATGGAAGTTGTCCTGTCCAAGACCAGAATAAGCTACAGAAGATCGTGAACCTAGCCCTGCACATCACACAAACCAATCTTCCATCCTTGGACTCACTTTACACCACACACTGTCGGAGCAGTGCTGCCAGGATAATCAAGGATAAGTCCCACCCAGCCAACACACTTTTTGTCCCACTTCCCTCCGGGAGAAGGTTCAGGAGCATGAAGATACGTACGGCCAGATTTGGGAACAGCTTCTTTCCAACTGAGATAAGACTGCTGAACAGATCCTGACGTGGATCTGGGCCGTACCTTCCAAATATCTGGACCTGACTTGCACTACCGTACTTTCCCTTTTCTATTTTCTAATTATGATTTATAATTTAAATTTTTATTATATTTACTTCGATTTGTACGTCAGGGAGTGCAAAGCGCAGAAACAAATATCACTGTGATGATTGTATGCTCTAGTATCAATTGTTTGGTGAAAATAAAGTATTTGTATTTGTGTGTAGTTTCAAATAAAGCATTGTCAACACATTGTAAATATGAAATTATCCTTTGATGTTTAGCTTATAAAATATCAAGCTCCAAGTTGGGCCAGCGAGACCTTTCAACTGAAGGCATCTCCATATGATGCCTGGTGTACCTTGATTTGTCAAATAAAGAACCTGCTTCGTATCTACCAGTGCTTTACTCCAGTGACTTCATTCACACAATAACACTGCCAATCACTCTATCTTCTATCCTTGTTCGTAGCTTTCCCCTCAAAAACTTTTGGTATCTTATATTATTGGCTAGCTTACTTTCATATTTCTTCTTTACTTTCCTTATTGTTCTTTTTAAGTTGCCTTCATTTGGTTTTTAAAAGCTTCCCAATCCTCTGGCTTCCCACTAATTTGTGCTATATTACATGCACTTTGTTTTGCTGTTACTCTGTCTTTGGCTTCACTTGTCAGCCACAATTACATCATCCTCCCTTTAGAATACTTCTTGGTTGGGCCAAATCTGTCCTGGGCCTTCTGAATTGCTACCAGAAACTCCAGCCATAGCAGTTCTTTCAGCATCCCTGCTAGTGTCCCCTTCCATTCACCCTTGGCCAGCTTCTTTCTTATGCCTCTGTAATTCACTTCATTCCACTATAATACTGATTCATCTGATTTTTGGTTCTCCTTCTCAAACTGGAAGGTGAATTCAAATGCTACTCCATTCTTTAAGAAAGCAGGAAGGCAGCAAAAAGGAAATTATAGACCAGCTAGCCTGACCTGAGTAGTTGGGAAGATATTAGAATCAATTGTTAAAGATGAGGTGATGGAGTACTTGGTGACACAGAACAAAATAGTACAAAGACAGTGTGGTTTCCTTCAGGGAAAATCCTGCCTGATGAACCTATTGGAATTCTTTGAGGAGATTACAAGTAGGATAGATAAAGGGGATGTAGTGGATGTTGTATATTTGGACTTTCAGAAGGCCTTTGACAAGGTGCCACACATGAGGCTGCTTACCAAGTTAAGAGCCCATGGTATTACAGGAAAGTTACTAATGTGGTTAGAGCATTGGCTGATTGGTAGGAGGCAATGAGTGGGAATAAAAGGATTCTCCATTGACTAGTGGTGTTCCGCAGGGCTCGGTGTTGGGACCACTTCTTTTTATGTTATAAATCAATGATTTGGATGATGGAACAGATGGCTTTGTTGCCAGGTTTGCAGATGATACAAAGATTGGTGGAGGGGCAGGTAGTGTTGAGGAAACAGGTAGGATGCAGAAGAACTTAGACAGATTAGGAGAATGGGAAAGATAGTAGCAAATGAAATACAATTTTGGAAAAAGCATGGTCATGCACTTTGGTAGTAGAAATAAAAATACAGAATGTTTTTAAACTGGGAGAAAACCCAGGAGTCTAAGAGGCAGAGGGACTTGGAGTCCTTGTGCAGAACACCCTGAAGGTTAACTTGCAGGTTGAGTCAGTGGTGAGGAAGGTAAATGCCATGTTAGCATTCAATTCAAGAGGTCTAGAATACAAGAGCAAGGATGTGATGCTGAGGCTTTATAAGGCACTCGTGAGGCCTCATCTTGAGTATTGCGAACAGTATTGGGCCCCTCATCTTAGAAAAAATATGCTGGCATTGGAGAGAGTTCAGAGGAGGTTCACAAGAATGATTCCAGGAATGTAAGGGTTATCATATGAGGAACATTTGATGGCTCTGGGTCTGTACTCGCTGGAATTCAGAAGGATGTGGAAATCTCATTGAATCCTTTTGAATGTTGAAAGGCATAGACAGAGTAGATGTGGAAAGGATGTTTCCCATGGTGAGAGAGTCTAGGACAAAAGGGCACAACCTCGGGATAAAGGGCAACACATACAAAATGCTGATGGAATGCAGCAGGCCAGGCAGCATCTATAGGAAGAAGTACAGTCGACGTTTCGGGCCGAGACCCTTCATCAGGACTAACTGAAAGAAAAGATAGTAAGAGATCTGAAAGTGGGAGGGGTAGGGGGAAATCCAAAATGATAGGAGAAGACAGGAGGGGGAGGGATGAAGCTAAGAGCTGGAAAGTTGATTGGCAAAAGGAATACAAAATGTCTTCTCCTATCATTTCGGATTTCCCCCTCCCCCTTCCACTTTCCTATCCAGTCTTCTCCTATCATTTCCGATTTCCCCCTCCACCTTTCATATCTCTTACTATCTTTTCTTTCAGTTAGTCCTAACAAAGGGTCTTGGCCCGAAACATCAACTGTACTTCTTCCTATAGATGCTGCCTGGCCTGCTGCGTTCCATCAGCATTTTGTGTGGGTTGCTTGAATTTCCAGCTTCTGCAGATTTCCTCTTGTTTGCACTCAGGATAGAGGGGCGCCCTTTCGAAACACAGATGCGGAGAAATTTTTTTTAGCCGAAGGGTGGTGAAATTATGGAATTTGTTAGCACAGGCAGCTGTAGAGATTAGATGGTTGGGCGCATTTAAGGCAGCGATTGATAGGTTCTTGATTGGACATGGCATCAAAGGTTACAGGGAGAAGGCCAGGAACTGGGGTGGAGGAGAATAGAGAAAAAGGATCAGCCATGATTGAATGGTGGAGCAGGCTTGATGGGCCAGATGGCCTAATTCTGCTCTTAAGGCTTATGGTCTTATATTATGATCAACTGTCTCCTAACAGTCTACCTGAAGCTCCTTTATCAAATCTATTTCATTTCACAACACCTAATCCTGAATTACCTTTTCCCCAGTGGGCTTCACCACATGCTATTCTTAAAAGCCATCTCTTAGGCCAGGGGTTCCAACCGGGGGTGCGAGATGGAACTTCAGGGGGTGCGACAAAGAGTGGCTTGTGTGCTTGAGTGACAAGTCACGAGTCATCACTCAGCCAGCTGCCGGTGTGCCTTGAGAAGTGGTAGTAACGTTTGTCCCAAGCACATTCCAGTCTCCCGCTGCCCAAGTCGAGAGAGATGTAAACTCACTCCAGTCTCCCGCTGCCCGTGTTAGCGTTGAGGATTCTCATCAGTGTTACCTGGGAAGTTACACCTCACAGTTGAGGAGTCTCATCAGTGTTACCTGGGAGTTACACCTCAGAGTTGAGGAGTTTCATCAATTTACTGTTTACAATTTTTTCTGAATAAATTAGAATCTAATTGCTCAATTTATATTTGCATTTTATGCACTGAGTTAAAAGCTTATTTTTTTAAGTTCAATTTGTTCACCCACAGTATTGTATGTGGTTCGATTTGTGGTTCAAAAATTAGAAATTAGACTTCTTCATCTTCAAATGTGATATTACTTTTGTAGGGGGTGCGAACATTAATCAAACATTTCCTAGGGGTGTGGGGCATAGAAAAGGTTGGGAACCACTGTCTTAGGCATTCCACAAATTCCTTTTCTTGGGATCCAGCACCAACTTGATCTTCCGAATCTGCCGGCATATAGAAATCTCCCCTGACTACTTACATGCCTTTTCCATCTGTGATTGTAATTTGTACCCCACATCCTGGCTACTGTTCGGAAGTCTGTACATCTCCCATCAGAGTCTTTTTACCCTTGCAGTTTCGTAACTCTGTCCATAACGATTTAGCTTACTTTTAACCTACTCTAAGATCAAGCTAACTTTTCCCTCCAACAGAACTCTACTTTTCTATCAATGTGCCTGTTTAAGAGTTTCTTAAACTCCTCTAATTATATCTGCCTCTACTACTACCTTGACATGGTGTTCCATGCATTCACCACTCTGTGTGTAAAGCAATTACCTCTGACACCGCCCCATCCTTTCCTCCAATCACCTTAAAATTCTGCCCTTTGTTTTAGTTATTTTACTCTGGGAAAATTTTGTGGTTATCCACTCAATCTATGCCTCTTATCATCTTGTGCAGCGTTATCAAGTCACCTGTCACCCTCCCTCTCTCTAAAGAGAAAAGCCCTAGCTTGCTCAACCTGTCTTCATAAGACACGCCCCTTGGGCCAGTAGGTTGGAGGATCCCAAGATTTCAGTGCAATGAGATGAAGACGGTGGATTATTTATGCATGAGTTTTTTTATATGGTTTTTTTTAATGACTTGGAGGGAACCTTTAAAGTGGCATGTGTGTGTAACTGCAATCCTTGTCCTTTGTGATACAGTCATGTATAAAGTCTTAGGCAGCTATATACAGCTAAGATGCTTAAGGTTTTTGCACAGTACTGCAGTAATTTTATGTATTGCACTGTACTGCTAAAAAACACAAATTTCATTATATATGTGAGTGATGATAAACCTGATACTGATATGGGACTCCGTTGTTTACTGAGAGTGGGAAGCGGGTAGAGAGAGGAGAATCATGGTTGGGAAAAGGGGAAAGGAACAGGAAGCACCACAGATATATTCTGTAACAATCAATAAATCAATACTTTGGAATCAAATTACCTTGCCTGATGTCTCAAGCTTGGATGTGTCTGCACCGGCACCACCACCCACCCCTGGCACACCTTCTCTGCCCCCTGACCCACACCCCTCCTGTGGCGCCCCCACCCTCACCATTCCCAACACCCTTTGCCCCTGCCAGATTTACAAACTCATTCTCTGCTCCATGTTGATAAATACAGTAGTCTGCAAAAGCCTTGGACACCCTAGCTATATGTGTGCACCTAAGACTTTTGCACAGTATTGTAATTGATGTGCAAGTATGGGAAGTGCTATCAAAGAAGTCCTGATGAGTTTCCACAACTATGGTATGATGCAGCAGTACTAGTGGAAGGTATGAGTTTTAAATGATGGAAAGGAATTCCATTGAAATACTAAATATTGAACCTCCTGAGTATCATTGGCACAGTACCTATCCAAGGAAAAGAAGATTATTAATTCTTGTTGATGAAGTTTGGTCAAACAGGAGGTGAATCACTATCCACTGCAGAATGCATTTGCTGTTCATTTATGAAGCCAAGCATAAATAATTTCCAGGTGTTGCTGCATACAAGGCAAAGACTGCATCTTATCTGAGGCACAGTAAATGGAATTGAACCCTGGATACTGAACACACTGCACTTCTAACTTCAGATCATGGGTGAAGCGATTAAAATAGTTGGATCTAACTTAACAATCTGATGTTTGCCCTATAGTCTAACCTCCAACAATCACAACCCTTTCTTTGTGTTTGTTAATTTTACTAGTTTTGCGAACAACATTCAAACAAATGTGGCTAAATTTCAGCTCTAGTTTACATTTGGGTCTTGGTTGTAATTTTATCATCTGTGCGGTGCTGGCAAAATTCCAAAGTAGAACCTCACTATTGGTAGGTGCTACTTACAGAAACAAACCCTTGTGGCCATCTGCTCCATGGTAACCTGATCTTCTTTCTAAGTCCCATCTACCTGCATCTGGACCATATCCCTCTAAACCCTTTCCACACTTCTCTAAAATGTTACAATTGAGCAGAGAGCCACCACTTCAGATAGCAGCTTATTTCCACTCTCCTGTAACACAGAATAGCATTATCAATATTAACTTCTATTATAGCCCATCTACAAGATGCAAGATCAATGATATATGTCTAGCTTGGGTTAGATTAGGTGCACATTCTGATTTAACATTCAAATTCAGGTAAGGTCAATCCATTCCACCACTGGTCATCCAAGCGATGATGATGTTACTTAGCACTGCTTCCTGCCCTTTGTTCTTCTGTGACGTATTCAGTCTATATTTTCCACTTTTCTGTAAATGCTTCTGAGCTGTGCTAGTTTGGGTTGGGTATCAAGAATGGTATCAATAGTCAGGCTTGAGTCAACTTTGGAGTAGCTATGGTTGGCGTGGTTATGGTAACCAAGGAGCTGATTATTGACTACAGGAGGAAACCATGAACCAGTCCTCATCAGTGGATCACAGGTGGAGAGGGTCAGCAACTTTAAATGGGAGGGGATCATATAGAATTATGAAAGGGATAGAAAGTTTCCACTGGTTAGTGAGACTAGAACTAAGATTCAAAGCCTCAAGATTTTGGGAAATAGATTTAGGATGCAGATGAGGAGGAACTATTTTTCCCAGACAGTAGTGCATCTGTGAAATTCTCTGCTCAGAGAAGCAGTAGAAGCTACCTCATTAAGTTTAACTAAGACACAGTTAAGATAGATTTTTGCATAGCAAGGGAATTAAGGGTTATGAAAAAGGCTGATAGTGGAACTATGACTATGGCCAGTGTCTATAGCCGTGGTCTTATTGAATGGCAGAGCAGGTTCAATGGGCCAATTGGACCTGTTTCGTGTGCTTTTATATTATGAGAATAATACAACTGGGGTGGTAGAAGGCACATAGTTTTTTTCTTATGCACTCGGCAAATTATTTGTCTGGTGGGGGAACCCAATTTCACGTTTCTATGATGTGAGCACCCAAGGAGAAGGACAGTGGATCGTGTACTTGACATTGGCATTTCCAACTGAAGATGACTATAAACACTTCATCTAGTCTTTTGCACTCAGGCGATGGGCTGCATGATCATCAGTGGTGTAGTAGAGATATTCTTTCATCAATGGCAATTAGCCAGAACCAAAACTGCTGATGTCCCAGCTGATTGTCCAGCTTTGAGCTGCTAAATCTGTTGAGCCTACGCTCTACAACTTTAGTATGTTGCACACCACACAAGAATGTAAAGATGGAATATTCTCTTCACAAGAATGGTGCAATAGTCACTCCTACCAATCTTTACCAGCACTGCCATGGGCAAATGCATCTTCACTAGCTCATTAGTGAGAACAAGTTCAAATAGATCTTTCTTGAATTGATATCTCTCCATTTTTGATAGAGTATGGTAGCTGAGCCATTCAGACCTCAGTCAACTCTATCAGTTTTGGCGTGGCCAAGGCACACATTGTGATTAATATTATTAATTCATCTGGTGTTGATGAGTACTAGTAACATTCTTCCAAGTAGTGTTCAGTGTGGAGGAATACTGACTAATCAGTGGGTGGTAAGTGCTTATCAGCACATTTCCTTCCCTAAGTTGGCCAATGTCTTCAGGAAACTGAGGAGTGTTTAGAGTCGATGTCATAGACTCACATTGCCACTATGTACATATACCATTATGTCAGCAGCCCTGCAGGACCAGTCAGAATATAAGTAAGGACAGAAAACACCTAGGGTGATGAAGGACAAGTGAAGAAGAATGAGTGAAAAGTGCGATTGAGGGATTGACCATATAAGCTTTTTGCTTGACTATATGGTATATTTCTCTGAATTCATTACACTTCTCAAGACATGCACAAAGACCGTGTCATCACATTTCAGCACAAATGAATGGGCCATTTCTGGAGTTAGTTAAGAATTAGCCAGTTATTGTTAGTATTATGTAACCTAAAAACTAGAGACAGTAAGTGTGGTCAGTTTCTTTTACTAAACGTGTGGCAGTCTGGCAGTCTCAGTCATCATTACTGATTTCCGTCTGAACTGCATCCACGCTTTTCCACTCTTTCTCATTCCTGACTTTGAGAAAACAGGAAATTACATTTGAAAAAGCAACCAGCAAGCAAGGCTAAGTAGCAGTGCAGAGTAGACAGGAAATAAATGGATCGTGTGATGTGTGTGGCAATATGGAAAGACTTTTTTTTACTTATGCTTGGTGTTTTATGAAATTCAAAGTCTCAGAGTCACAGCTGCTAAAATCATTTGTAAAATCTGGTTTTGCTGTGGCAACTTTAAATCATATAAATAAAAGCCCACAGTTACAGAGTCTAATTTAAAGACCCTAGACAGTAAAGTTTCTTGTCTAGGAGGAAGGCAGCTCAATAATACTGTGGCACTATGCTGAGTATTCCATGAATTTCAATGAATTGAATATCTATTGTTGATTCATACAATGACGCCTATTTAACAACAGTTCTATAAACAGCAGCTGCGTAAACTCATTAATTTTTCCCTACTTAGAAGGTGGAAGGAAATTGTTGTAGATAATTAAAACTGTGGAAGTGCAGTTTAGAATGAGTTACTCTTGCTGTTCTGTGCCATATTCTGTCAATGGCCAATTTGATGTTATTGCTGCCTGGTTCCTTACAAGGCCAGATGAACACTCCATGTTCCTTCAGATCATTGGCTAAAGGATTTGTCTTTTAATCTAGTTCTTCCCTTAAATTAGCTGTTCTTCTGAAGGTAATAACTCTACTTTGATAACAGCAGTTTGATGATATCAGTAATGCTATGACATCATCACATGATGAATCTCAATTTAAGTAAATAGAAAAAGCCATATGTTATTCAAAAAGATTCGAATTAGATAAGCATTTTGCATGTTTCAGAATATTGCTTCATCTTTTCTGTGATTTTGCAAATGTTATCATAAAAATCTAAAGCCACTAAAATATATCCATTTCATAAAGTTTCTTTGCTTTCTGATTATTATCTTTTTTTCTTGTCTCTGTGTGTCTCTTAAAAGAATGAGGTACCCTCTACTGGCTTTCCACCATCAGTTACTACAAAATGTGTCTATAGTGATTCATAAATCCTTTGGTTTTCTCTCGTCAGCATAGACAGACAGATAGACATACTTTATTGATCCCGAGGGAAATTGGGTTTCGTTACAGTCCCACCAACTGAGAATAGTGTAGAAATATAGCAATATAAAATCATAAATAATTAAATAATAATAAGTAAATAATGCCAAGTGGAAATTAGTCCAGGACCAGCCTATTGGCTCAGGGTGTCTGACACTCCGAGGGAGGAGTTGTAAAGTTTGATGGCCACAGGCAGGAATGACTTCCTATGACACTCAGTGTTGCATCTCGGTGGAATGAGTCTCTGGCTGAATGTACTCCTATGCCTAACCAGTACATTATGGAGCTTAGGAATTTTCATTTTTCCTGTCGCAAGATATTAAAAATGCATTAATTTCTTCTACCATTCTACAAAAAAAATGTACTTCCCCGTTTAGGCACAATTTGATATTCCACAAAAACATAGAAAATTGGAACAGGATTAGGCCATTTGATCCATCAGGTCTGCTACACCATTCAGTATGCTTATGATAAATGATCCATTTTGGTAGCAAAAACAATCTGCTAGAGGAACTCATTAGGCCAAGCAGCATCTGTGGGAAGAAAGAAATTGTTGATGTTTTGGGCCAAAACCATTCAGCAGGACCATTCCTCCCACAGTTCCTGCCATCAGTTCCTTTCCACCTACAGATGCTGCACAAACTGAGTTCCTCCAGCAGATTGTCTGTTGCACAAGATTTCTGGCATCTACATTCTCTTGTTTATCCACTTCAGTTTCTTGTTCCTGCCTTTCCTCAGTATCCCCTTCAGCATTAACAGATTTATCCATCTGTATACCACAATAGTGAAACTGCAATCACAATGCACATGTTGACCATTTAGTCACATATCATCAATGGCAGTGTTGTCAGCTCTTCCCATCCAAAGCATCACAGTTATTCATAGCAGCCAAGTGAATACTAAATTCCAGCATGAGACAATCTAACAGTTTACCTTTGATGCTCAATTTCATTACCATTGCTAAATACCCCATCATCAATATTCTAGAGGTCACCATCGAGGCAGACAGTCATAGACACTACAGAAAAGAAACAGGCACTTCAGCCCATCTAATCCATACCAAACTGTTATTCTGCTAGTACCATTGTCAAACATCTGGACCTCCATAAATGCCACAAACTCCTCTTACATTTTGCAATCAAACCTACATCCATAACATCCATGTTCCACACTCACACCACCTTATGAATGAAGAAGATCTCCCTCAGGTTAGCTTTAAATATTTTGCCTTTCACTCTTAACCTATGACCTCTAGCTCTAGTTTCACTCAACCTCAGTGCAAAAAGCCTGCTTGCATTGATCCTATCTTAAACCTCTGGCTGCTTTATTAGGTACACCTGCTCATTATTGCTAATATCTAATCAGCCATATGGCAGCCACTCAATGCATAAAAGCATGTAGACATGGTCAAGAGGTTCAGTTGTTGTTCAGACCAAACATCATGAGGAAGAATGGGGAAGAAATGCGATCTAATTGACTGACCATACATGATGGCCAGACAGGATGGTTTGACCATCTCAAAAAGTGCTGATTTCCTGGGATTTTTGCACACAACAGTCTCTAGAGTTTACAAAGAATGGTACAAATATTTTTAAAAATCCAGAGTGGGAGTTTTGTGAGCAAAAGTGCTTTCTTAATGAGAGACGTCAGAGGAGAATGGCCAGACTGGTTCAAGCTGACAGGAAAGCAATACTAATTCAAGTACCCATACGTTACAACAGTGGTGTGCAGAAAATCATTGCTGAATGCACAACACATTGAACCTTGAAGTGGATAGGCTACAATAGCAGAAGACCACGAACATAAACTTAGTGGCCACTTTATTAGGTACAGGAGTAACTTAATAAAGTGGCCACTGAGTGTACATCCTGCATAATTTTTTTTACAGGTCTATCAAATCTCCCTCATTTTCCTATACTCCAGGGAATAAAGTCCTAACCTATTCAATTTTTCCCTATAACTCCAGCCCTCAAGGCCCAGCAACATCCTATAAATTGCCTTTGTAGTCTTTCAAACACTGATATCTCCCTTGTAGGTAGGTTGCCACAACTGCACACACAATACTTCAAATTTGATCTCACCCAACATCTCGTACAATTTTTAATATAACATCCCAACTCCTATACTCAGTACTTTGATTTATGAATTTAAGTGTACCAGCAACATCAAGGTCTGCATGTTATGAGATGTTCCCAACCACGTCATTTTCCAAGATTTAAACGCTTTAACTCTCCATAATATGGATAACTGGTGTGACCTCTTTAAGGGCTTTGGATGTTTCCATTAATTGATAATCATACTTTGCACACCAAGAATTGAGTATTTAAGGAACACTTATACGTAGGTTCAGTGCTCAATCGTAAGCCTACTCGTGATTTCATCTAGCGTTTGTTTTATGCTCAGATTCTCTATCCAGTATGATACCATGTCTCGATCCTTGCCTCGGATACTCCAGCATTTGGGTCCAAGCCATTCTCGTCAAGAACTCTCATCACACTACAATTCTCAAAATGCTCAGTACCTTTCAAGACAAAGCAGTCTATTTGATTGGTTCACTATCCATCACTCTAGATATTTATTCCCTCCACAAGCTGGCTGTAGCTGTAGGGTGTACCATTTACACCCCCACCCCCCCCAAACCACACCACCTCCAGACTATTCTGACTACACCTTCCAAACCTAAAACTTCCAACACCAAGAAAGACAAGCGTCTCAGAACAAATGGAAGCAACATCTCTGCAGTCTCCCCTTCAAGTTACACAAGTACTATATATCGTCATTCCTTCATTGTCACTTTGTACTTGCAAAGTCATCCAGGGAGGCTGTGAAGGATCATCTACAATGATGCTAGGAAGTCTGTGATCCCTTTGGAATTTTCTCTATTTCTGCATAAATATGAACTAAAATGTGATCAGATCTTCACACGTCTTAAAACTAGATAAGGAGTGTGTGTGTGTGTGTGTGTGTGTGTGTGTGTGTGTGTGTGTGTGTGTGTGTGTGTGTGTGTGTGTGTGTGTGTGTGTGTGTGTGTGTGTGTGTGTGTGTGTGTGTGTGTGTGTGTGTGTGTGTGTGTGTGTGTCCGTGTCCTCCATCGGTCGTGGTTGACCATGGGTACTGCGCCTCTGGTAGTCACTGGTTTGTTGAGCAGCGTCGACTGTGGCTATTGAGGCTGATCCTGGAACAGTAGGCTCTCCCACAGTTACTGCACGTGTAGGGCATCATGGAATTGTTGTCCATTGTCTGCTGTGCTCTCCGTTTAGCTCTCTGCTCCTCTGACTCAGGATCACTCTTTCACCTTGCTCTAGGTGTTGCTGAAGAGTACCTCACCATTTGTTGCAGTTATCTGCTGTATCCTCCCAGCACTCTGTGTTGATTTTTAAGGCTTTCATGTCACGCTTGCAGAGGTCCTTGAAGTGAAGCTGGGATCTACCAACATTCCTCTTGCCTGTTGCTAGTTCTCCGTAGAGGATGTCCTTTGGCAGTCTACCATCCTTCATACGACGGACATAGCCCAGCCAGCGCAGTCTGTGTGGTCTTAAAAGTGTGAACATTGTGGGAAGTCCAGCATGGGAGAGGACCTCAGAGTTTGGGACTTTGTCTCTCCAGGTGATGCCGAGGATGCGGCAAAGGCTGCGCAGGTGAAAACTATTGAGTTTTCTCTCCTGTTTGGAGTAGATGGTCCAAGTCTTGCTACCATACAGGAGGGTGCTGATAACACATGCATTGTTCACAGCAGTCTTGCTCTTTGTAGCGAGTTTCGGATTCTCCCAGAACCACAAGGAGAGTCGAGCAAGGATCGATACTGCTTTGCCGATATGCCTATTGATTTCAGCATTGAGGGAGAGAGTGCGCTAATGGTCGACCCCAAGTATGTGAACTGTGGACCACTTCTAGAGCATAATTGTTGATGGTAATGACTGGTGGCTCCACTACATTCTGGGCAAGGACATTTGTTTTCTTTAGGCTGATGGTAACCCCAAAGTCCTTGCATGCCTTAGAAAAGCAGTCCATGAGAGTTTGTAGTTGTTGATTGGTATGTGAGGCTATAGCAGCGTCATAGGCAAAGAGCATGTCACATATTAAGATCTTTCACACCTTTATTCTTGCTCTCAGGCATGCAGTGTTGAACAGCCGCCCATCAGACCTGGTGTGCTTGTAGATGCCTTCTGTCGACATCCCAAACGCGTGCTTCAATAGCAGAGAGAGGAAGATGCCGAATAATGTTGGGGCCAACACGCATCCTTGTTTGACCCCACTATGAATAGCAAAGAGTTCTGATGAGCTGCCAGCATACTGAACAGCAGCCCTCATGTTGTCATGGAATGACTTCATGATACTTTGGAGTTTTTGGGGATAGCCAATCTTGAGGAGAATCTGAAAGAGCCCATCCCTGCTGACGTGGTTGAATGCCTTGGTCAAGTCAATGAAAGTGACATAGAGGGGTTTCTGTTGTTCCCTGCACTTCTCCTGGAGTTGACGGAGTGAAAAAAATCATGTCAACAGTTGACCTCCTTACATGAAAACCACCTTGGGACTCAGGGTAGACCTGTTCTGCCAGAGTTACACAAGCAAAGATTTTGCCGACAATACTCAGGAGGGAGATACCCCTGTAGTTGTTGCAGTCACTCCTATCACCCTTGTTCTTATACAAAGTGACGATTTTGGAGTCGTGCATATCCTGTGGTTCTCCTTCCTTCCAGCACTGATGGAGGACCTCATATAAAAGTTCACAAAAACATAACACTTGTTCATTGACTTATTGAGAAAAATTATCCAATATCACATGTATTTGTTGGAAAAAGTATGTGAACCTCTTTGAATATCAGTTCATTTAAAGGGGAAATTAGAGTCAGGTGTTTCAATCAATGGGATGACAATCAGGTGTGAGTGTGGGAAGACCTGCCCTATTTAAAGAACATAACCTGGATCTTCACTATCAAAGTCTGACGTTCATCACACAGATTTTTGGTAATGTGCCATGCCTTGATCAAAGGAGCTTTCTGAGGACCTCAGAATCAAAGTTGTTGATGCTAACTAGGCTGGAAAAGGATACAAAACTATTTCTAAAGAGATTGGGCTCCACCAGTCCACAGTCAAGCAGATGGTGTTTAAATGGAGAAAATTCAACACTGTTGTTCCTCTCCCCAGGAGCGGTCGACCAATAAAAATTACTCCAAGAGCAAGGCGAGAAACATTCCGGGAGGTCACAAGAAACCCCAGGGTAACATCTAAGGAGCTACAGGCCACTCTTGCATTGACTAATGTCAGTGTTCAAGAGTCTACCATCAGGCAAACACCGAACAACAATGGTGTGCACGACAGGATTGCAAGGAAAAAGTCATTACTCTCCACGAAGAACATTGCTGCATCTAAAGTTTGCTAAGGACCAGATGGATAAGCCAGAAGGCTATTGGAAGAATGTTCTGTGAATGGATGAGTCCAAAGTAGAAATTTTTGGCTTAAATGAGAAGCGTAGTTTTTCACCAAACATTAATACTGCATTCCAGCATAAGAACTTCATCTCATCTGGGAAACATGGTGATGGTAGTATCATGGTTTGGTCCTGCTTTGCTACCTCGGGACCAGGACAGCTTGCCATCATTGATGGAACAATGAATTCTGAATTATACCAACAAATTCTATAAGAAGATGTCAGGGTATCCATCTGTGAACTGAAGCTCAAGAGAAAGTGAGTCACGTAGCAAGACAATGACCCTAAACACACAAGTCAGCCTACCAAAGAATGGTTAAAGCAGAAATAAATTCATGCTTTGGAATGGCCAAGTCATAGTCCTGACTTTAATCTTATGGGAGTGTTGTGGAAGGACCTGAAGCAAGCAGTTCAGACAAGGAAGCCCACCAACATTCCAGAGTTGAAAGGTGGAATGGCCTAAATTTCCTCCAGGCTGATGCGCAGGACATTTACCAGAAACACTTGATTGAAGTTATTGCTGTACAAGGGGTTCACACCAGTTACTGAAAGCAAAGGTTTACATAATTTTTCCAACAAAAATGTGTTATATTGGATAATTTTTCTCAATAAGTAAATGAACAAGTATAATGTTTCTGTGTTAGTTATTTAATTGGGTTCTCTTTATCTAGTTTTAGGACTGACATGAAGATCTGATCACATTTTAGGTCATTTTTATTTATGCAGAAATAGTGAAAATTCTAAAAGGGTTCACAAACTTTCTAGCACCACAGTGGTAGAACCACAGTAAGTGTATGTAACAGGTGTCATGTTTAGGTTGGACTAATGAAACACAGCAGAACTTTCCTCCACTAATGAATGTCGGATGCCAATGTTTTTGATCCAAAGTTCTTCAGAAATCTAGGATGAGGCATAAAACTTGTTGCTTACAGTCATTTATTAAGCGCTAAGAGAACAAAGGGATTAGGAAAGGACTGTAGCGAAAGCAGAGCCTAGTAGCAAGGGAAGGTGAAAGCAAAAGAGAGTCCGAGGCACCTTCTTAAACAATTTGTTAACAGCAATAAATTCCATTCAAATTTTGGAGATAAGAGTTAACCAATCAGACAGTCCCTGTTCAAACTGCAACTATTAGAAAACACACTGAACAATGTACTGTATATAAGTAATTATATAAAAATTCAAACAAGCATAAGTAAGTTAAACTACAAGGAAATAGCGCTTATACTGTCTGACAGAACATACACCAAATTTTTCTTTAAACAGCTTGGCGCTCAATCATAAGTCCCCTAGCTCTTTGTATACTTACCAAAGCCAGTGTATGAGCTAAACCTCAAGATCCCTAAGTCTTCTGATGAACAATAGCCTCCAACTTTTCCTACAACACCTATCTAGCAAGCTGTCCATATTAGGCTTTTTTTCCCTCTATCATTAGTTTATAAACCACACAAGACAATAAAGAGGCAGGGAGCAGATGTACAACCAGGCATGAGCCTGCACTATCGCTCAGTAAGATCATGGCTGATTTTTATCTTGGCACCACATTCCTTCACTAATCCCACACATTGATTTCCTTAACAAACAGAGAAACAGCTGGTAGCCAAGAGCACTTCAAGCTATGACATATATATATATATATATATATATATATATTAGGGATGTTGAAGAAACTCTTAGCTAGGAACACGAATGATAGAAAAATGGAAGGTTATGTGGAAGGGAAGGGTTAGATTGATATTAAATGGTTGGCCACAACATGGTGTGCTGAAAGGCCTGTGCTGTGCTGTAATGTTCTATGTGGATGAAATGGATACAATGCATTGGTTACTGTTACCTTTGCAGACAAATTTTAAGAGGAAATGTGATTGTATACAGAAAAAAAACAATTTATTTTTCCTACATAAGAAATTAACAAAGGAAAAGTAAATGAAAAACCACAAAAAATTTAAGCCCTTAACACAGTTTCTCAATTTACTTGAAATTTCTCACTTTACTTCATTTGGACAGATTTTTTGAAAATGAAAATAATTGCACTTGAATTTTTCAAGTCAGGATGTCCCAAAGTGTTTTATCACCAATGTAGAACCTTGTGATGTGGGGTCATTATTGAAAAAGACTGGAAGACACGTTTTTATGATCTTTTACTGCTTCCAGTAAACATCTGGTATCAAGACACTTACTGCCTTAGTAACAAGACCAATGACGCCATCTGGAGACATACTGAGGTATAAAAGGTGAGAAAAAATAAAAATCATATTTGTAAATGGTTTATTATTGTCACTTATACCGAGGCACAGTCAAAAGATCCTTTTGTGTGACATTCACACAGATCATTCCCTACACAGGTACATTGAGATAGTAAAAAAAGAAAATAATAGCACATAGTGTTGTTATAACTGTGTTACAGGTACAGAGAAAGTACAGTATAACTAGACAATTGCACCTTAGTTGTCTACCTGCATGGCATTTTCTCTGTGTAACACGATATTTGATATTCTGTTATTGTTTGTCCTTTTGTACTACCTCAATGTACTATGCATGGAATTCAACAGGTCAGGCAGCATTTGTGGAGGGGGAGAAAGGATTAACTGTTTAGGTCAAAGACATTCTTTAGAGTGGCAGAAGACCATAAGACATCAGAGTAGCATGAAGTGATGTCTGCTGAGGTATGCACAAGCATCAACTCATCAACCTTTTGACTTAAGGAAATGGGATTGACCTAGTAGCAGGGGTTGAAACATTCAGCTGTACTTAATGCTAGCCAAACGTGGACTGAAATACATTAGCCTTTTTTATGCCATGGACCAATACCATTAAGCAGGGGGTCTGTGGACCCCAGATTGGGAACTCCTGGACTGGACGCAGGTCTTGTTATTAAACAATTGAGGTTTTAAAGACAAGCCATGGCCCTTGGAATTTTGTGACACTTGCAGCTCTGTAAAAGCACAATGGCCCTGCACAATGCTGCCAGTTGGTGTAAGTGACATCCTTCATCACTGTCTGAAGTAACCATAAATTCTGACATGTGGTGTGTACAGATGTGGTGACCTTGGTAAAGCAGGTGATGCTACCATGGGGAACTCACTGCACGTACAGTACATCCCACTATAGGCACTTCGTTATGTAGTCACTGACCTCTGGGTCTGCCTCTGTTTCCTGCTTCCACTGTCTTCTAAACAAAAGAAGAGAATTCCCAATAGGAACTGCAGCCTACAGTAAACTGCACAAAATATTTGTGGGAGAAAACAGTAACTCCCATCAAATGTCCTACAGGCTTGCCTCAAATTAGGTCAGAAAAACAGATCAGAAAATAGAGTTGAAATTAAGTTTATAAAATCATGACTTAAGCTGTAAATCACCTTTGTCTTCTCACTAGCCCGCAGCATTACTGGTTGCAGGACTTAAACAGGAGAGGACAGGCATCTGTGTTGAGGCAGTGTTGAAGAGTGACAGTCGTGGCTCAGTAACACACAGAAGAATTGGAATTTCTTATTGTTGCATGTACTGAGATTCAGTAAGAAGCTGGTATTGGACACTGTCCATACAGATCAGTTTACTACACAGTCATCAGGATAGTACAAGCAAAAACAACAACAGAATAACATGCAGCAGCTACAAAGAAAGTACAGCGCAGTTACACAAAAAAATGCAAGATCATAACGAGATAGATTGTGAGGTCAAGAATCCATCTTACTCTACTTGAGAATCATTCAATAGACTTGTAACTATGGAAGCTGTTCTTGTGCCGCACACCTCCAGACTTTGTCACCCCTCATGATTGTTCATTAGGTGAAAAGATGCATCATTTGTAAGATCTTCTGGATTGGCAAACAATGAAATCCTGGTAAATATTCCCTTCACCCTCTCTAATGCCAACACATCCTTCTACATTGTAGTGACCAGAACTGAACCTTAACCATGGTATGACTGGTGCTTTATACAATTCTAACAAGAGAACTTCTGAATTTAATAATGGCAAGTATCCTTTGTGCCTTTGTATCAGTTCTCCCTCTATTCCTCCAAATATCTCAGCTTATTGCTTCCAATTTTGCTTTACTAGTCCTCTTGAAATACATTATCCCACACTTTGACAGATTGAACTCTATTTGCTACTGTTGTGCCCACTCCATCAATCCAATGATTTATTACAGTAACTTTTCTTAATATCAGCTACTTGGCTATTTGTGCATTATTGCAAACTTCTTGATTGGACCCTGACAGTTTAAATCATTTGTACAATCACAAAAAAGAGTGCCTACCATTTCTATATACAACCCAATGATATTGTGCCATTAACATCCCACTAGCAATTAACCTGCAGTTTCCTGTCACTGAGATAGCTTTGGATTCAATCCATTGCCTTCAGTTGGGTCCCACAAGTTTTCATTCTTTCACCCATCTGTTCTGTGGGGCCATTGTAAGTTTTGTTAAAATCCACATTTACCACATATTTGACCACCCTTGTCAACCATGTTCATTACCACCTCCAAAATTGAAATCAAGATAAAAAGAATCAATTTCCCCTTGCAAGATCCATAGTGGCTCCAGATCCTTTTTAATGATTTGAACCATACCTTTGGAATTTCTAATAATTTCCTCTCTATTGAAATTAAGTTGTTTGCTCTGCAAGAACAGTGAATTATTTTCTGTTCAGCATGAGCACACTCCAGTCTTTCAGTACCATAACTATAGCCAGAAACTAATGGAAAATTGTCAGACCTTGGCTATTTAATTCTTTGCTTCTCTTAACAGCCTAGAACACATTTCATTCATCACTGCCAACTCGGTAATTTTTAAAGTTACTAACTACCCTTAATATTTCCTATTTCATTATACCGATCCTATTAAGTATTTTATACTCATTCTCCTTTCAGCTAACATATGCATTGTCCTGCTCTTTTTGGTGACTACTACAAATTAAGAACCATATACACATTTCCAAATTTGCTCTCTTGATATACACTGCTCTTTAAAATGTTTAAGCTTACCTCCGTTTGATTTAGAGAGCAATACAGCATGGGTACAGACCCTTCAACCCAACAAGTTCACACTAACTACAGTGCCCACCCACCTAGTCTCAATTTATTGCATTCAGTCCATATAAGCCTCACCCCTCCATTTACCTAACCTAATGCTTCTAAAATTATACTATTATACATGTCTCAACCTCTTCTTCTGGCAGTTCCTTTCATATACTCACGACCCTCTACTTGAAAAAGTTGCCCCTCTGGTCCCTTTCAATTCTTTCTCCTCTCTTCCTAAATCTTTGCCTCCTAGCTTTGCCTTAGTTTGGGGAAAAAATTGTCAAGATCCATCATTTCTATGCCTCCCATAATTTTTAACATTTCTGTAAGGTTGTCTCTCATTCATCTATGTTTCAAGAACAAAGGCCTAGCATGGCTAACCTCTCCCTAGTAACTCATTCCTCTCATCCCAACAACATCCTCGTATATCTTTTTTCTGCACTCATCAGTTTAATCATGTTTTCTCTTACAGAGTGAATAAAACTATACTGAGCTCTCCAAGTGCAGCCTCATTAATGACTTACGTAACTACTAATTAATGTCCCGACTCCTATGCTCAAATACCTTTACTGTTGGAGGCCTTTTTTTTAAACCAGCCTGTATAGCTGGTTTCAATGAAATATGCAATTGTCTCTCTGTTCCTTTACACTCCCTAGTGTCCTATGACTTGTCGTATAAATCCACTGCTGCTTTGACTTTGCAAAGTACACCACTTCACTCTTACCTGCATTGAAATCCATTTTCCATTCCTCAGCCAACTTCCCTGACTAATCAAGATCTCCCTGTAACCAATGACAGTTTTCTTCACTATCAAAAACACATTCTAATTTCATGTCATTAGCAAACTTACTGATCAAGCCCTGTGCATCAACATCTAAATTATTTATATAAATAACAATTAACAAGGGGCCCAAGCACCACAGGCCTCCATTCTGAGAAATAACCTTCAACCACCACTTACCTCCGAGGTTACATTGTATTCACCTAAATAGCTCTCCCTATATTCCATGGAAATTTACATTCCAGACTAGCCTACCAGGTGGGACCTTGTTGAAGGCCTTATTAAAGTCCAAATAGAGGAGAAATATCCATCAAAATTCCCACCCATCTCCCGCAGCTCAAGAGATAGGTGGCACTTCTGACCCCTACTCTCTTCTAGCCACCCTTTTACTCTTAATAAGAAGCTATAGAACCTCTTAGGATTTTCCTTAATCTGACCTGCCAGATCCACCTCATACACCCTTTTTCCCCTCTTGATATTCCTCTTAAAGGTATTCTTAATATTTTATAGTCATCAAGGGATTCGCTCGATTCTTACTTCCTAAACCTAGTGTATGCTTTCTTTTTCTTAATTGGAGTTTCAATACATCTCATCTGCAAATGCTTCCTAATCTTGCCAGCTTTATCCATCACCCTAATTGCAGCATACTGCTCCTGGACATTTACTATCTCATTTCATCCTCCTTGAAAGCCTACTATTATTCTGCCACTGATCTACCAAATTAGTTACTTACCATTCACTCTTGCTAAACCATATAACAGTCAGAACATATTGAATATTCCCCAGAAATAAAAACCTTAACTATTTTTGTATTTCTCCATGGTCATGCCAAATGTACTGTAACTTTAAAATGATCACTACCTAAAAATATTCTGACAAGTTTCATTCTGCAAAACCATGTACATATACAACTAGCATCTCTTTTGTTCAACTTGCAGCAATTGGTGGGGAAGAAGTTCTTCTGAAAGCATTTATTGAATTGAACAGAATCGTCACATATACCAAGGTACAGAGAAAAGTTTGTAAACCTTTTGTTTTTCTATCCTCAAAGTCCAAAGTAAATTTATTGTCAAAGTACATACGTCACCATATGCAACCCTATGATTCATTTTCTTATGGGCATACTCAGTAAATCCAAGAACATAATAGAATCAATGAAAGATGAAATCCAACAGGATGGACAAAAGACAACAAATTCTGCAAATACAAAAGAAAAAAAAATAGAAATAATAGATAAATAAGCAGTAAATATTGAAAACACGAGATGAAGAGTCCTTGAAAGTGCATCCATATGTTGTGGGGAAAGTTCAATAATGGTGCGAGTGAAGTTGAGTGAAGTTATCCCCTTTGATGGTTGAGCCATTATAATTGTTCCTGAGCTTGGTGGTGTGGGTCCTGAAGCTCCTGTACCTTCTTCTGTTGGCAGCAGTGAGAAGAGAGCACTTTTTACTTTTTGTAAAAGCTTCTTCAGGTATGTGAAAAGGGAAAAATTAGGTAAGACCAAAGTTGGGCCCTTGAAGACAGAAACGGGTGAATTTATTATGGGGTTGTTCATTAATGAGGCTGCACTTGGAGAGCTCAGTATAGTTTTATTCACTCTGTAAGAGAAAACATGATTAAACTGATGAGTGCAGAAATGGCAGACGAGTTGAACAGGTCAGATTTTCAATCTTCCTCTTTGATTCAGTCAACAACAGTGGTGTTGTCAGCAAATTTAAATATGGCATTGGAGCTGTGTTTAGCTTCACAGTCATAAGTGTAAAGTGAATAAAGCAGGGACTTAAGCACATAGACTTGTGGTGCACCTGTGCCGATGAAAATTGTGGAGAAGTTGCCAATCCAAACTGACTGGGATCTGCAAGTGAGAAAATCGAGGATCGAACTGCACAAGAAGGTATTGAGGCCAAGGTCCTTAAACATAGAAACATAGAAAATAGGTGCAGAAGTAGGCCATTCGGCCCTTCGAGCCTGCACCACCATTCAGTATGATCATGGCTGATCATTCAACTCAGAACCCTGTACCTGCTTTCTCTCTATACCCCCTGATCCCTTTAGCCACAAGGGCCATATCTAACTTCCTCTTAAATATAGCCAATGAACTGGCCTCAACTGTTTCCTGTGGCAGAGAATTCCACAGATTCACCACTCTCTGTGTGAAGAAGTTTTTCCTCATCTCGGTCCTAAAAGGCTTCCCCTTTGTCCTTAAACTGTGACCCCTCGTTCTGGACTTCCACAACATCGGAAACAATCTTCCTGCATCTAGCCTGTCCAATCCCTTTAGAATTTTATACGTTTCAATAAGATCCCCCCTCAATCTTCTAAATTCCAGTGAGTATAAGCCTAGTCGATCCAGTCTTTCTTCATAGGAAAGTCCTGCCATCCCAGGAATCAATCTGGTGAACCTTCTCTGTACTCCCTCTATGGCAAGAATGTCTTTCCTCAGATTAGGGGACCAAAACTGCACACAATATTTTAGGTGCGGTCTCACCAAGGCCTTGTACAACTGCAGTAGAACCTCCCTGCTCCTGTACTCAAATCCTTTTGCTATGAATGCCAACATACCATTTGTCTTTTTCACTGCCTGCTGTACCTGCATGCCCACCTTCAATGACTGGTGTACAATGACATCCAGGTCTCGTTGCATCTCCCCTTTTCCTAATCAGCCACTGTTCAGATAATAATCTGTTTTCCTGTTCTTGCAATCAAAGTGGATAACCTCACATTTATCCACATTAAATTGCATCTACCATGAATTTTCCCACTCACCTAACCTATCCAAGTCACCCTGCATCCTCTTAGCATCCTCCTCACAGCTAACACCGCCGCCCAGCTTCGAGTCATCTGCAAACTTACAGATGCTGCATTTAATTCCCTCGTCTAAATCATTAATGTATATTGTAAACAACTGGGGTCCCAGCACTGAGCCTTGCGGTACCCCACTAGTCACTGCCTGCCATTCTGAAAAGCTCCCGTTTACTCCCACTCTTTGCTTCCTGTCTGCCAACCAATTCTCTATCCACATCAATACCATACCCCCAATATCATGTGCTTTAAGTTTGCACACTAATCTCCTGTGTGGGACCTTGTCAAAAGCCTTTTGAAAATCTAAATATACCACATCCACTGGCTCTCCCCTATCCACTCTACTAGTTACATCTTCAAAAAACTCTATAAGATTCGTCAGACATGATTTTCCTTTCACAAATCCATGGTGACTTTGTCCGATGATTTCACCTCTTTCCAAATGTGCTGTTATCACATCTTTGATAACCAACTCTAGCAACTAATCCAGAATCTAAGGAGTTTTGAAAAATTATCACTAATGCATCCACTATTTCTTGGGCTACTTCCTTAAGCACTCTGGGATGCAGACCATCTGGCCCTGGGGATTTATCTGCCTTTAATCCCTTCAATTTACCTAACACCACTTCCCTACTAACACGCATTTCCCTCAGTTCCTCCATCTCACTAGACCCTCGGTCCCTTACTATTTCCAGAAGATTATTTATGTCCTCCTTAGTGAAGACAGAACCAAAGTAGTTATTCAATTGACCTGCCATGTCTTTGTTCCCTATGATCAATTCACCTGTTTCTGACTGTAAAGGACCTACATTTGTCTTGACCAATCTTTTTCTTTTCACATATCTATAAAAGCTTTTACAGTCAGTTTTTATGTTCCCTGCCAGCTTTCTCTCATAATCTTTTTTCCCTTTCCTAATTAAGCCCTTTGTCCTCCTCTGCTGGTCTCTGAATTTCTCCCAGTCCTCAGGTGTGCCACTTTTTTTTGCTAATTTATATGTTTCTTCTTTGGACTTGATACTATCCCTAATTTCCCTTGTCAGCCACGGGTGCACTACCTTCCCTGGTTTATTCTTTTGCCAGACTGGGATGTACAATTGTTGTAGTTCATCCATGCGATCTTTAAATGCTTGCCATTGCATATCCACCGTCAACCCTTTAAGTATCATTTGCCAGTCTCTTCGCTAATTCACGTCTCATACCTTCAAAGTTACCCTTCTTTAAGTTCAGAACCTTTGTTCTGGGAAAACCATCCCGCATACATTCCAAGAAATCCTCTTCCTCAGCACCCTTACCAATTTGGTTCACCCAATCTATATGTAGATTGAAGTCACTCATTATAACTACTGTTCCTTTATTGCACGCATTTCTAATATCCTGTTTAGTGCCATCTCCAACCTCACTACTACTGTTAGGTGGCCTGTACACAATTCCCACCAGCGTTTTCTGCCCCTTAGTGTTATGCAACTCTACCCATATCGATTCCACATCCTCCAGGCTAATGTCCTTCCTTTCTATTGCATTAATCTCCTCTCTAACCAGCAATGCTACCCCACCTCCTTTTCTTTCCTGTCTATCCCTCCTGAATATTGAATATCCCTGGATGTTGAGCTCCCATCCTTGGTCACCCTGGAGCCATGTCTCTGTGATCCCAACTATATCATATTCATTAATAACTGTCTGCACCATTTTTCAAGTCACGTATTCATCTGAAATATCCTCCTATTTCTACTCTGACTAGCATGTGGCACTGGTAGTAATCCAGAGATTATTACCTTTGTGGTCCTGCTTTTTAGTTTATCTCCTAACTCCCTAAATTCACCTTGTAGGACCTCATCCCGTTTTTTTACCTATGTCGTTGGTACCTATGTGCACCACGACCACTGGCTGTTCACCCTCCCATTCCAGGATGTCCTGCAGCTGCTCAGAGACATCCTCGACCCTTGCACCAGGGAGGCAATATACCATCCTGGAGTCTCATTTGCGGCCGCAGAAACGCCTATCTATTCCCCTTACAATCGAATCCCCTATCACTATAGCTCTCCCATTCCTTTTCCTTCCCTCCTGAAGCTTATCAATTAGTTGTGAGGGGATGATAGTATTGAATGCTGAGCTGTAATCGATTAAAAAAAAATCCTCATGTTTTGCTGTCATCTTTGATGACATCGTTGCTGTCCAGATATTCCAGCGTTGAGTGACGAGCCAATAAAATGGCATCTGATGGGGACCTGCTGTGCCGTTAGGCAAACTGGAGCGGATCCAAGTTGCTTCTCAGGCACGAGTTGATACGTTTAATCACTAATCACTCAAAGCACTTCATCACTGTGGATGTAAATGCTACAGAGTAATAGTCAATGAGGCAGGTTACCACATTCTTCTTAGGCACCGGAATAACTAAGCCTGCTTGAAGCAGGTGGGTGGCACACACTGCCTAAGTGACAGGTTAAAGATATCGGAGAACATTCCAGCCAGTTGATCAGCAAAAATCTTTAGTAACAACTATATTTATAGAAAACTTTCCATGCAGATTATGAAGTTCAAAGTGTTTTACAATGGGATAAAAGTCCAAATATAAAATTAATTTTAAAACATGAATATAAAGTCAAATGGATGTTAATTGAAAGCAATGTTCAATAAATAGATTATCAGCTGGTATTTAAAAGTGTCAATTGAGTTTGCTTTCCACGTAGCTGTAGGTACAGAATTCCACACTTTAGGGGTGTTGTGTTGCCTTTAAGGCATTTGTTTAGTTTATTATATTTTCACTTTAGTAATTCATCTGTTATCGTTTTCTAGTTAAAGTTAAGGTTGTTTAAAGTAAATTCGTTGTCTGTGATATATCGCGGCATGCGATGATGTCACACCCGGTTACGCCGCATCTTGTGGGAAAATACTGGTTTGGAGGAACAGGAAGGAGGGGTCTTATGTGTGTGCAGGATCAGCGCGAGAAAAGTTTTCTTTCTACGCACTAGAAACATCAGTGAAGCAACGCCGTAAGTTCATAAAATAATCGATATGTTGAATTAAAAATGTTAATGCTGATTCTGTTAAAAGTAATGATGGTTGATAAAGTTTATGGTTTTTGTTATTTAAAGAGTTGCGGATAGTTTGTGTTGATGTATTTAAAGCCAGTCGATGGTGTAGGTAGATTCTGACTGTATGTTGCACTCTAATGTAATATAGTGTTGTAGTTTTACTTTTGCAAGTATTTATGATGTAAATGTGATGTCAAGAAGGAAACAAATACTGTATATATTTTGTATTGTTTTATCAACAGTTTTCATCATACATTAATGTGGAAGAGTGAACAGTAAACGGTTAATCTTACTGGGACCCCCTCATTGACTGGTTTAAGCTTGGTGTTTAGTTCAGAGTTCTTTTACACCTGTGCGAGAACACTACAGGTGTAGTTAAAAAAAAAATGACCTGCCAATAATCATTTGAGGAAGATTGTTTAATTTTAAGAGACCTGTAGAAGACTTGAGAGCTCCAGCAAGGTTATAAGATGGAATTGATTCTATGATGTACTTCAGTTCCAAATCATTAAGAGTTTTAATAATAAGTAAGAGAACTTTATAATCAGTTCTAAAAGATTCAGGAATCCAATGTAGAGTAGCTAGTATGGGAGTGATATGTTCCCTCATCCATGTTTAGGTTAAAAGTCTAGCAGCTGTGTTCTGCATGAGTTGAAGTTTGTCAACAGGTTGCTTTGGAAGGCCTGTAAAAAGTTCATAACAGTAATCTAATCTATTCAATATAAAGGTGTGAATTCATTTTTCAGCATAATTACATGACAGAAACAAAGTACCTTAAGTGTAGAAATGGTGCTCTGGTCACTTTTTTACCAGGTACCCTATCTGGACCAGATGTTTTTGTTGGGTTCACACTGAAGAATGCGCTCATGTCGGCCTCAGAGACTGAAATCAGAGGGTTGTGGAAGTTCGTGAAGGTTCCTGCATGGTTTGATGGTCAAAGTGAGCATAGAGGACATTGAGCTCACCTGGAAGTGAAAACTTGTTATCACCATCTCATCACTTGGTCACTTGGTTTCACTTTGTAAGAGGTGACAGCATTCAACCCCTGCCAGAGCTGCCGAACATCCTTCAGTGATCCAACTTTAGTTTGGAATTGCCACTTTGCATGTGACATTGGCTTTCCAGAGATCATACCTGGAGCTCTTGTATCTTCCTTGGTCACCAGACCTGAATGTCACTGATCTGGCCCTCAACAGTTTGCAGACCTCATGGTTCATCCATGGCTTCTGGTTGGGGAGGAAGACTCTGAATGATTTTGTGGGGACACTTTAGTCTATGACTATCTTTATAAAGTCCGTGACTACTGTGGTCTATCGATTCAGATTCACTGATGAGTCCTTGAACACAGACCAGTCCACCAACTCAAAGCAATCCCGTAGCTGCTCTACTGCCTCCTGCGAATACTGCTTTGTTAGCCTCGTCTCTGAAGTCTTGTTCCTCAACCTCTGCCTGTATGCAGGTAACAGAAGGACGGCTAAGTGATCAAATTTCACGAAATGCGTTCTGAGCATGGAACAATAGGCATTCCTTATTGTTGTATAGCAGTGGTCTAGTAAGTTGGTACCCTTGGTGCTGCAAGTTATATGCTGATAGCAATTGGGCAATGATTTTTTCAAACAAACCTGATTCAAGTCTTCAATTATGATTTGAATTATGTCGGGTTGGACTGTTGTCTGTTTGGTGATGGCAGCATTCAATATCTCAAGTGCCTGCTTAAAGGATTCAAAGGATTGAAACTACATTTATTATCGATATATGCTGTATACAACTCTGAGATTCATCTTCTCCACAGAGAGCCAGATCAAACACCTCCCACATGCAAAAAACATCATGCATATTGATGCACCATCAATAACTCTCGGAGACAGGAAGTGAACGAAAGGCTTTTATTAGCAGCAAAAAGGGAGCACGACATCTCGGAGACTGAGGGAGGAGCAGTGCCCCAATCGCCTTTATACAAGGGTCTGTGGGAGGAGCCACAGGAGCAGTCAGCAGAGGGGTGTGTCCAGATAGATATACATAGTTTACCACACATATGGCAACAGGAACATCAACCACCCCAAGCACAAAAAAATGACGACAAGAATATCAACCACCGCCCCTCCCCTGGGCAAAAAACAAATTGCACAAATGGCAACAAGAAAAAACAAGCAAAAGTACAAATCAGCTCAGTGTTCATTATGTGCAGACCACCCCAATTCAAAGTCACCCAAAATAGCAACAGAAATAAAATCAATGAAGAACTACTGTCCAACCCACAACCCGTATCCGAACTTCAATACCATCCTCCAACAGCACTAAGGGAAAGAGAAACCATTCAAATGCAGGGCCCTTCT
The DNA here is from genome assembly GCF_048418815.1 of Hemitrygon akajei. NCBI lineage: Eukaryota > Metazoa > Chordata > Chondrichthyes > Myliobatiformes > Dasyatidae > Hemitrygon > Hemitrygon akajei. The sequence continues at coordinate 38,873,744 of NC_133146.1, forward strand.
CTCAGGAGGAGGGAGAGAGAGAGGGGGAGAGAGAGAGGGGGAGAGAGAGAGGGGGGAGAGAGAGAGAGAGGGAGAGGGAGAGGGAGAGGGAGAGGGAGAGGGAGAGGGAGAGGGAGAGGGAGAGGGAGAGGGAGAGGGAGAGGGAGAGGGAGAGGGAGAGGGAGAGGGAGAGGGAGAGAGAGAGAGAGCGAGAGAGAGGAATGAGCTGCCAGTACAAGTGGTCTATACAAGCTCAATTTTAATATTTAAGAGAAGTCTGGATACGTACATGGATCGTAGGGATTTAGAGGGCTATGGCCCCAGTGCAGGTCATTGGGAGTAGGCATTTTTTGACACTGACTAGATGGGCTGAAAGGCCTTATTCTGCATTGTACTTCTCCATGATTTTAATTTCAGAGCATACAGTGTATCAGCAATCCAACTATTAACTGCTTCATTGCTTTTTCACCCTTCAACGAGACAGATAGGTCTGGTGCCGTGATATCAGCTTCTCAACATCAGGCTGAATGTTACTCAGAAGGAGTCTCAGACCCCCACGTTCAGTAATTTGCACTCTGTTTTGTTGCTTTGAAGGAAGTTGGATCACTGCACCAAAACGGCAGTTCCACAAAATATGATATTGATTAGGCAATAAAGAACATTTTGATCTTTTTTCATAGTACAGGATAACATTCAGAGGTTTATTTCTGCAACCAAAAATCTTGATATGATTTTGAACCTCGGCTTTAGCTCAAAGTCATTTGTAGCAAGGTCAGTTTTTCTTCCAACCTCCTGTTAATTCCACATTATGTGTTCAGGAATGGAATTATTATCCAACCTGGAATTTGATTTCTAATGCATGGGAATCATGCTAGCTAATAATATATTATGGTAGTGAATGGCAATGATGCGATTTCTTCAGTCCAGAATTCTCATGACATGCCAAATGCAGAAGTGACACACTGCTTTTCAACATCTATAACAAATTTCAAGACAAGCCTCAGAGAATGGTGACTTAGCAAGAGATGAGATGATTACATGATTATTATAGTCAATTCTAAGGCACTGAGGATCAAATGCTATAATAAGTAATCCATGTCTTAAACTGAGCCTGTAATTCTTCAGCTGCCCCCTCTTGCTACCGAGCACCCACTTTTATATTTTTCACCCCCCAAGAAACTCCCACCGCCCCCACAGGCAAAATTGCCCACTTTGGAAACCACTGAGGTAATGCTTTATTACAGCACCAGCGACCTGTGTTCAATTCCACACTGTCGGAGGAGAATTTGGTACATTATCCCCGCAACTGCATGGGGTTTCCTCCAGGTGCTCCAGTTTTTACACACAGCCAAACGGTAGGCTAAATGGTCACATGAATGTGACATCTTGCTCGTTGGGCCAGAAAAGCCTGTTACCATGCTGAATCTCTAAAAACAAATAAAGATGTCTATATTGAGTGTTGCATATTGAAAAGTGGAATTAGATATAAATCTAACAATATTTCTGAAGCCAGTAACTCAAGTTTTAAAAATATACAGTTGGAAAAACTTTAAAATATCTTAAGTTTGAGGATGAAAATAGGGGAATATGGCCCCAGAATTTTCATTAAGTTGGCCTAAGTTGCAATGTTCCAACTTCTGCATAAACATGGAAATCTCAAACCTATTCAGCTCCATTAACACTTTCCCAACACCGTTACTTGAGCTTTATATGGGCTCCCATGGTATGCATAACAGAAGCGTGCAGGAATTCCCCAACCTTTATAACAAGGAGTCAGTTCTCAACTACCATGTCAGATTAGACTTGACACAGGAACTGCACTTCAGTGGAGCTTTTACTGCTGTGAGGAAGAAATAGTTAGAGTAAGGCATAATGTTTAGTTGTTTGCATGTGCAGTAATGCTATTTCAGAGTGCTTTTCAAGTTTCCAGGTAATTTAATTTAAGTTCTTGATTTTTTTTAAGTAATTTTACTGTTCAATTGATTAATTTTTAAATGCTTCAGAACTTCTGTGATAGAAGCATCACCGACCACAAAGGATATAGTTTATTAATCATTTTCTGAGTCACACACACATTTGTGCTGCTTCCTGCACCCACACTGAGCTCATCAACTTCATCAGTTTTGCTTGGAACTTGCACCCTGTGCTACAATGGGTGTTTGATGTTTTCTTTTAATGGGTTCCATGGTGTTTCTTTGTTTCATGGCTCCCTTTAGGAAGATGAATCCCAGGGTTGTATACTGCATACATACTTACATAATAAATGTACTTTGAATATTTGGAGACAGAATATCTACTGACATCTTTTACAAATCCACTGATTCCAACAATTATTTTAACCATACCTCTGCCCATTTGTAAGTAAGCTATTCCCTTCTCTCAGTTCCTCTGCCTCCACATATGTTTTCAGGATAAGCTTTTCATCCCAGGACATCCTAAATATCCTTATTTGTTTTTTTTTTAATGGGGTATCCCTCCCAGCACCGTCCTCTATTTCTCACAGGTCTGTCCTTCCCCCTTCCCACTCCTGACCTAACAGAAATTAGGTTCCTCTTGTCCTCGCCTACCAGGCCATGAACCTCTGCATCCAACACAACTTCCATCATCCCCAACAGGATCCCACAACCAATCACATTTTTCCCTGCTCCCCCCCCCCCCCCCCCACCCATGAGGCCAAATGTAAGTAGGAGAAACAACACTCCATTTTCCTCCTTGGTAGTCTTCAATCTGAAGGAATGAACATTGATTTCTCTAAATTCCAGTAAAGATTGTCCCATGTTTCCCTCCTCCCAAACTTCACTTTTTTTCATTCTGGTCACCCTCTCACACCTTCTCTTCTCTTACCCTGCTCTCATTGACCTGCCATAACCTCCCTCTGGTTTCCCATCTCCTTTGCTTTAATCCATGATCTACTATCCTATCCTATCAGATTCCTCCTTCTTCAGCTCTTTGCCTCTTCCACCTATCACCTCCTATCTTCTCACAGCACTCTCCCTTCCCCTACCCATCTACATTCCCCCTCAGCTGGCTTCACCTATCACTTGACAGCTTATGTTCCTCTCCCATCCCCTAGCTTTTTATTCTGGCTTCTGTCTTCCCCCTCCTGCTGAAGAGCCTCAGCACAAAATGTGGTCTGTTCATTTCTCTCCATAGATGCTGCCTGCCAAGATGAGTTCTTCCAACATTTGTGTGTGTTGCTTAAGATTTCCAGCATCTGCAGAATCTCTCGTGTGCAAGCTTTCTGAGTTGTTTTGTGGGCAGGGCTTATTCTGATATACCCAAGCTAACTCTTTCACACTGCATTAAGCCCTGGCATTTCTCAGGTTCAGGACATCTTGGCCAGCAAATTCCTCTTTGGGAAGTAACACAAGATGTGCAGACCACAGCAGACAGCTTGGGAGACAAGCCCCATTCAACAAAATCTGGGCCATGATTTAAAAATGTTGTGTCTGCAAGATGGTACTATTATTAGTGTGAGATATTAATAAGTTTTGAGTAAACTAAAGATAGCTGCTTAGTCACATCAAAAGCATACCAAGCAGTTATTCTGTTCTCAGTGCTCCCCCACACCCTGCTCAGTTTGTCAGTCCTGATCCCAAACACCTTGGATATCCCAGGATTCATAGTCATAGTGTCCTGGTGTAATACAGCACAGAAACAGGTCCTTTGACCCAACTTGTCCTTGCCAACCACACCATCCTCCCCACTAATTGCAGTTTTCCATGTTTGACCCATAACTCTACAAGCCCTTCCCCTACATGTGCCTCTGAAATGTTGAAATTGTACCCATACTGAATGTTCCATTTATCTATCCTCCCTATCACATGTTCTTTTAGATATCTCCTCTTCCTAGAATGACACTTTGATAAACAAGCTTAGATGTGTTAATGTCAACATAATTTGCAGCTGTTAAGATTGTCTGTGTGATTGTGGATATTACATAGAACCTACCACCTAAATATTAGGAACTGCTTGAACACATTGATCAATGCCAGTAAAAGGTGAGAGTGTGGGAGTCCGGTGAGCAGCTCATTTTAAAAAAGGGGGGAGATGGAAAGGAGAGAGACCAACACAATAAACTCTGATAAGCAGCAGAGTGTTACAACAAGAGTCTCGTTCACCGATCCAATAAAATGTCCCATAAGCATTTACAAACAAGATTAGTTTTTAAATTATTATTTCTCTAATCTTTGAGGACCAAACTATAAAGATTTAGGAGTGATAGATGCTGGCAATTTGTGACTTCAAACATCATGTAGTGTATCCAATCCAGATAGAATTTTTAAATGCTGGGAAGTAAAAACTATCCAATTTTTATTAAAATCATAGCATGTTCATTACTATTAAATTTAAAAGCAAAACAGATCGCCCACTGTTTTCAGCAAGTGCAAACCATACCTATCTACAATAAGTACAACCACAATGATCTTCCCAACCACACTGAAGTCATATCACAATATATCCACACTAGACATCTTTATCAGAAAGCTACCCGAAGACGTTTTTATTGTTGCAAATGAGCAATGTTATGTTTGTACATCATGATGGAATTCATGCCAGGTACTGAAAGAAATGGCAGAAGTTATAGTACAGGCTTTGGTGATGATTTACCAAAATTATTCGGACTCTAGGTAGATCTTTGCAGATTGGAAGACGACAAATGTCACACCACTGTTCAAAAAGGAATGTAGGCAAAAGGAAGGTAACTATAGGCCATTTAGTTTAGCATCTGTAGTTGGTTAAACACTTGAAGCTATCATTAAAGAAGAAATAGTGAGGCATCTGGAAAGAAATGGACCCATCAGGCAGGCACAGCATGGATTCAACATAGGCAAGTCCTGTTTGACAAACTTACTGGAGTCTTTTGAGGACATAATAATAGGGGGGGGGGGTAAACAGATGGACATTATTTATTTGGATTTCCAGAAAGCATTCGATAAGGTGCTGCATAAACAACTTATCCATTAGATAAGGATGCATGGACTTGGGGATAACGTATCAGCATGGATACAGGATTGGTTAACCTGAGAGTTGGGATACATGGGTGTTACTCTGATTGAAAATCAGTGGTGAGCAATGTGCCGCAGGGGTCAGTGCTGGGCCCTCAACTGTTCACAACATACATTAACAATCTGGAAGAAGGGTCCAAGTATAGTGTATCTAAGTTTGCTGATGATACTAAATTGAGTGGAAAAGCAAACTATGCAGAAGATACAGAGAGTCTACAGAGAGATATAGATAGGTTAAGTGAGTGGGCAAGGATCTGGCAGATGGAATACAATGTTGGTAAATGTGAGGTTATCCACTTTGGAAGGAAAAATTAAAGAGTAGATTATTATTTAAATGGTAAAAATTGCAGAATGCTGCTGTGCAGAGGGACTTGGGAGTGCTTGTGCATGAATCACAAAAGGTTGGTTTGCAGGTGCAGCAGACTATCAAGGCCACAAATGGACTGTTCACCTTATTGCTAGAGGGATTGAATTTAAGAGCAGGGAGGTTATGCTACAACTGTACTGGTGAGGCCACACCTGGAGTACTATGTGTAGTTCTGGTCTCCTTACTTGAGGAAGGATATACTGGCTTTGGAGGCAGTGCAGAGGAGGTTCACCAGGTTGATTCCAGATGAGGGGGTTAGACTGAGGGAAGATTGAGTTGCCTGGGACTGTACTCACTGGAATTCAGAAGAATAAGAGATTTTATAGAAACTTATAAAATTATGAAAGTGTTAGATAAGATAGAGACAGGAAAATTATTTCCACTGGTAGGTAAGACTAGAGCTAAGGGGAATAGCCTCAAGATTCAGAGGAATAGATTTAGGACGGAGATGAGAAGGAACTGCTTTTCCCAGAGAGTGGTGAGTCTGTGAAATTTTCTGCCCAATGAAGCAGTGGAGGCTACCTCAGTGAATATATTTAAGACAAGGTTGGATAGATTTTTGCATTGTAGGGAATTAAGGGTTATGCAGAAAAGGCAGTCAGGTGGAGATGAGTCCATAGCCAGATCAGCCAATGATCTTATTGAATGGTGGAGAAGGCTTGACGGGCTAGATGGCCTACTCCTGCTCCTGTTTCTTATGTTCTTATGTAATTTGTCAGTAACCATTAGGAACAAATACACAGTTTAATAGTACTGTAGCAAAACATCGCTAGTGTTATAACTTGTTATGTATTTCATTTAAAAACATAACTTGTTACTCAACTAAACAGTAGTTTGACTTTTCAGAATCAGGTTTATATATATATTTAATAGTTAAATTAAATTAGGGCAAAAATAGATACAAAATAGAAGTGAGGTAATGTTCAAGGGTTCAATGTCCATTCAGAAATTATATGGCAGAGGGGAAGAAGCTGTTCCTGAATCATTGAGTGTATGCCTTCAGGCTTCTGTACCTCCTTTCTGGTTAGTAGTGAGAACAAGGTATGCTTGGGTCCTTGATGATGGACGCCACCTTTTTGAGACCTCGCTCCTTGAAGATATCCTAGATACTTCAGCCACTGTCTGTGTTCTCCCTGTGACTGTGTGGGTTTCCTCCAGGTGCTCCAGTTTCCTCCAACATCCAAGGACATGCCAGTTGGTAGGTTAACTGGTCATCATAAATTGTCCCATAATTGAATTGGAGGATTGGTGGGTGGCATGGCTTGAAGGGCCAGAAGGCCTATTCCATACTGTACCTCAATAAATAAATCAAAATAAATATGTCCTAAATACTACAGAGGCTAGTGCCCATGATGGAGCTGACTAAGTTTACAACTCTGCAGCTTATTTCAATCCTGTGCAGTAGCCACCCCCGCCACATCAGACAGTGATGGAGCCAGTTAGAATGCTCTCCACAATAGATCAGTAGAAATTTTTGAGTGTCTTTGGTGACATACCGATATCCTCAAACTCCTAATGAAATATAACTGCCATGGTGCCCTCTTTTTATCTAACCTGTTGGGTCCAGGTTAGATCCTCAGAGATATTGAACTATTTCAATGAAACTTCAACTAATAGGAATAGCCGCTTAATTGGGCCAAATGTACTGGTGCCGATGTCCAAATTAACCAGAATCTATGGTATTGCCTAAAATATTGGCAAATATTTATCTTGCCGATCAGAAGATGCTTCAATAGACAGAGGACACTCACTGTACAAGTACCAAGTATGGCTCAAAGTACTAACTGATCATAATTAAATATTAAATACACAACAGGTTTTATGCTTAAATAATATTGGAGGGAGAGGGAGAGTGTGTGTGTATATATATAGGTTGATTAAGCATTTCTGTTCATTTAAATATTTCATTACAGGTTATATGTAAAAAATACATTTACATACTTCATTACACTACCACGTGATACATGTTTGCCTTGCATAAAGTTAAGATGAAGTTACACCCGCATTCCCAGACTACTGTGTCTTCATTTGAAGTGTTTTGAAGTTACAAAACACAATAAAACCTGATAACATAATAAATAAGTTTCATCTAAATATCATAGGCACAATGTAAAAAGACAGTTTCTTGTACCACTTAACAAGACCCCCAGACTGAAGGCCAAAAACCAGTACAAAAAAACTTTTGAGTTACTTTAACTTCAGTTCTAAAATGACCCAGTGAATACCTCTCCTAAAACCTTTGGGTATAGATTACATCACACAAGAGGCTGCCAAGAACACTGTTTCTATTGTATATTTCATATTTGAATGCTTCACAGGTGTGATTCTCACACACTATTTGACACACATAAGATGGGACTGCTGTGTTTAAGGAGTCACATAAATGTAACTGATGGATGGAATGCCAGTACAGTACTTAAAATGTTGAGACAATCAATAGCTCATTTTCACAAGCAAACAGATGAAAAAAGAAAACCAGGGTTCTGTAAGGAGTCAGAATAAGAGGAGGGCCATTTGATCCCCCAGGGGAGATGGAAAAGGGAGCCAAATAAAGAGCAGGCAAGGACAACAAAATCCTATTGTTAAACAAAAGCTGTTCAAGGTTAACAGCATTATTTGCTCAGCTCTTTTTTATTATCACTTAATTCAAAGAAAATTGTGGAAAGTTATGTGAAAAAGTAACAAAGGCTAAAAGTAGGTGAAAGAGAACAAGAGAAAAGCTAAAAAGAAACCAGAAAATCTGCAGATGCTGGAAATCCAAGCAACACACAAAATGCTGGAGGAACTCAGCAGGCCAGGCAGCATCTTCGGAAGAGTACTGTCGATGTTTTGGGCTGAAGCTCTTCAGCAGGACCGAAGAAAAAATGATGAGGAGTCGGATGAGAACAGCTAGTCCAGTAGCAGAGCATTACTGGCAATTGGATTGCTGATGTTCTGAGGAAAACTCACCCCAAGGCCAAAACTGATCAGGCATTGCACATTTATATCCCAGTAATATGTACTTCTTCTTTCCCAAACCAAGCTCAGGACATCAACAGCCACACCACACATTTCATTCTCCTCTCTTAAATACTTTGTTATTGTTGAGTTTGGTATGCATATGTAAAAGCTAGTGTCAGACTAATATGAGAAAAGCCAGAGCTTAGGAATTACTGTAAGCAGTATTATTTTGGGAATGTATATTAAAGATCTCTCCCTGCTATTACATTGGAGGAAAGGGATTTTTTTTTTTGAACTATTTGTTTGCAGAGGAAGGGAAAAAGAAAAGCAAGGTATTGGCAGAATGTGGAGGTGGTAGGAAACTAAAATAGGATTGCCAATTGTCATGTACCATTCAGGTAGGTCTTCTAATATACAGTAATGAACTACAACAAATTCAGAGTGGATCAAATTATAGTTGCATTTCATTATTTATATGCAAGGTAAGTCTAGCTCCACGTGTTATCACCTGGAAGATAACTTCAATCTTATAGCTCAAACAAACCACTTGTATATTTTTACAGAGAACAGTAATTAGGTCATTTCATTCCATAATGATAGTCCTCTGTTAGCTACAAATACCTCTGGTTCCTGGCATATATTTTTCAATCGGTCCATTTGTCTTTGGAGGTTTCTTCCCCAATGACAGCTGTGCCCTGCTTTTCTCTATTGTCAATCACACCTCCCCCTCCATAAAAAACACACACTCACACTTCTTGTAAGCCTCCCATCCAAACCAGAAAAACAACAAAGTACTCTAGGATCTCACAGGTTCCATTTTGTCACATTACATTTTACAAAAAAGTTATAAATTTGTCAACACAAAGTATACTGCAGAATGCTGTGGTCAAGTAACACATACAAATAAGCTGGATGAACTCAGCAGGTCGGGCAGCATCCGTTGAAATGACCTGCTGAGTTCATCCAGCTTATTTGTACGTGTTATAAATTTGTCAATACTTCAGGGTTATATAACACACACACACACACTATTTCCACATCCCCTCCTTTTTGCCATTTCATGACAACACCATAATCTTCAAAACACAATTAAGGTATGTGTACAGTAATCAAAGTGACTCCAAACATTCATATAACAATACAGTCTCAGAATTTTAGTTAAGCAAAATGCCCTTTTCCTAGACGGGACCAACAAAGTCCTCTCCTTCTTATTCCTACTGTACTGCACAAAAATTGCAAAAGGATAACAGCTATTATACCAAGTTATACTGTAATATAGGACTGTCACCCACCATACTCTTCCTGGCGGTTTATCGTTGTGAAACTGATCTCATACTTTCTTAATCTTGAATACGAGCTGAAAAGTGAGATATGTCTTTGGATTCATCTGGTATGTAAATCTGGTATCCCTGTCCAAAAAGGGCACACGTGCCTCCTTTCTTGGATAAAACAATGTCCAAAGCCATTTGATTTTGCAAAGCTACTGTGCAAACTGCCACAGATTCTGCCAATGATTTAGAAATTGCTCATCACATTTGATCAAGAGCAAATGCATTTTCATTTGCTAACTTTTCCAAAGCTGATGCTATGTAAATCAGTTCCCGTGCTGCTTTACCTTTCTATAGGCAAGTGTTACCTTTCCTAGGGACAACACCAAGTCCTTTCACGCTGGGGTGAGCATTGTCTTAAAGAGGTATATACCAACCTCAAGAACACTCATTGTTTCCAAATTTATATCCCTATCCTGTCCCAGTGACATTCTGGCTGTACTGATAAGGGGAAAAAAGGGGTCTATGTTTCTGAGTTCCACCATCATTGTATCAAATATATCCAGGGCAGAGGGCTTGGACCAATTAGAATACAGTTCATCTCTGTTTCATTAAAGGGTACAGATAAAACAAGTATACGGTGGACAGCCATATAAACCCAGCAGCTTGAGACATTGTCTTATTTTCATATTAGTAAGTCATTCATAAGAAAGTGTACAGTACATGGAAGTTACATCTGTCAGAGAAACCGCCGTCATTCCGACTCTGTGGTTTTATAATTTTTATGTTGTTAAGCACCTTCTTGCAGTGAGAAACATGAATCCACGATGGTTTTTCTCTTACCTTGATGGCAGTATCAGTAACCAGCAATAACTGAAATGCTGAAGAATATTGCCTACCGGCCGACTGGGGGGGGGGGGGGGAGGGGGGTGTTAATCATGACCGGACTATAGGTGATAAGTTAATTATAACTCACTTATAAGTCAATAGCATCATAACATTTTAAGTAACATTTGGATATTGAAAACACAGCGCATATTTTCCTCGTATGAACATATAAAATCATTGCAACACACCAGTGAGAGGACAAGGTAAGGGCCGTGCTGGGGCCGCGGCGGTCGCAGTCCGGAGAGAGTGGCCGCCCTCCTTGTAGGTAGTGCTAAAAGGTGCGCCCACCTGTCCGCGCCCCAGGCCAGTACCAACGGCGCTTCCCGCCGGCCGCGCGAGGCGGCCAGTTACCCGACGCCAACCAGTGATCCCGGGCGCGAGGGTATCACTCTGACCTCGCGTGGGTAACGACCGCGCGTGCGTTCAAGTTCAACCGTGAGCGTGACAGGAAATGAGGAAAGGTGCAGCTTACTCCTAGCGTTTCCTCGCGGCCCGGTGGTTGGAGACCACTGCCTTAGCATCTGCTGCTAGTTACTGGGCTCTCTTTACCTGGGGATGATATTATGTAATGCTTTTTTTGGGAGGCAATACAATTATCCAGAACACTTTCGTCCACGTTATGCCCATCTATCTGTTTAACTCCCAGTGGCGCATCCAATGCCATGCGCAATGGCCATCCCTTTAAGATTTCATGCCACGACGAGCCATTGGTTTTATTAGCAGTGGCTCAAATAGTCATCAGAACCAAAGTCAGCGCCTGTTCCCACTTCAGTCCAGTTTTCACACACATTTTGCTAAATTTGTTCTTAATTGTTCCGTTAATCTTTTCCACTAGGTCCGCTGACTGATGATGGTAGCTACAATGAAATGTTGATCCACCTGTAAGACTTTGCATATTTCTTTAATTACTTTACCAGTGAAATGGGTAGCGTTGTCACCGAGAAAATTTCCAGGGGATCCCTAATCGTGGGATTATTTCCTTCAACAAACACTTCGCTACTGTAACTACATCATTCTTTCTACAAGGAAATGCTTCAACCCATTGTCAGAACACAACAATGACTAATACATACACATACTCTTTCTATTAAAACTTCAATAAAGTCGATCTGCAAGTGTTCAAAGGGACCATCTGACGGCGGGGTATGAACCCCTGTTATTTCTACCAACTTTTCCTGATTCTGAAAGGCAGAACATTCTCTACAGATTTGTTCTGCAACTTGAGCTACTCCAGAGGCATGCCGAATTTGGTTTATTTAATTAATCATTCCCCTCTGGCTCGCAAGTGTGAACTTGCGAACACATCGGTCAATCTCCAATTTATCTGGAGCCACATTGCGACCATCGGGGTGAAGCTACATACCATTGTGCCGCTTACACCCCAGCTATTCCCACTTTACCCTTTTGATCGATGGAACCTGGTATCCTCCTATACCCGACAAAGCGGGAGGTATCATCAGGGCCAAATGCAAGGGGCTACTTATTTCTGGCACAAGGGTGGGCCTGATTGCTGCCTCTTGCAGTACAATCTGCTGCTTTATTGCCCTTGGAGATCTCAATCATTTGCCCAGTATGCGCTGTGTATTTAATAATCACAACCTGTTTAGACTCCTGTAATGCTACCAATATAGGGGAACCTTCCAATGTCCAAAAAAAAAATCTTCCTTATCAATCCATAATTGTGCCACTTCAAAGACTTAGCGTGAGCCGGTGTAAATACGGGCGGTCCGTCCTTCAGCAAGTATAATAAACCCGAGTAAGCGCAAAGAGCTGAGGGAAGTGCCGCTGCCCCCCACCTCCCCACAACATGGGTGAGGGCAAGTTAGATATCCTGCGCATGGTTTACTCGTATCCATATGTAAAGCCGAGCCATCAAAGAAAATTAAATCAGCATTAACAATAGGAGTATCCGTAGGTCCACAAGGAGTTTTACTTGTGTAAGACTTTCACAATGCTGTAGTGTGGATTGTCGTCTGTCTCCATGGGGAGAAGCGTGGTTCGATTAAGAGTTGCACAGTGAGTAATTCTAACATTCGGGTTTATTAACAAATTTAATTACGTGGCTCAGCGAATCAGTAACGTTTCCACTGAATGTGGGGAGTGGACTTGAGGAAGATGATTAAGATTCAGACACTGCGTGTGCCGAACAGCAAGGCAAGAAGCTGCCACCGCTGGAACAAATCCGGAACACCTCTGGCTATTGGGTCTGACTGAGCACCGAAATAAGCAGTCTTTCCCTGTGGTCCTGCGTCAAAATGACCCGTGCAAAATCATTCTTATGGAGAACGAAAAGGTGAGGCGTGGTGGAGGTCCAAAGCTGGGGTGGGTATCATTGCATCTTTTATGCGTTCAAATACCTCCTCAGCTTTCCGGGTCCAGCATAACGGATCTGGTTGACTGGGAAGAGATATTTTCTGCAGGAGCCTAACAGTGGAGACATAATCCAAAATCTACTGTCTACAATAGCCTGTCATCCCCAGGAAATGCTTAATGTCCCCATTAGTCGTTGGTTGTGGGGCTTTAAATGTTGCTTCATCCGAGTCTCAATCAAAGCTTTGTATTCTGGGATAGGGTAGGTCCCAGATAAGTAACATTTGATTGTACAAACTGTAGTTTCTGCTTGGAGAATTCATGACCTTTCTTACCTAGTTTACGTAAAAGGTAGAGGGAGTTCTGCTCACAAGTTTATTTGCCGGAAAGGTCAACAGGAGGTACAGTATCAGAGTAGAGGCCCCTGGGAAACTCCTTACCTTCCTCCATTTTCAATTTACATGACAAACACTAATTGCATTCAAACTATTTTCCAAAGAATCTCATACTCAAAGGTCAATTATCTCAAACATCAGCATTTATGTTCTATAAAAGAAAGCAGTCCTATTAGTAAAGTAGCATTTAGAATTGCTCCCAAAACCATTCCAATCTTTCCAAAATTGTTCATTTCAAATTCCGAATTTAACACTCCACCAATGAGAAATTCCTCAAATGCCAATTTCCCTCAGTAATTTGGGAATCTCATATCCAGAATACAGATGTGCAGATTTTCATCTCATTAATCTAGATTCCAAGTGGCCAATGTGGAATCATGGTTTCTCCAAAATCAATTCAATGGAAAGCAAATAAAGAAACACAGACAAGACAAAACAAAAATCCTTGCTTGTAATGTTTGTCCTTCAGAACTCTCGCAAGTAACTCCAAAATTTAGATTAAGCAGTTAATTCTCACCCATGAAAACTTTCACACATTTTACGAAGAACCAAGGAAGAGGAAAACACTATATGGGGCCCTGACACATTAGCATATTATACAAATACAAAAGCAAATTTACTCCAAAGTAAAATATTTCACTTTGGTCTAAAGCACAAGAATCATTCAAACTTCCAAATATTAATTGAGCAAACACAGAACAGCCTTTTTTCTTTCCTTCTCCTGCTCAAACACACACGCACTCTCTCTCTTTCTCTCACTCTCCCTCTTTCCAGTGAACTCACACATGGCCACACTTCACACAATTGAAAGCCGCAAACCATTTGAACTTTAAACAATTTCAGAAAATCTGCTGTTCCTAAGGGTTAAACTGTTACCAAAATATTCAGTTACAATCAGACAAAACCGAGGGGAAAAAAGTTACTTCTGATACTTTAAAACAAAGAAATGGTGGTATTCATCATGCACAAGAAAACATTTAACAAGTTTAAAGCATGACATCCCCACATTAGAACATAGAAATCTCCAGCACATTACAGGTCCTTCAGCCCACAATGTTGTGCTGATCATGTAACCTACTCTAGAAGCTGCCTAGAATTTCCCTACCCCATAGCCCTCTATTTTTCTAAGCTCCATGGACCTATCTAGGAATCTCGTAAAAGACCCTATTGTATCTGCCTCTATCACTACAGTGCATTCCACACAGCACCACTGTGTGAAAAAGTTACCTCTAACATTCCCCTTGTACTTACTTCCAAGTACCTTAAAACTATGCTCCCTCATTTTAGCCATTTCAGCCCTGGGAAAAAGCCTCTGGCTACCCACACAATCAATGCCTCTCATCATTCTTAGAATACCTCATATCAGTCACCTCCCATCCTCTGTCACTCCAAGGAGAAAAGGCCAAGTATACTCAACCTATTCTCATAAGGCATGCTCTCCAATCCAGGCAACATCCTTGTAAATCTCCTCTGCACTCTCTCTGTAGTATGCACATCCTTCCTGTAGTGAGGTGACCTGAACTGAACACAGTACTCCAAGTGGGGTCTAACTATGGACTTACATAGCTGTAAAATTACCTCATGGCTCTTGAACTCTTTCATTACTGGATGGTTTATAATTTCCTTTCTCATATTACCTCAGTAAAAGTTCACTGGTCTCCCATACTAGGTCAATCTGAGTCAGTGTCTCCAAAACTGAACCATCAATACATTTGTGCACGTGTTCCAGTCGCTAGGTCAACCTGACGTGCTCATTTCTTTTATTACTCAAAGTTTCTGTCATCAACGCCAAATGTGTTGGAATCATGACAAGAGAAACTGATCCACTCTACACTACAGCATTGATCACAGTGTATAGGACAAAAGTGAGACAAAAGTTTGACTGCCAAGAGGGAAAATCCACAGAAGCAAAAGAAACATACTTTTCTCTGTGATCACTACTTCCAATGAGTTTCCCCCTAGGCAGCCCCATACTTGGAATTTCCCATGTCGCTGTCACACCTAGACAAGCGAATCTCGGAGGAAGCTCCAAATTCTCTCCTGTATCATTCAGCTAGGACTTCTAATATACTGTACAGTAGCAAATGACAACAAATTCAGATTGGATCAAATTATAGGCACATTTTATTATTTACTTGCAAGTTAAGTCTACTTCCACACATTATGGAGAGGAAGACAGCTTCAATCTTATTGCTAAGACAAACCACATTTATACTGTCACAGGGAACAGTAATTTAGGCTGTTCCATTCCATAATGGCATCGCTCTGTTATCTGCAAACGTCTCTGGTTCCTGGCATGCATTCTTCATTCAGTCCATTCATCTTTAGAGGCTTATTCCCCATGACAGCTATGTCTTTTTTTCTATTATCAAAACTTCCCCCGCAGTAAAACACACTTCTTGATAAAAGATGCACATACACACTTCTTGTAAGCCTCCCATCAAAACCAGCAAAGCACTCTGGAATCTCACAGGTTTCATTTTGTCACATTAAACTTTACAAAAGTTATAAATTGATAATGATTTCAGGGTTACAGCTATATTTCAACACAAGGGGGTGGCCTAAGGGTTTGTATCAGTACCCAGAGATGAAGCTAGACAAAGATCTAGGCAAGTATTTTACCTGAAACATGAGAAAATCTGCAGGTGCTGGAAATCCAAAGCAACACACAAAAAATGCCGGAGTAACTCAGCAGTTAGGCAGCATCTATGGAAAAAAATAAACAGTAAATGTTTCGGGTCAAGACCCTTCATCAGGACTGGAAAAGTCAGAGTAAGAAGGCAGGGGAAGTGGAGGAAGATGTACAAGGGTCCTGATGAAGGGCATCGACTGTTTATTCCTTTCCGTAGATGCTGCCTGACTTGTCAAGTTTCTTCAGCATTTTGTGTGTGTTGTCAAGTATTTTACCTGCCTTCTGGGCTTCCCGGCTGGTAAGATACAAGTAAGACTGTTGTCCTGAGACCATCCAACAACCCAATCCCTCAAGACAACAGGTGTAGAAGTTGTGGGAAGGCAAAGGTTAAAGCAAGGATAGACTGAGGCAGTTGTAGTCCAGTGAGACCTTTGCTGTATGACCACTGGAGACATCTGATTACTACAGACGAGACAGGCTGGCTTGAATATAATAGCGTGTACTCAAGCTGGGCAAGTGAGACCTCTGTAATGAGGCTTTTCCAGAAAGGTCTTCCTAAAACATAGTGTCCCTTTACACAATAGGGGTGCTGAAGACAGACAAGATAACAGAGGGATGTGAAAAATACCCAACAACTAGGGCTCTATTGTCTTTACTAACTTCAAAATATCATTGGCTATCCACTAGTAGTTTCAATCGGCTTTAACAGCTCTATGGTGAATGGTGATTGATTTTACAATAATCAGTATCAGTAACTGATAGGCTAATTCTGTATAAAAATAATGCTTTTCTGTTCAGTCTTCAGAACAGTGTGGGTAACAGGGGCCCATGCTGTTCTTCTTGTGCACAGGTAAAACAAAAGAACATTTGAGTCATAAAGGTGTGTGTGTTCTGGACCCAGTTATTTTACTATTGGCAATGACAGTTACCTTGACAGGTACTGCATTGAAACTAATATCGCACAATGCTCCCTTGATGCTAAAATCATATCACAGTTGACCTGCAGAATTCGTCCAACAGATTTTTTTCTTTTGGCTTGAATCCAGCATCTTAATGCTCTAGTGTCAGTTCAACATTTTCATGCAACTCAAAGCAAACAGAAAAATAGTCTTTTGGTGTTTCACTCAAAAAGGTAGATTTGATTGCATAATATATTTACTGAACATAACCTTAGTCCTTTCAACATTCATCACGTGGTCTTCTTATTTACATAAGCCACTATTTTGTAGTGGAGATTGCATTTGAAATGGTGGTAGTAAAATTCAAGAAAAGCAGAGAGACCAAAACCTAGGCATTGTCATAGCAACTTACATACAACTTTCTTCTCAGTGCTTTGTTAACGGAGGTAGTATTTTATTTCAGTAAAGCAATACTCTAACAAAGAGAGCAGAGGGTGGAATTTGATCCAACATGTTGAATGTTGGTACTATAACAACTTGTGCATTCTAATTTGGAGGAAAAGGGCTAAAAGACCCAATACCAGAGCCTATTAGTACTTTGAAACCTTCTTATTGCACAAAAATCTTCTGCTTTGTACCATACAAACTACAATTATTCAAAAAAATAGGAATACACAACAACAATCTACCTTTGGCTTTGGTGCAGTGCTAATCCTCCACTTGAGCATCTCAGTAGCTGCTCCAAAAAAGTTAATTGCACAAATAGTCAAAAAATACTTTATTCTTTTTTCAGTTTTAATAATCCTTTAATGTGCAGCCTATAGTTCCAATTTGGTGTACCATATTGCCTGATGTGTTTTGTATTCCATATAGATCAAACCAACTACAGTATATACTCAGCCGTTCCAGATTTGGTATAGAAAATCTCTGGGGCAATACCATCAGTTAATAGTTTGATAAATCAACATGTTGCTAGATGATTGTTCAACAGAAACAAAAAAGCTTTATTATATCAACAAATATTCTACATAAAACTATTAACCTTAATTTATCTTCAAGTAAGCTAAATTGAGCTGTCAAAATAGGAAGATGAAATCTTTTATCAAATATTTTAATAAATATTCTCTTAATTATTATTGCATAAAACTGAACATCTTAATGGAAAAGGCTAAAATACAGTTTTAGAAACTTGTGTAAAGTAAGCATTATGAAGCTGTCACCCACAGCAAGTATGTGATCAGTATTACTCAATAGCCCTTATTTTTGGATACAAGGCAAGAAACAGTACATAAATTACATACTTTTCATAACTCCAGGATATTCTAAAGTGCCTCACAACCATGAAGTTACTTTTAATGTAGTCGCTGGTGGCAGAATACCACAAGGTCTCCAATGTAGAAACTAAATAAACAAGGTATTCATGTTTTTTTTGGAATTGAGATAAATAATGATCCAGACAGAATAAGAAGTTAATTGATTTGTCTTTGGAGTGTCGTGAAGATCTTTTGTGTTTTTTAAAATATTCCTGAAGGGGCAGTCAGGGCCTTAGATTATCGCCTCTTTTACAAGGCACTCTCTTAGTGCAGACAGTGTGCAAGTTTTTGGGGAGAGGCTTGAACCCATGGCCTCCTGACTCAAAGGCAACAGTATCAAAAGTGAACCATATCTGGTTTAACAGAGTTCTCGGCCAGATTCCAGGATCCAAACTCTGCATGTAGTGCAAAATCTCACACAGCATTATTGCAACTTGATTTTACATGACAGAAGTTCAAATTATTACAAAATTTTCAATTCAAATACACATTTAAATAATTGCTGATTATCCTGTCAAAAGTGTGGTTTATGATTTTTTGAGTATTTAGTCAGTGTTCAGAAAGTCAGTCAATGAACAAATAACTACATTCAAATTTTAGCCATTATGTTCCTGAGGAGATCTCCATCATGGGGCTTTGGTTAATTTTGATTTTTCTTTGCTTTTCTGGTGCTAGTGTACCATTTCTGAAGAGCAACTCCACTGGTACCACTTGTTACACAAATAGCTCCTCCCAGACTCCACCAGGTAGGAGAGCGATTTAGGAATAAATATTGCAATATAAAGGCTAGGACTACTTCTGTTGTCTTTATAAGAGCCACAGGGGCAGCCCTCTCTATCTGTAGAGCTTTTGTGAGAAAGACTTGCCCTCCAATCCCCAGTAGGCCAATCAGGATTAAAAATGCTCGATCCATCCCACAGAAGGGCAAGCTCCATTCCTGAGTTATCGAAACCGCACTCATGCTTAGGATCGATCCAATCGCTGAGTAGTACCAAATGGAGAGGAAATAATTTACCGATTTGCCCATCTTGCGGATCACAATCAAAGTCATTGCCGCACAGAGTGCACTTCCAAAAGCAGCCACCGTTCCCTTGATGTGATTCTTGTACTCACTTTCTAATCCCGCATTTTGAGTGCCAAACAGAAATTGTGGTCTAGCAATAAGAACGACTCCGACTAAAGTAAAAATGATGAAGATGGGATCCAACAAATTGCATTTTTCCTTCAGAAAAATCCAAGCAAATATGGAGACAAAGACGGGGTTACTGAGCATTATGACAGTGGCATCAGCCAAATGCATCTGTTGAATGGCGTAGAAGAGCAACATCATGGCTGTAGCACCAAGGAGTCCTCGTAAGAAAAGCAACAGTCTCAGACCTTTTGGTCCCATAATATCCACTCTGTAAAACAATTTGACACATTTTAGAGCATGTTTAAGGCATGAAATTTGAAGCAAGCAAATCAAGTTCAAATGTGTTTTTGTACCCTTATTTCACTTCCTTTGTTCAGTCTAAAGACAGGAAATATTTCTGCATAACTTTGTTTTTATTCAACTTCATATTAAATTATGGAAAGAATAGAATCTGGCCCAATTAAATGTAATTAATTTTTCAGTTTTAATGCCTTCACTTTCTACAGTGTTGGCTGACAGTTCATTTGTTATCACTCGAGTTGGACCCATCCAAGTCAACAGCTATTATACCCAAGATGCACAGCAGATGCGAACCCATCATGGTTGCCAAGGAAATGGCAAGACCAAAGCAAGCTCCAGCCTCATTCCCAAAACCTGCACATTTGAACATTTTCATACTTCAATCCCATTCAAATGATTGGCATACAGACAAATGGTTTTCATATCTCATCTTAATATGTTTCAGGATTATTCAATATGATCTTAGTTTGCATGTCTCATTTGAATATTGAGATGCACTTGTCAACATATTTCTCCCATTTCCTTGGGACAAAACTCATTTAGTAAACAGAAGTAAAGGCAAATGAAACAGAAATAAGCTTATCAGGCATTTACTGCCTTTCTGTGGTTGATCATTATCCCAACTCCATTCAGAGAATTTGGTGACACATCATTTTTTTTCCCTAACCCAATAAAAGTATCAACTGATTTACTGACTCCAATTATTTTGCAAATATAATTGCAGCACTTCTTCCACTCTGCTGAGTAATTGTTTTTCTTAAAATTCTCCACTTAACGGGAGGGTTGTGATTTTAAGATTACTTCCTCTGGTTTAAGACAGCCCCAGAAGCAGAAAATATTTCTGTTCAACCCAGAAAATTCTTCTGAAATCCTAACAAAAAGAATTTAAACTTTCATTGTGAGCAAATACCATAAAATTATACAATATAGAGCAGAACTAGGCCATTCGGCCCATCGAGTCTGCTCTGACATTTCATCATGGTTGATCCATTTTCCCTCTCAGGCTCCAATCTCCTGCCTTCTCTTCTTATCCCTTCATGCCCTGACCAATCAAGAATCTATCAACTTCCACCTTAAATATACCCAATGACTTGGCCTCCACAGCTACCTGTGGCAATGAATTCCACAGATCCACTACATTCTGGCTAAAGAAACTCCTCATCTCCATGCCCGAGATGCACAGTTGAGAGTATCCCAGTTGGTTGCACCACAGCCTGGTATTGAAACCTCTACTGAAAGTGGTGAATAAAGTGCAGCTCATCACAGGCAAAGCCACTCCCCACCATTGAGCGCATTTGCATGGACCGCTGCCACAAGAAAGCAACATCTATCATCAAAGACCCACACCACCCAGGCCATGCCCTATTCTCACTACTACCATCAAGCAGCAGGTACAGCAGTTATTACTCTACAGCCATCAGGCTAACTTCACTCACCACAACTCCACTTGGACTCACTTTCAAAGATTTAATACAACTCACATTCTCAGATTTTTTTATTGGCATAATTTGTCTTTCATAAATTATATTGCATTTTTTATCTTCCTGTAAATGCTGCAAGCAAGTGAATCTCAAGGTAATATATGGTAACATATGCATACTTTGATCAATTCCTCACTCTTGCCAACTATTGGAATGAATTCATGATGAGCTGTGGATCACGTGGTGGTGTAACTTATGGAGCTGCTGCCTCACTGCTCCAGTGGCCTGGTTCAGTCCTGACATTGGTATACTCAACACAGAGCTTCTTCTGAGTGCTCAGGTTTCTTCCCACAACCTCAAAAAATAGCTTCATCTCCTTTTTAATCGATATAACTGAAGCCCTTAATGCCAAGAAACATCCTACCAAAATCTACTCTGCACCCCCTCGTAGATTCATATATCCCCCTGAAAATGAGATTTCAGAATTGGATCCAGTACTCTACGATCTCCTAGTTTTGATGCTTTGTCCCTTTATTTGTAAAGCAGTGACCCTGTATTTACTTTCTTAAGAAACACTCTCAAACTGAACTGCTGCAGTTTCACTCCACTACTGCATCTCTGATTTTCCTACAAAGTTAATCTTTGACCTGCCCTATCACTTGATGGCCTATAAAATACACCGAGAAATTCAAAGGAATCTCTTATCTCCAGGTGAGTGGATTCTGCCCCCTCATGCTGCGGCAAGTTCAATCATAATGCATGCAATACATAGCCAGCTACAAGCTGCACATTTCATACTTACTCGTTATAGATAATAATTGGGAATGTAAATAGCCACTGAAATAAACATCGAAACCCACTGATTTCCAGTGCATGGACTCCTTCAATTTTCTTCACCAGGAGAGCAAGGACCGAAAAGAATACACAGGAGAACAGTGCGTAACATAACCCGAGGCCTACCCATTTAGGTTTCTTCTCTGGTACTGCAAAATTTAAAAAAAACATTTACCAAGTCAGTATAATTGAATTAACATTTCAGGACTGGTTATTCACAGCAACCAGCTTATAATATTTCTTCCAGTATTACTTTACTCTAGTAACATAATCAATATATAGAGTAAATTATAACTTTACTATCTATTTATAATATAGAGTATCTAATTTCTCCCAACCAGACTTTCCACCCATCTTGTAAACAAAATGCTATACTTGAGACACAGTCACACTCCTACCATTAAGGACTTGTTACGAATGACAAGCAACTCTGATGGGCAGAAGGGTGCAAAGTCACCCCCCCCCCTTTTGAGAATCGCAAAATTGGTATTATTTCGGGTCTGATACCCAGGAAATGAGAGAGAGACAATGCAGGGATACACAAAGGTGGAATGTCTCCTATCGACAAAGAGAAAGATTACTGCTATTGTCTCTTGAAGAAGGAATTGTGTATTGAGTACTGTTCTATTCATTGAAACCCCTCAGGGGGCAACCAGAGTGGGCTGGTTGAGGGATTGCATCATCCCAACCTGATTGACACCTGAGACCCCATGAGTGGGGATAAAAGTAGGGTCTGGGGAACACCCCTCAGATGCACCAGGAGAGATACTACGAGACCGGTGGGGGCTTGTGTGTGTGTCCACCCTTGCCTAGGTGACGAGTCCTCCACGGAACGGTCTAGCTAAAGGACGGAGACGGATCAAGATCGTAAAAGGAAAGTCGGCAAGTTATTCTCTCTCTCTCTCTCCAACAATTGCAACACCGTGAACAACAACTACTGCAGCCTGTATGAACTGAACTGAACTTTATATTTCCATCGGACAATTCATTATCCCCTAGACAACGATAGAGCTTATTTCTTATTGATCATTATTATACCCGCACTTTTAGGTTTAGTATTGATGACGTATATTATCTGTATATTTGCATTGATATTGTTTTTGTGTATTTTTACTAATAAATAGTTAAAAATAGTATCATCAGACTTCAACGGATACTCCTATCTTTGCTGGTAAGACACCCAGTTACGGGGTTCGTAACAGACTCCAACAGCTCAATGGTGTATGAAATCTCATCTGTACAAGTCTTCCACATGGGTGTCTGGGTTCCTCCCTGGCAATATTCTGTGTTCACTGAGCTACACGGAAGCCATTTAACAACAACAATGTTGCTATGTTACAAAATATATAACATGTATATATTGTTAAATCATATTAAGGCACACACATAGTATTCTGCTACTCTAGTTAAGCATTTTAAATTTTAAAAAGGTACATGTTTTATCATTTTATCAATCAGCAACAATAATAAAATGGTGTCATTTTAAATTTTGTAAAATATTGGATGAATGTCTGAACAGTTCAAATGACAACTGAATTCTTTCTGAACCCTAGCATTTAGGGTCTGTATGTCTATTAGTGGGTAATGTTTGTTAAGTGTCTATACAGAGTGAGCACTGTTAAGGTCTGTAGAATGTTTGCTGATGGCAGCTTGATTCTTTCAGTCTTAGGCACCATAACATGAGAATGTCTGTTAATGACTAAGTGTCTGATGGTCACTTTGAGAGCTAAATTGATGTATTATTTCATAAAGTCTGTTAAGCTGCTTTGATAGATTCTTTCTTGGATTCAGGCGTATTGCTTACCGTATATATAATATCAATTTTCTTATGAGTCTGAGGAATGGTGAACTAATGAAGGATGACCATTAAAGTGTCTGATAATAATAATTGATTTATGAGGATATGTTGAACACTGTGTTAATGAACATATTTTGTTTGTGTGAGAAAAACAAGGCTGAGTTAATGGCATGAGATAAAACCAGAGAGTTTCCCTGTCTCTTTGTCTCTCTAAGTTTGTGAAACTCATATTTATTGGAGTCCTTTTCTTGGTTTTGTTAGCTTCAACTGGGGCCAGAAAGTGTGATCAGTGCTTGGGATCTAGGGCACCATGAGTGAGTCAGTATTCAGAGTTACCTGAAACAGCAACGATCAAGTGGTGACCAAGAATAATGTGCCCTGAAATCTTTGTGGACATTTTTAATGACCTGCTGTGTCGAATTTTATGTGGTTTATGTGTGCTTTCTATTTTGTGATAATAACTTAGGCTCAAGTTACTTTGTTGTACTTGGAAGTTTATTACCACATCTCCTGGACACTCGAATAGTTTGGGTCTGATCAACCCAGCCATTTCAAATTGGCTGTTTTAAAAAATAATTGATAGAATACAAAATTTCAGGAATTCTTTCAACTGCAAGTCTGGTAAATGTGCATACGGTATATATTTTTCTTTCTGCATCCAACAGTGGAATGCATTGTTTGATTATTGTTTTTTTTGGTAAAGAGCACATAAAGTAGTAGATAGGAAAATGGGATTGTGGGTTGTTTGTAGCACAAAACAGAACAGAGTCAACATTACTTAAGTCATTTTAGATACTGTCGACGAAGAATAGCTGGAATGAAGTATTAAAACATATTTTGGATACTCTATTTCAATGCTGATTGAGAGATAATTGAAGGTGTACTAGGTTTAAAAAAAGTGGGAAGTTCTGTTGCACGAGTGAAGTCACTGGAAGAAAGTACTGCTAGCTATGAAGCAGCTTCTTTATTCGACAAAACGAGGTAGAGTAGGCATCAAATGGAGATGCCTTCAGTCGAAAGGTCTCATTGGCCCAATGTGGAGCTCGATATTTTGCGTGCTAAACATCAAAGGACATTTTCATATTTACAATGACTCCACAATGCTTTCTGTGAAACTACACACAAACATCACATTTCCGGATTCGCACCCACACCACGGACATTTAAATGAATTTTAAACAGCATTGTCTGGTCTCTGATTCACAGCTTTTAGAATCTTATTGTTCATTTTCTTTCTTTCTTTTTACAATATTTTTATTCAGAAGAAAAAACAAGATGTACAGAGTGCAACACATAGATACATCTCAACATAACTTGTGTACATTCATATATTGTGATAAAATTGATCAAAATGTTATAGCATAACACATAAAGGTATACCACTCTGTGATCAAAAATTTAAAGATAGGTCATACATCATAAAATAAATTTTTTATATTAAAAAAGTCAACCCCCTACCAACTACCAAAGAAAAAAGCTGATGGAAGATAATGGATAAATTAGAAAAGAAAAAATATTCACTTAAGCAGAGAAGATAAAAATATACATAAAAGTGTGTGCACTGTTAAACTTTATAAATTGGAAAAGTAATTTAGGAAAGGTCCCCAGATATCATAAAAAGATTGTTTCGAATTTAAGACTGAGCAGCGGATCTTTTCTCAATTTAAATAAGACATAATATCACATAGCCATTGAAGATGTGTAGGAGGGGTAAACTCCTTCCATTTAAGCAAGATTGCTCTCCTTGCTAAAAGAGAGGTAAAAACTAAAACCTGTAGGTTACAAGTATTTAAAGTTATATCTTCATCTGCAATAATACCAAACAAGGCAGTAAGGGGATTTGGGTCAAATGGGACCCTAAAAAGTTGTGAAAAGGTATGGAATACTTCCCGCCAAAACTTTTCAATTTTAGGGCAAAACCAAAACATATGAATTAAAGAGGCATCAGCAGAGTTGCATTTATTACAAAGTGGAGAAACATTCGGATAAAAACTGGACAGCTTCTGTTTAGAAATGTAAGCTCTATGAACCACTTTAAATTGTAGAAGAGAATGACGAGCACAGAAAGATGCTTATTAACCCGTTTAAGAATTTTATTCCATCTATCATCAGAAATCTGACAATTTAGGTCATCCTCCCAAGCTTTTTTTATTTTATCTAAAAAGTCTTGTCTAGATTCAATCAACAAGTTATAGATACTGGTAATAGAACCATTAACAAAAGGTTTTAAATTTAAAAGATCGTCCAGTAAATTTTTATCAGGACCTATAGGAAAAGTAGTTAATTGGAAATGTAAGAAATCTCTAATTTGAAGGTATCTGTAAAAATGTGTTTTTGGGAGTGCGAATTTAGTTGACAATTGGTCAAATGAAGCAAGAGATCCTGAGATAAACAGGTCCCAAAAACACTTAATACCTAGTTCATCCCAATCCTTAAAGACTTTGTCAGTCATGAAAGGGATAAAAAATAATTAAGGAGAATGGGAGATGATAATGAAAAATTCGCTAAACCAAAAAATTTCCTAAATTGAGACCAAATCCTTAAAGTTTGCTTAACAAATATGTTATCTGTTATTTTATTTGCTGAAAAAGAAGAATATGATCCAAGAAAAGAGACAATAGAGGAATTTTTTACAGAATGAACTTCTTAAGGAGACCCATGATGGGCAATCTTTACGATAAATATAATAAGACCAGAAAGTAATATTCCTTATATTGGCAGCCCAATAGTAAAACCTAAAATTGGGTAGGGCTAATCCACCCATCTCTTTATTTCTTTGTAGGTAAACTTTTCTTAAACGAACTTGCTTATTATTCCAAATATAAAATGTTAAATCTAAATCTAAATATATATAGTTGGATCTGGAGATCGGGCATACTTTTGATCAAGATCTTTTAATATCGCTGCTAGGTCAGACCTTTCTTTATCAGCTTTATTCTTTATATAGGTAGAGTATGAGATAACTTCTCCACGAATATATGCTTTAAAAGTATCCCAGACTATAGTACCAGCAGTATCTCCTGTAAAATTTTCTTTAAAGAAAAAAGTAATATGGTTTTCCAAAAACTTTAGAAATTTTTTTATCAGATAACAATGATAATTTAAAACACCAACTTCTATTTGGTACAGAGTAAACAGGTAATCTTAAAGCCAGAAGCACAGGTGCATGATCAGACAAAGCAATCTCCTTATAATCACAGGATTGAACCAGTGGAAGCAAGTTTCTATCTATAAAAAAGTAGTCAATCTGAAAGTACATATGATGAACCTGAGAGAAATATGAATATTGCTTTTCTTGGGGGTGTAAAAAACGCCACACATCGAGAATACCACATTGAAATAGAAAAGATTTTAAAAGTAGGACTGATTTATTAGTGACAGGGGTTTTACTTGAAGAGCGATCTAATATAGGGTCAAGCCAAAAATTAAAATCTCCACCCATCACTAAGGAATACCGATTCAAATCAGGCAGAAAAGAGAAAAGACATTCAAAGAACAAGGAGTCATCTGTATTTGGAGCATATACATTCACAAATACCATTAGTTTATTCTCAAGACTACCCAAAACAATAACAAAGTGCCCATTTATATCAGAAATTACATTATGTTGAATAAAGGATACATTCTGATCAAACTGGATAGAGACGCCTCTCGATCTAGATTGAGAGGGTGAGTGAAAATGTATACCCTTCCATCCTTTGAAAAAGTGTGAAATATCATCTTTACGAATATAGGTTTCTTGGAGAAAGATTATACGAGTTTTAAGTTTCCGGATACAAGAGAAAATCTTATTTTGTTTAACAGGGTTATTTAGACCTTTCACATTAAAACTGAGTATATTAATAAAAGAATCCATCAAGTATCCTTTAGTAATGTATAAAAAGTAATCACAGACATGTAGATAGCGAATAAATAAAACAGTAAAAACCTCCAATCAGCTTTCTGGAAGAACCCATTTCCCCACTCCCCCCCCCCCCAAAGAGAAAAATCAGCCAACGGAGGCTGAAGGCTAATTCTAACGATCCCAACCCAAAACTCCGGTGGCTCCAAAAAATATATATGTGTAGCTGAGCTGAATAAACGATTGTAAATATATGTATACAAAAACAAAATATCAAAGTAAATAAGTTCGCTATTTACAAGAAAAAAACATGGGAAATATAAGTATTAATCTCAGTAAAAAGGAAAGATAAATAAGGAAAATCAATAAGTAAAAACAACATATACTTATGGGTGCAAAGAAAAGGAGTAAAGAAACAAATAGAAAATAATTAGAAAGGGAAGCGGTTCAGATAACTTCCTACATGACTAATTTAAGGCATTAAAGGGAGAAAAAAAACAAAATGACAAAATGTAAAATAATGAAAAAACCAAAAACCAGCAATAGAATATTGTATACTATTGAAAAACAGTATAAATAATCAAAAGATAGGAAAAATCTGAATGAATTTAAAGTAAAGCAAAACACCCTATAGTTTCATTCCTCAGTAATTACTACATGTATACCCTACATAATTACTTTCAGTCAAATTACTAAAAGGAAGGTAAAAATAAAAATAACACTGAGAGAATATAACGTTTTGTTTAAAAAGAGCTGCAAGAAAATAACATTAGAGGACCCATATAAAGGCGGAAAACAACAAAAGAGAAAATGGATGCAGTCTGCCTGCATATTTTGCATAGTTTGCAAGATATCAAGGCGCCAGTTACTTAATCAAACAAATGATTAAATCTTCATAAAGCCAAGAAACCTTGTTATCAACAAAGCGCCAATTACTTGATTGGACACCTGAAATTAAAACATTTAGCATAAAGCAACTCAAGGTTAAATTTAAGCATGGAGGCTATGTAAAAATTTCTTATCTTCTTCAGGCTTCGTAAACCAAGAAACCTTATTATCAGAAGTAGTAACCTTGAGTTTACATGGATCTCTGAGAGAAAGGCGACAGCCAAGCTTAAAAAGGTCAGACATGACCTCTTTAAAAGCCTGTCTAGCTCTTAAAACTTCCGGTGGATAATCATGAACGATCCGAAACTGTTGATCACGAAATTGTAATATGCGTTTCTTCCTTGATTCACGAAGGATCTGTTCTTTAATCTGATAGTCATAAAAGCGAATGATAATAGAGCGAGGTTTGGCAGGATCCCAATTAGGCGGTGTAACTCGGTGAACGCGCTCAAATTTTGGTAGTTCCGATAATATATCAGGTAATAAATCTTTCAGCATTTGAGCACAAAAATCGATAGGTTGATTACCCTCCAGTTTTTCAGGAAGCCCAAGAATTCTGATATTGCACCTTCGGTTCCTGGTCTCCAAATCTGTCAGTTTCTTCAGTAACGCGTCGTATTTTTTAAGTTGTTCCTTAGAAATTTTCTTGAAACCTTCGATATCCCTCTGCAACACCGGCAGAGATTCTTCGTGTAGCTTAATATGAATTTCATGGTCATTCACAGTCTGCTGTATACTTCCAAGTTTCCGATTAAGCGTTTTCAGTTCAGATTTAACCAGGTCGAAGGAATTCTGTAACAAGTCAAACTTGGATTCCAAGTCATCCAGTTTTTCGAGTCTCTCTGACATTTGTTGAGACATTTCAGCCAAAGTCTCTAAAGTAACCTCTTTTCTAGAGTGTTTTCTGCTCATGGTGCTCTCACCGAGATAGGTTTAAACAGCAAAGTAAGCGAATAATTTCAGAGCACGTAGCTACTGCAAACTACTCCATTACAGCCACCAGAAGTCCTCCGTTCATTTAAATTAAATCTACAATTTACATTCAGATTCGAAGATTGATGGTGAGACGTCATTTGCTAAATGTAAATGCGCTAAACCAAAAAAAAAGCTTTAATGGGAAGTTAGGAGATTGGAACACTTTTAAAAAACAACAGAAGGGAACTCAAAAAAGCCATAAGGAGAGAAAAGATGAAACATGAAGTTAAGCTAGCCAATATTACAAAAGAGGGTAGCTAAAGATTTTTCAGATATATAAAGAACGAACCAGAGTCAAGAGTAGATATTGGAACACTAAAAAATGTTGCTGGGGAGGTAGTAATGAGAAACAAAGACATGGCAGATGAACTGATAAGTATTTTGCATCAGACTTCACTGTGGAAGACATCAGCAGTATTCTAGAATTGAGAGTGTTAGGGGCCAGAAGTGAGTGTGGTTGCTATTACTAAGAAGGTTTTGGGAAGCTGAAAGGTCTGAAGATAGACAAGTCACCTAGAACAGATGGACTGCAGCCCAGGGTTCTGAAAGAGGTAGCTGAAGTGACTGTGGTGCATTAGTAATGATCTGTCCAGAATTACTAGATTCTGGAATAGTTCCAGATGACTAGAAAATTGCAAATGTCACTCTACTCTTTAAGAAGGGAGGGAGGCAGAAGAAAGGAAGTTAAAGGCCAGTTAGAATGACTTCAGTGGTTGGGATTGTGTTGGAGCCCATTATGAAGTATGAGGTTTTGGGGTACATGGAGAAACATGATAAAATAGACCAAGTATTTCCTTAAGGGTAAATCTTGCCTGACAAATATGCTGGAATTATTTAAGGAAGTAACAGGCAGGATAGATAAAAGAAAGTCAGTGAATGTTGTTTACTTGGATTTTCAGATGTCTTTTGACCAGGTGCCACATATGAGGCTGCTTAACAAGAGCCCATGGTATTACAGGAAAGATACTAGCATGGATAGAAGATTGGTTTATAAATAAATAACTCAATAATTTGATTAATTAAAAAGATTGGCTGACTGGCAAAAGGCAAAGAATGGGACTATAGGGGGCATTTCTGGGTTGGCTGCCAGTGACTGGGGGTGTTTTGCAGGGGTTGGTGTTGGGATTGCTTCTCTCCATGTTATAGGTCAAGGATTTCGATAACTGAACTGCTAGCTTTGTGGCAATGTTGGCAGACAATACAAAGACAGGTGGAGGGCCAGGGAGTGTTCAGGACTCAGGGAGTCTGCAAAAGGAATTAGACATATTGGGAAAATGGGCAAAGAAGTGGCAAATCAGCCATAGTGTGGGAAAGTGTATGGTCATGCAATTTTGGAAGAGGAATAAAGGTGTAGGCCATTTTCTAAATGGGAAAAAAAAATTAAAAATCAGAGCTGCAAAGGGACTTGGGAGTCCTCGTGCAGGATTCCCTAAAGGTTAACTTGCAGGTTGAGGTAAGGAAGGCAAATGCAATACTAACATTCATTTTGAAAGGACTAGAATACAAAAGCAAGGATGTAATGCTGAGGTTTTATAAGGCATTGGTCAGACCACGCTTGGAGTATTGAGAACAGTTATGGGCCCCTTATCTAAAAAGAGATGGGGCTGGCTTTGGAGAGGGTCCAAAGGAGGTTCACAAGAATTATTTCAGAAGTGAAATGGTTACTTAATGTAGGAGGAGCTTTTGATGGCTACGAACCTGTACTCAATGGAGTTTAGAAGAATGAGGAGAGAAATCTCATTGAAACCTATTGAATACAGAAGGGGCAGGACTGAGTACATTTGGAGAGGATGTTTCCTATAGAGGAGGAGTTTAGGACCAGTGGGCACAGCCTCAGAATAGAGGGACGCTCATTTAGAACAGAGATGATGAGGAATTTCTTTAGCCAGAGAGTAGTGAATCTGTGGATTTCATGGCCACACACAGTAGTGGAGACCAAGTCATTGGGTATATTTGAAGTGGAGCTTGAAAGGTTCTTGATTACTAAAGTTGTCAAAGTTTTACTAGGAGAAGGCAGGAAAATGGGGCTGAGAATGATAATAAATCAACCATGGTGAAGCCCACTACAGTGGTGCTAGAAAGTTTGTGAACCCTGTACAGTTTTCTCTGTTTCTGCATAAATGACCTAAAATGTGATCAGATCTTCACACAAGTCCTAAAGCTAGATAACAAGAACACAATTAAATAAATAACACAAAAAACATTATACCTGATCATTTATTTATTGAGAAAAATAATCCAATATTATATGTATTTTTTGGAAAAAAGTAATAAAGTTTAAGTCCTTGTGATTTAATTGAAAAATTCTCAGACCTTTCAACATTACAAAGCCTCAAATCTCTCTTTTGCACTCTGAGGCAGTAGTAGACGGCAAGATCATTAATCACCACACCCATATTCAGTTGCTAAATCAGTGCCATTACACCACTGGCACAAACATACCACTGGATTTTAAACCAAGTAAAACTTTATCTCAGCAACACACACAAACTGCTGGAGGAACACAGCAGGCCAGGCAGTATCTATGGAAAAAGACTACAGTTGATATTTTGGGCTGAGACCCTTCAGCAGGACTTTATTTAAACACCATTCACACCTGCCCTAAATAAACACAAGGAAGTTGCTCGTTATTTCAGAATCTCTCAGAAATTCCCCAAAATATAGAAATTTCCTCATACCCTACATATTATTTCTCCATATTTCTTACATGATCATGAACATGAAAGCACTGAAGATATTTCCAAAAGTAGGACATTTTCTGATCACTAATTTTGATTCTGTCATTGTCCTTTCACCTTATTCAGCCTTATTACAGCTGCTACCTTGTCCCCTACCAGGAAGTTAATTTCTCCATCTAATCTGCCCTCACCAGCCTCATTCTGTTTACCATTCAATCAGTGACAATAACAAAGCCAAAACGTGCAAACCCCTTTCATCTGTGGCATTTATTCTCCGTCTTGAGTTGTTAGTCATGCAGCATTTTCATGTAAAGTAACTTCAGATTCAGATATCACATGTACATTGAAAGATGCATTAAATGTGTTGTTTGCATTAATAACCAACACAACCCAAGTATGTGCTGGGGTAGCCCACAAGTGCTGCCATGCTTTCCAGCACCAGCAATGCTCAGGAGGACCAGAAAGAATACAACACCAAACACAACTTTAAATGCCTATTTAAAGCTCCTTTATTTTTGTCTTCAACACAGTTAATTTATCCAATCATTTCTGTTTGAAACCAAATGATCAGAGCTCTGACTAAATTTTGTTACTGAAATTCCTCCCACTGTATTTCTTTCCAAGCAGCCAAACATCTAAACTTTTGACTCCATGTTAAAGCACTTGAGGAATGTAAACTAGTATTTTGTTTTTCCATTAAAATCATGTCAGTTTAATATCCACCAAAAAAAGAATCTATCTCTACCCTGCAACTCAAAAACGAGAAGTCAGTCATAGAAAAGTACAGGACAGAAACAGGCTCTTTCGCCCATCTAGTCTGTTCTGAAACATTTAAACTGCCTATTCCTAATGACCTGCACCAGGACCACAGCACTCCATACCCCTGCTATCCACTTATCAACCCAAACTTGTCTTAAACGTTGAAATCGAGCTCGCATGCACCACTTGTACTGGCAGCTCTTACCACACTCTCACAACCCTCTGAGTGAAGAAGTTTCCCCTCATGTTTCCCTTAAACTTTTCACCTTTAACTTATGACCTCTGGTTGTAGTCCCACCCAACCTGAGTGGAAAAAGCCTGCATGCATTTAGCCTATCTATACCCTGCATAATTTTGTATACCTCTATCAATTCTCTTCTCAATCCTCTATGTTCGAAGGAATAAAGTTCTAACCTATCTAAGTTTTCATAGAAAAGGTGTAGGAGGGGTGGAGATGTGGGGCAGACCCTGATAGGGTAAGACTGGGATAAGCTGTAAACAAAGTTATCTAGTCACAAAATGAACAAGAGCATGGGCAAAACAATGTAGGAGTTACAGAGCAGCTTCTGATGAAAGATGTCAGCCTAAAACGTCGACTGCTTGTTCTTTTCCATAGACGCTGCCTGGCCTGCCGAGTTCCTCCAGCATTTTGTGTGTGTTATTGGAATATAAGCTGCCTGAAAGAATTGGGTCAACTAAAATGGTAATTAGTTTATTATTGTCATGCGTACTGAGGTACAATGAAAAGCTTTATTCTGCATGTCATCTGTACAGTTCATTCATCCCATCTATAGTTATCGTTTTATTATTGTCACATGTAACAAGAAAGAGTGAAAAGCTTGTCTTGCATACTGTTCATGCAGATCAAATCATTACACAGTGCACTGAGGTAAAACAATCACAATGCAGAATGGAGCATAAAAGCTACTGAGAGGGTGTAGTGCAGGCCAGCAGTGAAATGCACAATTATAATGAGGTAGATTGTGAGGTCAAGAGCCCATCTTATCATATAAGAGGCCAGTTCAAGAATCTGGTAATAGTGGGACAGAAGACATCCTTAAGCCTGAAGGTACAAACAGTCGGCCCTCCTTATCCGCGGGGGATTGGTTCCGGGACCCCCTGCGGATACCAAAAAACGCGGATGCTCAAGTCTCTTATTCAACCTGTCTCAATGCGGTGGTCTTTAGGACCCAGCGGAACCCCGGACTTTATTTAACATGTCTCAGTGCAGTGGACATTAGGACCCGGTGGTGAAGCTCTGAATCCTCAGTGTTTCTGTTCATGAAAATAATCACGATCACAATTGAAAATAAGGAGGAAGTAATAAAGCGATCGGAAAGAGGTGAAATGCCATCGGTCATTGGAAAAGCGTTAGGCTACAGTCGTCAATGATCGGAACAATTTTGATGGAGCATGTGAAAGGCCCTGCCCCCAATGAAAGCTACAATTATTACTAAGCAACACAGTAGTTTAATTATTGAAATACGTATGTTTCTGAAGTATTTTATATGCATAGAAAGGTAAAATATGTACAATATACTAAGAAAAACGTTTGACTAACTGACGCTAAATAATACCAGATGTACCTGTTCCAACTTCAAATCTGACGTAAAGACGGACTCAGGAACGTAACTCATTCATAAACCAGGGACTGCCTGTACTTTTAAGTCATTTCTAGATTACTTATAATACCTAATACAGTGTAAATACTATGTAAATAGTTGTTATACTGTATTGTTTAGGGAATAATGACAAGAAAAAGTCGTCTGTACATGCTCAAACAACGAGTGCTGGAGAGAGAACTTCCGGGTGTTCCCAATCCGCGGTTGGTGGAATCTGCAGATAAGGAGGGCCAACTGTACTTCAAGAATTTTGTACTTTCTGCCCGATGGGAGAGAGGATGAGAGGATATCCAGGGGTCTTTGATTAGAGTGGCTGCTTTACCGAGGCAGTGAGAAGTATAGACTGAGTCCATGGAGGGGAGGCTGGTGTCCGTGATGTGCTGAGCTGTGTCCACAATTCTCTGCCGCTTCTTGTGGTCACATGCAGAGCAGTTGCCATACCAAGTCATTGTGCATTGGCTCCTAGGTTCTGGGATTTGACAACAAGTTTGCCTGAAATTATCGTATTGAAGACAGGGCTGTAGTCAATAAACAAGAATTGAACATAGGTGTCTTTACTGTCCAGATGTTCCAAAGATGAGTGTGTAGCCAGGGAGATGGCATCTGCATTGACCTGTTTTGGCAGTAGGCAAATTGCAGTGGATCGAGGTTATCTGGAAAGCTGGAGCTGATGCATACCTTGACCAGCCTCTTAAAGCCCTTCATTACAGTAAGTGTCAGAGTCACTGGGCAGTAGTCGTTAAGGCACATTATCTTTTTCCTTTAGTACCAGGATGATGATGGTCTTCTTAAAGCAGCCTTTAGGGCAGCCTGAAGCTGGGAGAGGTTAAAAATGTCTACAAATACCCCTGCAAGCTTATCCACTCAGGATCTAAGGACACAACCAGGGACACCATCCTGGCCTGATGCTTTTTGTGGGTTCACCCTCTGAAAGACTGACGTTAAACCTGTGGCAGTGACTGTAGTTTCAGGTGCACTGGAAACTGTCTGAGTTGATGGTGACATACCTATTCCCTTTGGTCCAAAGTCTGCACAGAATGTGTTAAGCTCATCAGGAAGGGATGTACTGTCGTCAGCAATGCTGCCCAACTTTGTCTTGTAACCCAGTATAGAATGCAAGCCTGTCACAGCTGATGGCTGGACTTGGACTCGATTTTGAACTGGCGCTGCCCCTTCACATTTCTGATATCTTTACAGAGGTCAGATCTTCACTTCTTATAAAGGTCAGGGTCACATGATTCAAATGCTGCAGACCTAGACTTCAGAAGCAACTCGATCCTTGAATTGCTACAAATCATTGGGACAAAAGTCTCAATTAAATATCAGACATCACATCACTCAGCTCTTCTCGCTCAGCAGACACCGTCTATCCTACTAGGCTTATCCAAAATCCTCAAACATCCAGCAACTATTGTCTTCCATATCATACAATTCCAGGAGGAATTTTTCTCTAACTTATTTGTTCTCCCTGTTTACACCTCCTCTAGACTGATTCAAAAGCATTCATTCCAAGTTTCGTACTCGAATTTCAAGAGTATTAGTCTGGTTTTCCTGTTAACTGACTTTTGTGAACTCTTCAGTCTGTTATGGATGGAGTAAATTCTTCAAAACGATGTTGTCAAAGCCTTATGGAATAAATGTCACATCGTCAATCACTCAAGGGACTCCCTGGCCCAGGACTTCAACCTGGAGCAGCAGGTTCAGGGTAGGCAACACCCTCACCTCTGTTCAATGAGAGGCCAAGCCAAAACAGCACAGGAAGAATGGAGGCTCCAGACCACCAACATGCACATCAGACATCTCAGGACATCCTTGGCCTGAGGGACTGCCCAAGATGTATAATAGTGTAGCTATAGTTGAATTACTGAAACGAATCAGGGAGGCTCCAGCAGCCAAGTTCTCACAATGCAGGGATATGAAATTTTGGCAGAACAGATAAACCTCAGCAATAAATCTTATGGGAAAGATTAAAAGTACAATCATAGAAAGCAGCACTGACATGTTCAGTCAGATGTGAGGTCGTTCACTCCTTTAAAAGGAGCGTTAGATTACCAAATTATCAACAGAAGTGAAGTTTCACTGTCATTTGTTTTGTAAAAAGTACATTTCTTCTACCAACAACTGATCTCAAGGCAAAAGTAATTTCACTAAAAATGTCAGCACTCAAGCTGTGGTTGCCCATTGAGTTTTCTCCCCCACATCCTATAGATGTGCTGGGTCAGGTTAACTGGCCACTGTAAATCAGCCTTGGTGTTGGCAGCTGGTAGAGAGAAAAAAAACAGGAAAGGTATAAATGGGCATGTGTCAAAAAAAAAGTTACAACTTAAAGCTTTCAGCATTTTAAGGGCAGCACTTGTTCTGGTCTCCAGGCGATGTCACTTAAAAAAAAATCACAAACGGCACCGTACAGATTTCTCTTCTTATAAGGGAAGGCTAAGGGAGTTAGAGTTAGGGAGCATGAGAGGTGGCATGATGGAGAAGTACAAGATCCTGAGAGACACAGATAGAGTGGACAGTCAGCATCCTTTTACAGGGCAGCAAGGCCAATACCAGAAGACATTTAAGAGACTCTTAGACAAGCACATGGATCTGTAGGTCTGTAGTCTAGTGTAGTTTTTTTTCTGTGTTTTTTTTTTAAAACATAGTTTTTGTACGCTTGTCTGTGTCATGTAACACCATGGTCCTGAAAAAACGTTGTCTCGTTTTTACTATGTACTGTACCAGCAGTTATGGTCGAAATGACAATAAGAAGTGACTTGACTTGACTTGATATATGAGAAATGGAGGATTATAGGCTGTATAAGAGAGGAGGGTTAGATTGATCATGGAGTACATTTGTATAGGTCAGCACAACATCATGGACAGAGGGCCCATACTGTGCTGTAATGTTCTATGTTCCAAATAAGTGGGAAATGTTATTGATGAAATTGCCCTGAGAGATGTCATAGATTAGAAGAGCTGAATGGCCTCCTTTGTCTTAAGGAAATATGAAATTTATTTTAAAAAAGCAAGACTTGTGTGTGTTTATTTAATCAAGTAAAGATGAGACCAGGCATTTCACACTGGCAGCTTCAAATAAGGTCACCAAACTTATAAATGTACAAAGGAGAAGGCGGACAGGTATTTCCTGAGAACAGGAAATAAATTGAATCTTTACTCACTTCAGTTTCTGTTATAACTGTTACTACCACCCATAGTGCTGGCTGAGAAACAAGGATCTCAAATTTTAAAAAAGCAAACACATTGGCTGGTAATGACCACAAGTTGGCATAGAGAAGAATGTGAACTGGAATGTAGCAAGTTCATGAAGTGAGACAGATTGAAGCTGATATCGCTCGCTTGGGCAATCAATGGTTAAATTTACCTTGCACTTTATATTAAATAAATTTGTGTTGCCCGCTGAAGTCAAACATGACTGTGAGCTGGTATAGGAAACAGAGATAAGGGGGAAACCTCTCCCAGCTACAGTAATATTGTCCTAGTTTCACAGAACCATCACAATAAACTGGAAAGCTAACTCTTCCTAAGATCCAAGGTCCCTGCATCTATAATTCACTTTGAACTTCAAGGAGTGCTGTGATTCGCCATTAGAATCTCTACAATGCCCAATTAGTAAGCTAGAAAGGGCGCAGAAGAAGAGAAGAAGAAAAATTATAAGAATGGTTGCCAGAACTGGAGGTCCTGATTACAGTGCCTTGTAAAAGTATTCAGCCCCAACCCCTTGTTCACATCTACAACCAGGGATTTTGATCAATTTAACTGAGAATTTTTATTTGTGAACCACATGCTTCTTTTTCACAGTAGAGCCCCAAAAAAACAGGGGGAAATTGTTAAGCATGAAAAACTAAAAATTCAGAAACTGAAGTGTCAGCAGTTCAAAAGATTTCATCCCCATTTGCTCAGTACTTAGTTCAACCACCTCTCGCAGCTATTTCAGCCAGTAGACTTTTTGGATAAGTCTCTATTGGATTTCCACAATGTGATGGAGCAAGATTTGCCCGTTCCTCCTTGCAAAATTGCTCAAGCTGTGCCAGGTTAGTTGGGGAGCAGCAGTGGACAGCAAACTTGAGGTTTTGCCAAAGATGTTGAATCGGGTTTAAGATCAGGACTCTGACTGGGCCGCTCAAGGACATCAAATTTTTTCATTTAAAGTGACTCCATGGTTGCTTTGGCAGTGTGCTTTGGGTTGTTGTTCTGCTGAAAGACAAACTTCCTTCCCAGTTTAAGCTTTCTGGGAGAGGCTAGAAGGTTTTTAATCCAGGATCTCTCTGTATTTAGCAGCATTCATCTTCCCATCAATCCTGACCAGTTTTCAAGTCCCTGCGGCCCAGATGCCATACTTTTACAGTAGGGATGGGGTTACCCGGCTGATGTGCAGTATTAGATTTACGCAATACATACCACAGTGTTGAGGCCAAACAATTCCACATTAGTTTCATCCAACCACAAGACCTTCTTCCACATCTTTACAATATTTTCTAAGTGATGCTTTGCAAAGTCTTGACAAACAAAGTTATGCTTTTATTTTTAGCCACTCTTCCTTTTTTGTGCAAGGCCTTAGAGATTGTGGAGCCATGAACTTCATCTCCAGTTGCAGCCACTGACTTCTGCAGCTCACTCAGAGTAACTGTTGGTGTCACTGTAGCCTCTCTTACAAGTGCTGTTCTATCATTCGTCTCCAGCGACTAAGTTCAGAGGGGCAGCCTGGCTAGTTTTTTTAATATTTTTCCATGAAGGATTGTACTGAACTCCAAGATATGATCAGTGCCTTTGAGATGGTCTTGAACCTTCTCCAGATTTGTGCTCCTCTATTATCATTTCCCTGACTTGTCTTGAATGCTCTTGTCATCATTTTGTTTGATCTGTTGAAAATCTACTACACTGTTGGATCTTACAGAGAGAGGGGGTATTTATTCTTATGAATTCATTATAAAAAGGTGATCCTCCAATTTTCTACATCAATAAATTGAGCAAATTGCTAAGGTACTATACAGAATTGAACCCGAGGAAAATTAGTGTCATAATTACAAAGGGGATGTTTACTTCTTTCAGCTACACAATTTTGGCTTTTAACTTTTGGTTTTGGAACTTTCATTTCGATTTGACATGATGCACAGTGCTTTGTAGATTCGCTCAATGAAATACATTTTAAAAATGAGATTCTGTGGGGTCTGAATGTTTTTTCAAGGCACTGAATAGGAGAAACTGGATAAGTTAAAGCTGTTTCTTTCCTGGTTAGGAAGATGTAAGTGGCCTTATAAAGGTACAGTTGGCCCTCCTTATCCGCAGATTCCGCTTGCGTGAATTCAACCAACCGTGAATCGCGAAAACCCGGAAGTGCCCTTCCAGCACTTCTTGTTCGAGCATGTACAGACTTTTTTTCTTGTTGTTATTCCCCAAACAATGCAGTATAACAACCATTTTACATAGCATTTACATTGTATTACGTATTATAAGTAATCTAGAGATGATTTAAAGTATACAGGAGGATGTGCGTGGGTTATCGTGGATCGGAATCGAAAAAAATCAGAAGTTCTCTTACTAAGTAAGTCGGAACAGATACATCCAGTATTATTTAGCGTCAGTTAGTCAAACGTTTGTCTTAGTATATAGCATACATTTTACCTTTCTATGCATATAAAACACTTAAGAATATATGTTTCAGCGCCGGGCTTGGGAACGGAAGTTCTCAGGACTCAGGACAGATTGCTCCCTAGTGTGCTCTCCACCATGCTGGGTTGATGTGGAGGATCAAAAACTCAAAACCCTAAAACCTAATAATTAAACCACTGCGTTGCTTAGTAATAATTGTAGCTTTCATCGGGGCAGGGGCTTTCTCACTTTATCCTTTAAAAATGTTCCGATCGTTGACCAACCTAGCCTAACGCTTTTCCAATGACCGATGGCGTTTCACCTCTTTCCGATCGCTTTATTATTTCCACTTTATTTTCAATCGTAATCGTGATTATTTTCGTGAACAGAAACACTGGCATTCAGAGCCCTGGCACCAGGTCCTAATGTCCACCGCTCTGAGACAGGTTAAATAAGGTCTGGGGTTCCGCTGGGTCCTAAGGTCCACCAAATTGAGACAGTTTGAATAAGGGACTTGAGCATCCGCGAATTTTGGTATCCGCGAGGGGTCCCGGAACCAATCCCCCTCGGATAAGGAGGGCCGACTGTATAGACAATCGTGAAGGGCATAAATAAAATGGATAGTCAGAGTCTTTTTGCCCCAGAGTAGGGGTGTGAAGAACAGTGGTATAAGGTGAAAGGGGAAAGATTTAAAGGGAATCTGAATAGCAAGTTCTTCCCATTGTGAGTGATGGGTATGCAGAACAAACAGCCAGAGGTCACAATTACAACAATTAAGACATTTAAGAAGGTGAACAGGAAAGATTTAGAGCAAGGTTTCTCAACCAGGGTTCCGTGAGAGGTTGTGATTTTAAAAAAAAGTAAACATCATTTTTTGAACTTCACACACGATGCACGATGCTAGCGCTCACAGTGGTGGGCAGTGACCCAGTAAATTCTATATCAGTAAAGTCTGATATAGCAGAATGTCAGTGGAGTAAAGGAAATTACAGTGGTATGAGAGAGGAGTTGCCCAAAATAAATTGGAAAGAGATGCTGGCAGGGATGACAGCAGAGCAGCAATGGCTTGAGTTTCTCAGAAAAATGTAAAATGGCTCGTCAAATAGTCAGGAGTATATACTCTAATATAGGATTCATCAAGGCTGACGTTGCTGCTTGGAGTATTCTGGCATTTGATCAACAGTCAACACTTGTTAGTTTGTTTCCAAAGGAAACAGTAGTTCTCTATGTAAACTTTAAAATGTTACTTAAATGCTAGTCAATAACCTAGATTAATCACAAATCTGTCGTGTGAACATAGTCATCTATTTTCTTTCTACAGATCACCTACACCTCACTCTTTACAGACAAACGGTAAACACAGGTTTTGAAGCTTTGTTCATGTGTTTTAAGGGCGAGTCTCACTGATTGATATTGCACTTGCCTAATCCACATTTTGATCCCACATAGATACCACACCTTGTGTACAAAAAAAAACTTGAGACAAGAAAAACTGTCACAAGTTCTTTTAGAATGTTTCCCCTCTCAACTTAAACCTACAGTCACTAGTTTTTGATTTGTCATCTCTGGCAATTCACTCTATCGAAGCACCTCATTGTGTTATCCACCCCTATTAGATCACCTCTCAAGTCTCCTACGCTCAAAAGAATAACATCCTAGCCTGGCTAACCTCTCCTTATAACTTGGACCGGAGCAGGACATCCAGCCAATAGACCAGCATCGATAAAGTTTGGTAGCTCACCAAGAGTTAGCAGCTTGTTGTCGAGTTCCAGAGTCAGATTTCCATGCAGGCATAAGGAACAAGATCCAATAATGCCTGGGTTTGCGCATCTCTGAGATCAGAACTCGTGACCTAGTGTTTGGGATCCCATCATCAGCAAGTCCAGAGGTCAAGGCCTGGTGCTCGCTGACCTGCCGAGGATCGAAACTGAAGTCTGAAGTTGAGGCTCATCGGCTGGAGCCCCAGGTCTGAGGATCTCTGCGAGTCTCCTGGCGAGGTCAAAGGCACAATGTCTGCATTACCCCATTTGAATTAGGGTCTGAGTCTGTGTCTACTGGTGGCTTGAAGCCAAAGAATATGGATGTCTTGGGGTTGGAGGACCGTGTATATAATTGGGTGGGGGTGGGGGGGGGCTTGTTTTGCTGTTGTTGTGTGTTGTTCTGCTGAGCATTGTGGGCATGCTATTTTGGTGCCAGAATGTGTTGTGACACTTGTGGGCTGATCCAGCACTTCATTTGTTGTGTTGGTTATTAATGTGCACAATGCATTTCACTGCATGCTTTGACATGAATGTGACAAGTAAACTTGAATGTGTTTCTATACTGAATGAGCTCACAGCTCCCATATGGGCCTCCCCAGAATCACCAAGTGACTTCTCAAGGCACCATACAGTAGCAAGTCCATTTTCACCCAACCATTATTTGTCAATTTCCTGCCTGTATCTCATGAAGATAAATGACAATTCACTGCACCCACTGACTCTTGTAACCAGGTCAACAATCAGCTCCCTGCTATGCACTTTCCTGCAGAAATTTTCTGCCTTCTCTGTTCACTCTGAACTAGCCCCTCATTAGCTAAGACTTCATTCTATGTGCCACCTCTATCAACAGTAAGTTGCACCATTTCACCTGCACCTGTAACATTTTTACCCAAATCTCAACTTGCTCCAATCTTCACAAAAACCTTTTCTTACAAACACTCCAATCTCATTCCATGTTTCTCCAGCCCTGAGACTACCCAGCTGTTTATTCTCTTTGACTGCAGATTCCATTTTTATCCACTTCCCAACCATTTTCTGAATTTCTTGCTTCCCATATTCATCTCCCCTGGAATAAACCCAAACTCTACTGGACAGGATACTTTTGCAGTTACATATACTTAATTTCTCAAACATATGCCTTCTCATTGATGCTCTTGCACTCATCTAAACCTTTATAACTTCATGCTCTGCTCACTTTTCTTCACCCCTTTGAGTCAAAGGAATACAGACTCCATTGTGTCGGGCACACAAGTGATTTGGTCACCTACTGCATCTAGTTTGACTAAGTACCAATGATATACATTCCCTTCTCCCAAAACTAACCATTAACCCTGAATAATAAATATTTAGATCCACTTCTAGCTATAACTATTCTTCTTATCACCTCTAGCAAGATTGTACTTTGCCATCAAGATTGCGATCATTAATTCAGGTGCTTCCACATGTTTTTAAATAAAACGAGTGCAGAAAAGATTTACAAAGGTGTCAGGACTTGAGAGACTAAGCTATTGGGAAAGGTTGGACAGGCTAGGATTCTATTCCTTAGAGCACAGGAAACTGAGAGGTGATCCAACAAAGGTGTTTAAATTCATGAGGGGCACAGATAGGGTGAATGCACGCAATCTTTTCCCCCAAAGGTGGAGAAATCAAGCATCCTATAATGCTTACATCACTAAGAAGTTACAGCCTCCATCCCATTTCTGACTTTCAACCTTACTTCTGCCTTTCTGCTCTGGAAATTCTTGTCCATCTATTCCAGATTTGACTATTATAAATGATTTACCAGCCACCCACCTATTCTCTCCGCTGCCAAAGCTCAGGCCCATTAATAATTCCTGGCCACCCAGCAACACTGCAACTTTTATGATGTCCTTGATAAAGAAGTATTTGTTCACAATCAAGTACGTCAGTGCGTGTATTTGAAGTTCTTGCCCTTGCATTTGAAATGGAATGTCCCATCCTTTACCAACCCTGTGTCCTCTCCACCCCAATTCCAAATCCTGTTTAAAAACTCCACTGCCAGCCTCAAACAAAAAACAAAATCCTTTAGTATAGCTTTCTTCTGGACCTCCATCCTTCCTACTATCAGCTACAAGTCTTCAAATATCTCAACCTCATGCTCTAGAATTCTAGCATTAAACCTTTTCAGTTCAACACCTATGATGGTGGATGTCCATCGTATCCAACAGTGACAGGAGACCTCTATGGGAGAGTTTTTAAAATGCCTGTAATAATCATACATCTCCTTAAATAGTTTGGCTAATTATTCAATCATTCAAAACTATCATATAAATACACATACACTGGAAAAAGTGTTTTCTGTAATGATAACAACATTTTCCATTTGTCATCTTGATAAACTGGGTTGGAACATTTTAAAGAATTTCCACAAAAAACCACAGGACATGGGGCAGAATGAACCACTCAGACTACCAAGTCTGGTCTTCCATTTGATCATTTTCCCTCAAAACCCCATTCTCCTGCCCTCCACCAGTAACCTTTGATGCCCTTGTTATAGCTGTCTGTGGCAATGGAAATGCCATTGATTCATCTCACTCTGACTAAAGAATTTCCACCTTATCTCTGTTCTAAAGAGA
Source organism: Hemitrygon akajei (assembly GCF_048418815.1). NCBI lineage: Eukaryota > Metazoa > Chordata > Chondrichthyes > Myliobatiformes > Dasyatidae > Hemitrygon > Hemitrygon akajei. The sequence continues at coordinate 38,917,941 of NC_133146.1, forward strand.
TACCCTTCCATCCTGAGCCTGTACCCTCTGGTCCTACACTCTCACACTACGACTGGAAACATCCTCTCCATAACCACTCTGTCCAGACCTTCCAATATTCTGTAGGTTTCAAAGGGACCCACCCCCAAATTCACTCCCCCACTCTCATCCTTCTAAACTCCAGCAAATATAGGCCTAAAGCCATCAAAAGCTCTTCATACATTAACCCTTTCATTCCTAGGATAACTCTCAGAAAACTCCTCTGGTCGCTCTCCAACGCCAGTGCATCCGTTGTTAGATATAGGGCTCAAAACTGCTCACAATATTCCAAATGTGGTCTAATTAATGCATTATAAGGTCTCAGCATTGCATCCTTGCTTAGACATTCTAGTTCTCTCCAAGTCAATTAACACATTGTTTTTGCCTTCCTTACTACCATCTCAATCTGCAAGTTAACCTTTAGGGAATCCAGCACTGGGGCTCCCACGTCCCTTTGTACCTCCAGTTTCTGAATTCATTTCCCATTTAATGCCTTAATTCTTTCTACCAAAGTGCATGACCATACACTTTCCAGCCCAGTATTCCACCTGCCACTTTGCCCATTCTCCTAATATGTCCAAGTCCTTCTGCAGACTCCATTTCCTCAATAATATATGCCCCTCCACCTATCTGCACACTGTTTCCTCAACACTATCTGCCCCTCCACTTATCTTTGTGTCATCCACAAACTTCACCACAAGGCATCAATTCGGAAAACTTGCGGGAAGGTATCAATTCCACTTTTCCACACAGCAAATTATAAAAGACTATTGAAAACTGTTGGCTTATATTCTGTGCCTCCAGTGTTGTTGCCACCGAAGTAATTGTTGACCTACAAAGAACATCTTGATGAAAGGAATACACACATTCCTTACCGGGAAGTAACCTAATCACCCAAGCCTTATGACTCAGCCGTCGAGCGTTCTGCCTAGTCATTGTAAAAATATATAAGTTATCTTCCTTTAAATAAATATATTATTTAACTACTATGATTAACTCCGCACCAGACAAGGAAAGTATATTTTAAAAGTTTGTTTTTAAGTCTGTGGAAGTGGGGACGAGAAGTCCTTGTATACATTACCTGGTGGATCACTGGAGTTATCCTCAGCAGAAGAGTGCCCGACTCTCTGAGAGTGACAGCACACAGCAAAATTCAAGTGTTTGCTGACTGCTATCCGGTGCCCTGTCTCTGGGATCTCGTTGAACTCGGTGTTCGCCGCTGAACGTCCGTTGGGCTTTTCCATCAGAACCTCAGTCACACGCGGCTCAGCCCCGAGAGCCACGACCACAAACTCCCGCTCCGGGTCGCAGTAAGCGCTCATTTTCAGACCTCCTCCTCCTCATTCCCGGCTCAGTGCCGTTCCTGAGCTCGGGCAACAGTTACGTTCAAGGGCGGTGCTTACGAACAAAATGGCTTCTGGTTGCATGGTGACCCTGAAGGCTGGGAGGCTGTACACGGAAATTCACCAGCTGGTGCTACAGAAGCTCCAAAAGTGAAACAAAAGAGCAGACTTTCGGACTCGCACTGCAACCTGATGCAGATTCCCGTGCTGTGTTATTGCACCGCGATGTACCCAGTTTCTTTTACCCTCATGTTATTTACTTCATGGGGCTGTTGACTGTAACTTAGTATAGTAATAGCGTATCGTTTAACAGAGTTATTTTTGCAACTGTAAACCACGCGTAGATGAAAACCATGAGTTTTTGCATAGATAACAGATCAGCTCGCATGTTTTGTGTACGTTGTTCTTTACGTAACAGTCTGTTATATTTTACAGGGTTTATTTTCTGCGATAAAAGCGATTGCTTTTACCTTTTTTAATAACCTTGGGCAGGTAAGACCTGAAGTTTGACACTTCAAAAATGGATAAGATGTAGGAAAGGCTTATTTCAGGGGACTTTATCAGGGCCTGAAGTAATTGAGCTGATCTCAATAGATTCTACAGATGCTGGAAATCTTGGGTACCGCTGGCAAAGATGCTGGAGGAATTCAGCAAGTCAGGCAGCATCTATGGAGGGGAATCAGCAATCGGCATTTCCTGCCAAGAGTTCAACAGCAGTAGAGTGGAAGGGGGCAGAAGCCAGAATTTGGTGCTGGAATATATGGCGACATTTGCAAGCTGCCCCAGCCCACCCATGAGCATGTTAGTTGTTAAAGTAAACAACACATTTCACTGCATGTTTGGATGCACTTGTGACAAATCCACTTGAATCTTGACTAAAGAGGCAGGGAAGGGGAAGGAGAGCTGAACTCAATGGGAGATGGCAACAATTGCATGTGATTATTGGACATCATGACTGCGCCTTCAGCAGCCAATTGAAAGCAATGATGGGGGAATTTGGGGGACAACTTACATGGGCACTCTGCTGGAGGAATTCAGTGGATCAAACAGCATTGGTCAAGGAAGAGAACAGTCAGTTTTGGGTTGTGACACTGCAATGGGACACATTTGACCCGAAATGGTGACAGTTCTCGTCACCCCTCAAATAATGCTGCTTGAGTCCCTCCAGCAGATTGATTACTGCTCTGGATTCCTGTGTCTGCACTAGAACCCTATGTTGAAAGCAGCTGTACAGACCATGAAGGAAATGGGAAAAGGTCCAGAGGCTTTGGGTGAGAGTGGAGAGATTTAACAGGAACCTGAGGGGCAATGTTTTTAGCCCAGATGGTGGTCTGTATCTGAAATGAGCTGACAGAGGAAATGGTTGAGGCCGCTCATTCTATATACATTTAGGAAGCACTTCGTCAGGTATCGGGAAAGGAAAGGTTTAGAGCAGGGGTTCCCAATCTTTTTAATGCCATAGACCCCTGCCATTAACCGAGGGGTCTGTTGACCCCAAGTTGGGAAGCTAGCTTAGAGAGATATGAGCCAAAGAAAGTCAAATGAGATTAACTCATACAGGGAGTCTTGGTTAGCATGAACCAGTTGGGTCAAAAGACCAGTTTCCATGTAGTATTGTTATTTCTCCTCTTGAATTGACCCCCCACCCCATTGAGTAAGAATTCAATTCCACTTTCCGAACTGTTTCCACAATTATTGCCTTCAAGATCTGTCTATTTCAATCTATTCAATGACTCAACCTCTACTGCTCTTAGAGTAGAAAATTTCAAATTCACTAAATTCCACTTTTCTGTCTTAAATGAGGGACTCCTTATTCTAAAAGTATGCCCCCTTTTCTAGATTCTCCCAGAAAGTGAAAGGTCTCAGCATCTGTGTTTTCAAGCTCTCTCAGAATCTTACAATTGTTCAACAAATCACACTTCATTGTTTGAAACTCCAATCAGCCCCAATCTGCTCAACCTTTTTATTAATTTCAAAAAATGACTTATTTTTTATAAAAATATATACAAAGGAAGAAACAGTGCATTCATGGTCAATATATACTGTAGTGAAAAATTTACTGGGGAGAAAAACACAAACAAACGTAGCACCATTGCCATTCATTAGGCTTCCTAAGGTGATACACCCTTTGGTTGGTCAGGGGGCTTTGCCAACCAACTCAGCTCCTCCATATACAGCGGCCGAAGGAGCCTACACAATGGTCCTTCTCCACGGAGCACCAGCATTAGTTGACCAAGCTTCAATATGTATACCTGCAGTCGGGACTGAGCCAGTCTGCAGCATTCCCTTATAGACATCTCACTATGCTGGAAGAACAAGCTTTAGGCAGACCAAAAGGAGTCCTTTACCAAGCTGATGACTTTCTAGCAGCACTTACTATTTGTCTCGGAGTGTAACCCCTGGAACACCCCATAGATCAGTGAGTCCTTGGTTACGCAGCTGCTGGAAAAGAACCAGGACGGGGACTCATCGGCAATACCTTTAAACCCGGAATCAACCTAGTAAAACTCTCAGAGCTACCACCAGTGCAAGTGTAGCTCTTTTTGGATAAAGGACACCAAAACTGTATGTAGTACTTCAGGAATGCTCTCACCGATACTCTGAGAGTTGTAGCAAGACTTCCCTGCTTTTATACTTCAGCCTTGGAAAAGCCTCTACCTGTAAGGGTTTTGCACTTTCACCCAGTGACCACGTGGGTTTCATCCGGGTGCTCCGGTTTCCTCCCATATTCCAAAGACGTACCAGTTGTTAGGTTAATTGATCATTGTAAATTGTACCTGACTAGGCTAGGATTGAGTCGGGGGATTGCTGGGCGGCACAGCTTGAAGGGCCAGAAAGGCCTACTCCGCATTATATCTCAATAAAAAAAAGAAACATTAAAAAAAGTATTTAAAAAACACAGGAAAGTCTTGCTATAACTCTATTAGGTTTCATAATTACTTGCATTACCTATATGATCACTTTCTTTGTTTCATATACAAATACACCCAAATTAAACTGAACAGCAATACTCTGTAGTTTCTTTTGAATAGAGTAATATTTTGCATTTCTATTCTCCCAATTGGTTCCTTAAGGTTTTTATAGCCAGTAATGGTTTTGGGAATAAGCTTCCACTACCATCCAGGGCTGGAGTCCCTAAGGCAATCCTTGGTTGAGTTCAATACTGACAAGCAACAACTTGAATGCCACTGATGCCAAGCTGTATTGGTCTCTGCTGTTCTTTTGGATTCATCAGCTGCATGGCAAGAGGGAGCCTCCACATCATACTGTCTTGGCTTCCATATCATGTAGGTAGCTGGACTGCAACATTCATGGTTGACCTCGACCAACAGAGGGGCCTCAAATTCTTGAAATTAAAATGTATAACCTTAAGGTTCTGTGCAGCAAATTTCAAGAGTTCAGAAAACTTGGTTACCTGACTGGTGTCAGTGTACCTCATGTCTAGTCAGGTCTGAAGGAGACATACAGTGGGAAGGGGAGGACCCAGTCATAGTGATATGTGTTAGCACCAACAATCAAGAAAGAAGTTCTGCACGACCAGACTAAAAAGCGAATGCTGAAAGGAATCATCTCTATCATTACCCAAGCTATAGGCAAATAGCAATAAATATAGTCTGATAGTTATTACAGAAACATGGCTCCAGGAGGACATATTTTGACACCTAAATATTGAAGACAACATGGCATTTACAAAGGGCAAGAAGCAAAGTATTTAACAAAGTTGGCTCTACTAATTTAAAATGATCAAAGTGTGACTGAAAGGGAAGACACAAGATCAGGAAACCAGGATGATGCAATGGCTTGGGTACGCAAGCAAATAATAAATGCAAAAATTCGACCATAAGACAATAAGATATAGGTGCAGAAGTAAGCCATTTGGCCCAATGAGTCTGCTCCACCATTCAATCATGGGCTGATCCAATTCTTCCACATCTTTAACAATTGACTCCAACATCTTCCTTGATCTCCATTACTACCTCTAGAGTATAATTTTTCAGCTGTTGGATTCTGACACTCACCTCTCTTTTACTCTTTATATATCTGAACAATCTCATCTTTGATATTGTTAGCCAGCTTGCCTTCATATTTCATCTTTATCCCCCTTATGGTTTTTTAGTTGCCTTCTATTGGTGTTTAAAAGCTTCCCAATCCTCAAACTTCCCACAAAATTTTGGTCTATTATATGCCCTTTTATGTTGGTTTTGATTTTCTTGTCAGCCATGGTTGCATCGTCCTGCCTTTATGATACTTCCTCTTTGGGATTTATCCAAATTGCTCCCAGAAACTCTAGCTATTGCTATTCTATCATCAGTGCTGGTGTTCCCTTTCAATCAACTTTGGCCAGCTCCTCTCTTATGCCTCGGTAATTCCCTTTACTCCATTGTAATACTGACGCATCTGACTTGCTTCTCCCCCTCAGACTGCAGGGTGAATTCTATCATATTATGATCACTGTCTCCTAAGGGTTCATTTACCTTAATTTCCCTAACTAAATCCAGTTCATTACACAACATCCAATCCAGAATAGCTGATCATGTAGTGGAGTCAACCACAAGCTGCTCTAAAAAGCCATCTTGTAGACATTCTACAAATTCTCTCTTTTGGGATCTAGCACCAACTTGATTTCTCCAATTTACCTGCATATTGAAAGTCTCCATACTATCGTAACATTGCCGTTTTGACAAGCCTTTTCTATGTCCCATTGTAATTTGTAGCCTACATCCTGGCTACTGTTCAGAGGCCTGCACATAACTCCCAGCAGAGACTTTTTACCCTTGCAGATTCTTGACACTACCCACAGGATTCTATGTCTTCCAGCCCCATGTCCTCCTCTTTCTAATGATTTGATTTCACTTTTTACCAACAGAGTCATGCCATCCTATTTGCCTACTCGTCTGTTCTTTCGATACGATGTGTATCCTTGGATGTTAAGCTCACAACTATTATCTTTCAGCCACAACACAGTGATGCCCACAATGTCATACCTGCCGAACTCTAACTGTGTTACAACATCATCTGTATACTGTGTGCATTTAAATATAAAACCTTCAAACATGTATCCAATGTTCTTTTTGATTTTGTCTCTCTTTTATTCTGCAACTTATCCCACTGACTGCAATTTAGTCCTGTCATCTGCCTGTTCTTCCTGACAGTCTCATTATACACTGCTTCTGCTTGTAAACCAACAACCCTATCTTCAGCCCTATCACTCTGGTTCCATCCCCCTGACAAATTAGTTTAAATACTCCCCAACAGCTCTAGCAAACCTGCCCACGAGGACATTGGTCCCTCTTGGGTTCAGGTATAACCCATCCTTTTTGTACAGGTCATACCTTCCAAGAAGAAATCCCAATGATCCAGAAATGTGAAATTCTGCCCCTTGCACCAGTTTCTCAGTCTTGCATTCATCTGCAAAATCAACCTATTCTTACCCTCACTAGTGCATGGCACAGGCAGCAATCCAGAGATTGGTACCCTCAAAGTCCTGCTTTTCAACTTTCTACCTACTTCCCTAAATTCATTCTGCAGGACCCCCTTGCTTTTCCTACCAATGTCATTGGTACCATTATGTACCAAGACATCTGGCTGCTCACCCTCCCCCTTTAGAATGTTGTGGGCCTAATCAGAGACATCCCTGATCCTGGTATCTGGGAGGCAACATACCATCTGGTGTCTCTATCGCGTCCATAGAATCTCATGTCTACTCCTCTAACTATGAAATCTTCAGTCATTACTGCAATTCTCTTCTCCCCCCTTGCCTTCTGTGCTACAGTACCAGACTCAGAACTCCCTCCCCCCCCCAGTTTTTCCCACCGCTCAATACTATCCAAAATGGTATACTTATTATTGAATGGGACAGCTACAGGACTATTCTACACTGTGTGTCTATTCCCTTTCCCTTTCCCAACAATCACCCAGTTTCCTGCCTCCTGCAACTTAGGAGTGACTATCTCCCTGTAATTCTTATCTATCATCTCCTCAGTTTCCCATATGATCAGAAGGTCATCAAGCTGTAATTTTCGTTGGTAAATATATGTTATTTTCCTACCACAACTTGTAAGCTGCCTGAACTCTAATTCCCTAGATATGTTCTAGTCCCCTCTTAAATATAGTTACTACGGCAGTTATTCCCTCAATTTCTGGCATTACACTTTTCCCCCTGTTAAGTTGATAAAAATATGCAGTAATGTTTTTGCTTTCTTTTCCCAAGATTCTGTTAAAATATTTGTGGGGGGGAATTTCTTCTGCACCTGTGCCCACCTCTCTCTCAGGAGAGAGCAGCATTTGCTACCAGATAGATGGCACTCAAGAATAAGGAAAAGGAGCATGAAGAGGAAGAGTAGAGGATGAGGCAATGAGACAGCCACTTTCTACCTGAGCTGGCACCTTCTAAGAGTTACCAGTTCCCCATTTGCCTCTGGTTCTGTTGATAATGTCTTTTAGGTTTCAAGGCAAAGTAGACTTTCCAAAGTAAATGAAACCATATGAAATTCTGACTAAAAGTTCACCAGTTTCTCCTATGCATTGCTTTTGTGCCTCTAGAATAGGCACAGGCATGGTAGCGTACCAGTTAGTGCAGCACTTTATAGCAGCCAACTGTAAGATCGGGGTTCGATTCCCACCACTGTCTATTGAGGAGTTTTTACGCTCTCTCTGTGACAGCGTGCCCTGTCTTACACCTCCCACATTACAAAGACATACGGTTTGGGCTAGCGAGTCATGGGCATGCTGTTTTGGCGCTGGAAGCATGCGAGCTGCCCAGCAAAGTCTTCATTGGTTTGATTTGACGCAAAATGACAGATTTCACTATACCTTTTTGATGTACAAATGATAAATAAAGCTAAGATCTTTTCGCCTACTTTTGCCTGTCATCATTGACTAATATCTATAGGCACTGTCACATGTTCCCGGATACAGTGAAAAGCTTTTGGGTCTGTGCCATCCAGACAGATCTTGCGTTGTACGTCGAGATACTAAATAGGAAAACAGAATGCAACTAGAATGGAAGTTCAAAGCCAGTAAAGAAGTGTACGGGCTATGTCGGGATAGACTGAGAGGTCAAGATCTCACCCTTAGCACGTGAGAGGTCCATTCAAGAGTCTGATAACAGTGGGAGAGAAGCTGTACATGAGTCTAGTGGTGGAGAGCTGCTGACTTAGGAGAGGTGATGGATAAGTTCGTAGCCTAAGGTAGAAGGAGACAATTTTAGAAAAGCTAGCAAATTTATTTTCAACATAGTTCCCTCCTACATTTACACACTTAGTCCAGCGGTTGTGGAGCATACGGATCTTGGACCTCCAGAAAGTGTCCACAGCAAGGGTGATTGATAAGTTCAAGGCCTAGGGTAGAAGGAGATTAGTTATACAGCTCTCGTTACATGCACATGCAGTTCAACTCTTTGAGTGATTATGCAGAAAGTTTGAAGTTAATAACTCATCGGGGTGACTGATAAGTTCATGGCCTAAGGTAGAAGGAGATGAGTTATTAACTTCAAACTTTCTGCATAATCACTCAAAGAGTTGAACTGCACGTGCATGTAACGAGACCTGTATAACTTATCTCCTTCTACCATAGGCCACGAACTTATCAATCACCCATCTGTGGACACTTTCTGGAGGTCCAAGATCCGTATGCTCCACGACCGCTGGACTAAGTGTGTAAATGTAGGAGGGACTATGTTGAAAAATAAATGTGATAGGTTTTCTAAAATTGTCTCCTTCCATCTTAGGCCACAAACTTATCAATCATTCCTCATACAGTGGATGTGACTGTAGCTGACTCTGGGTAATGAAAGCTTGATGCCAACATTCTCTAACTTGCAAAGGTGGCAACAATCTGAGCTGCTGGCAAGACCATTGGCAGAGTGGTTAGGTGGAAGGGAGGGGATGAGGGGTGAAATGCTTTTTCTCTGCATGAAAACTGCAATATCATTTCCCATTCAGCCACACTTGCTCACTCTTGAGAGTATGCATGATTCCTGGTATTCTGTTAAAGAATGGCCTGGTATCAGCTGTGACATCACGCAATTCTTCTTGCATTATGAAAGACAATGGATGTGTGATGCCAGCAATCTGGGCTTGTATGGTAATAAACTGGCCTCACACGGCAGGAATCCAGGCATTCACTGGCCAATACGGACTTCTGAAAGCTGATCTTTTGTCGTGAGTGTAGCAGAGACACTGGTCATTGCAACCTTGAGTTCAGGCTCACCTCATCCCAGGAAAGGGTGGGATCCTAGCTCTCTGCAAAACACTGTACCATGACACTGTACTATGTCAACAGAAATAGAGAGAGTACAGAGGAGATTTACTAGAATGTTATCTGGGTTTTAGCACTGATGCACCATCAATAACTCTCGGAGACGTGAGGCAAGATATAGGCTTTTATTGGCTGGAAGAAAGAACAAGCAGCAATTGACCACCATACTACATCCTGGAGACTGAGGAAGGGGCTGTGCCTCCAATCGCCTTTATACCGGGGTCTGTGGGAGGAGCCACAGGAGCAGTCACCGGGGGGGGGGCGTGTCCAGACATGTATATGTAGTTCACCACAAGCACCTAAGTTACAGAGAAAGGTTGAACAAGTTAGGTCTTTATTCTTTGAAGCGTAAAAGGTTGAGGGGGGACTTGATAGAGGTATTTAAAATTATGAGGGGGATAGATAGAGTTGATGTGGATAGGCTTTTTCCATTGAGAGTAGGGGAGATTCAAACAAGAAGACTTGAGTTTAGAGTTAAGGAGCAAAAGTTTAGGGGTAACAGGAGGGGGAACTTCTTTACTCAGAGAGTGGTAGCTGTGTGGAACGAGCTTCTAGTAGAAGTGGTAGAGGCAGGTTCAATTTTGTCATTTAAAAATGGTTTAACTACATAATGCCTCATAGGCCTGATTTTATTCTCACAACTCAATGAATCTGTTATAAAAAAAAAAGATCACTCCCTACTTGTACATAGTTCTTACTTTTTGCTTGTTTTTTCTTCCCACTCTTTTCTATAAGTGTATACCCCAGATAAATACTTTGTGGAGATTTTGTGATATATATGATTATATGATATATATGTACAATGTCTGAAATACATCTTATGGAAATGTTTGTTTGATGAACTTCAATAAAAAAAATTACCAAAAAAAATTGGATAGGTATATGGACAGGAAAGGAATGGAGGGTTATGGGCTGAGCGCGGGTAAGTGGGACTAGGTGAGAGTAAGCGTTCAGTACGGACTAGAAGGGCCGAGATGGCCTGTTTCCGTGCTGTAATTGTTATATGGTTATATGTTTGCTACTGGCCTCTGTCTCAACTGTGATATTGATTACAAACTTTCTAGGGGAGGGGTGCTTACTAATGTACAGATATTTCAGTGTCTGGTATGTTTCTTCTCTAGCCTGGCCCATATTTAAATTCTCTGCAGGAGAACACAGGTATGACCTTCTCGTCCTGCAGTTTGGTGTCCTTCTTGCCCAAAATGCTGACTGGCATATAAAAAGCCACTACCAGTAATTTCCCCTACAAGTTCAACATTGCACTGACTTGAAAACATATCTCCATTTGCTCATCAGAACTGCATCAAAACTCTGAAATTCCCTCTTGACTTTCACCATGGTTTAAAGACAGTAATTTACACCTTCTCAAAGGCAACATGTCCTGGGAATGAATAGGAACTAAACAGCCTTTGTGCCACTGTTGTGAAATTACATTTGTCCAAATCTGACTGGAAGAAACCTTTATTATTTAAAAAAAATGTTGATCAAACTGCACTGGCTTGTAAAAGTATTCAGACCCTAACTGTTTGTTTACATAGTTGAGTATTACAACAAGGGACTTTGATCAATTTAACTGAGAATTTTTATTTACAAAACACATGCACCTTTTTTTTCACAGTACAGCCCGAAAAAACAGGGAAAATTATAAAGCATGAAACAATAAAAAATCAAAAACTGAAATATCATGAGTTCAAAAGTATTCGTCCCTCTTTATTCAGTACCTAGTTGAACACCTCTCGCAGCTAATAACAACCAGTAGTCTTTTTGGATTAAACTCCTTTAGCATTGCACAGCGTGATGGAGCAAGATTTGCCCATTCCTCCTTGCAAAGTTGCTCAAGTTGTGCCAGGTTAGTTGGAGAGTTGCAGTGGACAGCAAACTTCGCGTCTTGTCAGAGATGTTTAATCGTGTTAAGGTCGGGTCTCTGACTGGGCCACTCAATGACATCAATTTTCTTCATTTGAACCCACTCCATGGTTTGCTCTGGCAGCACGCTTTTGCTCATTGTTTTGCTGAAAATTTAAACTTTCTGGCAGAGGCTAGCAGGCTTTTATTTAACCACACCAAATTTCCAGTCCCTGCTGATGAAAAGCATCCCCGTAGAATGATGCTACTTCCCACAATATTTAACAGTAGGAATGGCGTTCCTCAGCTGATGTGCAGTATTAGATTCAAACCACAGCATAAGATCATGAGATACAGGCCATTTGAGCCATCAGGTCTGCCCTGCCATTTCATCATGGCTGATGCTGTTTTCCTCTCAGCTACAATCTCCTGCCTTCTCCCCAAATCCCTTCAAAGTCTGACCAATCAAAAATCTATCAACCCCTGGCTTAAATATACATAAAGTCTTGGTCTCCACAGCTGCCTGTGGCAAAGAATTCCACAGATTCACCACTCTCTGGCTAAAGAAACTCCTCGTCATCTCCATTCTAGAAGGATGCCCCTCTATCGTGAGGTTGTGGTCTCTGGCCTTAGACCCTAAGAAACATCCTCTCCACATCCATTCTACTAAGTCCTATCACCATTCGTAGGTTTCAATAAGGTCACCCCTTATTCTTCTGAATTCTAGTGAATACTGATTCAGAGTCATCAAACATTCTTCATATGACAAGACAGTCAACCTTGGAATCATTTTTGTGAACCTCCTTTTGAACACTTTACAGTTTCAGCATATCCTTTCTAAGATGAAGGGCCCAAAACTGCTCACAATCCTGCAAGTGAGGCTTCAACAGCACTTGATAAAGTCTCATGATTACATCCTTGCTTTTATATTCTAGTCTTCTTGAAATGAATGCTAATTTCCACACTACAGACTCAACCTGCAAATTAACCTTCAGGGAATCCTGTACAAGGATTCTCAAGACCCATTGCACCTCAGTTTTTTGTATTTTCCCTCCAGTTAAAATGTAGTCAACCCTTTCATTTCTTCTACTAAAGTGCAAAGCCATATACATCCTGACACTGTATTCCATCTGCTACTTTTTTGCCCATTCTCTTAATCTGTCTAAGTCCTTCTGTAGCCTCTCTACTTCCTCAAAACTACCTGCCCCTTCATCTATCTTCATATTGTCTGCAAACTTTACAACAAAGCCATCAACTCCATCATCCAAATCATTAACATATAACTTAAAAAGTATCAGTCCCAACACAGACCCCTGAGGAGCACCATTGGTCACTGGCAGCCAACCAGAAAAGGCACCCTTCATTCCCACTCTTTGCCTCCTCCCTATCTGCCACTGCTTTATCCATGCTCAAATCTTCCCTGTAATACAATGGGCTTGTAGCTTGCTAAACAGCCTCATGTGTGGCATCTTGTCAAAAGGCTTTTGAAAATCCAAGTACACAATATCAACCGTTTCTCCTTTGTCTATCCTGCTTGTTATTTCTTCAAAGAATTCCAAAAGATGTGTCAGGCAAGATTTTGACTTGAGGAAACCATACAGACTTTGGCCTCCAAGTACACTGAGACCTCATCCATAATAATTGACTCCAACATCTTCCCAACTACTGAGGTCAGACTAACTAGCCTATAGTGTCCTTTCTTCTGCCTCTCTCCCTTCTTGGAGTGATATTTGCAATTTTTCTGTCTTCTGGAACCATTCAGAATCTAGTAATTCTTGAAAGATCATTCTAATGCCTCCACAATCTCTTCAGCCACCTTTTTCAGAACCCTGGGGTGTACACCATCTGGTCCAGGTGACTTTTCTACCTTCAGACCTTTCAGTTTCACAAGAACCTTCTGTCTAGTTATGGTAACTTCACATACTTCATGACAACTGATACCTGGAACTTCCACCATACTGCTAGAAGGCTGATGCAAAATACTTATTCAGTTCGTCTGCCATTTCCTTGTCCCCATTACTACCCCTCCAGCATTGTTTTCCAGCAATCCAATATCCACTCTCACCTCTTATGTATACTTTATGTATCTGAAGAAACTTTTGGTATCCTCTTTAATATTATTGGCTAGTTTACTTTGATATTCTATCTTTACCTTCTTAATGAGCTTTTCATTGCCTTCTGCTGGTTTTTAAAAGCTTACCAATCCTCTATCTTCCCACTAATTTTTGCTCTATTATATGCCCTCTCTTTGGATTTTATGTTGGCTTTGACTTCTCTTGTTAACCACGGTTGTGTCATCTTGCCTTTAGAGTACTTCTTCCTCATTGGGGTGAATAAATTCTGTGCCTTCTGAATCGCTTCCAGAAATCCCAGCCATTGCTACTCTGCTATCATCTCTGCTAGTGGTCTACTCCAGTCAATTCTGGCCAACTCCTCTCTCACACCTCTGTAATTCCCTTTTCTCCACTGTAATACTGATACGTTTGACCTTAGCCTCTCCTTCTCAAATTTCACCCAGTCCAGAATAGCTGAAGCCCTAGTGGGCTCAACCTTGAGCTGCTTTAAAAAGCCATCTCATGAGTGCTCTTAAGAATTCCCCTCTTGGAATTCAGCACCAACCCATTTTTCCCAATCTACCTGCATATTGAAATCCCCCATGACTATTGCAACATTGCCCTCTTGGCATGCATTTTCTGTCTCCCATTGTAATATGTAGACCACATCCTTACTACTGTTTAGGGTCTGTACACAATTCACATCAGGCTCTTTTTACTCTTGTAGTTCCTTAGCTCTATACACAATGATTCAACACCTTCTGACCCTATGTCACCTCTTCCTGATGATTCAATTTCAATTTTTACCATCAGAGTAACGCCACCCCCCTGCCTTCCTGCCTATCCTTTCAATACAATATGTATCCTTGAAGCTCCCAACTATAATCTTCCTAAAGCCATGATTCAGTGATGCCTACAATATCATACGTGCCTATCTGCAACTGTGTTTCAAGTTCATCTACCTTATTCCATATACTGTGTACATTCAGATACAACACCTTCAATCCTGTGTTCACATTATTTGATTTTCTCTGCCTTTTATGTTGCAATTCATCCTGGTGACTGCAATTTTGCCCTATCAACAGCTTCTCCTCACTATACATTGCCTCTGTTGTAAACCAGCTGTCTCATCTCATCTTCAGCATTATCATCCGTCTTTCCTACGATATTTCTTGCATTGAATGATGTGCAGCTCAGGATACTAATCACACCATGCTCAACCTTTTGATTCCTAACTTTGTCTGACGTCTTACTAGCATCTGCCTCCATAAACTCTTCACTAACTGTTTTAGCACTTTGGTTCCCATCCCCTGCATCTCTAGTTTAACCCCCAGTGTGCAGCATTAACAAACCTTACCACTAGGGTATTAGTTCCGCACCACTTCAGATGCAAACCATCCCTTCTGTACAGGTCCCACCTTCCCTGGGAGAGAGCCCAATGATCCAATAATCTTATGTCCTCACTCCTACACCTTTGCCATGTATTAAACTGTATAATCTTCCTAATTCTGGCCTCACAAGTAGGTGGCACAGGTAGCAATCCTGAGATCACAGCACTGGAGGCTGCCGGTTACCAGTGGAGTTCTGCAGGGGTCTGTTATGAATGTGCCACAACTCTGAGGGGCCGAAGGGTACAAAGTAGCCCCCTCCTTTTTGCGAATCGCAAAATCGCTATTAATTCGGGTCTGGGACCCAGGAAATGAGAGAGAGAGAGACGTCCAGAATACACAGGGTTTGGAATGTGTCCTGGCCTCAGCAAGGCAGAACCATTGATAACGGCAATTGTTTCTTGGAGACGGAATTGTGTATTGAGTACTGTACTATTCATTGAAGCCCCTCAGGGGAGGACCAGAGTGGGCTGGTTGAGGGATTGCATCATCCCAGCCTGATTGACATCTGAGACCCCGTGAGTAAGGATAAAAGAGGGTCTGGGGAACAACCCTTTTAGACGCACCAGGAGAAATGTATGAGACCGGTGGGGACTTGTGTGTGTGTCCATCCTTGCCCGATGACAAGTCTTCCACGGAACAGCCTCGCTAATGGATGAATACGGATCAAGATCGGATAAAGGAAAGCCGGCAAGTTTCTAAAATCTGTCTCTCTCCAACCAAAAGGCTGCAGCCTGAATGAACTGAGTGAACTTTATATTTCCATCAGATAATACATTATCCCCTAGACAACGATAGAGCTTATTTCTTATTGATCATTATTATACCCGCACTTTTAGATTTTGTATTGACAACGTATATTATCCTTATGTTTGCATTGATATTATTTTTGTGTATTTTTACTAATAAATACTGTTTAAAATAGTACCATCAGACTTCAACGGACCTCTCTATCTTTGCTGGTAAGTGACCCAGTTACGGGGTTCGTAACAGGTCAGTGTTGGGACCTCTGATTTTTACGATGTATATCAATGATTTGAACTACAGTATTAATGGATTTGTGGCTAAATATGCCGTTGATGCAAAGATAGGTGGAGGAGCGGGTAGAGTTGAGGAAACAAAGAGCCTGCAGAGAGACTTAAATAGTTTAGGGGAATGGGCAAAGAAGTGGCAAATGAAATACAATGTTGGAAAGTGTATGGTCATGCACTTTGGTGGAAGAAATGAACGGGCAGACTATTATTTAGATGGGGAGAGAATTCAAAATGCAGAGATGCAAAGGGACGTGGGAGTCCTTGTGCAAGATACCCTAAAGGTTAACCTCCAATTTGAGTCTGTGGGGAAGATGGCGAGTGCAATGTTGGCATTCATTTCTAAAGGTATAGATTATAAGAGCAGGGATGTGATGTTGAAGCTCTATAAGGCACTCGTGAGACCACACCTGGAGTATTGTGTGCAGTTTTGGGCTCCTTGTTTTAGAAAGGTTATACTGACATTGGAGAGGGTTCAGAGAAGATTCACAAGAATGATTCCAGGAATGAAAGGGTTACCATATGTGGAACATCTGGGAACTCTTGGGCTGTATTCCCTGGAGTTCAAGAGAATGGGGGTGATCTCATAGAAACATTCCAAATGTTAAAAGGCTTGAGCAGATTAAATAGGGCAAAGTTATTTCCCATGGTAGGGGATTCTAGGACAAGAGGACACAACTTCAGGATTGAAGGACATCCATTTGAAACAGAGATGCAGAGAAATTACTTTAGTCAGAGGGTGGTAAATCTGTGGAATCTGTTGCCACGAGTGGCTGTGGAGGCCAAGCCATTGGATGTATTTAAAGCAGAGATAGATAGGTTCTTGATTAGACAAAGGTGAAGGCAGAGGAGTGGGGATGACTGGAAGAATTAGATCAGCCCATGACTGAATGGTGGAGCAGGCTCAATGGGCCGAATGGCCTACTTCTGCTTCTATATTCTATGGTCTTATGGAATAATCAACATAATTAATGTTCATCATTATGCACACTGGAATTATTCATAGACAGTTGTTTAAAAACAGATTAATAATTTGAGATTTAAACTTGAACATGCAAGTTATAGACAATGACAGAGATAAAAGTTAAGGAAACATGAACTGATTAAATTATTCAAGGCAAAGGAAGTTTTAAATTAGTTAATCAAGGTCAGTATGATGTAGAGGAACTGATGACAGAATGGAAGCAAATGGTTTGTATGAAAAAAAATTGGATTGCGAAATTGATTTGAAGAACAAGAGGAAAACAGTTACAGAGAGACATGGAACGTTCAACAAGAGAAATCAAGAAAGGATAAGATGCTAGCGAAAAATTCTAAGAGTGAGTTTAGAAAAGAATGAAATAAAAAGAGATAGTCAGAATTAGGAGTGGGTACAAAAATATCTGCAAGAGAGAAAGGGAATGGGGTGAAAAGTAAAGCGAGCAGCTTTGTTTTGGAACGCAGAACAATGAAAGATGAATATAACTTACTCATTTATTTCAATAACAAAGGAGTGTTTAGTAAATAAAACAGTTCTTAAGTTTTATTGTGAATATATTGGACTAAATCTTGCTGGAAAATACATTAAAATGCATATTATTATTGGTGGATAAATCAGCTGACATTGAGGGGATTAGGAAGTACAGTATGCTGTGACGCACGAATTTTGCAGAACTTATTACAGCTGCTCTTGTTCTGCTTCACGCAAGTGATATTTCATCACCAGCCTCCACCTTATTTTCAGGAATTTATTGCATATGCAGATTAATTGACAGCTAAAATGACCAACAAGGTAAGTATGTTTATTAATACTGTGCCATTTTAATGCAGAATTTGGTAATCAAATACAACTAGTTTCAATCAGAAATGGAGCAATTCCAAATGGTATTCCTACAAATTTTTTAAAATAATTTTTTTTTACATTTCCTTCTTGTTGGCTAAGTGAAGTCGTCTAACTCCAACCTGAATTTATTCTCTTTGGCATTCTTCTCATTCCTACTCATTCCTTAGATCTCTTTTGCAAAGCCGATAATATTAGTCCACTCATTTAATACTTCGATGTAGATCAGCAATTGTTTAACAGACTATGAGTCCTGATTGAGGGTTTCACCCCAAAATATCGACTATCTTTTCCTTTCCATAGATGCTGCCTGACCTGCTGAGTTCCTCCAGCATTTTGTCTGTGTTACTCTCAATTTCTAGCATCTGCAGAATCTCTTGTGTTTAACAATTTTACTGTAACCTAATGCAATATTTACAACAATAAGATATGCCCAGCATTTATGTACTAGAGAGTCAGACTTTTCATCTGATATAAAAATTAATATGAATATATTCAACTCCATAAATACTGTACCTACATGAATGTAGTATGAATTTGATAAATATTCATATGTAAACCCTACTGAATGGTTATTATAGGTTCAGAGCTTGGGTAGCTCTGAAACTGGGTGTAATTTTTAGTTGTAGACTTTTTATAATTGTTTACATATGTGGAGGTACATATTTAAACAATAAGTTTACAATTGAAAATTTAAGCAGTAGAAAAAATATAAATAAAGCAAGTTACAATAATTATAATTTTCCTTCTTAATTGAGAGCAGATGATCACATAAAAAGTGCAGCTGTCTCAATGAGTTGAGATTACATGCCCAAAGTATTTTCTAAGATCTTTAGCATTTGTAAAGATCAGAAACATTTTTTTTGGCTTTCAAACAAAAATCCAATTGTGTGCAGTGTGTTCTGCTTTTAAAGAAAAGGAAGAACATGACTGACTGCCAACTCTCACTAATTCATGTCAGCTGTAGTCTGATAAACCCATCAGCTCGGTGCACTTAACACATTGATAGTTGAATACAACTGAAAGAATATTGGAACAATTATTATAGATTGGTATTGATTACACCACATAGAAATAAGGCCGGGCGTTTTGACAAAATATTTCTTTGTGATTTTGCCAGGTTACTAAATTATACTGTGTCAATGACTCATATTATATGTTCCATACTCAACAGATGGCAATGGGTCATTGCAAAACATTCTTACTCATTTAATTTGTGGTTGCTATTGAAATTAATTAATGTTTTGGCTTTTGTAGCTTTTAAGAAATTGCCGCTGTTTCAGTGTCAAAGTCCGAATGGTTTAATCATAAATAATGCCAATGCAAAACAGTGATCTTTATAAAGAAAGATAAACCAAAGATGATATTTTGAGCACCACAATTCTCTGCTTTCATTAATTGAGATCTTCCTTCATTTTAATCTATCTATTAATCTCTGGCCACGTTCAGTATGCGAGGGGTGGAATGAAGTTGAAATTGATTTTCATTATAAGTTACTCAGGTCATACAAGAATTTCCAAAGCATTTATAGTTAATAAGAAAAGAGCATGCACCAGGTGTCAATGTGTCATGGTATCAACATGCAGCTTGTCATAGAAATACTGATTTACTTATCTGCAGCTGTAGTGTATGTAATATTTCAATAATCTTTGAGTAATATTGTAAATACATTGTTAGGTTAATTATTCTTTGTTTGCTTACATAATTCTTAATGGTTATATGTTGAAAAATGATGCAAATGGCATACACCATTATGTCAGCATATCATATGTCTGCACCTCACTAAAAGTACAACTAAGTAGACACGTTATTCTGGGCTCCCGTGTTTTTCTTCTGATTAGTTTCTGGAGTAATAAAACATAACAGTGATGACAAGGCAATTTTAAAATGAACCCAAGACAACTAACTACTTGTTGAAGTGTGGCATGTTTTTCTTTGGAGAGGGGAGAAAGATGTTTCAGTTTTTTAAAAATGTCAGAGAATGGACAACATTTATGGGTTCATAAACAAAGGGTACTGGCTGATAATAATGATAAATAATTTAAAAAAAGCAGAAATGGCTGGCTTGATCAGAAAGACAGACACATTCGATTGCACAACAGATAACTGGATGATGTATACTGAATGAATTGATCAGTATTTGGAAGCAATTGAAATCGCCAATGAAAAGCGAGTGCCAGTGTTACTGAGTACAATGGATGGAAAAGCATATAATTGGTTTAGAAGTTTGACTGTTGCAACCATTCCAGCTAAAATAAGTTTTGCTGATATCATGAAAGTAATGCCTTTTGAACTGAAACCCTTGTTGATGGCAGAACACTTTTGGTTTCTTAAGAGGAATCAAATGGAATAGGAGTTCATTTCAGCTTATGTGGCTGAATTAAAGAGATTGTCTGAGCATTGTCATTTCAGTGTTGGTTTTAATGATGCACCGAGAGATGGTTTAGTTTATGGAATCTTACAATAAGGCATTCAAAAATGGTTCCTAACTGAAGCACAACTCACATTTAAAAGAAAAGTTGAAATTACTGTATCAATGGAAACAGCAGCCAGAGATGCAATTGAGTTTCAGACAGAAATGAAAGTGAATGTAAACAAAATTGCAACATCTAACTAGAAACTTGCCTGGCCAAACAAATTATGTTATTGTTGTGGCAGGGGCTCACATATACCAAATCAATACAGATTTAAAGGTGACACTTGCAAAAATGCAAAAAAGTAGGACACATACTAAGAGCATGTCAGACAGGCAAAAATAAATGGGCTGCACAGGGAAGAGATAAAGATAAAAAGTCAAGTTTAAGTTTCAAAGAGCGCACTAATCTGCATGCTGCGGATGAGAAATCTAATAATGATGACACAGAACTGGGTAGCCTTGGGATTTACAATGTAAACACTAACAAGAGACAAGCAACATGGCTTACATCAGAAGTGAATGGCAAATTAATTGAAATGGAATTGGACACTGGCTCAGCTGTTTCAGTCATTATACAAAATGAGTCTGAACAATATTTCAAAGATACTGAACTGCGGTAAGATGGCGACTGTTTAGCTGCTCCGAACTTTTGCTCCGTCATTCTCCCTACCTTTGCACTATATGTCTCCATTTTTAAACCTTAGTTAGGCATTTTATTAGGTTTCTCTTACTTGCCTGCGAACACATCTATCTTATAATGTCTAACAAAAGTACTAAAACCGGGAAAAAGGAAATTTCTACAGCTTTGCCGGCTGACATTCTCGCTGCTTTGGAACACCATCGACAAGATATTTTAAAGGAATTTAGAACTTCTTTCAACCAGCTGGATGTCAAATTGGATCGGATCAATGCTAGAGTGGACGAACATGCCGAACATTTATCTCGCATCGACTCAACTTCTGAAGATTTAAAACGCCGTGTTCAATATCTCGAGACTCTCTGCTCCAGCCTAGAGGAGAAGAATTGTAAACTTTTTTCCAAAATGGCGGATCTTGAAAACCGGAGCAGACGTTGCAATCTACGAATTCTTGGTTTGCCAGAGGCCACCGAATAGGGTTCTCCCGTGACATTTTTTTCCAATTTTCTCTGTGAGATTTTTGGGAAGGAATTTCTTCCGACTCCACCTGAGCTTGAAAGGGCACACAGGATCTACGTTCCCCGTGCAATTCTGGGTTCCCACCCACGGCCGGTAATTTTGTGCTTTCATCAATACCAGGTGAAAAACCGTTTGATGATGGAGGCACGCTGCAGAGGTACTTTTGCTTTTCAAAATACAGTCATTCGTTTTGTGGAGGATTTTGCCCCCCAGGTTCTGAAGATGCGTGCTGAGTTTAAAGGTGTAATGAAAGTGCTTTTTGATCGTGGTCTCAGACCCGCCCTTCGAAATCCAGCCGACCTTCGAATTACGCTTACTACTGGAGAATATAAGTGGTTTAATCAGTGAAGGATGCTGAGGCATTTGTTGGAAGTCTTCCGGCCATCCCGTCTCCTCAGGAACCCGGTCTGACCTAAAATGGTGGATAAGTACCTCTCGTAGTAAAGCTATTTTTTCCGGACTCAGACTGTACTTGAATAATTCAGACATTATCTATTGAAACTCTAAGGGCTGTAGACAACCTCTCCCTGGACTTGGTGCGTTTTTTCTAAATAGATAATCCGAGTTTAATGTTTCCCTGCGGATGTTTAGATTGTACTTGTGTAATCTATTTTATTCTTGTATAACTTTATCTATAGAGATCTACAATTGACTTTAACTTGTTTTGGAGGTTTGGAGTTTTTATTGAAGGCCTCCCTGTTGGTTGATTCATAGTTTAAGTTTTGCTTTTTTTCCTGTAAATGGTTGATAAGTACTCTCTTCGAATCTATAATTTCCCCCTTTTCTCCCTCCCCTTTTTTTCTTTTAATCTTCTATAATTTTTTGCGGGTAGGTTAGTTTTGGTTTTCTTTTGATTTTCTTTGTATTAAGTCTTATACTTTTGCTGAAGTTGTTCCTATTTGTTATTATGTTTTCTAGTGCATAAACTAGTTACCATTTGCTATAGTATTTATACGGAACTGTTGTTAACGACACAGAACTGGAAGTTATACTTGGGTTAATTTTTTTAGTAGAGCTAGCTGCTTTTTTTGGTAACCATCTAGTTTTGGGTTGCAAGGGTGGGGTGGATTCTCCAGTTCCAACACCACTCACTGTTTCCTTTGCTTTCCTTTGTTACTCAGGACATGTTTCTGTTTTGATTCTACGAATCTATGTTTACATTTTTGCTCCCAGACTGTTATTGTACTGCTTGACTTTTTATATGCCTGCTGCCTTCTATGCACTAACATTTGATAATGGTTAATACACTTAAATTTGTGAGCTAGAATGTAAAGGGATTGAATCACCCTGTTAAAAGAAGGAAGGTCTTCTCACATATTAAACAACTCAAAGCGGACATTGCTTTCCTTCAAGAAACTCATATTCATTGTTTTGATAACTCCCGGCTTTTGTCAAAGTGGGCGGGTCAGCATTTTCATTCATCCTTTGCTGCCAAAGCTAGGGGGGTCTCCATCCTTATTAACTCAAATATTCCTTTTGAACTCCATAATAAGATATCTGATACAAATGGCCGTTTTATTATTGTTTCTGGTAAACTATATAATACTAAAGTTGTACTAGCAAACCTGTATGCCCCCAATTTTGATGATGTTAATTTTTTTGAACGTTTTTTCTCCTCACTACCAGACTTAAGCTCATACTCTCTTATACTGGGTGGTGATTTCAATTGTTGGTTAGATCCTAGTTTGGATCGATCGTCCTCTGTTACTAGACCACCTACTAAATCTGCCTTAGCTACTCAATCGTTTCTCTCTAATTATGGTATCTCTGATATATGGCGTTTCCTTCATCCTACTGAGAGAGATTTTTTTTTCACATGTTCACCATACCTTTACTAGAATTGACTACTTCTTACTCGATAATCAACTCATTCCATTTGTCTATTCTTGTGATTATCGGAGTATACTGATTTCTGACCATGCCCCAATTACTCTGTCTTTAAATTTTCCTGGCCTCCCTCAGAGGAATAAACACTGGCGGTTTGATTCGACTTTATTATCGGATGATGATTTTCTAAAATTTATCAAGGATCAGATAACCTTTTATTTTAACAACAATACATCACCTGAAGTGTCATCCCAGATTGTCTGGGATGCCAGGAAAGCATATCTGAGGGGTCAAATGATCTCCTATACAGCAAATCTTAATAGAAAGTCCTGTGCAGATCGATTAGACCTCATTAATCAGATTAAAGAATTGGATCAACTGTATGCTCAAACTAAGAATCCTGAACTATACAAGAAACGTGTAGAACTTCAAACTAAATTTAATCTTCTGTCTACTCAACCTGTCGAATGCTAACTTCTTGAATGTAAGAGTCGCTTTTATATTCATGGTGACAAATCTGGTAAATTTCTAGCCAATCAGCTGAGGCGTTCCAAAGCCAAACAACATATTACAAAGATCCGGAAGGAGAATGGAGACTTTACATCGGATCACTTAGAAATCAATGACGCATTTTAAAATTTCTATTCTCGACTTTATTCCTCTGAATCTTTGAATGACAATATCTCTATTGATCATTTTTTAAATAATCTGAATATTCCTTCGCTTTCATCTGATTTTAAAGCCAAACTTAATGCGCCTATATCATCAGAAGAAATATCTTCTGCAATTTCTGCATTGTCCTCAGGGAAATCTCCTGGACCTGATGGGTTCCCTGTAGAATTTTATAAATCATTCTCTTCACTTCTTTCTCCTCAGTTACTTTCAGTATTATCTGACTCGTTTAACTACGGCAAATTGCCACCCTCTTTTAATGAGGCTTCTATTATTCTTTTATTTAAAAAGGGTAAAGACCCAACAGAGTGTTCCTCGTATAGGCCGATTTCTTTGCTTAATGTTGATGTTCAAATCTTGGCCAAAGTTTTGGCTTATAGATTAGAAACTGTTATTCCCTCTATTATTTCTGATGATCAAACTGGTTTTATTAAAAGCCGTCTTCCTTTTTTTAACATTCGGCGTTTATTTAACATTTTATATTCACCTCCAACTGGGATTCCTGAATGTGTTATTTCCCTCGATGCGGAGAAAGCATTTGATCGTATAGAGTGGAACTACCTTTTTGCAGTTTTAGAAAAATTTGACTTTGGTCAAAGTTTCATCTCTTGGATCAAATTGCTGTATTTGTGTCCTACTGCCTCTGTTTTAACTAATTTTCAGAAATCCCAGTTATTTAACCTCAAACGTGGCACCCATCAGGGATGCCCTTTAAGTCCCTTTCTCTTTGATTTGGCGATAGCTTTTCGAAATTGTCCTGAACTGACCGGGATTTGGAGAGGGGGTGTTGAGCATAAAGTTTCTCTTTATGCTGATGACTTATTACTTTTTCTTTCAAATCCGTCTACATCTTTACCTCCAATGTTTTCACTTCTTGACCAGTTTAGCCAGTGCTCTGGATATAAACTTAATTTACATAAGAGCGAACTTTTCCCAATTAACAAAGAAGCACAAGAATTAACATTTCGTGATCTCCCTTTTAAAGTAGTCCACAATCAATTTACTTATCTTGGGATTACAGTCACAAGGAAGTTTAAAGATCTCTTTCATGAAAATTTTGCCAATCTTTCATATACAATTAAACAGAGTCTGTTACAATGGTCACCTCTATCTATGTCTTTGGTAGGTCGTATTAATGTTGTTAAAATGTATGTTCTCCCTAAACTTTTATATTTATTTCAATCAATCCCAATTTTTATTCCTAAATCTTTTTTTGATTCCTTAGACTCTATTATTTTGTCATATCTGTGGAAGAATAAGCGCACTAGAATTAATAAAGTTTATCTCCAAAAATCTAAAAAAGAGGGTGGCATGGCTTTACCTAACTTTCGTTTATATTATTGGGCAGCCAATATACGTTGTGCTACCTTTCGGTCTTTTTTCCATGGCCAATCCGAGTGCCCTAATTGGTGGCAATGGAGTTGAGCTTCACTAAAGAATTATCTATCTCTGCACTTCTCGGCTCTGTACACCCTAGTAGTTTGTCCAGATTAATAGTTAATCCTCTTGTTAGACACACTTTGCGTATATGGGCTCAGTTTAGGAAATTTTATGGTTTCCATGGTTTTTCCTTTTCTAGCCCTATCTTACATAATCACCTTTTTTTACCTACTACGTATGACTCAGCATTCCATGATTGGTATAGGAAGGGCATTAGACATTTTGAAGATCTTTTTATTGATAATCACTTCGCTTCTTTTCAACAGCTCTCTGCTAAGTTCAATCTGCCCAATGCTCATTTTTTTAGATATCTCCAAATTAGACACTAGGGATTAGACATTAGGGATTACTCCTTTAATCCCTAACTTCTCTGAAATGCCTGAGAAAAATGTTATGGACTTATTTCTTTTTATTAATCCACTAGGTAAAGGTTTAATATCATTTATTCATGATAAATTAGCAGCCTTACGACATGCCCCTGTGGATAAAATTAAAATGGCATGGGATTTAAATACCTCCTTATCCGATGAGACTTGGGACTCGATTCTCAAATCGGTTAATTCAACCTCTATTTGTGCCCGCCATTGGCTTTTACAGTTTAAGATTGTTCATAGAGCCCATATGTCTAAATCTAAATTATCTCGATTTTACCCTAACATCAGTCCGCTTTGTGATAAATGCAAAAGGGGCGAGGCCTCTCTCATTCATATGTACTGGCTTTGTCCTAGCTTGGAGAAATTTTGGAAAGATGTCTTCATAACATTATCGTATATTCTGAATCACCACCTAGAACCTAACCCTTTAATTGCTTTGTTCAGTTTCTGGGGTGAGACAGATTTACGTCTGAGTTCGACTAAGTGTCGAATATTATCTTTTGCCACTCTCCTGGCTAGACGTTTAATCCTCCTTAGATGGAGAGATGTTGCCCCGCCCACGCATGCTCAATGGCTTAACGATATTATGGCCTGCTTAGACCTTGAAAAAATTCATTATTCAGTCCTTAATTTGGATTTAAAGTTCCATAAGGTATGGGGACCTTTTATCGAGTACTTTCATAACCTTCCTCTTAACTAAGGTTTTTTTTCGGTCCCTTGCTTTCAGCTCCTTTTTTTTTGGTAGTAGGCATTAATATCTTCTGTTGCTAAGTGTATTTACAGTTTTGGGGGATTGATTGTCCTGATTTATATTCTCTATATTGTGTTGTGGTAGGTCTGGAGCTTTTTTTTTGTTGCGGGGCTTGGGGAGGATACTAATTTTACATGTCTTCAATTTGGGTGCTTTCTCAATTATCTTTCTTTGTATCATTATTATTGTATGTTTATTTTTGCACTGTATCAATGTTCTTCATTTTGATCTGGGGTTTTTTTATCTGTAGCTATGTAGAAAATGTATTAAAAAACTAATTAAAAAAAAGATACTGAACTGAACGGAATCCAACTAAGAACTTATACTGGATAAAAGATAGCTCCCGTGGGACCGACATTTGTAACAGTGAAATACAATAGACAGACAGACAGGCAGACAAACAGACAGACAGACAGACATACATACTTTATTGATCCAGAGGAAAATTGGATTTCATTACAGTCACACCAACCAAGAATAGTGTAGAAATATAGCAATATAAAACCATAAATAATTAAATAATAATAAGTAAATTATTCCAAGCGGAAATAAGTCCAGGACCAGCCTAATGGCTCAGGGTGTCTGGCACTCCAAGGGTGGAGTTGTAAAGTTTGATGGCCACAGGCAGGAATGACTTCCTATGACGCTCAGTGTTGCATCTCGGTGGAATGAGTCTCTGGCTGAATGTACTCCTGTGCCTAACCAGTACATTATGGAGTGGATGGGAGACATTGTCCAAGACGGCATGCAACTTGGACAGCATCCTCTTTTCAGACACCACAGTCAGAGAGTCCAGTTGCACCCCCACAACATCACTGACCTTACGAATGAGTTTGTTGATTCTGTTGGTGTCTGCTACCCTCAGCCTGCTGCCCCAGCTCACAACAGCAAACATGATAGCACTGGCCACCAGAGACTCGTAGAACATCCTCAGTATCGTCCGGCAGATGTTAAAGGACCTCAGTCTCCTCAGGAAGTAGAGACGGCTCTGACCCTTCTTGTAGACAGCCTCAGTGTTCTTTGACCAGTCCAGTTTATTGTCAATTCATATCCCCAGGTATTTGTAATCTTCCACCATGTCCACACTGACCCCTTGGATGGAAACAGAGGTCACCGGTGCCTTAGCCCTCCTCAGGTCCACCACCAGCTCCTTAGTCTTAGTTAACCAACAAGTCACACTGGGCTTGTGTATTGTATAAATAGGAGGGCCAATATTGTGGGCCCATGATTGGCTGAGACAACTACAACTTGATTGGAGGTCCATCTACAATTTGCATGTCACATCGCCTGCAATAGAGTCATCTTGCTTTCAATGAGGATTGCCTTATGTGGGGATTGAGAGTTGTTGTACTATGCTTTCTGGAGGGAAACACTTCAGCAAAGTGGACTTAGCTGATCCCTGCCTACAGATGGAGATGGAAGAAGAGTCCTAAGTATTTATCACTATGAACACCCACAAAGGGCTTCACTGCTATAATAGGCTTATTTTCGGGGTAACATCTGCACCAGAGAGCCGCAAGGCTGCCCAGGCACTCAGTGTTACACGGATGACATCATTGTTACCTGTGAAGATGACTAAGAACATTTCCGAAATCTCAAGACAGTGTTAAAAAGATTAGAAGATAAAGGGGTCAGGGCACAATGCAGCATGTGTGAATTCATTAAAACAAGCATCAGTTACTGTGGTCACACCATTTGTGCACAAGGATTGGTGGATTCAAGCAGTGGTGGATGACCCAAGGCCAAAGGATATGTCACAGTTGCAGTCCTTTTTAGGATTTGTTCATTACTAAAACAGGTTCCTACCAAACCGGGCTACTGTGCACCGCTCCTTGAACACATTACTACAGATCAAGAAGAAATAGCAATAGACAAAGCAGTGCGAAATGGCTTTCCAAAAGGCAAAGGAAATGGTGATATCAGACCCTATTCTCACACATTATGATCCACATGGTCCAGTGAGGCTTGCATGTGACTCCTTGCCTTAAGGTATAGGGGCAGAGATACCACATATTATGAGTAATGAAAGGGAACACTCCATAGCCTTTGCATCATGTTCCCTTACCACTGCAGAGAAAAATTATGCATATATTCTCCCCAATGCAGTTCAAAAGTCTCCCTATTATGACAGAGATGATCCAAAGGGAACCAGTAAAGACCCTACACTGTCTCAGGTCTACGTGCTACCTATAATGGATGGAAATTGCAGCAGAAATTCCAGTTATACCATTTTTACCAACACAATGATGAAGTTGCCCTTGAGGGGGGTTACCTTCTGTGGGGACTGAGAATTTTTGTACTGTCCAAGCTGAGAGCGGAAGTACTGGAGGAGCTACAGTATATGGCGGTCATCTAGGTGTGGTCAAAATGAAAGGATTAGCTCAAAGCTTTGTGTGGTGGCCTGGGATACTGTAGATCTGCAGATCAGAGTTTGCCATCCACAGCCAGAAGATATCAAGAGCAGCGCCTTTCCTTCCCTAGGAATAGCCTGCATTGCCCTGGCAAAGAATTCATGTGGATTTTGCCCAACTACTTATGGGCACAAATTTCTTGGTAGTAGTGGATGTAGCTACAAAGAGGCTAGAAGTGTTTCCAATAGCCTCCACTACAGGCTTGCACACTGTTGATGTGTTGAGAAGCCTCTTCTCAAAGACTGGTGTTCCAGAACACTTAGTCAATGACAATGGACAACAGTTTGCTGTGCAACAGTTTCAGTCATTCCCAAAAATGAATGCAATAACACATAGAACATCTGCACTACACCACCCAGCTACAAATGGCTTGGTGGAAGGATTGGTACAGAGTCTAAAGAATGTACTGTGAGCAATGTCAGCAGAACACACTACACTGACACTGAATCAGAAGCTCACCAATCTCCTTCCTGAGTATTGCAATGCAACACACGCCCCAAGCAACAACTCAACAGCTCTGCTGTTCCTGGCCTTTCCCTTACACTGTCGCTTGGATCTCCTCATACCCAATCTCAGAAGGAATATACAGATGAATAGCTGAGACAAATTGAGGGCTCCTCAAAGAAGAAGGTTTGATGTTTCATTCCTGGGTGAGGGACTACCGAGGTGATCACAAGTCGGTACTTGGAAAGAAAAAGGATAGAACAGGACCGCTCTCCTACACAGCGGAGATCGCGTCTGGTATCATTTGGAGATGACACATCGATCAGTAGAGAGCAGAGTCAATTGTCAGAGAAGAAAGGTGACCAGGGTTGTCAGAAACACTTTCTGCAGTCCCAGAACAACTATCATGGAGGAAGCCATAGAATGTGAGGTTGTTTCACAGCCACACCTGCCAAGCTGAGTGACATCTCCCTCCCCCACCCCCGCCATCCCCTTGTCAGGAAAGGTGGTAGTCCACAAGAGTAAGAAATCCTCCATGATGATTAAATCTTCAGTCCTGAATGGGACAATTTAAAATTTACCATGCTAAGGATGTCTGTATTATATAGTACTGTAGTTGTATTACATAGTATACAGTGAATTTGTATATACTGTATATACTATCGGAGTTTATAGCTAAGCATACAGGAGTATGGTGTATTCAGATTTTAGTAATATTGTAAATATATTGTTTGATTAAGCATAATAGTTTACATAATTCATTATGGGTTATATGTAAAAGTACGTGAATGGCATACGTCATCACACCACCACGTCATGTGTGAGCATTTCACTAAAGTCAAGTTAAGTAGTCACATTATCTCGGGTTCCCGGATGCTCCTTTCAGTTAGTTTTCGGAATTACAGGATGTAACAGTAGCTTTCTATATTCTGTACATATATGAAAAACAATTTTCAGTCACTAAGTTTATGGTAATTTCTTCAGAAATGCAATTTTGTTTTTAGGTTCATAGGGATGGTTTTGGGGACAATGCAGGGAGTTGGGGTCAGGTTGGGGTTTAGGGACAGGGATAAGGGGTAGTTAGTGCTCAAGGGCAGTTAATGAATAGTCAGAGGCAGAAGCCTGTGTTCAGCGTGCAAATCATAGCACTGAACAGTCGATGGCCAGCAATGGACACAGACAAATGTTGCGTCAGCTTGCGCTGAGGACAAAGACCATCAATCCCATGGTCAATGACAAGGTCACTGGGCCCTGTGGACATGGCTGGTGAGCCCCGCACCCCAGGTTAGTGAATCCAGGATCGGAGCTCTGTGGATGTTTGGAGTTCAAGGCTCAGGGAGTCCTGAGGTCGAAACTGGAGGTCAAAGTTCCAAGACTAAAATCAATAAGTCTGGTAGTCGAGGTCCAATGGTCGAAGCCCCAGATTGGCATGTCCGGAAGTCCAAGACCAATGCTTATGACTCTGCGACTGCAAGTCAGGGCCTTATATCTGGGAGTCTGGGGGCAGGGATTCCAGAGGTGTACTGTCCTGCGGTTGGAGACCTGTCTTTGTGTGAGAAAGGTTAGGTGGGTGTATGAGGGATTTGTTTTGCTGTTGTTGTTCTGTTGAAGATTGTGGGCATGCTATGTTATCATCAGGATGTGTGGCAACATTTGTGGATGCTTGTGTTGATTGTTCACACTAACAACACATTTTACTGTATGCTTCAATGTACATATAAAACATTAATTAATATGATTTAATATTAAAAATACTATTTTTGTTTACAGGAGGCCTGAAGTTGAACAACAATAATAGGATTAAGTGTAAGGAGATTGACACGAGAATAGTTTGAAGCAACATTTTAGAGTATACTCATCTGAAATAATGCACATTATTTTCTCACTAAAACAGAAATCACTGTCCCCGTGGAAGTAAACCTTTTGTGTAGATTTTATTAATATACTACTCCCTAATATTTCCACATCTTTTCTGGATACCAGATTCAAAGAAACATTGAAAGCAGAAATACTTGTTGGATCTTAGTTCAATTAATTTACTCGAGATTTGTAATTCTGGTAAGAGTTCTGAAGCTTCTTTGTTCCCATATTATGAAAATGTGAATCATCATTGTTGCATAGTTAAAATTCAGACAGATAATGTGATAATGTGATACCTTGGCTCAGTCATATAATGATTTTGTTAATCCGGTCTACAGGAAATATTGCAATAGATAATAAAAGGTCCTTGTTCTTCCAAATATAAAAAAAAACAGGATCTTTATTCCCTCCTCAACTACATACTCCCAGTCACCAAGGAGCTGTTCCCAAACTTGCAATGTGGATCTCCTCGATCTGATGTTGTAGTCTGCTGCAGAATAGCTCCAAAAAAAATCCAGAGATTAGAATAAATAACCACATATGATCTTTATAAAACCTAATAAAAGCTTCCACTCTGTCAACTTAGAAGTACTGTGCAAAGTTCTTCCTAAATTCCAGGATTGCATCAGAGATTCTTTTCACCTGCTACATAATGACACACTAACCATGATTCTAGGCAGACCCAGTCCCAGTGCATGCTGGGAACAAACAGAACTGTGTCATTGCCTCAGCTGGCTTGATCTGTCCACTGCACTGTTTGACTTTATCTGCAATGTGATTCCCATTGGAATGAGGTTCGTCGGTGGAATAAATGAAGATTTGTTCAATTCCCGTCACCAACACTGCACACTGTAGAATCACGTTCACCTAACCTGAGTTGCAGGATGCAGACAATGTTTGCAGCAACAAACCTGTTTCATTCTGTTAAGCCTTACATTTTATGTGCATGAACAATAGCTCCTCCGGCAATCTGCCTTCATTGCACAGAATGGTATCTGTGGAGACTTAATGTTTCATAATATTTCAGATAAATGATCCTTCATCAGATTGGAGTTGAACTGAATGATTAACTCTGCCTACCTCTGCTCAGAAGTTTTGGATTTTGTTTCTGCAGACCTACTATTTATAAGCATGCTGACTAGCCTTACACTGGAAGCAGTTAGTTATCAAGCAGTTTTGAAAATTCCCTTCTATAGCTCTGTGTGTGAAAATGTTGAGCCATGGTTTGAATATTGTTGATAAAGGATTAAATTCGTATTCTTAATTCTCATACATGTGATAAGTAAGCGACCTCTGGAACACAGAAGGCACATGAATTGAGAGAGCCACCAATTCAAGTAGATCTTTTTAGCACAGTTGCAACCCATGTCTCTGTGTAGCAAGGTGAAGCTGAGCTGGTAAATAATCTTCTCAAAGAACTGCTTGACATGTAAATAATATGCTGCTTGAAAATTAAGCTAAAGAATTTGAAACTTGCTAACTTTAATGTAAAAATGAAGCTGGAGATGCACAAGAAACCCCATAAAATAACAAAACACTTGATAGAGCAGAGGATGAGCGGGAGAAGCTGACAGAGGTAAGCAAAACTGTAAGAGTACCAAACATTTCCCCGTGACAGAAATGGCAAAGATCAAAAGCAGAGATTTAAGGTGAGGTGTAAAAAGGTTTTAAGAGAATCTAAGGAAGAAGCTCTTCATCCAGAAAGTGGATGAATTCTGAAATGCACTTAGGTAGATAGTGGAAGCAGACTGTCACAACATTTAAAAAGCATTTGGACAAGCATTTGAATCACCAAGTTATAGTAGGTTATGGACAATGTGCTGGTAATATATGGATTATATAGCTTTGTGATTGATAACTCGGTCATGATGGGCTGAATAGACCGTTTCTGTGTTATCTGATGCTAATGCAAATTGATAATGGTAATATTTTTAGTAAATTAAAGAACTTATTTAAAGAGGTAGCGTGGGATTAAATCTTATTTTCTTTCAGCCTAAGCATTGAGCCAATGCTTCGACCAAGAATGGCCTAACTCCAGCAAGTGTATGCTTCAGTTCATATGAATTCTGTATTCTTGGGGAAATTGTGTTCTAACGATATACGAAGTGTGGATGAACAGGTTCTAAACAAAACAACAACATAGAGATATTTATGGTCAAACAGTTTGTTCTGCTGATGGTTTAACAGCCAACTTGTCAATCTTCAGTTTATTTCTTACAGAATCCAAAGCAACCTTCATTAACTTCACACATAACGTAAGGTTGGGTCTAGAACACAAAAAGCCAGCTGTAGAAATGCAGAACTCTGTTTCAACAGACTACCGTAGATTTCGCACTACAGAGCGCACCTGATTAAAAGCCGCTGGCTCTAATTTTAGAAAGAAAATCAATTTTGTACTTGTACAAGCCGCACCGGATTTTAGGCCGCACCGGATTTTCGGCCGCACCGGATTTTCGGCCGCAGGTGTCCCACGTTGTAATATGAGATATTTACACAGAAAGATATTACACGTGAGGATTTTTTAACTTTTAATTAAATCCATATGGTAACATAAACAAATACATATTGCAAATGCTTTTTTTCGAACCGTGCCTGTAACGCGGCTACTTTTAAATATACGTTGCGTATACTTTTTTACTGAACAACATTCCAATATCTCCTAACGACTGGTAAAAAATATATATACTGCAGCCTACCAGGAAAAGTTATTGATCGCCTTTAACTTAAAAGCAGCGTTCGCTCAGATCTAATGCCGCTCGCCCCCCACCTTGCCGTTTATCGCAAACCGGTATTTTTCCCACAAGACGCGGCGAAACCGGGTGTGACGTCATAGCATCCCGCGATGTAGTACAGAAAACAAATATAGTTAAAACACTTCTAACTTTAACTAGAAATTACTAACAAATGAATTACTAAGCGAAAATATTATAAACTAAATAACTGCCATAAAGGCAGCACAATGCTTTTCTTCGAGTGTTTTCCATGTTGATGAGGGTGAGTACAAATGACTGATTTACAATAATTTAATTGTGAAAGTGTGCTTGATTTATCGTACAATTTCATTGGACCTCTGTGAACTACTCATCAATTTTATTGGTCTACTGTTACGAGGCAAAATGTTTTTGGCGGCATGAAAAAAAATCATGCATTAGCCGCACCGTAGTAAAGGCCGCAGTGTTCAAAGCTGTTCAAAATGTGGGAAAAAAGTAGCGGCTTATAACCCGACATCTACGGTAGTTATAAAATTAACTCCTAGATACAGCAATCTCACAGGAAGGGTAAGTACTGCATTCTTGCATTTTACACGTTAAAAATTCAAGGGGAGTGAAACTGCAACCACATTTGGTATCTCTTGTGGATATAGTAAATAGTGAGTTAAATATTAAAAATATCCTATTGTAGTTGAATGCGCAACTTCCCCTATCTGTTCAACAACCTAGCTGTGTTGCACTAAGTTGAAGTTTCCTTAAAAAGAATCCATTTCTTACACCAAAATCCTTCCTAAAATGTGGCATGCAAAACTCCCCATAGTAGTCTAGATGACGTCTAGTTAATGGTAAAAGCATAACCCCTACCTCTTTGTATTAAATACAAAGGGAAAATTCCATTAGCAATAGTGATTATTTTCTGAATCTTGCCTTATTATCTTTATATGGTCTGTGCATATAGATGTCCTCACCGGTAACTCTCTTCTGATCTACACTGCTTTTAGTTTTTCACATAAAGTTGCATGGCATAGAAAAAGACCCTTTAACAATACTTCCGAAGTAGAATTTTTTTTTTATCGAATTTATCATCCAGGAGCTTCGACATAGCTTCCAAAGTGAGTGGAAACTGTTTAGAATCTCCTCCTTTCCTTCCACTTCCATTACCGGCTTCGGCTGATGCCTTTTGCCCTCTGGTATTCATTTTCAGCGATTAAAAATCAAAGTTCAGGCATATAAAAGTGTTATCAACACTTTAATATAGATATTGAAAGGGTGGTAAAAAAAATTTGAAAAATGAATGGAGCAAAGCCAAAATATGACTTATTCCATCTAGTGCCCCAAGACCAATTCCACCAGCAGCTGGTTCCATGTAGCTGCCACCTGATACGTACAAAAGCTTCCCTCAGGTTTTTATTAAACCTTTCTCCTCTAATCTTAAAACTAGACCCTTTAGTTTTCAATTCTTCAACCCTAGATAAAAGACCACTCATCCTATCTATGCCACGCATGAATTTATATAACTCTAGATCACCTGTCTAGCTCCTACGCTCCGGGAGTAAAGTACCAACTTGTCTAGTCTCTCCCTATAACTCAGTCCCTCGAGTTCTGGCAAGATCATGACCAAAGAAGAGTGCAATACTCAATTGTGCACTCACCAATATCTTATACAATCACAACACAAAGTGTTGCTAGATACTAGAGTATCTGTACATAAGGTGACACTGAAATTGAACTGAATTGAATTGAATTGACTTACTACTTACATCCTTCATATACACGAGGAGTAAAAATCTTTACGTTATGTCTCCATCTAAATGTGCAATGTGCAATTTATAGTCATTTATAATAATTAGTATGTACAACAATGTAACATAAAAATACAGTTGTGTAAGCATGAATTAATCAGTTTGATAGCCTGGTGGAAGAAGCTGTCCCGGAGCCTGCTGGTCCTGGCTTTTATGCTGTGGTACCATTTCCCAGATGGTAGCAGCTGGAATAGTTTGTGGTTGGGGTGATTCAGGTCCCCAATGATCCTTCGGGTCATTTTTACACACCTGTCTTTGTAAATGTCCTGAAGAGTGGGAAAGTTCACATCTACAGATGCACTGGGCTGTCTGCACCACTCCCTGCAGAGTCCTGCAATTGAGGGAAGTACAGTTCCCATACCAGGCAGTGATGCAGCCAGTCAGGATGTTCTCAATTGTGCCCCTGTAAAAAGCAAATGATAATGTACTAGTGGGGAGATGGTATGGTAGGCTAATGGGTGGAGGTTTTGATCAGCCTGACAGCTTGGTGGAAGTAACTGTTTTTGAGTCTGGTGGACCTGATGTGGATACTGGGTGGCTTCTTCCCTGATGGGAGTAGGACAAACAGTCCAGGAAGAGGATGGGGGTAGGAGGAATTTCTTATGATACTTCTGACATTTATCCTGCATCTTCTGTGTATAGACGTCCTTGATTGCAGATAGGCTGAGAGGTTGTGTGAGATGTACACTCCCAGGAGTTCGGAATTCCTGACAGTTTCCACTGCTGAGCCATTGATATGACCAGAAGTGAGAGTGGTGTGAGTTTTTCTGAAGTTGATAACCACCTCCTTTGTCTAATTAACATTGAGGACGGGTTATTTCAATGGCACCAGGTCTCAAGTGCATCCACCTCCACTCTATAAGCCATCTAATTGTTGTTGGTATTGAGTCCCACCACTGTTGTCTGGTCTGTGCAAGAAAACCGAGTATCACTTGTGGGGGGCTGTTTCAAGAGCAAAGGAACAATTCTGAATGAGGTTGGAGGCCAAGTCGGACGCATGTCAAGTCTGGCAGGGTTTGCATGCCATTACTTACAAAGCTGAACCTAACATCATGACTGGCAGTGATGCTTCACTCCCGGATGATCTCAATGCCTTTTATACTCACTTTGAAAGGAGGAATAAAACTACAGCTATGAGGATCCCTCCGGCACCCAGTGACCCTGTGATCTCTAACTCGGAGGCTGACATCAGGTAGTCTTTCAAGAGGGTGAACCCTTGCAAGGCAACAGACCCCAGTGGAGTACCTGGTAGGGCTCCGAAAACCTGCACCAACTGACTGACGACGATATTCAAAGACATTTTCAATCTCTCTCTGTTACAGTCAGAAGTCCCCACCTGCTTCAAAAGAGCAACAATTATATCAGTGCCTAAGAAGAGCAGGGTGAGCTGCCTTAATGACTATCCATGGTGATGAAATGCTTTAAGAGGTTGAATATGGCTAGAATTAACTCCTGTCTCAGCAAGGAGCTGGACTCACTGCAATCTGCCTTTTGCTACAATAGGTCTATGGTAAATGTAATCTCATTGACTTCATGCTGTCTTGGATCACCTTGTCAATACAAATACCTATGTTAGGATGCTGTTTATTGACAACAGCTCAGCGTTTAACACAACCATTCCTACAGTCTGATCGAAAAGCTCCAAAACTTGGGCTTCTGTACCTCCCTCTGCAACTGGATCCTCGACTTCATAACCAGAAGACCACAATCTGTATGGATCGATGATAACATCTCCACCTCACTGTCAATCAGCAGTGGAACACCTCAGGGATGTGTGCTTACCCCACTGCTCTACTGTCTCTACACCCATGACAATGTGGCTAGGTACAGCTCAAATACCATCTATAAAATTGCTGACTTCACAGATATTGTTGGCAGAATCTCAGATGACATGACAGGGCATACAGGAGCGAGATATATCAGCTAGTTGAGTGGTGTTGCAGCAACAATCTTGCACTCAACATCAGTAAGACCGAAGAGTTCATTGTGGACTTTAAAAAGGTGAAGACAAGGGAACACAGACTATTCCTCATGGAGGGATCAGAAGTGGAAAGGGTGAACAATTTCAAGTTCCTGGGGTTCAGTATCTCTGAGGATCTAACCTGGACCTAATATATTGATGCAGCTACAAAGAAGGCATTACTTTTTATTAGGAATTTTAAATTCACACTCACAGATTTCTGCTGTGGATAGCATTCTAACTGGCTGCATCACTGTTTGGTATGGGGGGTAGGGGGGGCTACTACCGCACAGGATCAAAGTAAGCTGCAAAGAGTTATAGACTTAGTCAGCTCCATCATGGGCACTAGCCTCCATGGTACCCAGGACATCTTCAAGGAGCAATGCCTCAAAAAGGTGGCATCCATTATTAGTGACTGCCATCATGCTACCTTCGTTAAGCAGGTACAGAAGTCTGAAGCCACGCACTCAGTGATTCAGGAACAGCTTCTTCTACCCCTCTAGCATCCGATTTCTGAATGGACATTGAACCCATGAACACTACTTCACTACATTTTTATTTCTATTTTTACACTACTTATTTAATTTAACTATTTTATATAAATATATATATTTACTATAATCCACAGTTTTCTTCTCTCTGTCTATTAATATGAATTGCATTGTGCTGCTGCAGCAAAGTTAGCAAACTTCAAGGTATATATCAGTGATATCAAACCTAATTCTGATTCCGAAAATGGTCTGTGCATCTACAAAGAAGGAAATTCTATGATTAGAAAACATTATTTCCTACCCACTGATTCAGTCTGTGGTACTATGTAGAACAGCTGAATCCAGTTCTGGATTCCCTCCCCAAAGCCCATTTTGGGTGCATATCCATTTTGCACATGTGCAATATTCTAACAAATGCCTTCTCCTGGTATACGATGTCCACCTTTCTGTCCAGTATGTAGGTGATTATAGTGGAAACGATCTGATGCCTTCCTATCTGATATGGCATCAGTTTGGTCTGAATGTATCCAGACCCAGACAGCACAATTCCTTTCTGATGGACTTGGACAAACTCCTGAAACCCACAGGGATGGGTCAACAATTTGTGATTTTTGCTTTCCTCTCTCTCCCATCAACTTTTAGACATACTCATGTTCCCAGTATTATCTATCTATCTATTTCTTAATTTGTTTTTTAATATTTGCACAGTTTGTCTTCTTTTGCACATTAGTTGTTTGTCAGACTTTGTGTCCTTCTTCATTGATATTATTATATTTCTTTATTCTACACAAGAAAATGAATCACATGGTAGTATATGGTGACATATATATATATATAATTTGATAATAAATTTATTTTGAACTTTGAACTTTGAGGGTGATGGTGTCTTTCCTCACAAACTCTGTCATTTGCTGGCTGGAATCACAGCAACAAACAAAAGCCTTCAGAAGATCAGAGCTGATCCAGTTCTATATGAGAAGTATAACTCCACTGGTAAGATGTCACTTACAAAAATCTTGCTTGCTTTGACATAAAGAGCTAAACATAAATGCTCAGCTGGGGTCAGTTAATCCCTCCCTCTTCTGCCTGATGTCATCTAAACTCTCTGAAGTAAAAGGCAAGAGGCCTAGGATCCATGGTGTCAATTGCATAAAATTTTTTGCAGGTTTCTAAAAAACTATTTAAAAATATAATTTGTACATAGAGTGTAGTAAGTTGGATCACATCATTATTTTCATTCACAGTACCAAGCAATTCATTTAGTTCCCTGATGATATATCATAATCACTAATGTTTCATCACAAAAGGTCATATCTGGACCTGGATCTGTGTTTCAAATCCATGATTTGATTTGAACATTAACAGGCCATTATTTTGGAAAGGTACAAAGTCTATTTGGAGAGGCATGGAGACTAGGCCAGGAGCAGCATGTTATAGAGAGAATGAATGGGGTGATGGCAGTGAATTAGTTTGAATTTGTGTGCCTTTGGAGGCTGGGTTCCAAGCTGTATTTGATGCAGCTGCTGAAGTGTCCTTCATGAAGGGCCTTGCACTGAGAATCTGCAAGGCATAGGCCCTCTGCCAATCTGCCCCTGCTATATAACACTGTTCTCCAATAGTAAGCTGCTAAAACAATGTTTGGGCTTAGTGCATGTAGCAAATAACTTGAACTAACTTCAGCCACTAGCCTTCAGATTCAAATATGAATTGTGGATTAAATCTAAAGCGCAGCTCTGAACAAAGTGTTCTTAAGAACTGTGAACCAAGTTAAATTGGAAGAACAAACAATGCTGATTTAAATTCATTTCTTATGTGTGTCTGTAATATAGGTGTAAAAGGGGAGTGGTATTGCTGGGAAGATCCAGGCATCTGAGACTGTTACATGTTGATCAAAGGAAGCATTGTAAATATGGAGATGCCCTTTGACCTTAGCCCAAATTTTTCTTTGATCTCAGCCTGAATTGTCCTTTGATCTTTAGCATATAAAATATCATGTTGTGTTGGGCCAGGCACCTATATATCTACTCCAAAAGCAGTCAGCTTATTTGTGATATTTTGTCAGATAATGAGACTGCTTCATATACCAGTACTTCTGTCCGGTGACTTCATTCACACAACAGCAATTGGAGCCAGGAGTGGGATACCTTCTTCTGACCCATTGTGTGGCCAGCGACCTCAGCAGCCTAAGTGGGTGAGTATTTTTAAATTAGCACTCACACTTGGATCTGTTCGAGTCGGTGGCTTTGCAGAATTGCGAGGTATCGCAAACGCCGCAGAGAGCTGAACTGGTCGATATAAAAGTCATGTGGTGTCTGCATACATGTGTGTTTATGTACGAGACTAAAGTTTGTTTGATAATTTGGTGAGGCGGTGCCACCATTTGCAAAGTATGATTATTGAAGGTTAGAGACTCCAGTGTATACTCGATCTTGGAACTGTATTTTAGCAGATGCATTTGCAAGTGTGTGTGCTTTGGTGTAATAGTTAGATGCAAAGGAATACAGCAGGCATTATAAGTTCAGATACACAAAAGTGGCAGATTACAGAATACATACTCTGTGGTTTTAAGTGTGTAGTGTTTAACTTTTATCCATCATTCATATTTTTCATAATATGAGAATTAGTGTGCAGATACTTGAGAGAGAGGTTATCCGCAGATATACCTTGGGGTCCATGTCCATAGGACACTCAAAGCTGCTGCGCAAGTTGACAGTGTTTTTAAAAAGGCATATGGTGTGTTGGCATTTATCAACCATGGGACTGAGTTCAGGAGCCATGAGGTAATGTTACATCTATATAAGACCTTGGCCAGACCCCACTTGGAGTACTGTGTTCAGTTCTGGTCACCTCACAACAGGAAGGATATGGATACTATAGAAAGAGTGCAGAGGAGATTTACAAGGATGTTGCTTGGATTGGAGAGCATGCCTTATGAACTCAGCCTTTTTTCCTTGGAGTGACTGAGGATGAGAGGTGACCTGATAGAGGTGTATAAGATGATGAGAGCCATTGATCATGTAGACAGTTTTAAGGTGCTTGGATGTAGGTACAGAGGGGATGTCAGGGGTAATTTTTTCACACAGAGAGTGGTAGATGCATGAAATGCACTGCTGATGATGGTGGTGGAGGCGGATACACTAGGGTCTTTTAAGAGCCTCTTAGATTAGGTACATGGAGCTTAGAAAAGTAGAGGGCTATGCAGTAGGATAATTCTAGGCAGTTACTAGAGTGGGTTACATGGTTGGCACAACGTTGTGGGCCAAAGGGCCTGTAATATGCTGTAGATTTCTATGTTCTATATTCTTTCTGTTGGGATGGCACTTACTGAGGTCAGACAATGTCAGGTCGAGAACCCAAAAGACCCAAGCCAGCCCTTGACCCTGTTTATGACCATCCATAAACCCTTCACCTCCGAAGAGAAACAGAGCATTTTGGCAGACTTTTGACTTTAAGTTCTCACTTAGAGTCGCCTGTGGGAATTCAGAATTCTGGCACAAGCTCAAGGAAATGGTTGAAATTCACCAGAAGCACCCTAAAGATATACGCGTGTTGGTAAAAGCGAAGTGCCCGAGGAATATGTGGGACAGGAAGGCCCAGGGGGTGCAGGATGGTATATGGGCAACTACTGGGAATGCCAGCAATGAAGAGAGATACCATATTCTAAGTGAGGCAGTGACTGGGGGGATGTGAGTGTAACTGGGGAACGATAACGGCAGTGATACAAAGAGCTGATGAGACGGCCATGGATTGTGCAGAATGTAAATATCAAGCGTATGAGGAGTATTCAGGGTTGGATAATCCAGGGAGGGATGACCCAGTCCTCCTGAAAATGCTGAGGGAAGGCCCGAGCTCAGCCCAGCAGGTGTGGGCTGTGGTGAATGTAGCTGCCGGGGCCCATAGCAAGGAGCTGTTGGAATAGACATGGGAGGGTAAAGGAGATGATTTCTTATAGCTGTGGCTTCTCAAGCCTTGGTTGGAGGCAGCAATCTGAGAAACGAGGAAAGTAAAGATCACTTACTAAAGCAGGCAGAGTCTACAGCAGCAGCCTCTCTTTCAGAATTGGCCGCTGACCGGATTATAGAGCCGGTGAGTGCAGTCAAACGGCTGACAGTAGCCTCTGTTGCCACTGGTGGTCATCTGTGGATGTACGCAAGTTGTTTATTAGGGGGCCAGCAAAGCACAATGTTACTGGACATGGGATCGTCTGTATCGATAACTGACCCGCCCTTGCCCACGACTAGGGAGGCGATTTACATCACCAGTATAGGAGGTGGAACAATGAGGGTGGAGGGAAGCCAGCCCCAGGCACTCGAAACTGGTGGAGTGCAGCTCCCAGTGTATTTCTGGGTCTGTCCAAATAATGAGGGCACTATCCTTGGAGTAGACATCGTGAGGGAAGTAGTGGCCTTTACAGATTCAGGAAAGGGAGAAATAACATGGAAAAGATAGGGACAGTGAACATGTGTGACCCTCAAAGTAGCTAACCTGGCCCACAGACAGAAAGGGAGGAGAGACAGGGCGATATGGGGTGTTACGTACCCGTGACACGTGACAGTGGTGTACTTGTCACGTGACTGGGGTTGAAGCTATACTGGACTTGAGGTAATGGTCTTGTGATGGTGGAGTGACATCATTTTCCTGCCGGTAGAGGTAATGTTACAGGGTTTTTTTTACAGGATATAAAAGGAGGACCCCTCCCTGTGAGGAGGGGCAGTTCATGGCTGGGTTTGCCATGTTGACTTCATGCCACTGCGTGATTTAATGTTATGACACAGTTTAGTTGAAAGATGAAGTTTTATCTAATGCCTAAAGTTTAAAAGGTCATTGCCAGCAGTTTCTGTATATCACTGCTAGTTGAGAATCAGTGGAGAGTGAAGATCAGAGTTCGGGAGTTAAAAG
Source organism: Hemitrygon akajei (assembly GCF_048418815.1). Taxonomy (NCBI): domain Eukaryota; kingdom Metazoa; phylum Chordata; class Chondrichthyes; order Myliobatiformes; family Dasyatidae; genus Hemitrygon; species Hemitrygon akajei. The sequence goes on from NC_133146.1 coordinate 38,960,912, forward strand.
ATCGAGGAGAATTGATTTCGACGGTGAAACAGGTTCGACCTTGTTTGATCCTTATTCGGACGGAATTCGTTGACTGTTCTCATGTTAATCCCTATGAAATAGCAGAAAGGATTGCGAACAGTTCTGTAAAGGAAAGGTCAGTGCCTTTAAGCCATTCCATTTCCATCTTCATGGGAAAAGTAGTTCACCTGGGAATTGCAACATCACGACGTGAAAGAGAACTTAAATCGTCTTAAAAAGTCTCTCCCTTAAATGGACTGTAAGCATTTTGAACTTTTGCAATACTACTTTGAAGAACTGTTTTTGCAACATCGCTTTAAGAACTGTTTAAGCTTCATCGCTTTAAGAACTGTTTAAACTTCATTGCTTTAAGAACTGTTTAAGCTGCCGCACAGCAGCTGATTTCTGGTTACGTTAGTGATTTGTTTACTTTTGGGGGGTTTGTTTTAAGTGTTTAATAAATGTGTTATTTGTTATAACAACCCCTGCCTCACTCATATATTCATTGTTGCTTGAATCCGTAACATAAATATGGGGGCTCATCCGGGATTGGATCATTTGAGTTTAGATGCTTGTTAAATTTTGAATCGGTGTTTTGGAAAAGGGGAATACTTGATTCTTTTGTTTGATTGGCTTGTGAGTGGTATTTGGCAACAATGAATATTGATGAGTTTCTGGCTTCACCAGATGCAGAGTTGTTAGCGAAAGTGAAAAAAAACTGAGGTGTCTGAGATAGCCAGTAGATTGCAACTTAAAGGTATTTTGAAGACTGCATCAAAGGCTGTAATACAGAGAAAAATCACGTCACACTATGTGGATTTGGGTGATTTTGATGAATCGACTTTAGAGTCGTTTCCAATAAGTAATATAGAGATGCAGTTGCAAATCGAACAAATGAAGTTGGAACAAAGTAAAGCAGAATTGGAGCATTGTAGGTTAGAAGCTGATCAGAAAAAAAGGGATTTTGAATATGCAATGACAGAATTAAGGTCTGGGAATCAGTCTTCTGGTTCTAGAAAACCGTTTGTTGCTAGTCAAGAAATTAAATTGGTCCCTCCATTTAGTGAAACAGAAGTGGAAAGATATTTCCAACATTTTGAAACGATTGCTCAGATTTCAGAGAGGCTGAAAGATAAATGGTCGGTGTTGTTACAGAGTGTAATTAAAGGCAAAGCACAACAAGTTTATACTGTTATGATACCAGCCCCCTCCTTCCTGAGAATCGCAAGATCGCTATTAATTTGGGTCTTGGACCCAGGAAAAGAGAGAGAGACAACGCAACAGATTTGACCATTGTTCTTAGAGACACCTGTGTGGATTGTGACTCTATGCTACGTGCCAGCTATCAGGACTACGTGTACCCCCTCAGGCAATGTGGGTGGGGATTGCATCGCCCCACCTTGATTGACATCTGCAACCCTGCAGGTCAGGATAAAAGAGGGGGTTGCAGGGGGCAGTGCCCAGCGACGCATCAGAAGGAGACACCATCGCTCATCGCTCCTGTGATGACGGGAAGCTATTCGGAAGCCACGTGTGGTTCATTTCCCCTAGCCTAGGGAGCGAGTGGCTGATAACACCGAAAAGGACTTCGAACTGACAACGGGGAATCCACGTTCCCGATTCAATGATTTGAGTCCAGAAGGCTTGCAAGTTTATTTTCTCACCAAAAATTCTCTCTCTCTCCAACACGTGAAACCCAGCGGTCCCCAAAAGGCTAAAAGCCTGCATGAACTCCAGAGACTTTGATATTTCCATCGGACAATATTTTTACCCCTAGACAAAAGATAGAGCTACTTCTTATTGTTGATTATTACTATACCCGTGCTTTAGATTGAGTATTGACAACATATATTATCTGAATATTAACCTTACTTTTGTGCCCCTTTATAAATAAAAACATTTAAAAATAGTACCATTAGACTTCAGTGGACCTCTCTATCTTTGCTGGTAAGTGACCCAGTTATGGGGTTCATAACAATACAGCTTTAACTGCTGCGCAAGCGCTTGATTATAATATTGTGAAAATGCATATTTTAAAAGCATACAAATTAGTCCCAGAAGCGTATAGAGAAAGATTCAGAAGTTTGAAGAAGTCTGTGGAAAAAACTTATGTGGAATTTGCCTATGATAAAGCTATGTGTTTTGAGAGATGGGTTTCTTCTAAAAATGTAAATGGGGACTATGATACATTGAAAGAGCTGATTTTAATGGAGGAATTTAAAAGAAGCATTCCTGTTGAAGTAAGGACCTACTTAAATGAGAGGGATACTGATAAATTGCAGGACTGTGCTAGATTAGCTGATGAGTATGTTTTAATCCATATGAGTAAATTTCCTCAGGGCAGAATTTTTAAGAGGAAAAATAACATGGAGACTCAAGGTAAATCAGAAATTAAATCAGAAATTAATGAGAAAGGTAAGGAGGAAGGAAAACCTGTGAAAGAAAGACAGCTTGGTCTTATTTGTAACTATTGTAAGAAACCTGGCCATGTAGTAGCTAACTGTTTCAGATTGAAGAAGAAAGAGAAGGAAGCAGTTCCAGATGCTTGTGTGCAACATACTGAAGCACCTGTAAAATTACAGGGTTTGATAAACACAAATGAGGTTTTGTTAGAGTCTGACCAAGTTAGAAAGGGATATGATCATTTTATAACTGAAGGATTTGTATCCTTGAAAGAAGGATCTACTCCGGTGCCAGTAAAAATCCTTAGGGATACTAGAGCTTCTCAACCACTGATGTTAGACAGTGTATTGAAGTTTAATGAAGAGTCTGATACTCGTGAGATAAATTATATAAGAGGTGTTGGGAGTGATTTTATGCCTGTACATTTGCATAAAGTAAATTTAAAGTCAGGGTTAGTTACAGGATTTGTTAAAGTAGGATTACAGCATAGCTTACCTGTGAAGGATATTTCTTTATTGTTAGGTAATGACTTGACGGGTGGACAAGTTTTTCCTGACGTGCTTTTGACAATGGAGTCAGAGGAACCAGAGATGAATTCTAACACAGATTCTTCCTGTGTTGTGACTAGAGCTATGGCTAAAAAGATTGATGTGCAGAATGAGGTTGTTACTCATGATTGTTCAACTCAGGATTTGAGTTTTGAGGATGTGTCAGAGACTTTCTTAACTTTGTTGTTTGAACAAGATTCTTGGAGTAAGTCTGACTATGAAGATTTATCTCTGTCTCGGAAGGAGATGATAGCAGAGCAGAATAGAGACCCTGAGATTATAAAATTAAGAGAACAAGCTCTACTAGATAGTGAAATTGGGAAGGTGCCAGTAGGATATTACTTGGAAAAAGGAGCGTTGATGAGGAAGTGGAGGTCACCTACAATTCCTGCAAGTGAGGAATGGAATATTGTTTACCAGGTAGTTGTCCCTAAAGTTTATCGAAATGAGATTTTGACTTTAGCTCATAGTGTGCCTTTAGGTGGACATCAAGGGGTAAGGAAAACTGTGGACAAGATTTTAAAACATTTTTACTGGCCTGGTCTAAGAAAAGATGAGGCAATGTTTTGTAAAACGTGCCATACTTGTCAAATTGTGGGTAAACCAAATCAAGTTACACCAGTGGCTCCATTACAACCTATTCCAGCATTTGGTGAACCGTTTTCTAAAGTTATTGTAGATTGTGTTGGTCCATTACCAAAGACAAAAACTGGTTATCAGTACTTGTTGACTATCATGTGTACTTCGTCTAGGTTTCCAGAGGCAGTACCACTTAGGAATATAACAGCTAAAACTGTGACAAAGGCCCTTATAAAATTCTTTACTTATTTTGGATTACATAGGGAAATACAAACTGATCAAGGCAGTAATTTTACATCTGGATTGTTTCAACAGATAGTTTATAAATTGGGAGCTAAGCAAATCACTTCATCTGCATACCATCCAGAATCACAAGGTGCCTTGAAGAGGTTTCATTCTACCCTCAAGAATATGATTAGGACATATTGTGTGGAAAATGAAAGTGATTGGGATGAGGGTATAAACTTACTTTTATTTACAGTAAGGGAATTGGTACAAGAATCTTTAGGTTTCAGTCTGTTTGAACTTGTATTTGGGCATAGAGTTAGAGGACCTTTAGCTTTATTAAAAGAACAGTGGATTAGTAAGGAAATACACACTAATTTGTTGGACTATGTTTTGAAATTTAAGGACAGGTTACATAAAGCTTGTAGCTTAGCCAAGGAAAATTTAAAATTGGCTCAGGAGAAAATGAAAACTTGGTATGATAAAGAAGCTAAGATGAGGATGTTTAAGCCTGGAGATAAGTTGTTGGTTCTTTTCCCAGTGCAAACGAATCCTTTACAAGCTAGATTTCATGGTCCTTATGAAATTGTGTCTAAAATCAATGATGTGGATTACGTGATAAAAACTCCAGATCGTAGAAGGTCAACACAACTTTGCCATATAAATATGATAAAACCATATTTTGAGAAACAATCTGATACTGTGACTGTTGTGGTTAGTGAGAATGAGTTTGATTTAACTAGGAACATGATAGATGATTCATCTGAATTTCATTCTAAATCCAACATTGTTTCTGTTAGGTTACCAAATTCAACCATTCTGGAAAAATATTGATGAGAAATTAGCACATTTACAGCTAGAGCAGAAACAACAGATGAAGGAATTAATTTTTAAATATAAGGATTTGTTTCCAGATGTTCTGAGAAGGACTACTATAGCTTCACATGATGTAGATGTTGGAGATGCCAAACCTATTAAACAACACCCATATAGGATGAACATAGAAAAATGTGAACTTGCTGAGAAAGGAATTAAATATATGTTAGAGAATAATATTATTAGGCATTCTAACTCGAATTGGAGTTCACCCTGTGTTATGGTGCCAAAACCAGATGGTAGTATTAGGTTTTGTACGGACTATAGGAAGGTGAATGCTGTAATGAAATCAGATGCATATCCAATTCCTAGAGTAGATGATTGTGTAGATAAAGTTGGAAAAGCAAAGTTCCTTACAAAGATTGATTTATTGAAAGGGTATTGGTGTGTTCCATTAACGGACAGAGGTAGAGAGATTTCTGCATTTGTAACTCCATCTGGGTTATATGAATATAAAGTTCTTCCATTTGGGATGAAGAATGCCCCAGGTACTTTCCAGAGGATGATTAACTCTGTGATTCAGGGATTGAAAGATACTGATGCTTATATTGATGATTTAGTGACAGGAAATGATACTTGGGAAGCACACATTATTGCGGTGGAGAAATTTTTTGAAAGGCTTTCAAAAGCTAACTTAACTATTAATTTAGCTAAGAGTGAATTTGGACATGCCACTGTGACTTACCTTGGTTATGTTGTGGGTCAAGGTAAGGTAGCTCTTGTTCAGGCAAAAGTTTGGGCAATTTTAGAGATTCCCACTCCAACGGGGAAAAAAACTCTCAGAAGATTCTTGGGAATGGTAGGATATTATCAAAAATTTTGTAAGAATTTTGCTAATGTTGCCCTTCCATTAATTAACCTCTTGAAGAAGAATGTGAAGTTTGTGTGGACAGTGCCTTGTCAAGAAGCATTTGAAAAATTGAAAACAATGATATGTCAACAACCTGAGTTTAAGGCACCTGACTTTGAACAACCTTTTTCATTAGCTGTAGATGCTAGTGATGAGGCTGCAGGAGCAGTATTAATGCAAAGGAATGAGGGTGATGAGGTTGATCATCCAGTAGCTTACTTTTCTAAGAAATTTAATAAGCATCAAAGAAACTATTTGACAATAGAGAAGGAATTGTTATCTCTTGTTTTAGCTTTAGAATATTTTGAGGTATATGTGGGTACAACTCAAAAACCACTTATTGTTTATACTGATCATAATCCATTAGTGTTTCTGAGTAAGATGAAAAACAAAAACAGAAGATTATTAAATTGGAGTTTGATGTTACAAGAGTACAATATTGTGATCTCATATTAAAGGTAAAGGTTATGTGGTTGCTGATTGTCTATCTCGATGTTGAATGTACAATGTAATTTTTTTATGGAGTGGTTTTTTTTACAATTGTAACACTCCTACTGTATTATGAGTTGTAAGATGTTATATGATGATACTGTATTGTATATTATGTATGTTATAAAATTTATACATTTGTTTTTCTTGTAAATAATTGTTAAAATTTTTGTTCTTGACAGACCATGACACGTGACAGTGGTGTACTTGTCATGTGACTGGGGTTGAAGCTATACTGGACTTGAGCTAATGGTCTTGTGATGGTGGAATGATGTCATTTTCCCACCAGTAGAGGTCCTGTGACAGGTTTTTTTACAGGGTATAAAAGGAGGACCCCTCCCTGTGAGGAGGGGCAGTTCATGGCTGGATTTGCCATGTTGACTTCATGCCACTGCGTGATTTAATGTTATGACGCAGTTTAGTTGAAAGATGAAGTTTTATCTAATGCCTAAAGTTTAAAAGGTTATTGCCAGCAGTTTCTGTATATCACTGCTAGTTGAGAATCAGTGGAGAGTGAAGATCGGAGTTCGGGAGTTAAAAGATCGAGGAGAATCGATTTCGACGGTGAAACAGGTTCGACCTTGTTTGATCCTTATTCAGACGGAATTCGTTGACTGTTCTCATGTTAATCCCTGTGAAATAGCAGAAAGGATTGCGAACAGTTCTGTAAAGGAAAGGTCAGTGCCTTTAAGCCATTCCATTTCCATCTTCGTGGGAAAAGTAGTTCGCCTGGGAATTGCAACATCACAATGTGAAAGAGAACTTAAATCGTCTTAAAAAGTCTCTCCCTTAAATGGACTGTAAGCATTTTGAACTTTTGCAATACTACTTTGAAGAACTGTTTTTGCAACATCGCTTTAAGAACTGTTTAAGCTGCCGCACAGCAGCTGATTTCCGGTTACGTTAATGATTTGTTTACTTTTGAGGGGTTTGTTTTCAGTGTTTAATAAACGTGTTATTTGTTATAACAACCCCTGCCTCACTCATATATTTATTGTTGCTTGAATCCGTAACAGGGGCAATCATGTCAGGAGGTCCCAAGGGGAGGGGGCAAGTCAGGGGCTGTGCAGCTGCCGGAGATAATTACAGTAAAGACTCACCAGAAAGGGGATAGTAAGGAGCAGAAAGGGAACGAGTGGACAGACATCAGTGTGAGGAGGGCAGCAGACGAACAAGAAGCAACAGGAATTACAAGTATACAGAAAGAAACTACAACTGCCAATTTAGTAAGACTTCATGGAGATGTGAAGGGCAGACCGACCAGGGGATCAAGTGTACCCAGTAATCATGTAATTACAGAGGACCTAAGAGATAAACACCAGCTGGCCACACCAGACCACAGTGGATGGAAACACCCACAGCAAATGCGAAGGCAGAACACAACAAGGGCGTGACAGAAACCCGTGAATAGCATGCTAAAGTGTAACGGGAATGGTACTCTGTAATGAAGGCTGGTTACTGAAAGTAGATGATTAGTTGAATAATGTAGACTAGATAAGATGTTGGGGAAAATAGATGGGAATGGATTTATGTTAAAGAAGAGACAACAGGCTCCACGACTTCGATAGCATGGGAGACTGAGAAGGACAGCCCACGGCATCTGAAGGCAGTCTACTCCAGCCTTAATGGGGAGTGAATGCAAATGAGCTGGGTCCTTTGAGCAGTCAGGCAAGCGATCAACTGGACTCTTCGGAAGGGGGTGTCACCGGGGAGAGGTCCTTGCAGTCATTCAAATAGAGACCACCCCAACCCCTTCCTATACATTGATGGGGGGTGGGGGAGTCTAGGACAAGAGGGCACAGCCTTAGAGGGGCGTTCATTTAAAAAAGAGACGTTGAGAAATTTCTTTAGCCAGAGGGTGGTGAATTTGTGGAATTTATTACCACAGGCAGCTGTGGAGGCCAGATCGTTGGGTGTATTTAAGGCAGAGATTGATAGGTTCTCGATGGGGCATGACATCAAAGGTTACAGGAAGAAGGCTGGGGAGTGGGGCCGAGGAGGGGGAAAGGGATCAGCCATGATTGAATGGCGGAACAGACTTGATGGGCCAAATGGTCTAATTCTGCTCCTATGTCTTATGGAGAGGGCCTGTGAGCCTGACACTCTTGCCTTGCTGGTGCCCCAGAAAGAGAGAGTTTTAGCTACCGGAAGACAAGGAAAGTGATTAAACTGCATTCAACCAGCAGGGGAAGAGCCAACAGGCATACGAACAAAGCCAAATTTCTAAAGATAGTTGTTCAACATTCTGGAACAATCTCTCTGCTTAGCATTGGGCAGGTAGTCATTAGGGATAGTAGGGTAGATGTAGATATTCATAAAATAATTGGGGGGGAATTCTGAGGCAGGGCATTTTTGCTGCCCTGTTTGAGTAGATCCTCCTTAAGATTGGCCTTTCCTGGTACAAATTTATTTTTGTCCAGGAGGACCACGAGGAGGGACTGTTAGAGTGACTTTTGAGGTAAGCACATGTGGCAAATAGCTTGAACTGACGACAGCCACTAGCCTTTGAATATGAATTCTGGATTAAATCTAAAATGCAGCTCTGAACAATGTGTTCCTAAGAGCCATGAGCCAAGTCAATTGGAAGAACAGATGTGCTGATTTAAGTTCATTACTTGTATCTATCTGGCTGTCTGTAATATAGGTGCAAACAGGGAAGTGTGATGGTGGGAAGATCCAGGCATTTGAAACTGTTACATGTAACTCACTGGAAGCATTGTAAACATGGAATTGTCCTTTGACCTTAGCCTGAATTGTCCTTTGACCTTTAGCATATAAAATATCTTGTAATGTTGGGCCAGGCTGATATATATATCTTGTGATTCCAACATCTATCAGCTTCTTTGTGATATTTTGTCGAATTAAGAGACCGCTTCAAGTACCAATACTCTCTCCAGGTGACTTTATTCATGCAACAACACAAGGATTTATGTTGCAACCCAGTAAATTGTGGACCATTTCTTATAATCCATAATCTAAACCTCAGCAGAGGCAGATATCAATGATATCAGCTTCAATATAAAGCAAAGCTTTTGATCAGTTGAGGAAAGGTGTATATGAAAATAAAGGAATTAATAATACTAAAATTACAGAAATTTTGTGAATCTATCATAGTTTACTGGGCAAAATTATTCTTCTACATTCTTCAGAGACCAGGAAACCTAAAATAGTTACTTCAAGGCAATAGAAAGATACCATCTATGCTATCTCTATAAGTTGGAAGGCGAATTTCACTAACATCAGTGCCTGCTCTCAGTCACCATCCCCAGCCTTGAAGTCCGAGCAGGCTACATCATTTGCAAGCCTAACATAAGCCTACAACAACAGACACTCTATTCTGAACTATTGTCAAGGGAAGAGGTGCAAGGTGAACAGAAAAAGAAGATTCAAGGGCATTATTAAAGACTCCCTGCAAAATGTCTATATGCCCATTGATGCCAGGAATCACTGCTTAAAAAGATCTTGGCACTGCAATTTATTTGGAAGTATATTGTTTTTAATAAAGATAGGTTGATAGCTCTTGCCTTTGAACTCTGGCTTGCATGCTTCCAATCACCCCGAAAGTTTACTCACTTATCAGGGACCTGCTGACCTACGAAGGGGCACTGGACGCCCTCAAAAGACAGTACCTGCAGCCGGTGAACACCGTCTACGCAAGACATCGTTTAGCGACGCGGTGGCAGCGACCTGACGAGACGAGTGCTGCGTTTCTCCGAGCACTACAGACACTTGTGCGAAATTGCAACTGCAAAGCTCTGATGGTGGAACAGCATGTGGAGCTGCTAGTACGAGACGCCTTCGTTACGGGGATCAGGTCAGTGTACGTGCGCCAGCGGCTGCTGGAAAATACCGATCTTACCTTACGCTCGGCGATCGAGACGGCCGACACGCTGGAGGCTGCTCTGCACAACGCTGACGCTGTCCAGCCGCGCGATCCCCTGCCGGTCCGGTGGACACCTCAGACCCCACCACCCGCGAGCGAATTCACCAACGCCACTGCCAGTCACGAGTCCACGAACTCCCTGAACATGACCACAGCTGCTGCCAGTCACAAATCCGCGCAGTGTTACTTCTGCGGACTCGAAAAACACCCCCGAAAACGCTGCCCGGCCCGAGAAGCGACCTGCTCCAGCTGCGGGAAGAAGGGCCATTTCGCCAAGGTCTGTAAGTCTGAACCATGAGCGGGGTCGGGCAGCGCTGCGTGTGAGACATGGGGGCCGCCATCTTGCCTGCCCGGATGGGGGCGGCCATCTTTGTCGGCGTCAACTCACCCCGCCCCCGACCCACCGGTGCTTACCGGGCACCAAGACGACAGTTCAACTCTGGCCACCGTAACCCTTGACCAAAGCGCCTCACACCAGCTTGCAAGGTCAATGATGGACATCCTGGTGGAGGGGCACAGGACTAGCTGCCTGTTTGACACGGGCAGCACTGAGAGTTTTATTGACCCGGACACGATGCAACGCTGTGGACTCGTGACACGGCCGGTAAGCCAGAGGGTCACCTTGGCTTCTGGGTCGCATTCCACAGACATCTGGGTGGGTTGTGTAGCGACATTGGTGGTGCAGGGCACAGAATATCGGAACTTTGCGTTACTGGTCATGCCTCAACTGTGTGCGCCTGTGCTATTGGGGCTGGACTTCCAGAGCCACCTCGAAATTGTGACTATGGCATATGACGGGCCCCTCCCACCACTCACTGTCAGGAATCCTCAGTTTTGTGGGACTTCATCATATACCCCGTTACCGCACACACATACACACTGAACCACACGTCCCGCCCAGCACCATGCCGATAGCTGTGCTACTGACACTACTTGCAGCCTCTCCACCCTCAAGATCCCTCCCCCACCGCTCTTCGCCAACCTGACCCCCGACTGTAAACCTGTGGAAACTAAAAGCAGGAGGTACAGCGCGGGGGACAGGGCCTTCATTCAGTCAGAGGTGCAGCGGCTGCTCAGGGAGGGGATCATTGAGCCAAGCACAAGTCCTTGGAGGGCCCAGGTGGTAGTTGTTCAGACCGGGCAGAAAAATAGGATGGTCGTGGACTAGAGCCAGACCATCAATAGGTTCACGCAGCTTGACGCGAACCCCATACCCCGCATCGCGGATATGGTCAACTAGATAGCTCAGTACAAGGTGTACTCGACAATAGATCTGAAATCCGCTTATCACCAGCTCCCCATCCGCCCAGAGGACCGCCCCTACACCGCCTTCGAGGCGGGCGACAGGCTCTATCATTTCCTGCGCGTCCCCTTCGATGTCACAAATGGTGTCTCTGTCTTCCAGAGGGAAATGGACCGGATGGTGGACCAGTGCCAACTGAAGGCCACATTTCCCTATCTGGATAATATCACCATCTGTGGTCATGACTGGTCGGATCACAACGCCAACCTCCAATGATTTTTCCAAGTGGCCAAAGCCCTGAACCTTACTTATAATAGGGACAAGTGTGTGTTCGGAACCACCCAACTCACTATCCTTGGGTATGTCGTGGAGAACTGGGTCATTGGCCCTGATCCCGACCGTATGCGCCCCCTGTTAGAACTCCCTCTTCCCACCACCCTCAAAGCCCTCAGATGGTGCCTGGGCTTCTTTTCCTATTATGCCCAATGGGTCCCCCATTACGCAGACAAGGCCCGCCCCCTGGTCAAGTCTACCACTTTTCCCCTCTCTGCCGAGGCCTGCGCGGCCTTCAGCTGCATTAAAGGGGACATTGCCAAAGCAACGATGCATGCAGTGGACAAGAACATTCCCTTACAAGTAGAGAGTGATGCCTCCGATTTCGCGCTTGCTGCTACCCTCAATCAGGCAGGCAGGCCAGTAGCATTCTTTTCTCGTACCCTTCAAGGCTCTGAATTTCGGCACTCCGCGGTGGAGAAAGAAGCCCAGACCATAGTGGAAGCTATTAGGCACTGGAGGCACTATCTCACCGGCAAAAGGTTCACCTTGCTGACCGACCAGCGCTCAGTTGCATTCATGTTCAGCAACCAACAGTGGGGCAAAATCAAAAATGACAAAATTTTGCGGTGGAGAATAGAACTCTCCACCTACAACTATGATATCCTGTACCAACCTGGAAGGCTCAATGAGCCCCCTGATGCCCTATCCCAGGGAGCGTGTGCCAGCGCACAGCTCGACCAGCTATACGCCCTCCATGCACATCTCTGCCACCCGGGGGTCACCCAATTTTATCATTTCGTGAAAGCCCGGAACCTGCCATACTCCCTTGAGGACATCAGGACGATGACCAAGGACTGCCAAGTCTGCGCTGAGTGCAAACCGCACTTCTACCGTCCTGAAAAGGCGCAACTTATCAAGGCCACCCGCTCCTTTGAGCGACTGAGTGTTAACTTTAAGGGCCCCCTTCCCTCCACCGACCGCAATGTCTACTTTCTCAACATTATTGACGAGTACTCGCGGTTCCCCTTTGCCATCCCCTGCCCCGACACCACTGCCACGTCCGTCATAAAAGCCCTGCGCCAGCTCTTCACTCTGTTCGGATATCCCTGCTATATCCACAGTGATAGAGGGTCCTCCTTTATGAGTGACGAGCTGCGCCAGTACCTGCTGGCTAGGGGCATTGCTACTAGTAGGACCACGAACTATAATCCCCAAGGAAATGGACAGGTGGAGAGGGAGAATGCCACAGTGTGGAAGGCCACACTTTTAGCCCTTAAGTCGAAAGGGTTGCCGGTCTCTCGATGGCAGGAGGTCCTCCCCGAGGCACTCCACTCTATCCGCACCCTGTTATGTACGGCTACCAATGCCACCCCTCACGAGCGCCTATTCTCTTTTCCCAGGAAGTCTGCTACTGGGACCACCCTACCAGCTTGGCTGACGTCCCCAGGGCCAGTGCTGCTCCGGAAACATGTGAGGAGCAATAAATACTCCCCGCTGGTCGAGAGGGTTCTCCTTCTACATGCGAACCCGCAGTATGCCTATGTGGTCTTACCTGATGGGCGGGAGGACACGGTCTCCGTCCGCGACCTGGCGCCCGCAGGAGCAGCAGACTTCTACCCTGAACACTCCACGGTAACTATGAATTCTGTACCCGAGGTGACACCGCGCACACCGAGCCCTACATAGACTCCTCACGACACTCCTATTCCAGGCACCTCACACACGCATGAGGGATCACTGACACCTAGTGGGCTGACACCTCCAGTTAGGCCGGAACCAGCACAACCACCGTCTCCGGTGCAATCACCACCTCCGGCACCTGTGCAATCACCACCACCGGCATCTGTGCAATCACCACCGGCACCTGTGCAATCACAGCCGGTGCTACGTAGATCGCAGCGACAGATTCGACCACCTGATAGACTTAACCTGTAAATATACTTGTCAGAAACTTCGCCCCATGGGGACTCTCTTTTAAAACAAAGGGGGGGTGAATGTGGTGAACTACATATACCTGTCTGGACACGCCCCCCCCCGTTGACTGCTCCTGTGGCTCCCCCCACTGACCGTGGCTCCTCCCACAGACCCCGGTATAAAGGCGATTGGGGCCTGAGCCCTGCCTCTCAGTCTCCAGGATGTAGCATGGTGGTCAATTGCTGCTTGTTCTTTCTTCCAGTCAATAAAAGCTGATATCTTGCCTCAAGTCTCAGAGAGTTATTGATGGTGCATCATTGTCTTTTTGTAAGAACAAAGAAAATGGACATGCAGTCACTGCATCTCCCATCCTTCCCCACTCTCCTATACCTCCTCCTCTCCTTTGCTCCCAAATTCCCCCTCCCCCAACTTTCTCTGCAGCATAGGCAGTCAACCACCAGTCTCTGGCAGCTGGCTAGGTTGAAGGTGCAGACAGGATGTCATGGCTTGTGCTTCACCAGGAAGTACAAGATTCTCTGAAAATCTTGAAGTGTGTCTGTGTTCTTTTGCAATAAATCTCTGGAGAGGCAGGAAACACTCTCTGATGACAAAGTGCTGGGCATTCAGTCCTTTGAGACATGTTTTCCATAAGATGTCCACCAGGAAAATGATAATGGAATTTTCATAGTGGAACAGATCATTGTGTGAAAGAAAAGTTCATTTCAATATAGGATTGCTGGCAGTGCTGTCCTTGCCATAACATTACACTCATCCACCTGCTCTTTTCCTTTCCATTGGAAGGAGAGCACTGATAGGAAGAGACAAAATGAGGTAATGTAGCAGGAGGAACAACAGTTTGCATCAAATTATGTTCCTCTGTGTACTGAGTGTTAATAGCAAGGCTGCATTGTTACAACAAGACCCAAAACGAGCTTCGGAAACTGCAAACAAGAGAAAATCTGCAGATGCAGATGCTGGAAATCCAGGCAACACACACAAAATGCTGGAGGAACTCAGCAGGCCAGGCAGCATCTATGGAAAAGAGTATAGTCAACGTTTTGAGCTGAGACCCTTCATCAGGACTGAAGAAAAAATGATGAGGAGTCATGGAAACATAGAAAACCTACAGCACAATAAGGCCCTTCAGCGCACAAAGCTGTGCCAAACATGTCCTTACCTTGGAAATTATCTAGGGTTACCCATAGCCCTCTATTTTTCTAAGCTCCATATACCTATTCAGAGTTAGAAGGTGGTGGGAGGGGAGGAAGAAATACAAGGTGAGAGATAAAACTGGGAGGGAGGGAGAAGGGTGAAGTAAAGAGCTGGTAAGCTGATTGGTGAAAGAGATACATGGCTGGTGAAGGGAGAATCTGATAGGAGAGGACAGGTGGCCATGGAAGAAAGGAAAGGAGGAGGAGCACTGGAGGGAGATAATGGGGAGGTAAGGAGATAAGGTGAGAGAGGGAAAAGGGAATGAGGAATGGGGAAGATGGGGGAACATTACCAGAAGTTCAATGTTCATGCCATTAAGCTGGAGGATACTCAGACGGAACACAAGGTGTTGCTGCTCCAACCTGAGTGTGGCCTCATCGCAACAGTAGAGGAGGCCGTGGACTGACATGTCAGAATGGGAAGGGGAAGTGGAATTAAAATGGGTGGCCACTGGGAGATCCCACTTTTACTGGCGGATGGAGTGTAGGTGCGCGGCAAAGCGGCCTCTCAATCTACATCGGGTCTCACCAGTATACAGGAGGCCAAACTGGGAGCACCGGATACGGTAGATGACCCCAACAGACACACAGGTGAAGTGTCACCTCACCTGGAAGGACTGTTTGGGGCCCTGGATAGCTGTGAGACACTGCCATGTTGTCCATCTGGACACATTGTAGCCTTCTGGACTTAATATCAAATTCTACAAGCTTTGGAAGTCACCCTTTTTCATTATATCAGAACTGACCTTTTCTGCCTATTCTCATCTTGGCTCAGTTTTTCTTTTACTGTTTGTACATTCTGACCTTGTAGCACATTCCACTGTCTGACTATTAGCAAAACGTTACACAGAGAACTATAATCTGATACTGTCCTCTGCTTGGCCTCACTCCATCAAAGTCATCCTTTCTGTTCTACCCATCCCTCCCACAACAACCTTGCTACTGAGAAACAACTTTTTCTCACTCTTTTTTCCATTCTGATGAAAGGTCCCCTATCTGAAATCTTTTTTCCACAGATGGTTCCTGATTTGCTAAGTGTTTCCAGTATTTTCTGTTTTTATTTTAGATTTCCAGTACAGGTCCTCCCCCAGATTACGACAGGGTACTGTTCTGGGAACTATTCCTAACCCAAACAGTTCTCATGTTGGAAATACAACTGTCCAGCAAGATATTTGAATAAAAAATCATTGATCAACCAAGGGCAATGTGTAGTTAAACCAGGGCATTTAAATCAACCATTCAGATATTGTTACAGTACACCCCCCCCCCCCCCCACACACACACACACACAAATTCATAGCCCACCTCTTCAGAGGTGGATGCTGAAAACAAAATTGAAGTTCTCATTTGATTTACATTTAACTCAATGCTTCTAGCATTTGTCAGTTTTCTCAAAATTCCACTGGTACCAAAATGATCTCCAGCAAATAACTCTGCTCAATGCATTTTGATGTGACTCATGTTTATGGTGGGTATCCCAATTTAAGCGGGAGCCACATCACAGGAAGAGAAAATCTGCAGACACTGGAAGTCCAAGTAACACACACAAAATGCTAAAGGAACTCAGCAGGCCAGGCAGAATCTATGGGAAAAAGTACAGTCGACATTTCAGGATGAAACCCTTCAGCAGGACTGCAGAAAAGGGGTGAGGAGTAGATTTAAAAGGTGAGGGGAGGGCAGAGAGAAACACCAGGTGACAGGTCAAACCTGGAAGGGGAGGGATGAAGTAAAGAGCTGGGAAATTGATTGGTGAAAGAGACAGAAGGCTATAGAAGAAAGAAAAAGGGTGTAGGAGCACCAGAGGGAGGTGATGGGTGGGCAATGAGATAAGGTGAGCGAGGGAAAAGGGGACGGGAAATGATGAGGGGGGGAGGTGGGAGGCATTATCAGAAAAATGAGAAATCAATGTTCATGCCATCAGGTTGGATGCTACCCAAACGGAATATATGGTGCTGTTCCTCCAACCTGTGTGTGGCCTCATCACAATATAGATGGACATATCGGATTGGGAATAGGAAGTGGAATTGAAGTGGATGGCCATTGAGTGATCCCGCTTTTTCTGGCGGGTGGAGTGTAGGTGCTCGGTGAAGCGGTCTCTCAATCTACATGGGGTTTCTCCAATATACAGGAGGTCACACTGGGAGCACCAGACACAGTAGATGACCCCAATAGACTCACAGGTCCTTCACCTCACCTGAAGAACTGTTTAGGGCCCTGATTGGTAATGAGGCAGGAGGTGTAGCACTTGTCCCACTTGCAAGAATAGTGCCAGGAGGGAGATCAGTGGGAAGGGATGAATGGACAAAAGAGTCGCACAGGGTGCGATCCCTGTGGAAAGCAGAAAGAGGGGGAAGGGAAAAGTGTGATTGGTGGTGGGATCCCTTTGGAGATGGCGGATGTTTTGGAGAATTATGTGCTGGACGTGGAGGCTGTCATGATGAGGCCACACTCAGGTTGGAGGAGCAATAACTTATATTCCGTTTGGATAGCCTCCAACCTGATGACACGAACATCGATTTCTCAAACTTCCGGTGATTCCCCCCCCCCCCCCACCCCATCATCTTCCCCATTCCCTTTGCCACCTCTCACCTTCTCCCCTTGCCCACCCATCACCTCCCTCTGGTGCTGCTCCTCCCCTTTTCTTTCTTCCACAGCATTCTATCTCTTTCATCAACTTTGCCGCTCTTGACTTCATTCCTCCACCTTCAGGTTTCACCGATCGCCTTGTGTTTCTCTCTTCTCTATCCCACTTTTTTAATTTACTCCTCAGCTTTTTTTCTCCAGCCTTGCTGGAGGGTTTCAGCCCCAAACGTCAACTGTACTCTTTTCCATAGATGCTGCCAGGCCTGCTGAGTTCCTCCAGCATTTTGTGTGTGTTACTTAGCCACATCACAGGAAGCAGTTTCCCCTCTATGGACTCTGTCTATAGTTTTTGCTACTCTGTAAAGCAGCCAGCATATCTAAATACCTCCATGTACACCAGACATTTTCTCTTCTCCTCCCTGCCATTGAGCAAAAGATCCAAAAGCCTGAAAGCATATACCACCAGACTCAAGAACTGCTTCTGTTCTACTGTTATTATACTCTTGGACAGACTTCTTGTATGATAAGATGGACTCTTGGCCTCACAATCTACCTCATTATGATCTTGCACTTCATCATTTACCTGCACTGCAGTCTTTCAGTAGCTTTACACTTTATTCTGCTTTGCTATTGTTTTACCTCATTACACTATACGTGTAATGATTTGATCTGCATAAACAGTATGCAAAACAAGCTTTTCACTTGGCAATAATATTGCCAGTACCTTTAAGTCTTTAAGAAACCCGGACTGTCACAGGACAGATGTTTCATGATAGTTGCTTGGTAATCTGATGTCCAGCTGCTTAAATGTCATTTAGTGTTTGCTCATTAAAGCAGTGGAAACTCTTGCTGTTGCCGCATTGTCCTGTTTTTAGAGATGCCTAGCTTTCCCATGTGTGCAGATGATGATATTCTGAACTAGTGAAAAACCCAAAGCTATAAAGCCAAATGTTTATTGATTCCTTTTGCAGCTTGCAGTACCAAAGGAATGGAAGGTCTGAACTTTTCCCAAACCAAGCACAGAGGCCAATGACCTTTGATGCTACTGGCTAACACTCTCTGGTTTCTTTTTATATTCATGAAGCTGCTCCCTCTGGAAAAGATCCCAAAAGAACAAGTTGACTTTAGAAACTATTGCGAATGTGATGAACAAGTGCTAAAGTGGATGAATCAAATACAAACCAGATTTCGACACAAATTTAAAACAGCTATGGTACGGATTCACCTTCTCCGTGTTGCTGCTGTCAGCTATCAGTCTTCATAACAACAAAATAATTGACCAAGTCCACCCGTACTTGTTGAGCAAGACCCGTTGTTTGTGGAGGATGACATTGGTCTGCCACAGACCTCTATCCTGGCACCGATACTTTCTAGTCTTTACACTAACAATGTCACCATTGTCAGATGGTACAAATTTGTTTGTGTGGGTGATATATTGTTTGTAATGCACACACACTCCCCTGAGGTGGGAGCATGTACAGTTAAAGGATATTTCCATATGTTGGTGTGCTATTTCAAGAGCTGGTACTTGAAATCTAATGCCACTAAGACTTTGGTCTCCCTCTCTCACTCTAGTAACTCCAAGCCCACTTGACTCTTCAGTATCAGATTTTCTGGTGTTCTTCTTGTGCATACTTTCAAGCCAAACCACCTAGTTAATGTGTTACCCCAGATCCTTTCACATGCTGGAGAATTTGGAGTGGCATCAAAATGCACCTAACAGACTTGTTGCTTCACAGGTCCAGCAACCTGGGTTCAATTCTAACCCTGTCTGTGTGAACTTCGCTTAATCTCCATTTGACTGTGTGGTATTCTTTGGATGCACCAATTATCTCTCATATCCCAAGAAAGTGTGAGTTGGTAGCTTAGTTCACCTTTGTAAATAATCCTTAGTGTTGGATCACTATTTGATTTCTGATCCTTAGGATTCTTCCAGGAGTTAAAATTAGCAAGCAGTTTTAATTCCAAGATTTCAGTTTATTTTAGAGTACAAACAATCACACAAATACTAAGCAAACTAAATAAAGAGTAGAGAAATTATGCTAAGGGGTTTAAGAGAAATGAATAAAAGATGGCGCTTCTGAAAAATGTATCACTTTTATAGATAAGATAAAATAAATCGCTTAGATAGGAATGAATGAATTAATGAATAGGCTACATAATTAAAACAATTACATCACATGGGTAATGTGCTAATACTTAGCCAATGAAAAATGGGAAAGATGATAAACCGTTAGTTTAGCTGCCATACCACTTCCTGCCAGCGAGTGTGAAAAACCCATGAGCTTGTTAAAAAGTATAAATCTTATGAAAAGTTGTATTTAAAAAAGTGGTTTCCAACACTAGTGTATTGATGACTAGGAAACTGCTGGTGGTGGGGAGAACAAAAGAATGAGAGGGGCTAGGTTTAGAATGAAAATGAGTGCTTGATGTTTGGTGCTGATATGTTGGGTCATAGGACCACTTTCCTTGCTAGATCTCTATGAATTTGAAAACAGCCATAACAAGAGTGAGTCTTGAGTGAAATCTTTCAGAAGCAAGCAGGAACAACATTGTTAAGAAACAACGCTGAACAGAACCACCAAGGATGAGAGAAATCTCAGGCTCACTGGATGCTCAACACAAGCATTTCTGTCAATAATGGCAAAATATTATTCTCCATTCAGTCATGTAGAAAACTCATACACCTGCAATTCAGTGGTATAAGGAGAATAATCAGCTATGGCTTGGAACCAGGGGCAAAACAAGTGTTAGAGCATAGTCTGGACTTAGGGTGTATAGGAAAAATATTAACTTCAGCACCAATCTCTAGACTTGAACATGGACTGCAGATTAAATTTAAAATGCAGCTCTGCACAATAGGTTCCGGAATCATTGAGTATCTGCCTTCACACTTCTGTACCTCATTTCTGATGGTAGCAATGAGAAGAGGGCATGTCCTGGGTGATGGCGTCCTTAATGATGAATGCCACCTTTTTGAGGCATTGCTCCTTGAAGATGTCCTGGATACTGTGGAGTCTAGTGCTCATGATGGAGCTAAGTTTACAGCTCTCTGCAGCTTACTTTGATCCTGTGAAGTAGGCCACCCTCCATCCCTCATACCAGATGGCGATGCAGACAGCTAGAACTCTCCACAGTACATCTGTAGAAATTTACAAGTGTCTTTGGTGACATACCAAATCTCCTCAGATTCCTAATGAAATATAGCCACTGATGTTCCTTTTTTGTAGCTGCATCGATATGCTGGGTCCAGAATATATCCTCAGAGATGTTGACACCCAGAAACTTTAAATTGCACACTCTTTCCACTTCTGATCCCTCTATGAGGGCTTATGTGTTTCCTCATCTTTCTTTTTTTGGTCTTATTGACATTGAATGCAACGTTGTTGCTGCAGCATCACTCATCTAGCTGATAAATCTCACTCCTGTATGCCCTCTCATTGCCATGTGAAATTCTGCCAACAATATTTGTGAAGTCAGAAAATTTATAGACAACATTTGAGCTGTGCCTAGCCACACGGTCATGGATGTAGAGCAGTGGGCTAAGCACACATCTCTGGGCTGCACCTGTGTTGATTGTCAGCGAGATAGAGATGTTATTTCTGATCTACACAGATTGTAGTTTTCTGGTTATCAAGTCGAGGATCCAGTTGCAGAGGGAGGTACAGAGGTCCAAGTTTTGAATTTTTGCATTCGGAACTGTAGGAATAATTGTGTTAAACTCTGAGCTGTTGTCAATAAATAGCATACTGATATAAGTATTAGTATTGTCCAGGTGATCCAAGGCCACATGAAGAGCCAATGAGATTGCATCCACCGTAGACCTATTGTGGGGATAGGCAAATTGCCGTGAGTCCAGGTCCTTGCTGAGACAGGAGTTAATTCTAGCCAAAACCAAACTGTCAAATCACTGTAGATGTGAGTGTGACTGAATGATAGTTGTTAAGGCAGCTCACCATGTTCTTCTTGGGCACTGGTTTATTTGTTGCCCTTGTGAAGAAGTTGGGAACTTCTGCCTGTAGCAACGTAGCAGTTAATTGGCACAGGTCTTCAGAGCTCTACCAGGTATTCCATCTGGGCCTGTTGCCTTGCGAGGAATCCGCCTCTTGAAAGACAGTCTGATGTTGGCCTCTGAGACAGAGATCACTGGGTCAGCAGGTGCTGCAGGGATTCTCATAGCTGTAGTTTTATACTCCCTTTCAACGCATTCACAAAAGGCATTGAGCTCATATGGATGTGAAGCATCACTGCCTTTTATGATGGTAAGTTTTGCTTTGTAGGAAGTAATGGCCTGTAAACCCTGCCAGAGTTTATGTGAATCCAATTCCGCCTCCAACCTCATTTGGAATTGTTCCTCTGCTCTTGAGGTTGCCCTCCATTAGTTGTACCTGGTTTTCTTGTATAGTCCTGGGTTGCCAGACTTGAATGCCACATATCTAGCCCTCAGCAGAC
This sequence comes from Hemitrygon akajei, assembly GCF_048418815.1. NCBI lineage: Eukaryota > Metazoa > Chordata > Chondrichthyes > Myliobatiformes > Dasyatidae > Hemitrygon > Hemitrygon akajei. Next base: position 38,982,444 of record NC_133146.1, read on the forward strand.
TACAAACCCTCAGTTCATCCACAGCTGTTGATTTGGGTATGTACAGGACTGGGACAGCACCACAATGTTTGTACACCACAAGAGGTTGATCATAGAGCATGCTCCACCTCCTCTGCCTTTAAAAGACTCAGTAGTCCCATCTTGGAAGTGAATTATTAAACCATCAAGCAGTATCACTGCATCCGGAATGGCAGGGTACATCCAAGATTCTATGTAACATCATGTTCTCTTCTTGCACTGCCACAAGAATGTAGAAGGTACAAGAGTCTCAGGGCTCACACCACTAGGTTCAAGAACCTACCCCTCATCAGGCTCTTGAACTTCACTCACTTGCTCCGTCATTGAAATGTTCTCACAACCAATGGTCTTACTTCCAAGAACTCGTCATCTCATTATCTCATGTTCTCATTACTTATTAGTATTTATTTATAGTCTTCTACACTTTGGCTGATCTTTCATTGATCCTGTTATAGTTGCTATTCTCTGGATTTGTTGAGTATACCCACAAGAAAATGAATCTCAGGGTTGTATATGGTGACACACATGTACTTTGATAATAAATTTCCTTTGAACTTTGATTAATCATTACGAAGCCCAATAGCAGCCTGTAAATTAAGTGCTATTTTACACCTATTTTAAAAATATATCAACTGTCTTTATGCTTTCTGAGTAGTTTACTAATTTTTACTTTCTTTTGTGCTGAAAATCTATGTCCATTAAGATAGAGGTAAAAGCTTAATATAATTTCTTGAATAATTCTTATTTCATCTGCCTTGATTCAAATCTATGCACACCACCATTGCCAGTAAATCCGTCTTCTCTCCAATAGAAGCATTACAATTTTACCCAATTGTCATAAAGTAATATTAATCAGGGATTCCTGAGCAAGCAGATTAATGGTGGCTGCTATTTAGCATTTAGAAATTAAAATTGCTTCAAATATCAAATTCAATTTTGTGTATGCTTAAAATTGAAAAAAAATCCTGCATTGAGCATGTTTTAAAAAATCTGGCTTTTCAGGACAGTGTCTCTGTAGGGTAAAATTGAAGGAGTGTGGGAATGGATTGTTAAATCAGGATAACATGGTTTCTCTCTGGAGTCAGGTGTGAGGCTATCTCTATTAGTATTACAGTAAAATGATAAATTCTTTCCAAATATATGTTAATTTTCAGGTCAAAGGCATCCCAAACATTTACCTGATCCATGATGCATTATTTTGAAGAGGAAATCTTAACAGTCACAACTTTAGACACAGATTATCTCCTGAAAATGTGATTTCTTTATTAGGTGTTTGATAATAAAATAATCTATAGATCCAATTTCACAGCAACATTGCTGATTTTGTACATGCCATAGAAATACATTACAAAATGAGTTAATATTTTAATGCATATCAACCTCACAAAGATTTCCAGAGCAGTTTCCATGTAACTTGCCCTTTTAAGTTCCTCTCTTCCTTCTGTTTCCACATGAAACAATAATTAGCATATACTTCCTTCAGTTTAGCCTTCCCTAGCCATTGCTAATGACACAGTCTTCTCTCCACTGGGGGGAGTAAGATCAATCTGTGTGACTGCAGAACTGCTTTGTTCAGTTCAAAGGACTGCAAGACTATAGTCACCAATCACCTTAGTTTTCCACGCTTTGGACTGTCTGTTAGTTTCCTGTGCTATTCTCATGAAGCTCAAACTTCAAGGGGAAATTCTTAATTTTTTAATCAGGCACCACTGACTCCATATTGAGTTCAAAAATTTCATATCATGATTCTGCTAATCCTTGGTGTAAGTGATCTTGACTCATCTTTTGCCAGTTCTATTTGTCTGATTGCAAAGGCCTTTTCTTAGGAGAATCGCCCCTTTTGTCATTTTATCTCTTCTGTCCTGTCCCTTGTGTTTTTTTCCTCTTGCCCAGCTTGCACCACACCTTCAGTCTGTAGTGTATTGAACTAGCGAGTTCATTGATAGGCAATGTTTATTTAGTAGATCCTGCTGCGGTTAATTTCCAGCATTGTTAGTTTTCTGCTCCTGTAACTTAAAAGTTTGTATATTTCCAAATTAATCAATGGATGTACAACTGGCTATATTATCAAGATCGTTAAGAGCACCAAATTTCTTGGTATTCACCTGGCGGAGAATCTCACCTAGTCCCTCAACACCAGCTCCATAGCAAAGAAAACCCAGCAGTGTCTCTACTTTCTGCAAAGGCTGAGAAAAGTCACAACCAGACTATGTAACAGTTTCTTTCCCCCAAGCTATCAGACTCCTCAATACCCAGAGCCTGGACTGACACCTTACTACCCTATTGTCTTGTCTTATTATTTATTATAATGCTTGCACTGTTTTTGTGCACTTTATGAAGTCCTGTGTAGGTCTGTAGTCTAGTGTAGTTTTTTTTTGTGTTGTTTTTTTACGTAGTTCATTGTAGTTTTTGCACTGTGTCATGTAACACCATGGTCCTGAAAAAGCGTTGTCTCATTTTTACTACGTACTGTACCAGCAGTTATGGTCAAAATGACAATAAAAGTGACTTGACTATAAAAAGTGCCTGACCTTTTACTCTAATGCTCTGCAAATTCAAATTCTAACAGCATATGCATCTTTCCAAATTTCACCTCAAAACCAGAACGACCATTTGGGTCATGAGAAGTTTCAATGTACTAAAATATTTAAATTACAAGACTACTTTCCAAATCTCACAGAAAGCAATTGCAGTGAGTCCAGATATGTACAGTAGATTCCCTGCAGTGAAAAACTTAGCTACTCATCCTGTTTAGTGACCGCTTAACTTTAGAAATAGAAGATTTACAATAAAGCTCAGAGTTCTTCATTATAAAATGTACAGCAGTGTTTAAAAGACATTAAAACCTTAGCAGTTGAACTTGTACAAATATTTTACCTATTCGTCCATTGTAATTTTATAAGTAATTTCCAGACATAATGAGTAGAAGAGAGAAATGAAATAATGGTAAGAATATGCAACTGTATACAATTATATTTTAAATTCATTCAAATAGAATTGGACTTAGGAACAAAATTGTGCTTATTGAGGCACATTAATAGAGTCGTGCAGTGCAAGCCAACCAACACATAACAATATGTGCTAATGAATAAACCTTATAAAATTTTCATGTACTCTGCCTTTGTAAAAGAAAATCAGATCACTCCAGGTCTGATGGGGTGAGATACATAACAGTGAGAGAGACCAATAGACTATCAGTTAATGGGCATTAGGATTTTGAGGGGAAGGTAGGGTTATCTACTAGGTACTCTGATTGGTTTTGTGGGATAATAGGAAACTGTGTTAAGACAGCATTAGGGACATTGGTTGGCTGCTACAAATTAATAAAAGTTATTGGGTCGTAGTGTCAATTGGGTTGCCTCAAATTAGGTGAATGTGGGGCATGGCTTCATTAAGTAAGAAGCCTTATTTGAGACATGTTCTCAGGTTTGTGACCTGAGATCTCCTCTGACAGGCTCATTTTAAATGATGTTGAATCAGATCTTCTGTGCCTTGAAAGGCTCTCTTATGAAGTGACCCACACTGTCTATAGGAAAAGCACAAAAGATGCAAAATCCCAGAAATTATATCCAAAAACCTGCCTTTCGTATGTCTTTGTGCATGACTGAAGTCTTTCATGTAATAGTGCTTCAGGTGTATGGTATATGTAACGCCCTGGTAAAGGTTTCACTGCTAACGTTCATTTAATGGTCTTTCGGTAGAAGCAGTATTTGGGTTATTGTTAGAGATATTGGGGCTGAGAACGTGAACTGTCCAATCAGGAGAGAAGTTTGGGGGAGTGGGTTTTTTCTTGTGCCTGACGCCGGTGTGACCCTGGATCTTTGTTCGGTAGGAGATGAAGAGAGAAGACACTGGAGACAACCAGTTGTAGGATTTGATCCGGTTTAGACCATGATTTGATGGAGAAGGTGTGGTAGTCTACTGAGGATCAATGAATGTGACTTTTGTAAGAACTGAGCTCCAACCTGTGTACATTTGATTTTAATTATAATGGACCGTTATTGTTCTTTTCCCTTTCTTTTCTTTACTAACCCTTTAGTTAAGTTAATGTTCATAAATATACATCATTCACACAAACCGGGGCTTGGAAGGGACAGACAGCCCAATCTCATGGATTTGGCGGGACTAGAGTGTGTACTCCCTACATGTAAGCGGCCCAAGAGCATTAGATCTATTGGCGCCAAGTTGGGAGACTGCCAGCCAGGGCTATCGAGCCATTTCCTGGGATGCCTGCAGAGAAGGGGGAGGGTACATGTACATGGAAGTTAAAGCACAGGATTCTTGGAACTTACATTAAGTGTTACGTTGTCCTTCGCAGAGATTTTCCATTAAAATTGAATCATGTACCACACGAAGATCTGATTATGACACAAGATCTTATTGCTAGGGGCAAATTTCTAATTTCATTAAATACAGTGATCTGAACAATATGTCCTACAGTTTTATTTCATGCAGTGGAAAATTGAAATTGTAGATTATCTGATCAATAATTTGGGCATGCTTCACTAATGGCTTTATTAACCTCTAGGTTTATATATCTAGAACATACTTTCATGAAGTAAAACAAACTCATTTGAAATGAGGATATATTAGCAAAATGATCCAATGAGTTACTCAGACAACTAAGGTGATTATGCACAAAGGTATCAATTGAATATGTTAGGTTCATTCAGAGTGACAATTTGCTAAAGAGCTAAAATGTGATTTAACTGTAAAATTATTGTATGGTAATGGGAATTATTGATTTCCTTGCAGTGTTGAGTACAACAAAAAAAATTGAACAGTACAAAACTCCGCAGTAACTTAATTAAAATATTCATTTATACACGTAGTTCCATGAAATAGGTCTTGGTCAGCCTTTTTAGGTCCAACTTGTGTCAATTATAATGTGTTCATATATTTGTGTTTTGGCTTTGAAACTTGATACAAACAAAAACTCACGGTTGTCTGCTAATACAAAAGTGAATCCCCTTGGAGACAGGAAAAAAGTTTCATTAAATTTCACAAATTTTCTTTTTTCTGTATTCCACTGAAAAATCTGGGTGAGCGAGAAGTCACTTCCCAGGAAAGCATATTGCCATTTGTTTATTTGAAGAGGCTGCAGTACCATGGATCCTCTAGATGGAAACGACTGTACTTCCACAAACATGGAGCTTTCCCATTTCATTATCTTAGAGTCACCAAGGAATCTTGTTAAGCAAATGTACAAATTATCTTTGATTTTAAAATGCTTGACTGCATGTACATCTTCTGTATCAGGAATGTCAATGCGCCAAGCAAATTCTTTCTTTCCTTTGTTCCACTGAAAGACCACAGGTCGTTGGGAGCTACTTAACAGGATTAAATGTGGCTTGTTAGCAATTTCAATGTACTCCACATCTATATCCCTGTACCAACGATGCAATAATTGATGAGAATAAAATCCATTTCCATTCCATTTGTAGATGGTTGTAGTTCCAGCCTTTGAACTATCAGCAATAACGAAGAATGATTCTCCCTCAATTTGAAATGATTCAATGTCATTTGGTTTTCTGATTTTTAAGATATTAATATCCTGTGTTTTAATAAACTTATTGGCAAAAGTATCTCTTTTATATATGTGAGAGCCACCAAAGAGCTGGGCAACAACAACAAATAGCTTACCCTCGACAATCAATGGTTTACAGAAAACTGTTGAAATGCCTGTGTAGAGATTCAAAAATAAATCAGAAACAATGAACAAAGGAACTAATGATTTTTTTCCAATGTAAATGAGAGGCATTCATACCAGTAATGTTGTCGAAATTCCGAAATTCCATTTCCACATGATCCCATTCAAATATGCTGCAGTTCCCAGCAAAAGGTTGCGTAATCACTACATATATATCATTCATGTAATTAAAGCTTTCAATTGATATCGATTGAAATTTCAGGGTCTGGTAAGGAACAAAATCTATAAAAAGAAAGGTCACTGTACATTAGTCATAACTGTAAGAACAATATCATTCAAGCATTACTGAAGCTAAGACAGTAAAATATTTTTTCTTCTTTAATTAGCTAACTTAAAAAAAACCTTCAAATGAAATGAAGTTTACTATTTGATTAGATGAAACTCTGTAATGTTGAAATCAGCAGAATATACGACCAACACAAATGAGTTCTAAGCCTAAGGGAACAAGATTTTTAAAAACGGACTGCACTAGGTAAAACCACTAGGAACTAGAAGAACTAGTATGTGTCAGATAGAGCACCTGTAGATGCTGTACACAACTTCATCCTGCACAGTTACTATCTTGCAAAGAGTAACCTACAACACAGTCCCATGGTGAGAAAAAATATCAATAAGAATATAAATAAAATCAAATACCGCTTTAAAAGCCTTGTTTGTTCCAAAAACTGGGCTCTAAAATGACAAGGATGATTTCAAATAGATCAACATCTGTATCAACAAGGGTCTATCCCTATCCACTGACAGGAGAAGGGGCAAAGACAGGTTACTGTTGCATTAAAACCAGTCACTTTGGGCAGATGGGGCTCATCAGCTGTGGTTGGCAGCTCACGAGGAGAAAGGAAACTCTGATCTTAAACCTCGACCACCTTGTGGCTATACCCACTCATGGGGAAGGCGTTGAGAGTAAACACCCAGGAAAAAAATCTGGAGCCGGAGTCCCTAAGACAGTCCTATGTTGAGTTCAACACTGACTGGAAACTCCTGTTTGTTTTTGAGGGAGAGACAACCTGACTGCTACACTAGACATGCTTATTTCTCCAGGGTTACTACAAGTGGAGGTTCTCCTGGAATTTTCTGGTTTGTTTCTTTCCCAACCTAAACTAACATTTGAGAATATATAATTAAACAGAACAAAGTTAATAAATTAAGAAATATCAGTATCAAATGGTGCATTCGTATAGGCTGCAGGATGGAATAAGAACTACTGGGAATCAAATCCAACACAAAGTATTTCTATTGATCAATCATATAGCAGCACTAATAAACTTTTGTATCTGCTACCTATGTCAACCAGTCTTCCATCAGAAAAAGACTGATGGTGGAGCCAACTATATATCAGAAGGAAAGCATCATGAAAAGTCTCAGTTTTCACTGAAATTTACAACTTTCAGAATGCAGAATACTATCAGTTTGGAAATTCCAAACTCTATTTCAGGTATAAATATATCTGAGATTTGGGTTGAGTCACCTGTGGTTATGCAGTCAAATTCATTAAGCGGGAGGCTGCGTATCTTCCTTCCCTTATACTGAACTGGATTTTCACAAATGATCTCATCAGCTGTTGCATTGGTGCTAATCAACCATCCAACCAGCCATTTCAATTTGCAACCACAGTGGAATGAATTGCCACCAAGTTCTCTGTGAAGAAAAGAAAGCACTTTCAGTTGGTGCCATGAGGCAAATCTCATGATTACATATTAATGTACAATATTTTCAAAATCAGTAAAAGTACAACTTTTATTTTATTAATGCAAATTCTTGTCAGCTTTGGCTCCGCATGACAGCCTAATTTGAAGTATTGTGTACAGTTCTGGTCATCCACCTACAGGAAAGACATCAGTAAAATTGAAAGAGTACAAGACAAAGCTTACAAGAATGTTGCCTGGATTTGAGGTCCTGATTTACAGGGAAAGATTGAATAGGTTAGGACTTTATTCCCTAGAGCATAGAAGTGTGAGGGGAGATTTGATAGAGGTATACAAAATTATGAGGGGCACAGATAGGGTAAATGTAAATAGGCTTTTTCCACTGAGGTAGGGTGAAATTAGAACAAGAGGTCATGGGTTAAAAGTGAAAGGTGAAAAGTTTAAGGGGAATATAAGGAGAAACTTCTTCACTCAGAGTGTAGTGAGCACGTGAAATGAACTCCAGTGGAAGAGATGAATGCAGGTTCAATTTCAATATTTAAGAGAAGTTGGATAGATACATGGACGGGAGGGTTATGCAGAGCTATGGTCTGGGTGCAGGTTCGTAGGATTAGGCAAATTAATAGGTGGGCCGAAGTGTCCATTTCTGTGCTGTAGTTTCCATGACTCTAAAAATCCCCAAATCAACATGTGTGGTAGAAGCTCCCATAAGAGGAAACATGCAATTTCTTGCCATTTCAGTTCATATGTCCAGAGATTGGGTGGGTTGGGGGAAGATAAACGGAATAGGAAGCTGATAAGTGAGAGAGCAGTTAAAAACAATTGTGAGAGCAGCATAAAACCACAGGGGGAAAAGAGGATTAGAGACAAAAAGAATTGTCATGGGTTTGGAAAGCAGTGAGATAGGATTTCAGATTGAAAATGATCATGGCAGAAAGGATCACCGCAGGAAAATGTAGCTGAGGGCAAGAACGTGTGGATCATGGGGAATCCCATTGCAAAGATGTACGGGTTGAAGGGGAGCACAAGTTAGCAAAGGGGGACGTTGGTTGAGTGGGAAATATCACGAGAGAAGAAATCACAGGATGTAATAACATAGTGAGGTAGGACTACACAGGGGGTTAGATTGCAGGGCAAGTTCCACAAAGTAGAGAATCTCAAGAAGCAGCATGAGGAAAGACATTCTTGCCATAGAGGGAGTACAGAGAAGGTTCACCAGATTGATTCCTGGGATGGCAGGACTTTCATATGAAGAAAGACTGGATCGACTAGGCTTAAACTTGCCGGAATTTAGAAGATTGAGGGGGGATCTTATTGAAATGTATAAATTTCTAAAGGGATTGGACAGGCTAGATGCAGGAAGATTGTTCCTGATGTTGGGGGAAGTCCAGAATGAGAGGTCACAGTTTAAGGACAAAGGGGAAGCCTTTTAGGACCGAGATGAGGAAAAACTTCTTCACACAGAGGGTGGTGAATCTGTGGAATTCTCTGCCACAGGAAACAGTTGAGGCCAGTTCATTGGCTATATTTAAGAGGCAGTTAGATATGGCCCTTGTGGCTAAAGGGATCAGGGGGTATGGAGAGAAAGCAGGTACAGGGTTCTGAGTTGAATGATCAGCCATGATCATACTGAATGGCGGTGCAGGCTCAAAGGGCCAAATGGCCTACTTCTGCACCTATTTTCTATGTTTCTATGAACAGTTTCATAAGGGGAAGAGGATGACAGGGAGGAGAGGATTTTGGGAAAGATAAGAAGAGGATTACAGTACATGAACATACATTTCCATGAACTACACTTAGGATGGTGATGAGTTGTTGGATGGGAGCACAGATCAACAATAGGGGAAGCTAGTTGCGGAGATGATTAGCCAGGAGACAATAAGGGAATGGAGGGGTAAAGCAGGAAGATAAGAAAGTGGAGATAATTCATTTTGTTGACACCTGAGGATATCAGCAGTAAGGAACAAGACTAGGTGACAATGATACAAAGGAGCAATCACTATCAAACTTAAAGAAGGAATCTATCTGATAGAAAGTGGATGTCTGACTCACAACAGCAGCCCAAGCAAGATAAAGTCCTGAAAGTAACAACGTAGCAGGCTTCTTCTCTTCAACATGTTCAGTATTCCTTTTTTAAACCTCAACTTTGCAGCAATATGAAAACGAGAATTATATGCCACTTGGTTGCACTGTGCATTCCTTGTATGTGTGTCATACACATAAAAGGCCCACAGTTCATTTATGGAAGAACGTATTGGCTCAAAAAGTAGCCAACCCATCACTCTAAACACTTTCATTATGTAGGCACAAAGATGTTGACCTATGCTGGAAATTTGCGGTTGATATCTCAAGTGGAATTTGTAAATCACTGCAACATGTTATCCTTGGCCTTGCAATTGCCATTTGGTAGAGTTTTATTCAAGCTTAATGTCATCAAATCAGGATAAAATCTACAAATGGATCAGAATTAGTTGGAGCTTAGGAAGCAGTGGAAAGAGTATTACCAGGCTTGCGGGGGGGGGGGGGGGTGGTTGGTGTAGTGCAAGATCTAATGTTTCTAAGAAGTGTTTAGCAGTTTGGTTTCGAAGGTCAATACAAACAGGTCAAAATTTTTGATCCACAAGTCTATGATGGTCTTTTAGCCTATCTACACTAATCCATGCATTAGGTGGGACAAAATTCAAATTGCTACATTTGACTGAGAAGAAATAAAGTATGCTGAACATGCTCAGCAATCTTGTAAGGATACAGTCTCCTCTGCACTGGGAAGTACCAACTGATCTGCAGGACATTCCTATCCAGTCCATAAGCACAGACTAGTCCGTCTGGTTTCCTATCATTTAAATTATCTGTCCTGCTTCTGTTACGCTCCCTCCATAGTCTTCTTGTTTGTTTCACTGAAGCTCAACATAAGCTCAAGGAAAAACACTTCATCTTATAACTGCGGCACATCAAAGATGAATCTAACAATTTCAGACCACGATTCAATTTGTCCAACTCTTTTACCTCTTTGCATATTTATTTTGCCTATATCATCATCCCTTTCAATTATTTAAACTCTCTCATCCTCCAATTGATTACCAGAACTTCATTGTCATTTTTTTTCCTCCAGTATCTTCTTCCTTTGTATCTTATAATTATTTCCAGCTCTAATAAAATGACATTGAATCGGTCATAGATTTTAATTGTTATTCATATTTCTATAGATGGGTTCTGCCACGCTGAATATCTCCAGCTCTTTCTGTTAAAGCTAAGACTAAAAGAAGGTTTATAGTAGATTGATCACATACAGTAATTTCAGAACAACCAACTATGTAACGGAAAGCTGAATCATGTAACTTAAATAACAGAGTAAAAGGGCTATAATACAATTTAGACTATTGCTCTCTAGGTATTATATATGCTGATAATGTAGATATCAGATAATGCAAAGTCAGGTCAGTTACAATTAGCATTAGGCAGCATTCTTAGCAAGTATTCCATGATGTATAAGGAATACGCAAGGGTCAGAAGATGGCATTTCCGGACCTCAGACTTTAGAGAGCGACTGTTCACTTTCAGTCATGAATTCTTTGTGAACAGACAGTAAAGTGGTTTGAAGACATCTCCATTTTAATTGATGTACCCCACTGTTGGTCTTCTTGAAATTGGAACCATTCTAATAATGAAGGGTAGTATTAGGTGGTCATGTGTAGTCCAGAAAAGTCTAATTGTAAATCAAAGGATATTTGCCTTACCTTTTTTGTACCATCACAGAAAGTAACTATGATAGGACAAGCATCGTCATGGATTCTGCTTCTTGCCATAAATAGATTATGTACATTGCTGCCAGTAACTGTACATTTCAGTCATTAAATTGCACGTGTCTAAAATTTATTTTGAATGAATGACTTATCTTGCAGAAATTTTGGGGACTATTAAAGTTATTTGCCACCACTAGTTGAAGTCTTTCTTCTTCATGAAATGCAAAAATGGTTGCAAAAACCAGGCATGTGTTGACCGGAGTTACAATGATTTGTCCATTAAATCTATGCACTTTGTTACAACACTTCCTGCAACAATATCCTGGCAGCTTTCTGCAGGTTTCAGTGCTGCTTTTGTCAAAGGAATCACAAGCCAGGTTTCTTTTGAAGCCACAAGTGGTTTCAGTCAAGAAGCTATGGACAGGAAACAATGTATCTGTTGCAGAGCTACACTAAATCATGAAGGTTTTAAGGAGTCTACAAGTCTTGAAATGATTCACCGTCATAAAATTTCAATGATAACACTTGTTATTTCAGAACTTCTGGAAATAAAGTTGATGAAAACGTATACATTTAATTTGCTAATATGAGTCACCTGGGTGTATCTAAAAATAATTAGACCAGGATATTCAGAGAAGCAACCATTCTATGTCATTCCTGGAACAACTTGTGCAATTCTAGCTTTGCACTTCAGTAAGGTAAGCCCAATTGCATAACTTACATTCTTCACACATCTCCACCCCAGGCCAGGTGCAATGCCTTCACGGCATTGACTTTCCCTGCAACTCCCAACAATGATCTTATCACCTGACTCACTGATTTCCTCCTACTCCTACTGCTCTGTCATCAAGACAGGCTGAAACCCTCAACTGCCCAGCCCCAACTCCCTGACTTCAGTGAACATCCTCCCAATCCCTACATGCAGCTGAACCCATGTATCTTTGACATTCATGAACATTTTAAAAGTATAACAAATAATAATCTAATTTAGAAAAACTAAAATAATACAAACACCTAAACAACCCATGGAACACCAGAAGTCCAGATAACATTTTAAATTAATTCATTGGGAAATTCACATTTTCCAACTGTGTTTCACATGGACGCACTCTATGGAAACAAGAAAATTCACACACTTTGACTGTATTAAAGGGTAAAAGTTTTCAGGACATGCCAAAAGTTCTTACACTTTGGTTAATGCATCCAGGTCTTTGAATAAATCTTTAGGAAGTGCTTGAAGGTTATTATTGGCCAAACTTCTGTTGAGGGCAAACAAAGGTACAAGAAAAAGATTAGTAAGATGTAATTTTTGAACTATACCTCAATTATTTTCCTTTCATCAATATCTAATAAACTATCTAAAAGCTCATAGAAAGTGTATTTTGTATTAGTACATTGAGATAAATTGCACAATGTGTACTTGGTCATAATGGCTATTTGAATCTTATTGAGATAAAGCAGTTTATTAGTTCAAATGAATGCTTATCTCAGGAAGAATGGAGGAACACACTTACAGAAGATATGATTATCCAATTCATGTCAGAAGGGGGTACTATTGTTACACCTTAGCTCAAGTGTGTGTAGCACAATGTGAGTTATGACTCATAAAAGTAGAGCTGCTTATTTTGGAGTGTGACTGCTGATTTCAATATGAGCAATCGACTCAGATTCATTAAACACAGCGATGACTCCAATCTGGTTTAACTAGGATGCCACAGTGGCTAAAGAATGAAAATTATCTTAATTGTAGAGGATGGATTTAAATCAAAGTGTAGCTTCAGGAAGTAAGATGTTGCTACCTTAGTTTAATTTAAAAATGTCAGGAAAGATATTGATTTCAGATACCTGATACAGCTTTAATTTTACCCAACATATTTCCATTCAAAGAGCCAGAGTGTCTGTTCATTTGTACTGCAGGACTAAAATATGAAACTTATCTTTGGTCTTATTATAATGACAATGCAGTTTGTTTACAAAAATTAAAACTGCAATGATAGACATGAAAAGTGAGAATTCCATATAAGTTCCGAGATAATGTATCAGAATACAATAAACGGTTAGTTCTAGCAATAACTAGGAAAAGCTTTATTGAACCCTGAATAGCAGATACCTCCAAGCAATCCTCTGTAATCCTTGCAGTACTATGTGAATCCAACAGTAATAGAAAAATCGAAAGAAAAATCACACTGGAAATCCAACATAAAAACAGTAATGCTGGATACACTCAGCACACCAAGTAATATCTGTGGGAAAGAAAGTCGATCTAATGTTTCAGGCTGATGGCCATTCATCAGAACTGTTCTGGTGACGGTTCATCAGACTGTAACATAAACTCTGTTTCTTCTTTTACACGTGACGTATGTATGACCTGCTGAATGTTTTTATGCCAGCATTATGTGCATTGATCTTTTTTTTACCACCTTGGTTTAATACTGAACAGAATGATGATAATTTTAACAATGTAGACTTCCATCAGTAATCCATGAAAGTATCATCTTAAATAAAGGGCTCAAATCCCGGATCAGATATGATCCTGGGATATGGTTGAAAATGAAGGACTTTGGGAATTTAGTCAATGACATAATGATTAAGGGGAATGGGCTTTGTGATTAACGAATGTCTTTCTTTGTGGATAAATGCCATTTCCCCCTATTAATTTAGGAAACTCAAAGGATGGGAAATGTAATAAGAGCAATAAAAGCATGTTAAACTAACATTTCCTAATCATAAAATAAAATTGAAAGTGCCTCTGGCATTGTCTATGTCAGAGGTCAGCATTACATTACAAATCTTAGGCTCAAAAATATCCTGTGCCTGAGAATATGGCCTTTAAGGCTTCTCTTGTAAAGGTGATTTTCTAAATACACAAGATAGTCACATAAAAGATGCTTGGGCAAATCTTAGTGATTGGAGCTGTGGTTCCAGCAGTAATATCCAGCATTTAATCATTTCATACTTCAGGAATCACAGACTTCTGTGATTGCAGTGTAATCACATGTATGCAGTGTCAAAACCAGAAGTCTAAGACTTACTGCTTGTAGGTACAGCCTCACCTCTCATACATGCTGCAGTTAAGACTTTATAGAATATAGAACAGGACAGCACAGAAACAGACCCTTCAGCTTATGCAAGCAACACACACAAAATGCTGGTGGAACGCAGCAGGCCAGGCAGCATCTAAAGGAAAAAGCACTGTCCTTTTATTGACGTTTTGAGCCGAGACCCTTCGTCAGGACAAACTTAAAGAAAAGATATTAAAAGATTTGAAAGTAGGAGGGGGAGGGGGAAATTCAAAATGATAGGAGAAGACAGGAGGGGGTGGGGTGAAGCTAAGAGCTGGAAAGGTGATTGGTAAAAGGGATACCGAGCTGGAGAAGGGAAAGGATCATGGGACGGGAGGCCTAGGGAGAAAGAAAGGGGGAGGGGAGCACCAGAGGGAGATGGAGAGCAGGCAAAGAGTGATGGGCAGAGAGAGAAAAAAAAGAGGAGGGGGAAATGTATAAATCAGGGATGGGGTAAGAAGGGGAGGAGGGACATTAACGGAAGTTAGAGAAAGCAAATTGAATTGAATGATCTTTATTGTCAGTATACATAGGTACAATGAAACTCTGTTTGGCTTCCTCTCAGGCAATCAAACAAAGCGGTAGATAAAAACAACAGTGATAGAAAAACAGTATATCAAAGTTCATGCCATCAGGGAGGCTACCCAGATGGAATACAATGTGTTGTTCTTCCAACCTGAGTGTGGCTTCATCTTGACAATAGAGGAGGCCATGAATAGATATATCCAAATGGGAATGGGACGTGGAATTAATTTTATTGATGTTTCGGGCTGAGATCCTTTGTCAGGACTAACTAAAAGAAAAGATAGTAAGAGATTTGAAAGTTTTATTGACGTTTTGGGCCGAGTCCTGACAAAGGGTCTTGGCCCGAAACGTCGATAGTGCTTCTTCCTATAGATGCTGCCTGGCCTGCTGCGTTCCACCAGCATTTTGTGTGTGTTACTTGAATTTCCAGCATCTGCAGATTTCCTCGTGTTTGCCCTTCAGCTTATGATGCCTGTGCTGAATGTGATACTAAATTAAACTAAGTCTGTACTGCCAACACATGATCAACATCTTTCCAATCCCTGCATATTCATTGTCCATATAACTCATCTTAAATGTAAATATCATTGTATCTGCTTCCAGTACTACCACCTGGCAGCCCAATCCTGGCACCTCTCACTCTCTGTGTGAAAAAACCTGATCTGTACATCTCTTTCAAAATGCGGGAGGAACTCAGCAGGCCAAGCAGCATCTATAAAAAAAAGTACAGTTGACGCTTTGGGCTGAAACGTCAACTGTACTTTTTTCCATAGATGCTGTCTGGCCTGATGAATTCCTCCAGCATTTTGTATGTGTTGCTTGGATTTCCAGCAGCTGCAGATTTTCACTTGTCTGTACATTTCCTTTAAACTTTACCACTCTCACCCCACAGTATTTGATATTTCTACCCTGGGTAAACGTTTCTGACTGTCTACCATATATATCTCTCATAATCTTATAAACTTATATCACGTATCCTCAAACTCCTCAACTAGGACACTCCAGAGAAAATAATCAACTCTGTCCAACTGCTCTGTATAGATTATACTCTCCAGGCAACATTCTAGTAAAAAATTCCAAAGCCTCCAAATCCTTTCTGTAATGGTGCAACTAGATCTGCAGACAAATGTGAGCTAACCAAAGTTTTATATGGCTACAACATGACTTCCTTATCCTTATATTCAATGCTCCAACATATGAAAACAAGGATGTCATATGCCTTCTTTATAATACTTTCAGGGAGCTACGAACTTAGTCCTCAAGGCTCCTCTTTATATTAATGCTGTTAAATTTCTGCCGTTAACTGTACACTTATCTCTTACATCTGACTTTCCAAGGTGCAATATATCCCATTTCCTCAGATTAAACAACATCTGCCATTTTTCTGCCCCTATCTGCAACGGGTTTATGTCCTGCTATATCATTTGGCACAATTCTCCAATGTCCACAATTCCAGTGATCCACTGATCTTTACATTGCCTGTAAGTGTGTGTGCATATAGTGTATACACACACACACATACATATATATACTATATATGACTATGCATATATGTGTGTGTGTGTGTGTGTGTGTGTGTGTGTGTGTGTGTGTGTGTGTGTGTGTGTGTGTGTGTGCACGCGCGCAAGCCAAATCCAAACTACCAAGTCACATGCATCTTAGTCTTCTGGTTCAGCCTACAACGATGGACCTTGTCATAAGCCTTACTAAAATCCATGTAGACAACATCCACAACCTTATTCTCATCACCTTTGTCAACTCCTCAAAATAAAATCAAGTCTGCTCATTACAAAGCAATGCTGTTCTAATGTATGTAATTCCTATCCCTAAGAATCCTCTCCAATAGCTTCCTTACCTCAGATGTGAGACTCATAGGCCTATAATTTCCTAGATTGTCTCTATTTCCCTTCTTGAACAATGGAACAACATGAGGCCTTGTCTGTAGCTAGTGAGGATGCAAAGAATTTCATCAAAAGCCCCACAACCTCAGCTCTTGCCTCTTTAAATAAGATGGGATATGTCCTGTCAGGCCCTGAGGACTTATGCTCTGCAAACAATCCAGCACTACCTTGATCTCAGACTGTTCTACTGTACAGGCAAGCTCTTCCATGTCCTTCTCCTTAGCGAATACCAATGAAAAGTACTCATTTGTTACCTAGCCTACATCCTCTGACTCCAAGCATAGATTCCCTGCCTTATACTTGAGTTATCCTTTCCTCACCCTAGTATCATCATAGTTTTAAGTTAAGTATAAAATGCCTTGGAATTCTCTACTTGCCAAGGGCACTTCATGGCTCCTTGTGCAATTTACTTCAGTTTAAACAATTTCCTAGAAACGCTTGGATCTGAGGCACCACTGATTTCATTTGGGATTCTAGGCCTAGATTATTCTATTTCACTTTACATTTTTAATTATGTTCAGATTTTATGTTTTTTTACACTTTTACAGTAGAGCTTTAGATGTTTTAATTATCTGCTTCAAATTTAATTGCTTTTAAATGTTTATGAAATTTGCTTCCTCATAGCTTTGTTGGGAAGTAAGACTCTCTATCTGCCTTGTCATTTGAAAAGCCCATGGGGGGTAACCTGGAGAAAGGGCTTCTCCACTTTGTTACATGGAACTCTGTTGCAATCTTGCTTTTGAAGAATGATATATTGTATCAGTAGACAATGATCTCAAAGAACAGGCAGCCTCCAGCATCCAGCACAATCTGGCCTAATAAAAATGGATAGAGAGCAACAAAATCCTTTTTCTTCAATCTCAATAGGAAATTGAGATTTGTCAATATGAGAAAAGCACCTAATCACTTAAATCTTTGCTGTAGTCAATTACACCTTGTCAACGTACATTTAAGTTACCATTTGTAGGATGATTATTGATCAGAACAAAAAGCAAGAGTTAATTAACACAAACAGAAACACTGAGTTGGCAATTATATATTTAATAAACAATTCAGCAACATTAACTCTGATAACTGTAATAATTTTGCATTTACTTTAAAATTCCAAATTCAACATTGATCTATTGATGTTTACTGATTAAATAACAGAAATGAACTTACAAATGAGTTAGAGTCTCAAGTCCTCGGAGAGCATGTCTTGAAATGGACTGGATTTTATTATTTTCTATAAAGCTGAAGAAAGAAGTATTAATAACAATAATAATATAATAAAAAAGTTAACATGAGATGTGTGATTTTTTTTCCCAATAAATAGATTTAGCATATACTTACAGATATTCTAGGTGATCGAGTCCCTTGAATGCATCATTGGCAATCAAATAAAATGTGTTTGAAGTGAACAAACTGTCAAATAGACAATTTATTAAAGTTTACAAAATCATAACAATCTTTAAAGCTCAATTCATAACTTACTGTTTCAAAGCTACATTAGGCAATTTAAAGTTGATAGTAAAGTCCTTGTTAAGATAGTCAAAGAGTATGGACAACCCTGTGGTGTACAGTGCAGCTACTGAACATACTTTGCATTGCAGGAAATTTATCATCTTTCAAAGGGATTCTAGTCCCTTAAAACAGGTCATTCCATGATTACTTCAGGGTTCCTTTCCGTGAATTGTTTGTAGCCTGAAAAGTTGGCAGGTCGGAAATGCAGCCACGAACCAAGGTCCCACACAGCAGAAGATGCCTGCAGCTTCACAGCATCTGTCTGAGCTGTACACGAGTCAGGGAGTCATAAACTAGGGAGGACCTGCATGTGGTCATAGGAACTACACAGCAAAAAAAATGCATTTGTTTCACTTTGACGGCAAAGCTTTGGCAGTTGAGGTGGAATAGGCATTGTATTCATGGTGTATGCCTAACAGAACAATTGTTGCACGTCCAATTCTCTATCCAAGCAACACACACAAAATGCTGGAGGAACTCAGCAGGTCAGGCAGCATCTATGGAAAAGAATAAACGGTCAAGGTTACGGGCCAAGGCTTTTCATCATAATCTATCAAAGGAAGGCCTTAAAGTCAAACCATTAAGAGATGTGGCCTGACATTGTGTAAACAAGGCTTCAGTTAAAGAGTGATGCTTTTGAGGAACATTATTACTCCGTGGTCACAGATAAATACCAGAAAGCTCAACAGCCAAGAGTATTAAAACACCTGTGACATAATTCTGCACTTTAGCTCTATTTATTTTCCCTCAGCATGTGAAGTCCAGCTTCATCTATCAAGATTTCTCTGGAGGCCATCCTTATAGTATTCCATTTGGCCTTCATTTTCTTTCTCAGTTGGTGAGTGGGGCATACACCAACCTTTCTGCTAGGCAAGATATCCGTGCCCTTGGACTGCACAAGTAGATTAACAGCACCTGGTGAGCAGTTAACCTTTACATTCTGGTAACCTTTGTCATAGAGGCTAAGATGCAAATGACACAGTGGACTGTCACAGAATAAAAGCTTTAGTACTGCTACCAGGATACCAGGCATTAACCCGTATGGCACAGTGTATATCATCAGAATCAGATTTATTGTCACTGATGAAATCAGTTGTTTTGTGACAAAAGTACGGCGCTGGTATAATGAATTATTTTAAGATACAATAAAAATTATAAATAAATAAGTAGGTCAAAAAGGAACAGTGAGGTAGTGTTTATGGACCAGTTAACAATACACCATTTTTATACATGCCCATACACCACATGCAGGTCCTCCCCAGCTTATGAATGCCTGACTCATGTTCACCCTTGAGATAATGGATTTAACGCCTGCTGTGATGACCTTGGTTTGTGACTGCAATTCCAACTTGCCAACTATTCAGGTTACAAACAGTTCATAGGAATGGAATCCTGAAGTAACCAGGGGATGACCTGTATAGTTATTAAAGGACTAGAATCCCATCCAATGGGGATAAATTTCCAGCAATGCAAAGCATGTTCAGCAGCTGCACTGCACACCATAGGGATGTCCATGACTTTTACGAATCTCCTGTCTACAGCTCTCTGACAAGGAATCATTATTTTCTGCTCTCCAGAAATAGAGAGCATCCACATCCTCCTTTTTGAGTAGCATATGATGAAATGTGATCTGTTGCACATCTCCAAGAAAGCATCCGATGTGGGCACTCTGGCATTAAAGCACAGCGCTTGTCAGTCAGAAATGAAGTTAGCCCTATAGCTGAAACACCTGGCTAATATCAGCAAAGACGGCCTTACTGAAAGCTTGTTGCTGCATGTACTGTTTGATGGTGAGCTTCAGGCAAGAGAAGTTCTTTCTGAATTCCCTGGTGCATATGGCCACCTGCTGAAAGCCCCATTCATCCTCCTCCTCCTCCTCCTTACCCTCCTCTAGGAAGTTAACCTGTTCTGCTTCTTAATCTTAACCTGTTACTGTAAAATACTTCACTTTTGGTTCACCAGTAACAAGAAGGAATTCAAAAAATGAAAATTTAAAATGAATCCTCAAAACATATTAAAAGTTAACAGATGCAACCTAACTATTTGACATTGTTTTTGGTAGAACTGAATTATTATCTTCCAAGAGCCCACATAAGCTCCACAAATGTAATAAAACTTTCCAAACAAATAAATGGTAATTGAAATTTTTGAACAATTAATTTTACTAGGTTAATTTGAGCAGTTCAGTCATATTATATGAATTTCAATTACTACAATATATTAAAAAGTCATTTTGATGATGAAGCGAGATTAAATGCAATGGCTGTTATAAAGTACTGTATTTCATACAACTAGCATTAATTTAGCACAAGACGACATGACAATAATAAATGATAAATAAAGGTTCAGCCAAAGAGGGCAATAATTTGATGATGAAGAAATGGTTAATTTTGTTTAAAAAAAACATAACTACTACTAGGCTCTATAGAGCTTATTACAACTGGCTATTTTTGGGCAGTCTCGTCTAGAGGACATGAGCATCCAAAACCTATTCTATAATATGCAAAACATGTGGTTTGCCATTTTGCACTTTTTAATAGCATTAGATTACTAATATGCAGTTTACCATTAACCAGCTTTCCACCTAGTAAGATATCAGGATATATGGGGGGGGGGGGCTAGGTTTTCTCCTCATTTTAATAAATAGAAAACATAGCCCACACTTGAAACATTTGTACCTATTAGTGCTGCGTTGCTGGACAGACTCACAGACAATTCACTTTTATTCTCAAAGAACCCTGAGAACCATTTCTGAACTATGCGAACAATTGCGAGATTTAAAAAAAACAAGCTCACAGAAGCTGGAGCGACTTTAAATTCATAAAGCTTCTTTCTCGTATTTCGTGGAAAGCAGAGTTCATGAATGACCTACAAATAAAATGAGCTGACATAAATCAAATTAAATTGAGAGGCATTCAAAACAGCAAATTTCTGCTTTTTGATCATGCATAAATTTTTTTAAACTGCACACATTTTCAAATAAAGTACAATTTGACAATTATAATCACGCAGACTTATGTGTTTTATTTGCAATATTTCAAAATAAATCTTAACAACAGTATTCTGATATAAAATGTGTTGCAAATTACATTGCCTGAAAAAATGCTAAGCTATTCCAAACACAAATTCTAGTGCCGGAGATGATCGTTTTCTAAATATCATAGAAATGTTAAGTAAATTTGTATACAGAACAAAATTGCTTACATTTTCAGATTATTGTAAAATTATTGCAGTTCTGGTGATGTAATACTTACAAATTAACTACTCCTGAGGGAAAACTCAGTGGAATCGATTTTCTGTTGTAACATTGGGCTGTTTCTTCGGTACATATACAACTTTCAGGACATTTTACTGGTTTGGCAACAATTTTTGAAAGAAAAAGACTCAGTATGCAGACTAACAAAGTGAATCTTCCTGTAAATTTACTAGCATCTCCCATTATGAATCCATTCAGAACAATGATTGCGGTGAATATTGCTGAAGGTAAGCAATTCCTGCTGCTTTCTGTGCCTTGTTTTCTGGCAAAACAACTTTTGCACAATGTTTTGATCAAGCAGCAATGATTGCACCATCTAGTGAGCACATATTAAACTCAAGAAAGCTCCTTCACTGCTGTTTTGGTACACAATGCATTGTACTCAAATTGCCTTTTTCCTCATCGCTTAAAAGACTTTCCATTTACAAATCCTTGCATATAAAATCAGTTCTGTACACATGCAAAAAATAGTCTTTATCTCAGCCAATGTATTTGTCCAGAACCACTCCCAGCTTCCGTGTGAATCCAAAACTCTGGCATGGATTACAGCAACAATAATAAAAAATAAAGTCAACTTCAAACCTTTTGAATATACAAAGATAAAAGCCCAAATGTGTGAAGTTTTGTTTACATCTTCTCAAGCAAAAAAATGATTTTTAAGAATTATTTATTTAAAACATAGTATAAAGCATAGTAAAACCAGTATTAATGAAAGCAATGTTGATCTTCCTTAACATCTCTGGCCTGCATTTTTGCTAGGAAATAGATTCTGAAAAGTGTGTCAAGTGGTGATCAATGAAAAATGTAAAGAATGAATTTTATTACTGCACTGCTGCTTTATTTCATCTGCAGTGCTCTCTCAAGTGGGGTGCTGGCAAAAGACTGGGAGCCTTTCAAACAGGAATCTTGCTTCCAAAAACCTAAATCTATCGAATGGTGGTAGGAGTAAAGGTGGGGACTGAGTTCTGAGTTAAAAAGAGCGTTAAGAGTCCTGAGGGAAGCAGCTTTCTGCAAATCCACTCATTACTTCTGTAAATAATTGTTCTACTCTTTTAAATCTAAATTCTATGTATCTAAGAATTACTAATAAGGTTCTGTTAAATCTTCTTACAGATCTGGTGATCCGACCTCCAGAAGCTGATCTACCAACCTGACTCACAGACCCAAATGGAACTGACCAGCAAGGCCTAGGAAGATCCTCCACGTGGAAGATGGCACAGGGGTGAAGAACCAACCTCAGGGATTCCAGGCCATCCTCGACTACACTGGAGAACTCAACTTAGAGACCTTGCATCATAGACCATTGGGAATAAACATCCAAACAGCAGGAGCACTGGAACCTACCCCCAAGGGCCAAACTGTACAGAGGCTCCACCTACCCAAAGAATCCTTCCATCTTATATATTTTATCTTCTCCCCTGGCCTATCAGGCAGAAGATACAAAAGCCTGAAAGTACAAATCACCAGGCTCAAGGAAAGCATCTACTTCACTGTTATTGGACTACTGAATGTTTCCCTCATAGGATAAAATGGACTCTTGACTTTACAGTCTACCTCATTATGATTTCGCACCTTATTGCCTTTCTGCACAGCATTTTCTCTGTAGCTGTTGAACCTTATTCTGAATTCTGTTATTGTTTTACCTTATAATGTCTCAATACACTGTGTAATGATTTGATCAGTATGTATAGTATAAAACAAAGCTTTTCACCATCCCTCAGTACATGTAACAATAATAAATCAATCAAATTCCAAATCATAATAGCAGCACGTGAGAGCATACAGTATATCACCACGGTGATAGGCAGCCATTTTCACATTTCCCAAGACTCAATTGTGTGGTTAAATTGCTGGCATTTCTCAGCATAGATAATGACAATTTGCAAGACCTTGATGTACTTGCATAAATCTTAATCTTAGAAGCCACACTTCACTAGCAATTTCTCAGATGTTCATGTGTGCCCCATAGAGAACAAAGGCAGAGAAACAGATTTTTAATGTTCCTCACAACTTTCTCCAAGGAATCTGTGACGGATTTGACGTGACATTACATTTGAGAGTCCAGTCATTTGATGGGTCTGTAGGCTAAGTGGTGTAAAAGTTGTTACAACATTTAAAATAATTTACATTTTGTTAAAAACATTTTAACCATTTGTGTTTGCAACTATAAGCAATTTTGTTTATGTATACAATATTTCATTTTTAGGCTTTTAAATGTTTTGGAATATCAGAAAACAGAAAACTTTAACAGCTTTAAGAGATGGCAAGCCAGGCTGAGTGGCTTTGCCATCTATCAAAGGCCTCCAGAACAATTCCGTGGTTTGCATTTCACTCTGAATATTATTTAAATACAGAGAAGATCGTTTTGTGGAAGTGGGAACACTCAGACAAGTGCAGGCGATATATCCTGTTTAGGAAAAATTTGGACCAACAAATCTTGCCATGTTACTTTGTCAACAGTAATGTGGAAACTTCAGCTGCTGGAACAAGAACATGACTGGGGTGAAGACAGTAATTTTGAACTGCTAATATCCAAAGTCCCGTATGGGAACACAAAACTGGAATGCACTCAAAGTAGAGAAAACTCCCTTTCACAGATGTTATTGGCATGTAAAAAGATCTGTAAATTTATTTGCACTGAGTCCCTTTGGTAGTCTTATAAAAATTAAAATCATGAATAGTGGGCATCTTCTATAATCTTTGAGGTACAAATGATTTTGTTAAGTGTTCACACACTTATTGTGGTGCTTTGTTAAAATATATATTAACATTTGTGCACTTAATTAAAATTTTATTTGCAAAGTCCTTCAAGGAATCAATGCTCTAAATTTATTATCTTGCCTGCCATTGTGGAATTTATTTTCTGTCTTTTTAAACGTTTAAAAATAAATTGTTGCAGTTCCAGCTTTCAGTTTTAGTGCACAAGATAAAAAAACGGATTTATGCGACAGAAAAGTGGGCAAGCCAACTAAACGGAAAAGAAACAATTTTCAGATAACTTTGCACTGAATAATGCAGTTTGAAGTTATAGGTCAGATATTAAAAAATGAACAACAGTTTCAAGGATTTTATTTCAGCCTGTCCAACCAATGCAGAATAGCCTCAACCCTCTGTATTTCAGCCTCCTCACTTCCAGCCATGGCGATAAACTTTTGTCTTTGTAAAGGTGCTATACCTGTTTTGTCTGTCAAGTCCTTGAGAAGATTGTGAAATCTGTAGATCATTAAGTTGTTTTAAAAGTACATTGCTTAAAGGGGAATTACATGTTGCAGATTTCAATGAGAGCCGCTCGAAAAAAGAACATCTAGAAGTATTGTCCGCAGCCCACAGAACATTGCCATGGTGCCATCTTGCTCCATTTGCCTAGACCCATCTTTTTACTCTTTCACCAGTTATGAATAAACTTAGATATTCCTTCTAAATGAAAGCAATATGAATCAAGTTTTCACCAACACAGCTTTCTGCAGAGCTGGCCACTTCTATACAGTGAAACAATAAAATCTCCACTGATAACAGAAAGTAGTGCTGTGCACATCAGCAGCACAGATATAAATGAGTAGCTGAGGACTAATAGAATTGTAAAAATGCAATATCTTCCCACATTGCAATCCCCAGGATCACAAACTAAGCACCGGGATTACAAACTATTCACTAACCAATTGGGCAAATCCTCAATGGCCTTAATAAAATGTATAGATGTAATACTGACATAACCATAGCAACAAAATGAAGACATTGTATATTGTCAGCAGTAGGCAGGTAGGACAAGGAAGTCAGTGTTTTTGTTCACCTTTATTAGAAGAATACATATATTAAATTGTTGTTTGGTTGTGAACAGTTCATCACATCCTGCTGATAAATCTCAGCCTCCTGGTACATCATTAGTAGACATAATTCTACTATGTTTCCTTACTAGCTATGTGCAGCAACAAGATGGCACCAGTGACCATTGGCAACTTTCTTTGGGCTGCAGAAAGTTGTTCTAGATTTCCTCTTAAATACTCTTTTTAATTACTTTCACTACAATCTGCAGCATGTAAATTTCCTCTTAACAATGGACTTCTAAATCACAATGATCTATTGCTATTTATTTATATTTGCATTTGCAGTTTGCTTTCTTCTGGACTCTACTTGATCTTTCATTGATCCTGTTATAGTTACTATTCCATAAATTGCTGAGCATGCATGCAACCTGATCAGTAAACAACTACAACCCAGACTTATTTTAAAAATTAATGTAACTTTACTTAGCTTACACATTTAAATATCACTTAGTATGTATTTGACACCAAGAAATTAGAAGCATTAGACATTGAATAGTTTTGTATTCTTGCTGTTTAACAGACAATTTTCATGTCCATACAAGAAAAGTAGTGTAGATACACCACACAAGACTCTGGGGTACGTGTAACCTAGGTCAATTAAGTTGAGAATTACTGAAATAGATGTTTTATTAGAAAAACAGCAACTAGGGGAGACATTTGAAACTCCTTCAGGCTGGTTCATGATTCACAAGATAATAAATTATGTGTTACCTGAACTATATACAGTACAACTTATTTTGTCCCATGTCTCTCAATAATTCTGGTTAATAAAAATCTATCAAATATCAGTACCTATTGCCATTAACAGAGAATGACTTTGGAACACTTGGAAAGTCCAATCACTCCCAGCATATAGGCAGAGACTAAAGATTGCAATGGTGAAGGAGGTGGAGGAACACTTACAGGGCTGCTTTGAGGCTGAACAATATTCAGGGACTCATCTTCGAATCTGAATTAATATGTCACAGTTGTCACCAATTTCATCAAGATCTGCATGAATGAGTGTGTGCCTTTGAGAACAGACCAGACATAACCAAACCAAAAGCTGTGGATGAACCAAGAGTTTCATAGTCAACCGAGGGCTAGATCTGTGACATTCAAGACTAATGATCCAGAACTAAACAAGAAGTCCATGTACGACCTATAGAATGCTATATTTCAGGGGGGGAAAGCAATTCCAATTGAAGTTTGTGGCAGAAACAAATGCACGTCAGCTCTGTGGGGTTCATTTCCTACAAAATGAAAACTAACATTATGAATGGCTGTGCTGTTTCATTGCCAGATGAGCACAATGCCTTTTATGCAGGTTTTTGAAAGGCAAAATAAAGCTGCACCTGTGTAAATCCCTGCAGCATCTGGTGAACCTGTGATCCCTGTCTCAGAGGCTGATGTTAGAACCCTCACAAGGCATCAGGCCCTGATGGTGTACCTGACAAGGCATTGAAAGCCTGCACCAACCAACAGGTGGGAATGTTCAAGGACACCTTTAATCTCTCACTGTTGCAGTCAGAGTCAGAGGCTTTGAGAGTTTAGTCATTGCTAGAATCAATTCACGTCTATGCAGGGACCTGGACTCGCTGCAACCTGCCTATCACCACAATAGATCTACAGCAGATGCAAATCTCATTGGCTCTCCACTTGGTCTTGGAACAACCTGGACTATAGTGATAATTATATCAGGCTGCTGTTTACTGATTACAGCTCAGCGTTCAATACCATCATGCCCTCAGTTCTAATCAACAAGCTCCAAAATCTGGGCCTCTGTACCTCGCTCTGCAACTGGATCCTTGACTTCCTCACTGGGAGACCACAGTCAGTGCAGATTGGAAATAACATCTCCTCCTCTCCGACAATCAACAGTGGTGCACTGAGCATCCATCATTAAAGTCCTCTATCACCCAGGACATGCCCTCTTCTCACTGCTACCATCAAAGAGGAGCCTGAAGTAACACACTCCCGATTTCAGGAACAGCTTCCCCCTCCCCCCCCAACACCATCAGATTTCTGAATAGACAATGAACTCATGAATAGTTCCTCACTACCTTTTTGCTCTCTTTTTGCACTACTTTTTACTGTAATTTGGTGTTTTATTAGTGTATATTACAATGTACTTATGCCGCAAAGCAACAAATTTCATGCCAATTATGTTAATCCACATTCTGATGATAACAACAGTTGGGAGGTAGTGTGTAAAAATGTCTTTCTAAAAGCCTATTTCACAATTTTAATGTTATGCTTCTCAACCTCAGATTGTCCAATTAATGAATATAGTTTATTTTCTATTTACTTTATAAGTATCCTTTTGAGCAAATTACCATTTAATCTCCAAATTTTAAGTAATAACTACCAAAATTCTTCGAATTTCATGTTTACTTTGCATGCACAATGCACCAGAGGACGGACCATTGAAACACAAGTAGGCTATTTGACCTCCTCTGCCTTTTTCACCATGCAATGAGATCCTGGCTGGGACCCAATTCCATACACCCACCTTAAGTTAAGAAAAATCAACCACAGATTTAAAGTTAACAACTAACGTACCATCATTTATTTTTTTTTATGGAAGATAGTTGCAGATTTCTACCATCTTCAGTATGTAAACATGTTTACTTCTGAAAGGTTTCAAGTTTTATAGTGTATTCTTTTGCTCAGAACCGCAGAATTCCACTGGTAAGTCATTGCAGTATTCTGCATAAAGGACTGTACAGACATCTTCAGTTTGTCCAGTCAGCAGCTGATCTGCACTCTTATCTTTTCTCTCTGACCAAAAAGATAAAAAGCAAGAACAACAGAGATTTTTTGTGCTGTTCAAATGCTTTGCATCAAACAGCCTGGTACATTGCTCTGCAGATATAATTGAGCTGTCTCGCTGTCTGTTTGCTGATCACAAGCTTCTTACATTCAGCTTCTGGAAGAAGCATGTATAACTCTTGTCCTGGTCCATTAAGTGGATTGAATATTATTATTAAATAACAAAAAGAGAAAAGAGAAATCCACTCAGCAACACAGTGAACAACGGAGGGGAACAAAGTCAATGTTTTAGATCAAAAGATATTTTGTCGGAACTGAGGAAGAGACTAAAGCAAGTCTGTTTTAAGCTGCAACAAGGGTGGGAAGGAATGGATAGAGGGTATCCCAACCACCCTTCTCTCATCTTCACTGTCACTTACTCTTGTGCATTACATGGCCACGGTTATTCCTGGGGAAGAAACTTAAAGGGAATCAAATGAGATTCCTATCATTGTCTGAACTCAGCCTCCCTAAGATGTTCTTTTTCACTGAGATCTAGTGAATGTCCTGGATGTTAATATGATTTACTTCTCGAGGAACATCAGCACAACTATGCTAACTATATGCAATCTGTTCTTTTTCTTGTACTGGAAAGAAACCCTTTTAATCATGTAGCTGTCATACAATGATCCACATAAAACATGCTCTGAGTCCTCAGCAGAAAGTTGGTTTTGATCATCTGATGCCATTTAACTGAACACATGATGCCAAACAATAACAGATAGGCACCTGGATTAGGCTGATACAGGCAAAGAAAATTTTCCTAATATGGCTTTTCTAACATGCTGAGAACTTCAGGATCATATGATGCTTGAAGCCACAAGAAGGGCAAGACTGACATCCACTTCCTGATGCAGTATCCCTATGTGGAGAATACGTGTAGATGTGTGTTGGTATTTGTCTCACTCTGTCACCTGAATGTATCAAAGCAAAATACAACTTAAGCTACAAGGTAATTAACAAGGGGATATTTCAGCTTAAGGAACTATCCCAACCAATTATCGTTGATTGTCAGTCTCCAAGTTCCAGGAATACCTGTTGTAAGAGATGAGTGAAATGTAATCCATGTATTTTCCTTTTAGGTCATAAAAAGAAATGCTATTGTGCGAGGCTATTTCCTAACACCACCTGCAAACTTTTAAATGAAATAGTATTTCCTCATATTTAAAAATCACACTTCAGAGAAAAGAAACCACTTCATGGGAACCTGAAATTTTAAGTCCTATGGAAAACCACTTTCTCAGTTTTTTGCTGCAGATATCCAGGCAAAAAAGGTCTGGCTTTTTTAAATACCAGACCTGGAAAGAGAGAAACCGTACACAGAGGTCCGTCACAACAAATTGTTGGATCTAGTGATTTCTGATCCGCAGATTCTTTTAGGAGTCCATAAATGAGTTGAAAACTTGTTGCTTCACAATCATTTATTGAAAGTTTAAAACAAAGAAACAGGCACAGAGCACACGGCAATTGTTTTACTACTAAGAGATGGGCAGAAAATAAAGAACAAAGAACTAGAAAGGAAATTTTTGTAGAAACAGACACTTCTATACTTAGCTAAGGCAAATTCCTAAGATAAGGGAGGGCCTATTGGAAGACACACAGGAATAGCAAGTTTAACACTTAGCCAATGAAAAAATTGAAAGATGATAAACAGTTATATCATTTTGCCACCAAGAGGTGGAGTCTAACATCAAATATTGTGAAAAATAGAAGTCATATGTTAGTGAAACTACAAATTCAGTTTTGCTAAAAACTCATTAATTCAATTAAAACCTTATTAAAAACATAAAGAACAACCAATTCCCATGAAACTGCCTCCACCCACCGTTTGATTCTAAAACACATTTTTAATCACTATGTCTGAAAATTCAGAAGCAGGAAAACTTTAAAGTATCTATGTTACAGAGTAATCAAAAACTCATTCCCATGTTTCAGTTGTATATTATCAAAGAATATACACATGTTCTTCAAAGCATGTATAGTATTATGTCATGATTGGACACACCGGGCACACTTTTATGAGTTTGCATTATTCTGGTAATAATCACCTTCAAACAAACACAAAAAATGTAGATTATGACCATACATATTAATATAACTATTATGACTTTTAATATTTGGTAACCCCAGCATCCAAGACTGAAATGAATTCAATTGAAGAAATCTCATTCATCAGTTTCATGTAGATTAGCAACTTCATTACAAATGTGGTCAGTCAGATTAGTTATGCCTTTGGAGTCGTCAGGTACCTAGGTGCAACATTCCTTATTTATAAGTGCACATGTCCCCCTTCCCTCCCTAACTACCAAGAGATCTAATGCCACACGCTTCTGAAGAACCAATTTGCACATGCTAACCATTTTCATTGTTAAGGTGTCAGCAATGTCATTGCTCACCTTTTCTAATGCTTTGGAAACTTTTGTAATCTCTCTTGTACTCCTTGCAACCCCATAGGGTGGAAATAGGATAGCTGCAAAGCGTTCTCCATTTGAAATGGCTGATTTCTTTCTAGAGAGAGAGAGAGAGTGTGTGTGTGTGTGTGTGTGTGTGTGTGTGTGTGTGTGTGTGTGTGTGTGTGTGTGTGTGTGTGTGTGTGTGTGCGCGCCCCCCCCCCCCCCCATGGCAGGGAAAACGTACCCTATATAGCAAGATTCTCACTAATTATGTGAGAGAAGTGCATAGGCACCACTTCTGCACAGAAGACCATTAGACCATTTCTGACAATGTAGTGTATGATTTCACAAGCTGTGCCCTACTGGAATGGCTGCTTCTGAACTTGGGCATACAGCAACTTTTATGCTAAGTACATGATAAGATTGGATAGCTTTGAAAAGAACAGAGATGGTTATCTGGGGCTAAATATGGATAAGGTCAGATGTGTCGTTTCTCAAGTCATGTTGATCATATTCATATCAATGACTCAGTTTGAGACGATATGTGGGGGGATATGGCGATTATATATTCACATCCCTTGTCAGAATGATGAACTGCAGGTAAAGTATTTACATCACTATCACTGAATGTTTTCTGAAGAGGGAACCTACTTCCTCTGGATATGCAGGAATGCCTAGCATTGGTGAATACTTTCAAGTGTGTGGTATGTATAGACATAGCCAACAATCCGAATCATTAAAAGCACCTGCATATTCATGCAATACCCATAAATATACATTATGTGTCATTTCAACTGGCACATCATGAGTAGTGGAAGTAGGACACATAACAAGAGCAAACTGCAAAATAAAATCCATAATATCCAATAATTATCAACTTGCTTGAAGTCATCTCACAGCACTTATCTTAATATGATGTCACTTTAGCTTGCTTGTAGTGGCTGGCATGTGTCCACTTACTCTTACCATCTACCTTGACTGTCAAATCGGTAATTAATAGTACTTGGTAAGGGCCTTCCCACTGAGCTTCCAGTGGTTCCTTATGTGATTTCTTAACTAAGACCCACTCGCCAAGAATCAGTGTGCCCTCCTCCCAGTGGACCACTCCAACCTATGAGAAGCAGACTGAACACAATAAGATTCTTGGTAAGACTCTTGGCAGCATGGGGTATCAGAGGGATCTTGGGGTCCAAGTCCATAGGACACTCAAAGCTGCTGCGCAGGTTGACTCGGGTACCCGATTCGGCCTGTGGTTAAGAAGGCATACGGTACATTGGCCTTCATTAACTGTAGGGTGCAGCAGACATTTACAAGGATGTTGCCTGGATTGGGGAGAATGCCTTTGAGAATAGGTTGAGTGAACTCTGCCTTTTCTCCTTGGAGCGACAGAGGATGAGAGGTGACCTCTTAGTGGTGTATAAGATGGTGAGAGGCATTGATCATATGGATAGTCAGAGGCTTCTTCCCAGGGCTGAAATGGCTGACACGAGAGGGCACAGTTTTAAGGTGCTTGGAAATAGGTACAGAAGCGATATCGGGGTGAGTTTTGTTTTTTTTACGTAGAGAGTGGTGAGTGTGTGGAATGAGCTGCTGGTGACGGTGGTGGAGACGGATACGATAGGGTCTTTTAAGAGACTCCTAGATAGGTACATGGAGCTTAAAAAATAGAGGGTTATGGGTAACCCTAGGTAATTTCTAAATTAAGTACATGTTCGGCACAGATTTGTGGGCCAAAGGGCCTGTATTGTGCTATAAGTTTTCTATGTTTCTAATAATCAGCTATCTGCCATAATGTGTATATCAGTCTCGCTGAGATTGAGGGCTCCCAGAAATGATGTAGGAGGCTGTTACCACTCCAATGGACTCAGTTTTGTTTTCTTGTTTGGGTTTGCTTTGATGCTACACAAAATAAAAGGAAGAGCTGTAGGCCATGGTATGCTTTCCTCGTGATACTTAGTCATTGCTTGATGATGCCATTTATTCTTTCAGCTTGTCACGACGACTCTGGATGATGTGGACAGTGAAAAAACCAATCAATGTTCATCAGTCGACATGATTCTTGACAAACATTTCCAGTGAAATGTGATCCTTGGTCAGAGTCAGTGTGGCATGGCAAACCACATCAAGGAATAGAGTCCTTAATCAGAGCTTTGCCTGTGAGTGTGGCAGTAGCTTTTCTTGCCGGGATGGCTTACACCCATCTTGAACATTTGTCCACTATTACTAGGATATCTGAATATCCTTGGTACTTTGATAGAGCAATGTAGTCCATTTGTAGATGTAAAAATGGACCAGATGGGCAGGAGTACTTAGTTGAGGTAATTTTTCCAATGATCCACGGTTTGCTTTCTGGCATGCCATGCATCTCTCAACTGTTCGTCGAGCTTGCATCCTAAAATTTGGATTCCACCACCACTGGGAGAATCTGTCAATCATCCTTCGCACTCCAGTGCGTCCTAGGGAGTGTATCTGCTGTGCCAGATAAGGAAGCAGTCCAGTTGGGGCTACTAGTCTGTGACTAGTGCCAAATCTCCATACTCCATCATCATTTTCTAACCAGGATAACTTCTCTTGGTCAGTCCATTGATTTTGCATTTTTCAAATACCTTGTATGTTCGTCTATGATATGGAGTTCATCTTTGTTTCTATAGTTTCAGTTATCGGGTTTTTTTCTATTTCTTTATTCCTTCCCTTGCTGCCCTTTTTGCAGTTTCGTCTGTGACTGCACTTGCATGGCTTCCCATGTGAGTGATTTTGGTGTGACACTACATTTTAATACATCAACTTCTGACCGTAGTTGTATGACTTTCATAAGTTCTCGTACTAGTTGGCCATTCTTGATTGGAGTCCTCACAGCTGTAAGAAATCAAATGACAGAATTTACATGTTATCTTGTTTCCTTGGGGTTGTAGCCCAGATCGAGAATGCTATGAATTCTATTTCCAATTGTTCTGTGGGTTAGCAGGTGTAGACAGATGGTTCATCTGTACTGATCTTATTCAGACTTCGAAATCCCACTCCACTTGTTTGGCTGTTTGCACGAGATCATGTTAAGAAATGGCAGTTTCACTCCAATTTGCTTTTCATAGCCTCACCATTTCATGAACATCAGTTTCAAGCCATCCATGAAGGCTGACTTGAGGGGACCATATGTGGATTCTTCTGCATTAGGTTTCAAAGGTACATTTAATGGCAGAGAAATGTATATACTATACATCCTGAAATGCTTTTTTTTGCAACCATCCACGAAAACAGAGGAATGCCCCCAAAGAATGAATGACAGTTAAATGTTAAAACCCCAAAGTCCCCCCTAGCTCCCCCCCCCGTGCGTAAGCGGCAGCAAGCAATGACCCCTCCTCCCCACACCAGCAAGGAAAAGCATCGGCACCCACCACCGAGCACTCAAGTGGGTCCCATTCCTGTAAAGAACCGAAGTCAGTGTGTAACTTCAGGTCAGGGTCTTCGAAAGAACCCTGAAAGAGAAAAATAGAGATATTAAAGGTGGAAATAGAGCTGTTTCCAAAGATGCAAGGAAACGAGTTGCCGTTAGGCACCATCGACTCTCCTAAGCTCCTTCCTTTTTAACTTCAATTATTCTTTGAACTCCTGAGTAGCTGATCCAAACTTCTGAAGCGTTTTGTTTGCAATCAACCACTTTCCTCCAATCAATTCCTGTTGGGGCTTGTTCTTCCTAGTAAATACTGTGTATCCTCTCCTATATCATCCTCAACTTGATGGGACAACTGACTTATTTGCTGAGAAGACAACATGGTAGCCAAAATTTGGATGCCATCATATGGGTGCAATTATATATGATTTTAATTTAAGTTCAGTCAAAGTCTTCAAGCTTCCTTTTTTAGTATGCGGAATTTCTTTGGACCATTTGACAAGATTTTCTGTGTCTGGTGGCTGATGGTAAACCTCCTATCTCCTTTAGTAATCTCTAATTTCATTCTTGTGTGCTTTCAATCCCGTAGTTTTTAATTGGGACATGTCGTGGCATGGTGGCCTGACCAATTATCTCATCACAGTCACCATCACTTGAGTTACCAGAGGTCTCTGTTGAGTTGTTATTTCCATCTTGCAGTTTCTTGGAGTTCCCAAGGTGCCACTGTGTCTGGCTGGACAATACAGTATTTCAGGATGCTGCTCTGTTCATGATGCTGTTCTTAGACTATCACTCAGTGTTTAACACCATCAGTCCTACAGTCCTGATCAATAAGCTATGGAACTTAGGTCTCTATACCTCCCTCTGCAATTGGATTCTCAACTTCCTAACCAGAAGACCACAATCTGTGCAGATTGGTAATAATATCTCCTCCTTGTGGACGATCAACAAGGGTGCACCTCAGGGATGTGTGCTTAGTGCAGAGAGTGAGCAATTTCAAGTTCTTGGGTGTCAATATCTCTGAGGATCTAACCTGGTCCCAACATATTGATGCAGCTATAAAGAAGGCTAGACAGCAGTTATATTTCACTTGGAGTTTGAAGAGATTTGGTTTGTTACTTAAAACACTTGAAAATCGTCTGTAGATGTACTATGGAGAGCATTCAACAGGCTGCATCACTGTCTGGTATGGGGTGGGGAGGCTACTGCACAGAATCGAAAAAAGCTACAGAAAGTTGTATAATTAGCTCTACCTTGGGTATTAGCTCTCTCCACAGTATTCAGGACATCTTCAAGGTGCCTCAGAAAGGTGGTGTCCATCGTTAAGGACCCCATCATCCAGGACATGCCCTCTTCTCATTGTTACCATCAGGAAGGGGGTACAGAAGCCTGAAGACACACACTCAGTGATTCAGGAAATGCTTCTTCCTCTCCGCCATCTGATTTCTAAATGGACATTGAACCCATGAACACTAACAAGAGAAAATCTGCAGATGCTGGAAATCCAAGCAACACACACAAAATGCTGGAGAAATTCAGCAGGCCAGGCAGCATCTATGGAAAATAATAGTCATTGCTTTGGGCTGAAATCCTTCATCAGGATTGGAGAAAAAAAGATGAGGGATAGAGTTGAAAGGAGGGAGGAACAGTGTGGTAGGTGAAACGGGGGGGGGAGGGTGAAGTAAAGAGCTGGGAAGTTGACTGGTGAAAGAGATACAGGGCTGGAGAAGGGGGAATCTAATAGGAGAGGTCAAAAGGCCATGGAAGAAAGAAAAAGGAGGAAGGGCACCAGAGGGAGGCAATGAGCAAGTAAGGAGATAAAGTGATAGAGGGAAAAGTGGATGGGAAGAGTGAAGGGGGGGGAAGGACTTTACTGGACATTGGAGAAATGAATATTCATGCCATCAGGTTGGAGGCTACCCAGACAGAATACAAGGTGTTGTTCCTCCAACCTGAGTGTGGCCTCATCACAACAGTGGAGGAGGCCATGGATAGACATATTGGAATGAGAGTGGGAAGTGGAATTAAAGTGGGTGGCCACTGGGAGATTCTGCTTTTTCTGGCAGATGGAGTGTAGGTGCTTGGCGAAGCAGTCTCCCAATCTCCGTCAGGTCTCTATACAGGAGGCCATACTGGGATCATTGGACACAGCATATGAGCCCAAAAGACTCACCTGGAAGGACTGTTTGAGGCCCTGAATGGTAGTGAGGGAGGAGGTGTAACACTTGTTCCACCTGCAAGGATAAGTGCCAGGATCAGTGGGGAGGGACGACTGGACAAGGGAGCCGTGTGGGGAAGATGTGCTTGGTGGCGGGATCCCGTTGGAGATAGCGGAAGGTGCGGAGAATTATGTGCTGGACGCGATGGCTGGTGGGGTAGTACATGAAGACAAGAGGAATCCTAACCCTGGAAGGGTGGCGGGAGGATGGGGTGAGAGCAGACTTGCGCAAAAAGATGCGGTTGAGGTCAGCGTTGATGGCGGAGGAAGGGAAGCCCTTTTCTTTGAAAGAGGACATCTCCTTCATTCTGGAATGAAAAGCCTCATCCTGAGAGCAGATGTGGCGGAGAAGGAGGAATTGAGAGAAGGGGGTGGCATTTTTTACAAGTAACAGGGTGGGAGGAGGTATAGTCCAGGTAGCTGCGAGAGTCCGTGGGTTTCTAATAGACATCAGTAGATAAACTGTCTCCTGAGATAGAGACAGAGAGATCAAGAGGAGGGATGTGTCGGAAATGGATCAGGTAAGTTTGAGGGCTGGGTGGAAGTTGGAGGCAAAGTGGATGAAGTCGACGAGTTCAGCACGGGTGCAAGAAGCAGCACCAATGCAGTCGTCAATGTAGCGAAGGAAAAGTGTGGGACGGCTACCAGTGTGGGCTTGGAACATAGACTGTTCCTTATCGCCGACACACAGGCAGGCATAGACACGACCCGAGTGAGTGCCCATGACTACACCTTTTGTCTGAAAGAAGTGGGAAGAGCCAAAAGAGAAGTTACTAAGAGTGAGGACGTATTCCGCTAGGCGGAGGAGAGAAACTGATTGGGTCTGGTGTACAGAATGAAACGGAGAGCTTTGAACCCTTCCCGGTGGGGGATGGAGCTGCACAGGGACCGGACATCCATAGTAAAAATAAGATGACGAGGGCCAGGGAACTTAAAATCTTTGAAAAGAGCCAGAGCGATGAACACCCTCACTTTTGTTATTTCTGTTTTTGCATTATTTTAATTTAACTATTTAATATAAATATATATTTCCTGTAATTGATTTTTTTTCCCTATATTTATCATGTATTGCATTGTACTGCTACCGCGAAGTTAACAAATTTCACCACGTATACCGGTGATATTAAACCTGATTCTGAATGACCCCGGTTGAATGACTCGCTCACTGGGTTGGCAGAATCGCTCACAGAAGGTACCTGCTTGTTGGCGTGCTGTTACTTTGTTTGAATTTGTCCTGTAACTCTGAAAAGCTGGCCTCGATAAGGCTGGGTTTATCATGCTGTTTTCCCAGTCGGTAACAAGTTATACCGTTATACTTTCCACTGTCTGTCAGACTGGTCCTTCAGCATGTTAGACATTTCTTCCTTTTCCCCTAATCGATACTTAATTGATAATCTACTTACTCAGTCAACTCGCCATGAGCTCGTTTTAGTTCACACACTTGATTTTCAAACTCGGCACGTTCGCGTTTAAATTCATTTATTTAACTTTCTTGCCTGGCAAACTCGCGCTTTCTTAGCTCTGATAATAGCGCTAGCGTCCAGCCAGATTTCAGAATCAGACTCAGATTTAATATCACCAGTATATGTCGTGACTTTTTTAAAAAATTCTTTTCAACATCACTAGCAAGCCAATTTTCACTAGACTCAGCATCAATAGCATATTTCTTCCGGATTTTGTTTTCGTTAAACTTATCAAATTCATATACACTATTCAAGTAAGCGTTTAAACCCTCAGTAATCGGTTCTCTCACAGCTAGAGATTCTGCAGTTTGTTTCTCAACTTTGACCACTGTTCAAGTTCGATGTCAATGACTACTCTTCACTTAGACGTCAATCAGTTATCAGAATCGCAACCCCAAACTAGTTATAATCCAAAACATCAATAGAGACACGACCCAAATTTTACCAGAGCAGCACCTGAAATATCAATAGAATCGAACCACAGTATAAATAGACTAATAATACGAATTATTTAAATAGACCTGTGCCCAAAAGGTATCAGTCGAGTCACGAGCCCAATTATTTTACTGGAGTTGTGCCCAAAGGGTATCAATAGAATTGCCACCCAGAATATTTAGCACGAATTCGCTACAAATAAAGTAAAATAGTTTTCTTCTCACTCTTAAAACTTCCTTCAGATGGAATAAGAAGGCAGAATCAGACGATTTATCCGACAATTCAGGGACGGAGGATGTTCTTGCCTCCTATTAAGTGCCCACTAAAAGTTCCTTCGTTGTTTTAAGTATTTTCAAACTCTTTTTCATCATCATCCTTGCCGACTGCGCCAAAATTGTCGAATCGGAAAACACCAGATCCTAAATAAATGATTTCCAGGTGAAAAGATTCAAAGATGATCGCAGTCTTCTCCAAAAAAAAATGCAACGTACTGCAAAAAAAACGGGGTGCACGAATGTCTACAAAGCAAAGTGGACCCTGGATTCAAAGATGATCCCATTACCCTCAAAAACGCAGACACAGAAAAATGTGCGTGCAGGGGATCTCTATGAAACAAAGTGGACCCTCTCAAGTTAAGAAGACTTTGCCAGCCATGTAGGTCTTGGTAAACGATGCCTGGCACTGGTTCAATGAGTCGCTCGGGCATCTTCGCGGCGCCGTTTTGTGATGTCATCAGCCGGCGCCGAGGCTGAGCTCGGAACGAAGATGAGCGGCCGACGGGCGAAATTCGATCTTGTTCAGGTCTGAGAGTTAAATCGTTTTCGGGGTGGGGGCTGGGAGCGAGTGTGAGATAGCAAAATAATCCCCCGTTCTCGTAAAATGACAGAATCGCAGAGAATAGTTCCTCGTTCAAATATAAGTGTAATTCAAGTTTATTAAATTCATCGGCATACGACACAGAAACAGGCCCTTCGGTTCACAGCGATGATGCTGATATTAAATAACATCTATACTAATCCGTTTACCAGTACGTGGCCAATAACCTAAGCTCTGTGATTGCTTATTTCATAAAGGTGAGTCTCGTCAGGCAGCCAACTGTGTGCAATCAAATCCTCCTCGTAGCTCTTGCCTCAAAGCTATAGTCTTTGGTTTTAGACTCCTGTGTTATGGAGATGTTTCCTACTATTCATGCTATTGATGTGCCTCCTTATTTTGTGTACAGCCATCAGATTCCACCCACCCGTGCCTTCTCTACTCCCAAGTGAAACAATCCTCTTTTATCAATGCTAAGTCTGAAACACTCCACACCAGGCAGGCAATATCTTCTCTGCATCATCTCCAGTGCAATTACATCCTTCCAATAATGGAATGACTACATCTGCACACAGTATGCTAGTTGTGGGCAAAGTAATATTTTATAAAGTTGCACAATAACATCCGGGTCTTACATTCTGTGCTCTGCCTAATGAAAGCTGTGCCGCCTT
Organism: Hemitrygon akajei; assembly: GCF_048418815.1. Classification (NCBI taxonomy): domain Eukaryota; kingdom Metazoa; phylum Chordata; class Chondrichthyes; order Myliobatiformes; family Dasyatidae; genus Hemitrygon; species Hemitrygon akajei. The sequence continues at coordinate 39,021,803 of NC_133146.1, forward strand.
CATCATGTGCAGCCACCATCAAGGTTGAAGCAACAACTGTTCATTCCTTTCCATAGTTGCTGTCTGACCTGAGTTCCAGCATTTTGTGTGTGTCGCTTCAGGGAATTTTGGTCTCCATTCCACCATATTCCCTACCATTCATTGTGCATGTTGTAGCCTGTTGAGTCTTCGCCTAATACCTATCAGGATTAAATTCCACCTACCATGGATGCTGCCTGACCTGCTGAGTTCCTCCAGCATTTTGTTTGTGTTGCAGAATTCCTTGTGAGTATCATCCTAAAGCTATTTTGCACACATTCAACAGACCACCAATTTGTGTCACCTTCGAGCTTACTAATCATACCTTCTACGTTCTTATTCAAATCCTTAATATACATAACAATTAGTAGCTACCCCAACACTATTCCCTGTTATGCACTACTGGTAACAGATTTCCATTCACAGAGTAGCCACCAATACCCTCTGAATTTTATTATTAAGCCAATTTTGGATATAATTAAAATAGAAAATGCAGTAAACTCTTAAGGAGGACAGGCAGCAAAACAAAACAATGATTACAGTCTGGATCCATCGTCACAACTGGGAAAGAGAGAAAGGGAAGTTTGTTTTCAGAAGCAGCAAAGTTAGGGGAGGGATCGTAGAAGAAAGCACTTATGGTGAGTTCAGGCAGAAGATGAGAGTTGATTCTTTGGGCACAATAGAGACACCCGGTTGGTATATTGCCTTGCTGGTGCCAGGATCAGGGATGGCTCAGATCAGGTCCATGGCATTCTCAAGGCTGAGGGTGAGCAGCCAAAAGTCTTTGTACTACTGGCACCAATGATATAGGTAGACAAGGTGAGGAGGTCCTAAAGAGAGATTTTAGGGAGCAAGATAGAAAGCTGGAAAACAGGACCTTGAGAGCAGTAATCTCTGGATTGCGGCCTGTGCCACATGCCAGTGAGGGTTAGAATAAGATGATTTGGCAGATGAATGCATGACTGAGGAACTGATGCAGGGGGCAGGGGTTCAGATTTAGGGATCATTGGGATCTCTTCTGCGGATGGTACATCCTATACAAAAGGGAGGGGTTACACCTGAACCCAAGAGTGTCCAATATCCTTGCAAGTTAAAGGATTGGGAAGCTTTTACAAACCAACAGAAGGCACCTAAAATCAGTAAGAGTGTAAAGATGGAAAATGAATGTAAACTAGCCAATAATAAAGAGGATACCAAAGGTTTCTTCACATACATAAAGTGTTAAAGAGGGGCGATAGTGAATATTGGACCACTGGAATACGATGCTGGAGAGGTGGTAATGGGGGACAAGGAAATGGTGGACAAAATGAGTAAGTATTTTACAGTAGTCTTCATTTTAGAAGACACTGTCACTGTCACTGGTGGAAGTTCCAGGTGTCAGGAAGCATGACATGTATGAAGTTACCATTACTAGGGAGACAGTACTTGCGAAACTGAAAGGTCTGAAGGTAGATAGGTCACCTGGACCAGATGGTGTAACCCCAGGGTTCTGAAAGAGGTGGCTGAGGAGATTCTAGAGACATTGGCAATGATCCTTCAAGAATCACTAGATTCTGGAATCGTTCCAAAAGATTGGAAAATTGCAAATGTCATTCCACTCTTCAAAAAGGAAGAGAGGCAGATGAAAGGAAACTATAGGCCAGTTAGTCTGACCTCAGTGGTTGGGAAGATGTTGGAGTTGATTGTTAAGCATGTGGCTTCAGGGTACTTGGATGCACATGATAAAATAAGCCATAGTCAGTATAGTTTCCTCGAGGGAAGATCTTGCCTGACACATCTGTTAGAATTCTTTGAAGACATAACAAGCAGGATAGACAAAGGAGAATCGGTTGACCTTGTGTACTTCAATTTTCAGTAGGCCTTTGACAAGGTTCCACACATAAGGCTGCTTACCAAGCTACGAGCCCATGGTATTACAGAAAAGACTTTAGTATGGATAAAGCAGTGACTGATTGGTAGGAGGCAAAAAATAGGAATGAAGGGAACCTTTTCTGATTGGCTGCCAGAGACTAGTGGTGTTCCACAGGGGTCTGTGTTGGAACCGATTCTTATTACATTATATGGCAGTGATTTGGATGATGGAATTGGTGGCTGTATAGCAAAGTTTGCAGATGATATGAAGATAGGTGGAGGGCCAGGTAGTTTTGAGGAAATAGAGAGGCTGCAGGACTTCAACAGATTAGGAGAATGGCCAAAGAAGTGGTAGATAGAATACAGTGTCAGGAATTGTATGGTCATGCTCTTTGGTAGAAGAAATGATAGGGTTTACTATTTTCTAAATGGTGAGAAAATATTTAAAAAAAACTGAGGCAGAAAGGGACTTCAGAATCTTTGTGCAGGATTCCCTAAAGGCTCATTTGATGGTTGAGTCTGCGGTGAGGAAGGCAAATGGAATGTTAGCATTCAATTCAAGAGGATTATTATATAAAAGGATGTAATGTTGATACTTTATAGCGCACTGGTGAGGCATCATTTGGAGTATATTGAGCAGTTTTGGGCCCCTCATCTTAGAAAGGATGTGCTAAAACTGGAGAGGGTTCAAAGGATGTTAATAAAAATGATTCCAGGATGCAGTGCCTTGTCATATGAAGAGTTTGATGGCTCTGGGCTTGTATTCACTAGAATTCAGAAGAATGATGTGTGACCTAATTGCAACCTATCGAAAGGTGAAAGGCCTTGATAGCGTGAACATGGAGAGGATGTTTCCTATGGTGGGAGAGTCTTAAGACCAGAGGATGCAGCCTCAGAATAGGGGGCGTCGTTTTAGAATGGAAATGAGGGGGAATTTCTTTAGCCAGAGAAAGTGGAGAATCTGTGGAATTCAAGTTTCTCTGTATATTTAAGGTAGAGGTTGAAAGATTCTTGATTGGTCAGGGTATGAAGGGATATGGGGGGATGGCATGAGATTGACAGACAGACAGACAGACATACTTTATTGATCCCGAGGGAAATTGGGTTTCGTTACAGCCGCACCAACCAAGAATCGTGTAGAAATATAGCAATATAAAACCATAAATAATTAAATAATAATAAGTTAATCATGCCAAGTGGAAATTAGTCCAGGACCAGCCTATTGGCTCAGGGTGTCTGACACTCCGAGGGAGGAGTTGTAAAGTTTGATGGCCACAGGCAGGAATGACTTCCTATGACGCTCAGTGTAACATCTCGGTGGAATGAGTCTCTGGCTGAATGTACTCCTGTGCCTAACCAGTACATTATGGAGTGGATGGGAGACATTGTCCAAGATGGCACGCAACTTGGACAGCATCCTCTTTTCAGACACCACCGTCAGAGAGTCCAGTTCCACTTCCACAACATCACTGGCCTTACGAATGAGTTTGTTGATTCTGTTGGTGTCTGCTACCCTCAGCCTGCTGCCCCAGCACACAACAGCAAACATGATAGCACTGGCCACCACTGCCTCGTAGAACATCCTCAGCATCATCCAGAAGATGTTAAAAGACCTCAGTCTCCTCAGGAAATAGAGACAGCTCTAACCCTTCTTGTAGACAACCTCAGTGTTCTTTGACCAGTCCAGTTTATTGTTAATTTGTATCCCCAGGCTGAGAGGAAAAATGGATCAGTCGTGATGAACTGGCAGAGCAGACTCAAAGGGGCAAATGGTCTAATTCTGCTCCTATATCTTATGAGGCGTCACATATTCTGCATTTAATACTGAATTCTCCAACTTTAGGTAACTTGCTGTTTCTTTCATTCCGTATCAGAACTGGCCATTTCTGCCTGTGACCATTCTTGTTTAGGTTTTCTTGTGCTTTTTTTTTAATATTCTGGCCTACTGCACGTTATCTTGCTATTAACAATGGATTATGCAAAAGCATAATATGGTTGTAACTGACCCCCAAATGACCTGACCAGATTCTCATACAGAACCTTATCAAAGATCTTACTGAAAGTACATGTAGACTACATCAGTTGCAATGCCCTGATCAATGTGTTTCATTTCTTCTTTAAAAAATTAAAACTCATCTGTCAGGATCTATCCCCAGCAAAATTATGCTGGCTATCCTTGATTAATCCCTGCCTTCGCAGTGAATTCATAGGGATGGTTTTGGGTGTAGAGAGCGGGTTTAGGATTAGCTTAAGGTTTAGTCTGGAGTTTGGGGTCCAATTACAGTATTGGCTAATCCAGGGTTCAATACTGAATATTGAAGTCCAAAGGCTGATCAGAAGCCTAGAAGTTTGTGTGGGAGGAAAGAAAAGGGGCTTGTTCTGTTATCACTGCTTTTTGCTTCTCGAGTTCTGTGTTGTTCTGCCGAGTATTGTAGGCATACGATGCTTGTGCCAGAATGAGTAGTGACACTTGTGGGCTGCTTCCAGCACATGCCTAGGTGTATTGGTTGTTAACACAAACAACATATTTCACTGCATGTTTCCATATGAAGCCTCTGTCGGTCAGAGTTGACTATGGATGTTGCGTCCTAGCTGTCTAGATATGCAAGCTATGGCAGTACAATATGGAAAGCAAGCTGTTGCCCATGTAGCAAGCTCCCCCTCCACGCGTCTGATGAACCCAAAGGAACAGCAGAGACCAATACAGTTTGGTACCAGCAATGTCACAACAGTTGCTAGACAGCATTGAATTCAATATAGCTGGATGACTCCAGCTCCAGATTTTTCCCTCAGGGTTTATTCCCAAAGCCTTATATAGCCGCAAGGCAACAGATTTGAGATCAGTTTTCCTTCTCCTAGATGAGCTGCCAATCATGGCTGGAAAACCCCATCTACCCGAAGCGACTAGTTCTAAGGAACTAGTAACCCACCTTTGCCCCTTCTCCTGTCAGTTCCGCTAGGCTTAGTAGCTAAGCCACACGTGAAGGCCAGGAGTTGGGACTTGGTTGTTAGAGACTACTTTAGGTGCACCCCATGGGAGCATTTAATAAGCAGTGGGAGCTTGTCCCCATTACCAGCCCCAACTATAATAACCTTATGGAACCATGTACATGTGATAAATAAATCTGAATCTAAATCTATAAATTAATTCTTTCCCTCAAATTTTGTCAAATATCTTACCCCATCACTGACATTGGATTCGAAGGCCCATTTCCACCTATTGTCCTTCTTGAATAAGAACCTTTCAGCTAGCATTTCTTCTCTGGTCAGTAAAGATTAAAAAATCCCTAGGAAAAGAAAAGCAATGAAACCACAAATGCAGCCTGAGAAACACCTCATTAATTCTCAAATACAAATTTATTACGTACCCCGGGTATAAATGAAAAGTATAAGCCTTGAAAATTAGCTTGTTTTCAGCAGCAGCACAATACATGACCAAGTCAAGTCAAGTTGTTTTTATTGTCATTTCTACCATAACTGCTGATACAGTACACAGTAAAAACGAGACAACGTTTTTCGGGACCATGGTGCGACATGAACAATATTAAAACTACACTGAACTCTGTAAACCAACACAAAAACTACACTAGACTACAGACCTACCCAGGACTGCATGAAGTACACAGAACAGTGCAGGCATTACAATAAATAATAAACAAGACAATAGGCACAGCAGAGGTCAGTAGGTTGGTAGTCCGATGGCTTGGGGGAAAACCTGTTACATAAATAATCAGCTGAATGGCGGTGTCCGGGATTCCATCCGTTTCTGTACTCCCACCGAGTATTTTGTTGCCACAGATGTAGTCTAATTTAATGTAAATTGGAGAGCAGAATGTACAGGAGAGCCAGCCGGCTAGGTCTTGCTTTTTTCCTGGCACGGACTCCTGCCCGCTCGCCTTGCACACCGGTTACGCCGTCCCCACCTCCAGCCACCGGCATCAGGCGACTCTGAGAACTGCAGGCCCGATTCCCTCAGCAAGCCGAGGTCGCGTAATCTAACCAGCAGATTTTCATGAAGGTTTGTTTTTGAGCGATCTCTGTATTGTAGCAGTATCTGGTGATGGTAGATAGTCGCTCTGTTATCCAAACATATGACAAACGTAAGTTACATGAACTTAAATTAGCAAAAGTTATATGATGGTGGGGAGAGCTGTACCTGTGATGGAACTGACTGAATCCACCATTCTCTATAGTCTTTTGGACTCCTGTGCGCTGGACCATGATGTGGTCTCTATATTGGAGAAACTGAATGCAGATAAGACATCTGGTTTAATCTGAAAGGGCACACCTAATCTTGACCTGTGACTTTTCGTCCAATTCTCATTTTGACTTTTCTGTTTTTAGGCATCTATGTTGTTACAAGAAAACTCAAAGTGAGATAGAAGAACAGAGCTTCACCTTTCTTAGAGTAGTACAGCATGAAAATGGATCCTTCGGCCCAATATGTCCACATTGACCATAAGATATAGGAGCAGAATTAGGCCATTTAGCCCATTGAGCCTGCTCCATCGTTCAATCGTGACTGATTGATTATTCCATCCCTTTCAACTGCATTCTCCTGCCTTCTCTCTGTAATCAAGAAACCCTTACTAATCAAGAACCTATCAATGTCCGCTTTAAGTATACCCAGTAACTTGGCCTCCACAGATGCCTGTGGCAATGAATTCTACAGATTCGCTACCCTCATCTCTGTTCTGAATGGACATCCTTCTATGCCTTTTGGTCCTAGACTCCACATGACATCTAATAGTCCAGAAAGTCCACTGGTCAGTTACCATCAATGTCCCAAATATGCAGGATTATCAGATTTCTGCTGAAGAGGGGTAAAATTCTGGGGGATAATAAAATGAAGATCGGGAAGGTGCTATGAATGAAAGTGTTATCAGCCAAAAAAGTTTCTGTTTCTGCAATAAATTATAATTTCTCTAAATCCTAAAATATAAACACACAATTATCAAGCAATTTATATCCTGAAACATTTTACGTCTTGAAATTAGATGTACATGTTTGTTCCATGATTATTATTTTCTTTTGTCCACAGGAGCATGGTGCTGGGGGTTATGATTCAGAATTCAGTGATGATGAAAATGAAGCAGGGATATCCAATTGTAAAAGTCAAAGGTAAATTACAGTTGCCCTTTATCTAAGAACATCATGCAAGAATTACATTTTGTCCAGGTATTTATTTTGTTAATTGTTTAAATGTCAGTTAATTAAGAGCAATCTAATACTTCCATTGGAAATATTATTTAAAAATGAAGAACATAACTTTTATATAGAAGACATTGCCTTGACAGAAGTGATAATGTAAATTATGGCATGCAAGTGAAATATACAGCTTACCTTAGCAGTAGTTTATAATATCATTTCTGCCACAAAGAAAGATGGTAAATTTCTACAGATACTGAATAAAATACAATATCAGAAAATGACAACAGAAAGAATGAAGAGTAGTGATATCCAGGTATTAAGGTGTTTGTTTGAAACGGTGACCTAGGGATTGGGAATGAAAAGGAATAACAATGCTATCAATGCTAACTTAGAGTCCTAGACCTGTACAACAAATAAATTGGGGCCTTCAGCCCACCACAGCTATTGCAATTATCATGCCACTATATATCTTTGTTAATCCCACTTGCCTGCATTAGTTCCATAATTCTCTATGTATTATTCATTCAAGCACATGCCCAATTTACTCATGGCCTTAGAATTTGTATCTAGTTCAATTAGTGAGCTGAAAATGCTGTAGATATGAATACATTAGTACTTACAATGGTTTTCTCTTATGGTACATTTCTCAAATAGTTCTGGAGTTTTGTAGCAATTGTTCAGTGTTGAGAGTTTTGATGGTAATTTCTTTATTTTAATGTAATCCCTGCTAATTGTTATGCATTAAATAGTTTGACATATACTGTATGCAATTTCAATTCTAGGATAAGAAATGATGCTACGATACTTAAAAAGCCATTCCAAAGGGAAAAATACACCCGATTGCCCCACAAGCATGTTGCAGCTCAGGAAGGGGACAGGTAAGACTATTTTTAAGGAATTCTGATTTTTTTAAAAGTACGTTTTTAAGATGTTATAACTTCAAAAAATTATTTGCCTTGGAAAAATTGCTATCACCTCTGCTAAATTAACCAAATAAATGAAAGAGCATCTTAGAAGTATGTAGCTTTCAAAGTTGCATCGGCTTGCAACCCTTATAGTAAATTATGCAAATCTTGATTTGGACCATTTTGTCACATGAATCACTGCAACCTTTTGTTCCTTATGATGCAGTATCCATAATCAGAGGATAACAGCAATTTTTGAAGTTCAGGCAATGGGCGTTATTGTAGCTAGATGTGAATGATTCTGCGACACTATTGTAGATGTCTTGTATGTGGGACAATATGTATTATCCAAGGAATATGAAGGTATGGTTGTGTTGTGACATTGTAGTACACAAATTGGCATCCATATTTGAATACAAAACTGATTATCCATCAATAAATTTATTCATTATGAAACAGTTTTGGAAGTCCTGAGACTGAAAAGCACCTCATGACCTTTCTTTTGCTATAAGATTGACTGTAAGATTATATAACTATATAACTGTAAGATTTGCTTTCATGAAATGTTTTTTTTTAATAGGGAAGAAGCAAGAAACCGACGTTTCCATCTTATTGCTATGGATGCTGTATCCTTGAAATCAGAGATCAACTATCAGAAGTCATAGTAGTGAATGGGGAAAGAGCTTAACAAGGAGTTTACAGTTAAAATAAAACTAACAAAATCAATAGTTTATATATAACATATTTCTTCAAAAATATCATTGCAGTTGTAATTAGACTATGGAAGATTTAAATATATATATTCTAAGACTAGGGTAAAAATTAGTTATGAAGTTGTTATCCAACTGCATTTTGGGATTTTATTTTAAGAAACTATAGTGAAAGGTAAAGGGCTTATTTAGGATGCCAACAATGTTGTAAAGGGGAAAGGTATTGAAAAAATTTGGTAGTGGCATGCTTGTGTTTCCAAGCTGGAAAAGTCATCAGCTGAGGAAAGACCTGAGATAAGGAGACATAATTTTGTGACCTTAAAGAAAATTACAAGTTAGCTTTGGATTCATCATTATAAGATCGGAAATGGCATGTGGAGAAGCACCTCTTCATCTTAGAAGGAAAGTTCTGGCACAGCTGCTGCTCTGTCTGAACTCTACATGGAGTCCACCACTGAAGCCCAGCCTTGCTGGGCTTTCCCAGAATTACATGGCTGGATTGCTGCTCTGATCCTATGCCAGGTTAGAAATCTTAATTCATTGGGAATTCGTAGTCTGCAGATGGGGAAGGTATACATTTTTTTTTATATATATATAAAGAAAAAATTATTTAATTTATTTTACTTGGAGTTCAGATTTTCAATAATCTGCAAGTAAGCTGATATTTTAAAAATAACCTTTCAAAATTACATTTCAATGGATAGTTGTTAACTATTTGCATGAATGTACCCTGAATGTCAGATAGTCCATGAGCCAGTAGGGTTGGTCGGTACCATCTGAGGGGAATAGTGCTCATAGTGATTTTTGGCAAGGTGTTCATCTCTAGAGTTAGAAAATATGTGATAGCGTTGCACCAGTGGTAGCTTTATGTGTGCTATCATGCATTTTATAACACTACCCTAAAATAAACATGTCTGAAAAGTGGCCAGTATAAAGTACCACATATATATTCAACCTAGTGGTTTTTTGTCATCAGTGATCCCTCAACATTGAAATTTGTCACAATGATAGCTGAGTTCAAGCACATTTTATCAAATGTTGTTATAAAATTCTACATTGAAAACTATGTCTTTGGTGGCACTCGCAATACAGTGCCCAATTTCAGTAGAGTGAATCATTTCATTTTTAGAAAAATATTTGTCTGTTGTTTATTTTGGAAAAGTCAATAAAAACCCTAGGACACATATAATCACATGGATTTATAGAGAATTTATTCAGGAATTCAAATAGGTAATCATTTTTTGTATATATTCCATATTAACATCAGTACAGCAGAAAATGTTACCCCACCCCCCCAAAAGGTAAAAAACCTCATTTGGGGAGATTTCTGGAGTTTTATCAATGTCATGGTATTTTCCATATTGTTGTATCAAATCAAAACAGTCTAAAGCTTTTGTCATAACATATAGAATTACAGTATAATAGTTCAAATGTGGGGTTCCACACGGCCATAACTTAGGCCCCATTTGGTTGTAAAATGAATATATTTAATCAAAGACTGCTTTCCATACTTTATTTTCCATACTTTCATAACCTATTAATAATCATAATAATTTTCCAAGTCTTCCACCTCTTCATCTGAACTTTCCACACTCTCTGAAGTGGATACCTGGTTCTCACAGTCTGCCGGTCTACACATATCAGTACACCTGAGGCCATTTGCAACGCACATACATCTTGGGAGTGAACATTTTTTGGACAGTTACAGGCCAGCAGATCCAGGACAGTATCGGGTGCTGCTGGCCTTCCATCCAGTGCACCATCAACTGTTCAGCTTCCTCTTCTCTCTCCATCTTCCATCCTCTGCCAACAGGGCTTGGCACTTGTGGGTCCTTCTCCAAACATCTCCATATACCAGCTCGCCGTGCCTGTTTTGTTAAGCAGTCCTTGCATGGTGGGAGTTGATGACTCAATTTCACCTTTTTTGGCACAGAAGAGGTGATACCTGAGCACGTTGACCTTGGTGGTCGATGCATTTGGGGCATACAGAAGACGTAAATGCCTCCAGTTTGTCCATTAGTTCTGGGGAGAGGTCCCATTCCTGACCCAACTCTTAAGAATGTGTCCTGAGTTTCTCTGTTGCTGGTCAGAAGTTTTAGGGTACTTGTCTTCCCTTTGCCTGCAAAAGCACCTAGTGTCACATCCTGTGTAACCCAATTAGAGCCCTAGAGGCCTCTATGCCAACAGTGGCAGCAACCTTCCTGATGTCTACAAACCTTGTACGGGTTCTAGTGCCACACTTCTGGAACAATGGAGCCTCAATCCTGTCACAAAATGCTAAAGACATGATAAAGACATCTGTGTCTTCTGAGCAGATCACTACAGATTGGTATCCCTCGCTTGTGGGATGGGCAGCATGGAGAAGTAGGCGGCTATCTGCTTCTTGTTGACACTGAAGAGCTGACACCTCCTCACTGTCTTGAGATGTGATTCTGTAAAATTTGTCATTCACAGTTGCACACAGAATCTTCTGTAGCTTTACTCTGTACTCCGCCTTCCTCCATTCCTGGACTATGAAGCTAATGAGACTATTTTTATTACTGACTTTGTTCAGGAAGCTCCTCCACTGCCTCACCGTCTGTGTGCCTGTGATACCTTGCAACTCATGACCAGTCTCTTCACCCCGTAGAGATCTCTCACTATTCTAGAGTTCTCCTTGTATGTGTGGAACACAACATCTATTCTGCTACTCTGATTGCCTTCCCTCAGAGCAATACCCAGAACTGTTGTGGCAACATCTCTGAAAGTAACTTGATCACCTTTCACTCTTTGGACCAAGTTCATTCCATCAACCACTGTAGCAGAGTTTCCTGGGAGTTGCTCTTCTACTGCTACATTTTTCTGCAAGGTTGTGGCTAAAGTAGCTTTATTTGTCTTTCTCAGCAATTGTTCTGGTGTGGACAGGGCCCAGGGCAATGGTCCAAGGGAATGAGAAAGGATATCCTCCATACGTAGACTGCGCCCTTGTGCCATCACTATGATGCGTCCAAACAAAGACCTGTATGCTTTCAAGATGATCGCCTGCCCATTTGATTTCACTCCTCTCTTCTTACACATCACTGAATGTTTTTGGCTTGTTGGTTTTCATTGGGTCATGGAATTTCTTTGCTGGTGGGTCTTCCTCTAGTCTCTCATCCTTGAAGGTTGCACAGCATTGCTCACCAATCTCACATGCCTTCATCAAGTCGAAGGCAATGTCCTTGGGGCTACCTTTACCTTAGAGATGCTAATGAGGTCCCGCTTCTCTGCAAATGGGTTGATCTTGTCGAAATTGGTTGCCTTGGCCCTCCAAACTTTGGGTTCCCTCTGTAGAGTTTGAATTTACAAGACAACGTCCCTTAATGATACACTTTCAGGAACCATTAACAATTTTCCTTTGTCATCTGGAAATGCATGTACTGAATTGCCCAGCTCAGATTCCAGTTTCCTACAAATGTGCTTCCTTGTAGAATCTTGTAGGAGTGTAACTCCACCAGATAGCATGAAAAATTCAAGTTTTGTGACCAAAGAAGTAACTTGTACAATCATCTTGTTGGGTATGATATCAGTTTTGATATACTTGAAAGGTCTTTATAGGCTTCCCTTTCAATCCTTTTATACAGTTCATCACCATCTGTTTCATCATCATTCTCTTTGTACTCAGGTTCCTTTTTTTGATTCTGGTATAATCCTTATAGCAAGAAACATGATAGTGGGCCTCTGCAGCAACAATGTCCCTGCTTGTTACTGCTAGGATCTTTTCATCTTCCTTTTGGATTGTACATTCTCGTAGTGTTTGGTCAGCTCTGAGTTGTACAGCTTGTGTAAGCTTTTCACGTGACTTGGAGCCCTTCAGAAATTTCACCTTATTGCAAAAAAAGCAGATTTGATCATACACCCTTGCTTCTGATGAAGATCTCCTACTTGGCCTTTTTGATGTACAGATATTCTCACCAGCTTCATCAGCAATGCTTTCCTTTTCAGAATCTCCTAAGTCTCTCATCATGGTGAAGAGGCTTCGGCATTTTCGGTGATAGTAGGTTCTTGGGACTTCTTTTTCTCCAAGTTCTTCAGCAATGTCTAAAATAGGGGCATAGTTTCTCATTTTGGCTGCTTCAAGTAATGTTTTCCAGGATTCATAGTCTTGAGGACTAACTAAATGGTCATCATCTTCTCTTGATGTTTTCTGGTGTATGATACACTGCTTCTTAATAGATTCTTTGTTCTTATGGCTCTCCATTCTGAAGCAAAGTGATTCAGCTACACCAGATCTAAATCTACTCTACTATTTTCTCTCCTATATTGTGCAGGACTATCTGACCACCTCAGTACCTGAAACAGAAAAAATTCACGTTAACATCGCTAGTGAAAAAGGCACCTGCTGCAAAGGTGATATAAATGTATGTATAAATGGTGATATATAAGATATAAATGTGAAACAGAACATGAAAACAGAAGTACATCTTATGAAATGTGTAGTCACTGTGTTGTCACTGCCAGTAATAGATGACATTTGTAGACGTGCTAATTTTAACAACTTTTCTGAAAAACATATAGTCTGAGCTATATTCCCACCAATTTTCAAAGACAAAGTGCCAATAATAAGAGAGAACCATCAGTTTGAAGAAGAATGCTTTATTCAGTGCTATGTACAGTTTTGAAAAGTGTGTTTTGGCATGGGGTTATAAATCGAGTTTTTCACACCGAAAGCTACCACATATTTTCTAGCACTAGGGGCATATACCTTGTCAAAAATCACTATAAGAATTATCACACCCAGATGGTACCGGTGGCCCAAATTTGGGGTCCTGGCTCACGGACTAAGAGGCCAAAGCTCCATCCCCACCTGATATCTACTCACTCTCTGATGTAGTCAGACAAATTGTCCCCCTCTTAAGCAGTGATTGCCAGAGGGGAGGGATTGCAGGCAGAAGGTCAGATCTGGTCCACTGTAACCACGGTGAGCATTAGTTTACTGGTGTCCATAAGGCTGAGAGAAGCTCAGGGAAAACACTCATCACATAAAAAGGCATAACCATATTATATAATGTCTGTCATTGCAATTAGGAGATGAGAAACATTCGGTTTCCCAGTGGGAAAATAAACATGCTGCAACAATATGCTACAAGGAGACATAATATCCATTAGGTCAGAGTATTATTGATCTAAATATGATTCTTTATCTGAACAATTAATCAGTTGTTTATGCTCATCAGCATTGCTTTAAAAGATCTGCAATGTTAACCTCACAGCTGATGCTGGCACGGAGGTTTAGTTTGTTATTTAGATGCCTTGAGTACATCTTTTGTTTATTGTCAGAATTCTGGCTTTGGAACAGAATAAAAGAGCACTGATTTTATAACTGAACTGAAATAGTGCGGAATCCAGATGGTGTTTTTCAAACACAGATGTTGATGATACTCTCTTTAATATTGCATTTACTGTTATGAAAAAAAAAATTGGAACAGTTCATGGAAAACTGTTGTCCTTCTGACTTTGAATGAACTAGAATAACAGTTCCAGACAGCCAGATCCAGCATGCTAGCCTCAGAGTCAGGTTTGTTATCACTGATATATTTCAAGGTATTTATTACTTTGTGGCTGCAGCACAGGGCAAGACAACAAAAAATACTATAAGTTACAATATTAAGTAAAATAAATAAGTAGCGCAAAAGATGAATTGTGAGGTCGTGGTCTTGAGTTCATGGACCATTCTGAAATCTGATGGCAGAGGGGAAAAAAGCTGTTCCTAAAATGTTAAATTGCCAGTAACATTGGCAACAAGAAATTCTGTTTCACGACTATTGCTTCTGAATGCAAAACTCCAACAATTTCTCCAAGATGGAATGAAAGAGACAAGCCATCGTTGCAAATTATAGCCGAAATAAAAAAGGCAGTGAGCTGGAAATACTCAGCAGGTCAGGTCACATAAGTGTGAAGAGATACGGAGAAAGAAGACCCCTTGTCAGAACTGGTAAATATTGTAGTTCTTTTGAACTGACTTTTTTCTAACAGATGCAGCCTGACACATGGAGTGTTTCCAGAATTTAAAGTTTATTTTGTAGATTTACAGCATTAGCAGTTTTATTTTCCTATTTTTAAACTATAGGCAAACTTGAGGATATTAGATACAAAGATTGGTAACAACATCTCCTCCACAACCTCCGTTAGCACAGGTGCACCACAAGGCTGTGTGCTTAGGCCCATGCTCTTCTTACTTTACACTTACGACTGTGTGGATAAGCACAGCTCCAATGCTATATTGACGTTTGATTGTCGTTGGTCTAATCAAAGGTGGTGTTATATACCCCGTAACGGGTTAAAAGAACCAGCAGAGATGGAACACAGCTGGAGTCTGGTTTTGCTATTAACAAAACACTATTTATTACTATCTACGTAATATAGTAATATAAAACCAGATAAAACAAACAGGTTATCAGAGTTTATGCATATATATAAGTGTGGAAATATAAAACCCCAAACTTTTTCAAGCTTAGGTGGTAAGTGATACAGTATTACAATGGTATATAAATGAAGTCGGTCCAGTTCGTGATACTGAGTTGGGTAGAATTGTGGAGAGAGAGAGAGAGAGGTGATTTGTTTTCCAAGTAAGCCGATGCCGTCGATTCTTCCCACGTTGTCCTACGAAGTCCTGTTAAAGTCACTGACTGTGACCACACAAAAGGGTACCATCTTCACACGGTAAGGCTATCAACCCAGGCATGGGTTAAACACACCGATAGCTTTCCACCGATCACCCCTTTTTAGCACTGCAAGCAAAACTCACCCTTTTCGTGGGCACTTAAAGCTCGTCCATGTCTATTTCTTCTGTATTTCTGTCTGTGTCTTCCATGGGTCTCGTGTGTCTGTCTGAAAAGCCAGCTGACCTTGTATATGTCCCAAACATGCTGAATGCCAGCTCTCCATTATATAGCTCTGCCCTTCCATCAGCACGGCACACAGAAGCTGCTCGGTGCTGTCTCTGAATCAGTGTACACACACTCTTTTTAAAGGCGCAGTCCATAATGAATAAACCTTAGGATCTCGTCACAGTGGTGATGAATCTGCATATAGGAGGGAGATTGAAAATCTGGCTGAGTGGTGCCACAACAACAACCTCTCTGTCAGCAAGAAGTTGATTATTGACTTCAAGAAGAGGAAACTTCATCAATGAGCCAGTCCTCATTGGGTGGGGGGGGGGGGGGAAGGAGCAGGGTCAGAGGTGGAGAGGGTCAGTAACTTTAAATTTTTAAGTGTTATCATTTCAGAGAGCCCAGCACATTAAGTGCAATTACGAAGAAAGCATGACAGTGCTTCTACTTCCTTTGAAGTCTGCGAAGATTTTGCATGACGAACTTGTATAGATGTGCAGTGAAAGGTATATTGAGTGGTTGCATCACAGTCTGGAATGGAAACATCAATGCTCTTTAATGAAAAATCCTACAAAAAGTAGTGGATATAGCCCAGTCCATTACGGGTAAAGCCCTCCCACCACTGAGCACATCTAAAAGGAGTGTTGTTGTAAAAGCAGCATCCATCATCAGGGACCCCCGCCACCCAGGCTATGCTCTCACTGCTGCCATCAGGAAGAAGGTACAAGAGTTCAGGAACAGTTATTACCCCTCAACCATCAGGCTCTTGAACCAGAGGGATAACTTCACTTGCCCCATCACTGAGCTATTCCCACAACCTATGGACTTACTTTCAACGACTCTTGATCCCAAGTTCTCAATATTTATTTATTACAGGCAGTCCCCAGGATACAAACGAGTTCTGTTCCTGAGTCCATCTTTAAGTCGGATTTGTACATAAGTCGGAACAAGTACATCTAGTATTATTTAGCGTCAGTTGGTCAAACATTTGTCTTAGTATATAGTACATATTTTACCTTTCTGTGCATATAAAACACTTAAGAAATGTATGTATTCCAATAATTAAACCACTACAATGCTTAGAAATAATTGTAGCTTTCATTGGGGCAGGGCCTTACACATGCTCCATTATTCTCACTTTATCCTTTAAAATTATTCCGATCGTTGACTGACTGTAGCCTAACGCTTTTCCAATGATCAATGGTGTTTCGCCTCTTTCCAAGCGCTTTATTATTTCCATTTTATTTTCAATCATGATGGCTTCCCATCACCGGAACAGAAACACTGTGAGCAGCAGGTCCCGACCTCCGCCGCCTCCAGAGGTCCGCTGGGTCCTAAGGGCCACTGCACTGAATTCCCTGGGTCCTAAAGTCCACCGCACTGAGACAGGTTAAATGGGACAAGTGGGGGCTGTGCTGGGTTTGGGTATTTGATCTCCACAATATTCCGCTTAAGAATTTAAACTGGAGGTGGCAGTGTTTTTTTACGAAGTTGAGTTGCGAGCTCGACATCAACCCGGCACGGATGGTACGGGAGTCACTGGATCGACATCAACCTGGCACAGGAGTGGTCTGTCACTGGATCGAACTTGGGAACCTCCGTTCTTGAGCCCGGCGCTGATCTCACTGCGCCACCAGCCGACCAGAACGGGGGAGCGGGGTCAGGGTGAATCTTGCTAAGAAAAATTTAAGCCAAACACAAAGTTACACACTCAACACAGTGTCAATGGCAACGACTTAAAATGGTGGATGGCGTCACGATCCGACTTAAAATGGCAGACGGCGTTCTCTTTCCTCGGTTCGTAAGTACGAGTTGTCAGTAAGTCGGACGTTCGTAACTCGGGGACCAGCTGTATTATTATTTTTGTATTTGCACAATTCATTGTGTTTTGCACAGTCCTTGTGTGTCCACCCTGTTGGGTGCCGCCTTTCTTTTATTCTATTATGCTCTTTGGATTTACTGAGTATGCCCACAAGAAAATGAATCTCAGGGTTGTATACAGCAACATATTTTTACTTATGTAACAAATCTACCTTGAGCTTTGAAGATTGCACAAATGTCTCCTTTATGTAATTCACTTCTGGATGTCAGATATTTGAAATAATTTCTGCAGAGTGCTGTATGCAATTTCGTGTCAGGTGCCTAAGGTTCTACTTTCTATGTGCTTGTGTGTTCTTCAAAACAAATAACTCTGGATTTGCAGTGTTTTGTTTCTACCTTTTATGTGATATTGGTAGAATTAGAAGAATAATTTTCACTATATATGTTACGTGGTGATAGTATTTGATAATGAAGTATAACTGCTAATGAAGTGCCTGATTTGGTTCTGTGATTTCACTATCACTTGAAACAAGCTCCAGTTACTGTTTTTGAAGTAATGTTTGTAGTCCTGCTGCCATCTGCAGAAATATGGCAATTTTCTTAACTTTTTAAAGTATGCACGACACAAGAAGTACATCAATGATTATTTGCTTTATTATGGTGGCTCCAAAGAAGACTTAAAGAGATCAACGTAAGTGTTCAAAAAGAAATTTTCAATAATTGATTATTATAGGTAATGCTCAACTTGAAATCATGTGCTGCTGATGACATTGATGCATTGTGAAAATAATCTTAATTGAGTTTACAGTACAAACAATTAGCAAGAGTAGCTGATTAAGTATTTGTCTTAGTAATTTTTAATTTCTGTTTAAGTTAAAACCAAAGTACTGTAAATGGTATTTATGATTGTACGTTATTAAACCAACCCACAAAGGAATAGAGAAAAATGCAGGTTCTGAATGCTAGGCACAGAAGTAGGTTATTTGGTTCCTTAGTTAGATTTACTGGAGAATACAAGCAACACACACAAAATGCTGGAGGAACTCAGCGGGCCAGATACCATCTAAGGAAATGAGTAAACAGTCGACGTTTCAAGCCCAGCCCTTCAACAGGACTTCAGTCCTGACGTAGCAAATACCATGTTCTTCCCAGCTCCCTTGAGATGAAGATCAATGTTTAAAATTATTGCGCCAGGATGTAAAATGAATGAAAATCATTTGAGAATAAATATATTTGTTTGTCTGGTATGATTAGAATGGATTCCTAGAAAATCAAAACAGAAAAAAAACCATTTATTTGATAGTTGGTAGCATAACTTTATAGATACAGATAATTCACACCCCAAGATGTGTGGTTGCTGCAACTTGACACCACTGAAATGTTTTCTGGGTGAATCCCGTTATTTCATTGTATGCAAAGAAAACAGCTGTTGAAGTGTATTCTTCACCATTTGAAACTACCATTGAACTCAATTGTGTAAAATTCTGGCTATGGTGTCATCTAAGGCTTGTTAGAATAATGGAAATTTTGCAGAGTTCCTTTTGACTCCTGCTGCTCAACAAATTCCAAATTGTTCAAATTCAGAGTATTTTTTCTTCTTTGCTGATCCAAATCAAACACTTGTACCTCTAACTTATTGCACTGGTCCTGCTTTTGAAGACTGCAATATGTTTTATATTTGCAATTTGAGACTTCATGATTGCTAATCCCATTTTTGTTGGCAGAGTGAATGATAAAACAGACCTGGATGTGATAAGAGACAACCATAGATTCTTATGGACAGAAGATGATGAAACTGATATGAACTGGTAATTACAGGCAATTGTAGACTTTTATAAACATATGCACAGTCTATGGCAGTTGACAATGTATTCTATCTTCAAATTTCATTCTATTCAGCACTTCTGACAGCAAAATAAATTCCCAAACATTTAATTTTTAGCATTTATTGTTTCTACTAGCTAAAGTTTCTGCAGAAGATGTAAACTTTAGATAATGAAGTGCCAAAAGGTAAATAATGTTTTTCTTGAATTATATATTGTCTCATTTTGTAACAATATTTTAGTGAAACTTTTGAAGTGATTTTTATAATTTATTACATTGTTTAATTATTTACTTTAATCATTTTTAATCATTTGCTGTACTTTGATAACCACATGATTCATAGTAAACACTTTTTAATGGTAAAGTTTCTCATCAGTACCTTAAATTGTTGTGAGAGTAAAGTAACAGTTCATGTTAGCTCAATTATCACCTTCATTTCCATCATCCACCCATCTTTTTGAATCATACTTGTTCCTACTCAGTTTAAACAACTGGGTGCCAGCAGCTGCAACCACAATTCTGACAAATGTGCAAACAATTCAACCCATTATTTTCAATTTCTCTATCTTTCTTTTTCAATATTTTAATTGATTTTTTACAAAAAAGAATAGAGTACAGGAGGATGTATATCATATATCAGTTACAATATGTGTGAATCACACTTGTAGTTTCTTTATTCCATATTCATGTAAATTAAATTGAATCATAATATTGAAAAGTAATTATTTTATTTTTATACCAAAAAAATCTAAACTCACTACCGAGAAAAGCTGTTTGGTAAAGAAAGAAAAAGGGGGGAAAAAACTTACCATACAGTAAAACATATTATTAGCCAACATCTGTATTTGATAACAAATCAAAGATTTTGAAAGTAATTCATAAAAGGTCCCCACAATGTTAAAAAGTCTTGTCTTGATTCAGAAATTGAACAACGAATCTTCTCTAAATTTAAGCGAATCTTGAAAAATACTGGAAGGAAGTATTTCAAACTTTTTCTGTGCTTTTTAAAGTAAATTTTAAACCAAATCCTTTGACTGCCTTATTCGGTATTGTTGGAGGAAAGATATTATCTTGAAGACACCTGATTTGCACATTTCGGCTTTTATTTCTCTTGTAGCTAGGAGGGCATTGTTGCTTAGGTGGAAGGATGTCGCTCCGCCTACTCATGCTCAATGGCTAGGCAATGTTATGTCATGCTTAAATTTAGAGAATTTCTCTATCTTTAGACCATTTTTTTAGGATGTGTTATGTCTGCTTTGAGTTTCTCATCTCAGTGACAAGTAAATTATGGAAGTTCTAGAAATGTAGTGGTTCTGCATTTATAACATGAGCAGTTAGGAAAAGAAGTTCTGAGATGTGGGAGTACTTGATGTAACACCCTGATAAAAATATTTAATATATAGTTTGATGGTCATTAACTTGATATGGACTTGGCAATCATGAGAAAGGATGTTGATTTAAAGGAATTTTAAAATTTGTTGAAATATGAAATATATATGGTGACCTTCCCCTCAGAATATCTAAACAAAATTTCTTCATGTTTTAGGGAGAAAGCATTGGCAAAGAAATACTATGATAAATTATTCAAAGAATATTGTATTGCTGATTTGAGCCAATATAAACACAATAAGGTACGCTGATTGAATATATATGTTATCAAATGTTTCTGAAAGAACTGGCTTTAATGAATGTTCCCTATATTTATTTTGATTATACTTGACAATAGTATCTGCTATTCTACTAGTGTTATCTTCTTATCTGACAGATTGGATTTCGGTGGCGAGTAGATAAAGAAGTAATTTCAGGAAAAGGTACTTTTTCAAAGTTTTTGATCTTACTTGTTCATGGGATTTGGCCCTTGTTGGCTGGGTCAGTGTTAGTTGTGCAATGGTAAGAGAAGAAAATTGCTGTAGGTCTGAAGTGAGTGACAGATCTCCTTCTTTAAAGGGCAAAAGCAAGCTGGATAGTTTTGCTTTAAAGTTTAAAGTTTTAGAACTAACCTCATAACTAACCTCATAACTAATTGGAGCAATGGCTTAGAGAATGGCTATTAATTTCTGAATCTGTTCATATCAGAATCAGAGTTAGAATCAGGTTTAATATCATTGACATATATTGTGGAATTTGTTGTGTTGCACCAGCAGTACATTGCAATACATAACTTTAAAAACTATAAATTGCAATAAATATATATATATATATAAAATTAAATTAAATAAGTAGTGCAAAAAGTGAGGGGAAAAAATAGCGAGGTAGTGATCATGGGTTTATTATCCATTCAAAAATCTGATGGTGGAGGGGAAGAAGCTGTTTCTGCAACATTTGAGTGTGTATCTTCAGGCCCCTGTACCTCCTCCTTGATGGTTGCAATGAGAAGAGGGTATGTCCTCAATGATGGGGGTCCTTAATGATGGATGCCGCCTTTTTGAGGCATCACCTTTTGAAGGTATCCTCGATGCTGGGGAGGATAGTGCCCATGTTGGAGTTGGCTGAGTTTACAGATTTCTGCAGCATAATCATAGTAATCTGCCTATTTTATGGTTTTTGGAATCCTACTTAAGTGAGTTTGAGTACTTTAGGATGGTGGTGAATGTTGGTAGCTCAGGTTGAGACGTTTGATGTTATGGTGTTTGCCAAGTTTGGCAATTGGCTTGCAAACATTTCATCACCAGTTGAGGTGACGTCGTCACTGCTCAGTTGTTGGTGCTTCTCTCTCTCCTGTTCATTTGCCTTGGTCCTGATTGGTTATCCCTTCAGTTGGCCGTTGAATTCTGTTAGCTCATGTTTTTTTTTTGGCTCATAGGGTTTCATAGATGCCGTCTATTTCAATATGTTTCTTTGCGAAGTTATCAGAAGAGAACCACGTTTCTAAAAATTCTTGTGCCTGCTTCGTGTTCCTGTTAAAGTGGTGTCCTTCTTGATCTTCATGTTTCAAGATCAGTGACAGTGGATCATGTTTACGTTATGCCAGTTTGTTTCCCTGTAAATGAGTTGAGAGTTTATGTCCTGTCTGATTGATGTAGTTCTTGTTACAGTCTCTGCAAGTGAGCCTGTATACCACATTGCTTTTGTCGATTGTCTTTAATGGTATTTTGATTCTGGAGATAAGCTTTCTTAAAGCTGCTGTTAGTTTGTGAGTGATTGTGATGCCGTGAGGTTCAAACAGTCAAGGTGTCATTTCTGAGATATACTTGATGTAGGGCAAGGTCGCACGATTCAGTGTGCATTGAGTGAGGTCTGCATGACTTCCTCTCCTTAAAAAGCATCTCCTGATGAAATTCCTTGGGTGACCATTGCTCTGAAGCACTTTAGCCAAGTGCTTCTCTTCCCTGGCCTGAGGTTCGGTAGTGTTGCAGTGTGTTTATGCTCTCTTAAATAAGGTGCAAATGCAGCTTTTCTTGTGGGAGACAACAAACATATCGAAATAGACACCATCTACGAGAACATTAGATGAAGATGAACGTGTATGCTGATGTCTGTCATCACCTGACTTATCAGCTGCTTTTTGCTTGGCCTAGCGTAAACTTTTCCAAATGTCATTAGAAGTGCATAACACAACAAATTCAAGATTTTCAACCTCAGTGATCTGATAAACAGATTTTATTTACTCAATGGACAACTGACCCTGCTTTTTCTGAAACGAAGCAACTTAGTGAATGCTCATATTGCAATCTGGATTGTTACTAAGATTGGACTGCTTTATTAAAAGTGGTCAATTTCAGTTTCTGTTTTCTGACATCAGAATCACTCTGGTTTGCTCACAGTGATTTATGCCGGATCATACAGTCCACTGCTCACTGTTGGATTAGTGGGGTCATTCAAACTCCATACTCAAGAAGAGAGTATCTTTTTTTGGTACGAGCATCTGCCTGCTTTCTAGACTTCCTCAAAAGTGTCTGTATGTAGTGGGCTGAAGTTATGTTCTTACAGAGACTCCCTGTGTAGCTCTATGTCCCTTTGACAAAGCACATGCTTCCAAGCGTGTACTGTTTATGAACAGCATGTCCAGGTTATTCTATTCTGTTAGGAGCACTCCACACCCTCCTCCCATCATTGCAATCCTCTCCTATAACTAGAAGAACTATGTCTTCTTTAAAATTGCCTCCGAAAGGTCACACCTGTGAAATAAATGTCAACTTCAGGGTTGTGTGGGGTTACATAAAGAAATCTCATAATGCTGTTGTGTGACTCTTCTAGCTGAAGTTTTTTCTCTTTAAGAAACTTTCACAAACAGTGTTATAATTGTTTATAAATGCAAGAGATTCTGCAGATGCCATAAATCCAGAACAGCACACGCAAAATGCTGGAGGAGCTCAGCAGGTCAGGCAGCATCTGCAGAAAGGAATAAACAGTCAATGTTTCAGGTCGAGACACTTCATCTGGATTGGAAAGGAAGGCGGAAGAAGTCAGAACAAGAAGGTGGGGTACGGGAAGGAGTACAAGCTAGACAATAATAAATGAATTCAGGTGGGTGGGGACGACGACATTATTTTTAGCACAAACTCTGCAAATAGTAAATAGTACTCAAACTTTGATGTTACAGTATTCAGTGAGCTTGACAGTTAGCTTGCAGTCATTTCATCAGCAGTCAAGGTGACATCCTCAGTGCACAGTGTTTGGTGTTTCCCTCTGGAAGTGCTCATGTTTATATAGGCTCCCGTTCGCCTGCCTTCACCCTAAACGACTTATATCCTTTGAGTTAACCGTTGAATTCTACTGGCTTGCATTTCTTTAGCTCTTAGGGGTTTGTAGATGGTGTCTACTTCGATGGTGCCAATAATCTGAAAAAGAGACATGGAGAAACACTTAAATGTTCCAGATTCCACCTCCCAAAAGATGTGGGTTTAATTGGCCATTGTAACTTGCCCCTAGTGTAGATGAATGTTAGAATTTGAATAGTATTTTTCGGACTGTTGAGGGTTGTTATAAGATTGGCCAGTGTCAAAGTTGGTGTTTGATGTTCACATGGACTCAGTGGGCTGAATTGTCAGTTTGTCTGCTGCGTATTTCCATGACGAGTGACCGGGATAAGTACTTCAAAGGACGGAAATAATACCATCAATATTGTCTTTGCAAAATACTCCAAATTAACTGGAAGGATAAGTGAACCACCACCTATGCTCTCTCACTTCAATTGTGTTTGACAGGCCAAGTTATTCTCAATTCCAACACCAGACTCCCAAATCAGACGTACTATCCCAAGATATGTTGAGGCAAGCAGAGAAAAGATTTTCCAGACTAAGCTTGAAACTCAGAGGCTGTGTATCAGAAGAGCAAAGAAGCTTTGCGTAAACAGTGGAAGGAGCTTATCACTTCACAAACTACCCTTCCCTGTCCTCAGCCACCTCCTTCCTCCTTTTTCAAGGAGTCTCATTGTCCTCATTAGCCAGCTCAGAAGCAGAAACCCATATTGGAAGCAAGTCATCCTTAATCTTGGGAAGAAGATGGGGTGCAGCTGCAGAAGAGACTGTTAAACTCAACTGTAAGCTAAAGAGTAGAACCCTTACAAGAACACATTGAATTTATTTACTTTAAGACATTTTTTGCATATTTAGTTTTTTGCAAGTCCAGAACATTTAGTTATGTATAATCCTGTTTATCACATTTTTCAGCCAGTACAGTCTTGACATTTCTATTTTGGAAGACGCAACAAATTTAGAACTTGTTATCAATACTTTTCAGTATTTTGATGACCTTGTTCGTACAGTCATTTAGGGACAAATTTGTACTGCTTGTGTTAATGGTAAACACAAGAGTTAATTAAAATATAATCCCACTGGGACTAGTATAAACATTAGAATTAAAGGAAGATTTACAGCAGAAGCCTAAGACATTTAAGGACAAGAAAAAGCCATTAATTGTCACCTCATTTCAACTACAGCAGAGTTAATCTGTGAAAAATGCAGTTTGTCCTGTTGAGAGTTTAGAGCAATTATGGCAATATATATTAAATACTTTGAAATCATTGCATTTTAAACCAAATATTTGTCATCAGAAATCTATATATAATTTATGCAAATTGCTTTTAAACATGAACATTAAGAAGGTTCTTTATAACATTTTCTGCAGTTTACAAATTTATTTTAAAAACCACATAAACCGGAAAATCTTCAGTAATAATATTGGCAAATGATGAGGAGAGAATTAATCAAACATTTAGTAAACAGTGTTGTCAACTAACATTAACTACTTGCTCTTTAACAGAGATTATTGTTAATATACTGTATTTTTTTAAAAGAGAAATCTGATAAGTTCATCCAGGAACGTTTTACATCATACCTAGAACTATAGAGAAATGCTTTTCAAAGTTATTTATTGCCTTGGTGTGTTTTGCATTAAAATCGTACATTCTACATAATATGTGAAATGAAGAATAGTTCAAGTGTGGGAATATCATCATGTAGCAATGGTTTTGTGAATTATTTCAAATAATTTTTAAAGAAAAAGTATTCAAAGAAAATTATTTTAAATTTTCCATTGTCAGGTCAATTTTGTTGTGGAAACAAGCACTGTGATGTGAAAGAAGGTCTGAAAAGTTGGGAGGTTAACTTTGGATACATGGAGCATGGAGAAAAAAGAAATGCCCTTGTGAAATTGAGTGAGTCATCTCTTTATCATTGCATTTCTAGATTTGGGTCTGACCAGAATCTATTAGGTTAGGTCAGGGGTGTCAAACACATTTTAGGTCACGGGCCGGATTGAGCAAAATGCAGCTTCATGCGGGCCGGATCAGTCGGACGTGTGCGAACGCAGCTTTCGTTGCCTCCGTTTTTTCAGCCTGCTCTCATGTGTCTCAGTCTCTGCTATAACTACAAAGTGTTTCACTTTACAAATTCCGTTTCTTATGAAGAAGACTGCCGAGCAAGACTGCCGAATAAACACTAAAAACCCTGAAAACCTGGTACCTGAATAAACTCAGCATTAGCCATATCATACGCCATAGGCGCTTCGATTACTGGGGCCAGCTTTAATAGTAATTAGATATTATCTCGCGGGCCAAAGATAATTCCACCGCGGGCCTTGAGTTTGACATATATGGGTTAGGTTGACATCACTGAGTAAATAATTACCTGCTGATCCAGTTAGTTAATCTGCAGGAACTGGTGGTCCTATCTTGTATGAACAGTCATTTGCTTAAGCATCTGGCTTGCTTCAAGTCTGCTTGCTAATTTGATTATTTTCTTAAATTTAGAATGCAGAGAGTGATATGTGATTCAGAAAAGAATAGCAAAACGCTCTTCTTAGTTAGCTAGGTCATTGGAATTACTAAACACATTACGTTAATATTGAGACTGTATTCAGTTGATGAGGAACATTTTTTTTGCTAAATGTCTTTAATGATGCAAATTTTGATAGTGTAGTGAGAAAGCTGATGATTTGTGTTCCATTTGTGTGACTATCTTAGGACTCTACCCTTAGACCAACTGGTGGTGGTAGGCGGACCATTTAACCTTTTATCTCAAAGTGAATAAAGGCTGTTACATAATACATACCAGGAGAAAATAGAGAATGGAAAATATGTAGAAATTCTGAATGTTTTGGGCTGCCTAGTACATAAGCACTCTACGTGCATCACAGTGAGTGAACAAACTCTTCTTTGACTTCCAGTTACAATGTCCCAATGTGTTTTACAGCTAATTAATTGTAATGTAGGCGAAAAGAAAAGCTAATTTGCCACAATGTGATCCCACAAACAACAGTGAGATGAATGACCAATTAATTTCTTGTTTACAGTGGTGTTGGTTAAGTACAATAGATCAAATAACCTCCCATATTTTTTTGAATAATGCCAAGACATTTTCTGCACCACCAGAATACACGAAGCACCAGTTTAAAGTTTCATCTGTAAAACAGAATTTTTGCTTAGATCTGATAATGGTGACACATCCCTTGGGGTGTGGACAGAGGGATAATGCAGGAGATACAGTAAAGAGACAGAATTAATATTCATAATAGTGTAAGGCTGTGTACATTTACCTTAATATTAATACTAACATTCTCATACAACAAAGCAACAAAATGTTTGAGTTTGGAAACAATATTTTTTATTATTCCTATTCCTCCTCTGTGTCACCCCTTGTTCACCATTTCCCTCAGGATAAAGTGGATTCTTACCTTGTTCCCTTGTTCTCTTTGATATCATTTTTCATAACTGTTCCAAACACTGTCGTTAATCAAAATAAAATGCTTGTTTTTTTATGGTTACTGTGCAGTTGCTACAGGATTCAGTAATAAAAGAAATCACAGTAGGTCAAAAGGAAGTATCTATTAAAGCAAAATAAATAATGCTTTATATTATTACAGCTGGTCTCATTGTCCCATTGTATCTCTAATTTCTGAATTTTCTCCCCAGCTGAATTACAACTTTATTCCTTCTGTCAAATTGCATGACCGTACACTTCACTGTATTCCATTTGCCAGATTTTTGCCCATTCTCCTAATCTGTCTGTCATTCTGCAGACTCCCTTCTTCCTCAACACCTATCACTCTAACTACCTGCCACTCTACCTATCTTTGTATTGTCCGTAAGTAGCCAGAAAGCCATCAATTCTGCCCTCCAAATCATTGACATATAACATGAAAAGAAGTGGCCCTAGTACTGAACCCTGTGGAACACCATAAGTCGCCGGCAGCCAACCACAAAATTCCCCCTTTATTCTCACTCTTTGCTTCCTGCTAGTCAGCCAATCTTCTATCCTTCTATTCTGTCTTCTTTTCTGTAATACCAAGGGCCCATATCTTGTTTAGCAGTCTCACGTGTGGCACTTTGTCAAAGGCCTTCCGAAAATTCAAGTAAACAGATTCCACTGACTCTCCTTGGTCTATATTGCCTGTTATTTCCTCAAAAATTTCTAACTGATTTGTCAGGCAAGATTTCTCCTTAAGGAAACCATGCTGACTTCAGCCTATTTTATCATGAGCCTCAAGGTACCTCAATGAAATCTATCATCTTTCCAACCACTGAAGCCAGGCTAGTTGGCCTGTAACTTCTTGGCTTTTGCCTCCCTCCCTTCTTAAAGAATGGAGAGACATTTGCAATTTTCCAGTCCTCCTGAACCATTCCAGAACCTAGTGATTCTTGAAAGATCACTACTAATATCTCCACAATCTCATCAGAATCCTGGGGTGTACTCAATGTGGTCTAGGTGACTTATCTACCTTCAGACCTTTCAGCTTCCCAAGCACCTTCTCTTTAGTAATAAAACTACACTCATTTCTGCCCTGTGACACTCCCAAATTTCTGGCATATATCTGGTGTCTTCCACAGAGAAGACTGCCGCAAAATACTCAAGTTTGTCTGCTATTTCTTTGTTCACCTTTACTACTTCTCCAGGATCATTTTCCACCAGTCTAATATCCACTCTCACCTCTCTTTTACTATTTATATATCTGAAAAAAACTTTTAGTAGCCTCTTTTCAATTATTGACTAGCTTATCTTCATATTTACCTTTATATACCTTCATATATCGGTAGCCAGGATATGGGCTACAAAATACAACACGCATCATAAAAAACGCACATCATAAGGGCAATGTTCTGATAATCATGGGGATTTCAATATGCAGGTAGATTGAGGAAAATCAGGTTGGTGCTGGATCCAATGAGAGAGAATTTGCAGAATGCCTATGGGATGGTTTTTTTGGAGCACCTTATGGATGAGCCCACTAGGGGAAAGGCTAATGTTGGGTTTGTATACTGATCTGAAATTGATTAGGAATTTTAAAGTAAAGGAACCCTTAAGAAGCAGTGATCATAATATGATAGAATTCACCCTGCAATTTGAGAGGGAGAAGCTATCAGGTCCAAACTAGACTTGGATGTAATATCTCTTCCTAAATTCGGAAGATGCATCCCAAAGAAGAAATATTCTAAAGGCAAGATGACACAGCCTTGGCTGACAAGGGGAGTCAAAAACAATTTAAAAGCAAAAGAAAGGGCATGTAAGAGAGCAAAAATTAGTGGGAAGTTAGTGGATTGGGAACCAACAGACAGCAACTAAAAAAGCCATAAGGAGGGAAAACTGAAATATGAAGGTAAGTTAGCCAGTAATATCAAAGGGGATACCAGAAGTTTTTTCAGATATATAACGTGTGGAAGAGAGGCGAGAGTAGTCCACTGGAAAATGACCTCGAGAGGTAGTAATGGGGGAGAAGGAAATGGCAGACAAACTAATAAGTATTTTGCATCTGTCTTCACTATGGAAGACACCAACAGTATGCCGGAAGTTCGAGAATGTCGGAGCAGAAGTGAGTGCAATTGCTATTACTAGGAAGAAGATGCTTGGGAAGCTGAAAGGTCTGTAGTTAGTTAAGTCACCTGGACAGATGAACTACACCCCAGGGTTGCGAGGGAGGTAGTTGAAGAGATTGTGGAGGCATTAGTAATCACTAGATTCAGGCATGGTTCTAGAGGAATGGAAAATTGCAAATATCACTCCACTCTTTAAGAAGGGAGGGAGGCAGAAGAAAGGAAATTATAGGCCAGTTACCCTGACCTCGGCGGTTGAGAAGATTTTGGAGTCAGTTGTTAAGAAGGAAGTCTCAAGGTACTTGGAGTCATATGATAAAAAGGTGGGGTGGGAGGGGAAGGAAGGTGATAGGTGAAACCAAGTGGTTGGGAAAGGCCAAGGGCTGGAGAAGAAAGGAATCTGATAGGAGAGGAGAGTGGACATAGGAGAAAGGGAAGGAGGAGGGGGCCCATGGAGGAAGTAATAGGCAAGGAGGTAAAAGATTAGATGGGGCATAGAGGGGAGGAGGGAGGTTTTTTTTAACCAGAAAGAGAAATGGATATTCATGCCATCAGGTTGGAGGCTATCCAGGCAGAAGGTAAGGTTTTCCTGAAGATGGTCTCATCTTGGCACAAGAGGAGGCCTTGGATCAACATGTCGGACTGGGGATGGTAATTGGAATTAAATGTTTGGCCACCAGAGTATTCTACTTGTATTGGATGGTATGGAGGTGCTCGACAAAGCGGTGCCACAATTTACGATGGGTCTTACCGATGTAGAGGAGGCCACATCAGGAGCACCGGACACAATTGATGACCTCAGCAGATTTGCAAGTGAAGTGTTAGCTCACCTGGAAGGACTGTTTGGGGCTCTGAATGGAGGTGAGGAAGGAAGTGTATGGGCAGGTGTAGTACTTAGATCACTTCTGGGGATAAGTGCCCAGAGGGATATTAGTGGGGAGGGACGAATGTACAAAGGAATCACAGAAGGAGCAATCCTTGCAGAAAGTGGTGGGGGGTGGGGGAGGTTTAACTACTCTCATTCTTAAATTGTATGCTTTGAAAAAAAATAGTTGTGTCATGTAGCACTGCATAAGTGTATGACTGATATGGATCAACAAAAATACAGATAAAATGTTTATACGTAACTATCAAACTTACTGATTTATAATCAAATACAGTGTTTCTGAATTTGTGTTTTAATTAAAACTTGTGTTTCCTTTATAGGGATGTGCACTGAGTGCTCCTATAAGTTGAATTATCATCACAAGTAAGTTGCTTTATTCTATGTTGCCGCTTAAAAGAAATGGAAAGTAAGATGTGTACAAGCTTTATATCATTTCACATATTATGTAGCAATGTAAGCAGGAATAGGCCATTCAGCCCTTAAGCCTGCCCTGTCATTAAATAAGTTTACAGTGAATCTTTAATCACAGTGCAATTTTCCTGAACAAATCCAAAATGCTTTGATTCCTTTATGATCCAAAAATCTGTCAACTTGTGTCATAAATATACTCAGTACCTGGGCTTCTATTAACCCGTTTGATAGAGAATTCCAAAGATTTTCTTTCCTCTATTGATTGAAGACATTTCTTCTCATTTCTGAAGGCCATCCCTTTACTTTGAGACAGTGACACCTAGTGAGTCTGACTCATTCACCACAGGAATCTTCAGTACTGCTTACAGCCTGACAAGCTACTTATGTATTTTGTTTGTTTTAATGTATATGACAACTTCTCACTGTCATTTCCATTTTACTTACCTGTTCCAAACATTAAATATCATGGAAAATCTAAAATGGTCATGTTGAACCATTTTTGCCATTAATTCATCTACCTTGTGAATGTTGCATGTGTTTGCTTAAAGGATCTGTCAGGTCCAAACTAGGCTTTGATGTAATATCCCTGCCTAAATTTATAACTAATTATTGCAGATTATGAACTGAATATTTTAATTTTAATATCCCACTGGCCCATTTAGTCCCATATCCTGTTTGCTTTGAGATTTAATTCTGTTTTGTAACTCAGTAAATCAGCAATTAGAATGGTGAAAAAACATTAGTTCCAGTAGAAATACCCTGATTATTTTATAACATCATTAAAATTTTGTAATGAACATATAGTACTTATTATAAGTATTTCTAGATTTAATTAACATCTATGTTTAATAGTCAGAATATATGAGTTTGGGTACTTCCCCTTTCCTGTGCTTTTTTGCACTTTTCAAGGAAGTGTTCCATACTCTAGGCATTTCCTAGTCTCATAAAATCTTTGGCTCCTCACCAAATACAACTAGGCTTTCAGGTAATCCTGCATTTGCCCAGTGATAACAGAACCACTGCATTCACTGTGAGGTCATAATTGATATTGGTAGACACATATGCTGGAAAGCCAGAGTAACATACAGAAAATGCTGGAGGAACTCAGCAGGTCAGCCAGCATCTATGAAAAGGAATAAAGAGTCCTGCATCGGCCAGGAATATCAACTCTTTATTTGTTTCCATAGATGCTACCTAACTGCTGAGTTCCTCCAGCGTTTTGTGGGTTTTATAATTGGTATTGAAATTGGTTTGGTTTATTATTATGTGTACTGAGATACAGTTTAAAGCTTGTCTTGCATACAGATCAAATAATTAAGCAATGCATTGAGATAGAAAAAGGTAAAACAGTAACAATGCAGAATAAAGTGTAAAGTTGCAGAAGAAGTGCAATGCAGGTAAACTATTAAGTGGAACCTCATAAAAAGGTAGACGGTGAGGCCAAGAGTCCATCTTGTTGTACAAAGTGCCCATTCAAGCTGTCCTTGTCCCTGGTGGTGCATGTTTTCAGGCTTTTGTACTTCTGCCTGATGGGAAAGGGGAGAATAGAGAATGTTTGCAGTGGCTGGTGTCTTTGATTATACTGTCTGCTTTACTGAGGCAGCAAGAAGTATAGATAGAGTCCATAGAGGGGAGACTGGTTCACTTGATGTCCACAACTCTGAAATGGGTTCTTACAGTCACATGCAAGCAGTTGCCATATCAAGCCATTATATGCATCCAGACAGAATGCTTTCTATTATACGTTGATAGAAATTGGTAACGGTCAATGGTGACATGCCAAATAGCTTTAGCCTTCTGGGGAAATAGAACTTTCTTGCCTTGACATCAATGTGGCTGGACCAGGGCAGGTTATCGGTGATGTTCATACCTAGGAACTTAAGGCTCTCGACACTCTCAACCTCAACACCTTTGGTGTAGGCAGAAGCATGTCCACTGTCTGCTTTCTGATGTCAATGGCCAGCTGTTTTGTTAACATTGCTGAAAAGGTTGTTGTCATGCAACCATGTCACTAAGCTCTCCGTCTCCGTCTTGTACTCTGTTCATCATTATTTGAGATGTAACCCACTACGGTGGTATCATCTGCAAACTTGTAGATAGAGTTAGAGCAGAATCTGGCCACACAGTCATGAGTACACGGGAAGTAGAACAGGGACTGAGGATGCCACCTTCTGGCGCACTAGTGTTTCGAATAATCATGGCTGAGGTGTTGCTGCCTATCCTTACTGATTGTGGTCTTTTGGTCGAGAAGTCAAAGATCCAGTTGCAGAGGGAGGTATTGAGTTGCAGGGTTCAGAGTTTGGTGTTGAATGAATTTGTTTGGAATAATAGTATTGAAGGCGGAACTGTAGTCAATAAACAATAGTCAGACTATCCAGATGCTCCAGGGATGAGTATAGGATCAGGAAGATACTGCATCAGTAGGCAATTGCAGTAAGTAGAGGTTGTCTGGAAAGCTGGAGTTGATGCGTGCCTTGACCAGCCTCCTTAAACACTTCATGATGATAAATGTTAAGAGTTTCTGGTAGGTTTCACTGAGGTATATTGTCTTGTTTCTCTTGGGTACCAGAATGATAGTGGTTTTAGAAAAACAGGAGTGAACTACAGCCTGAATCAGGGAGAGGTAAAAAAAAAATCTGCAAATACCCCTGCCAGCTGAGCTGTACAGGATTTAAAGACGTGGCCAAGGACACCATCCTGGCCCAATACTTTCTATGGTTTCACCCTCCGGAAGACTGATCTTACGTCCATAATGGTGACTATAGATTCAGATGCACTGGAGACTGTCAGTGTGGGTGGTGTCATATCCATTCCCTCTGTCTAAAGTGTGTATAGAATATGTTAAGATCATCAGAATGGGTTGTGCTGTTGTTGCCAATGCTGATAGATTTTGTTTTGTTACCCAATATAGTACATAAGCACAGTCACAGCTGATGACTGGACTGGGACTCAATTTTGAACTGGCTCTGTCTCTTGACATCTCTGACAGTTTTATTGAAGTTATATCTTGATTGCTTGTAAAGGTCAATGTCATCTTATTTGAATGTTGCAGACCTAGACTTCTGGAGAGAGTGAATCTCCCAGTTCATCCATTATTTCTGGTTTGCAAACATTCAGATTGTTCTCTTTGCTACACTGTCCTCAAAACACTTGCTAATAAAGACCATGATGGTGGTGATATTTATTCCTGCAGCTGAGTCTTTGACATGGATTAGTCTGCCGAGTAGAATCTCATGTATTTCCTCAGATGAGCACTATATGACATTATTTGCTAGATTCTCCCTGTTCCAGCTTCAGCTTGTATGCGGGGAGTAGGAGCACAGCCTCGTTGTCTGATTTACCAAAGTGTGGACAAGGGATAGTTTGGTAACATTGTCGATGGTTGTTTAGCAGTGGTTGAGAGTATTTGGCCCCTAAAGATAAACTTACCTGGGACTTGCACAATATTCTGCAATTCAGGAACAGCTTCATCCCCTCTGCCATCTGATTCCAAAGTAGACATTGAACCCATGAACACTACCACACTTTTTTATATTCTTTCTGTTCTTGCACTCTTTTTAATTTAACTATTTAATATACAAATATATACTTACTGTAAATGATGTACTTATTTTTTCTCTATGTTATCATGTATTACATTGTATTGCTGCCATTAAGTTAACAAATTTCATGACATATGCTGGTGATATTAAACCTGATTCTGATTCTTTGCGGCATGCACTGGGACTTGTACAATACTTTCCCTTTCCAAGTACATACATAAAACACAGAACAGGAACAGACTGTTTGGCCCACAATATCTGCTGACCATGATGCCTCTCCAAACTAATCACATCTGCCTGCATATGGTCTTTTTTCCTCTATTCCCTGCCTCTTCAAATACTTACAAATTCCAAAGCCCTCTGGAAGCATTGAATCCCATGTGCCAAATTCAGAATGTTCCTTGATGGTGGGTCGCAAGCCTCAACCTGGTAAGTAGATCCAAACCACAAGAATTTCCCCAATGTTTCAACGCCTCAGGGTAATTCTCACATTACTGCAAAAGCATACAACCACTCCCATCTATCACTAAATCCAATTATCTGCCTGTGGTGCAGAACTGGAGATGCCTCATCAAGCTATTGCCAAACCTCCGGTTAAATCTCAAAGGATGCTGGAAAGTCAATGCAACCATCACAGAATACTTCAATGCAAACTAATTATGCTGGATGTGATCCCTATTCAAACTAAGGAAAGATCAAACAAACAGCAAGGTCCATCAGACATCATCTGGAACACATCTGGTTTTCTAATATCCCATTGAGAAGAAACATTGGTGTCTTTACTCAGTCTGCCCAGACTTTAGACTGACAGCAATGTAATTCACTTTGAACTGCCCTTTGAAAAAGCCTAGATGTAATTCAATTGTATCAGATAGCTACATTGAAACAGTGAATCAGATTGCTAGATTGCTACATTGAAACACAATTAGAATAACACCAAACAGTTCACCTGGCATTTACCTAGAGACCGAGATTAGGTTCCTATTTCAGACAAACTTCAAAAGTCTTCCATCTTAGAGCTGGATACTTCAAGGGCATTGGAATAGTTGTCAGAATTCACTCACTTTCTGCACCCTCAGTATTCAGTGAGAATCCACACAAGCTATCCAGATGCACAGCCCTGGGGGTGACTTAAAAATTGAAACTCGCTATAAGCATAAATTGCAAGTGACCTGCATCAACCATTTCTAACTTAATATCATACAGTAGATGAGCATACTTGATCAACGTACAAACACTAGTTATTGCATATTGACCAACCTAAGATGATACCCCCAAACCCAGGACAGTGTCCACTTCCTGCAAGACATCTATTTGATTGATCCATCAGTCAATTTTGCATCCTTTCAAAGGTCATTTGAACTCAATGGACCTGATATAAGAAGCCACTTTTCCTCTGCTTACTTTCTGTGTTTACAGACCTTTTCCATCTTCCTACATCACTGCAAAGGTTAATTGTTTTAAGGACAAGCTTAGGGCTCCTTTTATCTGTTCTACATCTTGTAGATATTTTGTAGCCAGCCTACCTAGAGGCAAAAGATCAATCTGATGTGCATGCATTAGTATTACAATGAATGTTACTACATGACTTCTACAATTCTGTGACCTCCTTGGCTTGGCGAGAACATTCCAGTACAGTATTTATTATTATTTGAATCCCCACCAGTTTTGACTTGTCTAATAAGGCAGAGATATTTAGTTTGTTGCAACATGCTTTGTCGAAGCTGTGTCAACATTCTGAGTGTTAGAAGGATGTTGTGTAACCCTTCAGAACCCAATAAAAGCCCAGACAAGCGGTTCCAGCACTGCCAGAGCTTTGGTTTTTATTTGCCATCATCTGTCTGGGCACATTGCTAGTTTAATAGCAAACATGCAACTTTGAGTAATTAATTCTTTTGTCAAACCTGCCACTTGTATCTGTATTGGACCTGGTAATTTGAGTACCAGACACAAGCATTTCTTTAGGAGCTTCATTGTAACTTTCTGTATATTATAATGGTAAAATGGAAAAGTTCCATAATAACTGCAGACTGCCTAACTAAATTTACAATTGTTTAGGTAATAAACCAGATCTGTGGCAAGTAACTCACGTCTGCCCTCCCCCCCCCCCCAAAACCTTTACTCAGCTACCATCAAATTTCCTTACAGCATAGGAGGCCACTCCCTATTATATTCTGACAGTGTAGCAATCCCTAGGAAACAATCTGAAGAGCAAACCCTAATCAAGTCTCAAGTGTTGGATTTGAACCTGTTGCTGGCATTGGTGAGATGGTTAATGTTATCGAACATTAATTGACATCTTACCTGATAGAACAAATATTTTATTTATATATTGCAGGAAGTAATACAATGTTTTATCTTATGAATAGGGGAATCAAGGGATACGGGGACAAGGCAGGAACCGGGTATTGATAGTAGATGATCAGCCATGATCTCAAAATGGCGGTGCAGGCTCAAAGGGCCGAATGGTCTACTTCTGCACCTATTGTCTATTGTCTATTGTTTACAGGAATCAGCTTCTTTTTATTGTCTCTTAAATATTACTAAAGGAGGAAAGAAGTAAAAGCTGCAAAGAGGAAACGTAAAGAGGAACACCACGATGCTCCAGCAGAGAAGATAACCAAGACCAGAGAGAAGCAAAGTTCCAAAAGCGAGGGTAGGTAACGTCGTATATTCATTTATGGAGTTTACAGTGTTTTCATTTGTTCAATAAATAGATATATTTCTCAGACAAATGGCAGTAGCTCAGGCAGGCAACTTGGTTGTCATGGACAAGATGGACTAAAAGGGTTGTCTCTGTGCTGTATAATTCTATAAAAAGAATACCTGGGACCCAGTCACTGCCGAGTTTAGATCCTTTATAATCAAGTCAAGTCACTTTTATTGTCATTTCGACCATAACTACTGGTACAGTACATAGTAAAAATGAGATAACGGTTTTCAGGACCATGGTGTTACATGACACAGTACAAAAAGTAGACTGAATTACGTAAAAAAAAACAACACAGAGAAAGCTACACTAGACTACAGACCTACACAGGACTGCATAAAGTGCACAAAAACAGTGCAGGCATTACAATAAATAATAAACAGGACAATAGGGCAGGGTGTCAGTCCAGGCTCTGGGTATTGAGGAGTTTGATAGCTTGGGGGGAGAAACTGTTACATAGTCTGGTTGTGAGAGCCCAAATGCTTTGGAGCCTTTTCCCAGACGGCAGGACGGAGAAGAGATTGTATGAGGGGTGCATGGGGTCCTTCATAACGCTGTTTCCTTTGCGGATGCAGCGTGTAGTGTAAATGTCCGTGTTGGCGGGAAAAGAGACCCCGATGATCTTCTCAGCTGACCTCACTATCCGCTGCAGGGTCTTGTGATCCGAGATGGTGCAATTTCTGAACCAGGCAGTGATGCAGCTGCTCAGGATGCTCTCAGTACAACCCCTGTAGAATGTGATGAGGATGGAGGGTGGGAGATGGACTTTCCTCAGACTTCGCAGAAAGTAGAGACGCTGCTGGGCTTTCTTTGCTATGGAGCTTGTGTTGAGGGATCAGGTGAGATTCTCCGCCAGGTGAACACCAAGAAATTTACTGCTCTTAACGATCTCTACCGAGGAGCCGTCGATGTTCAGAGGGGAGTGGTCGCTCAATGCCCTCCTGAAGTCAACAACCATCTCCTTTGTTTTGTTCGCATTAAGAGACAGGTTGTTGGCTCTGCACCAGTCCGTTAGCCACTGCACCTCCTCTCTGTAAGCTGACTCGTCGTTCTTGCTGATGAGACCCACCATGGTCGTGTCATCAGCGAACTTGATGTGGTTTGAGCTGTGTGTTGAAGCACAGTCGTGGGTCAGCAGAGTGAACAGCAGTGGACTGAGCACACAGCCCTGGGGGGGGCCCTCGTGCTCAGTGTGATGGTGTTGGAGATGCTGCTCCCAATCTGGACTGACTGACGTCTCCCAGTCAGTAAGTCTAGGATCCAGTTGCAGAGGGAGGTGTTCAGGCCCAGTAGGCTCATCTTTCCAATCAGTTTCTGAGGGATGATTGTGTTGAATGCTGAAGTCTGTGAACAACGTCCAAACGTATGTGTCTTTTTTGTCCAGGTGGGTTAGGGCCAGGTGGAGGGTGGTGGCAATGGCGTCATCTGTTGAGCAGTTGGGACGGTATGCAAACTGCAGGGGGTCCAGTGAGGGGGGCAGCAGGGTCTTGATATGCCTCATAACGAGCCTCTCGAAACACTTCATGATGATGGATGTAAGTGCAACGGGACAGTAGTCATTTAGGCAGGACACTGAAGACTTCTTTGGCATGAGGATGATGGTGGGGGCCTTGAAGCACGTTGGAATGGTGGCGCTGCTCGAAGATGTTGAAGGTGTCAGTGAGAAAATCTGCTAGATGGTCTGCACATCGTCTGAGCACTCTACCAGGGATGTTGTCTGGTCCAGCAGCCTTCCGTGGGTTGACCCTGCACAGGGATCTTCTCACATCGGCCACGGTGAGACACAGCACCTGGTCATTTGTAGGAGGGGTGGATTTCCTCGCTGCCACGTCATTTTCTGCCTCAAACCGGGCATAGAAGTTATTTAGCGCATCTGGGAAGGAGGCATCACCCGCACAGTCAGGTGATGTTGTCCTGTAATTGGTGATGTCCTGGATGCCCTTCCACATGCGCCCCATGTCGCCACTATCCTGGAAGTGGCTGGGCATGTGCACGCTTTGCCCCTCTGATGGTTCGGAACAGTTTGGCCCTCACTATTGTTAGAGCTGCCATGTCACCTGCTCTGAAGGCAGAGTCGTGGGACCTCAGCAGCGCACGCA
Source organism: Hemitrygon akajei (assembly GCF_048418815.1). Classification (NCBI taxonomy): domain Eukaryota; kingdom Metazoa; phylum Chordata; class Chondrichthyes; order Myliobatiformes; family Dasyatidae; genus Hemitrygon; species Hemitrygon akajei. The sequence goes on from NC_133146.1 coordinate 39,060,831, forward strand.
CCTCCGCGATCATCCATGGCTTCTGGTTAGCGCGTATAGTGATGGTCTTGGACAGCGTAACATCATCAATGCACTTGCTGATGTAGTTGGCCACTGATGCTGTGTACTCCTCTAAGCTGGTAGAGTTGCCATCGGTTGCAACCTCCCTGAACATGTGCCAGTCAGTGTTCTCAAAGCAGTCTTGAAAAGCAGAGATGACTCCTGCTGGCCAGGTTTTCACCTGCTTCTGAACTGGTCTGGAGCGCCTGATGAGCAGTCTGTATGCTGGGATTTGCATAACAGAGATGTGTGAGTAACTGAGGCGGGGGTGGGGCTCTGCCCGGTACGCGTCGGGGATGTTTGTATAAGCAAGGTCCAACGCGTTCTCTCTTCTTGTTGCAAAGTCCACATACTGATGGAATTTGGGGACCACTGACTTAAGGTTTGTGTGGTTAAAATCACTGGCGACAATAAACAGTCCATCAGGGTGTGCGTTCTGCTAATAGCCCCGTACAGTTCACAGAGCGCCTCCTTAGCATTAGCGCTGGGGGGAATGTAGACACCAAATATAAAAACAGAGGTGAATTCCCATAGCAGATAAAATGGTCTGCATCGAACAACCACAAACTCCACTAGCGATGAGCAGTGTCTGGAAACCAGCACAGAGCTCTTATACCATTCCGTGTTGATGTAAATACACACACCACCACCGCGAGTCTTACCGGAGAGAGCTGCATCCCTGTCTGCACGGAACAAGGCGAGCCCATCCAGCTGAATGGCAGCGTCCGAAATTCCATCAGTGAGCCATGTCTCTGTGAAGACATACGCAGAGCGAACTCTGTACTCCCGCCGAGTATTTCGTTGAAGTCGGATGTAGTCCATTTTATTGTCCAGGGAGCGGACATTGGAGAGCAGAATGGACAGGAGAGCCGGCCGGCTAGGGTTTGCTTTTTGCCTGGCACAGACCCCTGCCCACTTCCGCTTCCTCGCACATCGCTTTCGACATCAGAATAGATCCATGAGAGCATTAATTTTGTGTGGCATTATAACTTCATTAAATCTCACAAAATAGATCTTGTAGCTCAAAACTGGGTATCTATTAGGTATTCTGGGCCATTAAAAGCACCAGAAATATATTACACTATAACACTGGACAAAAAAAATTTCTGAATGTGCTGCTTCCTCAGAGTTTTTTTTCTGTTTTTGATAGACCACTTGAAATTGAACACAAATATAATTTCAGACTGCTTGTATCACATAGAAATTTGGAGAAACAAGTAATTAACTTTTATTGAATATAATGTATTTAATTGCTTATGCTTTGCAATAGTTTAGCAAAGCTAAAAATGTATAGTTGGTTATTTTTGTTTGTACTCAGTGTCTGAGACTTTTTGCTTGAGCGTCCAACAATAATCAGCCAGCATTGATGGTTTCTAGTTGCCCTGATACCGTTTCTCCATCACCACAATGTCCTTGTGAAACGTTTCACCATGCTCGTCACTGACAGTAACAGGATTTGCAGGGAAGTGCCGAAAATTAATCTTTAGTGACATGTCGCACTTCGTGGTTTTGTATGCTTGAAGCATGTTGTCAACCAGCTGCATGTAGTTTGGTGCTCTGTAGCTGCCAAGAAAATTTTCAACAACATCCTTGAATGACTTTCAGGTGATTTTCTCCAGTCCCACTAGAAGTTCTTTGAATTGCCTGTCATTGAAGACCTGTTTGATATGTAAACCAACAAACATGCCCTCTTTAATCTTGACATCAGTTATTCTGACTTGAATAATGAATTGAAATAACAAATACAGGCGATTCTTAAAAAAAACTGGTCTGTGATAGGGAAATTTCATGGTGATTTTCATGATCAGTATCCCAAAATGTATCAGGTACACCCAGAAGTATTCAGGAAGCAAGGTCTTTGTTGTCCAGTCTAATCAGTGATCTCTTAGCCTGGAACATCCCCCATTAAACCATTCCATTAAAATCAAGAAACCAATGCTGGTTAGAAGTAAAGAAGAAAAGGACAAGCACAGCAGTATATACCTAAAAGTAAGCCACAAACTGGTGTAGCTGTGACACATGATTACATAAGTGCTTAACAACAAAAGCAGCATGAATAGGGATGGAGAAAAGCTAACCCACAACCAATGGATTGGTTCAAATCTCTGTTTCCTCTGCCATATCTATCAAGGTTGGACAATTAAATAGCTCCTAGATTATCCCCGTCTTCAAAACTTGTGGAGCCTAGTCTAGGTACTAGTGACAAAGCAGGAACATTCAAGCAGCACTTAGTCCCAATAACTTGCTCAGTGAGGCCTAGTTTGCGTCTTATCAGGATCACTTGGCTCCAGGTTTCATTGTGATCTTGATCCAACATGGACCAAAATTTAAATTTCAAAGATAAACAGGAAGTGACTGCCCTTCATATAAAGCCAGTATTTGACTTTAGTGTAGCATCAAGGAGCCTAGATAAGACAAATGAATTGATATCTAAGGAAAACATTCCAGTAGTTGAAGTCATAATTTGCACAAAGGAGAATGGTTGTTGGACATATCATCACAGGAATCCTGCTGGCCAACATTCCATGCTCTATTATCTTCTATTGCATTATCAATGACATTCCTTCTAAAGTCAGAAGTAGGAATATTTAATTAATAATTACACAACTTCACTTGTAACTCATCAGGAAATGAAGCAGTCTCTGTCTGCTTGCAAAAAGATCTCCACAATATTCAGCCAAGGGTTTATGAGTGTTTTTGATATTTGTATCACACAATAGCTATCTATGATAAGAGCCTTATCACTGAGTTGCCCACTGTCAACATTTTGTAGGTTGCATTGCCAGCCACATTAATATCGTAGCTTAAGAGTCATTCAAGACCAGGGATCCTATTGTAAGTGTAATGCTTGAACAACAAGTGCTAGTAGAGCACCTGCAGGTTTTCTCGATTCACAGTTGGTTGAATTCGTACATGCGGAACTCGCAGATAAGGAGGGCCGACTGTACAAAATTCCTATGTTACCGTGACAAAGCCCTACAAATATAAACCACAGATGGATGGGAACAGAAGCTATGTGGGAAAACCACATGTTTCACTCCAAGTTGTAAACCATCCTGACTTAGAAAGAGATCAACTTTTTTCATCTTCACTATAATCGGAACTATGCTCAGATGGCAGTGCACTCTGGGAGTGTGTTCACAAAAAAGTGGCTAACCAAATTCTAGAGGCCTGTAATGTTGGTCTTAACCAGAAGCACAGGTACGAGACTGAGCCTGAGACTAGGAGTTGGATTGGACATGGAACCTAGAACTGTAGTCCATAAGAGCCTGGCCTGATCTTCTGGGCACAAATCAAGGGATATTTTGTTGCCCTGAAATTACAAGGCTCAGATGATCAAGTATAGTGTGGGCAACAGTATTATCCATATTTGAAATAAAATAAATAAAATCCATTGCTCCAGTGTAAAATTTCTTATCAAAGTGTACATTAGTACTGGATTGCTTTGCAGCAGTATTGATACTTCCACTTCAAATTGTGCCCTGTCTATTTGATGGTGAATGACACTTAACAACTTTTCAGCAGTTCTTATTGCAAACAGCAGACAGTAACACAGATACTGGGAATACTATAGAGTTTTACTGCATCCAGTTCTTCAGTGAAAACAAAGGAAATCAGTTCAGAGAGGAATGATAAAGAAGTTGATTCTTTGTTAAGACTTTACAGCATCCCACTAATATAAATAAAAAGTTAATATTCTAACTTGTTTTATGATTTTTAATCAAATCCTAAATTTAATGTTACAGCTTGAATATGTTTTCTATTTATGTAGGCAAATCTTCCGCCAGCAGAACAGATAGTGACAGTGATGATTCGGATAAAGGTAGTTAATTCATAAATGGTGCTTGCTATGGGCTTTAATTTTGTATTTAATATTGTTTTTATTTCATGAATTCATTCATTGCATATGTCATTATTTGTTTTGGGATCTCAGTAAGATTAGGTCTGTTTCAATAAGTTTCCAAAAAGTTTATCATGGTAATGCAATTTGTAGATAAGATATTGACATTGACTTTGTAATGCACAATCATATCTGAATCAGAAACTTATCATTTAAAGCCTTGCTGCAATACTCAAGCACATAATTAATTTTGTCTTAATGCTTAGCATTTAATGTTGAGCCAACATTTCAAAACAAAATTAAATGATCTTTAATATACACCATTGTGGCATCTTGTACAGAAGATAGCTCGTAAAACAGTGAGCAAACTTCAGGAGCACTTCATTGGCTATCAAGCATTTTGAGAGAACACGAGAATCTAGTGGAGCTTTATAAATGCAAGCCCTTCTTACCAATTAAAGCCAGTAGCATTTTGTTTTTCAGTAAAACTGATACAAGATACTTTTACATCTGTAGTTTAAAAGTGGTGGCTTGCCACTCAAACCAGTCATGTTACCAAAATGGTTGTGTAATGTCACAGTTTAAGTTCTTGCTTCATACTTACCTTGGACAGTTCTGTTCCTAAATAACTGTAGTTCTGGGTAGTCTCCAACCTGATGGCATGAACATTGAATTCTTTAACCTACAACAGTTTTCCCCCTCCCCCTTCTTCCCTTTACTTCCATTTCCCATTCTGGCTCCCCTCTTACCTCTTCTCTCACTTGCCATCACTTCCTCCTTCCCTTTCTCACATAGTCCACTCTCCTCTCCTATCAGATGCCTTCTTCTTCAGCCCTTTGCCTTTTCCACTTATCATCTGACCTGCTGAGTTCCTCCAGCATTTTGTATGTGTTATTCTGTTCCTAAACGTATGTATGTTTGTTTTCTCTCCCCTTGCCCCTCCCCTACCCCTACCCCCTCCATCTCCGCCTCTTCCCCATCTCTACCTCTTCTTCATCAACCTCTTCCCTCTCCTCTACCAGCTTCTCCTCCTCCTCCATTTCTTCCTACATTCCTCTACTTCACACTTTATTTCCTACCTCTTCCTCTTCCTTTCCAATTCTTCCCATTCCTTTCTGTATTTCCTGCTCTTTTTCACTCTCCTTACTCTACATTTTCTACAGTTCTATGTCTTGTCCATCTTTTTGTTCTCTTTTTCCTTCTCCTCCCCTCCACACTTCTTCCTCTTCTTCTCCACCTCTATTTCTTTTTCTCCAGTCCTCCCTGTCTTCCCAACTACCCCTCTTCCCCGTTTTTCTTTCCTTTTTTGGTTTCTTTCTATCTTTCATATTTTCTATTTTCCCATCATTATTTCCCTCTTACCTGTCTTTTCCTTTCTTCATCGTTCTGTCACCCCTTGCTCCCTCCCTTTTCCTCTCACTTTTCTCCTTCTACACTCATTCCTTTACAGCTTCCCTGTTCATTACGGCCTTATGTTCATGCTTTATTCTTTCTCTTCCCTCTCTTTGTCAAATATGTTTGCAGTTTTGAAACTAACCTTTCCTTCTCTCCATTGTCTTCTGCTCTTTTAAAAATCTATTGTGTTTTTGTTTTAGATTTCCACCTTTTATAGATCTTTTAAAATCCTATGTTTAAAATTCTTAATCACTTTGTAATAATTCAATTAAGTGAGACCTTTCTTGTTGCTTACTTCAACATTAATCTTACCCTTAAGTTATAATTTAAATTAGTCTGACCATGCTCTCTAAAGTTTAAGAGGGCTTGAGGCTCTGAAACAAAAAGAAAGTCAGAATGACAAATATGTTCAGTTTGTGTCTTGAAAAATTGCCTGTTGCAGAGATTTTATCTGTAAAATCACATTGTTCATTTTGAGCAATGCTTGCATGTAAGATTAATGCTTATAGTGCACAAGATTCAGTTAATGGTAATGAATTACAATCACTCACAATGTTTCTACTCTGATATGTCATATTAATAAAATCAGACTGTGTTGAGGCAATTCTAAAACGTAGGAACAAAAATTGGGATTGAAGATTTACCAGGATCTCTTCTTGGCTTTCTGAAATTAGATTGAAGGAACATGTGTCTTGAGATAATAGAACATGCTTTCCATCACCAACAGGTGGCAATTTAGTGAAAGTACATGAGATTTTAGAAAAACTGGTTCACATTGAACCCAGCAATTCTATTTGATGAATTTATAATGGAAAGTACTGTTAACTGTTCCATTGTTATGGAAGACTCATATTGTAGGCAGCTTATACCATATTTTCTATAGAGCTTTGCATTCTAATTTTAGTGGACTTAACATTATAGCAAAAGTTGGAATCAGAATCATTACATTAGAAGCACACTATTTGCATTCAAGCAGTTACTATTTTTTAAATTCTCATGTTCATTAAAAACTTAAACACTTCTTTAAAATTAGTGATATAATGTTAAGTTTTCTGTGGATATCATTGTGCTTTCAGGCTTGAGAAATTCATTGCATTTCACTCAGTCCAATTTGTTAAAATGGTAAGCAAATTTATGTATACAGTGTACTTCCACAATGATTATTTATTTTGACCTGTTATGCTCAAGCCAGTTAGCTTCACAACTGCAACAAACAATTCAACACCTTCTGAGTAGGTGAAAGAACCAAGGAGCCTTATTTCTTTGGCCTGTTACCTGAAATAGATTGATGTAAAATTAAATACCAAATTAATCCAAAATCTTTGCTTGTGTCCCTTCCTTTACCTTATCTTTGCTTATGTTGAAATTAATGTTTATATTACTTTTTAATGGAATGTAATTATTACATCAGAATCAGAAGATACACCAAATACAGAAGATCCCTCTGAGGCTGAATATTGGAAAGGACCGAGTCAGGATGTGGAAGATAAGACCAGGTATGCTTGCCAACTTATATTCTCATCTAAACTCAGAAGTCAGGAATGAGCATAGATTCTCTTTGGAGTATCTATAAAATAATACTGATATAAAGCATCCAGTATTTTTTATTCACATGAGGTTTAGGCCTGGAATTTATTGTCTATCCCCAGTTGTCCCAGAATAGAATGTTTTACTGAGCCAAGAGTAGAAGACTCAGTTGCATTGCTGTTAGTCTACATATGTATTTGGACTAGACCAACTAATAACAGAAGATATACCTTCCTAAAGGATATCAGTGAACTGCGAGTCTTTATAGCACTGATCGTCATTATTGACATTAGTTTTGTTAATTGACTAATTCATTAAATTTCATTTCCTCAGTTGCCATCAAACTCGTATTACTAAGTTATTCATCCAGATTGTTGGATTATCTATTCACTTTTATAATCATTGTCTAACATATTCCAGTGTAATAACTAAAAGGACCACAAGGTGATCATCAATTCAGGAGCAATTCTAAAAAAAGCCTGATTCTGCTTAGCTTGGATAAGCTGGCCTATTTTCCTTGGAACAGAGGAGATCAATTGATGGATATAAAACTATGCAACACCTAAGTGGAGTAAATTGTTAGGATGTATTTTGCTTCATAAAATGGTCAAAGCCGGAAGGCATAGTTTTAAAATACTGGTAGAAGAATTAGAAGGAAAATTAAGGATTTTTTTTCATCCAGGTGGTAGAGAATTAGAACTCATTGCCTGAAAGGATGTCAGAGGCAAAAACTTCATCAAAGTTCAAAGCTCAAAGTAAATTTATTATCAAAGTCATATATGTCACCATATACAAACCTGAGATTCATTTTTTGCAGGCATTCACAGTAAATACAAAGAAACACAATAGTATCAACGAATGACCATACATAACAAAACAGATGTATGCATCATTGCTGTCTGAATGTTCCAGGCTTAAGTGAAGAGCCTATGAAATGGCATCTGCTGTTGACCTGTTGTGGTCAAATTCAAGAGGATCCATGTCGCTTCTCAGACAGGAGTTGATAGGTTTCATAACCAACCTCTCAAAGCAATTCATTACAGGTGGATGTAAGTGCTACTGGATGATAGTCATTGAGGCAGGTTACCACATTCTTCTTAGGCATAATTCTTAGGTATAATTGAAGCCTGCTTGAAGCAGGTGGGCACTTCAGACTGCTGAAGTGAGAAGTTAAAGATATTATTGAACGTTCCAGCTAGTTGATCAGTAGAGGTCATTAGTACTCGGCCAGGTATCCCACCTGAGTCGGATGCTTTCTGTGGGTTCACCCTTCTGATGGATGCTCTCACATTGGCCTCAACGACTGAAATCACAAGGTTGTAGGGAGCTTTGGGAGTTCATGAAGGTTCCTCCATGTTGTGATGCTCAAAGTGAGCAGAAAAAGCTTTGAGCTCATTTGGGAGCAACCTTTGTTGTCACCTATGTTGCTTGGTTTTACTTTGTAGGAGGTGATACCATTCAAGCCCTGCCTCAGCTGTCGAGCAACCTTCAGTGATTCAACTTTGGTCCATTATTGCCACTTAGCATGTGAGATGGCTTTCCAGAGATTGTATCTGAACTTTACTTGGTTACCAGAATGCCACTGATCTGGCCCTTAGCAGATTGCAGATATCTCGGTTCATTCCAGGCTTCTAGTTGGGGAAGACTGAATGATTTTGTGGGGATGCACTCATCTTTGATTGTTTTTATAAAGTCTGTGACAACTATGGTGTATTCATTCAGATTCTCTGATGACTCCTTGTACACAGCTGCTTATCTGCCTCCCACAACCACAGCACTGTTGTCTTTATTTCTAGAGTCTTGCTCTTTAGCCTCTGCAGGTAAAAGGATGACAGCCAGATGATCACATTTCCCAGAATGTGCTCTAGGGATGGAAAGGTTAATATTCCTAATTGTGTAACAGCGGTCAACTGGTTTCGACCCATTGTGCTGCAGGTGATATGTTGATAATAACTGGGCAGGGATTTCTTCAAACAAACCTGATTGAAGTTTCTGACAATGATTTCAAAGGCATCACATTTAAAAGATACTTGAAGGACTATCATGCGGAGCTACTGATGCAATGCTAGAAAGTACAATTAGTTTGGGTAGTTATTTTTTAATTGGCACATGCACAATAGGCCAAGTGCCTCCTTTATCAACTATTTGATTTGATTTAATGCTTTTTTTCTCCTCAACAAGGAACTCTGCACAAATATGCTAACTGGGATTAAAAACAATTGTTTACATATATGCAGTTGAGACTTGCATGCAATTTTTTATGCGTCATGGTGATGCTGTTAGTAAGCAAAGCATATGTTAACTATTCAAGACTTGAGCTTGTCACCCTTCCCCCTGAAATCTTCAGTGTTGTTGCATACTGCATTTGGTTTTAATAAACCTGTGCTTCTGACATAATCACATAAATATCACTGACACAGGTATAGTTTCCTCCATAATTTCCTTGTGTAGCAAAATCTCTATTAATTTTTGACTATTTCCAAGTAATTCTTTTCCTGAGTCAATTGGAAGGATTTTTTCATTAATTATTATCAGTTATGTTTCAGCAGAGTTTTGACAGAAATACTAATCAAGAGATTGTCTTGTGAGAAAAACAGTCTGAGGTCACTTTGAAGAAAACAGTATTTTGTTAACATGAGCAGAATATAAAGGTATTGAAAATAGCTGTCAAGGAACATGCATGATGCAGAAAGGTTGAAGTCAGAATTCTCTCCCAAAGATGAGGTTAATTGTAATTTTATCACAGTGAGCTAGCATTCAGAAAACAAAATATTGCAAGGATGGCTGTCTGAGAGAAGCATGAAAACAGTGTTGAAGATAAGACAAATACTGTTGGAGTCATATGTAGAGATTGGGAATAGAGACAACAGGAAGACAATGACTTGTTTGTGGCAATACCACAAGAGATCAAATAATGAAATGAAAGTTATGATAAACTCTATCCTTCATCTGCAGGGAGGATGAATTTGATGAATATTTTGAAGACATGTTTCTATGACCTGTGCTGTGAAGAAGACACCAAAGGTTAATTACTTCATTCATTTTATTCCAAAAGAAGGTATCTTAATTATTACTCAAATATCGATTTGTCCTTTCATTCTGAAACCTAATTTTACATAAGCAGTGAATTTATGTTTCACTTAAAGCAGGGGAAAGCACTGAAAATTGAACAGTGTAAATCAAAACCAACAAATTGTGAAGATAAATATTTTGTGTGAATTAATTACAATGTAATGTTCACAGAGGAACTGCTAATTGCTACATTTAGTAATAAGTTGAGATTACCTTGGGGGATCTCTATATTCCTCAGAAATTTCAAAGATAATATTCCAGATGAAGGAGAATGGACACTCAATAGACTTGCTCTTTAGATAGCTCAACAGGGTTTAAATACTCTTTTTATTAATTTATTTTTTATTAGTTGGAAATATTTTGATATGTTTCAGATAGATGCTTAATTGTCAATGAAATCCCAGAGAGTAACTAGTGAAGTGTCTGCAGTTTATATAAATATAGTAATAAATTACATATTCTGTGTTGTTTTGAGAGGATGATTTGTACAGGTTTAAGAAAGTTATTTCTTATGCAACTTTTTATATTAATGCAATGTCACTTATTGTGCAACTGAATTTTCCTCATAAATAAACTACTGTACATTTAATCTTTCATAACCTTTGTTGTCTTCTCTCTCCTAAGGTAAAAATATTGCTCTTGGTATGCACAATGATATGGAGGGTATTAATGAATATTAGCAAAGTATAGATTGTTTCAGCAGGTACTTGGCATAAATGTGGAAACTGCAATTCAAAGGATCATAGAGAAATGTGGAAAAAATATATTTGGGAGAGAGGAAAGGAAAAGTAGATGAGCTCTTATTGTTAAATTGAAGTAATCGAGGGAAAACATGAAAAGGATGATTAAGGGTGTAAAATGAACTTGGACTTGTGGAGCTTGTGTAAATTTAACTGGGAGTTGAAAGGAAATGTACACAACACATTGGTTCATCTTCAGATTTCTACAATTCTGAGAAGTTTGGGCATGTCAAAATACTGCAGCTTTAGATGAAGCCAGACATGAAATTACATGATTTTAATGAGAAACTCCTAATTAAAACAAAGTGGTACAAATTAAATGGAATAACAGAACTGTTCAAATTAGTGGAAGATTGAATGATGGTGAGTTGACAGAAGGACAGAAATTCAGTACACTCTGTGCTCGTTGTATCTGGGGTATACGTTCCTTGCAGTCGATGCATAATATGAAATCGCATAATGTGAATAATTATTTAAATGGAGAAAATAGGGATGCGTTCTGGATGGCTTCCTAAATATGTTTTATCTGTAATTTATTCACATTTTCATACCAATATGACACAAAAGCAGTATCACAAGGCAACATTCGTATTATATTTCATCAATTTAAGGTAATATTCAATGTAATAAATCATAGAAAGTTAACATACTAGGGTGTACAGTACTCACCAACAGTGGCAGGTGTGTTCGCTCTGGGAGCTGAGTGGTTGTTGTGGTGTCAGGCAGCTTGACATGGATAAGGTGGATGGTTGTGGTCATCAGGATCATATCAAGCACAGCAAGGCGTGAAGGAAGACTCACAGATCTCTTAGAACTGCCGGCAACAGGAGATGACACCAGTTTGAATAAAGTGGTGAGGGTTGTTTGCTTGGCAGCATTTTGTTTTTCAGCAATAAATTTGCTTGTAGGGAAGAAGGGTTGACGGCAGGGAATGACTGAAATGCTGACTCCGTTCTAAACTTGGGTCCATGTCCATTGCCATTTGTGCCAAGTGTTCGGACTTCCACCATTCCCTCACCGTTGGGAAACTCCCGGGATTTTCAAAGTCATCTGTTGCTTGCAGTATCTGAGAGATAGTTCACTGTAAAAAAGAAAAATATGCCTTGAATGTGGATCACACCTTGGTCGAGTGGTTGAATCAGCGATATTGTGTTAGGCAGTAGGAAATGCACTGTTATGTTAGAATGAATGCTGTTCAAATGTTTAGGATGAGCTGGTGCATTGTCAAGCAACAAAAGAACTCTAAAGGCAAGATTCTGTTCCCGGCAGTAGTGCCCCAGAGCTGTGTTACCTTCACCTAATGCCACGCTGTTTATAATTTCCAACTTTTTTTCAATTGTTAAAGTGGTTCTCTGCCGCTCAGCTGATGGCCCAGGACATGACGTCAGACACTTAGGAGGCATAGTTAAATATTTCAAGCACAAAATCACTGCACTGTAGGTAAAACCAACAGAAGTTTAAGAGCGCAAGATCGCATATCCACACCTTGCCAAAACCAATGCGAGACTGGCGGGAGTGAGATTGTGAGGCACGCGTACCTAACTATGATGATACTAAGATAGGTGGTGTTGTGGATAATGAAGTAGGTTTTCAAAGCTTGCAGAGAGATTTTAGGCCAGTTAGAAGAGTGGGCTGAAAGATGGCAGATGGAGTTTAATGCTGATAAGTGTGAGGTGCTACATTTTGGTAGGACTTATCAAAATAGGACATACATGGTAAATGGTAGGGCATTGAAGAATGCAGTAGAACAGAGTGATCTAGGAATAATGGTGCACAGTTCCCTGAAGGTGGAATCTCATGTGGATAGGGTGGTGAAGAAAGCTTTTGGTATGCTGGCCTTTATAAATCAGAGCATTGAGAATAGGAGTTGGGATGTAACGTTAAAATTGTATAAGGCGTTGTTGAGGCCAAATTTGGAGTATTGTGTATAGTTCTGATCACTGAATTACAGGAAAGATGTCAACAAAATAGAGTACAGAGGAGATTTACTAGAATGTTACCTGGGTTTCAGCACCTAAGTTACAGAGAAAGGTTGAACAAGTTAGGTCTTTATTCTTTGGCAGGTAGAAGGTTGAGGGGGGACTTGATAGAGGTACCGTACTTAAAATTATGAGGGGAATAGATAGAGTTGATGTGGATAGGCTTTTTCCATTGAGAGTAGGGGAGATTCAAACAAGAGGACATGAGTTGAGAGTTAAGAGGCAAAAGTTTAGGGGTAACACGAGGGGGAACTTATTTATTCAGAGAGTGGTAGCTGTGTGGAATGAGCTTCTAGTGGAAGTGGTAGAGGCAGGTTCAATATTGTCATTTAAAAAAAAAATTGGATAGGTATATGGACAGGAAAGGAATGGAGAGTTATGGGCTGAGTGCAGGTCGGTGGGACTAGGTGAGAGTAAGCATTCGGCACGGACTAGAAGGGCCGAGATGGCCTTTTTCTATGCTGTAATTGTTATATGGTTATATGACTTGTATTGGCGGGAAAGCGGTGCTTCTCATCCCAACAGTGAGACTGTGAGGCATGCACACGTGACTTGTATTGACGGGAAAGCAGTGCTCCTCGCATAACTGAGTTTTGGATGCATATAAGGAGACATTGGTAGAAATAGGTTCCTCGCGTAACTGTGAATCCGCATTGTATGAAGATGCCTTTAACGAGGATAGGGTGTATTAGTATAGTTGTATAAAAGGACTAGAAGTGATATTTTCACAGTGATGTGAGTTATGTGATTCTTTTACAATATTGTAGTTAAGAAAATTTTCAATAATATTAAAATACAAAATATTAAAGCATGATTATGATATGTATTATTAATATTAGTAGACTTGAATTATAATCCATTTATTTTAATTGGTTTGCTCTATCCATTAATGTAAGTTTTAAGAAATACTTCACTCAAAGTATGAAGTCTTACTGAATACTTTATTCACAGTTTAACACTTAAATAGAGATGGAGGCATTGAAAATAACCAGTTGGCTTATCTGATGTATTTTACTGTCTTATATCACAAGTTCTGTGTAAATGCAGATTGACATTCATCTGTAAGATTTCTGATCTACTTAGCACAGACAGATAGGGAGAACTAATACAGTAGGCCCTTCTTAAATTCTAATCCTGTTGTGCAATGTACAACATGTAAGCACAGTGTACTGTGATATGATATTCCTGTGTTTTAAATTAACTTTAGTTCTGTAGGATTCTTGTCCATACCTATTGTTCATTAGTATATAGAGTAAATTTACCATTGGACATGTTCTCAGAAAGTCGTTCTGAACTAAATTTATTTTTCTATTACAATATAGATCAGATGAATTGTATGATGAACTGTCTGCAAGTTAGAAAACTGGTTTCCCTAATAGGATTTTCCTCATAAACCTATCTAGCAGAATGACATCAGAAGGAAGACATTTATTAATTAAGTACAATCAAGCAACAGTTCTTAAAAAATGAATAAAAATTTTTAGAAGTTGAAATAATAGTTTATTCTTGTATTTGTCTCCAAGATAAATTGGTTCATTTCATTGTTTTAGATGCCTCCAATATATTAAAAACAAATAGACCACATATGCTTTCATATGTAAAATCTTGCATTTAGAATGCTTCTGCTCCAATTTTGTGTTGATTTATTAATCTGTTCCCATTTAGAACAAAAACTGAGTAAATTTATTAGAATTGGGCTCATCTCCAACCTGTATGTTGTGAAATTTATTGTATTGCTACTGCAGCACAGTGCAAGAGATAAATTACAAAATAAATAGTGCGAAACAAAAGGAAATAACAAACTAGTGTTGAGGACTGTGTGTTTTCTTCCAACTTTCCCTTCTTGAAGTCCACAATCAATTCCTTGGTCTTGCTGACATTAAATGTGAGGTTACTGTGACCATTCATCCAGCTATCTCACTCCTGTATGTTTCCTCATTGCCATCTGTGAATTTATAAATGGTGTTTGAACTGTGCTTAACCACACAATCATAAATCAGAATCAGGTTTAATATCACCAGCATATGTTTTGAAATATGTTAACTTAGTGGCACCAATGCAATGCAATACATGATAAATATAGGAAAAAACTGTGAATATATATATATAAATATTTAAATTAAATAAATAGTGCAAAAGCAGAAATAAAAAAGAAGTGAGGTAGTGTTCAGGGTTTCAACGTCCATTTGGAAATCTGATGGCAGAGGGAAAGAAGCTGTTCCTGAATCATTGAGTGTGTTCCTTCAGGCTTCTGTGCCTCCTTCTTGATGTAACAATGAGAAGAGGACATGTCCTGGGTGATAGGGGTCCTAAATGATGGACTCACCTTTCTAAGGCACCACTCTTTGAAGATGTCTTGGATACTATGGAGGCTAGTACCCATGATGGCACTGATTAATTTTACAACCCTCTGCAGTTACTGTAGATATTGCTATTCTCTAAATGCTGCAAAACAGAGTAGAGTAAATGAGATTGCATCCTCTGTAGACCTGTTGTGGCAGTAGGTACTGTATATTGCAGTGAATTTTATCCCCTTGCTCAAACAGGAATGAATTCTAGCCATGACCAACCTCTCAATGTACTTTATCACATTTGATGTAAATACTACCAGGCAGTAGTCGTTGAGGCAGTTCACCATGCTCTTCTTGGGCTCCAGTATGATTTATATCCGTTTGCAACAGGTAAGAGGTTGAAGATGTCCTTGAACACTCCAGCCAGTTGGCTAACACAGATTTCAATACCAGCCAGATATACCATCAGAGGCTGAGGCCTTACAGAAGTTCACTCTGTTGAAAGAAGTTCTGACATCAGCCTCTGAGACTTAAAACACAAGGTCACTTAATGCTGTGGGGATTCGTAGAGGTGTAGTGTTACCCTCTGTTTCAAAGGATGTATGAAAGGCATTGAGCTCATCAGGGAGTGAAGTATCACTGCCATTTATGCTGTTAAATTTCACCCTATAGGAAGTAATGATGTGCAAACCGTGCAACATTTATTGTGCATCTGAATATGTCTAACCTAACTTTACATGGAATTGCCTTTTCACTCTTACAATGGCCATCCATAGGTTGCACGAGGACTTTTTGTAGGATCCTGAATTGCTGTTCTTGACTCACAGATCTAGCAGACTGCGAATTCACTGATTCATCTACAACTTCTGGTTAGGAAGATTCAGTATGTTCCCTAAGACATACATTCATCCACAGACATCTTGATGAAGTCAGTGATGGCCAAGCACATTCATTTAGATCCAAAGATTAGTCCCTGAATATTGTCCAGTCCACCACTTCAAAATAATCCTGTAAACGCTCCTCCTCCTCCCTTGACTATACCTTTGTAGTGCTCACCACTTTATAACAGATGATGCTTCATTGCCAGATTTTCCAGGTTGAGGGAGCAAATCAGAGACAGAGCCAGCATGTCCATCATTACAATGAGTTAATTGTGAAGCAAGTCCTATCTCATTTGATGCTGCAGTGGATGGTGAAGTCTTCAGGCTGGACAACTTAATTATGTTGTATTTACACATTCTGCATGCATTAGGGTTTAAAGTTAAACTGAAGCTTCTGAGGAGAAAAAGGCAGAAAATTAGATTACCAGTACTGAAATTGATTCTAATTATTGAGTGGCTAGAGGCTTATGGATATAAAACTGACATAGGAAGACAGCTCTAAAAGAGGGAAAACCATGTAATTAAAGGTTCAATTAGCTGAGAATTGCTGATACTGAGAGGTGGAAGTGATAAGTTGGAAATGTTGAGATGAGAAGGGTGTGCCATGGTAGCGTAGCGGTTAGTGCGATGCTATTACAGTTCGGGGCAATGGAGTACTGTGTCGTCTGTAAGAAGTTTTCTCATTAGTGCGTGGGTTTCTTCCAGATGCTCCCATTTCCTTCCACAGTCTGAAGACATACTGGATAGTAGGTGGTTAATTGATCATTGTAAAATGGCTCATTCAGCCGGAAGACCTCTTCTGCACTGTATTTCTAAATAAATAAATACAATAAAATAAAGAGAGCTGCAGAAAGGTGCATTTCCCTAGAAACACTTCAGTTGCAACTTGAAGCTATTGCTTACATGTCTAACCACATGGTTATATATCTTTATTTTCCCAAAAATAAAAAAGGAGATAACTAAAATAGAAATCAATAATGTAGCTAAAATCAATAATGTTTCATGAAGTATAGAAGCCAGTCACATATTGAATTCTGTAATGATCAGACCTTTGATTGTAAAAATATATCACTGTGTCCATTTTAAATCTTTTAAAAAAGGAACAGTTCAGTCCCTAGAGGGGGTCAGTTGTGCTGTGAGGATTACATTCCTTGACTTCTCTAGTGCCTTTAACACCATCCAGCCCAAGATCTTAAGGCACAAACTAACGGAGATGGGAGTAGACTCTCACATGGTGGATTGGATAGTGGACTACTTGACAGATAGACCTCAGTATGTGCGGTTGGGAGACTGTAGGTCTGACACGGTGGTCAGCAGCACAGGAGCGCCGCAGGGAACCGTACTCTCTCCGGTCCTGTTCACCCTGTACACATCAGACTTCCAATATAACTCGGAGTCCTGCCATGTGCAGAAGTTCGCTGATGACACGGCCATAGTGGGGTGTGTCAGGAATGGACAGGAGGAGGAGTATAGGAAACTGATACAGGACTTTGTGATATGGTGCAACTCAAACTACCTGCGTCTCAATATCACCAAGACCAAGGAGATGGTGGTGGACTTTAGGAGATCTAGGCCTCATATGGAGCCAGTGATCATTAATGGAGAATGTGTGGAGCAGGTTAAGACCTACAAGTATCTGGGAGTACAGTTAGACGAGAAGCTAGACTGGACTGCCAACACAGATGCCTTGTGCAGGAAGGCACAGAGTCGACTGTACTTCCTAAGAAGGTTGGCGTCATTCAATGTCTGTAGTGAGATGCTGAAGATGTTCTATAGGTCAGTTGTGGAGAGCGCCCTCTTCTTTGTGGTGGCGTGTTGGGGAGGAAGCATTAAGAAGAGGGACGCCTCACGTCTTAATAAGCTGGTAAGGAAGGCGGGCTCTGTCGTGGGCAAAGTACTGGAGAGTTTAACATTGGTAGCTGAGCGAAGGGCGCTGAGTAGGCTACGGTCAATTATGGATAACTCTGAACATCCTCTACATAGCACCATCCAGAGACAGAGAAGCAGTTTCAGCGACAGGTTACTATCGATACAATGCTCCTCAGACAGGATGAAGAGGTCAATACTCCCCAATGCCATTAGGCTTTACAATTCTACCGCCAGGACTTAAGAACTTTTTAAAAGCTATTATTAATGCTTTTTGAGATAGTGATTTAGATGCATATCATATTTTTTACTGAGTTAAGTATTGTATGTAATTAGTTTTGCTACAACAAGTGTATGGGACATTGGAAAAAAAGTTGAATTTCCCCATGAGGATGAATAAAGTATCTATCTATCTATCTATCAGTAGTCCAGGCATTCGTGTCGCCAATAAGAGACAGTTTTGTGAAGTAGCATCAAATCATTTTTATGTGGATTAAGAGAAGGAAATTGGACTCTATCTGATATACAATAGATTTGTAAATAAATCTCTGAGTTCTCTGCTAGGATCCCATGTAAGATCCCTTTATCTTCAATGGGACACAGTTGCATTATGAAGTATAGCACTAAAATGTAAAGTAAGTGGGTGACAACTGAAGTCCTCCCCAATATAGGTAGTGACAGAAAACTCAGAAGGAGAGAAATGAAATCTACATGAATGTAAATTGTTAGTTGTAATGAGAAATCTAATCTTAAATAGATGCAAAAATGGGAAAAGAAAGATGTCCTAATCCTTGTGTTATATGTTCTTGATTTATAACATTGAACTGCTTTCTGAAATATCCTTGAAGAATCTATATTGCCAACCTTCTTCAATGAGGTTAAGTATATATAGGGTACTTCAAAGCAAAAGATTAAAGGATTAAATTTAAGTCCATCTTTAAAGCTTGGTTAAGTTCCCAATCCAATTCAAAACAATCTGCATACATCCATGTATGTGTGTGCCCTGCTGGCTTTGCTGCATCATGTTTCCTTATAGTTATCAAATGCTGTATTGATTTCAGCAGAAATGCCAATGTTGTAAAATCACAAGCTGTACACACCGTCATTATGGAATTGCCCATCATGTGTTATTAAATTCTCTCAATTTTGCTATGAACATTAAAGTCATTCAGTAAAAAAAATGACTGTACCCAAAGCTGCTACGAGCTACTATGAGCAGTGTTCCAATATAATGAAAGATGTGGTCCACTGTAAACCTGTAAACTTGTTGATGTAGTTAGAGCTGAATCTCGTCACGTATTCATAAGTGTACAGGGAGTGAAGAAGGGGGCTAAGGATGCCTCCTTATAGAGCAACAGTATTAGGAATAATCATGCAAGATGACAGAAATAGAATAAGGGTGTAAATTACATTTCTGTCAATCACAATATCCAGCTAGTTAGAAGAATCAAATGGTGGAAGACTCATTCCTGATTATACTTTTTCTTCCAGAAGTTAATAATTGTACTGCTGAACAGCTGTTGAAAGCCTCAGTAGGAGCCAAAAAGCCTTTTACTTTTACTATGAATATTCATTACTTCTATTTATGAAACGCATTTTACAGAGAAAATGTATCACAGTGCTTCACAGAAATAGATGGATACCCTATTACAAAAATGGTGATTAAAAGTTGTCATAATGTTTAGGAGGCCTTTTAAAGTAGGAAGAGATGGAGAGAGTTAGGAACAGGTCAAGGAAGGGATTATAGGAAAATACAACCTTTCATGGTGCAATGAGGCCAAAGTTAGAGGAACAGCAACTATTAAATGGACCAATAATTTAAATACAGATGAGAATTTCACTATTGTGCCTTTGGATATCAGGAGCAAATGTCAGCAAATACAAGGTAATGGCTGAGTAAAATGTGCTGTTGGTAAGTACTGGCAGCAGAATTTCAAACATTTTGGTGGGGAGGGGGGAGGTATTACCAAAGTTGATTTTAGGGAGATATCAATGGCAACCACACCAAGTGTAAGGGACAAGTCATGGAGAAAATTTTGATTATGCTGGCTGCTGTATACTGAGATAGCGAGAGCTAGACAGAGTCCATGGAGGAGAGGCTGCTTTCCATGTTGTTCTGAGCTCTGTCCACAACTCTGCAGTTCCCTGGGTGAATTGCATAGTTGCCATCCCATGCTGTGATGCATCCCGGTAAGACACTTTCTACAGTAGGTACATCAATAAAAATTGTTAAGGGCCAGTGACTGAGGATGTAGAGGCATCGGTAAGCTTTCATGGTCATGTGTTAGAACCAGCACAAATACAAAAGGAAAAGCCAATGTCTACAGTGATAGCCGTACTGAAATGAAAATAATACTTATCATTCAGTAAACAAGCCGATCTCTGCTATTTCATGGGGGTGGGGTTGAGGCTCATCTGACAATCTCATGCAGCCTGCTTTCTCTCTGTCTCTGACTCTCAATATACGGTTCCCTATCTTCGCACGAGTCTCCAGCCATTACCTAGTCTAGGACAAAACTCTTACCCCCTCGCCCCGCACAAAGAAAGTTCCCCTTTTTATACCCTTTAAGATTCTTTCAAAGCATAGCAGAATTATCACCATAGTACTTTTTCAACCCTCAGTGGTACCAGCTACATGTCCTTATTACTTCCCTTCAGGCTGGTCACAGTAATTTAGGAAAACAGGGATAACAGCTCTGTAAGAAGGAAAGCTTCATTCAGTATCTCATCTCAGGGAGGTGCACTCATGCATATCTTCAGCTCATTATAGCATTCTAAACTGACATCATTTCATCTTCGAACTACCATTTTATTCTGGTGTACTAAGGAAGAATCACAATTAACTCCTTCCTTACTTTCCACCCCTTGATTTCTGATTGGTACATGATACAAAAATTATAATGAATAGAAGTTAGCTAGTATTATTATAATATAATTAAACGGTGGGATTATAATACAAATTCTGTATTAAAAAATAAGCTAAGATACACTGCATTTCAAGCACAATTAATATTATGATTAGTTCACATCCACTATCCCCAGTTCCAACTTTATTTTGTATAAAATAAACCCGAACGCAATTAATCATGATTAAATTTCACAGAAGTGTTGGTGGTATCATTGCACAGGAGGACGTCGTCTTTTCCTATAGTTAGTCTTTGTGTGTCATTTTCCCCAGTTCAAATAAGACCATAAGATATAGGGGCAGAATTAGGGGATTTGGCCTGTCGAGTCTGCTCCGCCATTTCATCTTGGTTAATCCATTTTGCCTCTCAGCCCCAACCTCCTACCTTCTCCCTGTACCCTTTCCTGTCTGCACAATCAAGGATCTATCAACCTCTGCCTTAAATATACATAAAGTGAATGCTAACATCATATTTGCCTTCCTCACCACAGACTCAACCTGCAAATTAGCCTTTAAGGAATCCTGCAGGTTGACTCCCAAGTCCCTATGTGCCTCAGATTTTTGTATTTTCTCTCCATCTAGAAAATAATCAACCCTTTCATTTCTTCTACCAAAATGCATGATCATAAACTTCCTGACACTGTATTCCATCTGCCTCCTCTTTGCCCATTCTCCTAATCTGTCCAAGTCATTCTGTAGGCTACTTCCTCAGAATGACTTGCCACTCCACCTATTTTCATACCGTCTACAAGCATTACAACAAAGCGTCAATTCCATCAGTTCCAACTACAGATCCCTATGGAACACCACTAGTGGCTGGCTGCCAACCAGTAAAGGCTCCCTTTATTCCCACTCTTTGCCTCCTACCAATTAGCCACTGCTTTGTCCACAGTATAATCTTTCCTGTGATACCATGGGCTTGTAGATTGTTAAGTAGCGTCATGTACGGCACCTTATCAAAGGCCTTCTGAAAATCCAAGTACACACATCAACTGATTCTCCTTTGTCAATCCTGCTTGTTATTTCTTCAAAGAATTCCAACAATTTGTCAGGCAATATTTCCCCTTTAGGAAACCATGCTGGCTATGGCCTATTTTATCGTGGTGACTTCTGCTCAGGGAAAAGCCCATGCCATCCATAAGATTAGCTCCAGAGTTGTTATTTCACTTGGAAGAAAACGAAGTATCTGTCATTACCTGTCTTAGAAAAATTTAATTCATTCTCGTTTAGTCGATTTCTCCCTGTTCAAACACACTAGGTGGTCTTTTCCTTCTACTCTCAGCCAGTAGGCATTACCATCTCCATTTGCTACAATCTCCTCCTTGCAAACCACAGAATGTCCAACCATACTTTTGCTCCCATTGTGGGAGCCCTTTCTTCAGTGCCTGCTTGCTCCTGCAGTTCTGGGGTACACTTGATCATTCTGGTCGTGTGTGATCCTTGGGATTAAGGAAGTTATTTAAATTGCACAAGGCTTGGAATAGTACAGTCAGCCACCCCTGTAAGATGTGAGTTAGAGCAGCCACAGCTGCCTTGAATGCCTCTTGCTGCTCTGGACCCCATTCAAAAGTTGCTTTCTTCCTAGTTACTTTATATAAGAGTTGTAACAGGACAATTAGGTGTGGTGTGTACCACTTCTAGTACCCTATTAGCCCCATGAACCTTTGGGTCTCTCGCTTTTTGATGGGGGTAGCCATTTCAGTTATCTTATTCCATACCTTATCTGGAATTACTTGATGTCCTGACACCCACTGGATACCCTGAAACTGGACCTTCTGGCTTGGCCCCTGTATTTTCTGTGGATTCACCACTCATTCTCTGTCCCTCATGTGGTTTACCAGTACTTTCAGGGCTTCAGCTACCCCCTCTGCGGTGGATCCTCTGAGCACCATGTCATTGATATAGTGGGCTTCCTGTATATCAGGTGAGAGAGTGCACGTGCTATCAGTCCATGACACGGTAGGGCAATGCACATATCCTTGAGGCAATCTGGTAAAATTGTACCGTCTACTTTCCCATGTTAAGGCAAATGAATCCTGTGACTGTGGCGACAAAGGAATGTAAAAGAATGCTTTGGCCAGGTCTTTTACAGCATACCATTTCTTGTCTCCCTGTGACTTTCTTTCCACTAAGGTCACTATATCCTGGACAACAGCAGTTAACAGGGAGATGTATCCTTGTAGTCTTATGACTCAGGTCTTGATGGGAGGTCCTCAGGACCATCAACACACCAAGTATTGGCATACTGGATATCACCATCCCAACTTTCGGAGTCCCACCCCTTTGCCATTAGTGCTCTCATTTTGATAAGATCTGGCTGCTGATCACTCAGCTTTGTCCAATGCCCTTGCCGTGCTCTGAGCAACTTACACACCGGGTGATTTGCTAGGTTTCGGCCTTGTCAGCTCATTCATGGGCCACCCTAGATTCAGCTAAAGTAAGATTTAGCTGCTCCATGATTCCAATTCTTCATTTGAGACAGACCACCTTTGCTCTGCTACCCTATACAGTCAAATAAGAGTTTTCAAAGCATACAGCTAAATCCAAGAAGCCATTCCCTTACTTGCTTCCCTGTTGGGAAACCCTCCCTTACTTAGCAGAGTGGCTACAATGCCCAGGATGTCACCATCACTGCTCCCCATCTCTGCTCTCCAGCATGTGGGAGGGTAACCCTCAGAGAGCATGCTGGCCACTGCAGCAAAACCATGGGTGTTGCCCAGTACCATAATGTCACTCTCATCTTCAGATCTGTCCTTTTTGCAAAATATAGCATCAGTTTTGCTGAACCCTGCTGGCAATGCCAATTTGTAACATAAAATTATTCCACAATTTCTTTGTGTGTTCTTTCCTGGTTCAGCTCAGGGTGTTCACATATGTATTTGCAAACAAATGGAGACAACACATGCGTTGAAGGCCACAAGAAAGCACTTTATTACAACTAGCATAAATACAAAAGGAAACAAATGTCCAAAGTAGTAGCCACACAGAAATCAAAATGATACTTATCATTCACTAAACAAGCTGACCGCTTCTATATCTGAGGAGTGAACTCATCTGGCATTCTCACACAACCTGTTTTCTCTCTTTCTCTAACTGACTCTCTCAATATACTGTTCCCTATCTTAGTACCAGACACCAGTCATGACCTAGCCTAAGCCGATGCATCCTGAGCATCTCTTCCCCCCACCATCCTTGCACAAATTAAGTTCCCACTTTATACCCTTTAAGATCCTTTCAAAGCAAAACATAATTATCACCGTAGTATTTTTTCAACCCTCATTGGTACCAGCTGCATCTCCTTATCACTTACGACCTTTGGAGCGTTCAGAATAATTTAGGAAAACAGATATAAGGTCTGTAAGGAGGAAAATGCCATTCATTATTTCATCTCAGGGAGGTGCACTTGTATACATCTCCAGTTCATGACACCATTCCTAACTGACATCATTTCATCTTAGAACTTCCATTTTCGGTTCTGACATACACCAAGGAAGAATCACAATGAACTCTTTCCTTACCTCATGGCATCTTTGTGGCTGGACCAGGACAGGCTATTAGTGATGTTCACTCTTAGGAACTTGGAGTTAAACCCTCTCAACCTCATCACCATTGTTATAGACAGGAGCATTGTCAACATCCCTCTTCCTGAAGTCAATGCCAACTCTTTTGGTTTGCTGACATTGAGTGAAAGCTTGTTATTATGACATCATGTCACTAAGCTCTATCTCCTTCCTTTACTCTGAATTATCATTACTTGTGTTGTGACCCTGTGCAGTTGGTATCACCTGTAAACTTGTTAATGAAGTTTGAGCTGAATCTAGTCTTGTAGCCATGAGTGTACAAAGAGTAGAGCTAAGGATACATCCTTGTGGAGGTCCAGCATTGGGAATAATCATGGCAAAGGTGTTGGCTGCCTATCCTTACTGATTGCTGTGGGTCAGGAAGTTGAAGATCTAGTTGCAGAGGGAGGCATTGACTCTCAGGATCTGGGATCTGGTGATAACTTTGTCTGGAATTATAGTATTGAAGGTGGAGTTGTAGTCAATAAAGAGTAGTCTGGCCTGGGAATCAGTGTGCCTTAATTTGAGGGAGCATTTGACTGTCATGGAGATGAGAACACATGATGAGGTTAAGGGCTAATGGCACATAGTTTTCCTGGGGTCAGCCTTGAACAGATGATGTGGGCTTATTATGCCTTTTGGCTATGGGTGATCCCAAGAAGCTTCAGTTAATGGCTCTCAGATCAAAGGATCGGTGGACTGCACTGAACAGTAGACAATAGACAATAGGTGCAGAAGTAGACCAATCGGCCCTTCGAGCCTGCACCGCCATTCTGAGATCATGGCTGATCATCTACTATCAATACCCGGTTCCTGCCTTGTCCCCATATCCCTTGATTCCCCTATCCATAAGATACCTATCTAGCTCCTTCTTGAAAGCATCCAGGGAATTGGCCTCCACTGCCTTCTGAGGCAGTGCATTCCACACCCCCACAACTCTCTGGGAGAAGAAGTTTTTCCTTAACTCTATCCTAAATGACCTACCCCTTATTCTCAAACCATGCCCTCTGGTACTGGACTCTCCCAGCATCTGGAACATATTTCCTGCCTCTATCTTGTCCAATTCCTTAATAATCTTATATGTTGCAATCAGATCCCCTCTCAATCTCCTTAATTCCAGCGTGTACAAGCCCAGTCTCTCTAACCTCTCTGCATAAGACAGTCCGGACATCCCAGGAATTAACCTTGTGAATCTACACTGAACTTCCTCTACAGCCAGGATGTCCTTCCTTAACCCTGGAGACCAAAACTGTACACAATACTCCAGGTGTGGTCTCACCAGGGCCCTGTACAAATGCAAAAGGATTTCCTTGCTCTTGTACTCAATTCCCTTTGTAATAAAGGCCAACATTCCATTAGCCTTCTTCACTGCCTGATGCACTTGCTCATTCACCTTCAGTGACTGATGAACAAGGACTCCTAGATCTCTTTGTATTTCTCCCTTACCTAACTCTACACCGTTCAGATAATAATCTGCCTTCCTGTTCTTACTCCCAAAGTGAATAACCTCACACTTATTCACATTAAACGTCATCTGCCAAGTATCTGCCCACTCACCCAGCCTATCCAAGTCACCCTGAATTCTCCTAACATCCTCATCACATGTCACACTGCCACCCAGCTTAGTATCATCAGCAAACTTGCTGATGTTATTCTCAATGCCTTCATCTAAATCGTTGATGACATTTGAGCATGACATACAAATTATTTTTCAAGATTGTGAGTTGTAACTTTTTAATCCAGTTTCTGTAAATAAGATGAAATGTTCATAATGATAATATCATCCTGTATTTGGAATATGATGGGGAAAGGAAATCTGAGTTAGGGTGAATTTTAGGTTCAGCTGGACATGAACACTTCAAAGCGCTTTTAGTAGCTTCTTTGTGTGTTAAAATATCAGGCACAAATTTTTAGGCCACTAAGAAATTGTGAAAAATGTAAATTGTTTCTTCCATATTCATATTGACATTTCTGGGGTGTTAAAAACAGTTGTCGAATCTACCGTCTTCTAAGCGTCCCCTTTTATTGTTCAACTGTGTTGGACCACACCAACTTGATTCCATCATATTAATTTATGCAGTAGTAACCAGGGATTCATTTACAAAGGCTTTCTTTCTCCTCCTTCTGCTTTAAATGCTTTTTAGTGTGATCTGAGGTCCTTGCCTCAGCATTAGTTTGCTTATACACATTGGCATCATCCAGCTCAATGTCACCACCAATTTCTTGATCCCTCGCCCGCTGTCCATAAATTATCAGACTGCTTTTCAACTGCCACAAGTCACAGCATTCATTCCCCTCACAAACCTGTTATTTAGCTACTGTTCCTATTCAACTGGACCAATAGACAGTAGGTGCAGGAGTAGGCCATTCGGCCCTTCTAGCCAGCACCGCCATTCACTGTGATCATGGCTGATCATACACAATCAGTACCCCGTTCCTGCCCTCTCCCCATATCCCTTGACCCCGCTATCTATAAGAGCTCTATCTAACTCTCTCTTGAATGCATCCAGAGACTTGGCCTCCACTGCCTTCTGGGGCACAGCATTCCACATATCCACCACTCTCTGGGTGAAAAAGTTTTTCCACATCTCTGTTCTAAATGGCCTACCCCTTATTCTTAAACTGTGGCCTCTAGTTCTGGACTCACCCATCAGCGGGAACATGCTTCCTGCCTCCAGTGTGTCCAATCCCTTAATAATCTTATATGTTGCAATCAGATCCCCTCTCGTCCTTCTAAATTCCAGTGTATACAAGCCCAGTCGCTCCAATCTTTCAACATATGACAGTCCCGAAATTCTGGGAATTAACCTTGTGAACCTACGCTGCACTCCCTCAATAGCAAGAATGTCCTTCCTCAAATTTGGAGACCAAAACTGCACACAATACTCCAGGTGGGGTCTCACCAGGGCCCTGTACAGCTGCAAAAGGACCTCTTTACTCCTATACTCAATTCCTCTTGTTACAAAAGCCAGCATGCCATTAGCTTTCTTCACTGCCTGCTGTACCTGCATGCTTGCTTTCATTGACTGATGTACAAGAACACCTAGATCTCGTTGTAGTTCCCCTTTTTCTAACTTGACTCCATTTAGATAGTAATCTGCCTTCCTGTTCTTGCCACCAAAGTGGATAAACTCACATTTATCCACATTAAACTGCATCTGCCATACATTTGCCCACTCATCCAACCTGTCCAAGTCACCCTGCATTCTCATAACATCCTCCTGACATTTCACACTGCCACCCAGCTTTGTGTCATCAGCAAATTTGCTAATGTTACTTTTAATCCCTTCATCTAAATCATTAATGTATGTACCCCACTGGTCACAGCTTGCCATTCCGAAAGGGACCCGTTAATCACTACTCTTTGTTTCCTGTCAGCCAGCCAATTTTCAATCCATGTTAGTACTCTGTCCCCAATACCATGTGCCCTAATTTTGCCCACTAATCTCCTATGTGGGACTTTATCAAAAGCTTTCTGGAAGTCCAGGTACACTACATCCACTGGCTCTCCCTTGTCCATTTTCATAGTTACATCCTCAAAAAACTCCAGAAGATTAGTCAAGCATGATCTTCCCTTCATAAATCCATGCTGACTCGGACTGATCCTTCTACTGCTATCCAAATGTGTCGTAATTTCCTCTTTTATAATTGACTCCAGCATCTTTCCCACCACTGACATCAGGCTAACCAGTCTATAATTCCCTGTTTTTTCTCTCCCTCCTTTCTTGAAAAGTTTTGCATTTTCCATCTTGATGTCATTTCTGGGCTAGAGGAGGCTTGAACTAGACATTTATATCATCACTAACACTGTACTCCATATGCATATCACTACCCAACTTTCTCCTTACTTCAGCCCCACAACCAGTGAACCCTTTGTATCTGAATATCCCAATGCCTTGTTCTTTCCTCACTAAATATGAGCTCACAGAGAACACCTCTGCCAGTTTAAACTTGCACCACGTTCTTTCCATCCAGCACCTCAATCGTTGCTTTCCTGTATCGGCTCCCAGTTAAGTCTTGACTTTAAAATTCTCACCATTTTAGGACTCAGTACTCCCTCTAGCTGTAATCTATCCAGCCCTTTAATTTGCTGAGATAGCTGCACTTTCCAATTCTGCTGCATGAAATGTCCCCAGGTTTAATCAGCTGGCCTTTGGTAGTATTGCATTCTGTATGAAGTTCCTCATTAAACCCCATACCTCTTTACACCCGTTAATATCTATATTGACTTTTCTGTCTAAATATGGCCCAGAATAGTAACTCTCTATGATCGGGCTGGTTTTCTATATTAAAAGTACAATATAATTGCATGCAGTTGCCCATTTATTAACATTTGCAACTTTGTGCTTAACACAATTTATATCCCACTTAATGTGAACAGTCTGCTTTGTGTAGCTATTTTACTCATTTCATCCCAGCTATTAATATATAATGATGAATAAAAGTTCCAGTAGGAATCACCCTCATCACAATTAGTATCCATATTTTTTCTTATATCCCAACTTTGACTCAACCAATTAGCAACCTATGTCACAAGAAAACCTTGGACTGTGTAATTATCTTGAGATCCCATTTTGGCAATACCGTAAACAATCCCTATTTCATGGTGGTTAATTCAAAAAAACTCAAATTATCTGCAAGTCAATTACAATGATGCATTTGACCAATCCTCAGACATCTATCCCTGAAATTAATTTTCAGTAATTTCCATATGTGATGTTATAATAGTCTGCAAATTCTCCTTTTTCCTTCACTACTCCTCCAAGAGAACCACAAATTTGTCATGGTTTGGAGGCTTGCGTGCCCAAAGACCGAGAGAGCTGTGTTGGCTGGAGTCAGGGCTTTTGCTCTTGCTAGAGTCATCCTTGCCAAACAAGTCAAAGGGTAGAGGCCAGACTAAGAGCAGTCCACCAGTCCTCCAGGTTTGGGAGTTCAGCTCAAGGTTAACAACCCTGACTGATAAAACAAAATTGTTACGGAAACAGCAATGAAAAATCCTTCTACATCTGAGAGGAACAATATCCCTGGGTCTCCACTGAGGACTTGCATGAGTGACAGCAGCGAAAACCAAGAGGATGCTGCTGACATGATGAAGGAAGCCCTGAACACCACAAGAGATGGAGGACTTTCATTGCTGCCCCAAGTGCCAATGGTGTAATGAGCGGTAGCTAAGTTTCACTACTACTTCTTCGTACTTCTAAATAATGAAGTCATAATGTAATGTAATAATGAAAAAGATTTTGAAGATTATCACTAGTGCATCTCCAATTTACTGAACCCTTGCTTGAGGTAAAAGCCATCACAGATGACACCGAAGTTATGGCCTTTCACATAATGGAAAGTCACCCTTGCTGAATTCAATCACAACCTAAAAAAAATTGAGATTACAGAATAAAATTTGCACTCACACAACTTGTGGAAAGTAAGTAGATATATAAACTCAAAGTTTATTAGTTTTTAACACATGTTCTTCATGCAGTGCAACTGATGTGGCTTTGTGTTACAAAAATAATCACAAGACCAGCCACTTTCTAGGAACATAATCCACATCCCCACCCCACCCTCAAACCCTGTACCATGGGGGAAATTGCGTGTACAAACCTAACATTTTGCTTTCCCTCAGTCCATGTTATTAACTCCATTACTGTTTTTAAAACTTGTTTTAAAAGCATAACTTCCTCGTTATGTTTTTTTTTGCTTCTTTGTACATTTGATAATATAGTTATACACACAAAATGCTAAAGGAACTGAGCAGGCCCAGCAGAATCTATGGAAAAGAGTAAACAGTCAACATTTCGGACCAAGACCCTTCATCAGGATTTTTCAAATTGTTTATTTCTGAAATATATAATTTTTAATGTGTAACACAATAGAAGACTGGATTTATGTGCAGTTTAAATCATTATTAATTCAAGGTCCTGAGTACTCATAGTAACCATATTACGTATGTTTAATTGTACTCCCTCTCATTTTGTCATCAAAATAGATATGAAATGCTAAAATACTCGTAATCAGAAGAAACAGAACATGTTTTGCCACTATGTTGTGACAGCATTACCAGTAGGCTTTTATTAAAGATTATATTTCAGTTGTAAATTTATTTTGATCATTTCCATTTTTAAATGTTGCCTCAAATTTTCAGTAGCTACACGGGTTTTCGTATATGCAAACCTAAAAATCAAGTGCAGTTAAAATAACTTAATAAAATCAACTGGTTCCAAAGGATGTGATGCTAACAAAAAAGCTGACATTCTTTAATGGATAATTATACTAATGTAAACAAGGTGATATTAAGATGGTAGTTTATTAATCGTTGACTGTAAAAGAGTTGATTTTTCCTTAAAAATAATAGGTAGTTATTTTTATTGAGTTTGTTGAACTAGTAGTCAAAAGGATATGCCAGTGCTCATTGTTCAACAATTTGTAATATATGTGTTTGTAAAAGTTATTAAAATATTTCACATGTTCTGGATTTTCCTCCACGTTTGCTTTCCTCGTTTCCTTTCCCATCGCCTCCTACTCCTCCATTTGCTGCTGCAGAAATATGAGAGAAATTTGACTTGTTTATGTTGATCTGATACCTAAAAAGTTCAAAGTAAAACTTAATTCATAGCATTAATAATATAATCTGATTAGATTTTTTTCTATAGAACTCTGGGCCAGATGATCTTGCCTAAACTTGTCACCCACCAACTGACATTGCAGAGAAGCAGATGAGCTAATGACCTGTCCCGGACAGGGATCTACTGCAAGTAACTAACCAACTTGGGCAGCATGTCCTGAGCTCTGAATTGCTTGACAGCTCATTGGTAGTCAAGGGTATTACAAGTTTTTGAATGTCTTGGATATTCGATATCTAAAAGCCAATCAAATAGATTTAAATGTTTTTAATGTTTTAAAAGTTCAATTTAATGTATAACAATAAAACACCAACAAATACTTTTCTCCTTCATTGGTAAATCCAACAGTATGTCCAGTAACAGAACAAATAATCAGACAATAATAATCCAGCATGTGTCAGGCCTCCTCCTTTGCTCGTATATGAGTGAGACGTGCTGATAGACAGCAGCTCCCAATCAATCTGCCTATATTGGGCATTAATCCTAATCTTCAAAAAAATATTTAATCCTTGCTGCATTTTTGGCAGATTGTGACAGGTTGTGTTAAGACTAAATCATAGGAACAGAATTAGACCATTTGGCCCATGAAGTCTGCTCAACCATTTGCTCCTGGCTGATTTATTATCCCTGCATTTTCTCCATAACCTTTGACAATCTTTGTTTTGTCACAAAGAATAAAACACATTTTAATACAGCATTTCAGCTACTAACGTGAAATTCAAAGGGAGTCTCCTTTTTGTTCTGCTAGATAAAATAATGATTCAAAAAAATTACAAAATTAAAAGCTGCTCAACCTTTTTTGGCTGCCATTTCTTCTTGTTCCTTTTGTTCTTCAAGCAGCTTCATTTTTGCTTCATACTCATCGGCCAGCGATTTCCATTCAACTCTGTTGTTTTGAAGACCATCATACATGGGTTTTATTTCTTTGTGGAATCTTGAAAATTCCTGGATCAGGCAATTAAATGTCAGTTTTGTGATGTATATGTAGTACTAATGTTTTTAAAAAAGAATCTAAATTGAATTTAAAGTGAAATAAATTAATTTAGTAGAATTCAGACCAGATAAATATAAAATGAATATTTTACCTACTTTATACACAAAGGTACACACGAAGTCGATGAAACCAACTTGTAGTTTAGGGAGTTCGTCTCTTTTATTTCTGTCCATCATGGGCTGATTAAACAAGAATCATCAGCAACAATTAAGCTAGTGTGTGTATTTCATTTATAATCCTACTCTGAGCATCCTCAAAAATCTTATTGATTAAACACTTGTTAAATTCAGAAGATCTGTCCACTATCACTAAGTATCCATGAAAACAAGTTGTAGATTTGAAATGATGTTAAGTCAGCATTAATTTACGTCTTGTGAACTTACGATTGGTTGCTGCTGTAAAACTGTCCGTTCTAGATCACCTTGCTCCCAGAACTCATTGGCAACCATCAGTGCAACCTGGAGCACAAAATACAGAGGAAGAAAATAAAAGTGAAAATGGTGTACTACAGATAGAAATGCAGAAAGGACTCTGATACAGTCTTACTCCCTCACAACAAACAGTTGGCCTATTATGGTACTCATTCATTAACATTTTCAGAAAATTTCAGTCCAAACTTCACAGAAAATTCTCAGTTTCTCTTTTTCCATGTGTTACAAGCTAAAAGAGTGTTTCTTTCAAACCCCAACACATAAAATTATACTTTCAAATGTTGAAAAACACAGATGCACGTTACAGCCAACTAAAATGCAATGACTTTTGCTTACGCCACCATCTTAAAACAAAATTACAAAGGTTTGAATACATATCTCTATAGAGAATATATTTTTTAAATTGCCAGGTCCCCATTTTTAATATATTTTTTAAATTGCCAGGTCCCCATTTTTAATACATTTCTAAATTGCTAAGATTGTTCCTGGAATAAATTCAAAACATTACAAAGTTCATGTTTCACCATTAATTTGCATTCATACTACCCATTTAATCAAATAGTAAAACAGGATAACTAGTAAAACAAATAGTAAAAATAGCAATTTGTTATAAAGTACTAATTTAAATTGTTAACAATGTTAGATTTCTAGTCTTTCAGAATTTCATTGCAGTTGATTGGAAATTCAGATTGGTGCATAATATTGATGGCAGCATGGTTGAGATCAACAAGTTTACTACCTTGCTTTGTACTTCCCAGGGCTTTGTTATAGCAGACAAGTCACATCCTGTCATCATCATTGCCCTGCAAAGGTACAAGTACTTATTTGGTCATTACTGTCAAAATATTAAGGTACCCTTTCCAAAAAATATTTGCCAACAAGGGAAAAAAAGGTACATACATGACAATTTCTTTCTTGGTTGGGTCAGACGAAATAAACTTTATGGCTTCTTCCTCATTTTCCATTTGTTCGACATTGTCTACAATCTTTTGAAACATTGTCCTTTTCCTGTAAAACATTTCAAAAAATGCAATGGTGCATTTTCCATTTATACAGTTATTAATGGCTTATTGTTTTACTCTGTGGGTAAATACTATATTGTGTCAGTTTTCATCACCTCTAAAAAGAAAGAATCAAATGGAATTTAAAGAGCTTGCCTTTTTGATCGTAAGACATGGGAGCAGAATTGGGTCATTCAGCCCATCAAGTCTGCTCCACCATTTCGTCATGGCTGCTTTATTAACCCTCTCAACCCTATTCTCCTGCTTTCTCCCTGTAACCTTTGACACTGTAACTAATCTAGAGCTTATCAATCTCTGCTTTAAATATACCTAATTACTTGGCCTCCACAGCTGTCTGTGGCAATGAATTCCACAGATTCACCACCTCCTCATCTGTTCTAAAGTGACACCCTTGAGTAGGTGTTACCTTTGGTCCTAGACTCCCCCAATATAGGAAACATCCTTTCCCTGTCCACTCTTATCTCAGCCTTTCCATATTCAATAAGTTGTAGTCACAACATACTCAGTGCTGAATTATCTGGGTTTGCAGGTAGTACTGCCAACAGTACCCAAGTACTCTGTAAAATGAACACAAGCAAGATCTCAGGTAGAAGATGAACAGGTGTGAAATGCCAAGCAAGACCAATTCAGGACTCTCCCAGCTGAATATTCAGTGTTTGTGCCCAGACCTGAAAAGCAGCTGCCCATCTCATATACCTTATGTGTTACACAGCAAGAATCATTCAGTCTCATCAATAAATTTCAAGTGGGAAGGTGTAGGGAACACTGATTTCCCAAATGTCTTTTCATAATCTCTATTCCTTTTATTTTTTGTTAATGTTCTTTTAAATACAATAGCTAGCCCAAATTCAATTTCACCTTCATTATGTAGTTTATTTCCTGCTCTTTCTAAGGACCAGAAACTAGCATGGTGTCCTACCTTAAGGAATGGGGCTTAGAAAATCCCAATTTTTTTTTAAATATTCTATTTTCTTCCCTTTCTTTTATTAGTGTTTTGTGCAGTTGTATATGGTACATTTAATATAGTTAAACATTCAAGTAAGAGATTTCAGTTTCAATGAGGACATTCCATTCCATTAATAATGTGCAGCTGCTAATAAAGTGAGGAAGAGTACTATTTCTAAAGAACAGACAAATTCCTTTATAAGGTCAGCAAATTGATCAGAAAAGAAAATCTTTTATTGCCCTGCTTCCTCTTACCAATCCTTTTCCTTCATTTTGAAGTAAACAGTCTATTCCTTCTGTTGCCATGCATTTCCAGATTTTAGTTTGAAAATGGATGTTTTCATTCATTCCTTCTCAATTGTAATTTTTTTTAAGTGAAAATCTGGGAATTCACTGGTCAGTCTATAAAGAAAATCAAATGATGACATACTGTTCTTGAACCATTTGGTTCTTGAATCAACTGGCACAGCCCTAATCACTTGAGCTTGATCACTTTGACCACTTTGATCACCTTACACTAAAATGAACTTCGACTTTTTTTTGTTCTAATTGTCTTCTTTCTTAGTAAAATTATGCTAATTTATGTTTTTCCTGTGAATGCTGCTTATGATATGTGTGCCTATGGTGGTGTTACATTAAGTTTTTAATTGCACCTGTGCATTCCTGCCCTTGGCATTAAGCTCGATTTTGACTCTGACCATTTGTAAGTCTTCATAGCACACTGCAAGAACAGTATAACTTTTCTCAAGAGTATATTTATATTTTGATTATAATGTCTCACCATTCTATTTATGTTTAATTTCTTCACTACTATCTCCTGCCTTAACAGTGATGAGTCTACTACTGCTGGTTGCTTTCTGCATTTCCTTTTGTTAATTCCATTCAATTTATCCTGCAAAATATTTCCACTGATCACTAATGTACTGTAAGCAATAGTCGTCCATTTATTGGAATGCCTTTATAAATCCATTTGCTTCCTTTACCTGCACACACTTCCATCACTAAGGAAACTTGTTTCTCTCCTCCATCTTGGAAACCCACAAACTTATCTTCAACACCTTCACATTCAATCATTATAATGCTTTTTTAAAAATATTTAGATGTCAACTCTGTCAGAATCTGTATTTTGTTTTCCTTAAGGTATCATTCATTGTTAGATGTTTTAATCCATATCATCACCAGTAATGTCAAAATGTGTACCTTTTTCAGCAGGAGGCAGTACCAAGAAAGATAATGTAAAATAAACACGTACTTGAAATACAAGGCCAAGTCAGTCGCGATTATAGCAACTTCCATTAAATGTATGACTGTTTCATGCTGACGTTGGTTTAGGTTTTGAAAAATGTTTATACTCTGTCCATTGAAGAGAAAATAAAGAAAAATCAGTAACATCAAAAATGTGTATCCTATGACTGTTTAAAATAGTTAATTTTATACTGATATACAAGGAGCTATTTGACAGACTGACCTCATCCTGAAGTAGTGTTTTACTGTACTCAAGGTGATGTCTTTCCAAAATAGAGGATCCATGCAGCCTTGCTAGAGGTGCTTGTGATCTGTAATGGAGCAATATTATAATACACGGTCAAACTTCATGGTATTCCTCAGGGTGGTTTTGCCCTCGAGCAGGGTTACCTAGACATCTCCCCATCAGCTTCAATGCGCTGTTTGGCATGGCAGTGGTTTAAAGAGTCATGACTCTGACCTTAATTGATAAGAATGTCCATAAATATATCATTTTTGTGTATGTCATCCACATGTTTATACAATTAAATGCAGAAGTCAGT
Source organism: Hemitrygon akajei (assembly GCF_048418815.1). Classification (NCBI taxonomy): domain Eukaryota; kingdom Metazoa; phylum Chordata; class Chondrichthyes; order Myliobatiformes; family Dasyatidae; genus Hemitrygon; species Hemitrygon akajei. The sequence goes on from NC_133146.1 coordinate 39,096,726, forward strand.
AAGTTACTGCCTGGGTTGATTTTCTTCTCTATGTGCTTTGCTATGCATTTTCCCAGAAAAATCACCTATAGAATGGATGATGTTGCAATATTGAAATCAGAAAACTTAGGGCTGATATTTAGTTGTTCTTTCTATTACCCACAAGGCCACTCAGTCTGGGTCATTTATGGATGGGCAATAAATCCCAGCCATTGCCAGTGAAGACACATCCTAGGAATGAATATAATAGTTACTCTGGGAATTGCCACTGTATTCACTGTAGCAGTTCATGAATGAGCCCCACCACTACATACTCCAGGAAAATGGAAATAGTCAATAATCATGAATCCAACCAGGCACCGCCACATCTGGAAAATGAATTTTCAAGGACTATTAAAAATTATCTTCACTTACTTCATCTGGTACAAGTTATTGGTGCCACGGTGATCAATATCATGACAGAAAGCTGCAGTAACCATGGCGAAGGCTTCTAGATCTGAATAATATTTCTTTATTTTACCTGTCTACAAAGGAATGTGGAAGTTTTAGAAATACAATAAAGACCAATTCAAAGTTCTTTCTGAGTACTTTGGTGTTGGAATTATCAAGCACAAATTCATTTGAAGGATTGCATCTTACCATTAGAAGTGTAAACATGGTCTGTCCTACGTTAAATCCATGGCGCCAGTTATGGTAGGTAATATCACGATAACCTTTCCTGATTGTATACATCCATCGGGTCAATACCTGAAGCAGAACATAGTATCTTTATAATATAGGTGTTAGGTAATGTAAAAAGGCATTTTCATACAAACCCATATTTGGCAGTAATTTAGATAATATTTCTAAATTGAGAAATAAGATGGTTAAGATTGTCACTGCACTATGATTGCGCTTTCCCCAAAGTAATTGAGCACACATTTTCTCTTATTAGAAAGGAAATTTAAGTCAAATTATACAAGATAAGACAAAAATGCAATGGCCATTCCAATCATCCATTTCTCAATAACATCCAAATATACAAATGAGAATACAAAGTTACTTTCACAACAATGTCTCTAGATTCTTGGAGCCTAATATCGTCGAATGAACTCTGCTATCTACATTCATTGGCCCAATGTGACAATGAATTCAGGACCTGGTGGTGAGATAATTAAGGCGATGCACAATAACTCTAAAGCCACTAATCAATTTATCCAGTACTTGTGGGAGCCAAAACAATACAATACTTAACTAAAGAAATGCCTATAGGCCCCAAGACTACTGCAGAACACATTTGTTTCCTCTTCTGGCCCCAACACTGCTTGCAATACTTGCAAAACGTAGTGGATTTGGCCCAGTACATTACACTTAAAATCGTCCCAACCGTTGAACACACCTACATGAAATGCTGTCGTAGAAAAGCAACATCCATCATCAGAGATCCCCACCACCCAGGTCATGCTCTCTTTTCACTGCTGCGATCAGGGAGAAGGTAATGGAGCCTCAGGACTTGCACTACCAGTTTCAAGAACAGTTACTACCCATCAACCATCATGCTCCTGAATAAAAAGGGATAGCTACACTCAACTTCACTTGCCCATCACTTAAGTGGTCCCACAACCAATGATCTCACTTTCAAGGACTCTTTATCTCTTTTCTCATTAATCATTGCTATTTATTTATATTTGCATATGCACAGTTTATTGTCTCCTGCACTCTTGCTGATCTGTCATTGACCCTGTTATAGTTACTAGTCTGTAGATTTGCAGTGAATATGCCCGCAAGAAAATGAATCTCAGGGTTGTCTGTGGTGACACATGTACTTTGATAATAAAATGTACTTTGAACTTTGTCACAGTCTGGTGGTGAAGCCCCTCCATAGGTTGTGTTCACTCCTAATTATACTTCTTGGGAAAGAGATACCTTACCCCTTGCACAAGCAAGTTCTCCTTCCCCACAAGTTGCCACCACAACTGTGCCCCAGAAGAGTTCAGCGAGACAAGTGAGTCCTGTGGTACAATAAATTTAGCATAGCATGTCTTGCCGAAGGGTCTCGGCCCAAAATGTCGACTGTACTTTTTTCCGTAGATGCTGCCTGGCCTGCTGAGTTCCTCCAGCATTTTGTGTGTGATGCTTAACCGTGTTCCTCAATTAGTGTTTTGAAATGTTTCAGTGAGCTCAGCTACCCATCACTCAAATTAGCATAGCAGTTGAGTCAAGCTAGTACAGGGACCTTCAACCCAAGATATCAGGGCTCCAGAATCCAAATTAAAAGAAAACAGCGAAAAAGCTGCTTAGCAATATTTTTTTGGAAAGTAATTAGTTGAATACAAAAAGGTACAACAGAACATGACTTAAAAAGACTCACATCTGCTGGTATTTTGAATTTTTCAACGGCCTTTATTTCAAAGAAACACTGAATTCCATACTTGATTAGATCAAACTCTGAAACAGGTAAGTCACTGAAGTGAAATTCATAGAGTTCAATTTTGCACGGATCAGGCAGTTCTTCTTTCTATCAATGAGATTCAAGTTATAATAACATGATTAAACAAAATGGCAAGTAATTCCCAATTCCCGAATACCACCCAACAATGTAAAAAGAAACAACAAATGTAATTTACCAAGATGGTAATCATTTCTTTTTGTTCACAGTCTGCAGTGCCCTTGTCCAGCTTCTCTTTTGTTTTCTGCAAAAAGATAAATTGCTTGGTAGAACTGAAAATGTTTGGATTTATTTTCATTGTTTTAATCATTAATGAATCAGAAGTTTATATTCCTATACCTACCAAAATGGTCTGCAGTTCTTTCTCAGTGCACTTTGAATGGTACATTAACATTTCTGCAGCAATATCTTTCCTGCTCTCCAGTTTATTCATCTTGTCATAAGTATCAGTGTTCAGGAGTGACCATCCCAGGAACTGTGTCAAGGTCTGGAGCAACCAAGTAGCTGGAGTTAGTAAAGATAATCTATACCAAAAGCGTTCTTAATAGAAATTAGCCTAGAATTTCTTGTGGAGAAGTTATAGAGTCATAAAGCACTACAGCATGGAAACAGGCCATTCTGCCCATGTAGTGAATGCTGTTCTGTTATTCTGCCCAGTTCCATTGGCCTATACCTGGACCATAGCCCCACATACTCCTGCCATCCAAATACTTATCCAAACTTCTCTAAATGTTGAAATCAAACCCAGAGCCAGTCCTTCTGCTGGGAGCTCATCTATATTCTCACCACTCTGAGTGAAGATAGATAGATAGATAGATAGATACTTTATTCATCCCCATGGGGAAATTCAACTTTTTTCCAATGTCCCATACACTTGTTGTAGCAAAACTAATTACATACAATACTTAACTCAGTAAAAAAAATATGATATGCATCTAAATCACTATCTCAAAAAGCATTAATAATAGCTTTTAAAAAGTTCTTAAGTCCTGGCGGTAGAATTGTAAAGCCTAATGGCATTGGGGAGTATTGACCTCTTCATCCTGTCTGAGGAGCATTGCATCGATAGTAACCTGTCGCTGAAACTGCTTCTCTGTCTCTGGATGGTGCTATGTAGAGGATGTTCAGAGTTATCCATAATTGACCGTAGCCTACTCAGCGCCCTTCGCTCAGCTACCGGAAGAAGCTCCCGTTAAACATTTTCACCTTTCACCTTTAAACCATGACTTCTAGTTCTAGTTTCACCCAACCTCAGTGGAAAAGGCCTGCTTGCATACCACTGAAAATTTTGTGTATGTCTATCAAAACTCCCCTCATTCTTCTATGCTCCAGGGAATAAAGTCCTAACCTATTCAACTTCTCCTATAACTAAGATCCTCAAGTCCTAGCAACATCCTTGTAAATTTTCTCTGTACTCTTTCATACTCATTGATATCTTCCCTTTTGATAGGTGACCTGAACTGTACTAATTACTCCAAATTTAATCTTACTAATGTCTATACAACTTCAAAATATGTAACATCAACTCCTGTGTTCAGTTCTTTGATTTATGAAAGCCAGTGTGCCAAAAGATCTGTTTCTTGTGCATCTACCTGCAACGCCGCTTTCAAGGAATTTTGGATCTATATTCCCAGATCCCTCTGTTCTACTGTACTCCTCAGTGCCCTACCACTCACTGTGTAAATCCTACCCTGATTTGTTCTACCAAAGTGTAAAACCTTCCACTTGTTTGCATTAAATTCCATCTGCCATTTTTCAGCCCATTTTTCCAGCTGGTTAATCAGCGATCTACAAGCAAATTTGATACAGAGTTCAAACCTGTACAAAAACATTATTTGCCACCGTTGTTAAAATATATTAGAAGAAAAGGAAATAGCAGTGCTAGACAGTAAAAACTCATTCAATCGAATTGTTCTCAAAATCAATTAGTTTTGGTAGATGAATCTGAAATATGATTTGATAAGATTTTTATTTTGAACTTGTGCCCGTTCTGGACCAGCATACATGAAGGGAATTTCTATTTGCCGGTGCTTTACATGGGCTACGGAGCTACAAAGGAAAATGAACCAGGGTAAACGTTGTGAAAAATGGAGTTTCGGGATTAGCAGGAGAGTGGGTAGAAGTTACTTTACCATTTTCTCTTCAGTCTTCAGGATCAGAAGTTATATGACTATATGTTTATTTATTTCTATGAGCACAAATTTATGGGAATTCTGGTTAGATTCTGATACTTCAGTGATTTCCTTTATCATGGACATTTCTAAATGCCCTTTTAAATGTGAAGTTTTATATCAGTTTCTATATGTAGTGTGGAGGTGGTTAATATTCAATACTTGCAGGATATAATTAGACAGACTACACTGGTGGAAGATCTGTGCAGTAAGTTGTGACAAAGGCAACCTTGTTTCCTTTTACAGCTAAATTATTATTCTTTGTTCAGTATTGGATTACAATGAATTGTGGACAAGTGAATGTTTTTGATATCAGATTGAAGGTTCTGAGATAAGACATAAGCTCCATGCTCTTCCCCATCATACCACCAGAATTTCGTTGTCTAATCGACAAATGTTCTACCAACTTCAGAGGACTGGGATACACCAGTGGCCTTTTACTTCAATTAGTTTCTCCCTCCATTAATGTTCAATGAGTAGGGCTTTCCCCATGGGCACTGGCACATCATGGTTGCAACAGGAGCAAGTATATGGAACACACACAAAATGCTGGTGGAACACAGCAGGCCAGGCAGCATCTATAGGGAGAAGCGCTGTCGACGTCCTGACAAAGGGTCTCGGCCCAAAATGTTGACAGCGCTTCTCCCTATAGATGCTGCCTGGCCTGCTGTGTTCCACCAGCATTTTGTGTGTGTTGCTTGAATTTCCAGCATCTGCAGATTTCCTCGTGTTTGCAAGTATATGGACATGAGATTCTGTAGATGCTGAAAATCCAGAGTAGCACATATGAAATACTAAGGAGCTCAGCAGATCAGGCAGCACCTAGGGAAAGGAATAAAGAGTCGATGTGTCAGGCCAAATCCCTTCATCAGGCATGTACATTTGTCCCACAGCAGGAAGATGGAAGGAAAGGACATTCTCCATGCTCTTCAAAATGATAATTCTACAAGTGTTATGAAAGCAAATCCAAAAGGTACCTACTTCAGTGATCTGCTCATCATATTCATCAAATGGTTTGCCATCCTTTCGGTTGTAAAATGTAGCTATTCCCACTATCTCTTCTTTCTTATTCACAATTGGCAAAGACAGGACATTCTTTATAACCCAACCTGTTTCATCCACTGCTTCTTTCTATGAAAAAATGTTGTGAGAGATATAACTAGTTGTATAATAATGTCATGAGATTTAAGCATTGCAAGTCTCTAAAGGATAATGCCAGTTTATAATTTAACTATCAGTAAATTATAGCAAAAGTGTGCATGTGCTATTAATTCCTATTTTTGAAGGACCACCATTACTTATTTTGTTTTAAGTCAGTAATTCGTCCAACTCATTAATATTTGTTGAAGCATTAACTGTTAATGAAGAAGCCTATTGCATGCAAAAATGTTAATTTATTCATTTTTACTCATTTTTATTTGTATATTTATTGTAAAATAACCTGTTTTCATCGTCATTTTAAAGACCTAGACCTTCTCTCCTTTCAAGCTACTTTCCTGCAGTTATGACAACTCTCTAAAAAAATTGATTGAACTGCTTATGTGAAGGGAGTAGACTTTCCTGTCCAAAATTTTATAACTGGATGTTGACCAGGAAACCAACAATCATAATGGAATACTTCCAAGTGCTTAATTTTTAATAGAAGTTCACCTATTATTGTGACAAATCCAAACTAATTAGGTCATCTTGGTTGGGGTTAGAGTACACCTGCCACTTACAATGAAAACTATGACTCACTTCCTGGCTTGAATCTAGTCTGATCTTCTAGAACCATGGTGAGAGAGTGCTATGCTAAGTTACAGTTCTTTACCATAAGACATAGGAGCATCAAGTCTGCTCCACCATTCAACCATGACTGAGTTAATATCCGTCTCAACCACATTCTCCTGCCTTCTCCCAGTAACCTCTGATGCCCTAAATAACCAAGAACCTATCAACCTTTACTTTAAATATACTCAATGATCTGGCCTCCATTGCCATCTATGGCAATGAATTCCATAGATTCACCAAATAGTCCACGCCTTTATTCCTTCTATCAAAGTGCATGACTATATACCGCCCTACATTATATTCCATCTGCCACTTCTTTGCCCATTCTTCCAAAATGTCCAAGTCCTTCTGCAGACTCCCTGCTTCCTCAACACTACCTGCCCCTCCACCTATTTAATGTCACATTATGATCACTGCCTCCTAAAAGTTTCTTTAAATAAGCTCTCTAATCAAATCTGGTTCATTACATGTCACCCAATCCAGAATTTCCTTCCCCTAGTGGGCTCAACCACTAGCTGCTCTAAAAAAACCATCTCATAGGCATTCTACTAATTCCTTCTCTTCGGATCCAGCACCAACCTGATTTTTCCAATCTACCTGCATATTGAGATCCCCCATGACTACCTCAACGTTATCCTTATTATATGCCTTTTCTTTTTCCGATTGAAATTTATACGCCATATCCTGACTGCCATTTAGGGGTCTCTATATAACTCCCATTGTGGATTTTTTAAACCTTTGCCATTTCTTATCTCTATCCACAAGAATTCTACATCTTCCAATCCTATGTCACCTCTAAAGATTTTTTAACCAACAGAGCCAACCCACCCCCTCTGCCTACTTGCCTGTCCTTTTGATAGGTCTCATTCTGCCTCAATGTTGTTTAGTCCTTATGTTACTGTCAGAACTTATTAACATGACACATATTGGGTATTATTTCAATATAAATACTTCCTCTCTGGTCAGGTCTTTCATTCAGACAAAAATGCATATATTTGAATGGCCCGTAATCAATATATGTCAGAAGTAAATGCTACACTTACTTGAAATGTGAAGTATTCATCTGCTGGAGCATTCATCATGTTGCAGATCTGTCAAAGTTCAGATTAATGACATTTAGATTCATAAAGAACCCGGATGAACGTATAGATCAATTCAATATTTCTGTTCCTGTCCTATATCCCTGGATTGTTGTAATCCCAAAGAATACATAAATGTATCAGTTTTGAATTTATTCAACAACAGAGCACCCACATACATTGAATGGAGAATTTCAAAGATTATCAACATTCAGAATAAAGAATTTATTCCTTATCTCATTAAATGGTTGACTACTTATCCCTAATTAAGACTCCTTCTATATTTCAGAACACTCTAAAAGTGAAAATTAATTTCATTTTATAGCCTATGAAATCCTCCTAAATATTTTTGTATGTTTCAATAACATCATTTCTTAATGTTTAGAATATAGGGTCATCTACACAACCTAATACACGCAATGCAGCCCTCTAAGCCAAATATATCTTTCCTTTGATTACAAAACTATCAAACAATATTTCAGAAATAATCTCCTCAACGCCCAATATAATCCTTCCTCTGTACTACAATCAACTTGCAGTAAAGGTTAATTTACTGATTGTCTTCTTACTTTTTGCTACACCTGCTTATAACTTTCTGTTATTTATTTATTTAGTTTGTTAGTTATTTAGATACAGCACATAAACCCTTCCAGCCCTTCAAGCTGGGCTGCACAGCCATACCCCAATTTAATCCTAGCGTAATCACGAGACAATTTACAATAATCAATTAACCCACCAACTGTTATGTCTTGGACTGTGGGAGGAAACTGGAGCACAGGAGGCATGGGGAAAGCATACAAATTCCTTGCAGGGAGCAGCAGGAGTCAGAATCAGGTTTATTATCACTGTCCTACGTCATGAAGTGTTATGTTTTGTGGTAGCACTACAGTGCAAGTATAGAAAAAATTACTGTAAGGTACCATAATAGTACAGAGGAGGAATAGTGAGGTAACATTCATGGGTTCATGTACCAGTCAGAAATCTGATGGTAGGGGGAAAGCAGCGGTTCTTCGATCATTGAGTGTGCATTGTTAGGCTGCTGTACTTCCTCCTTGACAGTAGTAATCAGAAGAGAGCATTTCCCAGAAGTAATGGATGCAGCCTTCTTGAGGCACCACTTTTTGAAGATGTCCTCAATGGTGAAGTGGCTTGTGCCTCTGATGGAGCTGGTTGAGTTTACAACCATCTGTAGCCTCTTTCGATCCTATGCGTGGGAGCTTCCAATCCAGCTGGTGATACAACCAGCCAGGATGCTCTCCACGGTACATGGTTTGATTTACATGCAAGATTAACCAATTTTCTTGAAATATCAGCAATTACTACAATCTCACATTTTAAAAAGATACTTTGCTTTTCCATCTTTCTAACTAAAGTGGATAATTGTACATTGCCATATTAAGCATTCTCTGTCATCTTCTTGCCCAATGGATTATCAGTCTTGTAATCTTTGTTTTAACCTTGCAGTAGAATCTGAGGATGACTGTTAAGACTAGCAATTATTGTTCACCTCAAAGCACTGAAGAAAGTACTGGTAAACTGCTATTTAGATTATTACAGCTCATGTACTAAGGCTACTGTTGAGGAGCAAGCCTTGATGCTGAAGGAAGTCTGCGCATCAGGCAGCATCTGTGGAGATAGAGAGATAGTTGACATTTCTGGTCAGGACCATCCATTAGGACAAAATCTGCAGTCTCTTGTATTTCCAGAAGTTGAGGGTGTTCAGCTGTATTGTTGATAAAGCTTTGATAAATTGCAGCTGACATTCTTGGAGGTGTTACTGTTTGGAAAGAATGAACTTTTCATGCATCAGATAGGGAGTTAATTGAGTTACATACTTTGCCATGCATAATGTTAATTTTTTTTAATGTGGCATGAGGTTGCTCATTAAATATGTTTGCTGGGCAGGGGTGGTACGGAGGATAGGGATTGTCCATCCTACTCCTGACTTGTGCAAAACTTGAAAAGCCTCTGAGAGTCACCTTTCTATATGGTTGGCCCACAAGCATCGTACATGAGTTACCCTTGCCAATAATCCCATAAGTAGATGCACCTGCAATGGATGCACTGACGAGGGCAAAATCAAGCTGCTTCCTCATATTGTTTCCTTCATCACCAACCCCAACCCACTCTGACATCCATCTCCTTCAGACTCAGGCAATTCAATCAGTAGCAGTGTTCTGTACTACTATCGGTAATGTATGTTTGGTCCCTGAACAAAGTATATTCTAAGCTATGGGGTCGTCAGTGCTTTTTCCAGTTACTTCGTGAGCAGATTTTGATTTAGAGATACAGCATGGTAACAGACCTTTCTAGCTCAACGAGCCTACACTGCCCAATTACACCCATGTGACCAATTAACTTACTAACCCCTCCATCTTTGGAACGTGGAAAGAAACTGGAGCACTTAGAGGAGACTCACATGGTTACAGGAAGAGTGAATAAACTACTAATGAACAGCAGCGGATTTGAACCCAGGTCATTGCCACTGTAATAGTGTGAGGCTATCATGACACCCCGTGTATTATTACATTATCCTATAAGATTACCCCATGTGATATTACAAGTCTTTTACAGTATGTACCATTGTGTAAAACTGAGAGTCTGTGAAATAGAAGTGGTGACAGATTTGCTGGAGAGTGTGCTAGGAAACCTTTCCATGTGGGTCCTGCATGGCTTAATGAATAATCAGCGGAAGGATCCAGCGTGGAAAACCACTGACTAGATCATGAATGTTTCCTGGAAAACATTCAGGAACCATCTGGAGTGGAAACAAGCTAACAATGCCAATTAAAATGACCAATTTTTCCAACAGCCGAGAGTTCTTGGCAGAAGACTGTTGGCTCTCAAGTTCATGCCACACAGAGTTGGCCAGAGGTCAGAGAGGATAATTAGCCAATGAGTTGGTGCCATTCTCAGAAAGCACCTTGAAGTCAATGGGAAAAAAAACAATGTAAACAGAAAATACACCCCTTCTACTCAGTCCCTCAGGTAAGTCATTGGTAAAGATTGCAAATACTTGAAATCCAGGTGTCACGCAGGTGAGAAACTGCTAGAAAATTCAGCAGTCTAATGAACAAGGAGGCAATTAAAAGAGAGGGAGGACTCTGACTTGGTTTTGATAACACTTTTAATTGTGACCTTGAGAGAGAGAGTACAGCACCAGCTGAGACACGAGCTGGGAAGTCACCATGGTAACAGTTCAGAGCAGTTGAGCTAACAGACGGCTAGAATTTCGAATGGATTATAAAAAGTTGGGTTTTTTGGTCTGATAACGGAGAGGAGACACGACACGGGAGAATTGTGGAAACTACCCGAGAAACCACTGGTGGAGTTTAAGACCACCACAAGGGTGGAGGCCACAGACCCATTAATTTCGACCCGTGATTACCAGTGCGGGTAAGAGCTCGCCTGTGGGGGTCTGCTGGTGGTGAACCCGTGCCATGGGTTAGTAGACCGTTCCCTAGAAGGGGCTCTGTCCACCTGTGTGTGTGTGGGGTTCACACGAAGTGACTCTAAAGACTTCGGAAGCAAGAACAACTAAAGCTGCCAACTTAAACATCAACTCAATTAACTCTCTCTCTCTCTCCATCAATTCAACTCGACGCAACACAAAGTGAACTGAACTGCTTAAACTTACCTAACACCGTAAGACTGATATCTACCTCCGGGACTATTATCTTTGTATCCACACACACACATTTACGGAGATATATATATATATAAAATAGTTTATAACCTGTATCGTATTATCCGGTTTTAATAATATCAATTCGTAGTAGTAATAAATATAGTCTTAATTTATAGTAAACCAGACTCCAGGTGTGTTCCATTTCTGCTGGTCCTTTTCAACTTGTCATGGGATTCGTGACACGGGCAACGATTCTTTGCACGCCACGATTCCATTCAGAAAGTAATCTTTTGATTCCTATTCTCTTTTTTATCCGCTACCTAATTTTTATCTATTAAAATATCAAATGTTGAATCAGTATCTTTTGTATTGATCCATCGTGGAGCAGTTTATATATATATATCTTCTGAAAATTCAAATATACTATATCTGCCAGTTCTGCCTTTTCTACATTCAGAAATTGCTGATAGAAATTTTGGAAATGTTCCCTTTTGATAAACTGTGATTAACTTGTGTCAATTATACTAAATGGAGAATTAACTTAATAGGGCAACATTGATGAGAAAAGGCCAAAGGACAGCTAATTGAAGCACAAATTCTGGCAGGGAATGGTTGGGCCAAATGGCCTAATTCTGCATTGCACATTGTACTTAGCATAATGGTAAATTAATTGTTTAGCTTTGAATTACAGACAGTTATATGCAGGAAATGCACTACCATGGAAACAATATGCTTAGTGATGGAACTCAATTCCTGATGGATAAGCTTTTCAGCATGAACTGCTTCCTTGCAGGCAGCCTTCTTTCTGTCATTTAAAAGGTTGCTATTGTGAAACTGGAGAACATTGTTGTTACAAGATGGCCTCAATTTAAAAATCTCTGATCAGGCCAGAACCAGAACATTGTGTAAAATTTGATATCTCAACCTAGGGAAGATGCCGTGTTATTGGAGGAAATACATTGAAGATTTCCTTCAGGGATGAGGGGCTCCATTTATATGAAGACATGGAAAAGTTGGAATAATTCTCACTAGAGAAGGTTAAAAATGAGTCTTAAAGAGTTATTGCAAGGAGCTTGCAAGGAAAAGGCATTCATAGTTTTAAAATAATGACATACAGGAGGAAATCATTTCACAAGGAATGCATTGCCTGAAAAGGGCATGCAATTAGATTTAATGGAGCTTTTTCAACATATCTTGTTATGGAGAAGAACTGGTTTGAAAGGTTGTGGGAGTAAGCAAAGTTGTGAGCCTACTCCTTTGAAAGACTATATATGGTTCTGAGTAGATATTTTCCAAACACTTATTCCTGTAAAGTTTTTTTTATTCCAATCAGCAAGAACATTGGATAAAATGAGAAGAAAAGAACAAAGGGTTCAAACAGGTACACATAGGGATCTAAAAAGAAAAAAAGGGAATGAAACAGGAAAAGGAGCAGAAGTAGTTATGGACCAAAACTCTAAGAGCTTAGCAAATGCAATAGAGATTCAAGACAAAATAGTAAAGAGAATTACTGCTGATTGACATTCCCGCAACAATGAATGTGTGTCAATGGTAGAGGCAGCCTCACAAGCAACAGGATAAATCTTTGGAAGCAGCTGATAAACTTAAGTGGAGGATGATATGTCCACCCTGTGACCAAAGAAAAGGTGAAAGGTGGTGAACAGTCGTTAGCAGTCAGGTAGGGCAATTAGTGGAACGAGTCCCTTTGGTGGCAAGATCTGGTAAGAAAGCAGATATTCAGCCAAAGGCAACAAGAGAAAGATGAACCACAAACAAAAAAACACATACTACTGGAGGAACTAAGTCAGGTGGCATCTGTGGAGGCAAATGGATAGTCATCATTTCAGGTTGAGACCCTGCAGAGAAGAAACAGTTGGAAAAGGAGGTGAGAGGGAGGGGTGAAGCAGGAGCTGGCAAGCCTTAGGTGGAACCAGGTGAGGAGGGCGATAGTGGCAGGTGGAACCAAAAGAGGGAGATTGAGGGGTGGAGATAGGAGACAGTGGCTGGTGGATGATTGGTAGAGACAGGAGAGGAAAAAAATTGAGTGGGCAGGTCTGAAATCTGGTAAGTAAGGAAGATTGTTAGTAGAATTGCATCAGGGTGGGATAATGGGCTAATTGAATTGGAGGAGGGAACAGGAAACTCAATGGCTGTTCTGTGTGGGGTGTAGTATGTGTGCGCGGGGTAGAGGAACAAATCTAGATGACAGCAGGGGTGTTGTTGGTGGGTGGGGAGGAGGCAGAGATAAACTGTAGATCATAATCAGAGAGAAAGAACCACAGCTGTCATCGGCTATCTGGAATTGAAAAAAAAATCAATGTTCATACCTTTGGGTTGTAAACCACTTGGGTAAAGTGTGACAAATTGTTCTTCTAGCTGACATTGCTCCTCTCACTAACAGTGTCTCCGAGAAGGCTGAAGGCATGTTGAAGTGGCATTCAAATGGTAAATCATCAGGTCTGATACATTAACACCCGCCGCAGCCAGTAAGGAGTTTGTACGTTCTCCCTGTAATGGTGTGGGTTTCCTTTGGGTGCTGCAGTTTCCTCCCGCAGTTACCATTTGGTAGGTTAATTGGTTAACGCAACTTTTCCTAAGATTAGGTCTGGGTTAAATCAGAGGTTGCTGGCCAGCTCGACTCGAAGGGCCATTAGGGATTATTCCGTGGTATATCTCAATAAATAAAAAAAATAATTAAGTGAAATAAAGATTGCTCCTGAAACCTATGCTATACAATGACATTTCATGTAGGAAAAGACCTCAGAAAAATTGAGATATCAGCTGAGTGACATTTTGAAATTTGTTTTGGAAATATAAATGACTTGTAATAAATTCCAGCAACACACACAGAAAGCTGAAGGAACTCAGCTGGCCAGGCAGCGTACACTGAGTTCCTGCCGCAATCTCTCTGTGTTGCTTGGATTTACAGCATCTGCAGATCTTCTTTTGTTTGTAATAAATTCAATTTATTTTATTAGTTATAGCATATTCTTTAGGCAAATCCTTTTTATTTAGACTAGTGATTTTGATTGTAAAATAGATTTACAACCTAAAGTGCTGTTGCACAGCTAAACTCTAATATCTTCCATCATACATTAGGGAAAACTAATACTGCAGACCTTTTCACTAATGATTGGAATTCTGGTTACCAATCCCTTGATTGCTTAAATACACATTCACTTATGTAATGATAAACTGTACGAAAAGTATAATACTAACTTCCTTTGATCATATAAATATAACAACTTTTAGAAATCTACTCACAAAACCATTTTCAGCAACATATGTTGGCAGGCCGCTCACAAGTGACCAATGATCTGCAGGAGGAGACCTAATGGAATAAAAGGAGTTATACATTGTCCTGAATTGGGAAAGAGGCCTTGCTACTTTGTAAAACAGTGTTAATACTTACGGGATTACTTTAATTTCCTCTTTTCCCTCCAGCAAATAATCGATGATCTTGTAAAAGTTAATTTCCTGTATAATTTGAGAGAGAGTTATTTGACAGAGGTACAGAAACACATGATATATTTTGGAAACTGAATATGCAAAAGATGGAGATATATTTTCTGTACACTCACTCTGCCATCTGGGGTCTTTGGACCTTTGTAAGGGGGGACTTCACCCATCAGGATTGGCCATTCATCAAAAAATTCCTATGATACACATTGCATTTCATTAGATAATACATATTTGATTCAATAATTCATATTCATGCTTTTTGATTGTGGATGGTAATTTTAAAGAATCATCCAAAGAAAGAATTATAGTGGATTCCAGTTAATTGGGCCGTCAGTTCATCAGAACAGCCACTTATTTTGGACAGATCTTAAAGAACAAAAACTAACTAAGAAAATTAAAGGGATTCCTTTTGTTTATTTGGGACAGGATGTCGCTTAATTGTGGCAGGAGGCTGTTGCCGAGCAGGTTCTAAATAGCGTCAGTCGTGCGCACTCGTGCAGCTGTGCGTAGAGCGAAAAGTTTTTAAAATGGCGTCCGTTGCATGAGTTTATGGCCAGAAAACAATGAGTTTTCTCATTGTTAATGAGAAATAAGCAGTAAGGCAATTCCGAGCTGTTTTGCTCACTGTGCTTTCAAGCATTCAAACTTGTAGATGGCAGGAACAGCCAGGAATGAAAATGAAACAATTTCACTACACCCAACAGAACTACAAAGAATTTGAAGGTATCAACAATCATCTTGAATGTTACAATGAAAATGAAGATTTGAGGGGTGAAATTATTGATAGCATTGTATGAAGGCAGTACCTTATCTGCACTAGGTGTCTACATTGACTTTGTTCATTGTACACTGGACGAATTCCTACATTGATAACTATTGGGAACTAATACAGTTTTATAGTACTGCAGTAGCATTGCTAGTCTTCTAATTTGTTCAATATTTGATTTGTTACTCAGTTTGCCTTTATATGTTTTTTAATTTCCATGAACTTTGGCAATTAGGGCAACCGCTTAATTGAGCCAAAATGTACTGGTTCCAATGTGTCCCAATAAACCAGAACCACAGTGTAACTACCTTTTGTTTGGTCATATCCAGCAGAGCGACCGAATATCTTTCAACATTTAAATAAAGTCGAACTGTGTACAAAGCTTTGTGAAATTGACGCTCAATATCTGTTAGTTCTTCGAACACCTTGTTAGCAGACCATAGCAGAATCTGTTGATAGAGAGCAAAAATACATTTACCAGGATGCATGAGGAAGAAGGAATTTCCTATCAGTAAATCTGGTTTACAACTTGAATTGGGAAATACCTAAAGGATGAATATTCAAAGAGTTGTTCAGAGTTAGGGAACCATTGAGTGTGAGGGCATTGTCTTTTGATGGAAAGCTGGTCTTAGGAGTGAAAGAAAAACAGGCTAATTTTGGAACACCAGAACAAAAGTGGGCTATGCAATCTCAAGATTGTTTCTACTATTCCTTTCCCACCTTCTCTTGTGCATGTTTCCAGTCAATATTCATGACATTCACAAGGAATAATATAGGGTTGCAGCGCTGAAAGGTGATGGGAGAAATCTCACTGAATAGGCCCAGAAAAGAAACCCTATACATTTCCCAGATCTAGGTGTAGCCTATCTAGATTGATATCTTGTGTGATTTGAATTCTGTGAAATTATATGTGAACAGTCCGATATAATGAATTATTTACATCACCATATCCAGCAAATATGGGAAACTGAAGGAGGTACGACAAGTGCACAAGACACAAAAAAAAAGATCATGAATCTTTTCACTGGAAGATACAAGGAGCATTGAACCAAACAGTTGATTTGTAATCATATCCAGAGGTTCTGGTGGATGCCAGCTTCAATCTGGATGCAGTTCACTGGATGTGTCCTGAAAAACATCAACATGGACATTGATATATACAAGCCATCCCCAGGTAACAAATGAGTTCTGCTTTTAAAGACGTCCACAAGTTGATTTGGTCCTTAAGTTGGAAAATGCATATAAAACATTCAACGAGGTAAATATATCCCTTCAGTAACTGAATGAATGGCACCAGAAGCACAGTAGACTGAGAATAAAGAACAGTTACTAGAAGGGAGATAGAATGTATGTCTGTTTGTCAGACTTTTGAACTTCGTAACATTATGATAGCTTATTTATACATCGGGGTGCCCATAGTTGGGTATTTGTAACACAAGAATGACCTGTAAATTATTCATTTGATGGTGACCAAGGTCTAAGGAAGGTTACGATGGTAGCACAAATTTTTGAGCATCAAGTAGGAAATTAGTTCCTTGGGCCATGAAAATACCCAATTCAAAGCCATGCCCGAAACCGTAATAAATGAGTTAACAATGGTACAGACTTTTGCACTGTATGTTGGTGCAGCAGTTAGTGCAACTGCTTCACAGTTCAAGGACTTGACCTCAGATACATCCTTTCATCGCAAACTGCTCCATTTTCACACATCCCAAAACCATGCTGAGTGAATTAATTGACTCCTGCAGATTCTCCCAGTGTAGTTTAATAGCGAGAAGAATCCAAGAGAATTTGGTGGGCATTTGTGGGAGAGAATGTTGCAAGAGTGTGAGGAGTAAGGAGAAGGGAAAGGAAACTGGTGGGATTGCTCCCCTGGACCAAAGGCCAATTTGAAAATCTACTGATGTAAGATTATCTTTCCTATCCCTGTTAGTAAGGCTAATAGCGCTCACTTATACATGGATTTTGAAAATCTCCGGGTATTACATTAAACAGATGTGACACTGAACTAGAGCTCAGAGGTCAGGAATAATTTTGTAGTTTCAAAAGCTTTATTTACACAGACAGCTTTACTGAAAGGTGGAGTCAGGGTCCAACTTAGTTTGTTTCCCCCACAGAGAGTATTGATCCTTTGTAGCAGGATCAGTTAGACCTGATTTCTTAATAGAACACCAGAAAATAGTGGAAGGACGCCATCTTGCATAACCACTCAGTACAAATGTGGCTGATCTATCACTGGCCTCAACATCTGCTCAGTGCCGAGTTCCCACAGCCCTCAGTCCCCCAAACTCTCAAAAATGTAGCTATCTCACTCTAAATATTTCTAATGATCTAGGTGCCACAATTATCTGAGGTAGAGGTTTCCCAAGATTCACTACTCTCTGAAGAGAAGTTTCTATGTATCTATGTATGCATGATCAGCCCCTTATCTCAAAACTAAGTCCCCTCATTCAAAACTCTTCGAACAAAAACATCTCAGTATCTGCTCTGCCAAGTCCTCATAGGGATCATATGTTTCAATAAGATTGCCACTCACTTTTCTTATACATTAAAGAATACAACACCAACTTAATCCACTTTTCCTGATGGACAGAGCAGAAACTTGGTGATCTAAATGTGTACCCAGTGCAAACTGAGGCACTTTTTCTACTTTGACACGCAGGTGTCATTATTACACATACACACCTTGAGACCAGTATTCTGGAATGCAAGTCTCAGTGCTCATCCGGGATGTTGCTGGAGTCCATACTGTTATTGTGTATGGCACACAGCCATTTCTTGCTAACAAGTGGAATGGATCAGCTTGCCTGATGACTGGCTTGTGGTGGGTATCCATCTTGAGATGTATCAATGAAGGTAAATGCAGTCATTCATCTCTTATGGTAACAATTTGAGTTTGACAACTGAAGATGAGAAAGCTGACGGCTCCTCCTCTTTGCATTAGGTGTTCCATCATTTATTACTAGATGAAGCAGAACCTCATAATATTGAACTGATCCATTGGGCATGGGAAGATGAGCTGCTGTCTTTACTGTTTGTTTTGCACATACTGGATTTACATTGCAACATTTTAGTGTCCATCATTTAAGAATATCTGCTCAGGTACTCACTATTTGCAAAGTAATCACGAAGTAATGAAAGTGAATGTTTCTATTTGTTTAATGACTTTATATGAGATAATCATAAATATTGAATTAGAAATAAAGCGTGCAAAATTTTTGTGATTCTTGAGCAACATGAATAGCTGAGAATTAATGTATAGTAGTAATATCATATCACTTTCCAATTGCTTTATCAGCTGTGAGGAAGAATCTTGGCATTTTGGAACTTCTGCTTGGACTCCATCATGTTATTTTCCTTTCCATAATATTAATTTATTAAATGAAATATCATCCTGTCAATAAGATATAATGTGTGGGCATTAGAGAAAGGAACAATTTGATAAAATATTACCTGTGACCTTCGCTGTTCCACATTGTAGAGGTAATTGATATGAGAGAATTTCAGTGCTAGTGCTGCAAAATTCAGATACTTTGTGAAAACCTAGTAATATAAAATACATACAGGTAGATTATCAGTACATTGATTTGATTTGTTCTCAAGACTTGCACAAAAATCTTACGTTCTTATCTATTTTTACCTCTTGGTCTTCTTTTGTGAACTGTGGCTCGCCAATTTTGTTGACCAACATCAGAACTGCTAATACTTCCTTCCCCTGGACCATAGGAGCAGCTAGGATGTTCAAGGTTGTGTACCCAGTCTGTTTATCAACAAATGAGGAAAAATGGATGTCCTAGGACAGAAAAAGAGAGTCACATAGCAGCTTGCTCCAAAACGTGATGTTGTCTATTTTTTGTTTGTCAATATGAATTTTCTTGCATTTCATTTAATTTGGTTACATGGAATTATTGAAATACATGGCCCTATCTTTTCTAGACCCATTTGTTGGTACTAGGCCCATCTACTCCTTTTGTATCCAAGAACCTTACTGTACATGTCAGATCAAATGGGAATTTACTGAATGAAAATCCAGCACTTACACCACACACCTCATACCTACACTACCACAGTCACTGTCCTACTGTGTTTTCATAAGTCTTTATGCAACCTTAGAAGAGTTCCTCTAGCAAAACGTCAGTTCCATCACTTTATCATTTCATGTCAGAGTAACCTTATGTTTGGAAACTGCTGCACCTAGCATCACTTTATAAACGTACAATGACTATGTATACACTGTAAGCTAATCTTATGTATTTCTTGTACATTGTGCTTCATAGGATTGCTTTTATATTTATTGTGTTGTTTATCCTTATTGTTCTCTACGCTGCATCAGATCCAGAGTAACAATTATTTCTTTCCTTACACTCACGACAATAAACAATCTTGAAGCAAAAACACAGCCAGCAAGTTTCTGTGAGAAAGAGGGGAAAAAAATCATGAAAACTGTGGCTGTTAACCATTGAGCTCACAGGATAATCACTCGTAGAAAGAAAGCTCTAATTTTCCTGGATTTTTATTTTTCTGTGACTCCAAAATTTTGGCTAAAAGCTTCATGAGCATCTGTAAGACTTATTGTTACTCTTTCTGCACTATTACAGAGATCAACAAATATTCAAAAGCAACTAAAGAATATCCTGGGGCTTTAGTAACCTTTCAGTGTTATTGTTTGCCTTAGATGGAGATACAAGGCAGATCCTAATGTTTATATTATAGAGCCCACTCCTAGTATAGTATGGAAAAATTGAGGGAGAAGCAGAATTAATGCTTCAGAACAACAATCCTTCATCAATTCTGAAACATTATCTCTGTCTCTCCCTCCAGAGACGTTGCCTGACCCAGTGAGTGGTACTAGCATTTTCCATTAGATTTCCACAAGAAGCAGTGTTTTACCCCTCACTGTGAAATTGGCATAATAATCTTAAACTTCCACTGATACTCCAAAGGTAGTCAATGGTCCATACAGTGTACAGCTCATTCAATTTTCCTTTCCCTACAGTTAATTTGGCCAATGTTAAATAATCCAAAACATTATTTTCCTGCTTTGTTCTGGCTTACCAGGTGATTTATCAGACGCACAAATAATGACATGCAAGAGCCCTGAGGTTCACGTGCAAGTGAGTTCATGAAGGGAGATTACTAGAGACATCCCAGACAAATGACGAACACAATCTGCATGGATAAGGTGACTCCTGAAAAATGAACGTCTTTGTGATCCTTCTTGATCTCCAACCTCAATCAACCTTATGATTTTAAAAGGATTATCCATGATTTTCATGATTTAGCAAGTGGTTACAAGTCAATAGCTGTAAAGCTTGATGTAATAACATGTGAAACTGCTCTAATGACAAGTTCAATGTGCATTCAGTCCATCAATTATTGCAAATAATTTTTAACCTACAATTTGAGAAGGATAAGGGAAAATAGGATGTGTCAGTATTACAGTTGAACAAAGGGAACTATGGAGCTATGAGGGAGGAGCTGGCTAAAGTTCAATGGAACAATACCCTAGCAGGGAAGACAGTGGAACAAAAATGGCAGGTGTTTCTGGGAATAATGCAGAAGGTGCAGGATCGGTTCATTCCAAAGAGGAAGAAAGATCCTAAGGGGAGTAAGGGGCAGCCGTGGCTGACGAGGGAAGTAAAGGGCAGTATAAAAATAAAAGAAGTATAACATAGCAAAGATGAGCGGGAAACCGGAGGACTTGGAAGCTTTTAAAGAGCAACAGAAGGTAACAAAAAAGGCAATACGCCAAGAAAAAAAATGAGGTACGAAGGTAAACTAGCTAAGAATATAAAGGAGGATAGTAAAAGCTTCTTTAGGTATGTGAATAGCAAAAAAATAGTTAAGACCAAAATTGGGCCATTGAAGACAGAAACGGGTGAATTTATTATGGGGAACAAGGAAATGGCAGATGAGTTGAACAGGTACTTTGGATCTGTCTTCACTAGGGAAGACACAAACAATCTCCCAGATGTAATAGTGGCCAAAGGAACTAGGGTAAAGGATGAACTGAAGGAAATTTATATTAGGCAAGAAAAAGTGTTGGATAGACTGTTGAGTCTGAAGGCTGATAAGTCCCCGGGACCTGATGGTCTGCATCCCAGGGTACTTAAAGAGGTGGCTCTAGAAATCATGGACGCATTGGTAATCATTTTCCAATGTTCTATAGATTCAGGAACAGTTCCTGCTGATTGGAGGGTGACTAATGTTGTCCCACTTTTCAAGAAAGGAGGGAGAGAGAAAACAGGGAATTATAGACTGGTTAGCCTGATGTCAGTGGTGGGAAAGATGCTGGAGTCAATTATAAAAGAGGAAATTACGACACATTTGGATAGCAGTAGAAGGATCAGTCCGAGTCAGCATGGATTTATGAAGGGAAAATCATGCTTGACTAATCTTCTGGAGTTTTTTGAGGATGTAACTATGAAAATGGACAAGGGAGAGCCAGTGGATGTAGTGTACCTGGACTTCCAGAAAGCTTTTGATAAAGTCCCACATAGGAGATTAGTGGGCAAAATTAGGGCACATGGTATTGGGGGCAGAGTACTGACATGGATTGAAAATTGGCTGGCTGACAGGAATCAAAGAGTAGTGATTAATGGGTCCCTTTCAGAATGGCAGGCTGTGACCAGTGGGGTACCGCAAGGTTCGGTGCTGGGACCGCAGCTGTTTATAATATACATTAATGATTTAGATGAAGGGATTAAAAGTAACATTAGCAAATTTGCTGATGACACAAAGCTGGGTGGCAGTGTGAAATGTCAGGAGGATGTTATGAGAATGCAGGGTGACTTGGACAGGTTGGATGAGTGGGCAAATGTATGGCAGATGCAGTTTAATGTGGATAAATGTGAGGTTATCCACTTTGGTGGCAAGAACAGGAAGGCAGATTACTATCTAAATGGAGTCAAGTTAGGAAAAGGGGAAGTACAACGAGATCTAGGTGTTCTTGTACATCAGTCAATGAAAGCAAGCATGCAGGTACAGCAGGCAGTGAAGAAAGCTAATGGCATGCTGGCTTTTATAACAAGAGGAATTGAGTATAGGAGTAAAGAGGTCCTTCTGCAGCTGTACAGGGCCCTGGTGAGACCCCACCTGGAGTATTGTGTGCAGTTTTGGTCTCCAAATTTGAGGAAGGACATTCTTGCTATTGAGGGAGTGCAGCGTAGGTTCACAAGGTTAATTCCCGGAATGGCTGGACTGTCATATGTTGAAAGATTGGAGCGACTGGGCTTGTATACACTGGAATTTAGAAGGATGAGAGGGGATCTGATTGAAACATATGATTATTAGGGGATTGGACACACTGGAGGCAGGAAGCATGTTCCCGCTGATGGGCGAGTCCAGAACTAGAGGCCACAGTTTAAGAATAAGGAGTAGGCCATTTAGAACAGAGTTTCGGAAAAACTTTTTCACCCAGAGAGTGGTGGATATGTGGAGTGCTCTGCCCCAGAAGGCAGTGGAGGCTAAGTCTCTGAATGCATTCAAGAGAGAGTTAGATACTCTTATAGATGGCGGGGTCAAGGGATATGGGGAGAGGGCAGGAACGGGGTACTGATTGTGTATGATCACAGTGAATGGTGGTGCTGGCTAGAAGGGCCGAATGGCCTACTCCTGCACCTACTGTCTATTGTCTATAAATCAGGCACGTACGTTATGCTTACATATAAGTAAATAGAAACACATATCAAATTTGCATGTAAAATATTCATCGGATCATGCATCACAGAAACAGGCCCATCAGCTCACTGTGTATGGACTATAACTATACTAATCCTATTTACCAGGACTTGGCCATTAGCTTTCTATGTGTTGGCAATTTAAATGCCTATCTGGATACCAAATATTCAGACCAGATTTGCCTCTACTGACCACACAGATTCCAGCCATCCTCAAGATAAATATCTTCTTCCTCAAGTCCCCTTGAAATGTACCACACTTTACCCTCTGGATTTAGATAGCTCTGCTTTGGGGAAATGTTTCTTACTGTCTGTCCTATCTATATCCGGCAGTTTTATATCCTTCTCAGTTGCCCCTTCAGCCTCCTCTGCTTTAAGTAAAAACCCAACCTATCCTCATATCTGGGAAGTTCCATCCCATGCATGCAACACCCTGTGATTTGCCTGTACACCCTCTCCAGTGCATATCATTAATATTCATATCTGACCTGATTTTTCCATGGCTATATGTAGACTAGTTGTGGACATCATCCAAGTATATACTGCCATTAATATACATATAACACATGGAGAGACAGTGCATACACAAAAAAAATTCAGAAGAAATTTATTCATGCAGATGCAGGAAATGCAAAATCAGAATAGAATGCTAGCAATGTTCAGCAGCTCAGCTGACACCTGTACAGAGCAGAACAAGATCAATTTTTTTGAATCACTGCCCCTTCATTAGAACAAATTAATTGAAATATTAACTTTTTCTCTCTCCGCAACAGCTGAATATTTTGTGTACTTTTTATATGATTTTAAAGTTGAATATTATTGTTTCTATGACTGGCGTTCTATCTCCACCTTATACAAAATTTGAGATACAAACATGTACCCTGATTTGTACCTAATTCCTCATTCTCCCTTCAGCAATGCTCACAGACTAATACAGGCTTCCAGTCCATCGGCCTTAAACTAATAATTCTCATTCCTTTGTTGAAATCTTTCTGTGGCTTTGTTCTTCGCCATCTCTGTAACTTCCAAGTTTTCTTTTCCTCTCTCTCTCTAACAATCTTGCACTTGTGTTGCTATGCTTATTTTGTACACATGTAAGTTTAAGTTCTATATAATTTATGTTAACTTACGTTTGTCCTCCACCTTTTAATGTCAGAATCAAACTTCTTATCACTAACATACATTATGTTGTGAAACATCTGTAATTTACAGTATATTTAAAATAAAATAAGTATTGTAAAAAGAGAGCAAAAGCGTACTAGGCTACTGCTACTAAAAGCTAATTTTCGGGGCATTCATACCCTGTGCATGAATGCCTATGACACGAAACTGACTTTTACACCATTAATCTTGGCCTGCTCTGCATCTCCACATTTTGCAGATCACTGTTGATGTCAGCTATTTAGACTCTAATGTTTGGAATTTCTTTCATCAATGGCTGTCCTCTTAAAATGGTATTCCTTAAACCCTACCTCTCTTACAGTTCTTTCAGTCATTCGTCCTAATAACTTGAAGCAACTTAGTGTGGCTTTGTTTGCGAACACCCCTGTGATATGCCTTGAAATGTTCCTACAAATAATGGCACATTTAAATACCAGTTGTTATTTGAACTAAACATCAAATAAATTGGCAATATACAAAAGAAATTCTGAAAAATTTAACAAGTTAAGAAAGAAAATAAAATCGCTGCAGGTCAATGAACTTGGAAGATTGCTATTTTGTACAAATTCTGGATTATATTATCATTAGCAGAGTAAGAAAGGTTCAGAGCACAAAGGTTCAGTCTGCTTGATAAATATGCAGATGTTGTTTAAGCACAGAATGTCAGGCTTCAACAACATTCAAATTCCCGGCATACTCCCGGGCATACCATGGTACTGCTGCTCACTAGTGAGAATGAATGGGAACCACCTGATCCGTGACACATCTCCCATCATATAATAAATGACATGAAGCACCTAGGAAACAACTACAAGATATTTCTATGATTAAAATAACATTGTTGTTCTCACATCCAAGAGCCAAAAATAACCAACAGTATCTTACTCATTGAACCAGGACCACTACTTCAAAAAAGGTTTGAGTGAACAAAAGATTTTGTGAAGAAATAAGAGCAACACACACACAAAATGCTGGAGGAACTCAGCAGGCCAGGCTGTTTGTGAAGAAATAAAGCAGCTTTAGTATAGAAAATGCTAGAAATAAAAGGTACCCTTCATTGTGATAGGTATAAAATCAGCAGCTATAGCTGAAGCAGAAAAAGAAAAATATTGAAGGAAGACACCATTCAGAACGGGCAGTGACGGTTAGTGCACCAGCCACTTTGCAACTAAAATACACTTAGTGCCCACTTCATTCAGTACACTTGTACACCTGATCATTATGCAAATATCTAATCAGCCAATCATGTGGCACCAACTCAATACACAAAAGCATGCAGACATGGTCAACATACACAAAACGCTGGAGGAACTCAGCAGACCAAGCAGCATCTAGGAAAATAGTACAGTCTAAGTACAGGACTGCTGACCTGAAACGTCCACTGTAGTTTTTTTCCATCGATGCTGCCTTGCCTGCCTGAGTTCCTCCAGCATTTTGTGTGTGTTGCTCGGATTTCCAGCATCTGCAGAGTTTCTCTTATTTGTGTGCAGGCATGGCCAAGTGGTTCAGTTGTTGTGCAGACCAAACATCAGAATTGGGAAAAATGTGATCTGTGGCTTTGAACGTAGAATGATTGTTGGTGCCAGACGGAGTGTTTTGAGCTTCTCAGGAACTGCTGATCTCCTGGGATTTTTCATGCACAACAGTCACTCATATTTACTAAAAATGTTGTGAAAACAAGAGTGGTGGTCCTGTGGGTGAAAATGCCTTGTTAGAGAGAGAGGTCAGAGGAGATTAGCCAGACTGGTTCCAGGTGACAGGAAGGCAAAGTTACTCTATTTGAGTTACATCTCTGAACACACAACACATCGAACCATGAAGTGGATGGGCTACAGCAGCAAAAGGCCACAAACATACACTCAGTGCCCACTTATTAGGTACATGAGGTACTAAATAAAGTGGCCACTGTGTATTATTCCATGCAGTGTTTTAGACTATTATTAAAATATCAGGCACTGAACTTTGCAGGGGGAATTAAATATACTGCCCATACCAATAAGGTGTCAGAAGGAATCAATACACTGTATCTCAAAATAACACATCTTTATCTACAACGCAAGAATGTTTAACATCTGTTGCAAACTTCTACTGCATAACAGATCGAATAATTGTCTCAGTATTTGGTTTTAGTGTCATTCTCCAAATGTTATTTTCCATATATAATCCTCCTTACACTAGGTGGAGTTTCCTTTTCACAACCCATTCACTCAAGATGTTGGTATGTTTTCTTGTGTGATCTCTGTCCAGTTTTGTTTACTTTTCCCCCCAGTAGCTCTGGTCTTCAGTTTCAATTCTGCTATCATAGATGTGATGCTGCAGTCACCTCCACAGGCCACAGATCTGAGGTTTTTCACTATACCAATGTCTTACTTTTTAGTTTTTCCTAAAATCTGTGGACTTTATAAATCCCCCCACTCATCTCCCCTCTACTGCTGTCTGCATCTTCATCTGGGTTACAGTTTTTGCTCTGTCTCTCAGCTAAAAATACCATGAGAATCTTTATGGAAAAAGAACAGGCTTTAAGCACAGGGGAGGTAGGATGGAGAAAGATACATTTCCAAAGTAGTTCAAAGTTACAGTAAAATGTGAATAGGAAGGGCAAAGGGATCGGGTATGAGGACAAGGTGCAGGAACCCGAGGAGTAGAACCTCAGTGCACCATGGTAGCGCAGTGGTTAGCATGACACTATTACACCTCTGGGTGCAGCGAAGTTCAGAGTTCAATTCCAGCGTCGTCAGTAAGTGGTTTGTACATTATCTCTGTGGGTTTCTTCCAGGTGTCTCCGATTTCCTCCCACAGTCCAAAGGCAGGCTTATTGGTCATTGTAAACTGTCCTGTGATTAGGCTAGGCTTAAATCAATGGGTTGCTGTGTGGTACAGGTTGTTGGGCCAGAAGGGCCTGTTCTGTACTGTATCTCTAAATAGAGTGAAAACTCCAATGTGGAAAGAGGGCTCTGGACGATAAGAAAGAGCATGGAGATTAAACAGGGTGATGTAAAGTGAAAGGAAAGAGTGAAAAACTCCTTAACACACTGCTGCCACCCAGCACCTATGTACACACTGTCTGAATGCCCTGCTGCCCCCCAGCACTCCCCAGCCCACAGACACACTCTTATCCTGCTCTGGTCAATTTTTAAGATGCAAGATTCATAGCAATTTATTATCAAAGAATTTACAAACTATACCTCTTGAAATTTGTCTGCTTACCAGTAGCCACAAAGCAAGAAAATGAATAACCCAATTTTTTAAAAAGACCAAAAAAACCACAGCGCAGAGAAAGAGAGAGGGGAAAAACACACACACATCATGAACCAGCGTCCCTACTGCCTGTGGCGATAGTTCACCACAATTTGCTTCAGAAAAGATGTTAGAAGGAATGTTTTTAGTTGAATCTCGTGTCTTAAGATCTAACAGTAACAGTAACACATCTTCAGTAACGCTACCTTAAACCAGAAGTTTGCAATATCTTTTATTGCTGCAGTTCACATCTTTGTACTGCTACTTATTTTGTTATAACAGTGCCTGTAACCTTATTCCGTCTTACATAAACATGCATCTCAGACTTTGTGTCAATCTTCAGGCCATGCCACTCTGGAACGCGTCCTAATATTACTTGGTGACTGTATGTGCTGGATCTGGGTGGTGGGTGCAGATACGTCTCTATTAAAGGAGGTGTAAGGCGACTCTTCCCTCCACTAGCCTGCAGATCGTGCTTGGGCAAGGTGTCCCTTCCCCCCAGCCATGGGCGCAGAGGTGGCTGGTCATATGAGCAGCTGGTGCATATCTCAAGTCTGGGTTCTGTGACCACTGATGCCAGGCAGACAATCTGTGAAGAGTATTGATAATGGCTCGGGTCACCCATCTTATAATGAGATTGCCCAAAAGAAGGCAATGGCAAACCACTTCTGTAGAAAAATTTGCTGAGGAAATACATGATTGTAGACATCATATGACACGGCACATAATGACGATGATGATATGCAGGATTGTAACTATATGTACTGTGTGTGACTATATGTACTGTGTTTTGCACCTTTGCCCCAGAGGAACGATGTTTCATTTAACTATATACCCGTGTATGGTTGAATGACAATAAACCTGAATGTGAAAAAGGAGTAGGAAATAGAAATTATATCAAGACAAGGGAGAGCATGGGAAGTGAACAAATGGATAATTAAATAAAGGATTAAGAAAAAGAAGAGAATTGTGAAGCAGGCTGAAAGTGATAAGGAGAAGTGTGGCTAAGGCATCATGAGGTCATTTTGCACTGGGTGCATAGATTTTAAACTCCAGGGACAATAAGATGAGGTAAAGCTCCAAGAAGCTGATATAAATGAAGTGCAAAGAGAATTTCTTTCCAATTCTACCTTATACCTTGGCCAAATCTCACCCCAACAGCTGAGAGGATCACAGGCGTCTCCCTACCATCTTTTGGGATGTTCATCAGGAGTGCCATGTACACAGGGCTCTTAGCATTATCAAGGAACTGACCCATCCATCCAGCATCCCCTTTGAATTTCTACCATCAGGCAGGAGACTCTAATGCATAAAGGCAAGAACGGGCAGAATGAAAACAGTTTCTTCCCTCAGACCATCAGGCTTCTGAACCCTCTGCCACATCGCATTTAAAGTGTCACCGGTTAATCTGTTCTGTGCCTGACAATATTTAACATATACACTTTACTTTGTTTATTTATGTGTAATTCATTTGTAAATTTATTCTTACTTTCCTAAATTATTGTGTATTATGTATGTGTATTGTGTACTATCGTGCTTTACACCCTGGTCAGGAGAAACATTGGCTCATTTGACAGTATACATGTATATAATTAAATGACAATAAACTTGACTTGATTTGAACTCTCCAAATGAACCTGAAAATGCCCAGAACACTTCCTAAATTTATTTTATCTTATGTAGACTTCACATGCCCTGCAGTATCTGCATGTATGTATGAATGTAGTGCTCTACAATAATTCTCATAGATAACTTTTTCAGGAAAACTGCTTTACCTATGATGGCATATTCAAATACAAATATTGAAAATATAGCCAAATGTTAATTAATATTAAAATCCAAAGGTGACTTACCTTTTGAACGTCAGCAATATTCTGCACCCTCTTGGTATGTGCAGTCCATCCCACTACCCCCATATCCAATGGAAAAACTATCTCTGCCTCTGGTGCCACTAGATTGCTCTCATAACTGGAGTCTCGGGTCACATTGAAAAGTCTTGTGGCCAGTTCAGCGACACCGTTCCTCGACCTGAACACGAACATGCTTCCTTTGTCTGCATTGACCAGGGTCACAATCCTCTGCAGTACCTTATGCATCTGCTTCTCTACATTGGAGACATCCTGCATCTCCCTGACCAGCTCGAACACAATGTCAGCCTCTTCCAACTTGCACAGGTCCCTGAAGGAAGCTCCGTCCTTTAGCTCTACCTTCGTGCCGTTGAAGATTGCACTGATCGACTCCGGCCTGAGCTTCCTGTCAAAATATTCCTTGGCAAACTGAGGGTTGTTCTCCAAATATCGCTCGACTGCCTCTTTGCTAACGTCTCCCATGTTGGTTCGCGCGCCCTTTGGTTCAGGTTTTCATCACGGAAGAAAGAGGGGGTGAGATATTAGCAGTTCCCCTTTGATCGCAAGATCACGGTCTGTTGGAGCTCCCCGGCATCCCGCGCCTCGAGAATTCTGGCCCACTCTTTCCAGAGCTGCGACAACCTTTTGAAAGTTGACAGCAGGCAAAGTCTTAGTGATTTAAGGCATCTTCCAGATCGCCACTAAACGTTACGTCAGAAGTTTAAATCCTGATCGCTCTTAGATTGTGAATCTCAGTTTTAATTTGCGAAAGACCAATCCCATTAGTGACTCAATACGAAAGATCACAAGTCCACGTGAGTTGGTAAATTTAAACCGCTTCTCAACCGTGGAATTCAATGCATATGAAAACGTTATAGTTTAATGATGCTCAACATCTGCTGGAGGAGCTCAGAGGGTTGAGAAGCATAGGGGATGGTGAATTGTTGACATTTCATGTCGAAACTCCTTCCCCCTCCACAGACGCTGCTCGACCCCGCTGAGTTCCTCGAGCAGATTCCACCAGCAGCCGTTTAATGCTAGCAAGGTGATGTTTGTATAAATCTATTCAGAATCAGGTTTAATTTCACTGGCGTATGTCGTGAAAGTTGTTAATTTAGCGGCAGCAGTACAATGCAATGCTTAACAAAGACTGTAAATTACAGTACAATATATAAACGAAAATTAAATAAGTGCAAAAAAGAAAGACAAGAAGAGTGAGGTATTGCAAACGGGTTCATTGTTCATTCAAAAATCTGATGGCGGAGGGAAAAAGCTGTTCTTGAATCGTTGAGTGTGTGTCTTCAGGCTCCTGTACCTCCCCTTTGATGAAAGCAACGAGAACAGGGCAAGTCCTAGGTAATGTTGGTCCGTAATGATCGATACCTCTTAGAGGTATCGCATTTTGAAGATGTCTTTGATGCTGGGGAGACTGGTGCCCGTGATGGAGGTGACTGAGTTTGTAGCATTCTGCATCCTGTGCAGTGGCCCTTCCATACCAGATGGTGATGCAACCAGTTAGATGGTACATTTGTAGAAAATTGCGAGTCTTCGGTGACACACTAAGACTCCTCAAACTCCGAATGAAGTCTAACAGTTGCCTGCTTTGTAGTTGCATCAATATGTGGTTCCGTGTTAAAACTGTGCGAGAGAGTTGGAGCCGGGCTTGATGGGAAACGAGGGGACGCAGCTCACCTGGAAATGCCACAAAATGTGGGTTTAGTTGACCCATTTATTCTGCTTTACAATCTTATGTGCTTGTGTTGCTGTTGTGTTTCACTGCACCTGTGCATATATGTCCGAGTGCAGAAGGCAATGAATGGACTTTGATCAGTAAACTGTAGTTTGCCCCTCGGAATTATTGTCAACTAATTATTCAAAGTACGGTTCCCCATTACACTTGTATAAATTTCACAAAATGTTTTTATCGGTGGTGCTATAAAGACACGTTCAAGCTTGTAAATGATTTCTTCCCCTTTATAAAGCAACATTTTGTAAACATCAGAGGAGGAGAAGTGACCTGATAGGGGTGTATAAGATGATGAGAGGCATTGATCATGTGGATAGTCAGAGGCTTTTTCCCAGGGCTTTTAAATGGTTGCCACAAGAGGGCACAGGTTTAAGGTGCTTGAAGTAGGTACAGAGGAGATGTCAGGGGTAAGTTTTTTTACGCAGAGAGTGGTGAGTGTGTGGAATGGGCTGCCGGTGATGGTGGTGGAGGCGGATACAATAGGGTCTTTTAAGAGACTCCTGGTACATGGAGCTTAGAAAAATAGAGGGCTATGGGTAAGCCTAGGTAATTTTAAGATAAGGACACGTTCGGCACAGCATTGTGGGCCGAAGGGCCTGTATTGTGCTGTAGGTTTTCTATGTTTCTAACGCCAGTGAATAGAGCCAGTTTCTGTTGGAAGGCTGGAGAAGCCGCATTTTTGAAAGAGATAATTCCCCTTGCTTCCTGTAATTTCCTCTAATGCGATCAGCGGTGTTGCTATTTACACCTCGGAGATTAGATTGTTTGCTAATGCGCTTTTCGAATTTAAGCAATAATCTAAAATGAATGGCAAGTTAAATTTAACTCGGCGCCGCTCTGTTGTTGAGGTCTGCCAGAAATCGCTAGGATTTAAGTAGTGAACAATGACGCCAACGTCGTACGGGGAGGCTCCACGGATGGACGCGGTCGGGGAGCACAGGGTGCTATAGAGCAGATTGTGTTTAGCCACATCCACGTGACGGAGAGCGATCCTTGGGGTCCGAATAGGAATTAGATTTGCGAGAACCTTACCTGAGGGGGCCACATGATTGGCTATATTCAAAAGGGAGATAAATTAACACCACAGAATATTTTGTCCAAATGACACTAAGAACGTAATGAGGTTCGCACCGTGTTTATTCTTATATATAATGAATAAAGTGTAATTTTTGAAATAATTCGACAATTTGGATACAGAATCAGCTTTATTATCAGAATCATGTGTCGTGAAATCTGTTATCTTAGCAGCAGCAAAATGCAATACATGATAATACCGTATAGAAAGAACAAAATAAGTAAATCAATTACAGTAAGTATATACAGTATATTATATTAAATAGATTGAAACAGTGCAAAACAGAAATAATATATTGTTTTTTTAAAAGTGAGGTAGTGTTCATGGGTTAAATGTCCATTTAGGAATTGTATGGCAATGGGGACAAAGCTTTTGCAGGATCGCTGAGCGTGTGCCGTTAGGCTTCAGTACCTCCTGGTAACAACGAGAAGAGGGCATGCCCTGTGCGATAGGGGTCCTTAAGAATGGATGTCGCCTTTCTGAGACGCCGCTCCTTGCAGATGTCTTGGATACCCCCCCAGGACTGTGTGCTCAGTCCACTGCTGTTCACTCTGCTGACCCATGACTGTGCTGCAACACACAACTCGGACCACATCATCAAGTTAGTCGATGAAACGACCGTGGTGGGTCTCATCAGCAAGAACGACGAGTCAGCTTACAGAGAGGAGGTGCAGCGGCTAACGGACTGGTGCAGAGCCAACAACCTGTCTCTGAATGTGAACAAAACAAAACAGATGGTTGTTGACTTCAGGAGGGCACGGAGCGACCACTCCCCGCTGAACATCGACGGCTCCTCGGTAGAGATCGTAAAGAGCACCAAATTTCTTGGTGTTCACATGGTGGAGAATCTCACCTGGTCCCTCAACACCAACTCCATAGCAAAGAAAGCCCAGCAGCGTCTCTACTTTCTGCGAAGGCTGAGGAAAGTCCATCTCCCATCCCCCATCCTCATCACATTCTGCAGGGGTTGTATTGAGAGCATCCTGAGCAGCTGCATCACTGCCTGGTTCGGAAATTGCACTATCTTGGATTACAACACCCTGCAGCGGATAGTGAAGTCAGCTGAGAAGATCATCGGGGTCTCTCTTCCCTCCATTACAGACATTTACGCTACACGCTGCATCCGCAAAGCAAACAGCATTATGAAGGACCCCACGCACCCCTCATACAAACTCTTCTCCCTCCTGCCGTCTGGGAAAAGGCACCGAAGCATTCGGGCTCTCACGACCAGACTATATAACAGTTTCTTCCCCCAAGCTCTCAGACTCCTCAATACCCAGAGCCTGGACTGACACCTTACTGCCCTATTGTCTTGTTTATTATTTATTGTAATGCCTGCACTGTTTTGTGCACTTTATGCAGACCTGTGTAGGTCCATAGTCTAGTGTAGTTGGGGGTTTTTTCTCTGTGTTTTTTACGTAGTTCAGTCTAGCTTTTGTACTGTGTCATGTAACACCATGGTCCTGAGAAACGTTGTCTCGTTTTTACTGTGTACTGTACCAGCAGTTATGGTCAAAATGACAATAAAAAGTGACTTGACTTGATACTATGAGGGCTTGTACCCCAAGATGGAGCTGAGTAATTTTTCAACTCTCTGTGGCTTCCTTTGGTCCTGTGCAGTAGACACCCACCCTCCCTCCAACATCCCCCATACCAGACAGTGATGTAGTCTGTCAGAATGCTCTCCATTGTACATCTATAGAAGTTTTCCAGTATTTTAGTTGACAAACCAAATCTCTTCAAACTCCTAATGAAATATAGCTGCTGTCTTGCCTTCTTTATAGCTGCTTCGATATGTTGGAATCAGGTTAGATCCTCAGAGATCCTTGACACTCAGGAACTTGAAGCTCCTCACTCTCTCCACTTCTGATCCCCCTATGAGGATTGGATTGTGATCCAACAGTTTGCCTTTCCAAAAGTCCACAGTTAGCTCTTTCATCTTGCTGACATTGAGTATAAGGTTGTTGCTGCTACACCACTCAACTAACTGGATATCTCACTCCTGTATGCCCTCTCGTCTCCATCTGAGATTCTACCAACAATAGTTGTATCATCAACAAATTTATAGATAGCATTTGAGCTATGCCAAGCTACAGAAAGAGTAGAGCAGTGGGCTAAGCACACATCACTGAAGTGTACCAGTGTTGATCGTCAGCAAGGAAAATATATTATCACCAATCCAGACAGATTATGGTCTTCTGATTAGGAAGTCAAAGATCCAATTACAGAGGAAAGTACAGCGGCCCAGGGTCTGTAGCTTATCAATCAGGACTGTGGGAATGATGGTGTTAAATGCTGAGCTATAGTCTTCAAACAGCATCCTGGCATAGGTGTTTGTACAGGTGACCAAAGGCTGTGTCCATTGAGGTTGTATCTGCCATAGACCTATTGTGGCAATAGGCAAATTACAGTAGGTTCAGGTCCTGGCTGAGGCAGGAATTGATTCCAGCCATGACCAACCTCTCAAAGCATTTCATCACGTAAGTGTGAGTGCTACTGGATGGTAGCCATTAAGGCACCCCCCATTTCTCTTCTTGGGCACTGGTATAATTGTTGCCTTTCTGAAGCAGTTGGGAACTTCCAACAATAGCAGTGAGAGGTTGAAAATGTCCTTGAATACTCCTGCCAGTTGGTTGGCACAGGTTTTCAGAGCCTTATCAGGTACTCCATCAGGACCTGCCACCTTGTGGGGGTTCACCCTCCTTAAAGACAGCCTGACATCGGCCTACAAGACAGATTTCTCAGGGTCACCAGGTGCAGCAGGGATGTTCACAGATGTAGTTGTATTCTCCCTTTCAAAGCAGGCATAGAAGGCATTGAGTTCATCTGGTAGTGAAGCGTTGTAGGAATTGATGTCTTGCAAACCCTGCCAGAGTTGACGTGCATTCGATGTCATCTCTAAATTCACTCAGAGTTGTCCCTTCGTTCTTGAAATGGACCTCCACAAGTCATACATGGTTTTCTTGTACAGACCTGGGTCACTAGACTTAAATGCCACAAATCTAACCCACAGCAGATGACGAACCTCCTGGTTCATCCACAGCTTTTGGTTTGGGAATGTCCAGCAAGTTTTTGTCGGTTCACACTCATCCACACAGGTTTTAATGAAGTCGGTAACAACTGCAACATACTCATACAGATTCGAAGAGTCCACTGATTAAAAGCAGTCTTGTAAGTGCTCCTGTGCTTCCCTTGTCCATACCTTCTTGGTCCTCACTGCTGGTGCTGCAGTCTTCAGTCTCTGCCTATGCTCAGGGAGTAGGTGATCAGACTTTCTGAAGTGAGGGTGTGTAATAGCAGGGTAGACATTCTTGATGATGGTGTAACAGTGGTCCAGTGTGTTGTTTCCTCTGGTACTACAAGTGATTTGTTGATGGTAATTATTTAGTAATTTTTTCAGGCTGACCTGGTTAAAATCCCCCAAAATGATGGTGAAGACATCAGGATGTGCTTTTTTGTACATGTTGATCCCATTGCTCAGGTCATCTAGAGCCTGATGAAACATTGACCTGAGGTGGAATGTACACCACTACCAAAATTATCTCAGAAATCTCCTACGGCAGGTAAAATGGACAGCACTTAACTGCAAGATATTCCAGATCTTGTGAGCAGAATTGAAACAACACTGATATGTTTGTGCACCAAGAGGAGTTGATCATTAGGCACACACCTCCAGCT
The DNA here is from genome assembly GCF_048418815.1 of Hemitrygon akajei. Classification (NCBI taxonomy): domain Eukaryota; kingdom Metazoa; phylum Chordata; class Chondrichthyes; order Myliobatiformes; family Dasyatidae; genus Hemitrygon; species Hemitrygon akajei. The sequence continues at coordinate 39,132,433 of NC_133146.1, forward strand.
CTGATTTTGAGAGACTTGATAGTCCTGTCCTGACGGTGTATAGTGAACCCACCAATCTGAATTGCTGCGCCCAGTATGGAAGGGGTTAACCAGGATTCTGTGACACAAAAGACACACACGGTCCTAATGCCTTTCTGATACAGCACCCTAGCTATGAGATCTTCAGTTTTATTTACTAGATACTGTATGTTTGCCAGCAAGATAGTCGGAATTGCGAGTCTAAAACCCCATTTTCTTAAATGCACATGTACCCCTGAACTGCAACCATGCTTCCTCGAAGGAGTATGGCCATAATCGGCATTGTTTCCATCGGTCTTAAGCAGCTATGTTTTATTCAGTTGCATTAAGACATCTTTGTTAACTGTGCAGACCTTGAAAGTAGTTGTGATTCTCAGCCATATCAGGCTGAAATGGGAATATTTAATCATACACATCGAGCTGTGCTGCACAAGATCGCCGTTCCCGAGGTGTCCTGGAACTTAATGCTTATAACAGTTGGGCTGCTGGTGGTTCTTTGGATAACTGAAACTTTTCCTGAAGTTTTAGTACTGATTCCATACAGTGTTTAGTCACCTTTCAGGAATAAGAAATAGGATCCCATATCCTTCTCAGATGCTGCATGATCTTTTGAGCATTTCCAGCATTTTCTGTGTTTTCCAATGCAGTATATTGAAATTATCTCAGAAGGTTGTGGATATGTTTTGCAAACTTAAGTTGGAAGGAGTGGGGAAAAATTATTTCACCCAGGTGATATCCAGGCCTTCTGCATGGTGGAGTCAGTGCAGAGCATAGAAATGGGCCCTTGGGCTCCCAAAGTGGAAGTAAATTTATTATCAAAGTGTGTATATGTCACTATTTACTTCCTTGAGATTCATGTTCTTGCAGGCATGTGGAAGAAAATAAAGAAATACAACAGAATTTGTGAACAACAAGGCATAAACAAAGATGACCAACAAGCAATGTGCAAAAGAAGACAAATTGTGTATGTATGTAAATAAATAGATAGACAGGTAGATAGCTAGGTAGGTGGGTGAGTATTTAGTTAAGTGGGTAGGTAGGTACAGTAGATAGATAATGTTCAGAACATATGAACTTCAGAACTTTTAGTCCCTAAAAGTGGAATGAGTTCAGAGTTGACGTGAGTAAAGTTATCCACACTGGTTCATGTGTAACCTTGATGGTTGATGGGTGGTAACTGTCTGTGAACCTATTGGTGTGTGCTGATCTTTTTGCCCATCTCCATTAATCCCATTTTTCTGCAATGGATCCATAACTTTCTATGCCTTGTCTATATGAGTCTTAAATGAATTAAGTGGTTTTAGATGCCTCCCATCATTCAGAACCATTGGTCAATTGTAAACACAAGAGATTCTTCAGATGCTGGAATTCTTGAGCAACACATACAGAGAGCTGGAGGAACTCAGCAAGTCAGACAGCAACTATAGAGGGAAATGGCCAGATGATGTTTTGGGCCAAGACCTTTCTTCAGGACTGGAAAGGGAGTGGGCAGAAGGTTAAGAAGGTTTGGGGATGGGAAGGAAGTGAAACTAGGTGAGAGGGAAGATGAGTGGGTGGGGAGGAGGGCTGAAGCAAGAAATTGGGAAGTGATAGGTGGAAGAGGTAAAGAGCTGATGAAGAAGAAATCTGTTAGAAGACAGTGGATCATAGAAGAAAGGAAAGAAGAAGGTGCACCAGAGAGATGATGAGCAGGGAAGAGAAGAGAGGAAGTAAGAGGGGAGCAAAAATAGGAAATGAAAAGAGAGATTGGGGAAGGGGAGAAATTACTAGAAGTTTGAGAAATAGATATTCATGCTATCAGGTTAGATGCACTCCAGATGGAATATGAGATGTTGGTCCTCCAACCTGAGTGTGGCCTCATTGTGGCAGTAGAGGAGCAATGGACCAACGTGTTGGAAAGTAGAACATAAAAACCCACAGCACATTACAGCCCATCAGCCCACAATGTTGTGCCAATCATGTAACCTACTCTAGAAACTGCCTGGAATTTCCCTAGCGCAGAGCCCTTTATTTTTCTAAGCTCCATATACCTATCTAAGAAGCTCTTAAAAGACCCTATTGTATCCGCTTCCACCGCAGCTGCTGGCAGTGCATTCCACGCATCCACCACTTTCTGTGTGAAAATTTTACTCCTGTCATCCCTTCAGTACTTATTTTCACGCACCTTAAAACTATCCCCCTCATGTTAGCCATTTCAGCCCTGGGAAAAAGCCTCTGGCTATCCACACAATCAATGCCATTCATCATCTTATACACCTCTATCAGGTCACTTTTCATCCTCCGTCACTCCAAGAAGAAAACAAGTTCACTCAACCTGTTCTCATAAAGTACGCCCGCCAATCCATGCAACATCCTTGTAAGTCTCCTCTGCACTCTCTCTATAGTATCCACATCCTTCCTGTAGTGAGGTGACCAGAGCTGAACACAACACTGTAATTTGGGGTTTGACCAAGGTCTTATATAGTTGTAACATTACTTCATGGCTCTTGAACGCTATCCCACTGTTGATGAAGGCCAACACACCATGCACATTCTTAACAACACTGTCAACCTGTGCAGCAGCTTTGAGTGTCCTATGGACACAGATCCCAAGATCTCTCAGATCGTCCACACTGCCAAGAGTCTTACCATTAATATTATATTCTGTCTTCAAAATCTGTTGGAATGGGAATAAGTTGTAAAGGGTGGCAACTTGGAAATCTCAACTTTTGTGACAGGCAGAGGGAAAGTGTAACCATACACACACATTAATGAAGTGTTTGGTTTGATGTGTCTACCTATCAGAAATGCAAAGACTATTCAGCCTGGTCCATTGTTCAATTAGTTCATGATGGACCACTCACTATGAGACCTGGACTAATGATTTATACCCCAAGTTTCAATCTCATCACAAAAGCCTGGGAATTTAATGATATTTAACCAAAGGGTCAGGATTTTTTGATTTTCAAAGCTATTCTCAGCAAGGTTAACCATGACATTGTCAAATTATCTTAATATTTGAAATATAAACAGAAAATGCTGGAAGCACTTAGTTCAGGTGGCAGCTGTGGTAAGAGGCACAGAGTTCTTAAAGATCTATCTGATCTATGCATGAGAGATCTTAAAGATCTACTCGATTCACTGTTGACCTTCAACAAAAGAAATTGCTGCTCCTTCTTCGTCTGGCCCATGCATAATTCTGCGATCACAGTGACCACCATCTGAAATGCCTGGCTGGCAAGCCTTTGAGCTGGATCAATAACTGTTATTCTAATACATAATGTGTATTATGCACATGGTACATTGATACATATGTGATATTCTGAAACATAATAAGAAACAATTCTGGCAAGCCTATAGGCATGAACAAGCAGCAGATCTCAAATTTCAAATTTATTTCAAAGTATGGAGACTATATACAACCTTGAGATTCATTTTCTTGCAGACACCCACAAAACAAAGAAACACAATTGAATCCATGAAAAACCGCACCCAGTAAAGGCCACCAAGCATCCAATGTACAAAAGAGGACAAATCACACAAATAGTTTTAAAAAATGTAAACAAGTAACACATAGACATGAGCGACAGAGTCCGAGTCCAACACTGTGGAGTTCATTCAGCGCTGAGGCACAAATGGATAATGCTCAGAATCTGCAGGGAGTTGATGTTTCGGGTTGACAATCTTCTATTACAACTGAGAATTGTTACAAATGTCAGGATGCAGAGGAAGAAGGGAGAAGGAGAGAACACAAGGAAAGTCTGTGATAAAGTGGAAGACAGGTCTCAGCATGACATAGGCCAGTCAAACTCATCTTCTAAAGAGTGGTCTAGGACCTGAAAAGATATTTCTATTTTTCTTTCCACGGGTGATCTTACATGGTTTACTGAATGTTTTCACACTTCCTAGTGTTATTTCAGATTTCCACTGTCTGCTGTTTATTCTTGCTCAACCTAATGAAATACTCCACATGAGCATCTGGGCAGTATGCTGTTATGAATTTGAGTGAGCCGCATAGAGACTGGAGCCGTAGATGTAACATGCCTTTATTCAGCACAGCAAGGAATCACACAAATGAGGTATGATGGAAGAGTCTCCTAAAACTTCTTCCCAAGCTCAAAGTACGTAGTACATTTTATATTTCTTAAGAAAAAAGGTAACAGTAAGTGATTGGATACAATTTCTATAGGTACAATTGCACAGTTATTTCAATATTTTGGGTAGAGACAAATGGTTTAATCAATTTACATACACCATAAGAGCATTAGATCATTCTGCCCATCGAGTCTGCTCCACCATTTGATGTGATGTCATGTTTGAATTTAGGGAAGATTCGATGTTCAATCTCTGAATCTAGCCAAGACTTTCAAACATTGCGAGGACCTTTTTTTGAATTATTTTCAAAACCTTTGATTTGCTGTTAAAGCACAGATGATGACTAATAATTTTTTTCCTTTTTTTCTTTACTAATCAGCTTCAGTCTTGGTAGTGGGTTAGATTTTTTATATAATAAAATTGCTATTTTTCAATGTTATGAATTAATTAATCTGTATGAATATAGGGTAAAGAGTCTTTATATGTGATTTAGTATAATGTATTGATATATTTTTTTCTTATACTCTGCATTCTTATATGTAAATTAATAAAAATATTGGAATGGGAAAACTCAGGGAGGCTTTGAGGAAAGACTATTTCCATTGGTCAAGTAATTAGAGTACAAAAATTGATAATGATCACAAAGACACAAAGAAAGTTGTTGTTAAATTTTATTTTGTGCAAAAGCTCAACAGGAATTGCAAGGCTCCACCAGAAGGAGTAGCAGAAACATGAGGTTGGACAGCTCTTCCAGGGAGCTACCGTGCGTATGAGCAGCTGAATGACCCTCGTACTTCAGAATTTTATGATTCTTAGTTATATTTGCATTGGCTAAAGTGTGTCCTCAGTCATACTTCAAAATGGACTCATGCCAATGGCCTTGAACAAGGTACAGTACAAATTCACTAGGATGAAAATGAACAAAGGTTTCAACTGTATGAATAACTTAAATAAACTTGGCTTGTGGTTTCTTAAATTTAGTATCTAATATAATTTGTTTGTATGCGCTGTGTCATATGACATGGGCAATCATGGTCTTTCCATGACCATGATTATTTTTGGCAAATTTTTCTACAGAAGTGGTTTGGCATTGCCTTCTCAGTCCTGCCAAAGGGTTTCAGCCTGAAACATCAACAGTACTTTTTCCATAGATGCTGCCTGGCCTGCTCAGTTCCTCCAGCATTCTGTGTGTGTTGCTCAGAATTCCAACATCTGCAGATTTTCTCTTGTTTGCCATTGCCTTCTTCTGGTCAGTGTCTTTACAAGACTGATGAACTCTGGCCATTATCAATGCTCTTCGGAGACTGTCTGCCTGGTGTCAGTGGTCCCATAACCAGGACTTGTGAAATGCACCAGCTGCTCATCCGACCATCCACCACCTGCTCCCATGGCTTCATGTGACCCTGATCAGGGCTAAGCAGGTGCTACACCTTGCCCAAGGGTGACCTGCAAGCTAGTGGAGGGAGAGAGTGCCTTACATCTCCTTTGGTAGAGATGTATCGACAGCTCACCATCCCTATTATAGTTAAAGTACTTAGAACTATGAACAAAGTAGATGTAAAGAAACTATTTTCTGTCACAGGGGATCCCAAAGTCACAATCTTAAAATCAGTGTGGCTACAAATGGTGCATGTCACAGGGCTGTAGGCAATATATGAACAGAGATGCAGGACAAAGGACAGGATATAGAGGAATGGGGAAAACTGGGCAGTGTTCAGATTGTGAGATGCCATATAAATCAATGGTGTGCACTCAGCTTTTCAGTGCCATTGACTCTGATCTAAAGAGTTATTTTAATATATCCACATTTACTGATAATACAAAACTGGATGGGAAAATGAGCTGGTGGGATGCAATCATAAGCAGAGAAGAAGACTGTCATAGCATTCAATTGTTTAAGTGACTGAAGAAGAAGAAAGATAGTGTATAATTTGGGAACGTGTGTGTTTGCTTACTTCAACAGGAAGAGTGGAAAAGAGGTGTGTTTTTTCAACATACAATGTCTGATTGGGAAGGCAATAAAGTTTACCAACCTTCATTACAAGGGAGTTGGAATTGAAAGGTAAAGGAAACAAGTAAACAGCCCCTTCTGAGACTTTTCCTGGAATTGTTCCAGTTTTGATCTCAGTGCCTCAGGTAAGATGGACTTGAACACAGCAAATATCTCTAAATTGATTCCAGGAATAAAGAAAGACAGAATAAGCATTACCTTTTATTATAAACACAAAAGATTCTGCAGATGCTCGAATTTTTGAGCAAAACACTCGAAATGCTGGTGGAACTCAGCAAGTCAGGCAGCATCTGTGGAAAGGAATAAGCAACGTTCCTGGCCAAGATGAAGGGTCTTGAACGGAAACATCAGCCATTCATTCTTTGTGTGTTTTGCCTTTGATTATCCTGATTATGATCCACATATAGATTTTAAAGTTTGCAATGTAGCTTGTTATGCACATTACTTTTACCTACATATCAGTGCTTAGTAGTCTCAAATTCTGCAATAACCACATGTTAAATTCAACTGATTGTTTATGACTTTCTTCAACTTGCTGAACAATAGATTTATTGTGTATCTCTAATGTAAGAAAATGTCCAAGGAATGTCACAGGAATGTAAATCAGACACAAATGTGCATGAAAGCAAAAGACAAGATGTTGGAGGAACTCAATGGGTCAAGCAACATCTATGAATGAACTTAGCAGAGTCTTTTTTTCTGCTCCAGATTACAGCAACTGCAATCTCTCGTGCCTCCAAAAAATTACATTAAACCATGTTAACAAAAATAAGGAAAGGTGACTAAAATCTTGGTCAAGCAATTAGGTTTTGATACAAGGAGTGAGAGGTGGAGACAGAAATGTTTATTAAGGCCATTTCAGGGCTTGGAGTCTATACATCTAGGCCTACGTTTAGCACTTGTGAGCAAATTAACCAGGAGTATCCAATATGCCAAAGCTACAGGAAAAGAGTTTTAGAGGCTCATTAGATAGGACGATGTTATAGAAATAGATAGCAGCAAGACGATGGAAGATGAATGTTCAAAATGACATTAGGACAGGTACAATATAAATACTGGGATCCATTATATAGCTACAGTAGTTCATATGGGAACCAGCCACCTTTTTGGAATTCACATTTTCCATTTGGGATATTGACAGCACTAATTCCTGTCAGAAAAACATCAAAGCTCAAATAAGAAAGAAAATAATTGACAGGTTAACAAGTTACAGGAGGACTGTTAGAAGCTGTACATTTGCGGACAAAAGCTAAAGTCAATGTGTGCAGATAACATTGTTTTAACAAATATATTCTTTCGTACAAAGTGCATTTCATTATGTCAGTGACCCAAATCCAGCTAACTACACAAACATTTGTGATCACTACATAAGCCTCTAGCTGTAGACATTAGTGCCCTTTATTGTAGAATGGGAAGAATTGTGTAAAGGAAAAGTGACTATACCGCGGAAGGAAACATCAAACCATCCCAAGTATTTGAAGGGCATCTGCTTACTGTCAAGGATCCAGCCTCCCCACGTCTTTAGGGAATACTTGGCAAATGTGGCGAGGAAAATGTGCTGCCTAAACCCTGGACAAAGATTCTTCAGATGCTGGAAATCTTCACACACACAAATGCTGAAGCAACTCAACACGTACTCAAGGGATTCTGCAAATGCTGGAAATCCAGTGTAACACGCACAAAACACTGGAGGAACTCAACAGGTCAGGCAGCATTAATGGATGTAAGGTCTCGCCCGAAATGGCATAGACGCTGCCCGACTTGCCGATTTCCTCCGGCATTTTCAGTGCCTATCCATGGAGGGGAATAAACAATCGATCTTTTCGGGTGTGCATGCAGCAGAAGAGATTCTGCAGACGCTGGAAACATTGAGCAACGCGCACGTTACTCTGCAATGCCACATCAGTGTTGAGATTCTTTCCGTGAACGTGTCCGCCCACTCTTGGGTGGCGGTGAAATAGTCAGCGCGCTGAGCCTGGAGGGTTAACTGGGAAAAGAGATGCGATCAATCCCGTTGTTGGGTAACTGTTTCTGTCAATGATTTACATTCCAATGTTTTACCCAGTTTGGGTGGGGGAAGGGAAGGGCAGATTACGAAAGACAGATGACACGGGTTGTGGGTGAGGGTGGTCTTTGCATATAGTTGCAGAGAGGGAACTATCAGTTCGAAAGAATTTCTCAAAGCGTTTTATTCACGTCTGGATTAAAGGTAAACTTTTGATTAGAATCTGAGCGCTTGTTGAGATTTATACTACACGGTAAATGTGACCTGACTTTGGTATTTACCAGGGCACCGTCAGCGGTTTGAATCAGGCCCTTTGCAATGGCCGGGAGGGTTTGCTTCATTAACGTGTAATGCATGTATGTGACTCCTCTCCTTAGGGAGCCCGCGGACGATGCTGCGGTGTACGATCCCCGCGCTTCTGGCAGCACTGATTTCCATTTCCAGTTGCTCCGCCAGGTCTGACTGCATAGTGGACAACTTCCACGTGAAGGAAAACTTCAACCAGACCCGGGTAAGTCCGTGTCTCGGCGAGCCCGGGGTGAGCAGGAGACTCGGCGATGACCTCCAGCCCTAATCGCCCTCCCCTTACTCTCTCGCAGTACACGGGAAAATGGTACGCCTTCGCAAAGAAAGATCCCGAGGGTCTGTTCCTCGAGAGGGACATTCACGCCGACTTCAAGATCGAAAATAGGACCATGATTGCCAAAGCGACCGGTCGGGTCACTTTACTGCCGTGAGTGTTTGCAACACAGCCTTTACTCAGCCCCAAATCCCGATCCCACACTAGGTTCTGTGCCGACTACCTACTTTGCTCTCTTTCTCACTCATGAACTTTTCTAGGGATTGGATTGTGTGCGCCGAAATGATGGGGACCTTCAACAACACGGCCAACTCTGCCAAATTCAAACTGAAGTACTGGGGAGCAGCCGAGTACCTCCAGAAAGGCAGTGAGTAACCGGTGTCGGATGGAGATTGGGGGTGGGGGAGAGAGACCACACCACGACCCAGTGTAAGGCAAACTGGAACCCAGGACCAGTATGTGAAACATACCAGAATTGATTGTGGTTCAGTGCCAAGCATAAAGCACAGGACAATACCATAGCAGACAGCACAATAGCAATCAAGATTGAGATTTTCTGAGATTTAGGGTATTACACCTGAGTGTGTTTTGTTGAGAAGCCAGATAGCTACAGGAAAGAAGCTTTGGAGATGATGTGCAGTCCTGGTGTGTAGAGTCTCCCTGATTGTAATTTGGTGAAGAGGTGACTGCCAGGGTGGGAGGGAGTCAGCAGTAGAATTTTTGGCTCTTTTCTTCGCTCTGGTGATGAACAGGTTTTTTATTGTTGGTAGCTGGCAGCCAATGATCTCCGCTGAGTGGACCACTCGCTGTAACCTGGACCTGGAGAGGGTGGAGGTGGTGGGAAACCAAATGGTGATAGTGGTGGTCACAACACTCAATAAAGACTGAATAAAAATTCATCAGGATACGCCCTGAGATGTTGAGTTTCCTAAGCTGGTGTAGGAAGAACAGTCTCTGTTGGTCTTTCCTAGTGACGTGCTGGTCCCACTTCAATTGGTAATGGTAGTCTCCAAGAATTTGAATGACTCAAACACAGACACAGCCTGACCATTAATTTGAGGGGAGGGGGAGGCAGATAGGGTTTTTATTTTGGCAGAAGTCAGTCCACATTTTCACTGTCTTGATTGTATTAAGCTCAAAGTTATTAAGAGCACACCATGCTACAAAACTGTCTACCACTGACAGCACATCACATCATTATTAGAGATGAGAGCAATTACAGTCGTATCATCCATGAACTTTAGGGTCTTAATGGATTTGTCTGTAGAAGTCCAGTCATTTGTATACAGTAAGAACAGGAGGGAGAGCTCTCCCTGGGGAGAGCTGTGCTTATAGACATTGGATCAGACAAATAGGAGCCCAGCCTTACATACTGCTTCCTTCCTGTCAGGAAGGTTGTATTCCACTGACAGTTGACTAGCTGGATCAGCTTGCTGTAGAGCAACTCTGGAACAATAATGTTGAAGGTGGAGCTAAAATCCACAAAACAAGATCCTCACATAGGTGTTGGGGGTGTCCAAATGTAATGAAGGCATCCTCAAGGAGCAATTTCCTCTACAAGCAAACTGTGGTGGGTCAAGAAGGGGGACCAGTAATGGACTTAAGGTAGGCCAACATCAGACGCACAAAGATTTTCATAACTATTGAAGTCAGAGTGATTGGCCTTTTATCATTAAGTCCAGTGACCTTGTCTTTCCTGGGAAATGGATCAACTGTGGCCACTTTAAGGCTGTCTCGAACTCTACATGTTTGCAGGGAGTTAGGAAATCCTGCACTTAAATTCATAGACTTGTGCAGCACATGAACAGACCCTTCATCCCAATGAATCCCTGCTCACCTCCCTACCTGGGCTAATCCTATTTGCCTGTATTTGGTCCATACCTTTGTAACTGTCCAAACCTCCTAAATGTATCTGTCTCTAACACTTCTGCAGCAGCTAGATCCATGCACCCACCACTCTCTGTGTGAAAAAGTTGTCTCTCTGGTTCCTTTTAAATTTTTCCCCTCTCATTCTAAACCTATGCTCTCTTGTTTCAAACTGCTCCACTCTAGGGGAAAGACTTCAGCTATTCATCTTAGCTGTGCTCCTCATAATTTTATTACCTTCTATAATGTCACTCCTCAAACTTCAGTACTCCCGGGAAGAAAGCCTTAGCCTATCCAGCCTCTCCTTACAACCCAAGCCCATCAGTCCCAGTAACATCCTCATAAATTTTTATCTATGCTCTAGAGTTGAATGACAGGCTCTAAAAGTAATCTGGGAAATTATAGGCCAGTAAGTTTGACGTCTGTAATAGGTAAATTATTGGAAGGAGTACTAAGGGAAAGGATCTACAAGTATTTTGGATAGACAGGGACTTATTAGGGAAAGTCAACGTGGCTTTGTTAGGTCATGTTTAACAAATCTATATTAGAGTTTTTCAAGGAGGTTACCAGGAAAGTGGATGAAGGGAAGGCAGTGGATGTTGTCTACATGGACTTGAGTAAGGCCTTTGACAAGGTCACGCATGGGAGGTTAGGAAGTTTCAGTCGCTAGGTATACATGGTGAGGTAATGAACTGGATTAGACATTGGCTCAATGGAAGAAGCCAGAGAGTGGTAGTGGAGGATTGCTTCTCTGCGTGGAGGCCTGTTACTAGTGGTGTGCCACAGGGATCAGTGCTGGGTCCATTGTTATTTGTCATCTATATCAATGATCTGGATGATAATGTGGTACATTGGATCAGCAAATTTGCTGATGATACAAAGATTGGAGGTGTAGTGGACAGTGAGGAAGGTTTTCAAAGCTTACAGAGGAATTTGGACCAGCTGGAAAAATGGGCTGAAAAATGGCAGATGGAGTTTAATACAGACAAGTGTGAGGTATTGCACATTGGAAGGACAAACCAAGGTAGAACATACAAGGTAAATGGTAGGGCACTGAGGAGTGCAGTAGAACAGAGGGATCTGGGAATACAGATACAAAAATTCCATAAAAGTGGCGTCACAGGTAGATAGGGTCGTAAAGAGAGCTTTTGGTACATTGACCTTTATAAATCAAAGTATTGAATATAAGAGTTGAAGTGTTATGGTGAGGTTGTATAAGGCATTGCTGAGGCCGAATTTGGAGTATTGTGTGCAGTTTTGGTCACCAGAATACAGGAAGGATATTAATAAGGTTGAAAGAGTGCAGAGAAGGTTTACAGGGATGTTGCCGGGACTTGAGAAACTGAATTACTGAGAAAGGTTGAATAGGTTAGGACTTTACTCCTTGGAGCGTAGAAGAATGAGGGGAGATTTGATTGAGGTATATAAAATTGTGATGGGTATAGATAGAGTGAATGCAAGCAGGCTTTTTCCACTGGGGCTAGGGGAGAAAAAAAGCAGAGGACATGGGTTGAGGGTGAAGGGGGAAAAGTTTAAAGGGAACATTAGAGGGGGCTTCTTCACACAGAGAGTGGTGGGAGTGTGGAATGAGCTGCCAGATGGAGTGGTAAATGCAGGCTCACTTTTAACATTTAAGAAAAACTTGGACAGGTACATGGATGAGAGGTGTATGGAGGGATATGGACCAGGTGCAGGTCAGTGGGACTAGGCAGAAAAATGGTTCGGCACAGCCAAGAAGGGCCAAAAGGCCTGTTTCTGTGCTGTAATGTTCTATGGTTCTATGACAGCCAGGCCAGCCAGAACTCTTTGCATGTAGTTCTGGCAATATGCCATAAACCAGCAGCTAAAATTTTATAAGTATTCATTTATTATTGTCACATGTACTGAAATTCAGTGATAAACATTTGTTTTTTGATAAGTACGAAAAGATGGACTCTTGACCTCACAATCTACATCATTATGATCTTGCATCTTATTGTTTGCTTGCATTGCACTTTCTTTGTAACTGTTACACCTTAGTCTGCATTCTGTTATTTCACCTTGTTCTACTTCAGTGTACTGCGTAATGATCTGATGTGTATGAACAGTATGCAAGACAAGCTTTTCACTGTATCTCTGTAGATAAGGTAACAATAAACTTATTCCAATTGTTGCACGCCATCCAGTCAGATTGTGTAATACGTGCATCAAAGCAGTAAAAAGAAACAGAGAATGCAGAATATTGTGTTGTAGATCTATATACTCTGTAGAAAAAGTGAAGTGCAGGTAGAATAAGGTGTAAGTGGACCACAATGAGCTAAATTGGGAGATCATGTCAGCAGATGAAAGGACCATTCAAGAGTCTGACAACAGTGGGATAGACTCCATCTTAAGTCTGGTGGTTCCTCCTCTCAAACCTTTCCTCCTGCCTGAAGGGAGAGGGGTGGGTACGGTTTTTGATTATGTTAGCTTTCCAAGGCAGAAGTGTAGGCAGTAGCAATGGAGAGAGGGCTAGTTTGTGTGACAAATTGAGCTGTGTTCACAACTCTCTGTAACTCCTTGTGGTCTTGGATAGAGCAGTTGTCATATCAGTCCGTGAACACATCTGAATAGGATGCTTTCTGTGGTGCATCTGTGAGAATTGGTAAGAGTCGTCAGGCACACACTGGTCTCCTAATGCAAAAGCAACATCGGTGTGCTTTCTTTATCTTAATGTTGTCAGACCAGGACAAATTGCTGGTGATATTTACAATAGTAACTTTTGTCTTCATTTTAGACCATCTCAGTGTTCTAAATAATAGCATAAAGCATAAAACATTTTCAACTCCTGGCAGAACAGTAAACTCAAATTGGTCAAACCAATTAGACCATAAGGTAAAGAGTTCCACAGATTCATCACTCTTGCTAAAGAAATTCCTCCTCATCTCTGTTCTAAAAGGACACCCCTCTATTCTGAGGCTATATCCTCTGGTCTTAGACTCACCCACCATAGGAAACATCCTCCACATCCACTCTATCAAGGCCTTTCACCATTTGATAGGTTTCAATGAGGTCACCGCTCATTCTTCTGAATTCTAATGAATACGGGCCCGGAGCCATTAAATGCTTTTTATATGACAAGCCATTCAATCCTGGAATCATTTTCGTGAACCTTCTTTGAACCGTTTCCAGTGTCAGCACATCCTTTCTAAGATAATGGGCCCAAAACTGCTCATAATACTTCAAGCCTTGACATTACATCCTTGCTTTTATATTCTAGTCCTCTTGAGATTAATATTAGCATTGCATTTGCTTTCCTCACCACAAACTCAACCTGCAAATTAGCCTTTAGGGAATGTTGCACAAGGACTCCCAAGTCTCTTTGTGCCTCAGATTTTTGAATTTTCTTTCCACTTAGAAAATACTCTACCCTTCTATTTCTTCTACCAAAGTGCATGGCCATACACTTCCCAACACTTTATTCCATCTGGCGCTTTTATTCCCCATTCTCCTAATCTGTCTAAGCCCTTTTGTAGCTTCTCTACTTCCTCAAAACAGCCTGCCCATCCACCTATCTTCAAATCATCAAACTTTGCAAGAAAGGCATCTATTCCATCGTCCAGGAATATAGACAGGGAGGAGGAGATTTTACTTGATTTCAGGGCGTAGAATGCAGAAGGACATGGAACATCCCAAACCAAGATATTACAAATCATTTATCTTGACCTGAATCTACCCACCTCCCTCTAAAGATTCTGCCTGACCCATTGAAGTCCTACAACATTTGGTAGTTGCTTCAGATTCCAGTATCTGCAGTGTCTTGAGTCTCTATAGTGTTTATGTTTCCTTGCTTTCTTTCCTGACATCTTACATTTTACTTCTGTTTCAATTTTTTTGGTTCGAGCAAAGAAAGGAATATTTACGTAAATTTATGTGGGTAGATCAGTTAGGGAGGTGGAAATAGCGTTCCCTCATCAATGTTTGCAATGGAAAATTTATCCTATTGCAGACGGAATGGGTTCTTGAATAAGCAGTTGTGTGTATGGAGTGGTGGACTTCTGAGGGTTATGCTCTGCTGGTAGTCCATGACCAAGCAAAGTAACTGGTCTAGTTCTGTAGTCTTTAGTTTGTAAAGCAGAATCATGCAGATGGTGCACAATTAGCAACAGGCTTTATATAAGTAGAAGCTTATAACTTAATGAAAAAAAATCACAAGGACATTCATCTTGATTGGAGGAGCAAATAAGATTACAGAGATTTGAAGGAGTGAGATCAAGAGAAATTTGAAAACGAGATTGAGAATCTTATAACTAAGATCGGGATGCAGTGATGGCCAAGAAGCACGAGGATCATGGTTAAACAGCATTTGGTACATTTAAGGCATGTACATTAAAATTTGAATGAGTTTATGTTCATGAAGAACAATAGAAAGGATACTGGGCATAGTTAACCATTGTTTGAATGGAATCAACTTCTCTTGGGTTATGTGATTGTTCATTGGGATACAGAATACATTGGAATCTTTCTACCTTTCAGTTGATGATCACTGGATTATTGACACAGATTATGATAATTATGCCATTACGTATACATGCCGAAGGCTGTATGAAAATAGGACATGTGCGGACAGCTATTCATTCGTCTTCTCACGCAGACCAGAAGGACTGACCACTGAATCACAGCGCATTGTCAGAAAATGGCAGGAACATCTCTGCCTGGCATTCAAATACAAGCGCGTTCCTCAAACAGGTAAATGAATGAAAATCATTACACAGTGTGCCACTGGGAGTGCATAATAATATTATTTTTGTGGGGATTTTCATGTGGAATATTTGCATAGAATTCTGATATAGATGTCTCTTTAACATTAAGAAGTTTTCTGGTGAGATCACTGACCCCTAATGGCTTCCTGTTACACCATATTTTACTACAAACCCTTCCCGTTTGTAATTGTAAGATTGTCACCTGTGATGGTGCTATAACATCCATATCAGTTTTGGGCGCCACCTAATGGGGTAAATTTTTCTCTCCAACCTTCAGGGACTTGATCACTCGCGCCTTGGAAGACACTTACAAATCCAGTACCTCTGTCTCACAACAGGAAAATGGCAACCATTGCACCAACTTTGTTCTTCCTTACCTCCCCCAGACAATCCTCCCACTTCCATTGGCTCCACATTAGTTTCTCACTGATTTGCTCAGTCTTCCTTTCATGTGCTTATTCTCCTTATTTTAATGAGAAGATTTTTATCTAATCTCAGCGGTAGCATTGCACGTCCTTTCTCCAGCCATCACTTACTTTTTATCTCCTGTACTGCCTGATCACTTGACTTCTAGTTAACTCCAGTCTTCAAATGAAATCTACGTGAACTGAAATGACTCTGTCTATTCTATTTTCCAGCCCCTATATATATATATGGAGTCTGCTACAGCCTACTAACCCTTTGTCCTTAACCAGAGGCCTGTTCCAAGTCACTCAAGCTCCAGAGCTTTCTTCTCAACGCTAGCAAACTTATGGAAAATCTCCTTCCTTAATACATCCCAAATTAGGCTTTTTTTTTGAAAGGTTTTCAAACAATTGGATAATCTCCATAGTGCTAAAAGACTCTTGAATTCCCCACTGCTGCCTTGTTCTAGGAATTCCAATGGAACTGTGACCCACAGTCCTTTTCTATTTGGCCTTTAGATACTTTCTGAAACAATTTAAATAGAGTACCGGTAGTTACAAATGTGGTGTACTATTACACGTTGCATCTGCAAAGCAAACAGCATTACGATGGACCCCACGCACCCCTCATACAAACTCTTCTCCCTCCTGCCATCTGGGAAAAGGCACCAAAGCATTCGGGCTCTCTCGACCAGACTATGTAACAGTTTCTTCCCCCAGGTCATCAGTCTCCTCAATACCCAGAGCCTGGACTGACAACAACTTACTGCCCTCTACTGTGCATATTGTCTTGTTTATTGTTTATTGTAATGCCTGCACTGTTTTGTGCACTTTATGCAGTCCTGGGTAGGTCTGTAGTCTAGTGTAGTTTTTTTCTGTGTTGTTTTTATGTAGTTCAGAGTAGTTTTTGTACTGTTTCTTGTAGCACCATGGTCCTGAAAAATGTTGTCTCATTTTTACTGTGTACTGTACCAGCAGTTATGGTCGAAATGACAATAAAAAGTGACTTGACTTGACTTAAAAAGTAACAGAACATAGAGCACTGCAACACAGTACAGGTCCTTTGGCCTACAATGTTGTGCCAAACTTTTAACCTACTCCAAGATCAGTCTAACCCTTCCCTTTCACAAAGTAATACGGTGAATTCAGGAAAGAAATTCTCTGGAGCATGACAAATGTAGCCCTACCCTTGTCTTTTTCTCTCTGGCATTGTTTCTGACTGTCTGGAGATATGAATGGGTGATGTTGTTGCTTGTTCCTTTAGCACTATTGTTCAAAGATTCACTTTACAATGAAATTTGTTTGCAGAAGCAAATACAGTTGAGGTAGTGTCCTGAAATCACAGTACCAAAATACATATTGTATTTATTCCATGATTATTTTACATTTTGCTAAATTCTGAAACTGAAGTGTGGTATCTAAAAAAAATGCGAGATATTTTTGAGATGAAATTCTTTCCTTTCAATAAAAACTCGGTACTTGTTGACAGCATTTCTGATAATTAAGTTCCTTTCATCACATTTCTGGTGAAAACTGTCTGTCGAACTTTGCAGCGATGTAGTTCCACCCCCTGGTGGCACTGTACGTCAGCTGGTATTGTAGAGAATCTCTCTTGCTCCACAAACTCAGTATCACTGATTCCTAAATTGGTGTTTACTTTAAGTAAAACAGAAAATGTTGGAAATACTCAGTATCCATGGTAGGAAAAGGAAATGGAAGGTCTATGATCTGAATAGTAACTTACTCTTTCCACAGATGCAGCCTGACCTGCTGAGTATTTACAACATTGTCTGTTTTGATGTTAGATTTCCTACACCTGCAGGCTTTGATTTATCATTTCTGTTGTTCTAGTTAATTATAAATGATATTAAATCAAGCATATACCAGTTAGTTTAACAAGTATGAATCTGAAATAGGCATTGAATAATGTCTGTCTTGACCCAATTAACCCCACTTAACTTAAAAACATTTCACCTCAAAATGCATAATAGCTCTTGAATCCCCTTAAATAGGGCATTGGGAAGTGAACAATAATGGGGCCAATTTTCTATTGACCCTGAAATTGCAAGCTTCCTTAACCTTTGACATTGGATGCAATCTTGCACAACATGCTATACATCATGATCCAGTGCAGGGCAATTTCTACCATAGAATGGCTTTGACAATTGGTGAAGTCCTATTTCTCAGCTTTGCAGCTGATACATTTTATTTTTTAAACTGAATGATTGTGAACATCTATGGCAGGGGTTTCCAAACTTTTTAATGCCATGAATGCCTACCAATAACCAAGAGGTTTGTAGACCTCCAAGTTGGGAACCCCTGATCTACAATGTGTTAGATTAACATGTAGAATTTTTATTTTTATTATAGTTTAACTTACCTAGGCTTGCATGTATCTTTACATAATCATTTATATACAAGTAATTGCTCAGTGAATATTCCAGTAATTATGGTACAGTTCCTTCTGCATTTTTCTAGAAGTTTGTCAGTAGCAGATGTCACTCCACTTGAATCAGTCTATTTCATAGGGTAATTGTTATCATTGGAATGTCTTGCTATCTGTAGTCTTCAAGTTTAAGTTTAATTGTAATTCATCCATACACATGAATACAGCCAAATGAAACAGAGTTTCTCTGGGGCACAGGTGAAAAACTTAGTACCAACAGTCACACAGCAGAAGGCACAAGTAGCACAAATAATTATGATAGCAGAAAAACATAAGGTCACAAATAAAAATAATAATACACCCTGAGTTCCTCAGTGTGGTGGCCTGTAGGTTGATGGTGCATGAGGTGTTAGCCTGGAGCCACATTTCTGCAAGAGCAAGCGTGCAGCAGTTCTCATCACATGCTACTGCAGCCATGGGTGGATGTATTCCAGCTTGTTTTCCACTGAGCAAACACTGGAGGGCAGCACCAACAGGAGGGGCCAGCCTCAATCCAACAAGGACTCCAGCCTCTCTGCTCTCCCCCACACCACCTCTGGTGTCACCTCACCTAGGCAGCTGCTACAGGCAGCCCTGTGGCTTGAGAGCCTGCTCCATGCGGCAACCAAGGCCACGCCGCTCCTCTGCTGTCAGGCTCGCAAACGAACCAGTGAATTGGAATTGCATCATTCTACGTTACCGCAATCACATGAAAAACGTCAAAGACAAGCATTTGCACCACCTGTTAGACTGCGCACTGCCTCCATGGCAGTGTAGCAGTGTACACCACAAGTCCTGCTCCACTACTGTGGAGCAATTCGATAGTGGGGTTGACTTGGAGTACTTGATGTTCAGTGTCTTTCGATCATAATGAAAAGGTAAAGGAAGAATAACTGCACCCTTGATTGGACCCAGAGAGGTTTTTGCAATTGAGCGTCCTGCCATCTTAGTAGTCTTGAGTATGAAATGGCCATAATTGTTTTATTTCTTTGTTCTCTCAGCTCTTCTTCCATTGTACTTTCTTTATTCTTGTAAAACTTAATAATATTGGCATAGGCAACAAGTTTTATGCCTCGTTCTTGACTTACAAAAAAATTCTAGACCTCAATATCACCAAGATCCAACAAATGTTCACAAACATTCAAAAAACATCAAGGAGGTGTATGAAAAAAATCAAACTAAAAAAAATCAGATTATTCCAAAAAACTAAGATTGGAAACAAAACACATACTTAATAATTAAATACATTTACATTGACCAAAATAAATCAAATAAAGAGATCTCCTTAAGCACTAATAGAGTTCTGCTACAAGAAAGAAGCATCCATCATCAAGGACCCCATGCTGTCTTCTTGCTTCTACCGTCTGGCAGGAGGTACAGGAGCCTTAGGTCCCAAACCATCAGGTTAAAGAACAATTATTATGCTACAACCATCAGACTCCTAAACTAGCATGAATAACTTCACTCACCTCAACACTGAACTTTCTCCACAACATATAAACACACTTTCAAGGACTCAACAACTAGTGTTCTCAGTAATATTTATTTATGTATTATTTACATGATTTGTCTTTTTGCACATTGGTTGTTTGTCAGTCGTGGTTATTTATACTCTTTAAATAAATTGTATTTCTGTAATTGCCTGCAAGAAAATGAATCTCAAGGTGACATATACATAGTTCGATAAATTCACTTTGAAATTTGACTTTAAAACTTTTATGGAGAAGTACAGCCACATTTCATTGAAGCTACAGTGCACAGGTGAAAGAATTGCTCTGATGTATTAAAAATGTCAGACATGTGTATATAATCATTGCTTTAAATCTCACACACAGTGGAACGGGTAAAATATATTCTTCAAGCACTGGGAGATTCCCACCTGCAATTGAACTAACAATTGCAATATCTATAGTTTCCTGGCTGAACAATGATTAGAGAGGAAGCAAAGAATTAGGCTTCAATAACGGAGTTTAATTTGTTTTATTTTCGGTACTCTACAAGGTTTATTTTCATAAACCATGTCTGTTGGAATGAAATGGAAATGTCAGTCATACTGTTTATAAAACGCAAACTCAAGGAAATCTGCAGATGTTGGAAATTCAAGCAACACACACAAAATGCTGGTAAAACGCAGCAGGCCAGACAGCATCTATAGGAAGAAGCACAGTCGACGTTTTGGCCGGGACCACTTCTTCCTATAGATGCTGCCCGACCTGCTGCGTTCCATCAACATTTTGTGTGTGTTGCTTCAGTCATACTGTTAGTGTCTTTTAAGTATTCTGTTAATCTCTTAAGTTTTTTTCCAATTCTGATATTACTATCATTTTTTTTAAGAATAAGCCATTCTAATCCATTGATGTTCATGCTACAGATGGTTGAAGTTATAGTTTCAGTATCTAAATGATGTAATTTTGTTTCTTGTGCAGGTTCATGCCCATAGATCCACTGGAATAATGCCACCTTGGCAATGTTCATGGCTGTAAGGATTGGTCTGGAGCACTACACGTGGATCAGGTTCAGTCACAATGTCAATATACTGTATTTTTCTAAGCCTAACATTTTAAGTGCAAGTGGATTTCCAGTCATGCATTGCTTTTTATTATATATCAAATAAAGTTACGGCAAACGCTTGTGTATAAGTCTTACTTCTATTTTAATTAGGGTCAGTATCACAGATTAGTTAGGTCAACAGGAAGAAAGTTTCCTGTTGACCTAACAAAATATCAATGGAGCTGTCGAATTGGAGAATCTACATAGTCTTCATACACCTACCAATCCTATCTGTCTGTAGTTATTATGATGGGAATTGTAGGAAGAGCATTTAATTATGCATTATTCCTCCAGTAATGATGTTATTACAGACATCTTCTTACACAGATTTAATAAGAAAGACAATAACAATCGCCAAAAGACAAATACAATACACATATAACAATATTTATTGTTAATCTCCCAGTGCTCAGGGCCTGAAGACCCACACTCAACATTCTAAGAACAGCTTCTTCCCCTCCTCCATCAGAATTCTGAACAGTCAATAACCTGTAAATACTTCCTCACACTTATTGCTCCGTTTTTGTGCTACTTATTTATCTTTATAATATATATATTATATATAGTAGACAGCCGTCAATCCCAGGGGATCATGGATTTGTGCCTCTGGTGGACAGTGTCCTCTCCAGGGCACAAGCCTGGGCTGGAAGATTTGAAGAACCGGCTGTTGCCCATGCAGCGGGTTCCCCCTCTCCACGTCACTGATGTAGTCCAAGGGAAGGGCAAGCGCCAATGCAGCTTGGCACCAGTGTCATCACAGAGATTGTTAGAATGAAGTTGTAAACAACATCAAACTGCCTTAGGGACCCTGTCTCTGGATTTCTTCGTCAGGGTTTACTCCCAAAGCCTTTCCCATGGGTGGGTCTGGCCACAAGGCTGTGGGGGTTTCAAATCAGAGTTTCCTTCTCCTGGGTGGGCTGCCACAGTACTGCTGTTGCAAACAACAAATTTCACAACATATGTTTGTGATAATAAACCTGATTCTGATTCTGATTTGAAATTAGGTCTCACACCTGAGGGTACCCAACTGGACTTGGTCAAATTTCAATAATGTAGTTAACTCTGTGAAGGTCAATTCTCCTACTTGACAGTTTAGTTACAAATAATAGAAGGTGGTGTCTGTTGATCTTGACTTCTGGCTTTCTTTAGTGCGTGTACTTTGGCCAAATTTCTACGTTTTTTAAAATGGGATAAATGGAAGAAATGAAGTACATGTTGCCGTTTGGTCTTGACTTGAGTGGAACCATACAAAATAGGGTTCACAGCTGAGTTGGTAAATGTAAATACACAAACCCAGAAAAACCACGTGGACGAGAGTAACAAGTCACTCTTAAAGTTCTGTGCTAGAATCAAAAAGATAATGAGAAAAATTGGAGTCCACATGATAAAGAAGGAGATCATGAGTACCAGAAGAGTGCGGAAAAGCTGATAATCCTGTTTGGAAACTGGAATCTGCTGTTGGTAAGGTGAGCTCGGCCTGTTGGCTTGCAGTCTTCTCTTGGCAGTCTTGATAATCTGCATAAAAGTTACATCATTCCACTGTGAAAGATCATTGTCAAACCTTGCATTCAATCTGTGATACGGAAAGCTATTAATCCAGATTTCTAAGCAAGTGGTATCATTACAAATATAGCTAATAGAGACCAGGTGGATGAAATGAGACTCTGAGCAGAGGGCTGTGGGAACGGTGGGTGACTCTGTGCAAGGGACTGTGGGTAACTGGGCATTGGACTGAGAGGGACAGTGTGTGAGTCTGGGCAGTTGGCCACGTGGGATAATGAATGGCTCTGGGCAAAGGAATGTGTAGTATCGTGTGTGACTCTGGGCTGTGGACATTGTGCAACAGAGAGTAACTCCAAGCAGGGGTCTGTGTAGAACTGGAGATGAAAACAGATGGAGGTCCATGCCTGACAGTGAATGACTCAGAGCAGGGGCCCAACGGGACAGCGGGAGACTCCAGAAGACAGTCCATGCACTATAGTGAGTGTCTGCAGGTGCTGATCAATGTGAGAAAGTGCACAGCCCTGTACCATGAGCTGTGCAAGACATTAAGCAGCACCTTTGAGCAGCCTGTTATGTCCAGCACAATCTGGCTCACTGAGTTCGAAAAGTACCAGAGCTTGTACTAAATTGAATTTTATGTCTTGAGACATCTACGTTGTTGGACTTATTTGCTCATGGATAATTGGTATTCAACAAAAGTTTTGTTTATTTAACTACAGCAGGTTTTAATGAAAAAGTCTTGCTCTTGAAATCTACATATTTCTTTCTCCATTAATGCTGCCTGACCTGCTGGGTATTTCCAGCATTAAGTGTTTTAATGTACAACAGTTAATGAAAAGCAGATACCTTTAACATTTTTGTGTAACTGATGACAATAATTACTCCTGGAATAGCAAATTCAACCAGGCTGTAGAATACATCCCAAATGATTTCTTGCATCATATTTGGCCAAACCAGTGTACAAATCTGATACACCTGTTTAAATATAGAAAGCATTGTATTACATGGAATGTAGAATTATTCTACCAACTGAATGGTTAACCTCTGGATACACTATGATGAATCTAATCAAAAGTATGAACTAAGAAATAGGAGAAGCTTATATGTGCCACAGTGATTGTGGTACCATTTAATCTTCATCTAGATCAGACAAATCAACCTGGAAGAAGTAGTCTGGAGGACAAATTCAGTGAATTAGTTTAAGATGCAGAAAAATTTGGGAACCAGGAGCAAACAAAAAGGATATACAGAGGCATGACAGAGGAGCTGGCCACAGTTAAATGAAAGGGTACACTAGCAGAGGTGATGGCAGAGCAGCAATAGCTGGAGTTTCTGGGAACAATTCCAAAGGATAGACACTTTCCCAAGGAGAAGAAGTATTCTAAATGCAGGATGACACAACAGTGGCTGACAAGGGAAGTCAAAGGCAACATAAAAGCAAAAGCAAGGGCATATCATAGCGCAAAAATTAGTGGGAACTTAGGGAATTGGGAAACGTACAGAAGGCAACTAAAAAGACCTAAAGGAGGAGAAGATGAAATATGAAGTTAAGCTAGCCAACACTATCAAAGAGGTTACCAAACATTTTTCAGATATATAAAAAGTAAAAGAGAGGAGAGGGTATGTATTGGACTGCTGGAAAATGACACTGCAGAGTTAGTAACAGGGACAAGGAAATGGCAGATGAATTGAATAAGTATATTTAATCAGTATTCACTGTGGAAGGCACTAGCAGTGTGCTGGAAGTTTGAGTGTCAGCTGGCAGAAGTGAGTGCAATCACTGGGAAGAAGGAGTTTGGAAAGCTGAAAGATCTGAATGTAGATAAGTCTCCTGGACAAGATCGACTTCACTGCAGGGTTCTGAAAGAAGTAGCTGAAAGCGAATGTGGGTCTTTCAAGAATCAATAGATTCTGGCAAGTTTCCAAAGGACTGGAAAATTACAAAGTCGCTTCACATTTCAGGAAGGGAGGGAAGAAGAAGTAACAAAATTATAGGCAGTAAGTCTGACTTCAGTGGTTGGGAAGATGTTGGAATTGATTGTTAAGGATGTGGATTTGGAGTTCTTGGGGGCACATGATAAAGTAGGCCAAGGTCAGCATAGCTTCCTTAAGGGAAAATCTTGCCTGAAAAATCTGTTGGAATTCTTTGAAGAAATAACAAGTAGAACAGACAAAGGAGAACTAGTAGATGTTGTGTTGTTGGATTTTCATAAGGCCTTTGACAAGGTGCCACACATGAGGCTGCTTGATGAGGTAAGAGCTCACTGTGTTACAGGGAAGACACTAACATGAATAGAGCATTGGCTGACTGGCAGAGGCAAAGAGTGGAAAGGGAGACTTTCCCGATTGGCTGTCAATGACTAATGGTTTCTGCAGGAGTTGATGGAAGGACTGCTTCTCTATATGTTTTTATGATTTGAATGACAGAATTGATGGATTTGTGGCCAATTTTGCAGATGATACAAAGATAGGTGGAGGAGCAGATAGTTTTGAGGAAGCAGGGAGACTGCAGAAGGACTTGGACAAATTAGGGAAATGGGATACAATGTGAGGAAGTATATGGTCATACACTTTAGTAGAAGAAATAAATGCATAGACTATGTGTAAATGAATAGAAATTTTTTTAATCCTCATGGAGGATTCCCAAAAAGTTAGTTTGCAGGTTGAGTTTGTGGTTAGGAAGTTAAATGAAATTTTGGCATTCATTTCTTTTTTCTTTTTCAATATTTTTATTGATTACTTGCATAGACGAATACAAATACATTATGCTATTATGAAAACAGAAACAAAGTTGAAATGCCCCATATCTGTATATAGTAAATTAAGCGTAATATCCCAAGCGTAATAACCCAATTTCCCTCGGGATCAATAAAGTATGTCTGTCTGTCTGTAATATTGAAAAGGTATATTTTATTCTAATCTAAAACAAAATCAAAACCCCATAACAAAAAAAAAGAAAAGGAGAAAAAAAAAGCTGTTTGGTTAAAAGAAAAGAAAAAAATCCTGAACATAGTCATAAATTCAAACATATAATAGCCATCATCATTGCTGAATAAGTCAAAGATTTTGAAAGTAGTTCCAAAAAGGTCCCCATAATGTGAAAAAATTTTGTCTAGGTAAAGCAATAGAACACCTAATCTTCTCTAGATTTAAACATGACGTAACATCAATCAACCAATGGGCATGAGTAGGTGGAGCGGCATCTTTCCATTTAAGCAACAAAATTCATCTGGCTAAAAGAGAAATAAAAGCCAAAATACGCAAATCATTCAGCTTAAGAGCAAAATCATTTCCTCCAACAATACCAAACAAGGCAGAATGTTGGGATTAAAGTTTACTTTAAAAAGCTCCAAGAAAGCATTCATTTCGAGAGATCTGGAAAATAAAAGCAAAGATGAAATGCTGAGGCTTTAGAATGCACTGGTGAAGCCTCACTTGGAGTATTATGAGCAGTTTTGGTCCCCTTTATTTAAGGAAGTATGTTCTGACATTGGACAGGATTCAAAGAAGATTCATCTGCTGACATTGGAGTGTGTTCAGAGGAAATTCACGAGAATGATTCCTGAAATGAAAGGCTTATCATATGAGGAGCAATTAATGGCTCTGGGCTTTACTTGTGGGAATTTAGAAGAATGAGGGGTCATCTCATTGAAACCTATTGAATGTTGAAAAGCCTAGATAGAGTGGATTTGGAGAGGATGTTTCCTATGTTGAGGGAGTCTAGGACCAGAATAGAGAGATGTCTATTTAGAATGGAGATGAGGAGGAACTTCCTTTGCCAGAGAGTGGTGAATCTGTGGAATTTGTTGTCAGAAGTGGCTGTGGAGGTCTGGTCATTGGGTGTATATCAGGCGAAGGTTGGTAGGTTCTTGATTAGTCAGAGATAGAAAGGTTATGGGAGAAAGGTAGGAGAATGGGGTTAAGAGGGAAATGGATCAGCCACGATGAAATGGCGAAGCAGCCTCAATGGACTGAAAGGCCTAATTCTGCTCCTATGTTGTATGGTCATATGGTTTAAAAGAACGGTCCTGCCAGGCAATAGAAGATAGAAGAAATCCAATAACAGAAGTGATAACATGAAATAAAAAAGTGCAGAAGGTGAAAATGCAGAAAATGCCAAAACATTGTTGTAGGTGGAGAATACAAATGCTGGAAATCCTCATTCTCTGAAATTGTCAGACATCACTAAGGGTGATTGCAGAACTTGGTAGGTCAGGCACAAATCAATGGCTAGAAATGGAGAGTTGACACTTTGGACTGAATTTGCTCTGAAAAGTAATGTGAAGGTGTGATAGCTAGTATGGAAATGTGAGGGAAGGGTTGAACAAGGTCTGGCAAGTGATAGGTATATTGGGATGAGAGGGTGATAGGCAAGCGAGGGCTGGAATAGGTGGAAGAGGTAAAGGAGTGGAGATGATGGAATGTCATAGGAGAGGATGTTGGAACTTGGAACAGAAAGAGGTAGGGAAGGGAACCAGCAGAAGAAGTGTTGGCGATGGGTAGATGGAGAAAGTAGGGGAGGGGAAAAATATGGGATGATGGGGACCAGTTGGATCAGGAGGAGAGAGAAAATGGAAAAAGGGGGGAAAGGGACAGAGTGGTTACCAGAAGGTTCTGGTTACTGGTGGAGAATGGATGAAGGAGTTACGAAGAAAATAGTCGCTGAAGAGAATGAATATGTGCCTGGTGATGAGCCTCACTGTAGGTGACGGAAGTTGTGAGGAACGATTATGAAGAACTGAATTGATTCTACAACCTATGGACTCACCTTTCAAGGACTATACAACTCATGTTCAAAATATTATTTACAACTTATTTATTATTATTATTAGTTATTTTTTTCTTTTTTGTATTTACACAGTTTGTCATCTTTATTGGTTGTTTGTCTTTGTGTGTAGTTTTTCAATTGATTCTATTGTATTTCTGTGTTTCTACTATGAAGGCTTGCAACAAAATGAATCTCAGGTAATATATGGTGCCATATATGTATTTTAATATTAAATTTACTTTGAACTTTGATATGTTGGATGTATAGGCCGGTGGGATGGTAGGTGAGGACTAACAAAACTCTATCCCTGTTCTTCCTGGTTGGGGGGAAGAGAAAATGGAATAAGGTGAGAGCAGAAATGTGGGAAGTCGGGGAGATGTGGATGAGAGTGACATCAATAGTAGTGGATCAGATGTGGCAAAAAATAATGAACTGAAAAAAGGTCTGTAGAATGCGGGTTAATTGAAGGATGCTATTGGTGGTGTCCTCTCCCATATCTCCTCCATTTCCTGCCATTCTGCCCTCAACCCATCTCAGGCCTTAATTGTCCTTACTGTTGAGTTAGTACTTCACACTTGAGTCCATTGGTGTCATTTATTTTATCCGACAATCCCGGTGTGGCCTCCCTACGTTGGTGAGACCAGACACAGATTGGGGAAACAACTTCATCAAGTACCTCCAACCACAATGTCAGCCAGGGTCAGCCATTTCAATTTCACTTCACATTCCAACATCAACATGTCTGTCCATGACCTCTTCCCTGCCAGGTCACAGGAAAATGAATATTAGGAGAACAACACCTCCTATTCTGCCTGGCAATCTCCAACCTGGCTGCAAAAAGGTCAAATTTTAAAACTTCCACTCTGCACATCTCTTTTCTCTCACTCTTGTTTTTTTTTTTCTCTCTCCTCTTGAGCTAACTGGTTCCCATTACTCTACCTTTTCTCTATCTGACCGTCACCACTGCCTTCAGCTATGACATGCCATCATCTCCAGTTACTTCCATCTATTACCTCCCAGCTTTTGACGTTATTCCAACTCTCACCTTCCTTTCACCTCCCCCACTTCACCTGGAGCCATCTGTCACTTACCAGTTCCTGCTCCACCCCTTCCCTCCACCTTTTAACACTAGATATATTTTCCTTTCTTTCTAGACCAAATGAAGGATTTTGACCGAAAGCATCAACTGCCTTATCTCTCCCCTTAGATACTGCCTGACCTGCTGAATCCTTCTGCATCTGCAGGTTCTTGTGTCCCTAAAATTGTCAAATTATATTTTGTGTCTGTAGTGTGGCTAGTTGAAAGATCAGGAGCTGTCCTCGGAGACGGTTTAGGAGGCAAAAGACAGACGAACAAATAAAGTGGAAGTTTAAGGTCACATTTGCAGATTGTTTGCAGATTTTCAGTAAAAATATCACCTAATCTGAATTCTTCTACTTTCCAACAGCCAAGGTATTTTGTCATTAGATAGATTAGGTGAATGGGCACAAAGGTGACAATTGAGTATAATACAGAGAAATACTAAATGTTTCACTTTGATAGCAGGAATAGAAAATATGACTTACTGTTAAGTGGTGAAAAACTAAAATGTACTCACGTCTAGAGGAACTTGGATGTTAACACACAGGTACAGTGAGCAAATAAGTCAGCAAATAGGATATTTGTCTTCTGCATGTGGTTGGAATATCTGACTAAGAAAGTCTTGTTGAATTCTAAAAGACTTTGTTGAAACCACAGCTGGACTTACTGTGTACACTGTTGCTATCCTTACAGGAAAGAGGAAATAAATTTCTCTAGGGAATACAATGCCAATAAAAAGTATTCACCCTCCTTGGAAATTTTCGTGTTTTTTTTTACAACATTGAATCACAGTGGACTTAATTTGGCTTTTTTTGACACTGGTCAACAGAAGAAGCCTCTTTCTTGTCAAAGAGAAAGCAGATCTAGAGAAAGCAGATCTCTACAAAGCGATCTAAATTAATTACAGATATAAAACCCAAAATAATTGATTGCATAATATCCACCCCTCTAAAATGACACATCAGATCATCACTGGTGCCGCCAGTTGGTTTTAGGGGTCACATAATTAGCTAAATGGAGATCACCATGTGCAGTCAAGATGTTCCAATTGATTGTAGTAAAAATACACCTGTATCTGGAAGGTCCAACTGCTAGTGAGTCAATATCCTGGCAAAAACTACACCATGAAGACAAAAGAATACTCCAAGCAACTCCACAAAAAGTTTACTGAAAAACACAAGTCAGAAAATGGATACAAGAAAATTTACAAGTCACTGAGTCACAAGTCATGAAAGAGACTTCTGTTGATTAGTGGCAAAAAGCCAAATTAAATCCATTGTGATTCAATGTTGTTAAACAATAAAACATGAAAACTTTCAAGAGAGGGGGGTGAATTCTTTTTATTGCCACTATATGTAACAGAAAGTTCACATGACTTATTCAGGGGGTGAGGATATTTCTCAGATAAAATGACAAAAACAAGGGTATTCAATTCCTCAAACCTTTGCTGCTATTCTGTTAGATCCTGGCTGATCTGCAATAAATCAGTGTACCTACCTTTGTTCTATTTCCCTTAATGTTTTTAGTAACAAAACATGATCAACCTCTTGTTTAAATTTAACTGCTAAATATGCGTTGCCTTTCGTTCCTAATTACCAGAACCTGAAGAACCTGGCTCTAAATTTTAGACAATCTCCCATTAGTCATGAAGTCTCCAACTCTACCTACTCTTTCAGCCCCCTTTGTGATTCGGATACTTCAGCCAAATCATAATTTACTGCTGAATTCCAGGGGAAATGACCCTGTTTGTTATCATTGCTCTTTATAATTTAATGTGTGGAGTCCAATTACACAAAAATATTCTGAAGTACCCAGTAGTTCAGGCAATGTCTTTAGAGAGCCAAGCATAGTTCACATGTCAGATCAAAGAGCTTTCATCTAAAACCTACAACCTACCAAGTATTTCCAGCATTTTCTGTTGATTTCAGATTTCCTGCATCTGTATTTTGCTTCTACAGTCCAGTTATCATCCCTCTGAATCTATATTAGTCTCACTGTAATGTGAATGTATTTTTTCCCTACACAGTGCTCTAAACTGCTTAGTAATCCAGGTGTGGCATAGCTCGGTCATCATACGGTAGCAGCATAACTTTTACTCCCATGTACCAAGTCCAAAACCACAACATTCATGCCACTTCTCTTCATCTTCTGCACAATTTCACAATATTTTAATGATGATCTGTGTACAGAGACCCACTAGCTCTCTTTTAGCAAAGCAAACAAAGTCCTGGAGGAACTCAGCAATTCAGGGAGCATCTCTGGAGGAGAGCCAACAGTCAACAGGACTGGACAGGAAGGGGGAGGAACCCAGAATAAGAATGTGAGGGAGGAGAAAGTGAACCAGCTGGATGCCATAGGTGAGACCAGGTGAGAGGGAAGATATAGAGTGGATGAAGTAAGAAGCTGGAAGGTGATAAGTGGGAGAGATGAAGGGCTGGAGAAGGAGTGGACAAGTGACCATGAAAGAAAGGGAAGGAGGAGGGCACCACAGGGAGGCAGTGGGCAGGTGAGAAGAGAAGGGATGAGAGGGGAACCAGAATAGGGAATGGGAAAAGAGAGAGGGGGAGGGAGAGAAATTAATGGATGTTAGAGAAATCAATGTCTCTTTTTAAATAAATCTCTTTAATTCCTACTTTTCACCATTTAGTAATTACGCTGCTCTGTCTTAAAGCAGTTGATCTCGCAATGCTTTACATACATTGAAATCCACTCATCACATTTTTGTTAATCTGTTAGTGTCTCTAAGCAGTTTATTACATCTCTAGATGTTGTTTACAATGCCACTTATCCCAACATGGATCCTTCTGCTGTGATCACCTGTCCAATATCTGTACTCTCTGTGCCACAAGTTTGGGAACCAGGTCAGTAATATATCTTGAACTCTATGCATTTAAGCTTATATCAATGTTTTATGAAGGATTTGATGAAATACTATAGGCAGGTGATAGAATTGTGGGAGTCCTATAAGCATTCAGGTACATTCTGTTCCCATTACTTCGGATATCTGTTGAAAAAAATTAATCAGATTTGTCAGACATCTTTCGCCAAGAGGTTTGTGTATGGTTCTGCATTATTATCTCTCCAGCATTGGCTTATTGTCCTACCCACAAAGGAGCAGGGCAAATCTAAACCAGCTGATTAACGATCTAGAAATCTGCTATCAGTCATTAGCAAAGTAAATAATGTGATCAATATTTATACTACTTCAGGACCATGTATTTCTAGATCATATTATGGTGTTCCTCTCCACGCCTTTTGGCGCATGGGGTAACAACCTTGCTGTTTCTTTAGCATTTGTCTGTTTTTTTATGAGGACAATTTGATAGCTCAATGCTCAACCCAGCACAGATGGAGAGCATATTCAAACCCGGAACCACTCGCTTCAAATTCCAGTGTGGTTGCCACTACACCACTGGCCAGCAGATCATAGAACAAACATACAAAAAAGAGGTGAGATGATTCTGGTTTTCTGTCTGTGTTCCTGATGATTGTTTCCAGAACTTTTCCCATCGCCAAGGCTAAGCCTACAGGTCTGCAGAAACAGAATTCATCCCTGTATCCTTCTTTCAACAATATTTGCGAATTTTCAGATCTCTGCCGTAAGCCCTGTATCTACGGATTTTTGGTAAAATATAGCTAGAAAACCTACAATATCCTTCCTTATTTTCCTCAGCAACCTGGAATGTAGCTATCAGAAATGGTAATATATACATGCTAAATGTAAATAAACTTTCTGTGCTCTTCTGTCTGTTGATTTTTAACCTATCTATCTGTGCCGGGTTGAGTGCTGAGCTAGCCACTTGGCCTCGTAAAAAACAAGGGTCGGGTCAGGAACGTTCATACCGTGACCCGGTTAATCCGAAAGGAGACCAATCCTGACACCACGCGCCAGACAAGAATGGCTGACTGTTTGGTGTGACAAGCTATGAAAAAGCTTATCTATAACCTTAGTTGCATCTTCTTTTGCTAAGACTCCATCAGCATTTTCTTCCTTGCTAATGGTTGGCGTAATGTACTTGTGTAGAATTTCAGCCATGTTCCACTTGGTTTCATGTAGCCTATCCTCCCATGTTCCCAACAATTCTACAACCCACCTACAGTATGGGAGGACCTGTACTGATTCCTGGTGAATACCACTGCATAATTTCCTCCAGAGAGAACCTGTAGACCTTTTTTATGCCATGGACCCCTACCATTAACTAAGTGGACTGTAGACCCCAGGATGAAAGCCCCTTGAATCATGGCCAACACAAGCACTTAAAGTAAGTCAAACTAGTCACATGGCATCTTAAACTTTAATTTAAAAAGTATTGAATATAATTGCAATTACACTACCAAAGTTCAAAGCAACCTCAGATCCCTCCCTTGAGAAAATAAATCATACTACCATTTCCAAATTAATGTAACTTTAATGTTATATCACATCAATGCAGAAACCTTTGACTTTTCCACCTATTTCTGTGAAGGACCTTGTGATATAATGAAACCATAATGGGCCGCACTATGCTGCATGTTGTGATTAACTCATAAAAAAAATCACACAGAGCAAATGTGTTGTCATAAAATGACAGTCTTGTTGCGCACAAAGTGAGACAACTTGGGCATCGAAGACTGCACTTAATTCAATCTTGTTTTAAAATTATTTCCTTGGGGATAATGCAATGTATAGAGGTGGTGCATTTTAGGCATATTCCCAGATGTCTTGTTTCATTCTATTGTAGCTACGATTAGCAAGTACAGGCAAGAAAGAAAACTGCATATTTTCCTATTATTCAGCTGTCAACATGCTTTATGTGATAAAGTTTTACTTTCTTATGTATATATTCTTGAAGCACTTCTAATAGAGGAAAAGTTTGAAAATAACATTTTGGCTTATTTTACATTATTTATTGCATAATAAGGTGTAAGAATTTCTGAATATTTTAGTAGGAATGCCAATATGTTTGATCAATATAATAAAATTTGAATGATTAAAAATACTTGCATCCTTTTGAATTAATAAGTTATTTAATTTTACCAAACAATTCTTGAGCTGAGTAGTCACAAATTAATGGAGATGACTGCAGAGCAATGGGCTTTTAATATTTTTCCCCCCTATCTAACCTAAATGGATTCAAGGGCTGGTTTTACAAATGTGCATGTGACAAAATGCATGAAAGGTGCATTAACCAGGATCCTTGTTCCCTTTTAAAAATTGGTGCCTTTGAATAAAAACAAATACTAGAAATGTACACCTCTTTGCCAAGAAAACAGGCTATTATTTTGAATTGATATCTTATGTTGATTTGACTGTTCTGTTTTTAGATGGAGGAGAGGACCCAGTGTATTTCTCATAACAGTTCTATATTCATTCCAGATTTCCATCTTTTGGGATTTTTCATGAACTCTAACATATTAGAACAGCTGACATGATAGGGGACCATAGATGGTATCCAATTCTTATCTTAGAAAATGATCTTCAAACACCAGCAAATAATATGAAATTTAGTGTTTGATTCTGGCATAGCTAATCACCTCAAACCACAGACATGTGTAAGCACAAAGTTGAGGAAATAATTCTGATCTAAATCACATCTGTTCTTACATCGCTAGTTGATTAGGATTTGGGAATTCAAAAACTTATGTAGCACTATCAGAGCAGAAAATTCCACATTTCCCACCATTACACCATTGTTCCTAAAGCATTTTATAGAGACCTAATCAAAATGTGGATCTTTCAACAGGAAAATGAGCTGAAACAAAGAAGAAAACATCTGTGATACGCTTAGACTCATCAAACTTTTATATACATTTCAAGATTGCCTTGTGTTGAACATGCATTAGATATTTTAGATCAATCTTACCTGGCCATTAAACTGAACGCTCATCATCTGAAAATATATACATAGTGGCAGGGATGTAAGGGCCGAAAATAGCCAAATGGTCAACATGACTGCAGTCATCGACTTCAAATGAAGAGCAGATTTTAGGCGCAGGTTCAGAATGGCAATGGATCTTTCAATACTAATGGCAGCTAAGGTAATAATGGTCACACAACCACTTGTGGCCATAGCATAGAACAGAATATGACACACATACGGTCCAAGGGTCCAGGATCCAGTCCAACGGACAACGATGATGAATGGAATGACTCCTACAAACACAATATCTGCCAAGAAGAGGTTCAGTACAAGGCACTGAAAATTGGCGAGCCTCTTGCCCTTTATGATCAGCACAATCATGCAAACATTAGCCAACAAGGAGATCAATAAAATTATCCCGAGTAAAACTGTCTCAATAGTGACGGTGAGGATTTGGTCAGGAGACCTGAATTCAGAAAAAAATTGGAAAAATGATCTGTTCACCTGGTGGTGTTTCTGTCCGTTAAATGAATTAAGCTCCATCTTCAGGATGCTATTGAGCACAATACAGAGCTGTACCTGGAAAGAGCTGCAGGAGCAAAATCAACATATGTTGTTTCAAAGTTCTTCAGATTTAATCCAAACTTGTTCAAAAGATCTGCTACTTTGTTAGCCTACTACAGAATGTGAACATTTTCAACTGGCATCTTCCACCATTTATATGTTTACCAAAGGCTACTGATCATAAAATGATATGATCATAATCTCAATATTTTTTTAGTACATAACATTTTATATCTTTGCCCTTGGATTACTGATTTCATATCACTGCCTTATGAGGAAGTAA
This sequence comes from Hemitrygon akajei, assembly GCF_048418815.1. NCBI lineage: Eukaryota > Metazoa > Chordata > Chondrichthyes > Myliobatiformes > Dasyatidae > Hemitrygon > Hemitrygon akajei. Next base: position 39,167,125 of record NC_133146.1, read on the forward strand.
AATCTGAAACTATTATAAATTAACCTGTCATTTAAAAAAAATTGGATAGGTACAAAGTTTGTATATGGAGAGGAAAGGAATGGAGGGTTATGGACTGAGTGCAGTCAGTAGGACTAGGTGAGAGTAAGCATTCAGCACAGACTAGAAGGGCCGAGATAGCCTTTTTCCGTGCTGTAATTGTTATATGGTTATATGTTATATAAACAGTGGATAATCCTTTGAACGTATTAAAGATTCCTATCACTGAATGATAAATAGCATTTCCCTAGGTTTTTCTGTCTAATTACAGCCTTCCATCAAAATTAAATAATCATATAAACTCTACAGAATTTCTTCATACTAATAATCAGAACATATATTTCAAAACGGTAGTTCATAATACTCCAGGACATTAAGCAGTAAGCATTAAATCTAACCATCACTCAGTAGTACTTCTCGGACTGTAGAATGCTTTGATATGAGCAGAAACTATATTAATCTTGCACTAGAGGAAGAAGAACATGCAAAGTCCAGTTGCTGTGAATTTGTTGTAAGAATGCTCAGTCTACTGGTGATAATGAGTCTCTTGTTATAGGCGAAACTCGAGATCAATGCAGATCTGTATACTGAACCCCTTCAGCCACTTGTGATTGCTCATGGAAGCTGCATAAGATCTTAGCTTGAGTATACTTCAAGCAGAGGTTGATAGGCTCCTAGATAATGAGAACGTCAAAGGTTACAGAGAGAAGGCAGGAGAACAGGGTTGAAAGGGATAATAAATCAGCCAAGATGGAATGACAGAGCACACTTGATGGGCTGAATGGCCTAATTTGCTCCTCTGTCTTATGGTCTTATGATCTTTTCCCAGTCACAAAATGGGCAGCACTATGGAGGTGATTGAAAATGCAGAAATTGCATTGGTAAACTTATTAATATTGGATTATTTTCTTTAAAATAATTATATTACAAACTCTAGTTCTGCTAGCAACTGCTCATCCTTGTAGGAAATCTGAAAGTTCAAACATAGGAGGGAGTTAATCACTTCCTTTCTCCTTTAACAGACCTTGTTCACTGTTTATGTCTGTTGCATTGCTTTTGTAAATCCCTAGTTATCTCCTCATATTCTCAGCATTTCAAGATTCAACATTGTTTAATGCCATTTGCAGTACACAAGTGTAAGGGAGAATGAAATAATTGTTACCCTAGATCCGATGCAGTCCCAAAAAAACACAATAAGATAAAGAACACAATAAATTTAAATACATAAGATTACTTACATACATAGATGATTGTGTGTCAATAAAGAAATGAAAATATATATCACAAACATGAGAAAATCTGCAGATGCTGGAAATCCAAAGCAACACACACAAAGTGCTGGAGGATCTCAGTAGGCCAGGCAGCATCTATGGAAAAGAGTAAACTGTCGACATTTTGGGCTGAGATCTTCCATCATAAATATATAATCCCCTATTTCCAAAGATTTTGCAGTCATATGCTGGCACTATAATCTGCAGTGTAATGCAGATTATAAATTCCTCGTAATAAATATTACTGAGGAGTTTACGTGGTCTGTAAATACCGACTGTGTGACGAAAAAGGCACAACAGCGCCTCTTTCACCTCAGACGGTTGAAGAAGTTTGGTATGGGCCCCCAAATCCTAGGAACTTTCTACAGGGGCACAACTGAGAGTATCCTTACAGGCTGCATCACTGCCTGGTATGGGAACTGTACTTCCCTCAATCGCAGGACTGTGCAGAGAGTGGTGCAGACAGCTCAGCGCATCTAGTTGTGAACTTCCCATTATCCCGGACATTTACAAAGACAGGTGTGTAAAAAGGGCCCAAAGGATCATTGGGGACCCAAGTCACCCCACCCAAAATCTGTTCCAGCTTTTACCATCCGGGAAACGGTACCACAGCATAAAAACCAGGACCAATAGGCTCCGGGACAGCTTCTTCTGCCAGGCCATCAGACTGATTAATTCATGCTAACACAACTTTATTTCTATGTTATATTGACTGTCCTATTGTACATACTATTTATTATAAACTATTATAACTTGCACATTGCATATTTAGATGGTGATGTAACGTAAAGATTTTTACCCCTCATGTTTATGAAGGATGTAAGTAAAAAAGAATTCAATTCAATGCATCTTTTCTGAGTGGAGTTCAAGAATAAAATGCAGCGAGAGGAAGTGAAGATATGTCTGATAATAAAAATCAGCTGTTAGTCTCAACTGGGGAAATTGCATGAAATCATTACAAGAATGTCCAGATCCCTGTTAATAAAATTGGAATTTCATATCTTGCATGCTTGTTCTTCAGCGACCTTGTGCTTTTAAGGATAGCTGATAATAATTGCTTTGACATTCCGAGAAAAAAGTTACCAGGATTCATCCATAGTAATAAGGAATGTTTCAGTCAGCAAACATGTAAATTAGCATGGACTGAGATAGTCAATCTACAAAGATCCTTTGAAATTCTCCATCTGTTGTGATTATATTGTGAATTAGTGGCACTGGGGGGGTAGGCAGAGATAAATATTTACTTATAGAGTCTGTTATTACGTGACCAACATCAGTATCAACAAATGGTCTTATCAGGAGTGCCTGCATATCAGGATTATCAGGGAATGTCTCTGGATTGGAATGTCATGGAAGAGATTATTGAAAAGGACTTGTTAAAAATATCAATTTGTCCCCAAACTGAGTTACTAATAGTCGGATATTGCATATAAATTCCCATATCTGAAAGGAAAGTTTCATCTTGCATTACAATGAAACCAGGATAAAACTGACAAGGGCAGTGGGGCCTAGTCTCTGCATAACCCAGACTGGTTAACCTGCGACATCATCTCCCAGTTAAACCTGAAGTGCATACCACTTGGAGACTGCAAGAACAATGCTGTGGCTGAAACTTGAGGCAACATCCACCACTGTCCACTCATTGAATAATGGCACTGAATCCCACATGATGGCAGGCCCAAGCCTACACCGTATCAAATTTGGGGCCTACCTTATTCCAAGCACCAGCCCCCACTCTGAGTTTGGGAACCAAGAACTAGATGGTGGGAGGGCACCAGGGAATAGATCAAGCTTGGGCACCAGAGCATCACTACATTCGGATATGTCCCGAGTGCGGAGCGAGAGACACTGATGTGGGTCAATAGTTCACAGACTTTAATGCAAATGGAGTTAGAGGGAAAAGAAAACAATAAACGCTAGGCCAAAGATGGCTGTTAACTAAGACTCTCAAATGGAAGATGAAGCTAACACTGCAGCTGAAAGGAATAACTAAATATAAAATTAATACTGCTTGACTTCGGAGTCAATTGACTTGATAGTCCAATTTCTCAGGCAAGGCCAAATGCAAGCTGGCAGCGAAATGTTGCTGTGCTTTGCTCAAGTCTCGACAAATGCTACTACAAAAAGAATGGAGTTAAATACCATATAATAATTAGCTGACATTAGCATATCATGAAATAATAATTAGCTAACTGTGCATATGCACGAGCTCTGTATCTGTTGCACTACCGAATCTGTGTTTGTGACACAGGGTCTAGAAAAACACCAATGACCTTGGTACTAGTGATCACCCTGGGTGTGGACAACAGGGTCCAGCCTTGGCCTGGGCAATGGGACCATCGTGGGAAACCAGGCTTGACTTCATCACCAAGAAACCAGCCTGAGAGTGAATATCAGGGGCTAGTTTAAACTTGGCTACATGAGACAAGTCTAAAGAGAGATTCATCTTCATTTGCATACTATATTAAAATTAATGAAAATTGTACTGTTAATTTTGAAATACAGTAACACTTTTTAAAAATCACATATCGTCAAACTTTTTCATTAAAATAGTTTTTGGACAAATTCCATCTGTTTTGTCAAAATAAAATATAAAATGGAAATTGATGCATTTAGATTTCAAAGTGAAAGTTAAAATTAAATTTATTATCAAAGTACATATATGTTACCATATACAATGCTGAGGTTCATTTTCTTGCAGGCATACTCAATAAATCCAATAACCATAATAGAATCAATGAAAAACTGCATCAACAGGGCAGACAACCAGTGTGCAAAAGACAACAAACTGAAAGAAAGAAAAAAATAGATAGAAAAATAGAAAGGACATGAGATGAAGAGTGATGGGGCAAGTGAAGTTGAGTGAAGTTATCCCCTTTGGTGTTCCGTGCTGTATCTATAACCTATAAATTAAAAAATAAAATCAGAGCTCACTGAAGCAAGTAAGGGTAAAGAGAGATCTAATAGAATTAATTACAATCTCGAGTGAAATTACGTAGGTGAAAAATAGATTGCATCTTGTTTTTTGATGAATTGGAAAAGATAGACATTATCTCAGATCACATACTAGAGAGTAAATTTATCAAGAAATTTATTCTTGACCATAGGACAGTTAGATATAGGAGCAGAATTAGGCCAGTTGGCCCATTGTGTTGCTTCACCATTTCATCATGGTTGATTCACTTCCCTCTCAGCTCCAAGCTCCTGCCATCCCACTGTAACCTTTCATGCCTGACTAACCAAGAATCTATCGACCTCTGCGTTAAATGTACCCAATGACTTGACCTCACCTGTGGCAATGAATTCCACAGATTCACCACGCTCTAGCTACAGAAATTCCTCCTCATCTCTGATCTAAATGGACATCCTTCTAATCTGAGGCTGTGCCCTTTAGTTCTAAACTCCCCCACAATTGGAAACATCAACATTTGATAAGTTTCAATGAGATACCCCCTCATTCTTCTGAATTCCAGTGAGCAGAAGACCAGAGCCATCAAGTACTCCTCATATGATAAGCCTTTCAATCCTGGAATCAGTTTCATAAGCCTGCTTTGAACCTCTCCATTGACAGCGCATACTTCATTTGATAAGGGGCCCAAAGCTGCTCGCAATACTCCAAGTGAGGCCTCACCAGTGCTTTATAAAGTCTTAACGTTACATCCTTTTTTTATATTCTAGTCCTCTCTAAATAAATGCTAACATAACATTCACCAGCATCACCACAGACTCCACCTGCACAATGACTCCCAAGTCCCTTTGCACCTCAGATTTTTAAATTTTTTTCTCTCCATTTAGAAAATGATCTACACTTTTATTTCTTCTACCAAAGTGCATTACCACACACTTCTTGACATTGTATTCCATTTGCCACTTCTTTGCCCATTCTCATAATTGATCTAAGCCCTTCTGCAGCCTTTCTGCTTCCTCAACACTACCTGCCCCTCTATCTATCCATCAATGGTCTGCAAACTTGGCCGCAAAACCATCAATTCTATCAACCAATTCATTGACATACAACTCAAAAAGAAGCAGTCCCAACGTTGACCCCTGTGGGACATCACCAGTCACCAGCAGCCATTCAGAAATGCTCTCTCTATTCCCACACTTTGCCTCCTGCCAATCTGCCAATGCTGTATCTATGCTAGCATCTTTCCTATTATATCATGGGCTCTTAACTCGTTGGAAAGTTTATTTATATTCAGTGCTGTGCAAAATGGTTGGAAGATCCATAGGCTCAAAATTGCTCGGATTTAATGAGCTGGCAGTACTGAGCATTGTTGGGAATGGGATTGCCTCATATGCCAGCACTTTACCGTTCTTAGAGCATTGCATTTCAGGGGTTACACACCAGCTGTTGACTGGTCATTGAATTTGACTTTGAGGAATCATCAATAGTCTATTGGCTTACCAGAGAAATACTTCCCTAAACATTCAATTACAGTGTCTGCACAGCATGATTGGTTTGGTTCTAATATTGCCTAATCTGGCCATAATCAATTTGGACTCCAGAGAGACAATCATTATTTCCCCTCCTGCACAGCTTTCTTACGTGGACAAATTTATCAAGAATTGATTGGCACCATGGAGTTGCAACCACAGAAACTAGGAGCAGGACAAAGATCATATAGTTACTGAGTCAAAGCAAAGGAAAAGATATTAGGACCATCAAATCTGTATTACTTCTTTAGAACACCAACCGAGTTACTCTCACTCCCCTGCACACAGTTGTCATTCAATTACTTTAGAAAAGAAGTTCTTGAATGCCAAAGTCCATCGAGCAATGCATTCCAAATTCTGACCAGTTACAACAGGAAATTTTCTCTCCATGCCCTGTTTGGGCGGTTTACCAATCATCTTAAATCACTCTCCTCACATCTCAGTACCTCTCCGGGTTACAAACCTCCAACTTACAGACTCCCCATACACATGAAAGAGCATTAGGAGATCAGCGGGATGGTGAGGTTGGATTTGTCGGCTGCTGCAGGGCTGCAGGCATCTTCTGACAACTGCTAATGAAATAAGTGCCTTCCTTCAGCATCCCACCAACAGTCCATCCCAAGTCACAACTATCATGGGCTGGATTGAGCCAAGGAGAGCTCACTCACTGAGTCAGTGAGGCTGTCTGGCAGCCGCTCTTCCCATGCCTGCTAGCTCTCCCGTCTCATCATCTCCTACCAACTGTTTTTGTTCATTTCTGACCTATGAATAGTTCAGGTTTCAAACAGTTCTCAGGAACGGAACAGTGTTGTACCTCAGACGCTGCCTGTGTTTAGCCCCTAGATTTTGGAAAATATTTCCCATTAGTTTCTGTCTTAGTTATTCATGATGCTAAACACCTTTATCAAACCTTTTCATTTTCCCTGTGCCATAAAGAGAAATCCCATCTACTACATACTATCCATATAAATACAATACCCCATCCCTACATCTTCTCAATCACCTGATCCAAGTATAGTTTATCAAGCTTTGGCATGTCCTCAAATTGTCAGCATTGAAGAGTTGGGCCATAGGGCCTGTTTCCATGCTGTATTGCTCTATGACTCTATGGTTCCATATGGACAATAATCATACAATGCACTATCAAAGAACATTTTATCTTATCTACTGTATCATTGCTTTACATCACTGGAGTCAGATAGAACAGGAGAAACTAGATGATGATACTAATAAATGGAACCAGCAAGGAGTTAGCGGTTAACATCTGGCTCCAGTTATAAATGCCAAATGAGGTGGTGTTAAACAGACTGAGAGGAGGATTTGGCAGGTGTAACTTATTGCTGAAATTATGGGTTTGATATGAAACTGGTAAGTGTGTATGTTATGGAAGCCTCTCCTGAGATGTTGTGCATCCACACAGTGCACTCCATAACACCAGAAGAGCAGCTTGTGCAGGCTACTGAGAGCCAGTTTTAGAGAAAGGTTGAACTGGAGACACAGCAAAGAAAGAGCAGTAATGTATAGCTTTTATGCTTTATGCCTCAGTTTATAATGCTGTAGTCCAATATCATTTTGTACTCTTTCCATCAGAGATTTTTACACAAGCAGCCCCAGTTCACTCTCTTTGACTTTGAAATGACAAGTTGGCATGTATTGCCTTGCATGACCGAAGTATATCATCTTACACTTTTCTGCACTGGGTGACATCTGTCATCTGTCCACCCATTTTGATAACTTGTTCATGTCTTCTTGAAAACTATTACTTTTACCTTCACTGCTTTATTACATTTCCAAGTTTAGCATCACTGTAAATATTAATATAATGCCACATAAGTTTTCAGTGTCATGCAGTGTCAATGCCAACACAAATTTCAATGCCAATTCAAAGTCATCACAGCCACTTGAGTCGAGAAGTGTTTTAGTAAAATGAGCTGCTCCATATTTGACAAAGATCTGATGTGATGGAAGATGCAAGTTCGAAGTTAATCAATTGTATTACCATTATGAACTCAACTTGGCAACATGCAAGAGACGAACAGTCCAAATTACTTTTTAAGGGAAAATGAACTATTTCCCCAGTTATCTATTTACTGCAGCACAATTGTGATAGGTTGAAGACATTTTTTATATATTATTGAGTTGGAAATAAAACTATACTGTTTATGTTACTAAAACATTTCTAGTCTCTAATGCCTGTGTTGACATTGAATTGGTATTGAAATTTGTGTTGGCATTGACATTGTATGACATTGAAAAACTTATCCACCAGAATAAATATCATAAGTGCAGATTGCGGAGGATGTTGTCCGAGGCTAATCCGCTTACAGATAAGGGTTTATGGATATTGTAATGTGAATACAAATATATTTAGGGGTGGAAGAGGGTGTAGAACATGAATCACAAACTATTATTTGGTCAGATGCACGCAGGAATCTCTGACCTCAGTCCTGTAGTGATCTATAAACTGCCACAAATATTCCTCCCTAGTACTGAAATGAAGCACCTGAAGGAAATTATGTTATGATGGGATTAGTACCACCAAGTTTCCCATTTCCTTTTTCTAGTGCCAAGCAGAACTGGGAGTTCCAAGCAGATTCACAGAGAAGCAGAATTCTGATCATTTTTTTGGTCACACTGCTTAGCTGGCTCATGTACCATGGTCAGATCATTTGAGAAAATTGGCAGAGGCCAGTTTGTTCACTCATTGGGGCTTTACTTTTCATGAGGAGGAGAATGGTTGCTATATTTCCCCACCAGAATAGATACATATATGACCCTGTCAGCTCAGGCAAGCAAGAACAAATCTTTTTCTCAGTTTGATAATTTCCAGTACATCAGTTTTGACAAAACAATCAACTGCTCTGCCTTTTAAAATTTCTAAATGCTTCCCCCAACATTTCTACTGTCTTGAGACTTTAAGCTAACATTACCCCAGGGCTTGATATTATAACCTGCATACCCTGCATTATAAAGGTGCAAATAACAAAATAGATGTATCTGTATGTGCACATAATGGGGCAAAAGTAATTCCCACTTCAAGCTCCAAAAAAGATTAAAACACTTGTGTAATACTTTTCATTAGCTATGGAGACCAGAAAGCACTTCAAACTAACTAAATGCTTTTGAATAGCTGAAGGGATATTCTATCAATTTATGCATTGTAAATCTGTGTAAACAGTAATAAAACAGCTGACTGAATTATCTATTTTTAGTTGATGTTGATTGAGGGATCACAGCAATGCCGCGGCAGCATTCAGACATGACAGACTGGAGATCTCCTCTACTGAGGCTGTATGGGTGGAATCCAGAATAAGAAAGGGATGACCATGTTAATAGGATTATATTACAGACCACCCAACAGTCTGCAGGATTTAGCAGAGCAAATTTGTAGTGAGATTGCAGACTGTTGCTGATTGTGATAATAGGTGATTTTAACTTCCAAATATTGACTGGTCCATACTGTAAAAGTTATGGATGGGATAGGGTTTGTCAAATTTGTTCAGGAAAGTTTCCTTAATCACTATATAGAGGCTCCAACCAGAGTGAGTGAGATACTAGATCTGCTACTAGGGAATAAGACAGGGCAGGTGACAGAAGTTTGTGTAGAGGAGCACTTTGTATCTAGTAAACATAATGCTATTAGTTTCAAGGTAATTATGGAGAAGCATAGGTGTGGTCCATGGGTTGAGATTCTAAATTGGAGAAAAGGCCAATTTTGATGGCATCAGAAAAGATCAGACAATCCTGTATTGGGGCAGTTTGTTTTCTGGCAAAGGTATTACTTGCGAAGTGGAAGGCCTTCAAAAGTAAGGTTTTTGGAGTACAGAGATTGTACGTTCCTTTCAGAATAAAAGGTAAGGATAACAGGTTTGAAGAACCTTGGTTTTCAAGAGATATTAAGGCCCTAGTTAAGAAAACAAGGAGGTGCATAGCACATATGGAAAGGAAGGATCAAATGAGGAGTATAAGAAATATAAGTGAACACTTAAAAAGGAAAACAGGAGGTCAAAAAGAAGGCGTGATGTTGCTCTATCAGACAAGGTGAAGGAGAATAGAAACACAGAAAACCTACAGCACAATACAGGCCCTTCGGCCCATAAAGCTGTGCTGAACATGTCCTTACCCTTAGAAATTACCTAGGGTTTACCCATAGTCCTCTATTTTTCTGAGCTCCATGTACCTGTCCAGGAGTCTCTTAAATGACCCTATCATATCCGCCTTCACCACCGTCACCAGCAGCCCATTCCATGCACTCACCACTCTCTGTGTAAAAAACTTACCCCTGACATCTCCTCTGTATACACTTCCAAGCACCTTAAAACTGTGCCCTCTTGTGCTAGCCATTTCAGCCCTGGGGAAAAGCCTCTGACTATCCACATGATCAATGCCTCTCATCATCTTATACACCTCTATTAGCTCACCTCTCATCCTTTGTCACTTCAAGGAAAAAAGGTCAAGTTCACTCAACCTATTCTCATAAGGCATACTCTCCAATCCAAGCAACATCCTTGTAAATCTCCTCTGCACCCTTTCTATGGCTTCCACATTATTCCTGTAGTGAAGCGACCAGAACTGAGCACAGTACTCCAAGTGGGGTCTGACCAGGGTCCTATATAGCTGCAACATTACCCCTCGGCTCCTAAATTCAATTCCATGATTGATGAAGGCCAATACACCGTACACCTTCTTAACCACAGAGTCAACCTGTGCAGCAGCTTTGAATGTCCTATGGACTCGGATCCCAAGATCCCTCTGATCCTCCACACAGCCAAGAGTCTTACCATTAATACTATATTCTGTCGTCACATTTGACCTACCAAAATGAACCACCTCACACTTATCTGGGTTGGACTCTATTTGCCACTTCTCAGCCCAGTTTTGCATCATATCAATGTCCTACTGTAACCCCTGACAGCCTTCTACTCTATCCACAACACCTCCAACCTTTGTGTCATCAGCAAATTTACTAACCCATCCCTCCACTTCCTCATCCAGGTCATTTATAAAAATCACGAAGAGTAGGGGTCTCAGAACAGATCCCCGAGACACTCCACTGGTGACCAACCTCCATGCAGATTATGACCTGTATACAACCATGCTTTACCTTCTGTGGGCAAGTCAGTTCTGGATCCACGAAGCAATGTCCCCTTGGTTCCCATACCTCCTTACTTTCTCAATAAGCCTTGCATGGGGTACCTTATCAAATGCCTTGCTGAAATCCATATACACTACATCTACTGCTCTACCTTCATCAATGTGTTTAGTCATATCCTCAAAAAATTCAATCAGGCTCGTAAGGCACGACCTGCCTTTGACCAAGCCATGCTGACTATTCGTAATCATATTATACCTCTCCAAATGTTCATAAATCCTGCCTCTCAAGATCTTCTCCATCAACTTCCCAACCACTGAAGTAAGACTCACTGGTCTATAATTTCCTGGGCTATCTCTACTCCCTTTCTTGAATAAGGGAACAACATCCGCAACCCTCCAATCCTCCAGAACCTCTGCCATCCCCATTGATGATGCAAAGATCATCACCAGAAGCTCAGTAATCTCCTCCCTCACCTCCCACAGTAACCTGGGGTATATCTCGTCCTATCCTGGTGACTTATCCAACTTGATGCTTTCAAAAAGCTCCAGCACATCTGCTTTTTTAATATCCACATGCTCAAGCTTTTCAGTCCACTGTAAGTCATCCCTACAATCGCCAAGAACCTTTTCCATAGTGAATACTGAAGCAAAGTACTCATTAAGTACCTTTGCTATCTCCTCCGGTTCCATACACATTTTTCCACTGTCACACTTGATTGGTTCTATTCTCTCATATCTTATCCTCTTGCTCTTCACATACTTGTAGAAAGCCTTGGGGTTTTCCTTAATCCTGTTTGCCAAGGCTTTCTCATGGCCCCTTCTGGCTCTCCTAATTTCTTTCTTAAGCTCCTTCCTGCTAGCCTTATAATCTAGATTTCTATCATTACCTAGTTTTTTGAACCTTTCGTAAGCTCTTCTTTTCTTCTTGACTGGATTTACAACAGCCTTTGTACACCACAGTTCCTGTACCTTACCATCCTTTCCCTGTCTCAAGGGCTTCTACACATATATTAAGAGCAAAAGGATAGCATTGGATAAAATAGATCCTCTGTAAGATAAGAGTGATCAACTATGCATGAAGCCAACTGGGGGGCGGGAGGTGAGAATAAATGGGGAATGATAGTGTCAGTGATTCAGAGAGCTGATGAGTCTGCCATGAATTATGCAGATATTAAATGGATTTATTGTATTTGCATTTACTCAGGAGATGGAAGCAGAGTCTATAGAAGTGCAGCAAAAATGCAGTGAGGTCTCTATTTACCGATTAAAGAGGGGGAGATGTTTGCTGTCTTGAAGAAAATTAGGGTGGATAAATCCCCAGGCCTGACAAGGTGTTCCCTCAAACCCTGTGGGAAGTAATGTTGAAGTTGTATAAGATATTGGTGAGGTCTATTTTGGAGTATTGTGTGCAGTTGTGGACAGGAATGATGTCAATAAAATTGAAAGAGTGCAGAGAAAATTAACAAGAATGTTGCTAGGACTTGAGGAAATTATAGAGAATTATATAATTATAGAGAAAAAAAATATATATATATTTGAATTATAGAGAAAAGTTGAATAGATTTGGATTTTATTGCCTAGAGCACAGATGAATGAGGGGAGATTTGATAGAGGTGTTAGGGACTATTATGGGGTTATATGAATACAGCAGATATTAATTTAAACAAGAACCAGGCTTCAGTTCTTATTGTAAATGTAAATAAATTCAGGAAACTTGCAATTAGCCTTCAGTTGTTTTGTAAATTACAAGCAGCAAAATTGAAGTAACAAGCACAAATGAAGAAACTGCATAAGCAACAGCAAGACAATAAGGTTGTGTCAATCGCCCCGCATCATCTACCCTTCATTCAATGACAATGTAATTGTAATTATTGAAACTGTATTGAACCTCCTACTATAACTGTTGACCCTAAGGGAATAAAAAATGTGATGTTCATTGAATTTGTGAGCCTCTACCAGAAGTGTCTCTAGAATGATGCCTACTTATTGTGTTGAACAAAGACTTTTATATCATCAGCTTCAGCATTTCTCCAGCGACTTTCTTCATAATCACAATATTTTGGGGCTCATCCAGGATACGATCGTGACCCACCCTGTGACCAGTGATCTCAGCACCCACACTTAGATTTGTTCAGCTCAACAACCATCGGATGTGTGTGTAAGGGACCAGCTGTCAGACAGTCTTGGGTCGCTTGGCAAAACAGGGCCACCCATTATGACAGAATAGCCCAGAGAGTGCAGGATGGTACATGGGCAACTCGTGGGAATGACAATATCAGTGCTTTAAGGGGGAAGTGAGGGAGGTGAGAATAACTGGAAATTATAATGCCAGTGGTTCAGAGAGCTGATGAGCCTGCCAAGGATTATGCAGAGTGTAGCTGTTGAGTGTATGAGGAGTATTCATGGTTGGACAATCCAGGGAGGGATGCGCCAGTCTTCCTGAAAATGCTGAGTTCAGCCCACAGGAAGTTTTAGATTTGGGGATAGCAGTGGGATTGACCAACCATGGAAAAGTATAATGGACTGGAGGAGAAAAGGAAGAGAAGTCATAAAGTGGCTGTAGTGGACATTTCTGCTGTGAAGGTATAGAGAACTTGCTTTGTATGCCAGCTACCAGGGCACATAGCAAGGGAGTGCCAGAAAGCTGAAGGAGCACATAATTCTCCAAGTGAGGCCTCGCTAGTGCTCTATGAAGTCTCAATGTTACATCCTTTTATATTCTAGACCTCTTGAAATGAATGCTAATATTGTATCTGCCTTCCTCACCACAGACTCAACCTGCAAATTAGCCTTTAAGGAATCCTGCACAAGGACTCCCAAGTCCCTTTGCGCCTCAGTTTTTTGTATTTTCCCTCCATTTAGAAAATAATAAACCCTTTCATTTCTTCTACCAAAGTGCATGACCATACGATCTCTGGCGAAAGAAATCCCTCACCTCCGTTCTAAACAAACACCCCTCTATTCTGAGGCTGTGTCCTCTGGTCTTAGATCCCGTCATAGGAAACATCAACTCTATCAAGGCCTTTCACCATTCGACAGGTTTCAATTGGGTCACCTGTCATTCTTCTGAATTCCAGTGAATAGAGGCTCAGAGCCATCAAACACTCTTCATTTGACAAGCCATTCAATCCTGGAATCATTTTTGTGAACCTCCTTTGAACTCTTCCCAGTTTCGGCACACCCTTTCTCAGATAAGGGGACCTAAACTGCTCACAATACTCTGTGAGGCCTCACCAGTTCTTTATAAAGCCTCAACATTACATCCTTGCTTTTATATTCTGGTTCTCTTGAAATTAATGCTAACATCACATTTGCCTTCCTCACCACAGAGTCAGCCTGAACTGACACCAATTTACTGCCCTCTACTGTGCCTATTGTCTTGTTTATTATTTATTGTAATACCTGCACTGTTTTGTGCACTTTATGCTGTCCTGGGTAGGTCTGTAGTCTAGTGTAGTTTTTCTTTTCTGTGTTGTTTTTATGTAGTTCAATGTAGTTTTTGTACTGTTTCATGTCGCACCATGGTCCTGAAAAATGTTGTCTCATTTTTACTTTGTACTGTACCAGCAGTTATGGTCGAAATGACAATAAAAAGTGACTTGAATTGACTTGACTTGACTTGAACCTGAAAATTAACCCTTAGAGGATCCCGCACAAGCACTCCCAAATCCCATTGCACCTCAGATTTGTCTCCATTTAGAAAATAGTCAACTCTTTCATTTCTTCTACCGAAGTGCATGGCCATACACTTCCCAACACGGTATTCCATCTGCCATTTCTTTATCCATTCTAAGTCTTTCTGTAACCTCTTCACTTCCTCAAAACCTGCCCCTGCACCTATCTTTGTATCATCCGCAAACTTTGCAACAAAGCCATCTGTAACGTTCTCGCTCGGGTGTAACGTAACGCCGAGGTAAACGTCGAGATAAACCGGAGTCAATGAAAACAAGGTCGCAGTAAGATTAACCATTTACTGTTCACTCTTCACATTAACGTATGGTGAAAACTGTTGATAAAACAATACAAGATTGGTACAGTGTTTGTTTCCTTCTAAATATCACATTTACATTGTGAATACTTGCAAAGGTAAAACTACATTACATTAAAGTGCAGCATACAGTCAGAATCTAGCTGCTCCATTGACTGCTTTAAATACACTTCAATACAAACTATCCCGACTCTTTAACTAACGAAAACATAAACCTTATCGACCGTCATTACTTTTAACAGAATCGGCGTTAACATTTTAACTCAACATATCGATTATCTAATGACTTACAGCGTTGCTTTCACTGTGTCTTTGGTGCGTAGAGAAAACTTAACCAGCGCTGTGGCGCCACATGTGAGCGACCCCCACCCTTGCGTTTATCCCAAACCGGTATTTTCCCACAAGACGCGGTGAACCCGGATGTGACGTCATCGCAGCCGCGATGTATTACAGACAAATAAATTGACTTAAACAATCCTAACTTTAACTAAAAAATGCTAACAAATTACTAAGCGAAAATATTATAAACTAAATAACTGCCCTAAAGGCAGCACACCATCAATTTGATCAACCAAATCATTAACATATAACCTAAAAAGAATTGGTCCCAACAAAGACCCCTGTGGAACACCACTAATCACTGGCAGCCAACCAGAAAAGGCTCTCTTTATTTCCACTCTTTGCCTCCTGCCTATCAGCCACTGCTTTATCCATGTTAGAATCTTTCCTGTAATACCATGGGCCTGTAGCTTGTTAAGCAACCTCACGTGTGGCACCTTGTCAAAGGCCTTCTGAAAATCCAAGTACACTAAATGTATTGAGACAAGTAATTTACACAGAGGGTGTGCAACTAGCTGCTAGTGGAAGTGGTGGATGCAAGTTCGACTTAAGAGAAAATTTGGATAGATACATACATGGGAGGGATACGGAGGGCCATGGTCTGGAGCAGATCAATGGGGCTAGGCAGATTAATAATTTAGCACGAACTAGGTGGGCTGAAGGGCCTGTTTCTTTGCCATAGTGTTCTATGACTCTACTATGCTGTATTTCTAAATAAGTATTAAGAGCTCATGTCATCAGACTTGTTCCTGATAACAACAGAAATATTACAGAATCTGGGATTTGGTTAGATTCCTGAAATATCAATTTCTTTATGCATGACGGCTCATAAAATGGACAATCCTTGTAATGAAGAAATAGTTCTTACTTTTAAAAGATAAAGGAAATGGGAGAAGGGAAATCTGACAGCAAACTAATGTGCAAATAATGCAGTAAACTTCAAATGCACTCAGCCCCGCTGATCCTCCAATTCTGAGAACAGAACATTAGCAAATGCTGGTACTTAATTTTCTCACACTGATTTAATGGGGATTGAAGTCATATTGAAAATGTACCTATCTCACACAAAGAAATGCAGAATTTGGGGATCTGAGGAAAAGTTCTTTTTTTTTACCCAAAGGGTGGTTGATATCTGTAATATGCTGCCGGAGGGAGTGCTGAAATTGAATATCATCACTAAGTTTAACAGGCATTTAGGCAGGCACTTCAATAGGAAAGGCATGCAAGGATATGGACCAAATATGGGCAAGTGGGATTAGAACAAGTGGGCAAAAATTGTTATCATGGATGAAGGGCTAATTTCTGTGTTCTCCACCTCTATGACTTTATTAGAAATGAGTCATAAAATTTTAAAAAAGACTGATAGGGGAAAGACAAAGTGTGTCACGAGGCTCACTTGATTATAACAAATAGAACTATCAAAAGTTGAAAATAAAGCAAATTAAAAGCAGATTATATGTTAGATAACCTTTGTTTTAGTCTACTTAAGCCACCTCCACAACTCTTTTTAATGTATATCTACAACTCCTGCACTCATACAAAACTCAAATATATCATTACTTTTGCTGTCATTTCTCATTGTGCTTTGTTTCATATGGTTTATCTCTATCTTGGCGGATCTCTCCATCTCAGACATCTACAAATTCAAACAAATGTCTCAGCTATTTTTCCTCCTATCCTGTTTCTTGTCAGGAGTCTCTTCTAATTTCCTATGTCCTATCTCCATTGCACCTGCTCCAATATTCAACACAGGTACTTCTGAGTTGCCTTGCAGAGTTCCCTCTCCCAAAGATGACTGAGCCTTGATTGTATCCTTCCTATTTTCCAGGATGCTGGTCTCGTGCTTTCTCCTTCTGCAGAGTTCCCCTTTTTCTCACTCTCCACTCCACCAACCTCTGCATTCAATTCCACCAGATTCAATGAGATTCCATCACCAGACACATTTTTCCCTTCCAGAAGGCCAAAGGGACAGCTTCCTTCACCTTTTTTGTTGAGTATTTCAAGCATTTTTTGCCTTTGTTTCAGACTTCCAACATCTGCAGATTCCTGGAATGTTCATTGCAAGTGTATTGTTTTGGACTTACAAAGTCAACAAAAAAAAACTGCTGAAAGATGAACTACTTTTCATTCTAAAGTCCCTGTAGGAATCAGATTGTGAACCATGCCTTTTAATATGGCTAAGGTTTAGAGCTTTTTTTAAAGTGAACCATGTGGCCATGTATTGCCTATATCCACATTGGCAGCCACTGCCTACATCATGGATTAGCAAATGAATGGAATTGTATGCAGGAACAAGTTACTTGAAATCAAAAAATCCAATTCAATTCAAAGCCAAGTCAGAAGATCAATGTACTGCTCTTTGACCAGCTTTCTTTTTACCATAGCAGTACAATTTAGCTCAGGTGCTCCCATCCCAGCAACATCCTTGTAATTTACTTCTGTACTCTTTCAACCTTATTTACATCTTTCCTGTAGGTGACCGAAGCTGCACACAATACTTCAATTTAGACCTCTCCAGCATCTTATACAAATTCAACACATCTCATCTCCTGTACTCAATATATTAATTTAGGAAGGCCAATGTACCAAAAGAATTCTTTATGACCCTATCAACCTGTGACACCACTTTCAATAAATTATGGATCTGCATTCCCAGATCCCTTTGTTCAATCGCACTCCTCAGTGTCCTATCGTTCACTGTGTAAGACCTAGCCTGGTTGGTCCTACCAAAGGGCCACATCTTGCATTTTTCTACATTAAGAAAATGCAGAAAACCCTCCAATTTTTCAGCCCATTTTTTACAATTGGTCCAGATCCCACGGCTAGCTTTGATATTCTTCCTCGCTGGCCACTATACTCCAAATCTTAGTGTCATCCACAAATTTGCTGATCCAGTTCACCATATTGTGATCCAGATCATTGATCTAAATGACGAACAACAGTGGACCCAGCACCAATCCCTGTTGCACTCCACTATTCACAGATCTTCAGTCAGAGAGGCAACCACATACTACCAGTCCCTAGCTTCTCCCAAAAAGCCAATGGCTAATCTAACTTACTACCTCATCTTGAATGCCAAGTGATTGAACCTTCCTGACCAACCTCCCAAACAAGATCTTGTCAAGTACCTTTCTAAAGCCCATGTAGACAACATCACTCTATTGCCTTCAGCAACTTTCCTAGTAACATCCTTGAAAAAATCCATAGGATTGTTTTGACACAACCTACAATGCTAAAAGCCATACCCTCTACCCCTAATCAGTCCATATACCCATATATCTAGTCCCTTAGAATACCTTCCAACAATTTTCACAGTACTGATGTCAGGCTCATCAGCCTATAATTTCCTGGTTTAGATTTCCTCCAATCCTCCGGTACTTCAGCCATTGCTAAGGATGATTTAAGTACCTCTACTAGGGCCCCTGCAATTTCTGCACTTGATTCCCTCAGGATCTGATGGAACACCTTGTCATGTCCTAATCTGCCTCAAGACTGGAAACATCTCCTCCTCTGTAATCTGTATAGGGCCCATGAAATGAATGCAGCGTTGCCCCACTTCTATATGTCCATCTCCTGAGTAAGTACAGATGCAAAAAAAAACATTTAAGATCCCTCCCATGTTTTTTGGCTCCACCCATGGATCATCATTCTGATCTTCCAGAGACCAGTTTTGTCCCTTGCAATCATTTTGCTCTTAAGGAATCTGTAGTCCCTTAGGATTCTCCTTCACCTTGTTAGCTAGGGCAACCTCATATCTTCTTTTAGCCTTCCTGATTTCTTTCTTAA
The DNA here is from genome assembly GCF_048418815.1 of Hemitrygon akajei. Lineage (NCBI taxonomy): Eukaryota > Metazoa > Chordata > Chondrichthyes > Myliobatiformes > Dasyatidae > Hemitrygon > Hemitrygon akajei. Next base: position 39,186,058 of record NC_133146.1, read on the forward strand.
GTGTTGCCCTGTATTTCTTATACTCCACAAGTACCTCATTTGTTCCTACCTGTCTAAGTTGTTCTTCTCTGTGCATCGTGGTTCATTGGGCAGCAACTTTACTGTTTCTTTAGCATTTGCCTGTTTTTTTTTTTAATGAGGCCGAGTTGCTAGCTTGATGCTCAACCAACCACGAATGGGAAACGTGCAAGGAGTTGGCTGGATTCGAACATGGAACCACTTGCCCCAAAGTCTAGTGCAGATGCCTCTACACCACCAACCGGCTTATATCTCCTATGCACCTCCTTTTTTCTTTCCCCTTAACCAGGGCCTCAATATCTCTTGAAAAAAGAGCTATAAAGCTCTCCGCAAACATTGTAATTGATGAACAATTAAAATATTTATGATGTTTAGCAATATCAACTCATAAAATGATTCATTACTCGCAAACCTTTAAATAAACATTGTAGATGTGTTTGTTAGCTGATTTATATGAATACATTCTGCAGCTGCTGTCATGCATATAATTGGCAAAGATGTCTCTCAACCTTTTCATTTAAAAGATAATTTAACTTCACATATTTTAATTGTTATAAACAAGACTGATAGATGAAGGTCCATGGTGATTTGCAATGTACAAGTAACCTGTGCATCTTAATCTGATGTATCACATAACCAAAATTACACCCAAGGCCATAGGCATAAAAGGTCTTGCACCATCTCTTTATTAAGAGATCCAGAGGCACAAGATTAGTGTCTGTGCTGGCAAACTTCCTCCAAAATGTTGAAAAACTGTGACATTCCAATAAAGATATTTTTCCCCTTTGGCAGTCCCTTGGTATCAAGGATGCTTTGGTTGAATAAGAATGACACCTGCCTGTTCTAATGTGAGGTAGCCATTACACATTGGGTACCAATGAACTCAGCATTGCCAGGTCTTGGCCTAATGAATATTCAAGTGTCTGAACAACAGGTTCTACTGCACATAACACAAAACTGCCATTTTATATTTGCATAATATTCAGATCCCAAGAACTGCCTCCCATCTTCATAGGAATGTGAGTTTATGAACATTTCAGAGGAAGTCTTGGCAGAACAGACACTGTTTTAAGATCTCATGGGTGGGACTGAAACAAGAAATGGACAAGAGATGTGTGCAGACAGTACCAGTATGAAAATATCAGACTCCCTCTTCTAGTCCCTAGCTCCTCCTCTCCAACATTGTTTGAATACTCAAACTTAAGTGCTACCACGTTTCCCAAACTAATTCAGTTTTTAATCCTTAGATGTAAAGAAACAGTTTTAATACAAGTCTCAGGTATATTTATTTTTAAATGTTTAGTTTCAGCTCAAAACAAATAGGAAAGAACTTTAAAAGTTTAATTCTATTGCTAACAAGCCATAAAACAAGTAAATTATTTTGAGGGGAATAATAGTTACAGAAGTAATTTTTCATTTCCAGCAAGGAGTCTTAATTTGCTTGCAAATTGTTAAGGCCCCTGGCAAATTTTCTTCTGTGCACAGATAAAGATCCACCTTCTGTTCATGGACACCAGAGGTGTCTTGTGAAATGTTCTGGTGCAATGTTAGAATACTACTTAGCAGTATGCAAGAACATATAGAAATGAAACTGCTCGTTCCAGCAAGTAAGTTATCCTATCGCAACCTTTGAGGTATTTTGTCATTGTTGGTGCAGACAGACTGGAGTCTCCTCTTTCCAATTGTTTCATTGCCAAATTAGAAAAGCTGAACAGGATGAAGACAAGTCTTCCATGGTCTTTTGGAGTTCAAAAAATTGAAAGGTAAGCAAAGAAACATCAGATTCTGAGGAGACATGATAAACAGAAAATGTGTTACGTATACTACAGTGCTTTACACACTGGTTTAGAGAAACGTCTTGTTTGATGGTATACATATATATAGTTAAAAGACAATAAACTTGACTTAATATTCATATTTTTGGCTTGGCTGAAAATGATCAGCAAACTGCTTTATTAATGCAAGAAAATAAAATGAGATTATCAATTGTTTAATCATTTGATGTTTATTTAAAAAGTTACATAAAAATGGACTGACAATGTTCACTATTGTAACTAAACAGAATGAAACCAAATAGGGTGAATCTATTACCACTCCATGTGCATGTGGTTATAAAAATAGGCAAAAAGCTAAAAAGTAGAAAATAAAACTTTGTACAACGCATTCTGACTTCATCTATATAATTCAAGTTTTGCAAAAATACTTAATTTCTGGAGATAATTGGTTGAACTCAAATGCCAGTATTCAAAATTTTAACCACAAATTCAAACTAATTTACTTGCACTATATTCACATATAGCTGACCTTGGAAGGTGAAGCTTTACAGAGGTATCTGGCAATGTTTTGGAGGGGTGGGGAAGAATAAAGTGGGTCATTACAGTGCATTAGAAAATTACAAATCACACCTGCAATATCTCCCCATTTGATTATCTGAGCTGCTTAGTGAAGTGCATCCCGGTCCAAGTGCTTCCCAATAATATTGTGCAAGAAAGCAATACCAAGCCATTTGTTATAACTGGTTCAAGAATACTATAACTTTAGGAATTGACTGACATCCTATTACCCAAATTGCAAGTAGATGGTCTATTACAATATTAAATGCAGATCTATAAAAAATACTTGTAAAATTACTGAAGTAAACATTCACCAATTTGGAAGGAAACCATTGTTGTTCCTGGTCAGGTCCTATAGTATACACACAGATGGAAGTTGAACCTGTAATTAACCTACCTTTTACCTATTTTAGGCTTAAAGTACAGTGCGAACTAGAACATTATGTTCTTGTATAATACAATTCTGAACAGAGAAGCATTGAGGACGAAAAATGAGTATTTTAAGAGATAGTTATAGTCATTCATTTTCCACATGCCATTTACCTGAAGGATTGTATGTTTATATTTTAATTTAAAATGAGCATAAATAAACATTCTAAAAAGCAAAGAACTTTAAATTGTTCTGTAATAATTATTATAATATTTTCAACAGTAGCATTTATTCAGTATTCTGTCCCAATATCCTGCAGTAACTTGAAACTAGCTACAGTAAGTTTTCCCAGTGCTTCTTGCAATAAAACCACATTTCTGAAACAATTGCATTTGGCAATCCAATATTCATTCTAACAAAATTAATTGAACAAAAAGTTAATGAAGCTTGTTAGCTGTGTCCAAATGTCAGTTGACTTTTAGAACTTTCATTAATCCAACTGTATGCAATAATTAACTAAGAGATACAAACTCTTAAACCATTTTAATAAATGACATTGATTGTAATTCAACCAAATAACTTGACCAAAGTGCCAAACAAACACAAATATTGCATTATCCAGGCTCTGTAGTAGCCACTAAACAATAAAGGCAGCAGGATTTGAGGCTTCTCTGGTTATTTTCTTTGGTCAGACGATGCAGAGTGGAACTGTGAAGGAAGTCAATGCAATTAAGAAAATAATTAAAATTAAATAGGTTTATGGAGCAAAACAATTGCAGCTTCAAGTTACAATAAACTATCAAGAGCAGTAATACATTTCATGTATCAAAACATTATATGCCCAAGTAGAAAAACAATGCACAAACAAGATTTTAGTAAACATGCTAAATGCAAGTATTGTGAATTCTTTCACAGTATAGCTTTCATGTGCAAATCAATTAGCAAATGTTGGGGGGGCGGGGGAGGGAGGAAAGCAAATCTTAATGCCTCTTTGCCCTGCTGAGGAACATAATGAATGGCAGAGTTTAGGAGTGCTTAATCATTCAGTAAAGCAAACTCTAGCCATGAGATAACATCCATTACCAACTACAGAACTGGCTGCCATTCAAGATTACAGACTCCCAGGACAGAGGCCTTGAGATCACAAGAATACGCGAGCAAACCTAAAAATGTGTTCAAGAGTTTAAAATTACCTGACATTGTTTTAGTAAAGTTAATTTTAGGCATGATATGCTATTAGTATTTGCCACTTGATTAATACAAAGAACATTTCAAAAAGGGAGATCCAATTCAAAAAGTCAAGATCATAAATACCATTGCAAGAATGATATGCTAAACAATCCCTAGGAACTCAACATTTTTGCATCTATTCTAAAGATCAAACTCAAATAAAGTCCCAATTGAATTATTTCCCCACTGCAAAACTTTAGGATTGCAAGCTTTGAGAGTGCAACTGAAGAAAGAAAGGGGGAGAGAGAGAGAGAGAAAGGGGGAAGAAAAAAAAAATCAGAATTTAATAATTGCAAAAGTCAACATGTTCCAGCAGGTCTCGGTGCTGACTGGTGGGGTACTGAGCTTTGCACTTGGGGCATTCCAAGAAACTGTCATTAAGATGATTTTTAGATCTTGGGAAACTTGATTTCTCTTCACTCTCACTGTTTCTGTTCAACCCTGGCTCCAGGAGGCATTTGTGTTCTATTTGCTGCAACAAAAATATGCATTTTTAAAATCATTTACTCAAATATGCATTCAATACATTTCAGTATTGCTGAAAGGTTAAGTGTTCAAGGTTTGTATGTTTACTTTGTTCTAGAATGGATGGTTCAAGACCACATGATGCATGCTGCTACAGCCACAGAAGTGGAGTACTCTAGTCATATAGTCCAATATTAATTTTATACTCTATTGCCTCTTTAACTCTTCCCACCAAAACACAACACTTACCCTTTCAAAATATTAATTTTCATCTAGCACCTAATCTCAGTCTCGACTCCCAATTCTTGAAGCCTATGATCCTCCTCACAGATCATGATGCCACCAAATGTTGTTATTACAATACAACATCATAGATCAGTACAGCACAGAAATGTGCCCTTCAGTCCATCCTGGACTGTTATTCTACTAGTCCCACTGACCCACACCTGGATCATAACCCTCTAATGCTCCACCCATCCATGTATTTATCCTAACCTCTCAAATGTTGCGATTGAACCTGCATACACCACTTCCGCTAGCAACTCATTACATACTTGCAGCACTGAGTGAGGTTCCCCTTTCACACTTAACCTAAGACCAGTAGTCCAAGGTTCAACCAAACTCTGGGAAAAGCTAGCTTGCATTTATCCTCTCTATACCCCTCAATTTTGTATACCACTGTCAAATCTCCCCTCATTCTCCAGCGAATAACATCCTAACCTATTCAATTTTTCCCTATAAATCAGGTCATCGTCCCAGCAATACCCTTGTAAATTTTCTCTGTATTCTTTCAATCTTACTGATACCTTTCCTGTAGGTGGGTAACCATAGCTGCATACAATACTCCAAATTGGGCCTCACCAACATCTTGCACAATTTCAACATAACATCCCAGTTTTTTATGCTCAAAAAGGTCATAAAGTATAGGAACAGAGCTAGGCCATTTGGCACATCAAGTCTGCTCTGCCATTTCATCATGGCTGATCAATTTCCCTCTTGGCCCCAATCTCCTGCCTTCTCCCCGTATCCCTGCATGCCCTGACTAATCAAGAATCTACCAACCTCTGCTTTAAATATACATAAAGACTTGGCCTCCAAATCTACCTGTGGCAAAGAATTCCACAAATTCACCACTCTCTGGCTGAAGAAATCCCTCATCTCCATTCTGAAAAGGATGCCCCTCTATTTTGAGGCAGTTTTCTGATCTTAGACTCCACTACCATAGGAAATATTGCCTCCGCATCCACTTTATTGAGGCCTTTCATCAGTTGTTAGGTTTCAATTAGATCCTCCCCCACCGATCCCCATTCGTCTGAATTCCAGTGAACAGGCCCAGAGCCATCAAACTCTCTTCAAATGACATGCCTTTCAATCCTGGAATCATTTGAACGCTCTCCAAAGTCAGCACATCTTTTCTTAGATAAAGAGCCCAAAACTGCTCACAATACTCCAAGTGAAGACTCACCAGTGCTTCATAAAGTCTCAACACTACATCTTGCTTTGAAATTCCAGTCCTCTTGAAATAAATGCTAACATCACATTTCCTTTCTTCGGCAAAGACTCAACCCACAAATTAACCTTTAGGGAATTCTGCACAAGGATTCCAAAGTCCCTCTGTACCTCAGATTTTTAAAATTTTTCTCTCCATTTAGAAAATAATCTACTCTTTCATTTCTACCAAAATGCATGACCAGACATTTCCTGACATTGTATTTCATTTGCCACTTCTTGCCCATTCTCCTAATTTGTTTAAGCCTCTCTATTTCCTCAAAACTCCCCTCCACCTATTTTTATATTGTCCGCAAACTTAGGTCACAAAACCATCAATTCTGTCATCCAAGTCATTGACATATAACATAAGAAGCGGTCCTAACACAGACTTTTGTGGAACATCACTAATCACCAGCAGCCAACCAGAAAAGGCTCCTTCAATTCCCACTTTTTGTGTCCTGCCAATCAGGCAGTGCTTTATCCAAGTTAGTAACTTTCCTGTAATACCATGGGCTCATAACTTGTTAAGCAGCATCATGTGTAGCACCTTGTCAAAGGCCTTCTGAAAATCCAAGTACATACACAGATTTTCTTTTGTCTAAATTGCTTGTTATTTCTTCAAAGAATTCTAACGGGTTTATCAGGCAAGATTCTAACTTAAGAAAACCATGCTGACTACAGGCGACTTTATCATGTGCATCTAAGTACCCCAAAACCACATCTTTAACAATTGACTCCAACAACTTCCCAACCAGAGGTCAAACTAACTGGCCTACATTTTGCATTCTTCTGCCTCTCTCTCTTCTTTTAGAGTGGCATGACATTTACATTTTTTCATTCCTCTGGAACTATGCCAGAATCAATTGATTCTTAAAATATCATTACTACTGCCTCAACAATCTCTTCAGCCACCACTTTCAGAACCCTGGGTTGTATACCAGCTGGTTCAGGTGATTTATCTACCATCAGACCTTTCAGCTTCCCAAGCACCTTCTCCCTAGTAATAGCAACTTCACATATTTCTGCCCCCTAACACACTCAAACTTCCAGCATACTATTAGTGTCTTCCACAGTGAAGCAAAATACTTATTCAGTTCTTCCGGCATTTCCTTGACCCCCATTACTAACTCTACAGCATTATTTTCCAGTGTGCCAATATTTTCCATATCTAGCAAATATTTTCAGAGTATTTTCTACTCTCACCTCTCTTTTACACTATGTCCCTGAATAAACTTTTGATATCCTCTTTAATATTATTGACTAGCTTACCTTCATATTCCTTCCTTTCCTTGTTAATTACTTCTTCCCAATCCTCTAACTTCCCATTAATTTTGCTCCATTGTACACCCTCTCTTTGGCTTTTACGATGGCTTTGATTTCTCTTGTTAGCCACAATAGTGTCATCTTGCCTTTAGAATAATACTTCTTATTTGGGGTGTATATATTCTGCGTCTTTCAAATTGCTTCCAGAAATTCCATCTATTGCTACTCTACTCTGATTTATGAAAGTCAATGAGCCAAAAGCTCTCTACAACACTTTCAAGGAATTATGGATCTGTATTCCCAGATCCCCCTGTTCTACCACACTTCTCAGTGTCCGAAAGTTCACTGTGCAAGTCCTACCCTGGTGTGCCTTCCCAAAGTGCAACACCTCACACTTCTCTGCATTAAATTCCATCTGCCATTTTTTAGCCCATTCTTCGATTTGGTCCAGATCTGCTGCAAGCTTTGATAGCCTTCCTCACTGCCCACTACGCCTCCAATCTTGTGTCATCTTCAGATATGTTGATCGATATCTATGAAGTTATACCATCACAAATGGAAAAATAACAACAAATTATTTCCCCCACAATGGATAACACTCAAGTAAATTATCTGCATACTTACAGTATTCTCAAGTCTTGCAATTTGCTCTCGTGCCTTCCGCAATTCTTTCAAGACTTTGTGCAATTCATGTTGCAGATTTTGACGTTCATGTTTTTCATTTTCAAAGTCTGAAGAAATGTTCTGCATCTATAAAAGATTAAAAAGTAATTTCACAACCAAATGCATGACAAATTAATTAGCTTCCATGCAAATTTTTAAACTTTATATGGTTCTGTATTCAGAACTGCATTCAGTTTTGACTACCATATTACAGAATAACTTTATTTCTATTTCTTGTGCTTTCTCTGGAAAGAATACAAAGGAAATTTCCAAACATTCTGTCATAACTGCAACCTGCAAAGACAGGGGTGGGCAAACTTTTTGACTTGTGGGCCACAAAGGGTTCTAAAATTTGACAGGGGGGCCGGACCAGGAGCAGATAGACGGAGTGTTTTGGTAATACACCTGATAAGAGAAAATAAAATATCATGGGATATGTAGAAAACATGTGCTTTAATTCCAATTGAAAATGAACAAATGCATTACAACAAAATATCTGTCTTTGAAGTCCCATGGTATTTAGCTATTTATTGAAATGACTTTTAAAACACTGAAAATTAATTGAATAAAATACAGCTTTTTTAATAGTAACAGTTATTATTTTAAAGCACTGAAAATTCTGTTATCCTTCAAGATATTATCATCATCACTCTCCTCCTGACTGTCTTTATTTCAAAAACGGTAGGAGATGCAGGTCTACTTGTCCTGCTCCTTCTTATTCAATTGTCCCGTGCCAAAACTCAACAACGACCAGTGTCACTGACAGAACAGTGACAGCGCACCAGTATGCGGAGCGCGTTATTTGATCTGGAGCGCATTTTTTATTTTGAGAACGTACGTGCACCTGCGCACTACTCATGTCCATCACTTAACAGGAATGACATGTAACATGTAAGGCTTATTGAAAAAAATATTTTCAAATGCATTTTTTTTTTTTTACATAACACAACGAAGAAGCTTATTTTTAATTTCAGTGGGAACAGTGTTGTTGGTCTCCCTTTTTAGCCAGCGCATCAAAGTCTGGATTTAGTTTTGTTGTGGCGATTCTCAGGATGGATCTGAGGTGTTAACAAGGTTTATTAATATAATTTCATCAAGTTCTGCGGGCCGGATTAAAAAGCTTACCGCATATGGCATATGGCCCGCAGGCTGTAGTTTGCCCATGCCTGTGCAAAGAGGATAAATTAGACAAGTTAGGAACCTAGAAAGAAAACAGGCAGGATCCAGTACACTTCCCAAACTACTGAGGTCAACAACTGGAGTTACTGTGGTGGTGGTAGTTAGTGGTGAAGGATAAAGATTTGATTTGGTTAAACTTCTTTGGTAGAGGACTGCAGAAAAAGTACAAAGAACTGTAAATATGAAAGGAAATTGGATCATTAAAACTGTCCTGTGTTTGCCAGATAATCCCTTCACATGACAGATCATGGGAAAGATTCTATTTTGAGTCAGGTGCTGGGCATGCAAACAGCAAGATTTGGGAGAGTACACTGACCTTGGCTTGCTTACGCTTTCAGTAAATTAGTAGGATTTTGATGAATCAATACTGTTAACAGAGGAGCAACACCCAAATCCCAGGCAGGAGCATTTATTAGATTAGATCATCATCAGGTATGCAACTGTAAACATGTCCAGATTACCCACACCAGGCACTGAAGACCACTGCACTGTTCATATAAACCACTCATATTGATATCAGGCTCCAGAACAGTGGCATCAAAAGCATTGCTGTAAAGGGCCCTACAATGGTAGCCATTCTTAGACAGTACCTCATAGATAAATCTAACCAACAAGAACCACAGGGTATTAGCTGACCCCATGTTCACCATAAATAGCATTTAGCTGAATCCAGCAAAAAAAGGCATGACCTTAGGGTAGTCAGTGGAACCATAGCAACTTGCTGATACAATTGCATCCAAGTTCTTCAGCATTTCAAGATCAGTTATGACCCAGACACCCAAGATTCTACCTCAATTAAATCTAAGGAAGAAAGTGAAGTTATCAGAGAAGCATGTGTTAATAACTAGTTATTGAAAGCAGTTCAAATAACTCATTTTCAATCAGTTCACAAAAGGTTTCAGTTGATAAACTAATTCAGAGGTTCACAATTTTTTTTTTATGCCATGAACCCCTACCATAAACTGAGGAGTCTGTGGACCCCAGGTTGGGAACTCCTGAACAAGTCAGTGGAATTCCTTTGACAAGATATTTCAATGAAAAACCTCTGGATTTACAAAGGGCACTTCAAACACTGAAGGAACCAACAGGCCATTTTTATCTCATTAACTTCTGGCAAATTCATCTAAAATACCATCACAGAGTCAACATGGAAGTTCATCTTCACATTATGGGCAGCCTCCATGGTATTACAAGATACTACAGTTGGTTAAATTGGACAAACTCAAACTCCCACTATCAGTACAATTCAGATGGAGAACACTAAATAAGTACAGAACTGCACATTTCCTGAGCCATCTAATGGGACTGATTGCTCGCTATTTAGCTGTGCCAATTATGTAATGACACTTCGCTCTCACTTTAAACAGCAAACATTTATTGCATTTGAAGTGATAACAGAGCAAAAACCAATTGATTATACAAAATCAAAAACAAAGATAGATTGAAATTTCCAAAAAAATCCATAATCCCTACAATGTGTATCTATACAATAGTATCTATCTATTAATAGTCTATACTGTAACTGCATTTAAACATTCACACAGCCATGAGCTTATTGAATTACAGTTGGTTTACCCTCAATGGATTGTTTCAACTTAATGGTCTGGTTGATCAGCATGTTGCTTTTGCGTTTTGGTCATTTCCATATGATCTCAATACGTTAATATATTGTTTGATTTGCAAAAGATAATGCTCTGAAACTGCCTTTACATAGGCTACTTCTGTGTGTCTTAACCATTTCAAGCATATATTTTACAGCTAAAATCGGCATCCGTTAGTCTTGTGAGACCATGGATTTGCACCTTGGAAGGTTTCCAGGGCGCAGGCCTGGGCAGGGTTATATGGGAGACTGGCAGTTGCCCAAGCTGCAAGCCTTCCCCTCTCCACGCCACCGATGTTGTCCAAGGGAAGGGCACTAGGACCCAAGCAGTTTGGCACCGGTGTTGTCACAGAGCAATGTGTTGTTACTGCTAGTGACAAGGCTAAGCATTAAATACATCAGCCACAAAAATCTGTCTGCCTTTCATTCCCATAACTTAGCTATCAACTTGAATTAAGAATATATTAACACTTTGTGAATCTAATACATTATTTAAAAACAACACTATTCATAATACCTGTTGTTCCATTATTCTATTTCTTGATTGTTCTTCCTGCTGGTTGATGGAGGATCTTTGAAGAAGCTGGATCTAAATATTAAAAACAATGTTCTGTTATGATGAATTTAAAAAGGGTGAAATAATTTTCACACACACATTTAGAAGGGCTCAAGGAGATTGCTTTGCCTAAGAGGGCAAAAATCCTAAGATTAACTTAAATTTTATTTTTAAAAAGTATATATTTTAAAGCATGTCATTGAAGGTTGTAAATGAAAAGAAACCAATAAGAAAATTATCAAATATGGCCAGAGTTTCTGAAGATTGTGTTGTAGAACACTACAGCACAGTACAGACCCTTTGGCCCACAATGTTGCACCAATCTTTCTAAAATCAATTTAACCTACATAGCTCTCCACTTTCTATTATTCATATGCCTAACGTATGTATCTGCCTCAACCATCATTCCTATCAGGGTGTTCTGTGCACCCACCACTCTAATAAACCAATCTATGATATACCCCTAAATTATGCCCCCTCATATTAGCCACCCACCCCCCTGGGAAAAGTCCCTGGCTATCTAGTCAATCTATGTCCCTTATCAAAGTCACCTCTCATCCCCCTTCACTCTAAAGAGAAGAGCCCTAGCTTGCTCAACCCATCCTCATAAGACATGCCCTCTAGTCCAGGTAGCATCCTGACAAATCTCCTCTACACCCCCTCTAAAACTTACACATCCTTTTCATGAGGTGACCAGAACTTAACACAATATTCCAAGAGTGGTCTAACCTGGGTTTTGCTTGAACTCATTCACCCCCAACTAATGAAGGCCAATACGCCATATGCTTTAGCAACCCTATCAACTTATGCTGCAATCTTAAGGGATCTCTATAGATGTGAAACTCCAAAATCCCTTCCTCCACACTTTTAAGAACTTTGCCATTAACCCTGTACTCTGCCTTCAAATTCGACCTTCCAAAGTGAATCATTTTACACCTTTACAGATTGAACTCCATCTGCCAACTCAGTCCAGTTCTGCATCCTATCAATGTCCCATTATAATCTATGACAGCCCTCCACACTACCCACAATTCCAACCTTAAGCATCATCTGCAAACTTAGTAACCAAACCTTCCACTTCCTCATCCAAGTCATTTATAAAAATCACAAAGATCTAGGGTCCCTACGGAACACCACTAGTCACCAACCTCCAGGCAGAATACTCTCCATATACTACCACCCTCTGCCATCTATGAACAAGCCAATTCTGTATCCACACAGACTAGTTTCCCTAGGCACCAATGGTCCCCCAATTTTCTGAAAGACCCTACCATGGGGATCCTTACCAAACACTTTACTAAAATCTATATACACATTTTGTATCATCTTGCAAAGAACATTAACAGTTTTAACTTCAGTTGTTAACTTTAAAAGAATTCAGATTAGGTGTAAAGGACTTTAAAATACTGGAAATTTATAGGACTAAAGGGAATTACTATTAAATGTATAAACAGGATATCACTATATTTAACCATGGCAACCTCAACTTTTTCAACGAGCATCTTGTACCACTTGTCAGTGGGTCTTTTATATAGAACTCTAACGGCCCTGTATATTCATTGATATACCCATAGTAGGTAATCTACCTCTTAAAAGGATTGTACATGTGTACTTAGATACAAGCAAGCACTGTACTGTATCAGCATATCAAGAGTTCTATAATATAAAGTATAAAAATTGAACAGGTTCCTCTACACTAAAATGTAGTTTAACATTGATCTAGTAACAATCAAAATATTCAACAATAGTAAATATTTGCATGATTTCTTTTAGAACATCAGTAGCTTCTGAATATACTACTTCAATAGCTTTCAGCCATTCTAATCTTCACATCAATTCATCCAAATTCACAAAAGTGTCCAGTCCCAGAAAGTCCTCATGTGATCTGTTAAGGATTCAAATACCATAATAAGCTAACAATAAGAGCAAGAAAACCCTTCACCCAAAAGGTATTAAATAAACGATATAGACCATCAAGTTAAAAAAGAACCATTAAAGAGAAAAAAAACATTGTGGCAAGTAGGCTACACCTTTGCACAAGGAACAAATTGGGAACCTTGTTGAGATGTCAAATACTAATGAAAAATGCATTTTGTATAAATAAACTAATTCCTTTGAGATCTTGAGTCTCATACCACTGAAAATATACAAAAGCCAACAAAATCCCTGAATTAACTGACCAGTGAGTACTCTCAGGGTTGAACTGACAGCAAAAGAATTTCAAATGCAAGAAAAAACAAAAAGCTGGTGTAAAAAAAATCATTCTAAAACATGGTTCAAATATACTAAAATGCAGTTACCTACATCCCAATGTAAAAAATTCCTGAATATCTGATGCCATAGCTTGCATTCTCAATCATTTATTTTGATAACAGATACGATTCTATGTAGTGTCCTCACAACTAATGCAAAATGACACCAGCTAAAATGTGTTGCAGTGGTACAATTGTAGAACAAAGAAATACTAGACATCATTAAATGTGAACTGAATTTTGACCTGATACAAAAGGTCAGCTGATCTTTTTTTCTCCTCTTCATGTTGAGCTTTGAAGGTCTCCAAGTCAGTTTGAAGTCTCTGGATCTTCTCAGCTGAGGATTTCCTTTCTTCATCAGCCTTCCATTTGTTGCACCCTTGCTCTGTGTGTAATTTGATACTCATGGCCTTGACTTCCAAGTTCTTTTCTTCATAACACTTCTTCAATTCAGAAAGTTCCAACTTTAGTCCCTCTGCAATCTCACACTGTTCTTCAAAATTTTTCTTAGCAGTTGAAAGAAGTTCGTCATAGTGTTTCTGCTTCTCTTCTGACAGTTGATCTGCATCAACATTGAAATGTAACTCGTCAGAAAATGGCAAATCAAAAGCTTCATAAACAACAACCTTATAATCACAGGTTCAAAAAAATCCAACATAAGCAAAATATGTCACATGTCCATTTGGACCGACAGATTAATATTTTTGAAAAATATTTGAAGTGAGATTAGCGCATGGTATTCAAATCGGTACTCCAAACTAAAAATTTACTTTAGATGTTAGAAACATTGGTCTAATCAACTAGGAATGCACCCGAAAATCCATTCTGAAAGGGTAATGAAGGGTTATTTCATATCAGATAAACTGTTAAGACAGTCTGGAACAACTATTAAAGATTCTGGTTAAAGCCCATCCAGTTAAAGGCCCGAGAAAGTTATCCCCAAGCAAAGCATTCTAGAAAGTCTTTTTGTATGCTAAGCCTAGTATTAGAAGATACTTCACAGTAAAACAAAATTAAGTGATTGAGATTCCTTAAACTAGTTGCAAAAATGATTACAATTTTAATGTTTTCTTTTACATTATTCAGAGAAAGTTGAGCATAGCATTTTTAAAAAAAAATATCAAAATGTCTCAGCTCATATTTTCAACTGAAGAAAATAACTGTCACAGGAAAACTACCGGTAGGTACTTCCAGTCTTGGGGACCAAAGATAGCTTTGATTTTTAATCCTTGATCTATAATAAAGAGCATCTCATCTGAAAGTGATAGAAAAATATTCTGTTTTGAGAGTACATAAAAAGTGTATTATGGTATGCAGGGTTAAGTTGTTTCTCTAAAATAAAATCTCAAACAGGAATGATATAGTTCCATACTTGCTGTGCTGGTATCACAATGTTTTTTAGTTTCCTGCTCCAGTTCAAATATTCGGGCCAGTAGCCCCCTGACATAGGCCTCCCGCTGTTGGTCATAAACTAGCCATTGCTGGTTTTTCTCAAGAGCCTGGATAGAAAACCAAACACATATTATCAAGTAACAAAAGTATTTAAGTTACAGCAAACTGTGCACACACAACATTCATTAGGTTTACATAAAGTCTACAAATTCTGGAAATCTAGAATTTGTATATTCTTTAAAATGCTTTGGTCAGCATCGAAAAGGCCAGATTCAAGTTCACAGAGCACTTACATTTCTCTTGCAGAGGCTGATTAGTTTAAGTTCAATCAATTTTTTAAAAAAACTTTGTCTTAGTTACTGCCCTGTCATGCCTTATAAAGTTTAAGCTATATCAAACATGTAACTAACAGTGGAATGTTTCAATATTCTCTCATTTGCTTCAGACAAGCAGTTAAATCTCAAACTATACAAAATACCTCAGCTGTGGAGGGGAAGAGTACCCATTACCAATGTGTGCCAGGAACAGGTTTCTTACCAGAAAGGAACAGGCATATACCCAGCTAGTGCGAGTGCTAGCTAATCTTAAAGATGCAGAAACAAATCATGGTGCAAAGCAACCTGGAAAAAATTTGTTTAATGTCATCTTGGCAAGAAACTCTAGTAAAAAATCGTCTATGTTTTTATTAAAATGGTTTCCTTCATAATTAATATAGAAGCTTAAATGTCTGATGGTTAGCACAAAAACTTGAAACCATTCTGACATCTAGTGGAGAACTGTCTAGCTACAAGGTAATAAAGCATTAACATTTACAGTACAGTCTGCCCTCCTTATCCGTGGGTTCCGCATTGCGGTTTCAACCAACTGCGGATCAGGAGGGCCAACTCCCTTAGCTCTATATAGATTTAGTGGAAGTATTTAACCAATGTTCAAATATAATCCAAAGTGCCCAGATTCATCACCTTCCAGCAGAGGAAGGAACATCAGAAGGGTAACCACATCCCAGATTGCCTTAGTGACCAAAATAGGTGAATGTGTTCAAGAGAAGCCTATTGGCCTTTGGCCTATTTAAACATGGCTTTCAAAGGCAGTAAATCACATTATTACTTCCATAAAGAAAAACAAAGCACAGGCAATCAATCCTTAAGGGTTTTGTTCCCAAGGACTGCCTAAGCTGGTTTCTCGGCAACTCATACCAGTTAGAGAAAATCCATATCATATCGCTCTAAATATACTTGCTGTAATTCATTTCATTGAATATTCACCCAAATACTGTTATTAAACTAATAGAGTACACTCACTCCCTGCTTAACATTGAGGATGCGCACCTTGGAGGTGGAGCTCTATGCAAATCAGCCCCATGCTGGGTCATAAGAGCATTACAGAAATGGACGTGTGTCTGATTAAAAAAAATTAAACCCAAGATATATATTATTTTATGTATACACAGCAATTTGTGGAGTAACAAACATGTAATAGGTCTGTACATCAGTGGAGGGAAGTGGGTTGTGGTTACGTCTTACAGGAGGGACCAGGCTGTGGGTTCTCTTCTAACTTTGGCTTTTCCTTCAAGCAGGCATCGAGATTTGACTGCCTTTTAAGTTTCCTCTCATGAAGCAGTGCTCGGTAGCAGGAAATCATGTCGAGAACATCTCTCTTTGCTTTATTGCTTTGCTCCCAGTCAGGTTATTATCAATGAACTGAAATGAATTTGAATTGACCTTATTTCTTAGATCCTTCATATACATGAGTAAAAATCTTTACACTACGTCTCCATCTAAATGTGTAAAGTGCAATTTATAATAAATAGTATGCACAACAGGATAGTCAATATAACATAGAAATACAGTTGTGTAAGCATGAATTAATCAGTCTGATGGCCTGATGGTAGAAGCTGTCCTGGAGCCAATTGGTCCTGGCTTTTATGCTGCAATACTATTTCCCGGATGGTAGCAGCTGGAACAGTTTGTGGTTGGCGTGACTCAGGTCCCCAATGATCTTTTGGGTCCTTTTTACCCACATCTTTGTAAATGTCCTGAATAGTGGGAAGTTCACACCTACAGATGTGCTGGGCTGTCCGCACCACTCTCTGCAGAGTCCTGCGATTGAGGGAAGTACAGTTCCCATAACAGGCAGTGATGCAGCTAGTATGGATGCTCTCAATTGTGCCCCTGTAGAAAGTTCCTAGGATTTGGGGGCCCGTACCAAACTTCTTCAACCGTCTGAGGTGAAAGGGGCACTGTTCTGTCTTTTTCTCCACACAGCCGTTAAGTACAGACCATGTGAGATCTTCTGTGATGTGGATGCTAAGGAACTTAAAACTTCAAGTGTGTCGCTTGAATTTCCAGCATCTGCAGATTTCCTTATGATGTCTATAGGGGTTAGCCTGTCTCCAATCCTCCTGCAGTCCACAACCAGCTCCTTTGTTTTTGCGACATTGGCAGAGAGGCTGTTTCCTTGACACCACTGTGTCAGGGTGATAACTTCTTCTCTGTAGGCTACCTCATTATTATTTGAGATTAGGCCAATTAGTGCAATATCATCAGCAAATTTAATTAGCAGATTGGAGCTATGGGTGACGACAGTCATGGGTATACAGGGAGTAAAGAAGAGGGCTTGGTACACAGCCCTGATGGGCGCCTGTGTTGAGGGTCAGAGGTGAGGGAGACCTCTCTTACTGCCAGCAATCTGACAGGAAGTCCAGGATCCAACTACACAAGGCAGGGTGAAGGCTAAGGTCTCTGAGCTTCTTGTCGAGCCTGGAGGGAATTATGGTGTTGAATGCTGAACTGTGTGTCCATGACTTGTGTGATCGCAGTGATGCTAGTGCTAGGAATTTTATGGTTTACCAGTCCTTTGCAGCCTTGAACCCAGATGCATGTTTCTCTGCGAGAGATGGAAGTACAAGAAGGCGTTCTTTTCCAAAATAGGCTCATTTCATCTACATTGAAGACAAGCTTGGGAAGGGAATCATCCTTTTCAATTAAGGCCCTCAGTGTTGAAGGAAAATCCTGGGCTGCCTTGCTGTCTGCACTAGCCACTTCCCCAGAGATACGTATGCTATGGAGGTTACTGTGCTGTTTAAATCTATTAAACCAACCTCTGCTAGCTGTAAATGTTACCAACATACCATCTTCTTCCTGAATACAACTGAAGATGCTTCTTGCCTTTTCCATTGTTACCAGCTAGCTTAGGGGCATGTTTCATTGCGTTTGGTCATCCACCCATATACTTAGTCTGTTTTCCATTTTTTCCCCAAGTGAATGACTCCTTGACGAGTCACCTTTGACAATGATAACTTTGAGGTTGTCGTTGCAAAAGCTTTTATCTCATCTACATTTTTTATAATTGTTCTGATCATCAACGTAATCAATTTCAAAGAGGTACCAACATCAACCTGACACTTCCAAATGCCATACCACTTGCAGTTTCACATCCATACTGATGCTTTTCCGAGACATCTTAGATATACTACCCTCATGGGAAGCTGCAGGCTGTTTTCTAGACATTATGGGTGAAAAGAGTGGAATAAACTGGCAAGGGAGCAGGAATGTTTACACATGCGGGTAAGGCAGTGTATGAACTAATACTTGATTGGCTGTGAGTGGCTCAGAGAATATGTAAAGCATTTTCATTGGCTAATTGAATGTTTATTACAATGGCCGCCACCGAGAAGTTTTAAGTGTTGTTTAGAATAAATTTTTGTAAGTTTTAAAAATTTCTACAAAGAATTGAATAACTGCATTATAACAAATCAGCACCATGTGGGGTCTGAGTGCATATACATTATCATTAATAAATACCACCAAACATCTTGTCATTTTGAAAATACTTTCAAAACATATGTTGTATGACTAAAGCCTACACTACATAGAAATGAATTTTTTTTTTAAATGTATTATGTTTCCACCCAAATGTAAACACCACTATTACAAACTACTATGGACTTATTAATTTTGAGTGACATTGCAGTAATACAACGTTTGTTAAAAGGAAGTTTCAGTTCAAGTTGATCATCTTTAATCAGAACTGAAAAGTCACAGACCTACAGTGTAAATTTATTTCTCGCTCCAATGCTACCTTATCTATTGCATGTCTTAAATATTCTGGGTTTTTTTCTTGAAATCACAGATTTATTCTCAGGAGTAATGCTTTGTTGTTGTTGTTTTTTTTTAAAGAACTTACATCTTTCAGTTGAGCTTGAACAGTTCCAAATTCATATGATGACACAGTTTGGTTCTATAATACATTAAAAAAAAGAATCAGTATTAGGGCCACAGATATAAAAGACAGCAAAATAAAAATAAAAATCAGCTCCAACCTCCTAAAATTAAGAACAAAGACATTTTTCCCCTTTTATCTTTACTGCAACTTACTGATTATTCTAGATAACTAATATTGAAATTGGTGATTACCGTAGATGTCAGATTATAAGCCGCTACTTTTTTCCCACATTTTGAACAGCTTTGAACACTGCGGCCTTTACTACGGTGCGGCTAATGCATGATTTTTTTCATGCCACCAAAAACATTTTGCCTCGTAACAGTAGACCAATAAAATTGATGAGTAGTTCACAGAGGTCCAATGAAATTGTACGATAAATCAAGCGCACTTTCACAATTAAATTATTGTAAATCAGTCATTTGTACTCACCCTCATCAACATGGAAAACACTCAAAGAAAAGCATTGTGCTGCCTTTATGGCAGTTATTTAGTTTATAATATTTTCGCTTAGTAATTCATTTTCTAGTTAAAGTTAGAAGTGTTTTAACTATATTTGTTTTCTGTACTACATCGCGGGATGCTATGATGTCACACCCGGTTTCGCCGCGTCTTGTGGGAAAAATGCCGTTTGCGATAAACGGGAAAGACGGGGGGTGAGCGGCGGAGCGGCATTAGATCTGAGCGAACGCTGCTTTTAAGTTAAAGGCGATCAATAACTTTTCCTGGTAGGCTGCAGTATATATATTTTTTACCAGTCGTTAGGAGATATTGGAATGTTGTTCAGTAAAAAAGTATACGCAACGTATATTTAAAAGTAGCCGCGTTACAGGCACGGTTCGAAAAAAAGCATTTGCAATATGTATTTGTTTATGTTACCATATGGATTTAATTAAAAGTTAAAAAATCCTCACGTGTAATATCTTTCTGTGTAAATATCTCATATTACAACGTGGGACACCTACGGCCGAAAATCCGGTGCGGCCTAAAATCCGGTGCGGCCTGTACAAGTAAAAAATTGATTTTCTTTCTAAAATTAGAGCCAGCGGCTTTTAATCAGGTGCGCTCTGTAGTCCGGAATCTACGGTATATAAAAATATTAGAAACAGTCCAAAGTCAACATGATGTAATTTACTACAGAAGAGCATCTCAAGACTTGTGCAGTAGCCAAGTCTTGTCTAAGGTAATAAAGATGTGAGGAATCTAATTTGACATTGATATAGCAGAAGATCTGGTCCAAATCCGTACTCAGCTGTTGGACTTTGCAGAGGATTAAGAAATAGAGAATGGGGCAAATTGCTATTTTTGAATTTTTTCTATGATAATGAGCTTGGTGACACTGACATATAGTAATATCAGTATCTGTGTGCAACTACCAGCATTTCACTTCAAGATTTAATCATAAATAATCCAAATAAAGGACAAGCAAAGAATTCAAAACTAAGTGGTCAAGTCAAGTGCATATTTTTGAGAGAGAATTTAAACCATAAGACTTTGGAGCAAATTAGGTCATTTGGCCCATTGAGTCTGCTCTGCCACTCCATCATAGCCGATTTATCTTCTCTCACAACCCCATTCTCTTGCCTTCTCTCCATAACCTTTGACACCCTGACTAACCTAGAACCCATCTACCTCTGCATTTAAATGACTTGGCCTCCATGAATGAATTCCACAGATACACTATACTCTGTCTAAAGAAATTCCTCCTCTGTTGTTAAGGGACATCCCTCTATTCTGAGGCTGTGCCCTCTGGTCTTAGACTCCCCCACTACAGAAAACATCCTCTCCAAGTTCATTCTATATTTGAAAGCTTTTCGATATTTGATAGGTTTCAATGAGATCCACTCCCCCTCAATTCACTCTTCTAAACTCCAACAAATACAAACCCAGAGGCATCAAATGCTCTTCATACATTATCTCGTTCATTCCCATCAATCTCCTCTGTACCCTCTCCAATGCAGCACATCTTTTCTTAGATAAGGGGCACAAAACCGCATGTGTGGTCTGACCAATGTCTTATAAAACTTCAGCATTAAATCCTTAAAGAGCAAATATCAAATTCCTAAATCTGTCTACTGTAGTAATGAAAATAGTAAGTGACTGAAGGAATGAGATTTTAGACTCCACACTATGAGATTGATTGATTGTCAGTCATTAGAAAAGTAGTTGCAATATTAACTACTAGATGTTATTTTCTGTGGCAAATTTATTAAGTAATTAAAATGACAATGTTAGGAACTTATGAAGCTCAGAGGTTTGGTAAGAGATGCCAGTTTATTGAAGATAGCATTTAGAATCTAAAACTTTAGATGGTGTTAGATGGACAGCAGTCTGAGGTCATTCAAAATTCACCTTTTCTCGCAGGAAAGAGTATTCAGCTCGTAGCACCAAGAAACTAGTAACTCTAATGCAAATTCCAACCTTATAATTTATTTTTCAATCTGAAAAATGTTAAAATTCTATCTACAGATTATTGAGGATTTTTCAAGTGAATCTCAAGATTTAGAGCTTATAACAGTTTTAGTCAAAAGCAGAAATCAGTTTACTACAGATAACTTTGAAATGGTGCACCTGTATTTTGCAGTTAAGTGCCAGGGACTGAATATATGCCTGTTTGGTTTAACGCTAGCTTTATAGGTTAAATTCACCTGCCTCTTTGTCAATGCTCACTTCCTTTTATTGTACATTTGCTTGCTTCCCCATTGCTTACTTGCAGAGGATAAAAAATTGACAGCATGATGGTCAGTTTGAGAGTTATTTTTTAAAGAAATAATCATCAGGCAGTGGGAAAAGAAAATAACTGATATTTGAAAAACATGGCTTTGTAAATGACCGCCACAAATAGAAATTATGTTAGACTATTTTGAATAGTTCTTTGATAAAGCAAATGCAGAGCATTTATGAAAGTAACAAGGTTACGAATCAGAATCAGGTTTATTGTCACTGACATCAGTTGTGAAATTTGTTGTACCAGCCGTACAGTGCAGACATAACAAATTACCATAAGTTACAGTAAACAATAAAGAGTGCTAACTATGAATAAGAAGAACAACACACACAAAATGCTGGTGGAACACAGCAAGCCAGGCAGCATCTATAGGGAGAAGCGCTGTCGACATTTCGGGCTTACTATCTTTCCTTTCGGTTAGTCTTGACCCGAAACGTCGACAGCACTTCTCCCTATAGATGCTGCCTGGCCTGCTGTGTTCCACCAGCATTTTGTGTGTGTTGTTCGAATTTCCAGCATCTGCAGATTTCCTCGTGTTTGCTCTATGAATAAGAAGATAGTGTTCAGGGGCTCACGGACTATTCAGAGATCTGAATGATAGAAAGGAAGAAGCTGTTCCTAAAATATTGAATGTGGGTTTTCAGGCTCCTACAAATGACTTACTATAATAATCAAAACATGTCCTATTAAGGAGACTGTGATGACATGAATAAAATACAGAAAACAGAAACTGCAAGTAATAGCTATATCTGCAGAAAGGTTGTGCAGAAATCTCCTGGTTGTTAGTATTAGGACAATGGTTCTTTTTGAGAAAAAGATGGACTTCAGTTTGGGTATAGAGTGCAGAGTTGCAACAACTTCTATTAGGTAACTAGGGTGCATTTCCAAATGCCTTCTCTTCCTCTGAGGCTGGGTTGAGCCAAGGTGACCCACTCACTCCCCTGTAATAATAGTTTCTGTGATCCTCTCACAGTTTTTCTCCATTGCTGACTTACAAACAGTTGTCAGGAATAGAACCCTGTCATAACCGGGGAAATGCCTGTTCAAAATTCAATGCGCTGACCTCCAATGCTGCCTAGGTGGAGTTTTCATCCTTTTCATGTTATCGTGTGGGTTTCCTTTAGGTGCTCTAGTTTCCTCCTGAATCCAGAAAACATGTTGACTGAGGTTAACATAAACAGAATCAAGGGAAAGTTGATGAGGATATGAGGATATAGGTTATATGGAAATAACTGGGAAAGTGGGATTGTTGGGGTTGTTTTGGAAGCTGGCATAGACTAGATAGACTTATTGGCCTCTTAATCATATGTATTTTCTTATGAAAGATATACACAGGAAAGAATTATACTAGACTTCAGGAGACATACAGATGTTGAAGGCAGCCACACAGTTGAAAGGTAGAATAGGAAAAGATAATGTGGACCAATTGATAATTTTAAATTCTGCAAGAGCACACCAATCCTCAACAACAGCTAAAGTGGAGAAAGCCATTTAGAAAAGCAAATGAAATATGCAAAAAGTATTTCATGTCCTTTAGTGCATTTTAATGCCAGTATAAACAGCATCACAGACAAATTCATACCGATTCCTATTTCTCTTCGCTTTTCCAAATGTCAATTTGTTTTGTTCCATATTGTCAACTAAAGATTTTCATTACTCTGTCAACTTGCACACCCCAGCCAGATCTGACTCCCATTTCTAATTTGTTGAATACTAACTTGTAAAGTATTTTTGCTATAATATTTTTGCCCATACAATTTAGTTGTTGCCTCTTTATTGCTGTATTTAGCAGCACCCCAGTTTCCAGTATGGACAATCAAGGACACCGTTCTGCTGTTTAACAAAGCAGAGCAGAAGGGCATACCAGCAGCCAGCCGGGTGGAACCAAAAATGAAGCACCACCAGCTGGAAAATAAAGCTGGAATATAGGATTACTTGAGTGCTAAACAGCAAAAAAAATTACAGAGAACTAATCACTCACAATCTAAAGATCAGATCAAGGTTCTGCAGCTGTACCACACTCAGTGTTGAATGATGACGGACGAAGGAAGAGGCTTAAAGTACATTCACAACCTCCACAATAAAATGATAACATGTGAATGCTAAAGAAAAGGCTCAATTTTTCACAATGCTATCAAGTGGCACGTGGATTTGGAGAAGCACTTAGCACCAGACCTCAATGCAGCCTTGATGCAAACATGTTCGGAAGAACAGAAGTGAACGACAGCCCTCAATGTCAAGGAAGCCTTTGATCATTTGAGGCCCTGACAAAGCTGAATAATGGGTTTCAAAAGGAAAAACACTCCAGTACTTGGAGTTATACATTGCACTCAGGAAGCTAGTTCTGGTTGTTGAAATTCATCACACCAGCCCCAGGAAATCACTGCAGAAGCTCCTCAGGGCAATGTCCTATGCCCAGATGGATTCATCAACCTCAATGGCATCATGTAAGGATTCTCAATTTTGGCAAATGAAGCAACCCCTGTCTGCATGCATTAAGTCCCAGATAAAAGTTCAGGCATCGGCTGATACATAGCAAGTAACAATTGATCCATAAAAGTGCTAGGCAATAACCATAGAAAACCTACAGCACAATACAGGCCCTTCGGGCCACAATGCTGTGCCAAACATGTACTTACTTTAGCAATTACTTTGGGTTACCCATAACCATCTAATCATTTGCCATGACATTCAAAAACACTACCATGCCTGGGTTCCCTGCCATCAATACCACAGAGTAGGAACTCATCTGGATTAGCCACACAAGGACCATGGCTTCGAGTAGTTCAGAAGCTGAGTATCCTGCAGCAAATGACTCACCATTTTTCACAAAAGACCTTTTCACCATATGCAAGACAAAAGCCAAAGTGGTTACTCTCCACCTGCCTGATTGCAATGCCAACATGTTTTGAAAAATCTATGGCAAAGCAAGTTTAAATATTGCACCACTAAACTATTCTACCTGCTACGTAGAGATGCAAGGAGCATCACTTATCCCAGACATCTACAAGGGTTGCCAACCTTTTTTTAATGCCTTGGACCCTTACCATTAACTGAGGGGTCCATGGACTCCAGGTTGGGAACCCCTGATCCACAGGAATCTTAAACCTTCTGAAAGTCATTGCCTTAAGATGAAGTTTACCCTGTTTATTTTTTCAACTCTGAACAGTGGTGCAGAGGAAAGTATGCATGGGTTAGCTATACTTGAAATATTACTTTTTAAAAAATCTGTTTAGCTCCTAAAACTCAAAGCAACAGCCTTCAACATTTCTTCTTCCTGCGTCACTTCTGCTGTTTCCCTAATCTCAAAAGAACATCTTTGCATTCTCTAATGTACCCATGTCCTATGTCCCTGAGCATTGAATACTGCAGTCACTTTCCCACCCCCCAGCACAGGGTACTCACTTTTCCAAAGGCAGGACTCGTATTATACAATTCATTTGGACAGTTTACCATAGTAAACCCAACAAAATTTTACTGGTTGGACACAGCATGAGCAAATCAAGTTTTAGATACATCTACAAATTTAAGTACAAATACTGTAATTGTTAATAAACTTTACCTGGGCTTGAAATGTTGAAGCATTCATTTCAAGTTCTTTACACTTTAATGTGATTGCAGACAATTCATTTTTCAGGTTTTCAGTTTCCTCACTCAAAGACTTGAACAGCTGCTCTTTAGTTTTGGCATCTTTATCTTTTTCTGCAAGCTGGTTATGTAGAGAAGCCACATCTTTCCCACCAGATTTTGAGAGTTGATCTCTCATTGTCAGAATCTGCTTATCCCTCTGTTCAAGTTCTTGGGTCTGCTTCTGTTTTGTGGTTTCAAGTGTAAGAATTTTCTAGACACAAAGAAAAACTTTGTGAGGATGCGACTTGAAGTTTTCATGTTTAAAAAAAATCACAGAATGTTATCAAAATGCAAGGATATCACCTCCCAAGGAGAAGTAGCCAGTTTAATTTTGAAGCCAAAATAAGGTAGTTATTGGAGCTTAAAGTGTAAAATAATACAATGGTAGAAATTTGGGATATTTTTGCATTGAACTTGAAATTTTCAGTTTTAATGCCTTAAAAAAGCACCACCCAAATTGTTCAGTCTGAAAAATTTTGCTCCAGAGGCTATGTCAGCAAGAAATTTTCCAAATGGTATCCAATTTTCAATGAAAGCACCTAATTGCAGGAACCCAGTAGAAACTGACAAAATGATTGACAGGTTCAATTTGGGTACAAAATCTATGTTCTGGTAGATTGTTTTAACCCCAATACAGGTTTCAATAAAACAGCAGCATGAATGATGAAAACTACCACCTGCTTAACAGCTGTGATAAAAACTGGCATGACTACATGCTGAACAAGTATGAGGAATTTATGCATACCAAAATCAGAGATTCTATGTGCAGCTTATGTAATCCATTCATAGGCACTATCTGCCATTTCAGTTCTATTTGCACACCACAGCAAATAAAGCAATCAATGCCTACATACTACAGCAAGGCCTACACAACATTCAGACATGGCAACATTTGCTGCACAAAGTGGTCTTCATCAAGACACAATTTAACCACCTATTCTTGACATTTAAATGGCATTACTCTCTCTAAATCTCCACCAATATCCCAAGCATTAATACGGAGAAGAAACAAGAGATGTCAGCCATATAAATAACATGATTATAAGGATTATAAGATCAAACCAGAGGCAATGCATTCATCGGTGAGTGACAATTGCAGATTTTCTCCATCTGAAAGGCAAGAGTTAGGAGTGTAAAGGAATACTTGCAGTCCTGCTGAAGAGTCACGGTCCGAAACGACAACTATATTCTTTTCCATAAACGCTGCCTGGGCTGCTGAGTTCCTCCAGCATTTTGTGTGTTGACCAGAAACATTGTTTCTCTAGGAAAACTCCCTGAGCGCTTCAGGGTTTATTTCCGGCTTCCACAGTATTGTTATTCTGGCATTGCATAGGCCTACCCAGACAGAGTTGTCGGGGAGAAAGGTGGGGATTTAACAGCTCTGATATGAACGCCGTGGGGCGGGGTTATTAGGGGAAGAGAAGTGGGCTTCAGCCACGCAGCGCAAAGGAAAATCGGAAATGAATCATTAACCCCTCTCGCTTTACAGCACTCATCCTTTTACGAAGGCAGCCAGCCACGGTGCATAAAAATGCTGCAGCCAGGTTAACGGGCACATTGCCAGGCGATGGGGTCTACATCCCGGCAGAATATCACGTCTCTAGCTCTTCCATCTCCCCCTCAAACCTCACCCGTGGCCGTCTGAGGATCCCGCACAGCCCTCGGCATTCACCGCGGAGAGCGGCTCTCCGAGGGAAGCCAACGCACCTCCAGGAGCCTGTTCCTCTCCCTCTCCCACGTCCGGCCTTTGCTCAGCTCTTCCAGGGACCTCTTTAACTGCGCGTTTTCCTTGCGGAGTTTCTCCGCCTCGCCGTCCGACTTGGTCATGATGTTTTTGCCGAGGCCGAAGCGGCTACTAATGATGTTTTTCGAGGTCATTTCTCACGCGGCTGCGGCCACAGAAGACGAGTGACTGACAGACAGACTCAGGGCCGTTCACCAACCGCCCCGGCAGAATGTCATCGTGCGAATTCAAATCTCCCCGCCTCCAACCCCGGGGCACGTCGGGACATAGCCGGGCGCGCGCACGGGCGCACGGCATCTTTCGCCCGCGCACGCACAGGTCGTACGCGCCGGGTGGACGCGCGCACGGGGTCGGCTGGAGAGCTGTGCCCATCGTTACGATGCAAACCATTATTCGAGCTGCGGCCTGGCAGATCTGGGGAGCCAGGTTGAAACCTGATCTCCAGCGCTGCACCCTGCACCCTCCCGGGTTCCCTTCCACATCCCGAAGATGGGCGGGTGGTTCAACTTCCCTGTCAGAAGCAAACAAACCCAGGATGTAAATGCCCTGAGGCTTTTTGCAGCACTGTATATTATAAACAAAAGTTAACAGGTACTTTAATAACATCATTTTCATGGCAGAAGTTTAAAAAAACCAACATTGGTGCATAATTAGCCACAATAAACTGCCTCTAATGTAGATGAGTGGCAGCATTTGAGGGGAAATTAGTGGCCGGTCGACGCCGATACACCCTTGATGGGTCAGCAGAAGGGTGTGTCTCCGAGTTGTGTGAGTAATTTAATAGCACAGCAAGGCTTGCCTCTCGAGTGAATTCCTGATCTGAGAACTTCAGTCAAGTGAAAGATTATTTTCATCTGATGTCTTTCATAAGCCACCCCAGGAGGCAAGCGTGAGCGTTATAATCAACCTTTCCAATGTGCGATTGGGGATACAGGCTTTCAGATACAGCGCTTCTCAGATGTGAGGCAGGTGTTGGCCAGTTTTATCTATTATCAGCAGCGGACGTGGATACCTATCGAAAAAAAACCCAGGCGCTACTGATATGGGACAGAGGCGAAATAAACCCTTTGACAAATTAAAGCCATCCATCCCCATGATACGACGAACCCACGGGCCACAAAAGCGCCTTACGTAATGAAGACCAGTGTACTTTTGGCATATCCACGACGGGAGGGTGGAAATAGATGCCCTTGCAGCCAGTCTCGAAAGGTTATTATTGTTAATTATGAAAAATCGTAGTTGCTGTTTTCACATCCTGCTTGCCACTCGCCTAATGAAGAAATCCAGTAAGATCTAGTGAAATCTGAAATTCTGTTGAGAACGCCCTGTGACCTGACTTTCGAACTTTGCTGTTAAGTGTATTCTGCCCGGCAGCCGCGATGCCATCGAGCTGAGGACAAAATACATTAAAGTGGACTAAAGTGTGATTAAAGTGGAAGCTGAAATATAAGTGAACTATTTATTTTTACAATCCAATGCAAGTGACTTGGAAGAAGTTGCTATATATTGTACTGTAATTGACGGGTGGTTTTTTAGGGCCAGGGGTTGCCAAACCTTAGTTACTGCATAGTACAGGACTGAGCACTGGTGTCTAAGCACAAGATTTCAATGCTTATATAGCAGGATTTTTTTAAATGGGTGAACCCCAGGTTAATTTGGTTGACCTAACCTTTGATTTAGGCTAAAGTAGACTCAGCCTGATCCACTTACAGTATCAGAGATTTTTATGCATTTGCATGATCTGTAGAGTTGTTGTCAGTTTCAGAGAGTAAATGTTGCCCTTTCATAGACCTGAAGGATTCTCCACATTATAAGTACTTTGCTTTTGTGGTAGAGAATTATTCTCATTACAAAATCCACCCTTTTCTGTATTTCATTTTAAACAATGAAATACCCTTCTATTTTTTTCATTGTCCCAGTGGAGAGAAATGTTACTTAATGAAATAAAGACTTGCAAAGAACATAGCTCTACCTTTGAATATTTATCACATTGTAATCACAACAAAAGTCTCAGAGGTTGTATTTGCTAAACTTACTTTGTTTGAGATGAATGAGTCACCCTTAAAACTTGTGTCAATGACACACTTGACTGAGAACCAGACACTCCAAATCCAGTCACTTTTTTTCCATTTCTTCACTGGGTGTTTTATTATTCTCTGGTCAGCCTCTCCCTGTGATTCAATTCATCTCGTGTATCTAACCAGCACTGGAGAGCCTAAAAGTTAGAAATAGTTGGAGGCATTGTACAAATATGGAATTCATATTTCTTTATTGTCTGCCATCAATGCTAGCATAATTACAAAGAGCAAGAAGTAGCTGCATTATGAAAACAAATGACGCAGCAGCTTTAGAAAGGGCGGAATTAACATTTCAAATAAAGGATAGGGGCAATCATGTGGGAGGTGGATAATATGGACCAAGATGGGCAGGAAGGGATATAGGAGAGAAATACAGGAAAGATGCCAGTTTGGAACTGAGTCTCAGAGAGTACTTGAAAGTTTACTCTGTCAGACTAGATTGAATTGAATTGAATGATCTTTATTGTCATTGTATATAGGTACAATGAAACTCTGGCTTCCTCTCAAGCAATCAAACAAAGCAGTAGATAAAAACAAGACAGTAATAGAAAAACAGTATTAAATAGATAAGTAGCCGAAAATAAGTTACAGCAGCACCAGAATGTCACAGTAATGCACAAAGTGCCGTTAGTGCAAGTATTTGAGTCCTTGTGTGTGCTCACAGTTTCAGTCACTGTTCTGTGGGAGTGGTGTGATGGAGGCCACAGCTCTGGGGTAGAAGCTGTTCCTCAGTCTATTTGTTCTGGCTTTTAGTGTCCTGAACCTTTTGCAGGTCAAACAGGGAGTTGCCGGGGTGAGTGGTGTCTCTGATTGCTGTATAGGTTTATTATTGTCACATGTACTGAGGTACAGTGAAAAGCTTGCCCTGCATACTGTTCATACAGATCAATTCATTACACAGTGCACTGAGGTAAAACAATAAAGTGTAACAGCTACAGTGCAGATAAACAATAAGGTGTAAGATCATAACGAAGTAGATTGTGAGGTCAAAAGTCCATTTAGTCATCCTAGAGAGTCTGATAATACCCTGTCCATAAGCCTTGTGGTTTGTGCTTTCTGCCTGACGGGAGAGATAAAAAGAGAGAATGTCCAGAGTGGGTGGGGTCTTTACTTATGCTGGCTGAGCGAGTGAGACCATGGAGAGGAGTCTGGTTTCTGTGATGTGCTGAGTTGTGTCCACAGTTCCCTGTGATTGTGACTGGAGACTGGAGAAGGTTAATGGCAGAGGCGTAGAGACAGCTGCATGCAGATTAGAATTCTATAGCAGTTGTTGGAGGCAAAGATGGAGGAAATCTGGGGAACAGTTTGTTGCTGAAAAAACCCCCCAGAAATCATATTCCTGATATAGTGAGCAGTTTGGGCAGAAAATAGGGCACCTTCATGTTGCTTTATTCTGTCAATCTAAATCTGAGAGAGTGTGGCTAATCTATTTGTTTGCACTATTGTTTCAAAGCTGAACTGAGTGTGGAGATGAGGGCTGTATCACAGAAAGAGGGATGGGTTTAATTGGGATCTGGGGCAACAATATTGGGGGCTGAGCAGATTAATATTTGCAGAAATATCATGGTAATTAGAGGGTGCAAAGCTGGACAGTTAGGATTTTGGAGAAACACACAAGATTCTGGAGGAACTCAGTGGGTCAGGCGGTATCTATGGAAGGAAACAACAGTTGATGTTTTGGGTCAAGACCCTTCCTCTGGACTGAAAATAAAAGTGGTCAGTATAAAAGGGTGGAGGGAAGGGATGGAAGAAGAGCTAGCAAGTGATAGGTGAGATAGAATAATAGGCAGATGGGGTGGGGAGAGTGGGATTTTGCAGGAATTAGGATTTAGGGTACTGACGAAAATTCATCTAATTGAAACATTAGCAATCAATTATAAATAAATTCTTATGTGGCTTCTTCTGATGCACAGTTGTTTCTGCTCTTATTCTACTTTCACCATCAGATGGGAGTGCTTCAATCTATTGTTTTTAATTCCTAATTTCTGAAGAACATGAGTATATTTTGGTCTGTGCTGAGAATTCTTTCATATTTCACCTCCTAGGGAACGGGAAGGACCATTCAAAGATACAGGACGGATCATGAGCTTGGAGGCAGGGGTTGTGAGTAAGGTGATACATGAGTATTTTGCACCAGTATTTACCAAGGAGAAGGACATGGAGGATAGGCAGATACGTTTCAAAGGTACATTTTAATGTCAGAGAAATGTATGCAATATACATTCTGAAATGCTTTTTTTTTGCAAGCATCCACGAAAAGAGAGGAGTGCCCCCAAAGAATTAGTGACAGTTAAATGTTAGAACCCCAAAGTACCCCCCCAGATCCCCTCCCTCCCGTGCGTAAACATCAGCAAGGAACACCAGCAAAAAATAGCATCGGCGCCCGCCACCGAGCGCTCCATCATGAGCAAGGCAACAGCAAAGACACAGACTTGCAGTACTCCAAAGACTACATTGTTCACCAGGCATTCGACATACCGCAGTCTCAGTCAGTCTCTCTCTCTCTCTCTCTAATAAGGGAGAAAGAGGTGTCTCCATCTTCCATTTCCCACAATACACCAGTCTTCTGCTTGGGCACCTACCTTCGATCGCCCCCCCCCCCCCCCCATCTCCAGAGCCATGAAAACTCAGTCCTCCAAAGATGAGCAGAGCTCTTAGGCCAAGCCCTTGGTGTGCTGAACAACGGCCAGTTATGAAACCCCAAGAGCAGGTCCCATTTCTGCAAAGAACCGTAGTCAGCGTGTAACTCCAGGTCAGAGTTTTCAAAAGAACCCTGAAAGGGAAAAAAATAGAGATATTAAAGTTGGTAAAGCTGATAAAGGTTGGTAAAGATATTAAAGCTGTTTCCAAAGATGCAAGCAAAGGAGTTGTCGTTAGGCGCCATCGTCCTCCTAACCGCCAGCCAAGTAAGGCTGCACCTGGAGTATTGCATTCAATAATGCAAAGTATTGCATTGCAGTAATGGTTGCCCCATTATCAGAAGGATGTCAAGACTTTAGAGAGAGTGTAGAAGATGCTTACCAGGATGTTATCTGGATTAGAGGACATGTGCTATAAGCTGAGGATGGACAAATTGGTTTTGTTTTCTTTGGACCAGAAAAGGCAGAGGAGAGATCCGAATAAAGATTTATAGGATTATGAGAGTCATAAATGCAGTACACAGCCGATATCCTTTTCCCAGGGTTGAAATATCTAATCCCAGAGGGCATTCAATTAAGGTAAGAGGGTAAGTTGAAAAGAGAAAAGTTAAACACAGCAAAAAAAGTTAAACACTGGTGGGTGCCTGGAATCCTTTTCCCTACCACTCTTGTAAGACTCACCAATCTATAGTTTCCAGGATTATCCCTATTTCCCCCTTTGAATATTGAAGCAACATTGGCTACTGCCATTCCTCAGAGACATCGCCTGTGGCTAGAGAAGACATGAAGATATTGGTCATGGCCCCAGCAATCTCATCCTTCACCTCTCCCAATGTTCTGGAGTAGTGGTGGAGGCAAGTACAAAGGAGGTTTTAGATAGGCACATGAATGTGTAGGAAATGGAAGGATACAGGATGAATGTTGTGAAAGCAGAAGGGATTAGCTTAGTTGAGCATTATATTATTGATTAAATTAATTCAATACAATATTGTGGACCAAAGGGCCTT
Organism: Hemitrygon akajei; assembly: GCF_048418815.1. Classification (NCBI taxonomy): domain Eukaryota; kingdom Metazoa; phylum Chordata; class Chondrichthyes; order Myliobatiformes; family Dasyatidae; genus Hemitrygon; species Hemitrygon akajei. The sequence continues at coordinate 39,218,917 of NC_133146.1, forward strand.
TTCCTGTGCTATACCGTTCCATGTTCTATGTTCTCAGCATTCTAAATTTGCATCATTCTTAAAGACAACTCTGTTACAGTTCCTACTTCAGTAGAAATTAACGTCTTATTTTATGTTGTGTTTTATTTAGAAAGCCTATTTTTTTTCCAAAAAAGTGTTAGGAATATCCAACACCGAATGTTTTTATCCAATTTCTCCGGGTGCTTCACACTTTCAAATGTTATGAGTGATGAACAGACCTGATGGACAATGGGGTGCAGAGTTAACCACCCCCCCCCACCCCCCGTTGAGAACTACAAACTATTGCTGTTGTTATGCTGGTCATGAGAGTAAGATAAAGCCCAGGCAAGAACATCTGCTACAGATAAGAGGGGGAGAGAGACTGTTGATTTACTGTATTATGACTCTTCCTGGATTATTTACCTTCTACTACAAGGACTTACTTTGCTCGTTAACATTCCTCAGGAGACAGCAAGAGTGGCCTGATTTGATGGACACGGTCATTCAGAGTTGATGGATAGCTGAGACCCCGTGAGTGGGGATAAAAGACAGGTCTGGGGAGACACCCTTCAGACACACCAGTGGACACTGATTGAGTGTTGGGAACCCACAGAAAGGTGGGGGCTTCGAAGACCGAACCAGGAGATCAGTCAGTAAAGCTCACAGTGTTACAGCAGGACTGGTGGGGACTTGTGTGTGTGTCCACTCATGCCAGAGTGACGAGTCCATCACAGAAGAACGGTCTAGCTGAAGACCAGAGGGGTTATAACTGAATGACCACAACGATACGACGGATTAAGAAATCAACGGAAGGTTTGGCTGCTGTAGCTGTTACATCTCGCTCGCTCTCTCTCTCTCTCCAATGATTTCAATACAACAACCATAACTACTTCAGCATTTATGAACTGAACTCTATACTTTCTTATGACAATTCATTTACCCCTAGACATCGATAGAGCTTGTTTATTATTATTCCCACACTTTTAGGTTTATTGTTGCTAACTTGTGTTATATGCATATTTGCATTATTGATATTGTTTTGCTTATTTTACTAATAAACTCTTTTGAAAATAGTACCACCAGACTCCAACGGATTCTTCTTTCTCTGCTGGTCAGACACCCAGTTACGGGGTACATAACACAAATTATTAGAATCGTTAAGTGCTTCTTCCCTAATCCTGAAACACACAGGGTGCCTCCCAATATGTACTTTTGCATTTTGTCAAGTAGCTCCAACTGTCAGATAAGCCCACAGATTTTCTGCAAGATAGATATAGTAACATCTTCATTTTGTTGACTGCTGTGCTAATTAATCTTAAAAGGCAATGAGGTGATGAGACAAAAATATTGCATTTCATCACTGTTGGTTTAGTTAAGCCATAGAACCAGAAAACTTTCAACTGCGCTCAATGTGTTTGCTTTCAAATTTGAAAACTTATTCACTTCTCTATGCATTTAAATAAGAAGCCAAGCCAAATAATTCAAGTATATAATGTATTGTGTTTCAATTTAGATATAAGTATAGTTAACAGTTTCTTTTCAATTTCAGAGGGTTGTAATTCAAAACTATTATTGGTAATTAAATGTTCAAAAGTGAGAGCATTACAATCAACGAAATGACCTGAAACTTCCAGAGCTTGCTAACTTTCAGAACTGATAACATTATTAAAATTGCTTCACATAACTGCAAGTGTTAACTGTAAGGCAGCACTCATGATACAAGATTGCAGTATTACTGCCCCTCAAGCAACTAAACTATTGCAAGCATAACTTTTAACAATAGTTATCTACTCAATAAATATTATTGATATTCAAAGCCTGAAAAATACCTGATAGTACAACGCTTTAATTTTTTTCTGAAGGTGATTTCCTTGAAAAAATACAAGATTTTTACAGGGCTTGACAGAATAGATACCAGTTTCATGTTTCTCCTGGATGAAATGTTTGGAACCAGTGGTCACAGTCTTAAAAAAAACTACTCTGTTGTTCAGGACAGCAATAAAAATAAATTTTTCCCAGAAGGTAGTGAATTGATTCCGTATCAAGAAAGCTGTGGATGTTTAGTTGCTGAGCAGCAATCAATTGATTTTCTGATTTATGAATCAAAATAAGGTAAAAGATTGCACTTGATTTTTTTTTGAATGGCAGAGCAGATATGACGGGGAAAATCCTGTTCCTGCTTATATTTCAATGAGAAGACATTATGTATTTATGTTTCTGTTTTAATGAGAGGACTTTTGAGAAAACACAGCAAATCCAGAAATTTAAAAAATAAACACAATTTTTTTTCACACAAAATGCTGGCGGAACACAGCAGGCCAGGTCTTGGCCCGAAACATCGACAGTGCTTCTCCCTATAGATGCTGCCTGGCCTGCTGTGTTCCTCCAGCATCTGCAGATTTCCTCGTGTTTACAATTTTTTATCACTTTCTTATCAATACACTTCATTTAGGATTGTCTCTGAATCAACAGAAAACTTACCTTATATAGTATCTCAATATGCAAATAATGTATTATGTAGAGCATATGCAGGAGTCCATAAGTAATCATATCATCACCCTCATGCAAAGCAGAAGAGGAAGAGGAAAGAGATCATAAATTGTTGCCTTATCACACTATTAAATTAAAATTCTAAGATTATGTCAAGGCTATTTCCAGTAGAATCAAGTCCTTTCTTGTGCAAGTGACCTACCTGGATCAATCATCGGTCCCTCAAGGAGAAGTTACTGCAGAAAATTATCTTTGTCAGATGATCCAGAATACACTCATATTGCAATTCATCAACCACCCTGTGAGGTAAACCATATGCGTGTTAAAAGAGAGGCATACTATCTTTTAGTATCAGGTTACTATCGATGCAATGCTCCTCAGACAGGATGAAGAGGTCAATACTCCCCAATGCCATTAGGCTTTACAATTCAACCGCCAGGACTTAAGAACTTTTTAAAAGCTATTATTAATGCTTTTTGAGATAGTGATTTAGATGCATATCATATTTTTTTACTGAGTTAAGTATTGTATGTAATTAGTTTTGCTACAACAAGTGTATGGGACATTGGAAAAAAAAGTTGAATTTCCCCATGGGGATGAATAAAGTATCTATCTATCTATCTATCTATCTATCTATCTAACTTCCCAAGTGCAACCAGATGCCCCCAACTAGTAGGTAATTCCTTAAGACTCCCAAAATATGACAAGAAAGGTCCCCATTTCGAATAGAACATTTTCACAGACCCCCTCAAAGTGAATTTAATCTTTTCTAATTTTAGAATAAACATTACGTCCTCTAACCATAGTGTCGGGGGTATGGCTGTGAAATGTCCGTACTTGTATTTGTGAATTGTTGTATTGTAAATACTTTAGCCACCATGGTATGTTCAGGGAGGGAGGGTGAGGGGAGGTTTGTTTAGGGGTAAGTTATAAAAGCAAAATGGAGGAAAATGTAATCCATTATGTATTCTGTATTGTGTCATTCCTTCAATAAAAATATTTTTAAAAGATAATTATTTTTGACTGCAAGTCAATCAGGCAATGATCTGCACAGATTGTCCTGGAGGATATGTCCTGGAAGAAGTGGGGATGTTTGCAGATGATTGCACCATGTTCTGCACCATTCATGACTCCTCAGGTAGTGAAGCAGTTCATACCCAAATGCAGCAGGACCTGGACAATATCTGGCCACACAAGTGCCAGGCAATGACCATCTCCAACAGAGAGACTCGACCATTGTCCCTTAACATTCAATAACATCACCATCACTGAATCCCCTACTGTCAATATTGTGCGGGTTACCATTGATAGGAAACTGAACTGGTCTAACCATATAAACACTGTGGCTACCACAGCAGGTCAAAGGCTAGGAATCTTGCAGCATTTAACTCACCTCCTGACACCACTCCCAAAACCTGACCACCATCTACAAGGCTCAGATCAGGAGTGTAATGGAATTCTTGCCACTCACCTGGATGTGTGCAGCTCCATCAGCACGTAAGAAGCTCGACACCATCCAGTACAAGGCAGCCAACTTGATTGGTACCCCTTCCACAAGCATCCAATCCCTCCACCATCAACAAACTACTACAAGATGCACTCCAACAGCATCCAAGATGCACTCCAAGTTAAGGCAGCACCTTCCAGATCCACGACCCCTACCATGTAGAAGGACGAGAGCAGCAGGTACCTGGGAACACCACCACTTGGAAATACCCCTCCAAGTCACTCACCATCCTGACCTGGAAACATGTCACCGTTCCTTCATTGTCGCTGGGTCAAAATCCTGGAATTCCCTCTCTAACAGCACTGTGGGTGTACCTACACCTCAGGGACTGCAACGGTTCAAGAAGGCAGCTCATCACCACCTTCTCAAGGGCAACTAGGGATGGGCAATAAATGCTGGCTTAGCTGGTGTTGTGTATGTGGCCTGGTTACACAACAGTGCTATTAATAAAAATTCTGGAGACAGGAACTAAGTTTCATGGTCCTTTACTGGTAGAGTCCAAACTTTAACACACATATATACAGATCCATACACACCTAATAGCGCATGCAATGATGTGTTACTACAACATGAAGTAGTCCTTTATTGTAATGTAGGCTATATGGTACACTCCTCCCCTTTTATTTTAATAGTGCATCAACTGTTTTTTTTACTGGGGCGCTATGCTAAACAAATATGTTTACCCTTAACGTACAAACGCCTACCATTTGTTTACAAATTTTAACAAAGTAACTTAATAATATCAACTTACAATAAGCCTTTTTTTAACTTTTGGTTTAAGACCCATTTATAAATCAAGTCTCTGTGGGGGGGGGGGGGGGTCTTCTCTAGATTGTACGGCACTGAAGCAAGTAAATCTTCACTCTATTGTCTGGAATAGATTAAACAATCCACAAATTGGCAGGTTCCAGCCATAAAGAATAGTCACCTCCATCTTGCAAGGATGATGAAAGCAAAGTGAAATCCGTGAAAAGGAGAATATTATTCTTAAAAATATGTACGATCATCAAAACTGAAATGGCATTGGAAGGTGTCCTCAAATAGCGTGTTCTTCAGTCTGTCAATAGACTTGTTTGTTTTAATATGGATTTCCATATAAATGTCATGAAAAGTTGACCTCTGAGCATAGGGAGTTAAGAAGATGTACGCCTCCAACTAGGCAGCAGATCGTCTCCGTATAATGAAGACTCCTCTGTGCAGCTGTCCTGGATATGTACGCATTTTTGTGCTATCACTTGTCTTCCTTACCTATATCTCATTTGTTCCAACTGAACTAATTACACAGGCAATCTTAGTATTCTCCTTAGATTCCAAATAGATAGCCTGATCTTTATGATACCATCTCTTATCATAATATAACTTTCCATCTTCTATTCACGCTTCATATCTTTGTGCTGGTAATTCAGTAGGAGTGCTGGGAAGATGCTCAGGAGAAGACAGAGATGCTGGTCTTTTCAGAGATTTATGCTTATTGAAAGTTTGCAGATCTTCCATTATCTGTTCATCTGTTAACAAGTAATTTAACCGCGCAGGTGCAGGTTTTCATCTTTTATCTGTAATTGGAGCAGAGTCATTTGGTCTCCTCCTTAGTTTCCTAGTCATTATTGGCTTTACCTCCATAGAATCTCCTGTGAGTTCCATTGTTAGCTGCTCATTCTCAATCATCTTTTTTCTTTTCTTCTAACTCAATCTTTTTAACTTCAAATTCCTTCACTGCTGATTTCTCTTTAATATAATTACTTTCCACTTGTTATGTCTCCAGCTGCAGAAAAAGCTCTGCATTTCGTATTCTTTCTTTGTATTGATGATCTAGTTTCTTCATCCTTTTCTGTTAGTCCTGCAAAGTGCCTTCCTATAACTGCTGTAGCTGTCTTTTGAGAGATGTCAATTTCTCCTGGTACATCTGCTCTTTTACTTCCAGGTAGTCTTCATCATCCTGCTTATTGGCAATATCTGTCTCATTTGCATCCTCTGTATCCCATCCTCATCGCCAATTTGTTGTGTATGTGGCCTGGTTACACAACAATGCTATTAATAAAAACGCTGGAGATGGGATCGAAGTTTCATGGTCCTTTACTGGTAAAGTCCGAATTTTAACACACATATATACAGATCCATACGCACCTAATAGTGCATGCTACAACGTGAAGTAGTCCCTTATTATAATGTAGGCTATTCGGTACAGCTGGCAATGCACATATCCTGTAAATGAATAAATAAATAAAGTGGGATCCTGCCAGATGTTTCTCTGTGGAGACAGCCAATATCATTCGATGGCATTGTTCATCACCAGATGTCTCAAGTGTCAAGGTTCTGATACCAATAACATATTCAGGGGTGTGGTCACGTGTGCCTATCACTGGTCTCCATTTACCAAAGGACAGGTCTCCCTTTACTAATCACACATTGTGCTCTTGTTGATATTGTATTGTAAATGTGATTGAATTTGATGATATCCTTGAAATAGGGAATGAAGTCAATGCAATGACCCCCATTGTATAACTATATTTTATTTTAAAAAGTATATTTTTAGAAAAGTGAGGGAAACACACACCTCTACCTCAAAATATAACACAATAGGGCCCCAACCAGAATAGGGAATTTCTTTTGGCAATGGGCATTCCTGTCTTCACAAGCAATAATTATTGTCGTAAATGAAAATGTATAAATGTCCGTAATTTTTTTTTGCAAGAAGTACTGCTGCTAGTTTATTCCTTGATGTAATTGGTCAGGATCACTGCCATTCATCTGTTTCCTCCCTCTGAACAGAAATAGTAACAGGAGAGTTGAAACTGTACACCTGCAAAACCCATAGCATTTTACAATAAACATGATTTCATAGAAACAAGGTTCTTTTTTTTAATCACACTGTGGTTTTGCGCAGTATGAAATTGATTTATGACCTGATTAAGGTTCATGATATGCATGGGCGTGTCTAACTCTTTTCTAACAACAATATTAATATTAAACGGCTGTCTGTCGTGTGCTGACCACTACCACGATTTCCCTTAACAGGTTAAGGCGTAATTTAAAAAAAAGCTTAGTTATTGACTATACTAATAATTGGCAGAGTTTATGGCCAGCGGCAGGATTACAACAGCGAGTTATCAAGACATTCATTCAACAGCTGTGACGCTTGAACAAGTTAACTAAGGCTTTCCCGAGGCACATCCATGAATTTTCCACTGGTTCTGAGAAGTTTCCTTTTGCTTATGCGCTACGTGGCAACGCTTTTTGCAGCTCGCGTTCCGCGGCGTGTTTTTCGGTGTCAGCCCTTGTGTAGGTGGCGCAGGTAACAGGCTTCCAGGTATGGTAACCAATCCGCCTCAACCTATATATACATCTCTCATCAAAGCTCTCATTACTAGCCTATGAATCATTTCCCCTTCCACCACTGGGGAGTTGGTAGATGCATTGACGATGTCAGGCTGAACCCGCTCCTTGCACACATTCGTGCTTGATGTTTGGGAATGTCAAAATGCTTCGTTTAATAGTGGAATCAGCCAGTAATCTTCCATCATCGACATTTGGAACGCCCGACCCGATAGTATCGATCACTTTTAAAGGTAAGATTTTTTTAAACTATGTTCCAGAAATACCCCAACATTAACTGCACGACCGTCAGACGTTGTTGGAGGAATTCGATTAATACTTTTATTAATTCAGTTCCTAAAAGGAATTTTCTTTTAATTCGGCGATTGTTTGAAGTTGCCGATGGGTGTGTGAATGCGCCGCTTCTCTGCCCAAACTTCTGAGCAGTGGGGAGGGTATATCGTTATTTGTAATAAAATCCTAATTAAACTCCGTCCTGTCGCCGGTACTTGCCTCTTTCTTTCCCTGCCCACACGCAACTTCCTAATTCGTGAATTCATTTAAAATTTTCATTTCTGCCTTTTTAAGGCGTGGTCGCTTGCTAACATAGGAAAGCTAAATTTGGGAAACCATTTTAAGGAATATCTCACGTCGCATGTTCCCGTATTTCATCCTAAATAGTTTGGGAAATAATCAGTTTAACATGTTAAAACTGATTTCTACAACTTTTTTAATACTAACTCCAAAGCTCTTTATTCTTCAATTGGGTTAACATTTCTTTTACTTTAGTAGGAGGGATATACACATACAAGCCAACTTCCTCGTTGACTGGAAATGTTTAATGTTCTTTAAGTGTCATTGTAGACATTGTATATTGAACCACAAGTACGTCATCTATATCAAAACATAAAACAAATAGTTTTCTTGCATAGTTTGTTCTAAGTTCTAAGTTCCTCCTATTCATTGGGCTAGTTATCAACAGATTATTTCTTTCTCCCCTCCCCTATTTGTGTAAACAAGCAGGAATTCTCCAGAACTATCCTAATGTTTATGCTTATAAAGTGGAGATAAAAAATAATCTTTAAAGGGAAAACATGGGTGACACCTTTCTATTTGCTGGCTTATTGAGTTAGCAAAATGGCCAAGCTTATAAGGAAAGGAGAGAGAAATAATCACAAGCATTAAATAAACTGGAAGTGCTGGAAATCAGAAACAAGAACAAGAAATTCTGGAAGTACTTAACAGGTCTCACAGCAAACAGCTTCAACTCCACTGGCTAACTCTTGATCAAAGGTGTAGCTGTGGAAAAGGTAGAAGTTACATTGGTCCAGTTTTATTTGAATTGTGGGATGACTCCACCCTCGGATACTCCCAATAGATTGACAACTATATTGAAACTGCTTCCTGTCCCCATGTATAATTAGGTTTGCAGCTAATTTTCACCCTTTTCCTTACTTTCATGTGATACATCTGATTTCTCTTTCAGTTTTTTTTGTCACTGTCTCTGGATGTGATGAAAAACATTTGAGCGCCTGACCTATTTTGACCATCCCCCTCTGCCTCTTGGAAGAAGGATTCATTCAGTTCTCCTAGTTCCTTGCCTCTGTTGTATTTTCTCTGAAGATTTCTACACAATTCCCTTGGCACTCATGGCCAAAGGCCTCCACTGCATTTCATCTATCTTCTGCATCTCTACTCTCTCCCCCACTCTTCGACAAAGGAAAGACAGAGTTTCTCCGATCTCATCCTCTGCCATACCAGACTCTGAATTCAATAGATCGTAGAACAGTACAGAAACAAGATGTTTATCCCATGATGTCTACACCAAACACAATGTTCAAATTAATTAAATCTCTTCCACATGCATATGTCCGTCCATTCATATTCATGTGCCTATCTAACAGCCTGACAGGCTGCATCACTGCCTGGTATGGGAGTTGTACCTCCCTTAATCACAGGACTCTACAGAGAGTGGTGCGGACAGCCCAGTGCATTTGTATTTGTGATCTTCCCATGATTCAGGACATTTACAAGGACAGGTGTGTAAAAAGGGCCCATAAGATTTTTTGAACCCAAACCACCCCAACCACAATCTATTCCAGCTGCCACTATCGAGGAAGTGGTATCGCAGCATACAAGCCAGGACCAACAGGCTCCGGGGACAGCTTCTTCCACCAGGCCATCAGACTGATGAACTCACACTGACTTGAATGTACTCTATATTACATTGACAGTTCTATTTATTATAAATTACTATGATTGCACATTGCACATTTAGATGGAGACAGAATGTAAAGATTTTTATTCCTCATGTATGTGAAGGATGTAAAAAATAAAGTCAATTCAATTCTTAAACACGACCAGAGTATTTGTTCCTGGCACCTACCACTCTCCATGCTTTTTTAATTGCTCCACACATTTCCTTTATGACTCCCCTTTTTACCTTAAGTGTGTGTCCTTTTGTACTTGAGGAGAAGCCTGGTAATCCTCTCCTGCACTTCAACATCCTTCTTGTCATGTGATCAAAGTATAGGTAAAATGTGTTATCAAAGTACACGTTATGAAATACTACCTCAAGATTCATTTTCTTGCAGGTATTAATTACACTAAATGTGCAGCTAACAAAAATTCTATAATTTTTCATAATTTCTGCCATCTTCGGTATTCCTCATCGTTTTGTGTATTTTGAAGGGACTGTTCTCTTCCCTGGACTATTCTTCAATCTCACCAGTCACTTTCTGCTCTGTGCACTTCCCATGCAACCACAGCAAATGTGAAACTGCCCTTGTATTTCCCTTCCACCATCCAGGACTGGAACAGCCTTTACATGTGGGAAAAGAAGCAAAGATTTACTTGCACTTCTGCCAGTCTAGTGAATTGCATTTGAAGTTAGCAATGTGATCTACACAGTGTTGAAGAAAATGAGTAGCTGGGGTAACTCCTTGGTAGAGCAGCTACATTCAGACCACAGATGATCAATAGCTTCCTTTTACTAGTCACTTGGATTTTCCATCCCGCTCTCAAGTTGACCTATGTGTCTCTGGTCTCCATCATTGTAATGAGGAGTTCGAATGCAAGCTTGAGGAAAGGGACCTAGACTTCTATCTGAGCACGTGTACAGAACACTGCACTGATACTGAATTCTACAACTTATGATGACCTCCTTTCTCTTTCTATATTAGAACAGACTTTGTTGTAAGTCTTCTGTCTGTGATTTTAACTTAATTTCTATTTTGTTTTACTTTGCCTCTCCATTAGAGCACTGTAGCCTATTATTTGCAATGCATCATATTTCCTGCCATTCTTCAATTGCCCATAAAATAACTTGTTCCCATGGCAACCCTGGCTATAACGCATCGCAGATATTCCATCTGCAATGTTTTGTAACTCAAACATAAAACAAAAGAAATTCGGTTCTGGAAAGGTTGCTGGGAGAAAGCAGGAGAATGGGGTTGAGAGGGAAATGGATCAGCCATGATGAAATGGCGGAGCACACTCAATGAGCCGAATAGCCTAACTCTGCTCCTATGTCTTAGGAAAAATGAGAGCCAAGTGAAGGTGCACACGTCTCATGTTGTAGTGTCATGATGTATGCAATTTGTGCATTTTTACATACAACACATAATAAATTATTTAAATGAACAAGACTGCTTAAACAAACAATATATTTAGACTTACTCAAATACTACAGAAATATTAAATACATAATACTCCTCCCTGCTAAGCTATAAATGCCAACTCAATAGAGAGTACATCTCAAATATACACATCATATACTTGACAATGCAGCTACTGTATATAGACATCTGCAGCATAGTAAGTTTTAACTTGGCCCGTTTGGGCCTAGAGATTTAATCGCTGTGGAAGATTTCTTACTTTTGTGGGATAACATCTTTCCTGACAAGGGAGGTTACTCTGCTTGGCAGGTGAGACTTGTGGCTGTGAAACAATCTCAGCTTCTGAGGCCTCCTCCTCCTCAGTATATCTGAATTAGCAAATTTCTTGAGAAATTGGGTCTCGTTTATCCTCTTCCATTTCCAAAGCACTTATGTCATCCCCCCGTTTCACTTTTTCTTCTTTCGAAGATGTGCATCTTGATCTTGGGAAGGTGCATATAGTTCACTGGAGTATTCTCTTATTAATCCTTCTGTTACTCCCTTCACAAACTGATCTCTCGTCTTGGTTTCCTCATCCACAATATCATTTGACAAATTCTCTGTTTTCGTATCTCCTTTAACTCTTTCTTTTTGGCTTACCATTCATCTTGCTGGGCTTTGGTCTTTGCATCTAGTTTTACAAGCAGCTTGTTGTATCTCATTTGAAGTTCATGCATTAACATTAATGCTTGCAGTGTAGATTGTAGTTCTTTATATCCACAGAAGCTGAATGCCTGCAATTTTCCTAACACTCCTTGAGCTCTCTTCCTGCTTAAAACCTAGCCACATTTAACAAGTGACTGTCTGATTAATACATTAGAAGCTTTCTCAGATATGTTGCCTACAAAAACTGTTGTTGACCACTCCTTTGGTCTCTCTGACATGCTCTTTGTATGTGTCCTACTTCATTGCATTTTCTGTAAGTTTTGCCTTGAAACCTACATTGGCCTGGTGTACGAGAGCCCCTGCCACAACGATAACACAATTTGTTCAGCCAAATAGGCTTCAATCTAGATGCTACAATTTTGTTCTTGCTCACATTCATTCCCAACTGCAACTCAGTGGCATCTCTATCTGCTGTTTCCATTGAAACAGCAATTTCAACTGCTCTTTTCAATGTAAATTGTGCTTCAGTTAGAAGGTGTTTTTGAACACTTTCTTGTAAGATTCCAGAAATTAAACATTCTCTCTGTGCATCATTAAGCCCATTACCAAACTGACAATGCTCAGATAAGTTCAGTTCAGCCATATTCTTCTTTGGTTGTCCATTGGAATCCGATGATGACGTCCACTCCTTTAACAGTGAGATCTTTGATTATTCAGTCCTATCCTGGACCTACAAGTTCTATTGCAGGTGGGACATGTATATGCGGTAGTGATGGCAATCATGGCTGCATTTCTCCTGGCTCTCTTCTGCTGTCTTCTGGTTGTTCTTTCCATTTCCAGAATACAAACTCCCTCCCTACACAGCTGTTGCCAAGTGATATGGTCAGCAGCAACATCCTCCAGGTCCTCAGGTCTGATCTTGCACTTCCTTGAAGCATTCTTCATCTGATCATTATAGCGCTGCTTCTGCCCTCCAGCTAGGTGTCAACCATGATGTTCTGGCCGTACAATACTCTGCGGGATAGCTGACATGGGGGCATCCTTATCATGTGCCCCAGCCACTGCAGCTGATGCTGGGTGATCATGGCCTCAATACTTCTGCAGTTGGTCTTTACAAGTATTTCAGTGTGAGGCACTCACTCACGCCAATTAATTCCCAGGATGCACTGAAGGCAGCTTATGTGGAAGCACTCAAAGGACTTGATGTGACGGCTGCAGGCTAGCCAAGCTTCACAGCTATAAAAGAGCTATAGTTCAGCCATATACGCTGAAATAGACTCCCCTTTCTTAATCGTAGATCAACAATGTTTTCAGTTCTAAATGTTCCTGGATTGCTTTCACAATATCAGGAAAACTCATTTCTGCTGATTTGGTTAGAGCGGCCATATTCTTAAGCAAACTATATGCTTTTAAATTCAGTGAATTCAGTAAAATGGTACTTGTTTCTCATTGGTTATTCCATTTCTTTTAAAGTGTTGCTCAATCCATTCTGTGTATAATTTCCAGTTATCTGTTGTGTCATGGAATGTGTCAATCTTTCCAATGTAGCCAGCCAATTCTGCTTTTTTAATTATTGTTGTCATTTGGTATCCACTGATGATGAACTTGTGAATTCTTCCATTTTCTGCCTTTTTTTGAAACTTGATCATGTCTTTTTTAAAAAAAATTTGAATGTTCCCCTGCAATTCCATTGGTAGTTAATCATCTTGGGTTCATTTTTAAAAACACCTCACTGTCACTGTTATGTATAGTAATGCCAACCATAACACTAATTGAAAGGAAAAATAGGAGATGCCAGTCTTAGTTTGCTTTTTTTTACTTTAAGCAAGGCATGCATGTATCGTGTGGTAGCATCATGATGTTTGCAATTCATGTATTTTTTACATATAACCTGCAATGAATTACTTAAATGAACGAGAATACTTAATCAGACAATATATTTACAATATTACTCAAGTATTTCCTAAATATTCAATACACAACACCATCCTTTACCACAGTCGAAACTCTTCTCAACAACTTTCCTAGTTCCGACAAAGGGTCTTCCAACTGAAACATTTGACTTGATTTTGCTTTCCACAGATGCTGCCTAACCTACTTTTCAGCATTGTGACTTTGTTTCAGAAAACCCCAAGATCCTTCTGATATTCAGTATTTTGGTTGTTCCCACATCATGTTCATTTTATGGGCTTGTATTTATATCTTCTAATTTCCTTGGTGTTCAAGAAAATAACTCATCCTGGCCTTGGCTACAGCCATCCAAATGAGATGGGACTAAAATTTGCAACCTCTCACAAGAGGGTATTTTTGTCCTCTCCAAGGCTTATCTTAAAATTATGTTCCCTGATTTTGGAATCTAGAGCAGGGGTTCCCAACCTGGTGCCCATAGACCCCTTGCTCAATGGTATTGGTCCTGGCATAAAAAAGTTTGAGAACCCTTGACGTAGAGGAGCAGCCAGCAAATAATGATCCTTCTTTCAAAATCATGTATGCTTGAGCAAGAAAACATATTGCTGATATATTATCTGGCGTGCTGAGTTAAATGGCCTCCGTCTGGAGTGTAGCAATTGGGATCAGTGCCCCGTGCAATAAGATTAACTTCTCAGTTGGATATTTATTACTGTTCAGTTACCTCCTGGTAGATTTTTCTGAGGTTGTGAGGTGATAATTATTTGTGAAGTGGGGTGCCGTGCACAATCATAATCGATTGAAAATGGACGTGGGAGCACGAAGGAACATCGGGAAATCTCCAGGAAGACCTTCTTCGTTGCTGCTGCTGCTGTGAGGTCCAGGACTCTGCTGGGAAGAACAGGCCCCCAGTCCTCGGGGTCGCGTTGCCGATGGCCGTTGGCAGGGCCATCTTAATACGCTCGGCAGAGGATGGTGCTCGGAGAAGCTGTGCCAGAGGGGATGGTTGTCGGCTCGGAGGTTCGACGGACTCGAAGGCCGCTGCGGTCAGGTTGCTGTTGGTGTGTGCTGCGTCGGCGAGGCTGGTTTCGACGGAGCTTTCATAGTGTGCTGTGTCTGCGAGGCTGAGTCCGGCGGCGCCATGGAAATCCATAGCGGGGGCATTCCCTTCTGCCGCCGGCATGGGATGGTGAGTCTGTCAGGACCCTGGGGACTTGTGGAAACTGTGTGATGATTTCTTTTGAACTTATAGTCCTTTAACATCTTTGGACTATTTTCACTGTACCCATGGTCTTTTTTTTCAATTATGCTATTGGTTGCACTGTTGTAACTATATGTTGTAACTATGTGGTTTTGTGCAGGTCTTGTAGCTTTAGTTTTTGATCTTGTTTGTCTGGTGGATTTGGAGCTCCTTTCTGGGGAACACGCTCAGACAGTAGCGCGATATTAATACGCAGCAGCTTCTCCGGACTCTGGATTGGGGATTGCCAAACGTTATGTGGATTTTCTGGTGGTGTCTGTTTTGTCATATGCTTTTGTGATATCATTCTGGAGGAACGTTGTCTCATTTTTTTAACTGCATTGCATTTGTGGTTTCTAAATGACAATATATTGAATCTGAATCTGATAAGGGGATCTGGATTGCCTGTGATATCTGTATGGTTTTTGGGCCAAATGGAGAGCAGCCAGCTGAGAATGCAAAAGGAGCAAGTGCTCTTAAAACTTACCGTACCAAGGAGTGAATATCATAAAAAGAAATGACAAAATAAAACATTCCACAGATCTTGTTTTGAATAAATATAACTGTGACATTCACACTTTTCTGCTCTCTGTTCAGAATTATTCTTCAGATTGTTTGTGGGGGGGAGGTGGAGGAGCTTGAGGCTTGGTGCCAGGCAAATGACCTCTTCTTCAATGTCAGTTCGATAAAGGAGGTGGTTATCGATGTCAGGAGATTTGCACCTCTCACACCCCTCTTTATATTGGTGGTACAGCAGTGGAACCAGCAAGCAGTTTCAAACTCCTGGGAGTGCGCATCTCCCACAACCTCTCATGGTCCCAAAACGCATTATACACAATCAGGAAAGCTCACCGATGCATCTACTTGCCAAGGAGGCTGAAGAGAGTTGGACGATGTGTGTCTACGCTCGTGTCATTCTACAGAAATGCAGTAGCAAGCACCCTAACAAGCTGTATCACTGCATGGTACAGAAACTGCACTGTGGAGGACAGTAAGGCATTACAACAGGTAGTTAAAGCTACCCGATGCATCATCGGCACCAGTCCATCCACCAGCTAATAAGTATACACAGAAAGGTGCTGGAAAAGGGCCCGTAACATGAAAGATCCTACTCTCCCTGTCCATGGGCTGTTGTCCCATTCCCATCAGGGAGGAGGATACACAGCACACCACGCTAACACCACCAGACTCAAAAACAGTTACTTTCATGAAGCAGTGAGGATAATCAACACCTCCACCCCTCCACACCCCAACCACCACTACTTCATCATTTTCTGTCAGTTACCTTATGTCAGATCAGAAACTGGTTTAATAACAAAATATAAGTATCAAATATATATGTTTGATATTTATTTCTTAAATCATTGAATGTGTGCCTTCAGGCTTCTATACCTGTTTCTTGATGGTAGCAATGACTCGGGTGATGGGGGTCTTTAATGATGGATGTTGCCTTTTTGAGCCATCGCTCCTTGAAGATGTCCTAGATACTATGGACGCTAGAGCCTATGGTGGAGCTGACTACGTTTACAACTCTCTGCAGCTTATTTCGCCCCTGTGCAGTAGCAACTCTTCCTCATGCCAAAAGGTGATGCAGCCAGTGGGAATGCTCATCACAGTACATCTGTAGAAATTTGTGAGTGTCTTCGATGGCGTACCAAATCTCCTCAAACTCCTCATGAAATGTAGCCGTTGTTGTGCCTCAAGAACTGGTGTGTGTTCCCTCATTTAACCCTTTCTGATGTCCACAATCAGTTTTCTGTTCTTTACTGATGTTGAGTGCAAGGTTGTTCCTGCAACACCATGCAACTAGCTGATATATTTCACTCCTATAGACTCTCTTGTCACCATCTGAAATTCTACCAACAGTAGATGTAGCATCAGCAAATTTATGGATGGTATTTGAGCTGTGCCAAGCCGCAGAGTCATGGGTGTAGAGGGCTAAGTGCACATCTCTGAGGTGCACTACTGTTGATTGTCAGCGAGGTGGAGATGTACAGACACACCTGTGCCTAGTGTCACTTTAAGTGACATACAATCAATCTATTTGTTGTTGTTCATTTCCGCACCTTGTGCCTTGCCATTTCTTTAGCATTTTTGTCCATTATTTTTATGAGACCATATTGCTAACTCGATGCTCAACCCATCACAGATGTAAAGCGTGCAAGGAGCTGGCTGGATTCGAACCCAGAACCACTCGCCTCATGGTCTAATGCGGATGCCACTACACCTCTGGCCAACACGCAATCAATAATATAAGCTACCTTATGCATTTATATTTTTTTATTATCATTGTGCTCTTTATCTTAGTGAGGTTTTTTTTGTGCTGCATCAGATCCGGAGTAACAATTATTTTGTACTCCTTTACACTTGTGTATGGGAAATGACATTAAACAATCTTGATCCTTGTGTTTAATTTATCATTAATTACTACTTCAAAGTTTAAATCATGAGAGCCTGTGACCTCCTTTAGAATGTAATATATTGAACAATAATTATTGGGATTTCCCTTCCTAATATTTACAACAACAAACCTTGCATTATGATATGTATTGCATACATCTTTCATTTTAAGCCTGTGCTGTAAACATGAAGATACAAAGTTTGGGAATCAAAGTCATTGATGTAATCCCTGGAAAAGGGATACATACCCTGTCTGTTAGATATCTCTTCCCGGTTTTACAGTCTCAAGATATCTGCTCAGTATTTGGAACAATGTTTGTCTATCAGTTTGTAGTCCAGCCCCATTCAAAGTTGTCCATAACTGATTTTGAAATGTATTATTAATAGTAAAATTGCATTTTTCCTACTGCAAAATTGAATGTTTATAATTCTTGACTAGCATGAAATTAAATTTCAGGCAAATTGATAGAAAAGTAATTTTTCACTGCTTTTTTTTTAAAACAAATTACAAATGAGCAAATTTAGTCTGTCACTGACACAATATTTGAACGTAGAAATTATTATTTAAGAATGCTAATGCAATACAAATGTTGGTCAAACTTTTTCTCTCTGTTTCAATAAAGGCTTTATTTGATGGATGAGCCTGTTAATATTTGCAGTGAGTGGGTTAGGGGTGAAGAAACCAGTCAACATTCCTGAAGTTTTAAGTAGATTTCCATTTGGTTCTGAACAAGGCCTAGTTCCCTGTCTATTCCATTCAAAAGCCAGACTTTTCTTTGCTCTGTTTATTTTCCCTTCAACAGCCCCCACCCCCTGCCAGTACGTACGTGTGTGTGTGTGTGTGTGTGTCTGTGTGTGTGTGTGTGTCTCACCACTGACATTGTGACCTACAATATACTTTCTGCTAACTGACAAATTGATTTTAGTCCCTCTTTTTTTTTTAGTCAAGTCAGCTCTGAAGATTGCGCAGAGAATTCTGCCTACAGTGTAGTGCCTTGAGGGGTAACTGATTGATCATGAGATTCTGGGTTTTTTTTTGTTAGACTCTATCACGTCTTTGTTTCTAAGTATAATAAGGATGACATTTTGTATTAGACCATAAGACTTAGGAGCATAATTAAGCCATTCAGCCCATCGAATCTGCTCCATTGTATTTCACATAACTACAGCATTATTCATGGATAGTTGGAAATTGCATGGAGCATTGGACATTTCAGGTTTGGCTCTGCAGACGGAATGGTTTGGAAATGATTTGCCTGCACATTAACTATTTAAAAAAGAACAAATTGGAATTAATTCAGTAAATTGTGCATGGTGGAATTGATTTTTTTTAAATAGTTGAGAATTTACTGGGATGAAAGTTCCTATAGAAAAACTTCAATGTTTGCTCTTATCTTGTTTGCTCTTCTGCTTCTACAAACATCCTGATGGTAATTTATCCAGCTAATAAGTTCTCATTATTGTAAATAGGCGTATTTGCAGATGCATCAAGTCTTGTGAATCAACATGTACTGCAATTTAAATAAAAACACAAAATGCTGGCAGAACTCAGCAGGCCAGACAGCATCTATGGGAGGAGGTAGTGATGATGTTTCGGGCCGAAACCCAGGAGGTAGGGCTGGGGGGAGATTATAGTGAGGGGGAAAAAAGAGAGAGAAAGAGAACCAGATTGAAATAATAGATAGGGATGGGGGTATCCACCGACGTCTACTACAAACCTACTAACTCTCACAGCTACCTAGATTATTCCTCCTCCCACCCTGTCTCCTGCAAAAATGCTATCCCTTTCTCTCAATTCCTCCGCCTCTGCCGCATCTGCTCTCAGGACGAGGCCTTTCATTCTAGGACAAAGGAGATGTCTTCCCTTTTTAAAGAAAGGGGCTTCCCTTCGTCCACTATCAACTCTGCCCTCCATCGCGTCTCCCGTATTTCACGCACCTCTGCCCTCACCCCATCCCCCCGCCAGCCCACCAGGGATAGAGTCCCCCTGGTCCTCACCTATCACCCTACCAGCCTACAGATCCAACGTATAATCCTCCTTAACTTCTGCCATCTCCTACGGGATCCCACCACCAGCCACATCTTCCCCTCTCCCCGACTCCCTCTGGGCACTCATCCCTGCAAACGGAAGAAGTGCTACACCTGCCCCCACACTTCTTCCCTCACCACCATCCCAGGCCCCCAACAGTCCTTTCAGGTGAGGCACCACTTCACCTGTGAGTCAGCTGGGGTGATATACTGTATCCAGTGCTCCCGATGTGGCCATTTATACACTGGGGAGACCTGCCACAGACTGGGAGACCGTTTTGCCAAACATTGGCACTCAGTCCTCCAGCAGTGGCAGGATCTCCCTGTGGCCACACACTTCAGTTCAACAGACCACTCCCACTCCGACATGTCTGTCCATGGCCTCCTCTACCGTCAAGATGAGGCCGCGCGCAGGTCGATGGAGCAATACCTCATCTCCCACCTGGGTAGCCTCCTACCTGCCGGCATGAACATCCAACTCACAGACCTCCGTTGATACCCCTGCCCCCTCCTTACCCCCATCCCTATCTATTATTTCAGTCTGGTACTCTTTCTCTTTTTTTCCCCCTCACTATAATCTCCCCCCAGCCCTACCTTTCTTTCTCTTTTATTTCCCATAATTCTCCACCTTCCTCCTAGCCCATTTCCCTCCAACCTATCACTTCCCAGCTCTCTACTTTATCCCTCCCCCCACTTCTTATTCCCCCCACCCCCCCGACCATCCCATGTTACTTCACTCCTGATGAAGGGTTTCGGCCTGAAACGTTGTCACTACCTCCTCCCATAGATGCTGTCTGGCCTGCTGAGTTCTGCCAGCATTTTGTGCTTTTACAAATTATTTCTAGTTTGGTTTTGGTACAATTTTCTTTAAGAGACATGAGTATCCGAGGAAATATTAAAGGATACAATTAAAATTCTACTTGGAGGAACATAAAGAACGACAGGTCTCTTCACCCCCTAATGTAGAATGTGGTGAATCAGTGGAATTCGTTGCCACAGAGACCACCTCCAAGTATATTTGAGTCCTTGATTAGTTGAGGGTTTTGGGGAGAAGGCAAGAAAATGGAGTGGGGGTTGAAATAATCAGCCATGATTGAATGGCAGAAGAGACTTGAAGGGCTGATTCTGCTCCTGTATTTTACGGTCTTGTAAGAAGACATTCATTTTCTAAATTGCTAATGTGCTGGTTGAAGATTTTTTGTGATGTACATGATGATGGAAACTAGAAATAGGAATTAATTATTTTGATTTGCACCTGCTCGATCACCCAGACAAATCACAACTGATCCATTAATTCCCCTGAATTTGTCATCTGGGAGTAAGTGTCGAGCAGATAAGCTGTCATTTCTGTTTCAGAACAGGTTGCTAGGGAATGACTAACGTTAAGAACTCCTCTCTTTAGATAGATAGATAGATACTTTGTTCATCCCCATGGGGAAATTCAACTTTTTTTCCCATACACTTGTTGTAGCAAAACTAATTACATACAATACTCAACTCAGTAAAAAATATGATATGCATCTAAATCACTATCTCAAAAAGCATTAATAATAGCTTTAAAAAGTTCTGGCGGTAGAATTGTAAAGCCTAATGGCATTGGGGAGTATTGACCTCTTCATCCTGTCTGAGGAGCATTGCATCGATAGTAACCTGTCGCTGAAACTGCTTCTCTGTCTCTGGATGGTGCTATGTAGAGGATGTTCAGAGTTATCCATAATTGACCGTAGCCTACTCAGCGCCCTTCGCTCAGCTACCGATGTTAAACTCTCCAGTACTTTGCCCACGACAGAGCCCGCCTTCCTTACCAGCTTATTAAGACGTGAGGCGTCCCTCTTCTTAATGCTTCCTCCCCAACACGCCACCACAAAGAAGAGGGCACTCTCCACAACTGACCTATAGAACATCTTCAGCATCTCACTACAGACATTGAATGACGCCAACCTTCTTAGGAAGTACAGTCGACTCTGTGCCTTCCTGCACAAGGCATCTGTGTTGGCAGTCCAGTCTAGCTTCTCGTCTAACTGTACTCCCAGATACTTGTAGGTCTTAACCTGCTCCACACATTCTCCTTTAATGATCACTGGCTCCATATGAGGCCTAGATCTTTAGCAGATGCTGAGTGCTTGAAATGGTTTAATATGGACATTACTTGACATTATTAATTTATTAGTACCTAAAATAATTGATTATTGCTTTATTTCTCCACTCAAAAACAAATGTATACCAGAATTATTCTACTTTGGCTTGAAAATTAGGTAGTCAAATCATCTGGTAAATTGTGGGTCATATATAATGCTTTTTAATGTGGTTTTTTTTCTTTGCATTTCAATACCTTATAAATGTAATATTTAACTATTTCAGATGAAAAGAAGAAAACCAGGTCAATTAATAATGAATTGAATCCTGTGTGGAACGAGGTGAGATTCCTTCGACAAAGATGTATTCTTAAATTTGAAACCTGTTTAAAGCAACGTCAGATTTTGTCACTTTGGAAACTATAGTCTGCATTTTGGAACTCACTAAGTATTGCATAGCTACAGTTTTATAAATTTCCAATCTGTGTGAATATGACTTTGTAACAGCAAAATGAACTTTACAATTCACTTTTCAATGATAAGTGTTGATCTGATGATCTCTCATTTCTGCTTGTTTCCAAAAAACAATGGAGAGAAGACTAACATGAAAAATTCCCACCACTTCAAACTACAATTATTCAGCATATATTGAAATCGTAATTATTCTGGAGTATAAT
Organism: Hemitrygon akajei; assembly: GCF_048418815.1. NCBI lineage: Eukaryota > Metazoa > Chordata > Chondrichthyes > Myliobatiformes > Dasyatidae > Hemitrygon > Hemitrygon akajei. The sequence goes on from NC_133146.1 coordinate 39,240,816, forward strand.
TTATTCTGATTCTGATATTTTTGTTGACAATTGATTTATTTATTCACCAACAGAAAATTGAATTTGATTTGAAGGGAGTGGCCCTAAGTTCTTCCTCATCAATTCTTGTTGTGGTTAAGGACTATGAGACAATTGGAAAAGATAAGTAAGTGTTCTGACATTCAACTTTTTATTGCCCTCTAGTCTTCCTGCATTGGAGGTGTATCAGTATCAAAGCATTATGTAGTGTTTTACAATTTGGTTGGTGTTACGAACCCCGTAACTGGGTCACTTACCAGCAAAGATAGAGAGGTCTGTTGAAGTCTGATGGTACTATTTTTAACAGTATTTATTAGTAAAAATACACAAAAATAATATCAATGCAAACATACAGATAATATACGTCGTCAATACTAAATCTAAAAGTGTGTGTATAATAATAATCAATAAGAAATAAGCTCTATCGTTGTCTAGGGAATAATGTATTGTCCAATGGAAATATAAAAGTCACTCAGTTCATTCAGGCTGCAGCCTTTGGTTGGAGTCAAGAGAGAGATTTTTAGAAACTTGTCAGCTTTCCCTTTTTATGATTTTGATCCTTCGAGAGTTCCGTTGGTGTGGCCTCTCCTTTAGCTAAAGCTGTTTTTCCGTGGCGAGCCCGCCAATTCCCAGGCAAGGGAAAAGGATGCACGTGAGCCCCACCGGCTGTCGCTATTAAACGCTGTCACGGGATTTCTAGCGTTTCTCCTGGTGCGTCTAAAGGGGTTGTTCCCCAGACCCTCTTTTATCCTTACTCACGAGGTCTCAGATGTCAATCAGGTTGGGATGATGCAATCCCTCAACCAGCCCACTCTGGTCATCCCCCGAGGGGCTTCAATGAATAGAACAGTACTCAATACACAATTCCGTCTCCAAGAGACAATGGCCGTTATCCGTGGCTTTGTCTTGCTGAGGCCAGGACACATTCCAAAACCTGTGTATTCTGGACGTCTCTCTCTCATTTCCTGGGTCCCAGACCCGAATTAATAGCGATCTTGCGATTCTCAAAAAGGAGGGGGCTACTTTGTACCCTTCGGCCCCTCAGAGTTGTGGCACATTCGTAACAGTTAGCTTGAAGTTTTGGTGTAGTTAATGTAGACTCTATCATTCCAAATGTCCTGAAAGGCAGAATTGGTAAACAGTTAATTTTGCTCCAAATAATTCTTGACTTGTTTGTTCAGTCAGTATCTTGTGTAGTATAACCCATTGGAACTAGTTCCTAATCAGCATTGTCAGCCTATTGACTTAATTGATACCGGTCATTTTATCTAAAAACTAAAGCCTTTTAGAGCTGTGAATGCCTTGTGGTCACTTGCCATATTATTATTCATAAGCAGTCAGGTTTGCTGAACATTACCTCCTCGTGTGTCAGCTGGGATCTGTATTTAATTTTGTTTGCTGGAAACATATGTCATGGTTCACTTCTCAACTAATGAAAAGGCACCACCTTTGGTGCCAGACCTAACTGATCCTGCATTAAGATTAGTTCATTTTAAATTTGTGTTTTCCAATTCACTAGTTAGGTGTGAATATGAATTTAATCACCTCCCTTTGGGTCTCTTTCACCTTCCCTTTCTCCCATGATCTACTCTGCTCTCCTGTCAGGCTCCTCCTTCAGTCTGTTACCTTTTCCACCTATCACCTTCCAGCTTCTCACTTCAGTCCCTTTCCCCTCTTTTGGTTTCATAAATCACCTGCAAGCTTGTACTCCTTCCCTTCTCTTACTCCACTGTAGTGATAAGGCCACCCTCAGGTTGGAGGAGCAACACCTTGTATTCTGTCTGGGTAACCCCCAACCTGAGAGCATGAACACTGATTTCTCAAACTTCCAGTAATGGCCATCATTCCCCATCCCCTTTATCCCCCTCTCACATCATCTCCTTGCCTGCACTCTCTGGTGCTCCTCCCCCTTTTCTTTCTTCCATGGCCTCTGTCCTCCTATTAGATTCCTCTTTCTCCAGCCTGTATCTCCTTCACCAATCAATTTGCTAGGTCTTTACTTCATCCCTCCCCTATTCCTGGTTTCACCTATCACCTTGTGTTTCTTCCTTCCCCCCAACCCCCCAACTGATGACTCAGTTTTTTTTTTCTCCAGTCCTGAGGAAGGGTTTCGGCCCGAAATGTCGACTGCACTCCTTTCCATAGATGCTGCTTAGCCTGCTGAGTTCCTCCAGCACTTTGTGTGTGTGTGGCTTGGATTTCCAGCAACTACAGTTTTTGTCTTGTTTGTGGTGTTTTCCCAATGCCTTGAGATGCCTCCTTGAGGTAGCTCAGCTCTCTGAAACGTGGGAAGGCGGGGGTTATGGTTGTCTGGTAGATCACAGGTTTTGTGCCAGGTTTGTTTTCTACCCATTTCCTGAATTGAACAAAGGTTGTGCTGGTTCATTTTAAGCTGGTGGAAAGTTTGTCCACAGGAAGTGGTGGCTTCAGAGTTATGGGAAGCGGTCGACATTTTCTGGGTGTTGTCATGTGTACTTTTATTTCCTTAGGACAGCATAATTGGTGCAAGTTTATCAATAAATCTAGACTGCATGAATAGGAAGAGATTCCAAGGGAACTTCATGGAAGTTTAATAAAAGTGAAAGATCAGGAGGTAGCCAAATGAGGACAGCAAACTGATGGCTTCTGGCATTTCATAGTCAGTGTACCTACACCAAACAATGTGATAATTAATATGAATTTTGTCAGCACTTGAGGTACTGAAAGAATGGCTGATGTTGTGCCTTTTATTTAAGAAAATAATTTGAGAATGACATGCCATTAAGCCTTAAGACCATAATACATAGGAGCAGAATGGGGCCGTTCAGCCCATTGCATTTGCTTCGCTATTTAATCATAGCTGATATATTTTCTCTTTCAACCCCTTTCTGCTGCCTGTAACCTTTGCCGCCCTTCCTAATCAGGTACATATTAACCTCCGCTTTAAATATACCTAAGGACTTCGCATCAGTGGTGCACAAGTTAATGGAAGGGATTTTGAGAGGTAGGATTTCCTTGCATTTGGAATAGGTGAGGACACTCGAGGGATCCTACTTTCTACAAGGATCCCTACATTGCTCATTCACAGCAGCGCACACAATGGGGCAAGCTGCAGCGTGCTCCACATTTTTCATCTGCACTCCCAGCTTTAACAACTGTAAGCCAAGATACTGAATAAAATTCTTTGTGAGCTCATCCCATATTATTACAGATCTATTCTCCAACCAGCTTTTCCTGGTATTGGTGCCTCTGCTTGGTTTCTGTTGCTTTGCTGCCTTTTAAATCCTTCAACCTTCACTCCTGCATCTCAACTTTGATTTCCACTATTAAGTTTGCCTCAATCAACCCATCTTTGCACTTCTTAAAATTCCTGCTTCATCTCTCTCCCACAAATTTTAATGTTCTTTAAAAACAGTTTTCTGTGCATGAACACTTTTTAAAAAAGAATAAAATCTGTCATACAATCTCACTAAGAAGGCACCTTTTCATTTAAAATGCCTTCTCTTCAGGATATACCTATTACTGTTTGTTGTCGGGTGGAGAGAATTGCTTCTCTGGTTTACAGAGAACTCTTTGAAGTGAAGCCTTATTCCACAAATTTCACATTTTCTGCCTGAAATTGGCATCTGTTCAAAGGTGGGTGGAGACACATCAGACATGTCTGTCTCATTAGTCATTATGAGTAACTCTCTTTAGACCTGCAGTTCATAAAATTTGTCAGGCAAAGGGCAAGGGGTTGGGGGCTGGGGGCTGGCGAGGTAGTTGAACTGAGACCATCTCCATGGCTTTTTAGCCTCCTGTGTTGTAATCTTTATTTCCTGTAAAATTTATTGTGGATTAACTTTTTCATGCCATTACATAATTTTTTTAAAAACCTAGTAAATGGAACTTCTAGTTGAATATGCTGTGTTGAATTCTGTTGTGAAAGTTGGGGTACATAAGCCCTTTTATTGTGGTTGCATATTGAGGTAGGTAGGGCTGGGAAAAGTGCACAGGATTTGGGGAGGGAGCTGAAGGTGTTTTGGCAATGCTGTATTTTTTTGCTGCCTCATAGCTTCATCAGCTAATTCTTTACATGGTGTAACCGGTGTACACCCTGCTTGGTGGGTGTGCAGAGAACTGGATACGCTGCTTTACAAACATAGAAAACCAACAGCACAATACAGGCCCTCCAGCCCACAATGCTGTGTTGAACATGTACCTACTTTAGCAATTACCTAGGGTTACCCATAGTCCTCTATTTTTCTAAGCACCATGTACTTATCCAGGAGTCTCTTAAAATACCCTATCGTATCTGCCTCCACCACCATCACCGGCAGCCCATTCCATGCACTCACCACCCTCTGCATTTAAAAAAAAACAACTTGCCCCTGACATCTTCTCTGTATCTACTTCCAAGCACCTTAAAACTGTGCCCTCTTGTGCTAGCCATTTCGGCCCTGGGAAAAAGCCTCTGACTATCCACACGATCAATGACTAGCATCATCGTGTACACCTATCAGGTCACTTCCCATTCTCCGTCGCTCAACCTATTCTCATAAGGCATAGTCCCCAATCCAGGCAACACTCTTGTAAATCTCCTCTGCACTCTTCCTATGGTTTCCACACCCTTCCTGTAGTGAGGTGATCAGAACTGAGCACAGTACTCCAAGTGGGGTCTGACCAGGGTCCTGTGTCGGTGTAACATTACTTCTCGGCTCTTAAGCTCGATCCCACAGTTGAAGGCCAATGCACCGTGTGATTGTGTGGCTGCCTTAACCACACAGTAAACCTGCACAGCAGCTTTGAGTGTCCTCGGACCCCAAGATCCCTCTGATCCTCCACATTGCCAAGAGTCTTACTGCTTTGTAGGGTGATCTATTGAAGAAGGTAGAAAGGCAATAATTGGTTATCTGTCGGTATTGGATGTTAATTTTTACCAAACCCATTTTGTTAAGTTTGATTTATTCCCTCAAAAAAACAGTGACGTAACTAGTCTCGTATGTTGTTGCAAAATGTTTAGAGATAGAGGAGCACAGTTGCACATTGTTTTCAGGACTATAGAGACATGTTTTGCAATCCAGGAGTGGCTCAAACTTAGTCAGAATCAGCAGTTTGAACATTAAAAAGAAATCCTTTCTGTTAACATGTGGGATTGAACATGGAATATTTCTATGTAGCATAAGGCACAGTACAGGCCCTTCTGCCCACAATGTTGTACCAACCTTATAACCTACTCTAAATTTAATCTAACCCTTCCCTCCTACAGAGTTCTCCATTTTTTTCATTATCCATGTGCCTATCTAGGAGTTTCTTAAATATCCCTAATGTAAACTACCAGCACCCTCCATGCACCAGGGTGTTCAGTGCACCCTCTACTCTATGTAAAAAAAAAACCAAGCAAATAAACTTACCTCTGACATTCCCCTCCACTGTATTTTCCTCCAATCACCTTAGAATTATACCCTCTCATTAGCATAAGTATTTGGATGTGCTGTAAAATATTAAGACATTCTGTCATGACTCTTATTTTGAAACAAATGCCAATTCACAAATCACAAACAAGAGAAAATCTGGAGATACTGGAAATCTAAGCAACACACTGCTGGAGGAACTCAGCAGGCCAGGCAGCATCTATAGAAAAAAGTGCAATCGATGTTTTAGGCTGAAACCCTTCGGCAGGACTGTACTTTTTTGCATAGATGTTGCTTGGCCTGCTGAGTTCCTCCAGTATTTTGTGTGTGTGTTGCCTGTTCCAAATGTCTGCTTTTTATGTACTGTTTAAAAATATTTCCTTGCCTGCTTTTTATTTCTGCCCTTCCCAGTTAATGCTGCATTTCTCATAATTACGGCAGCACTTAAAGGAACTCTTAAAAAGCTGTTCAGTGTTAGTTCTACAGGTGTTATTGTTCTTGCAAAATACCAAGTCACCTAGCAACTGCTTTGACAGGACACACCTCTAGTGCAGGGAATACAGAAAGTCCAAGCAGTTTTGTTCTGTTCTCGGGAACACTTTTTAAAAAAACTTGTGCTTAGCTTTTGTAAATCTACGTTGGATTGATGCACTTGTATTGGATATGTGTATATCTGTTCATCTGATTGGTTTCTGCAAAGTTTATAAATGTACTGGATATAGAAAGACTTTGGCTCAGAGCCAATGAACTTTCTGCAATGCACCAAGCCAAAAGTCTCAGTTGAACTTTTAAGTAATTCCATGTGGGGAAAGTAAATTTGAATGTTAGTTTTAACTTGGTGCTTGGTTGTTGCGATCATTTTAAACATAGAAACCTAGAATTTAAAATAACTGAGCTAAGCACAAAATAAAGACTTCATGAACAAGAATCAAAGTAAGTTTCTGAGCACTGATGCCAAATGTGGCATTATTATCGTTATGAATGTTGCCTGATACACTTCTTAATAATTTTTTAAATGGAGAAGTGTTGGGGAGAGAGTTAAGAAGGATGGAAACAAACTGATTTGGATTTATTTTGCATCGATTTTTATCTCTGGTTATTTTTGATTTGGTTGACAAGATTATCAAACTTAAAACTACCACGTAATTATTTTGAGAATTTCTTTCTTGTTACAAATGATGTGTGAAGGTTGAACCTTTAAGCATGCATTAATCACACTTGGGTGACATTGGTGTTTTAACTGAGTATGCACAATGACAGGCTACAGGTAACTAAAGCCTGGTTGTTGCTATGGTTTAGTTAAATTCTTGCTAAGCAGGTTTAAGCTTGTGTTAATTTTAGGATTTGCTCAATTTGTCACTGACTTCGTGGTGCAGGGTGTAGCAAGTGAGCATGCACAGTGAAGACAGGAGGCCCTTATTTTCAAAAACCAATCCAGTTTGTCCATAAGCATTATAACATAATTGATTATATTCCAGTGTCATTCAGTTTGTGCAGAAAGGATGCAACCATTTCTACTGGTCCTTAAATGCAACAGCGATAGCTTGTGAAAATGTTAAATGTTCTCTACATTAGGAAAGTGGTTAGCCAATGTAATAACATGGTCCAAGGCTAGTATTTGATAGTTGAAATCCAAATACAGAATCTGGCCTTTTTTGTCACCCAATTTGAAGCTGTGGTTTGACCTCATTGTGGGTCCATTGAGAATTGCTCTAGTCTTCAATGAAAAGCACCAAATTCAATGCCTTGAGCTGCCCCAGAATCGACAAAAGCCCCTTAACCAGAGGTGTTCACTTAACCTTGGTCTCCAGCGGCTCTCAGCTGCAGCTCCAAGTTGCGGTTTGCATGCGACAGCAGCCACACTCTGATGCACCACTTTGACAGGCAGGCGAAACAAGGTGGCCTCATACCCTGGTGAAATAGGGACATGCCTGTCCTAGCATGTGAAGTCAGCTCTGGCAGACTGGGCAGATGAGATCTATAGTGAGGTCCAATGGCCAGGAAGGTGGTACTGCAACACTCCATGGAGAGTGAAGAGCAAGAAAAGGAGCAGAATATGCCATAGTCATCCACTGCAACCAAGGAAGACCCCTGTTTGTGATGCTTATTCTTACCACAGGGCCCAGACTTCTGAGGTTGAGGGGGGGGGTCTGCCCCTTTTCCACTTTAAAAAGCTCTCCCACAAAGGTTTTCTGTCATCGTCGGACATGATGGACAACCACCAGGAATGTAACTTGTGAGTTGTTCGTAAACCAGCCTCAGCCTAGACTAATGACACATTGGTATGGCCACTGTCGCTGCTGCTGGGAACTTGCTTAATCAACCAAATAGTTGCCATGACAACATAGAGGCTAGCGCAACGCTATTACAACTTGGGGTGTTCTGGAGTTCAATTCTGGCATTATTCTGTGCGTCCTCTTCATGGAATGTGTGGGTTTACTTCAGGTACCCCAGTTTCCTGCCAAAGGCATAACAGTAGGTTAATCAGTCTTGTAAACAGTCACATGATTAGGCTGTGGTTAATCAGGGATTGTGGGGATGCTGGGGTGGCTTGTCTCAAAGGGCCAGAGTACAGTGTTGTATCAGTAAATAAATAAATGCAACAGTGATGGAGAATAAACAAGGAAAGACGAGACTTCAGATGCTGGAAGGACTTTGTGTATGAAGCAGGACCTTGGTGGCAAAAGGTTGGCTGCCATTTTGGGTTGAGACACTGCAAGATGTAGAGGGAAGATGGTCAGGATATAGAAGTGAAAGGGAAGAGTGTAAAACAGAGACTTGTAGGTGACAAAGGGAGCCTAGGATAATGGGACGATGGAACTAGGTGAGGGAGGGAATAGCAAAGGGGAACTAAGAGAAGAAATCCAGATAAATGTTTGAAGGGTAGATGGTGGTGGGTGGGGAAGGGTTTTGAGTCTAAGTAAAAAGGAGGGAGGGATGGAAATGATCAACACAGGGAGAGAGAGAGAGATACTTGGTGGATTGGTGTGAGTTGGAATAGATCACTGTGAGCAGGTAGCCAGAAATTGGAAAATGTAATGTTCATACCATTAGGCTGTCAGCTATCCAAGCTGAATGAGATTCAGACAAGGAAGCAAATCTTTTAATTATTTTCTGAAAAGTGGTTCTTAATTCTACCTGGTTAGCTTCAACAAAATATGACAACCTTGCATCAAAATTTTAAAAATGCTTGCAGTACATTCATTGGATAGTCTTGTCAATCAAAATAAAGATCCCTGTGGGTATATGATTGACAGACTCCTTAAACTTAAGGTGATGAACACTATTTTTAAAAAAAAATACACCACCTCCTTGATGTTAGGAATGAGAACAGGGTATGCCTGGGGTGATGCAGGTCTCTCCTCACTGCTGCCTTCAGGAAGGTAGTACAGGAGTCACAGGACTTACACCATCAGGTTCAGGAACAGCTATTACCCCTTAACCATCAGGCTCTTGAACCAGAGAGGATAACTTCACTCAACTTCACTTGCCCCATCACTAACAAGTTCCCATAACCTATGAACTCACTTTCAAGGCCTCTTCATCTCGTGTTCTTGATATTTATTACTTATTTATTATTTTTTTCTCTTTGTATTTGCAAAGTTTGTTGTCTTTTACACATTGGTTGTTTGTCCGTCCTACTGGTTATGTTTTTCATTAATTCTGTTGTGTTTCTTGGATTTACTGCAAGAAAACAAATCTCGGGGTTGTGTATGTTCATGGGAAATAAATTTACTTTGAACTTTAAGAGGAATGGTTTAAAGAATTAATAGAAAGTGGTAGAGATTTTGAACAGTGTTTGCATCAGACTTCAAGATAGTGGAGAGTAAATATCCTATTATTGAGAAATTGGGGAAAGAAGGAGGAAAGCATTTGAAACTTGTTATCACCTAGTGACAAAGAATTGGTTAAATAGAACAAGTGATGGGCATGCTCTCAGGACACAATGGCATGCTTTGTAGCATTTTTAAAAAGATGTGGCTGTGTGGGGGTGTAAATTGAGATCTCATTTCCGATATCCTGGAGTGGTGAGCACATTTTAATTCTGGATTAAGCTGAGGAAGCAAAGGTGCGACAGGTTGAAGGAAAGATGTGCATAATCTTGGGGAAACTCATTTCACATTGGTTAATTCAAATTTAGCCGTTGTGTTTGGAGAATGGCAGTGGCCCTTCCTTGCTAACAGTATATTTGTTTTGTAAATTTTTTTGGGGAGGAGCTGTTTCATGTTGCATAGCTAAATATTTAGACTCACATTGGTGAAATGTTTCTTTTGGACTGAGCTGATCTTGCTTTCAATGATTTAATGCTGATATAGAAAATGCTTTAAATTGCAGAGTTTGGTATTTTTAAAAATTAATATTCAGAGAATTGAGGGATATGGTGTTGGTGCAGGAATGTGATATTCCTGGTATTTAATTGAACATTGGCGCAGTGAGGTGGGGTAGGGTGCTAGAAAGCGAAGTGGCCTGCGAAGTGTGTGTGTGAGTTAAGAGTTTACATACTGTTGCATCTGAAGATCATGAGTGAGGACAGCAGATTATTCCTGAAGGTATTAATAACAATAAGCCTCTATCACCGTGATTACTAATATCTTTAAATTTTCACATTTCAGTATTTACTTTTGAGCCTCAAAAGTGCCAAGTTCAGATTCAAAATGGTTTCCTTAGATATACTTCCAGTCACCTAATGACTGTCCTTTGTCTCACTATAGATACCTAACCGTATCCTTAAATGGATGTTTCCATATGTTGGGAAAGGATGAATGGGAATGATTGTGGTGTGACGGGTGTTTGAGTGTAAAAAGCTTGAGCCTTGGCAACACTGAGTATGGAAATTTTGACTTTTGTGGAGCTCGTGGGATTTGAAAATGCTGTTCAAATTCCAGACTTGATGAAATACTTTTGCTTTTTTTTAATCCTCACATAAACTGTTCAAGACCTGGCAAATTGTTTTTAAACTGTGCAGCATGGACATTGGAATAACTGTTCCTATTTGGGCACTGTTGCAGAGAGTTTTCTTCATGCCCACAACAGTGACCTTGTGTTTGAAGAATCTGAGGGCAGAGCACTCACATAATAAGAATCTTGTATTTCTAAGATTTGCAGATGACAGAACAGTTAGTTAGCTTGCACTTTTCAGTTCTTGTTTGACAGTCAATTAGTTCAGGATTTAACACACTTTTCAATCTGCTACCATAAATGGAGTGTCACCATTTGTACACAATATGTGATCAGTCCTTCTGGACCAGTCTTTCAGCCCTCTCACGTTCCTACCATTGGCCTTTGGCTATAATGTGCAATGAGCAAAGAACATTTGAAACAGAAGAGCAAATATAGTTTAAACTAGAAATCATTGGAATAGTCTGTGGTAATGTAGAATGTAAACAACATTTATGTACGATCTTTCAGACTTTTGCTATGACCAAAGTGGAGGTGGAGTTTCTAAAAAATGTTCTTAAAGTTCGCTCAAAAAGAAGCACTTGTAGAGAGAAGAGCAGAGTCTGCATTTTGCACTGGTCAATTGTCTGAACCATTCTTACTTACTTAGTATTCCATGTAGATGTGCTTTTATTTCAGATTTGCAGCACCTGCAGGATTTCTTTCAAAATACATTTACCCCTAACAGACTTATTTTTTAAAATCTAGCAGAGTTGAACCTTTTGGTTCAGTTATAATGCAAAGTATAACTTGTTTGTCTTTTGTAGGGCCCGCTCTGGGATGGGAATAGCAAGCTGTGGAAGAGGCATAAGATACAAAATGCAGTTGTAAACAGTGTTTGGAGATTGCCGTGCTTCTTTGCTGTCTTTAATGGTAGTTCTATCAGTCAAATTCCTACATATAACTTCTACATTGAGTCATCTAGAACTTGCATTGGTGATAACAGTGTAGATCAGGAATCTGCACATTTGCCTCAACAGCAACACTTGGCAGAATTTTGGAGAACCAATCCATGCCAAAACTCTATCTTCTGCAGAGGAAATGAGGCAGCAGAATTGGATAAAAAGGTGTGACAGTGATGAATTTGGGGGTGGGAGGGTCCATCTTTCAAGAGTTACGTTGTACAAGCTTGGGTGCCCAAGGCTTTTGCCAACATGGAATAGAGAGTGAGTTTGTAGATCTGTCAGGAGCAAAGGATGTTGGAGATGGAAGGGGTGGCTCACTGCGGAAGCAATGTGGTTCAGGTGGCAGAGGAGGAGTGCTAGGGGTGGTACGGGTGCAGATACACTCAGCTACTGAGATACCAGGCATTGTCATTTGATTCCAAACAATTGGTTGATTGATCACTACAGAATATCTCTCTGGTGTTTCCTGCTCCCTCTCTTTCCCTTTTCCCAGCCATGATTCCCCCCTCTCCCTGCCCCCTTCTGACTCAGTCCACAATAGAGACCCAAGTCAGAATTGGGTTTATCATCACTCACGTATGTCATGAATTTTTTTTATATTGCAGCAGTACAGTGCAATACATAAAATTACTACAGTACTGTGCAAATATCCTGGGCACCCTAGCTATATATATGTGCCTAAGACTTTGGCACAGTACTGTATGTTTGGAGAAAAATTTGTGGGTGTCATGGATGGGAGAGGATAGAATTTGGGGGGTGGTGGTCAAATGACAGATGAATCATTGGCCAAATGTAAAGCGCTATACATGGTAAGTGATCTCTTTGTGTAATCATATTATGCAAATAGTAGTGCTGAGAATTTTGGCCTACGATCTTCTGCTCCAAATGCAGTGGCCTTTTCGCAGGCGACATCATTGGCATAGACCAAGAAACTGCACTGGTTTTACCCTATTGCCTCTGATCTTGGAAATTTTATTGGAAAGGAATTTTGTGATACAGTGTAGTGTACATATAACGGGATCAAAGACAAACAACTGTGATGAGACTTCAGACCCTGTTTGAGGGCAGGGGATAAAGTTAGGCTCAGCATGAGCATAAATGAGCACTTTAAATTATTGTAGCCAATTCATCATGGCTTTGGATTTGGTTATTACATTCAATGCAAGGGTGAATGCTGTTCTGTTCTCATTTAAGGGCTGAGCAAAATCTAATATTTCCTAATGAACTTGCAAACACGTAGGATAATGATCCAATTGCACCCACACAGAAGATTATATTTGCTTAAGGCTGGGAACTAGCATAGCTCTCCACTGAGTATATGATCAATTGTCACTTAGCAGTGGTGAGTCAGCCATTGGGACAGTGCCACAGAATACATGAAGCCTAATGGCAGCAGTGCAATTATCAATTTGAACAGTAAATTGTGATTCCTTGCCCCTTCTAGTATTATTAAACAGATCTCAAGTAGTGTGATAATTAGTGCTACCAATCTGGCAAATGCCTTGCTGTAGCATTTAAAGGGAAGTGTTCTCTGGACAAGTATACAGGTCCCAGAAAATTTATGGCAAGCTGTGCCTGACAATAGCCACTTAGGTTGCTCTTTGATGTAATTGCTGCAGCATGACATTGTGATTAAGGCTGAAACTTCCATAACCAAGAATGATAAGTAAGTACGGCACTAGGTTGTTCAACAGCTTGTGTCTGCTCCACCATTCTTACGGTGTTCTTTTACTTGAATATTATTTTCTTGCATAAATCCCATGACCTTTGCTATCCAAAAATCTATGATCTCTACCTTGAGTATACATGGGGCTGCGGAAGCTGGATGAAGATTCCCTCTCAGGTGATGAAATTTCTTCTCATCTTGGTTTTGAGTAATTGACCCCCCACCCTTTTTGCATTTGGGACACAAACGAATGGGGCACACGACTGCATCTCCTTGCCGTCCTCGTGGCAGGAATGAAGTTAGTGTAAATCAAAGGGATAAGAACAAATCTACTATTCAAAATTAATTGTGTATCGCCTCATTCCATCGAGTTTGTTTTCAATATTGGGTTGACCAGAATTAATTAACACTATTAAAAATTATTAAAACAAAACTAGCGAGGCAATGCTTTGGGAAGCTGGGTCCTCACAGTTGCTGAAAACACAACTGTATTGTAATTGTGTGGTAAATAGCAAGGGGTCATTTGGGATATATGAATCTTGCTTAAAGTTTTTGTACCTTCATTCTTGCTTTGATGATGAAGAACCATTCACTTTGATTTTTTTTTATAACAGCCAACTATGGGAGATTGTTAAATAAGGTTAAATCCTGCCCAAACCTGCACTATGTTACAAAAACATTACTGGAAGATTTTAATTATTTAAAATTCATAGTTTTGCTGGAAAATACAGCTGTATTTTTCCCCTCTATCCTTAAGCCAAGGAATAAGAATAGGAATAGGAACATAAGGTGTTGGTCCTCCAGCCTGAGGGTGGCCATATCCTGGCACAACAGGAGGCCGTGAACTGACATGTCAGACCAGGAATGGGAGATTTGCAGGTGAAGTGTTGCCTCTCCTGAAAGGACTGTTTGGGGCCCGGAATGAAGGTGAGGGAGGAGGTGGAAGGGCAGGTGTAGCTCTTTGGTCCTGTAATCCTCAAGTTTGGCCAGCATGTGTTTGTCTAGGGGAAGACAGCCTCTGGCCCAACTGAGAGATCTCATTTGGGTGCTGCACAACGTGTTGCCTGGTTACAAATTTGCACCGCAAAATATCAGGCAGTCCACCATTTGCAATTAAACAACTGAACTTTATAAATCTTAATCTGACTATAGGGTTAGTAAAGAAAATAAAAAGAAAAAGGGCCCATTGTAATGAGACTGTCTAATGTGCACGTTGGAGCTCACAGACTCGTCCATTCGTCCCCCATCGACCTCCTCTGAGTGTCACTGACCGTTGGACCCTCACTCCAAGTCCACTCTGTCCAGCAGTCTACCAACTCTTTCCATTCATGTCTTCTCTCTTCATCTCTCGCCGACAAAAGACCACAAAATCCCTGCTCCCAGATCCACAAGAAAGAAAAACATTCCTCTGGTTGGCTAGCATACATTCCAAAGCCCCCATAATGTCTAGTCATAACCCAAACATTGCTGCTACAGAGAAACTATTAGCTTAGCAGTGAAACATTTCAGAGAGGCCATTACATCAGCAGTGTAACCTTACAGCGAGTTACAGTCCCTTGAAGGGGTAAGTGCTGAGAGGGAGATTAGTGGGAGAGATGAATGGACAAGGGAGTCATAGAGGGAATGATCCCTACAGGAAGTGTAGAGTGCAGAAGAGGTAAAGATATGTTTCATGGGAGAATCCCTTTGGAGATGGCAAAAGTTATAGCAAATGATGTATTGGATGTGGAGGCTAATGGGGTGGTAGGTAAGTACAAGAGGAACTTTGTCACTGTTAAGGTGGTGGGAAGATTGGCTGAGCGTGGATGTTCAGGAAATGAAGGAGATGCAGGTGAGCAAAGGAAACCCCATTCTTTGAAGGAGGAGGATATGTATCATGTCCTGGAAAGGAGAGCAGTATACTGGGAACAGAAGCGGTGCAGTTGAAGGAACTGAGAAAAGGGAAGAGCATTTTTACAGGAGACAGGCTGGGAACAGGTGTAGTCAAGAAAATCACGGGAAACAGTACATCCATAAAAGATGTCAGTCTACAGTATGTCTCTGGAGGTGGAGAGAAAGATTGAGAAAATGGAGGGAGGTGTCAGAAATGGACTAAGTAAAGTAAAGGGCAGGGTGTAAGTTGGAGGCAAAGCTGATGAAATTGCACCAAGGCAGTCATCAATGTAATGGAGGAAGGTTTGGGGAACATTGCAGGGGAAGGCTTGGAACGTGGTCTGTTCTATGAAAAGGCAGGCATAGCTGGGTCCCATGCAGATGCCCGTGGAAAATGTGAGAGGAGCAAAAGGAAAAATTGAGGATGAGGACCAGTTCTGCCAGATGAAGGAGAATGGTGGCGGATGGGAACTGGTTGCTTCTTTTATTGAGAAAGAAGTGGAGAGCTTTAAGACCTTCTTGATGGGGGATAGAAGTGTATAGGGACTGGACATCCATGGTGAAAAAGAGGCGGTCAGGGCTAGGGAATAGAATGTGACTGAGATGATAAAGAGCATGAAAAGTGTCACAGATGTAGATGGGAAGAGACTGAACCAAGGAGACAGAATGGAGTCAAGGTTTGAGAATAGAATGAAGTTAAATATGACTTTCCTTTCCAGGACATTGGGGTTTCCCTTCCTCCATCATTGATATCCATTGTTTATTTAGTAAATATAAATTTCATTGCCATGACTTGTGCTGAGCAAGGATTAAATACAGACTAGCTAATAAAACCCAGGATGGTGGTGACATATCTCTTCCAGACAGAACTCAACATTACTGTTAAGTGATTCTTAGCTCTGCAGCTGTATATTTAAGCTTTAATGGTCAGGCATTGTTACAGTTTAACAGATTTAAATTTGCATGTCCTTTAAAGAACAACATTTGTAAGTAACTCTATTAATGAGAATCATGAGAGTGACTATTCTTAAATTGTGCATGAATTTTAATAGCAATTGACAAGTAGAAACTTGTTTATGTACTTTTCCATTCGTTCTAAACTTGGATATTCTAATGTAACACTTTTTTAAAAACAAGTCTGAGCAGCAGATTGACTATCATATATAGTAGCTTCTGACTTTAAATCCCTAGTTCATGTGCACACAAGCTGAATGTAATTGTAGATTTTTTTTGGAACTTATGAAATATTGTTCCATTGACTCAAAATAAAGATTTGGTATAATAATAAAGATTTGGAAGTGGTATAATCTATAAATGTTCAGTGCAGAAAACAGAATTTTACCCTCACTTTCATCTTGAATGATTGATCAGTATAAATATAAGAAGTCTTCTGTGATTATACAAAACACCCCTGTCATGTAAAGTCTTGATTCCTGGACATCTTTGAGTATATGCCAGGTCTGTCATTTTTTACATAAAAATGACATTGCATTTTTAAGTAAAGCATGACAGGAGTTTCCTTAATAGTTTTCAGGATATAGGATGACTTTGAATACAAGTTTCACTTTGTTTCCTTGTCTTGAAAAAAAAACTGAGTTCCATTTTCATATGCTTTCTCAGCAGTGAAAAGTTCAGCCGATGCTGAGGTGCATCACTGGGATACACCATTGGTGATGTCACTTGGGGTCATTAGGTGTTTTGGGTCTTTCAACATCAGGTGACCCAGCCAGGGTTGACCAGGCCCAGGCTGGTGTCCCAGCACCCCTGGTCCACGGGTCATGTCTCTTGACCCACAGCCACCTGGACGCTCACCCAGTAGCCTCAGGGATGGTCCTAATGCTCTTCTTTGCAGCCCCGGTAATGCCAAGTGGACAGTAGGCTAAATGAACTGAATGAATGTTAGCAGTGTGAAATTCAAACTCCGAATAGTCTTGCACTGACTCCTGTCAGTTTGCTTCCCAGCCTGCAAAGTGACATGGTTCAGCACTACCTTTTTGTTTGTGGTTACGTTTGTTCTTAATGCAACTTGTTAACACACATAGGTTGTTTTAATCCAAAACAATACAGTCTGCTATTTTTTTAAAAACTAACACTTCCTGGTGGAATAATGTGGGAAGAGAGCAAGGGATTGCACTCAAGGGTTTCAGGGAAGAGAAGTGTGAGCAGTCACAATTATGACAGAGGAAATACTCAGGAAGCTGAATAGTCTAAGGGTAGATACATCTCCTGGACCAGATGGAATACACCCTCATGTTCTGAAGGAAGTAGCTGTGGAGATTGCGGAGGCATTAGCAATGATCTTTCAAAAGTCAATAGATTCCGGGGGATTGCAAATGTCACTCCGCTATTTAAGAAGGGGGCAAGGAAGCAAAAAGGAAATTATAAGCCTGTTAGCTGGACATCGGTGGTTGGGAAGTTGTTGGAATCGATTGTCAAGGATGAGGTTACGGAGTACCTGGAGGCATATGACAAGATAGGCAGAACTCAGCATGGTTTCCTTAAAGGAAAATCCTGCCTGACAAATCTATTGCAGTTTTTTTGAGGAAATTACAAGTAGGCTAGACAAGGGGGGTGCAGTGGATGTTGTGTATTTGGATTTTCAGAAGGCCTTTGACAAGGAGCCGCACATGAGGCTGCCAAACAAGATAAGAGCCCATGGAATTACAGGGAAGTTACATATGTGGATAGAGCGTTGGCTGACTAGCAGAAAACAGAGAGTGGGAATAAAGGGATCCCATTCTGGTTGGCTGCCGGTTACCAGTGGTGTTCCACAGGGGTCTGTGTTGGGGCCGCTTCTTTTTACGTTGTATATCAACGATTTGGATTATGGAATAGAGGGCTTTATGGCTAAGTTTGCTGATGATACAAAGATAGGTGGAGGGACCGGTAGTGCTGTGGAAACAGAGTTTGCAGAGAGACTTGGATAGATTGGGAGAATGGGCAAAGAAGTGGCAAATGAAATACAATGTTGGAAAGTGTATGGTCGTGCATTTTGGTAGAAGAAATAAATTGGCAGACTATTATTTAAATAGGGAGAGAATTCAAAGTTCTGAGATGCAACGGAATTTGGGAGTCCTCGTGCAGGATACCCTTAAGCTTAACCTCTAGGTTGAGTCGGTGGTGAAGAAGGCGAATGCAATGTTGCCATTCATTTCTAGAGGAATAGTGTATAGGAGCAGGGATGTGACGTTGAGGCTCTATAGGCAATGGTAGGACCTTACTTGGAGTACTGTGTGCAGTTTTGGGCTCCTTATTTAAGAAAGGATGTGCTGACATTGGAGAGGGTTCAGAGAAGGTTCATTAGAATGATTCCGGGAATGAGAGGGTTAGCATATGAGGAACGTTTGACCGCTCTTGGACTGTACTCATTGGAGTTTAGAAGAAATAGAAACATTTCGAATGTTGAAAGGCATAGACAGAGTGGATGTGGCAAAGTTGTTTCCCATGGTGGGGGAGTCTAGTACGAGAGGGCATGAATTAAGGATTGAAGGGTGCCCATTTAGAACAGAGGGTGGCGAATCTGTGGAGTTTGTTGCTACAGGTGGCAGTGGAGGCCAAGTCATTGGGTGTATTTAAGGCAGAGATTGATAGGTATCTGAGTAGCCAGGGCATCAAAGGTTATGGTGAGAAGGCGGGGGAGTGGGACTAAATGGGAGAATGGATCAGCTCATGATAAAATGGTGGAGCAGACTCGATGGGCCGAATGGCTGACTTCTGCTCCTTTGTCTTATGGTCTTATGGATTACTTTGAACAGGATTGTGTCCAGTTCAAGTCATCCAATATCCTGAAAATAATGAAGACATGACTGAACATTTATAATTGTGTATGAAGTACAGGCAGATGAATGTAGATCTTTGGAATGATGAATATTGTAAACTTCCAATTGCCTTTTTTCGTAACAACTAAGGACATTCACTTTCTTTTCCCTTCACTCAGTGACCAAGAGCAATTTGGAGTGGTAGTATGGTGAATTATGAAACCTGTTTATTAATATGATAAAATTGAGGAAAAGCAAAGGGAAAAAGTCAGGACCGTGCGTCCCCCAGGAAGTATTCAGTTTGTGTTTAAATTCCTTCTACAAAATGCATGATGGTTCTGATATTACTGCAAGGCATTCTGGGCAACAGTTAAGGTTAACATTCCATATCTGTCATTATGGACTTGTGTATAGCCCATATTTGGTACAAATAACAGATTTTCCTACCAAAAAAGTCACTGAAAGCCACTTGGATTTTGGAGGATATGCAGTTGTCAATGTCAGCTTTGATTTTTGTATTTTAATTAGCTGTAGTTACTCTTTCTGCACATGTTGTCTGGTTTGATCTTGTACCTTGGCATGATTCATCCAGTAACAGTCAGGTGTGACATAGAACCCCTCTGCATTAGTAACTAAATTACTATTGCCATTTAGACTTGGGTGTGGTAAGTCTTGAGCACTTGGAGAGCTAGGATGCTGAAGAATTTTGCACAGCACTGTATTTGTCAACGTGGAACAGAGAATAAGTTTGTAAATGGGATGGGAACAAATGATATTAGGAATGGTGATAGTGAAGCTCCATGGGAGGGGTGTGGGACAGGTAGTGGAGAAGGAGTGTCAGGGGCGGGGTAGTGTGGGTGCAGACACTCCCAACCCTGAGACATTAGGCAACATTTGATTCCAAACAACTGGCTTATTGATCATTACAGAACGTCTCTCTGGTGCTTCCCACTCCCTCTCCTCTCCCTTCACCTTTTCCCAACCATGATTCCCCTCTCAGTCCACAATAGAGACCCATATCAAAATCCGGTTTATCATCGCTCACATAACATCAGATTTGTTTGTTTTTGCAGCAGCAGTACAGGGCAATACATAATTATTACAACACAGTGCACAAGTCTTGGCCTCCTTGGTTAATACAGCATATGTGCCTAAGACTTTTTTTACATTATTGTATGCAGGATTGGAGGGCCATAGCACAAATGTGAAGAGGTTTGGGCATAGTAGAAATGTTAGTAGAGGTGTACTTGTGGATGGTGTGCTAGAACTAGAGGAAGGAGGCATGTGTTGGAGGCGGTTTCAGCACAAGGCTGGAGACAGGTTGTTGTGGCTGTTGGAGCTTTTGGGTCATGGAGATGTGAAGAGAACTGGGCTGGACTGAAAGCTTGAAGTAGGCTCTCAGTTGGCTTGGGTGCAAGAGTGATATGGGTGGAAATTGGTAGAGATATGAGGACAGATGATGAGATTGGTGATGGTGCAGTTTTGGAAGGTGAATGGTTAAGACATGAAGTTGTATCCTGCACAGACATGAAGAAACTTGGGGGATGAGGTTTGTGGTGGGTGTAACAGATGTACAGTCCCTTGTAAAAGTATTCAGTCTCTAACCCTTTGTTCACATAAGTGAGTATTGCAACCAGGGATAGTGATCAATTTAACTGAGAATTTTAATTAGTGAATCAATTCTCTTTTTTTCCATTGAAGAGCCCAAAAAATCAAGGAAAATTGTAAAGCATGTAAAACTAAAAATTCAAAAACTGAAACATCAGCTGTTCAAAAGTACTCACCAACCCCCTTTACTCAGTACTTAGTTGAACCACTTACTGTAGCTATTGCATTCAGTAGTCTTTCTGAATAATTCTCTATTAGTTTTGCACAATGTGATGGAGCAAGATTTGCCCATTCCTCCTTGCAAAATTGCTCAAGCTGTGCCAGGTTAGTTGGGTAGCGGCAGTGGACAGCAAACTTGAGGTCTTACCAAAGATGTTCAATCAAATTAAGGTCAGGACTCTGACTTGGCTGCTCAAGGACATCCACTTTCTTAATTTGAAACCTCTCCATAATTGCTCTGGCAGTGTGCTTTGGTCATTGTCTTGATGAACAACAAACTTCTTCCCCAGTTTAAACTTCCTGGCAGAAGTAAGCAGGTTTTTATCAAGAAATCCCTGTATTTAACAGCATTCATCTTCCCATCAATCCTGACCAAATTTCAAGTCCCTGCTGAAAAGCATCACCACAGCATGATCAACAACACACACAAAATGCTGGTAGAACACAGCATGGTGTTACCTCCACTATACTTTATGGAGAATTTCAGCAGGCCAAGCAGCATCTATTGTAAAAAGAACAGCCGATGCTGGATGGGAGAAATAAAGCTGAGGAGTAGATTTGAAAGATGGGGGCAGGGGAGAGAGAAACGCCAGGTGATAGGTGAAATTTGGAGGGGGGGGATGAAGCAAAGAGCTAGGAATTTGATTGATGAAAGAAGCAGAAGCCAGAGAAGAAAGAAAAGGGGGGGGGGGGAATGAGGAGCACCAGAGGATGGTGATGGGTGGGCAAGGAGATAATATGAGAGAGGGGCAAGGGGATGGGAAATGGTAAAGGGCTGGGGAGACGTTACCGGAAGTTTGAGAAATCGATGTTTATGCCATCAGTTTGGAGGCTACCCAAACATAATATAAGGTGTCATTCCTCCAACCTAAGCGTGACCTTATCCCGACAGTGCAAAAGGGCATGGATGGACATGTGGGAATGGGAAGTGGAATTAAAATGATGGCCACAGGGAGATCTCATTTGTTCTGGTGGACGAAGTGTAAATGCTCGGCGAAGTGGCCTCCCAATCTACGTCAGGTCTCACCAATTATACAAGAGGCCGCACCAGGAGTATCGTGCACAGTATATGACCCCAACAGACTCGCAGCTGAAGTATCACCTCGCCTGGAAGGACTGTTTGGGGCTCTGAATGGTGGTGAGGGAGGAAGTGTAAGGGCAGGTGTAGCACTTGTTCCGCTTATGAGGATAAGTGCCAGGATGGAGATCAGTGGGGAAGGATAAATGGACAAAGGAGGTATGCGATCCCTGTGGAAAGCAGAAAATGGGGGGGGGTGCAGGGAGGGAAATAAGTGCCAGGAGGGAGATCGGTGGGAAGAGATGGGGGGGACGAGTGGACAAGGGAGTCGCGTAGGGAGCGATCCCTGCGGAAAGCAGAAAGAGGTGGGGAGGGAAAGATGTGCTTGGTAGTGGTGCTTCATACTGGTGGGGGTGGGGGGGAGAGTGGGTGAGCAAGTACATCAGCAAGCCTATTAAATATTTCCACTTCCTGTTGTAGGTTCCATCCACTGTTTTAAAACTCTTTGAATTGGTAACTGCAAAAAAAAAGAAGGATGTTGCTCCTGGGATTTACATTATCCAAGTGACCCTAAGCTGCATTAGTAATAATAGTCTTGCTTTTTTTCCATAAATGGGAGAAAACAAAATCTCAAACTTCCTGAGTTAGAGGGGAAACAAATGGAAAAACTGTTGTCATTGCAGGGAGGAGTAGAAATCCAATCAGAAACAATAGGATCATGAGTGAACAGGAAATCCTGGTTAATTATGAATGTTTTTATTTGCAGTGAATTTCTTAGAAGAACCCTGCTGTTTTAGTTCTCAATTCTCAATCACTATGCCTCCTGACACCTGTAATTTTGATTGGGTAGAATGCCGATTGAAACTATGGCTATGAGATGGGGAATTAGTTCTTCAGGCAAGATTAACTAGCTGACAGGATAACTATGATTTATAAAAGACTAGCTTGCTGGCATAGGGCATGTGATTTCATTTGCAATGGATGGCTGTCTGTCCCTCTGGTAAATCCCATAATCTGCTTGTGATATGGCAGCAGTGCATCTACTGGCCTCTACTAGGATGGCAGTGTACCCTTATGCCCAGCATGTTCTTCCAAACCTCATCATGGGTTGTGCCTGGTATTTGAAACCTGTATCTGTTTTACATGGAATGTAGGTGCACTTTAGTGAGTGGGTAAATTACTTTACAAAAAGCAGTAAATTCTTTATTACCACAAGAACAAGGAGTGGCTTTCATTTTGTGTAGATGTAGTTTTATTAGATGCTGAGTGGCACCAAACTTGTAGGAACACGCAAAGGCATTTCAGGGAGCAAGATCCAGACAAGTTGAAATCTGCTGCTACATTTGACTTTTTTTTCCCTTTCATTGGTCCTTGTGATATTCAACGAGGAGTCCTTGAGGTTAAAATGGTGCAAGAGCTTGTGGATGGTACCTTGCTAATTTTTATCTCTGAATATTATTTAAGACATGCATTTGAAATGGGATAAGACTGTGCAATTTGGTGTACGGCATTTAATGATTATATCTGATTGTTTCTACCTGTTTTTAGTTAGAGATACAGAATGGTAACAGGCCTTGCTGTCCAACGAGCTCATACCGCCCACTTGCACCCATGTGATTAATTAACCTTGTCTTTTTACGTCCTTGGGATGAGGGAGGAAAGAGAAGACCCCAGAGAAAACCCAAGTGATCACAGGGAGAATGTACGGACTCCTAGCTAGTGGGGAGATTTGAACCCAGTTGCTGGTGCTATAATAGCATTACTCTAATTGTTAAACCATCATGTGGTACCATCACACGTTACCATCAATACGTCGCACGTTATGAAGACCATGGAGCGGCTGATAATACAGAATCTGAGGCCACAAACCAGGCACGCCCAGGATCCTCTTCAGTTTGCGTATAAGGAGAAGGTGGGAGTGGAGGATGCTATCACGTATTTGCTGCACAAATCACTCTCTCACCTAGAGGGGGTCAGTTGTGCTGTGAGGATTACATTCCTTGACTTCTCTAGTGCCTTTAACACCATCCAGCCCAAGATCTTAAGGCACAAACTAACGGAGATGGGAGTAGACTCTCACATGGTGGATTGGATAGTGGACTACTTGACAGATAGACCTCAGTATGTGCGGTTGGGAGACTGTAGGTCTGACACGGTGGTCAGCAGCACAGGGGCGCCGCAGGGAAGCGTACTCTCTCCGGTCCTGTTCACCCTGTACACATCAGACTTCCAATATAACTCGGAGTCCTGCCATGTGCAGAAGTTCGCTGATGACACGGCCATAGTGGGGTGTGTCAGGAATGGACAGGAGGAGGAGTATAGGAAACTGATACAGGACTTTGTGATATGGTGCAACTCAAACTACCTGCGTCTCAGTATCACCAAGACCAAGGAGATGGTGGTGGACTTTAGGAGATCTAGGCCTCATATGGAGCCAGTGATCATTAATGGAGAATGTGTGGAGCAGGTTAAGACCTACAGGTATCTGGGAGTACAGTTAGACAAGAAGCTAGACTGGACTGCCAACACAGATGCCTTGTGCAGGAAGGCACAGAGTCGACTGTACTTCCTAAGAAGGTTGGCGTCATTCAATGTCTGTAGTGAGATGCTGAAGATGTTCTATAGGTCAGTTGTGGAGAGCGCCCTCTTCTTTGTGGTGGCGTGTTGGGGAGGAAGCATTAAGAAGAGGGACTCCTCACGTCTTAATAAGCTGGTAAGGAAGGCGGGTTCTGTCGTGGGCAAAGTACTGGAGAGTTTAGCATCGGTAGCTGAGCGAAGGGCGCTGAGTAGGCTACGGTCAATTATGGATAACTCTGAACATCCTCTACATAGCACCATCCTCTACATAGCACCATCCAGAGACAGAGAAGCAGTTTCAGCGACAGGTTACTATCGATGCAATGCTCCTCAGACAGGATGAAGAGGTCAATACTCCCCAATGCCATTAGGCTTTACAATTCTACCGCCAGGACTTAAGAACTTTTTAAAAGCTATTATTAATGCTTTTTGAGATAGTGATTTAGATGCATATCATATTTTTACTGAGTTAAGTATTGTATGTAATTAGTTTTGCTACAACAAGTGTATGGGACATTGGAAAAAAGTTGAATTTCCCCATGGGGATGAATAAAGTATCTATCTATCTATCTAAAGAAGAACCAAATGCAGACAGGATATGTGTATGTTGTGGCATAGCATTTTTCTGACTATAAGGGTAAACCGAATAGTTGCTGTGACTTTCTAAATTGTCCATTCTCTTTGAGTTAACCTGTCTTTTTCTCTTCCGCCTCCCACACATATCATTGAAATTAACAAACACTACCTTACCTCAGTCAGCACTATCACTAGATGTCCCACTGACATTGCCCTTAAAAAGACATTTCCTCCTCCCCCATCTGTTTTATGTTTGGTTTTTAACTTCAATCTTTTCTCAGAACTAATCATCAGTCTGTAAATCAGCTCTCAGTTTTTTTTGCGTTCCACAGATGCTCCTGACCCAGTATATTCATTCTGAATATTCCAACATTTGCTACTTTTTTGTATGAAGTGGACATGTTTTGTACATAACCAAAATTCAAATATGTTCGATCAACCTCAGCAAAGGCTGGGAGATTCCTTGCTACCAGCATCATGGGGAGGAACAAGCTTTGCCAATGAACGGGCTAATTCAGTGATTAACACAACTTCACCGGTCTGCTCCACTTCTGACCTGAGAAGAAGGCAAACACTACTAGTTATGGCAGCAACTTGCCTGTCAAAAAGGATGACGTACTTGCTCCCCAAGTCTAAGATGGTTATAATTTTTATCACACCCATGTTCTTACAAACTTGATGGCTACCATCTGTTTGCAAATGAACACCTCATTAACATACATACCTCATGAAGGTACTGTTTGCATTTCACACAAACTGAGTGAGAGATGTGGTTGTTACAGACACCCCACCCTGCAAAAACTCATTTCAGGGGGGTAGCACCATCAATTTGTGCGAAACTCCCGGAACTTCCGGTAGAAGTGGGATGTCTGCAATAGAGTAGCTCCTCAGCAGCTAGCCAGCTAGTTTAAATAACTTTAGCTATTCTAATAAACAAATGACACCTGTTAAACTCACCTCAACAGTCATTTAACCCACCACGGGCAATAGAAAAGTCACTGTTGCAAACAGTGCAGCAAGCAACACTGTCATTATTTTGACCCCTATTAGGCAGGGGTACACTTTAGTGTAGTCTGGGGTGAAGTATGTTTTATATATTTTTGGAACACTCTGCTATGTCGCACTCTCTCTCGCACTCTCTCTCACGCTCACTGTCTCTCTCCCACTCGCTCTCAAAAAAATCAATTTCCGGGATATTGTATATAATTTGCAAGCATCAGGGAGCCACTATCAATATGCGGGAGACTCCTGGAACTTCCGGGAGAGGTAGGATGTTTTTTGTTACCAAAGGCATTCCACATTACATAAACAAGGAAGAAAAGTTGATCTCTCCAGCTGAATTGTGAGGTTGAAGCAACACACAAAAAGCTGGAGGAACTCAGCAGGCCAGGTAGCATCTATGGAAGAATACAGTTGACATTTCAGCCGAGACCCTTCAGCAGGACTGGAGGGGGAAAAAAAGATGAATGGAGTTAAAAGGTGAGGAGGTGACCTTGAAACCCCACCTTTTAATTCTACTCCATCTTTTTTTCTCCAGTCCTGCTGAAGGGTCTGGGCCTGAAATGTTGACTGTACTCTTTTCCATAAATCCCGCCTGGCCTGCTGAGTTCCTCCAGCATTTTGTGTGTGTTGCTTAGATTTCCAGCAGCTGCAGATTTCTCTTGTTTGTGATGTTGAAGGGTGTCTCTTCATCAGTTGGAAATTGGCTTGCACAATGTTAGTAATCATCACATCATTAAAATACAGAACCAGACTTGTGTCACACCTTTCACCTGCTGAATGGGCCAGAATGCCTGACTGGCATTTACTATTCTCACTTGCTACAATCTTGAGGAGGAAGTCTCGGGGCTTGGAAAATTCGTCACTAGTGATTTTTCCCCATTTGTATACCCACAAATATATACCTACTATTACAATTAGCCTGCCGATTTCTTGAAGATAACATAGAGGCTTATAACTATGTCCACTCCTTACTCTCCATTCCAGATTATTTAATCTATCCAAATTCTTAAAAGAACATCGGTCTTTCTTTCTGAACTCACTTTTGTATTTAGTGTTTTGAATAGATAGTTATAACTAAAGTAACTCCCCATTGCTAAGCTCATCAGCAAGCTGATTCCTCCATCTCGGAAACAGATCTTCTGTTACTGAGTTTTCCCTAAATGCCTTTTTATTACAGGATAGGCATATGGTGGAATAGTGGGTGAAGACAGGCCACGTGAGGGAGTCAGAGAAAATTGATGGGAACTGTTGAACAGTAGCTCAATCCGTCAAAGGACAAGGAAGTGGACTTGAATGTCAGAGCAGTAATGATGCTATTGAATGGTGAAGCTGACTTGAGGAACTGGATGGCCCTCAATAACATGCATTGATTTTAGTGTGTATCATCTACAAGATTCATGATATCACTTCCCAAATCTGTAGAGTCCTGCCATTTTGGACAAGGGCAGCAGACACAGGGCCTGCTGTTTCTTCAAGTTTCTTATCGATTTGATTTGAAAACAGGTTTGTTTATGAAATCATGAATTGCTGAAAGCACTCATTAAGTTGGACAAAATTAATGGCGAGGGAAATGGCTAATGTTCAGATTATTTTCTCATTTGATGATATTTCTGTAGTAAGTTCTTGAAGGGGCGTCATGGTAGCATAGTGCTTAGCACAACACTTTACAGTACAGACGACCCAGGTTCCATTCCTGATGCTGCCTGTAAGGAGATTGTACGCTCCCCCTGTGACCATGTAGTTTCCCCTGGTGCTCTGGTTTCCTCCCACAATCCAAAGACGTTCTGGTTGGTAGGTTAATTGGTCATTGTTAATTATCCCGGGATTGGGCTGGTGTTACATCGGGGTTTGCTGGGTGGCGTGCTTCAAGGAGCCGGAAGCGCCCGTTCTGTGCTGTATCTCAATCAATCAATAAATACAACCTGAAACAACTTTTCTCCCCCTCCACAAACACTGCCTGAAGTGAATATTTTCATGTAAAGGAATGATCATTTTCTTTTTTTTATTTTAGGCTTTCAGCAAATGGATTTTTTTTTGTTCCATTGACTAAAATTTAACACCCAAACTGATGATACCATGAGAATATTTTCATATGGACTGAAATACTTGAAAATACTGCATCACCAACACCAGTTCAGGATGACCTAAACCCCCCTGGCTTTGACAGTTATACTTGTGTCCAATTGAATATAATAGAGGTGCAAAATTAGTTGCACTACAAAAATAACTGTAAAGGCGAAGAATCAAGTGTAGCAGAGGGCAGATATAATATTTGATGCAATAGTAAAAGGTTAATTATTGTGCTTATCTAGTAAATGTGCCTGCTTCTGTTATTTCGAGAACCTGTAGACAAATCAACAGCTTTTGCTGTTGATAACATCTTTCTCTGTGTCTGCTTGTGTATCAGAAGCATTGTTATGGAGTGTGTCGTGATACTGGAATACAGAGTATCCTAAATATGATTCTGCCTCTGAACCATGGAAAGCAGGTAAACCTCAAAAATCTTGCTAATTCTCTGTTAGCAGTTTGCATTGCATTGATTTATTTTTGACCAGATCCACCCAGTGTGTATCTAGCTGAAAAGTGCAATATATTTAAGGTGAACATTTGCCACAACTTTAATAGAACTTTCGGACGGAAGTGGAACATTTACTATGTTTCAAAATTTGCAGTTGGTAGTAAAGCAACATCACTCATTTCTGATTTTGAAGAAAGTTCTCTTTAAGTCTGGCATTACCAATAATGAGAAATCTCCTTTCCAACTGTCTGACACTCTTGGGAATGTTTTGAAAGACAAATGGTATTGGTGTCCTTCAAGCTGAGTGAGACAGGAACTTCATTAAAGCTGTGTCACAAAAAGCACAGCTGTAATTAATAATAGTTTTGAACTTTTTAAACAATGTGTGGAATTAACCTTCAATATGCAAATTACTAAGGAACTAATTGAGATATGAGCACTTAAAATATTTCAGTATCATTATATGCAAAGCAGTAGGAACCGCTAAGTCAAGTTTTCAGAGTACTGTATACATTAAGATTCAAGACTGTTTTAATGTCATTTCCTGTACACAAGTGTAAATGATCCAATGCAGCACAAAAAAACCCACGGAAGATAAAGAACAAAAATATTTTTTTAAAAAACAAAATATAAATACATAAAATGGATGGTATACATTGATTGCATGTCCATAACGGGACGCTAGGCACAGGAGTCTCTGTACTTAAGGTGTCTGGCAGGAAATAATAAAGTAGTGGAGGGTGGAGATGTCAATTAGCATTACTGTTCGATAAAGTTTGAGTCTGGTGGTCTTGGCATAGATGCTATGTAGCCCCCTCTGTGGGAGTGGGGGAAAATAGTCCATGAGGAGAGTGGATGGCATTGTTCATGATGTTTCTGGCCATTTTCTAGCACTGTTCTGTGTATATATGTTCTTGATGGTGTTGTGGTTTTTCGTGCCTCACAAATGACCAAGAGACGCAGAAGATTCTTCAAGAAGGGTTAAACTTTAATTTGCAAATCAAAGCTGAGACAGTCATTGAGCTAGTCGCTGATTGCCCCCCCCCCCCCGATCCCCGATCCCCGGACACAGCATTTTTTTATAGCAATCTCCTGGTCCAGTTGCATTAGCACATGTAATCGATCTATAGTTGCGTATTACACGTACCTCACGTACATCATGTCCCTATTGTTTCTATCAATTGACTTAATCATGTTCTAATCTACATCTCTTAGCTACCTCTCATTAACATACCATTGTCTTCTACATTTTTAAGATTTCAGTCTCCTACCAAATTGGGTACATGCATAGCAAATATTAGTCCTAGGATTATGTGACTTAATTATGTTCTAATCTGTATCTCTTAGCTACTTCTCATTAACACATCATTATCTTCTACATTCCTAAGATACATGCATAGCAAATAGCAAGTTTCAAAACTGACTTCATAGTTTTGGTAAATTTATACTTTTATACTCCAATATATCTCCCCTTTGAGACCCAGAGGGTCTCACACAGAGAAAGAAGACCAAGAGTCCGCGTACAAAAGCCCCCCCCCAATAAACTCAAGCACTTATTCCCAAATCTCGGGTTAAACTAAAATTTTCTGTGCCAAGACCTCAAAGTATTCTCTCCCTGTTACCCTGGGCCGCTGAGCCAAAAACCTGTCCCTTTGTACCTGAAACAGGGAAAAAGACTCAGCAGCCCTTACAATCTACTCCCACACTGTCGTTTTGCTCTTGTTCATCCTGCAGGTGTTGTAGGCTGTAACGATACATTTTCGGTGTTTCTTTCTCCACTAAGCTTGCTTCAGTAATTGCCATGAGCATTGAAATTGTTTGGTTGCAGCACGCACTACAAGAGATTTGAGACAAGGAAGAAAACAGCACAGCACAAACGCACAGCTCAACAATATAATGCTGACAGTTATTGCTATTTTAGTCAGCCATGCTCCCCATCCTCCGAGTCTACTTTCTAACCAATCAAAGAACTGATGTTCAAATCCTGCAGTCTGACCTCCGTCCCGCAGATTCTTTAATTTATTCATTGCTCTGGTGAAAGACCCT
Source organism: Hemitrygon akajei (assembly GCF_048418815.1). Lineage (NCBI taxonomy): Eukaryota > Metazoa > Chordata > Chondrichthyes > Myliobatiformes > Dasyatidae > Hemitrygon > Hemitrygon akajei. Next base: position 39,270,909 of record NC_133146.1, read on the forward strand.
TCTGGGCTAGTATTATTCGGTATGAAAGTGCAGCATTGTTCTCCAAACATTACACACACACACCCTTTCTCTGCCGAAAGCCAATCCAGTACCTGTCTGTTTTGCCACGCCACCCTGCTAGTTGCATCCAGCTGTTGCCCTAAGGCCTCCAGTGCATCATCGGTGTAGTTGATGAACCTCTGTTGATTGTAGTATATATAGTTTATCCATTCAACATTTTTGCTTGCCCCTATCACAGGCATGATAGCTTCCCAGCCTGCAGCAATCTCATTTCGTGCCTTGAATTCATTAGGTATACCTCTCGGCTGCCCTATACTGTCAATCCGGATTGTCGGGTCCGGGTCATATTTTCTCTTCTGCCGTAGCAGAGTCCGCTGCTCAGGGAAGTTAGCATTGGACTGTACTTCAGGGGACATTATAACTTCCTTAAGCAGCATGACACACGTACATGTTCCTGCCCACCTGAGGGGAAGCGTAGATCTCAGACCTCCTTCCTGTCCACACAGCCACCAAGTGTCTGCTAATGGGATAGTCTGAGAGTCCATTGCACCCTCAGGAGGAGGGGAACCCGTCAAGTGTCTTTTACCCGGGGTTACATCCCATGTCTGAGTGCAGTTGCCTCGGAAATGGCCAACCGGGTGAGTGCCCAACCGCATGAAACATTCATAATTCAGATGGTCCTGCATTATAAGCTGTTGCAGTGTAGGTGTCTGGCTTCTTTTATTTATAGCCCAGTGTCTGCTATAATTACAGTGATAGGCAAGCTTGTTTTGATCAAACTGCGAGGAAGCCTGATATAACATGCACCAATAGGGGCACATTGGTGCATTGTTCATACAGTTTTGATAGCAGGAATCTGCTTTAACGCAAATCCTCATGAAACAAGCCCTACCCGGACCTGGACACTGTCGTTCGCATTGTTCCCTGTGCTCTCTTCGCCACCGCGTGCAAGTGGAGGAGTTATAAGGCATGGGAACTACATGCTGAGTGGGGCTTTCCCTTGAGCACAGGTAACAATTCTGTCTCTTCATCATTCCTGCCGTGTAAGCTGCCCATTGATACCACTGATTAGTATGTGTCTTTAACCATGGCGAGGAGGTAAGTGTTGTGCTCCTCTTACTTCTTTTCTGCAGGTTACCAGTCCCATTCCATATCTGCCCCACTAATGGTTCCCAAGTCTGCACTGGAGTATGTGGGTGCTTTGTCCCCAGGGGCACAACTGGTCGTTCCCAGCTCATCCCCATTATCTGAAGAAGCCCTATTATCCACCACCACATCCTGAGGGTCTTGAGGCCCGTCCTCAGAATCAAAAATTTCCCTTACTAATTGATCAAACTCCTGCGGTGCAGTGTCAGCTTCTTGTTCCCCCTGTCTGTCTCCTGTTAACTGCTCTTCCGCATCACTTACCTCGGACACTTCACCTGATTGCCCTTGCAGGACTGCCCTCGTGCAATGGTTCAGGTGGTACCAGGTGGAGCGTCCTTCTACCTGAACTGCGGTGGGTGATGCCTTAGTCACCGTAAAGGGTCCCTCCCTTCTTGGCACAAACTTACATCAAACGTTCCTTCTCTTGGCCACTTTGTGACCAGGTTTTTGGTTCTTTTTTCCCATTTTTCTGAAGTTTTTGTGATCTCATTTTGAATTAACGGGAATTTTTTGCTCAGAATCTCTACTGCTGTTCCTTTACCTGTCATGTTATTCTCTCTTTTTAAGGTATTTCAGAGATTCACAGTTTGTTTACTGGATAATATTATTTACTCTAGTCTAACACCACGTGGACTTTTTCTTAACTAAACTTACTCTAATTCTACGCCTAGTCTATTTTCCTTTCCCTGCCCATTCAGCCCTTCGTTTCATACGAAGCGGTACCCACAGGGATTTACCAACACCACGTGGACTTTTTCTTAACGTCTTATTAACTTATTTGTACTTACCCTCACTGCAGTGTTCTTGATCAATCCTCTGAGCCTCCTCTGTTAACCCCCAATTCTGCCAGATTCTTTGGACTGGAGAGACCCTTCGGCAGTGGTTCCACACTTCTGAGACTCCAAGACCTCCCCAAAGCCAACAGAATTCTTAGTCCAAATTGTCGCAAAAAGCGCTTACCTTTTGTTTGGGTGCACCCTTAATTCTGTTAGCCTTATGGGGGTCCCTAGAGGACTGGGAAGCGTCCCCAATCTGCCGTTTCTTTTCCGCAGGTCTCTATCCGGTCCTGCCGCGGTCACCAATTTTGTCGTGGTTTTTCGTGCCTCACAAATGACCAAGAGACGCAGAAGATTCTTCAAGAAGGGTTAAACTTTAATTTGCAAATCAAAGCTGAGATAGTCATTGAGCTAGTCGCTGATTGCCCCCCCCCCCCCACCCCCCGATCCCCGATCCCCGATCCCCGGACACAGCATTTTTTTATAGCAATCTCCTGGTCCAGTTGTATTAGCATATGTAATCGATCTATAGTTGCGTATTACACGTACCTCACGTACATCATGTCCCTATTGTTTCTATCAATTGACTTAATCATGTTCTAATCTACATCTCTTAGCTACCTCTCATTAACATACCATTGTCTTCTACATTTTTAAGATTTCAGTCTCCTACCAAATTGGGTACATGCATAGCAAATAGTCCTAGGATTATATGACTTAATTATGTTCTAATCTATATCTCTTAGCTACTTCTCATTAACACATCATTGTCTTCTACATTCTTAAGATACATGCATAGCAAATAGCAAGTTTCAAAACTGACTTCATAGTTTTGGTAAATTTATACTTTTGTACTCCAATAATGGTAGGTAGGCAGCTGTCATCACATTGGGCCATTTTTGACCACCTGTTTTAGAGCTTTCCCGTCCTGCGGTGCAGTTTCTGTACCTAGCAGTGATGTAGCTTGTTGGGATGCTGTCTTCTGCTATTGTACATAATGGGAACATGGATGCACATAGTCCAGCTCTCTTCAGCCTCCTCAGAAAATAGAGGCATTCGTAAGTGATACACCATCAATAACTCTGAGACGTGAGGCGAGATATCGGTTTTTATTGACTAGAAGAAAGAACAAGCAGCAATTGACCACCATGCTACATCCAGGAGACTGAGGGCTGGGCTCAGGCCTCAATCACTTTTATACCGGGGTCTGTGGGAGGAGCCACAGGAGCAGTCAGTAGGGGGGGGGGGGGGGGCGTGTCCAGACAGGTATATGTAGTTCACCACAGTAAGGTTTTCTGATTGTGTAGAATGTATTCTGGGACCATGAGAGGTTATGTGAGATGTGCACTCCCAGGATTTTGAAACTGCTTGTAGTTTCTACTGCTGCACAATCTATATGAAAGTCACTGAAATACACTGTATGAAAATTCCATTTCATGTACTTTTAAGTTTAAGGGGAAAAGGCTGTGCCAGAGATTAGAGAACAGTTGTGTGGGCATAAAAATCCTAAAGTACTGAGTGAAAAGATATTATTACCGGTATGTGTTATTTCGTTCTTTAGTCATTACTACGACATCCAGCAAGATGTTCTAAACTGAGTTTCTGTTTAGAAATACTGACTTGTCATTGGAACAAAATCACTGCTGATGAGTTTTGAGATGGCTAGTAATGGCTGTGTTTCATTTTGGGATTGCTTGGTGCTCATCACTCTTAAAGGTGCTGTTGTACATCTTGTATATAACAATGCCTGATTAGGCCAGTTGTAACTTTTTTTTATTTGAAGAGATGAGTTATGATTTACTTAAACTAAGTAAACTTACTTAAGTTTACTTAACACTGAGTAAGGGAGAGTAAAGTTTTCATTAATGGAAGACACCAGATACTGCCGCGGGGAAGGGATGACTCTGAACGTTGCATTTTAGAGATATTGTCAAGCTAATTTAATTGCAGAGTTGTTAGTTTCAAGTGTATTTAATTGCTGGAATATCAGGGTTTAACGTAATAGCATTTAATTTTTATCTCTTCTAGGTTTATTGGTTCTGCAACAATATCCTTGAGAGACCTTTCAAGTGGTCAAAAAACATTGCCTTTGAAGAATATCCCTTTACTCAGTGAAAAGAAACAGGCAATTGGGGTAAGTAAATTTTGAGCCCTTCATATGCAGCTTCTGTTTACTAAGGCCACCATTGGGTAAGAATATGTTATTACATCCTTTGTTTTTCTAGGGTGGCTATTGAACAATTCCTCAATAAAATTATTTTTGAGTGTCCTAACTCATATGAATGAGAGTTATAAAGACTAGTTTGCCAATTCAGATCTGTGCACCAGAGTTTAAAATTGGACACGCTAAAGTTTAGATTCTCAGTCTATCTGGGCAAGACTTCATTGCTTGGGCCAAAAATTATGAGGGTAGTTGGTGATGAATGATAATGTACACATTGCTATATACTGTACATTAATTTCAAATGGTTATCTTGCATACTTCCCTTCAGTTCTAGCTCTTTTAGTATTTCAAATATTGCCCTCACCGAGCACTAAGTACAAAGCTAGGTAGGGAGTTAAACACTTTCTCAAAAATCACCTGAGCTGGATGCTTTCTTCAGGGTTTTTAATGAGAAAACTCTGCGAAATTGCAGAAAGTTAAGTAAAATATGTATTGGATTCAATACAGAATGGTTGTGCACCGAAGTTTACTATTATTATCAATTATTCTCACAATCAGTGTTAAACAAGCTAATACGCACATGCAACATTCTATAGCCATGCCATTGACTAGAGCGAACTCGTAGTGGAACAATAGCTTAATAGTGGATAAACAATAAACATAATACTTCCTTCAAAGTACATCTACCATATCTTTGCCAATATTAAGAGAGCTTAAAACTTTAAGACTCAGATATTGCTAACTAAACGGCAAATAAAGAGTGGATGGACATGAATTTCTTTCTACCGTGTTTGCTCCAAGTTGAAATCCAAATGAACCCATGCCGAAAAAGATGCAAAAAAAATGAGCTTGCAAGCAGGAAGTGATGTTTGTACAAAATGAACAGCGCCTCTAAGGGCAGAACATTTCCCATCTGACTTCCATAAGGTGACAACTTTAACTGCTGAAATTAAAGGTCAAATGATCATTTCACTAAGTCTTTGGCAAAAAAAAGGACAGTCTCAGAGACTGGTCTTAAAAAGTTTTACTGCAGTCTTTAAAATATTCTCACTTCGAAGAAGTCATCCTTGATTACATACTTGCTTGTGATAATATCTAATGAGCAGGCTGGTGACATGGTTCTCACCCAGAATGACAATTGTCTGAGATACCGCTGAAGTGACTTGTGCTCTCATAATATGTCCTCCAGCTCACTGTAGCCCCTCAGAGTCCAGAAGTAACAGAGTGCACTAAGGTAACATTGGATTGGGAGAGATTCCTACTTTGTGATGCACTGCATTCCTGCATACATCTGTCTTTGTACAACAAGGAGGATTCTAACTTTTTCCCTATTTTTTACTGTGCTGAGAGGCTGCTTACAAATAAGCCAACCACAGCAAAGGCTGTTTTTGGATTCTCCTATGATCATCTTATTCACATAGATACCACTCTCACTGGTTCTGAAATTACTTGGGCGCCCGTTCTCCAGAACGTTAGGCGTAAATGTGCTGTAAGTGGGCTGATGAGCACCATCGAGGCAGACTTCGCCCATTATGACCCAGCCTCGGTCCAGTCATTGGGAACAGGGTGCAACATGCCGACTTTTCTGCTGTTCGTGTACCTGATGTGCACAGCTGTTGTCTCTGCCAAGCAACAGGAGAATCTCAGCAAAAGAGACAAGTGGGGGGAATTTTGTCAGCTACGTCCTTAAGATGTGGGCGACCACGTGCAGCTCCAGTAGTTGGTTTCATCCCTGTTGGGAATAATGGTTGCAGTCAATGGGAATTGGCGAGAATGAGCAGAACTTCCCTCCTGTTGACTCCATGATAAATTCACCAGCTCAGCCTCAGTAACTTCTGACATACCAGAACATCTTTAGAGTGTACAGAGAATTAGCTACATCTGATGGATGCTCAGCTGCCTCCTTGTCTTGCTCTGCTGCAGGTGTGCTGGAACCAGAAGCCCAAGGTGCTGGCCCTGAATTTACAGCTATACCTGGGTCTAATTCATCTTGAGCGTCAATAGGTTCTTGGCTCAGTGTCCTGGAGACCACTGGTGCTTGCTACACCGTGTGTCCATCTGTGTTCTGCAGTACATTGTTACTGCTTCTCCAGATCTGTGTGCTGCCCTCCCCAGATTCTCCACCACTCTCCAGATGACTGTCTTGTCCACTTTTGGACTGGCTCTGCCTCGGGGGTTTCTCTGGCCAGTCTTGGCATCTCACTCAGACTATTGTGCAGTGGTGATTTGTCTGGTGCAGCGAGGGCTGTGCATTTGCATCTGTGGTAGCTGCTGTTGAAAGGTGAGCCACTGATGCACTTCGTGCGCTGTTCAGCCCTTGTCTGCTCAAGTTAAGTGCTGAACATCCACGTGTTTCCAAATTAGGTGACTTTGGGCACTTCTCACCTTCCAACTTAAATGAAGGTTCATCTTGCTTTTGGTTTAAATCTGAAGCAGAGGTGACAAGTTCAGGAGGAGGGTCAGATAAAAATTTGGCAGGAAAGTGTTCCACTCTGGTTCTGTCAGCTGCATAAGCCTAGGGAAGACGAGCTCAGCCCCACCAAACGTGGGAGATTGAAGTGCAAGCCCCCCACATCCCCTGTTTGTGTGAACCTCTGCCTGGTTTGTTCCCGTTACAAATAAGTACCACAACATACCAGATAGTACACTGCATACAGTAAAAGATTTAGCTTTATAATTCTTAATTTGATTAAAGGGTTAGTAAAGGAAAAACAAAAAAAAAGGGGCCCAGTTTAATGAAGCAGTCTAACGTGCACAAGTTGGAGTTCACAGTTTCCCCTTAGCTGATCCTCCTTCGATCTCCCCGGGCTTCTTTGAATCACAGCCCCACTCCATGCCAAATAACACATAAAACTTAAAGTGACAGCAACATATAGTAAAAGCAGGAATGATATGATAAATACACAGCCTATATAAAGTAGAAATACTTTTCTGCAATCATTGCAGCACTGTCTAGTGTAGCGAAAATCTCACTACGTAGTGCTACTAGCATAGTGGAAGCTCTCTCAGCAGAAGCACTCTCTCCAGTAACCTTTAAGCTATGAAGCTGCCCTCGCCTCAGAAACGGATCAAACCACCCATGACTACCTTTAAATTCCACTTTCGCAACACTTTCATTACCATCATCCAGTGCTTTCAGTTTCAGCTTATTAAAAAGTGACTGATTTCTCCTTAAGGATAAGGTAACTTAACGGAACACTATGCTTTGTACACCCATCAATCCACTCAAGCAATAGACTTTCCATTTTATCTGTTATTGGATGCTGACTAAGAGAGACCACTTTGCAATGAGCAGAACCAACAGTAACATCAGCAGCTTTCAAGGTTCTTTCTCTCTGCGTATAAGTAGCACGAATCATGGACACAGGCAAGTTCAACGAGTGGACTGTGTCCTTACTTCATTCACCACGATCAAAACGCTTTATTATGTCTAGTTTAACGCTGTGTAACACCCTTACGAGCTCTTTTAGGCTTTTCTAATTCCTTAGAACTCATCTGGCTAACGGATGCACAAAATAAATCGAGATAAAGCACAGATGCTCACAGGCACGTGTTTAAGCAATGGCAGCTAGAATGCAGTTGCGGGGGATCAGCATTAAAGTCACACACATGTAACATTCTATGGCTATGCCATTGACTAGAGTGAACTCGTAGTGCAACGATGGCCAGTAATGATAAACATAATACTTCCTTCAAAGTACATCTACCAAATGTTTGCCAATCTTAAGACTCGCAGGAGCAAATAAAGAGTGGAATGGAGATGCATGTCTTTCAGCTATGTTTGCTCGAAGTCAAAATCCAAATTAACCTGTGCGGGAAATGATGTATAAAAACAGCTTACGAACAGCAAGTGATGTTTGTACAAAATGAAGTGCCTACAAAATGAACAGTGCCTCTAGAGGCATAACAACTACAGTACTGTGTAAAAGTCTTTGGCACATAGGCACCATAGCTATATATCTAAGACTTTGGCAGGGTGCTGTAGTAACCTTATGTTTTGCACTTCCACAAAAAAAAACACATTTCATGACATAAACCTGATTCTAGTATGGATCTCTGTTGTGGACTGAGAGAGGGAAGGTGGCAGGGAGAGGGGAATCACAGTTGGGGAAAAGGAGGAGTAATAAAGTTAGACAAGCAGTTTGTAATTTCCATTGCATGCTACAGAAACTCAAGATTTAGTAGGATTTGTATTTAATTAATCCAGAGCAATAATAATTCTTTGGGTGTTTAATGGTTGGTTGGATTTTCATTGAAATTTCATGCAGTTTGCTTTTTAACTGGACATGAAGAAAAGTTTTTAAAATGTCTTTTTGAAACTGGGGGTCACCTGTATTCATGGCTGTGTATTATTACAGCAAGAATTCAGTTAACTGAATTGTGTGATCAGTTAATGATGTTGTGAGGTGGCAATTTAAAACAATCCCCATTTGTTTTTGCAAACAGTTGTGTAACCACTTGCAAGAGCATGGAGTTACTGAATACATGCAGTATGCCAATCTATTGATAAAATACTCCATCTGCATTAATGTTTCATGATAATTCAAAGGCTGAATTTACAGTATATTGTACTTTAGCTGTAACCAAAATAAATCAGAGCTTAAATGAGCAATTTGGGTCCTTCTACTTTGTTTTTAGAATGTTCAGTTTTCTACTTCAATAGATTAATTGAAAAGTGTAAAGGATTTGGGAAAAGAAGCACTGATTATTACCACTAGTGAGAGCATGATCATCTTTCTTTGTGAATTATCTAAATCAGTTACGGTAATGTGAAACTAGAATTTTTGGAGATCTGTCTTTACAAATCACATTTCTTAAAAACAATGCAATAATTGGAATAAACACAAAATTCACCAGAAGGCAAGCTAAATTAAATAGAATAGCTTGTGTTTGATTAGACCTGTATGCAATTCATATGGAAGATTGAACAAGGAAACAATTGAAGCTTTTGAGATTTAATTGGATAAATGCAGTGAAGAATTTCATCTTGCAGCTTTTCCACTCCAGGGCGTAGTTAAGATTTTGAGCTAGACTGTTCAAGGCCATTGAAAGCAGAAATGAGTTTAATATCATTGGCATAAGTCATGAAATTTGTTAATTTTACGCCATTGGTACAATTAAGAAACATGATAAATATAGAGGGAAAACCGTATTACAGTAAGTATATACAGGTTACATCCATTACATAAGTTAAGTAGTGCAAAAAAATTTTTAGTGAGTTGTGAGGCAGTGTTCATGAGTTCAATGTCTATTTAGAAATTGGAAAATCGGATGGCAGAAAGGAAGAAGTAGTTCCTGAATTACTGAGTGTCTGCCTTCAGGTTTCTGTACCTCCTTGATGGTAACAATGAAAAGCACATGTCCTGGGTGGTAGGGATCCTAAATGATGGGCAATCCTTGAAGATGTTTTGGATACTATGGAGGCTGGTACCCAAGGTGGAGCTGACTAATTTTATAAGTTTCTGCAGCTTACTTCGATCTTGTGCAGCAGCTCCCACGCCATACAAAATGGTGATGCAGCCAGTCACAATGATCTCCATGGTACAAAGAGAAAATCATTATCAGCTGTCATTCAGACAAGATCAATTAAAGTATCAAAGCTGTAGATTTCTTTTGACTCTGGATGCTAAGCCATATGGACCCTACCTCACTTACCACTGGGGACATGAAGGTTATCAAAAACAGTAAAGAAGGAGATCAGAAATTACAAGGTAAGTGAGCCGAGAATTGGCAAATGGCACTCACTTCAGACAAGTATGAGGTGTTGCATCTGAGGAAGTCAAACCAGAGTAGAACTTGCACAGAGAATGGTCAAGCCAGGCTACTGAGGGACCCTAGGAGTACAGGTAGATCACAGGTAAATAGGGCAGTCTACAAGAAAGTCTAGTTGTGATTTAGCTTTCAGTGATGGTTCACTGGCATGGTGGTATGCTAACCCTCAGTCAGGGCATTGAGTGTAGGAGTTTGATGTTATGTTTGCAGCTGTACAAGAAGGTGAGACTGCACTCAGTATTGGAAGAAAAGCAAAATTAAATTGGAAAGAGTGCAGAGATTTAGGAGGATGCTGCCAGGACTTAAGGGTCTGAGATGTAGGGAGATTTTGAGCAGACTAGCATGTTATTCCTTAAAGCATAGGAGATTAGGGTTGACCTTAGAAAGTGTATAGAATTAAGGGGCATTGGGTGAATGCACGTATTCTTTTTTTCACAGGGCATACTTAAAATTAGAGGGAGGAGGCTTGAGGTGGGAGTTGACAGATTTTATTGGGACCTGAGGGGCAACTTATTCATAAAGAGGTGGTGCGTATAAGGAATGAGCTGTCAGAGATGGTGGATGAGGGATGTACAACAGGAATTAAAAAAACATCTGGATAAATATAGTTATAGGTGGTGTTCAGAGGGCAGATGGGATTAGCTTGGTGGATATCATAATCAGTTGGGCCAAAAAGGCCTTCTCACATGCTTCATTAGTCTGACTCCTTAAGGTTGTCATAGTCAGAGCTCCCACTGCCTATTAAATGCTCCCAATGGCATGCACCTCAAATAGCTTCTGACAACCATGTCCGCCTCTGGCAATCAAGTCCATCTCCTGGCTTTCATGTGTGGCATAGCTGCTAAGCCTAGCGGAACCATTTCTACTGACAAGAGGAGGGACTAAAGTGGGTTACTTGTGCTTTAAAACCAGTTACTTCAGACTAATGGGGCTCATCAGACGTGGTTGGCAGCTCATCTAGAAGGGAAACCTCTGATCTCAAACCTCCTCTATGCCCACTCACGGGGAAGGTTTCAGGAGTAAACCCCAAGGGCAAAAGTCTAGAGCTGGAGTCCCTAAGGCAGACCTATTTTGAGTTCAACACTGGCAGCTCCTGCGATGCTGCTGTGACAATCAATGCCATTCCTTTGGGCTCACCCAGTGTGTGGAGAGGGGGTGTTGCGGAAAAGATATTACGCGGACACGAAGGGAGATTGCCTTAGAAAGCCTTTGTTGTAGCGTGATGCGCAGCATGGAGAGCTCAACCTCTTAAAGCAGAATTCTTGAGACTCTCCTGCGTACATAGACTTTTCTCATTATATAGACATAGTGTATGTTGTTAAAAGCTTCCAAGCATGATTGTGAAATATAGCATACAAGCAGATAACTCCTTTACTCAATAATCTTGTCTTAGCGCAATACAGAAAAAAAGTATGATTAGGTTACTATTTCCTTATCTATTCAAAGGCTACTTCTGCCTGCAGCCTTGAAGCAAGTACAATTACACAGTATAACTAAAGAAAAACAGAGTATCATGTGACTAAGCTTTGATTACTCCTTCTCAGGCTAGTTAGTCATTTAGCAGCCCTCCTGGAGCAGTTTAAGGCTGCTGTGAAGAAAAAACTCTTTAACCCCTTAGTATCTAGCTAGTAACAAAATTTCTTCCACTGGGGAGACTGCTACGTGGGCAATAGCTTGCTCTCCATATTGTACTGCCCTGGCTTGCATATCTAGACAGCTAGGGCATAATGTCCGTCGTCCATCCTGACCAGCGGAGGCCTCCGTGCTCTGACTCAGTTCACAAGCGTGAGCACACTGCTTGTCGTGCTCACAGTGCAGGCACAGGGTCTGGGCAGCCAACTACCGCTAGAAACATTTTTTCATAGTGCTACAGTAGCGTAGTGGTTAGCACAATGCTTTTAGAGCTCAGGGTGTCAGAGTTTGGAGTTCAATTCCTGTGTCCTCTGTAGGAAGGCTGTGCATCCTTACTGTGAGCACATGGGTTTCCTCCGGGTGCTGCGATTTCCTCCCACAGTCCAGTTGCATGCTGGTTAGTAGGTCAATTGGACATTGTAAATTGTCCTGTGATTGGGTTAGGGTTAAATCATGGGTTGCTGGGCAGTGCAGTTCATAGGGCTGGAAGGACCTGCTTTACACTGTCTCTAAATGAAATAACAAATAATGGAAGCTCCATAGAAATGCTATAATGACTTGTTTAAATCAAGATTACTGATGGTTTTGCTGTGCCATGTGCCTGGCTGAAGCCGTCCCACAGCAAAGGAATGACGAATGGGATCTCTGTGAATTTAGCCACCAAGGCAGGGCTGCTGTGGGAGAATTGGTGTGACTGGTCAGTATTAAGAAGCAAGGCCAAGTGCTGAACCCTGCTTAACAGTGGGAGAGAGGCCACGGTAAAACTAGGCAGAGTTCTGGACCACCTAAATCCTCCTATTCCCCTCCTCGTTTTACAATGGATACAGTTTAAGCTGCCATCCTCCATGTTTAGCTGCAGAGAACTCAGCTGCCTGGAGATTTGTTTCTGCTTGCACTGTCTCCCTCATGTTTTTGCTCTCCATTTGAGCTTCTTACCATGGATATCTCCCCAGAATGAATCCAATCCATATGGAAAAGGAGGGAGAAGGAGGCTTCCATTGCATCTGACAAGTGAGGCAGCTTCTTTTGAGTTCCCAGTCTGACTAGGTCACAGACCTGGTCCTTGGCTCTTGGCAAGTGGCTGCACCATTTGCCCCATTCCTCTCGGACAATCTTTGTGCTTCATGCCACCCTGAGGCTTGCAATGTGACCGCTGTTTCATTTGCTGCTGAAGCTTGAACAGTTCACAGGGATATATGCCAGGTTCTTTGCGCGGCAGTGTACAGCCCCAATAGATAGCTTTTCCTTTTAGAGATGTGGCCTGTGGTAAGTTTTTGGACTCCAGGATCAAGAGCCCAGTAAAACTCCACTCTGAAATAGTAGCAAGCAAGGCACAGTATCAATGGAATTGAAGAGCAAATGAGTCAAGCTTGGATAGCCAGTACCAGGCTTGACCTATCTGCTGGAAACCAAAAGCAGGAGCTACTTACAAAGCAATTATCAGTAGGTCTGGTTATTTTAGTTTCCTTCTATGCACAAACTGTTCTGTCACTGAGCATAGTTTTCAGAATGCAAAGTATGAATTTTAGCTTTGCTTCATTTTTAAATAATGACCCACAGATGATCATTTTAGTTTTTTTTTAATTCAAGGCAACAATAAACTTGGTGGCCAATTATGAACCGCCTGCTGGATCAGGACCACCTAACCAGTCTGACGCTGGAGATTCCGGTGCGCAGGAAACAGGTGCAGATGGTAAGGCTTCATTGTTTGTCGAGTTTTCTGTTTACTTTTTATTCCATTTGAATGTTTCAGCATTCAATCCATTTGACCTGTCCAATGATCTTGGCCTTCAACAAGAATTGTGGATGCTTGGTTTTAAACTAAGATGGCAGAATATAATTTATGGGGGAAAAATCTTCAGTTTGAAGTTTTATTAATAGTTCCTCAGATCTGTTAATTTCTATCTGTTCATGCATGATGGGAATTGTTTTAGCTGATAAATATAACATAAATCCCTCGACTTGTAAAGTGTCTGAAATAACAATATGTCTTAACCTTTCATCTGGAATTTGAAGGTTCAATGATTTTGAGGGTTACATTTAAATTCTAACTTCACTGGCATGTTCTTTGGTTTAAAAATATCATTAGGCATGATTGTCAAAACTAATGTTTAATGTTCTGGTTCCAATCAAAGGTTTTAATAGGTACATCTAATGTCAGAGAAATGTATACAACAAACATCCTGAAATACTTTTTCTTTGCAACCATCCACGAAAACAGAGGAGTGCCCCAAAGAATGAATGACAGTTAAATGTTAGAACCCCAAAGTCACTCTCCCAGCTCCCCTTTCTCGCCAGCAAAAGAAATAGTCAGCACCCACCATCGAGCACTCAAGTTTGCAGCAAAACACCAGCAAAGACACAATACCCCAAAAGCTCATTCACACTGTATTCAACATACCACGGGCTCTCTCTCTTTCCCTAATAAGGGAGAAAGAGGTGTCTTCATTTAACAACGAAAGGGGAGACATAACAAACAACTCGCTGATTTACAATGTTAAAAGTCTGTTGCGTCGCTTTTTCCGAGCTCTGTGCCCAAAGTACTTGGGTCTCTGGGCACACAGTCAGCAGCCAGCTTGCTGCTTTCGATCTTCCGTCTCCCACAACACACTGAATTCCTGCAGAGAGACCCGGTCGGCCCGTCTCCAGAGCCACGAGATCCCGGAACTCTGAAGGGGAGCTAATCTCTTAGGCCACATCCTTGGCATATTGAATAACGAACGGCCAGTCACGAAACCGCGAGAGCTTTTCCAATTCCCGCAAAGAACCAAAGTCAACATTTAACTCCAGGTCAGGGTCTTCAAGAGAACCCTGGAAGGGAAAAATAGAGATATTAAAGATGGAAATAGAGCTGTTTTTGAAGATGCAAGCAAATTAGTCACCATTAGGCACAATTGTCTCCTCCAGATTGGAAGTTTCACCAAAATAGACTCCAATCTGAATTTAGGTATACAATATGCTCAGTGTACAGTGGTTTTCAGCACCTGTGATATTTATTTGCAAACCCACAACTGTGTGGGTTTCCTCCCACTTCCAAAGAAGGTGGTGGTAGGTTAATTAGTCACGTGGGTGTAATTGGGCAGTGCAAACCCGTTGGGTTGGCAGGGCCTGTTACCAACCTGCATCTGTGAATAAATAAATGATTTATTTTTATTGACAGGCTGATTAATGTCTGCTTTGGTAGTTTTAAAGACACAGCCAGTAATGCTGGGATTTCTGTATCAACATTTAAACTGGATTAATTGCAGGTGCATTAATTTTCCACCCCTACAAAGACTGCAGAGGGATTAAAGCTTTACTCTGTAGTCTTGGTCATGTAATGCTATTCACATTCATCGATGTAATGTTTATGTACTATTTCTTAAACACTATTAGTTTAATTTTTAAGAACATGCAGACCAGAACATGTTTTTTCTTTTTCCTGTTTAGCCTTTCCAGAAAGTGTTTTCCAAAACAAAAGTTTTTCCTATTAAAAAAATAAATGCAATTGATGTATATCATTAACTCCATATTTTATACGAAGCAACTCATTATGTTCACTTATCAACAGCTCTAATGTTTCATTTTTAAATAAGTGTCTCCCATGCTTCACTTGTGCAATAAACAGGCTCAGCCCTTAGTGTTCAGTGGTGTCAATATTCCTGTCTGTTCCAAGGCCCAGTGCATCCATCGATATGTGCTCCTGCAGCTAGGGATGTTCCTCTGGACCACAGTTGTTTGTGGGCACTAGCATAAGACTAAATTTTGAGCAGACCAAAGTGCATCTTTGACTGAGTCACTGATAAAATAGAAAAATAGCTTGTGAGAGTTCTGAGCCACTGTGTAACACAGGATAAGTGATAGCCAGGAGTTTTGCCAGTGACGTCAGAGTCAGAGTTATACAATATGGAAGCAGGCCCTAGGATGCCTTCCCGATCTAGTACCACTTGTCTGCATTTGGCCCATAGCTTTACAAACCTTTCCCATCCATCACTGTTTCTACAACTTCTCCCTTGGCACCTCCTATACTTTCACCACACTGATTGTTAGGGAAAAATTTGTTTATTATGGTCTCCTTTCAATCTTTCCCCTATAGCTCAAGTCTGTCTCTAGCTTTTATTTATACACCTTATAGCTTTATGTCCCCCTCCCCTTCAAGAGGGGTAATCAGCCCCTTTGCTCCAAGAGAAATGAAGAGGCACCATCCAATCCATTTCTCACCTTGTAATTCAAGCCTCACAATCCAGGCAACATCATGCGAATCCTTTCTACACCCTTTCTGGTTTAATCACATCCTTCCTATAGAATGGAAATCCGAATGCAGTCTCACCAACGTCCTGTAGATTGTAACAACGCCCAGCCATCGTGCTCAGTGCCTGTCTGGTGAATGCAAGCATGGCAAATGCAGCCTTAATGTCCTTTTCTATCCATGTCGGCACTTTTGGTGGCCTATGTACTTGTGCACCCAGGTCCTTCTGATCTACAATGCTCCCCGGAGCCCTGACATTTAATGTGTATACAGTTTAGCTTCCTAAAATAGATTACTTTACACTTGACTAAGTTGAATTCAATCTGCCATTCCTTTGTCAAGTCTCCCAGTTGATCCAGGCTCTTTGTAACTTTAGGTCAGGGGTGCCCAACCTTTTTTAATGCCTTGGAACCTTCCCATTAACCGAGGGGTCCATGGACCCCAGGTTGGGAGGCCCTGCTCTAGACAAACACATTCACTGTCCACTGCACTAATTTTGGTGCCAGTAGCAAACATGCTAATCATGCAACCCACTTTTCCATCTAAATCATTGATTTGTATAGACAAACAGCAGGCAACACAGCAACACACCACAGGTCACGGGTCTCCATTCTGTAAAACAGCTCTCCACTATCACAGGCTAGCTCCCCCTGGAATCCCATTGTGATCTCATCTTTCACACCAGTCCTCCATGCAGGGCCTTCTCAAACTCCACACAGACATAATCTACTGCCCTGCCTTAGTCAATCCTCTTGTCCACCTCCATCAAAAAAACTGAAAAGAAATCTGAGGTACCAGTACCCCTGCACAAAGTCACTGCTGACAATCTCTAATGCAGATAGAAACTGCCCATCAGAATCCCCTCCAGCAACCTTACCTTCCCACTACTGGCCTGCAGTTCCCAGTATTGTCCTCAGAACCCTTAAACATACAATATTAGCCCCATTCCAGTCTTCTGGTATCTGGCCTGGCTCTGGCTAAGGAGCCCCCTGCCATGCTGTCCAGCAACTTGTTCCTGTGCTTCCCAAAATATCCCACGATACAGTTGTTCAAGCCCTAAGAATTTAGCCACCTTTGTGTCTCAAGGCTGCTAACACTTTTTATTGATGTAAACATGTCACCTCTTTATTTCCTGAATTCCCTGGCTTTCATGGAAAAACAGCTGAGAAGTATTCCCAGTCAAGCATGTTTAGAAGGTGAGGAAGGTCTGACAGAATAGCATTAACTCCCCGGAAAGCATGTAGAAGCTGTTTTTGATCATCTGTGATCTAGAGTGGGTATGATTTATCAGAAGGAACTCTGACTTAGTGTTAAGGCAAGGAAATGCAGTAACAGGCAAGCATGGAGACACAGAATCTGCTAATCCTCGGCATTCCTGGATGAAGGGAAGGCCATAGACAGCACAAAACTTCGCATCCTCCATCTCAGAGGTGTTAGATCATGAGGCAGAGACTGAAAACAGGCATTTACCCAGGAGGATCTAACAAGCTCTATCCACTCCTTTTGAAGTGAATAGAAGTCTCAGAAAAACAAGTTTTGTGGTTAGCCAAATTGTACTTGGCTGTGGGACAAGATGTGCCCAGACTTCCTGGAAGTGTATGGCATTATACTTTTAGTTGGCAGCATATCAGAATTAATTAGGAAGGCCTTCACCATCCTCCTCCACAATGAGAAGGGGAGCATTTTGCTACTTGTGGGCCTGTACTCACTGTAGTTTAGAAAAATGAGGAGGATCTCACTAAAATCTATTGAAGATTGAAATGCTTAGAGAGAGTGCATGTCGAGAGGATGTTTCCAATAGTGGGAGAGTCTAGAACCAGAGCACAGCCCCAGAATAGAAGGATACCTCATTAGAACAAAGATGAGTAGGAATTTCTTCAGCCGGAGGGTGATGAATCTGTGGAATTCATTGCCTCAAATGGCTGTGGAGGCCAAGTGATTGGGTATATTTAATGCGGAGGTTGATGGGATTTGACTTGTAAGAGCATTGAAGTTTATGGGAGGAAGGTAGGAGAATGGGGTTGAGAGGAAAACTAAATCAGCCATGATCAAATGGTGGAGTAGACTCAATGGGCCAAATGGCCTAAATCTGTTTCTATGACTTGTGGCCTTTTGGAAAATCAGTAAATGCTGACTTACCTTGCTGTTGAAGATGGTGGACCTTTGACTTCCCAATGATCATGTGAGGGCTACAGGAATGAGAGAAATGGAGAGATGGCATCATCTTGTTTCAATATTATAACTGAAAAATCCAGAATTAATATTGAGACATATGGTTTTCGTTCTACTTAATGACATTGCTTGCGGTAATGTACCATTTGTAGTACACTCTTTATTTGCTAATAAGCAGGTAGGAAGCATATCTGGGTGGCACGTTGTTCCGGACCTAGCCTAAATCTTGTGACGGTGATAATAAACCTGATTCTGATGCTGAAACTTTAAAGTATATTTTAGGAGCAAACAAGAGGAAATCTGCAGATGCTGGAAATTCAAACAACACACACCAAAATGCTGGTGGAAATGTTTCGGGCCGAGACCCTTTGTCAGGCAGTATATTTTAGGATTGGGATACATTATACATAACTGATCAATTATAAGCATGCTTGTTATGACAGCAAGCTTATGGAATGGACCAGTGACTAAAAATTCTAGTTTCAAAAGTAACAGTGGAGATGTTATTTTATGTATTTGGGCAGCTCTAGGTGTTCTTTATACAGTTTGGTTACACTTCACTTAATCAGTAAACTTTTTTTTGTTATTCTTTCAATTAAGATCTTGGAAAGCGAGAACAAGGCTTTTGACATTAGTTAATTTGAAGATATTTGAGAAAGCAGTGCATTCTTGGAACTCTGTATGGCATGTCACAATTCATGCTCTACTCATTTTACTCATGCTGAGATCCACCAATGCTGGCACTGCTTCTCAGAATCAGGTTTAATGTCACTGACGAATGTTGTGAGATTTGTGGTTTTGCAGCAGCAAATCATATTAAATAAGTAAAGCAAAAATAGTGAGGTAGTTGATGCATCATCAATAACTCTTGGAGACGTGAGGCGAGAGATAGGCTTTTATTAGCTGGAAGAGAGCACTATCAGCAGCAAGAGACCATCACACAACATCCTGGAGACTGAGGGAGGAGCAGTGCCTCCAATCGCCTTTATACAGGGGTCTGTGGGAGGAGCCACAGGAGCAGTCAGCGGGGGGGGGGGGGGGGCGTGTCCAGACAGCTATATGTAGTTCACCACAGTGGTATTCATGGGTTCATTGTCCATTCAGGTATCTGAAGGTGGTGGGGGAGATGCTGGTCCTAAAATATTGAGTGTGTGTCTTTGGGCTCCTGTACAACTTATCTGATAGTAGCAATAAGAAGCTTGGGTGACGGGGGCCCTTGGTGATGGATGCTGCCTATTTGAGTCATCGCCTTTTGAAGATGTCCTTAATGCTGAGGTGGTTAATGCCCATGATGGAGCTGGCTGAGTTTACAACCCTCTTCAGTTTTCTTTTCTGATACTGTGCAGACCAGACCAAAAGGTGATGCAACCAGTTAGAATGCTCTTCATCATCAATGTGTAGAAGTTTGTTGGAGTTTTTGGTGACGTACCAAATCTCCTCAAATTCCTCCTGAAATAAAGCTGCTGATGTGCCTTCTTCATAATTTCATCAATTTGTTGAGCACAGGATGGATCTTCAGAAATGTTGACACCCAGGAACTTGAAACTGCTCACTGTTGGACCCCCTTAATGAGGACTGGTGTGTGTTCCCTCAATTTCGCCTTTCTGAAGTCCACAATCAATTTGTTGGTCTTATTGATGTTGAGTTTGTGTTGTTTCGTATGGCAGTTGTTTTTCTCTTCACACTTCTAAGAACTGAGTGACCTGTTATTGTTGTAACTGCAGTCAAACAGCTGATCCATCTCATTCCTGCATAGCTCTTTGTCATCGCTTGAGATTCTGCCAACAGCAGTTGCGTCATCAGCCAATTTATAGATGGTATTTGAGCTGTGCCTATCCACATAGTCATGGGTGTAGAGAGACATAGGACCTGGGTTCTGTTCTTAACTTTTTATAATTTCTCTCTTTGGGCAGTGGCATTTCAGCAGGTCACATGGAGTATATTCAGAAGTTAAAAGTGCGGTGGGAAAATTTTATATTTCTGACCTACATTTCTAGGAAACTAGAAAGTCAGCTAGTGATACCCAGTGCATCAATTTATGCCCAAGACTTTCAAGCACTGATCATCTTGATTCCATGTCTCATGGGCTCTTGAAAAAATGCTGCATAATTATATATATTTTTAAAACTTTAAGCTTAATTCTGTCTGAACTAGTTTTCACTGTTGTCCTAAAGTTTGTTCCTTGCAGTAGACTAACTTTAACAAGGAAATACTTGAGAATGTGACAGTGCTGTTAAAATATGTAACACGAAACCTCAGTGAATTGGGGATGATGTTCTCAAGTCAATCCTCTAAAACTGTTGAGAGATGCGTCACTGGTAATACAAATGAACCATGAGCTTTTTGTAATTGTTACTGTGACAAAAAACTGCAACCTGTTTTAGCTGGCCATCTGTCTTGACTTTAAAGATTCAGTATTAAATAACCTTCAAGGATGTTAGTTATAGCTTGGTCCTGGTAGAATGGATCTAACCAGTGGTAATTTCTGGAGTTATTCCTTTGTCCATGTTTCCTATTTCATCTATATCTGTCTGCAAGTGCTACGCTAATTCATCGAGCAAGTAATGAATCAGCTCCTGTGCAGATGTCTTCAAGAATTCATTAGTGGGCTTTTCAGTGAACAGTGACCTGTGTTTTATCATATACGAGCAAATCTAACTGCTTCGATGACATCTGAACTGTCTCCCACTCTTCTAAAAACAGCCAAGTGTGGCATGCCATGTTAGTTGACTGGGCCTGAAATGGTCAAACTCAGTAGCCAATTGAGCCACTGCTGCAAATGCAGTTCTGCTAAAATCACTGCCTTCAAAATGGGACAGTAGAAGAAAAGGAAGTAATAAGCAGTTAACATTGTCACAAGTCTAGGTTCATGAAAACTTCTAAGAAGTTAAGAGCCCATGGAGTTAGAGGCAAGGTACTGACATTGATAGAAGAGTTGGTTGACTGGCAGAGATCAAGAGGGGGCATAAAGATGTCCTTTTCAAGATGGCTGCTGGTGAGCTGTAGAGCTCTGCAGGGTTTAGTGTTGCAACTACATCTTTTCTCTTAAGATATTAATGATGTGGTTGAACAAACTCATGGCATTGTGGTCATGCTTACATGTAATACCAAGGTAGTTGGAAGAACAAGAAGCGTCTCAGAAATGGGGAATCTGCAGAAGGACTTCGATGGATTGGGAGAGTGGGTAAAGAAATGGCATGTGGGTGTACTGTGTGGGGTTATACACTTTGGTAGGAAGAATAAAGGCATGGACTATTTTCTAAATGATGAGGGGAATATTTAGAAATTGGGTGTAAAGAGTCCTAGTTCAAGATACCCTCAAGGTGAACCTGCAAGTTGAGTCAGTCCCACTCACCTTGAGAGGCTATAACTAGAATATAAAAGCAAGAAACGACTGCTGAGGCTTTAAGGCATTGTTCAGACTGCATTTGGAATATTGTGAGCAATTTTGGAGTGGGTCGGTAATTGTCCAAGGAATGAAGGATGTAACGTATGAGGAGCAATGATATCTTGAGCACGTACTTGATGGAGTTCAGAACGATGAGGGGGTATCTTTATTGAAAGTTAGGAGATACAGAAAAACTTGAATGGAGGGGCTGGATGTAGAGTTTGCTTCTAATAGCAGGAATGTATGGAATCCAAGAGCCCAGCCTCCAGATAAAGGAACTACACTTATGTGTGGCATGTGATCAACCTCCTACAAATGTCACAATTCAGGATCCACCCATCCTAAGATCCATAAATACTGGTATTCATGCTCTTAACTAATTTTCGCTTCATACTTTCCCTCTGTGTGTCAGCTACTTTGATCACGTGGAGTACATTCAGAAGTTTAAAAGTGCTGTGGGTAAATTTTATATTTCTTGCTTACGTTTCTGGGAATCTAGATATTTAGCTGGTGATACCCAATGCACCAATTTACTCCCAAGGGTTTCAAGCACAGATTTTTTTTTCCACACCTCATGGGTTCTTCAACAAATTATGCATAATAATATATTTTTAAAATTTAATTATATTCCCAAAGGGAAAGAGTGCACTGCTTTCTCAAAACTCTTAACTGGTGAGGAGGAACTTGTTAAGCCAGAGAGTGGTGAATCTGTGGAATTCATTACGGCAGAAGGCTGTGGAGACCGAGATGTTGGGTGTACTTGGGGCAGAGATTGTGAGGTTCTTAATTGGTTGATAGTTACAAGGAACAGGCAGGACATTGGAGTTGGAAAAATCAGCCATGATTGAATGGCTGAGTGATCTCACTAGGCTATGTGCTCCTGTCTTACGGTTTTAATAGCTTTTCTGTGCTGCTGATGCTGAGTGAACCCTCCCAAAATCTCCATTTGAAACAAGTAATATTACTGGTTTAAAAAATAGAAAATACAATCAGTGCTACCTGGTTTGGACTATTATCTTCACAAAGCTAAGTAGGGAACTGATGCTTGGGTAGCCTTTGAATTTGTGTTGAGTTCCCAGTTAACGGCAAATTATTGAATTGTAAAAGCATTGATTATCAGAGAGAGGCCTTCATAGTTGGGCTGCCTGGTGCAAATGATCATTTTACAGAGCACCTCAAGGTTGTGGTTCATTGTGTTATGAATGCATTTTGATAGAATGCAGGTCCCCAGAAGAAGTTGGACTTGCTTCCTTCTGAACGTTCACTGGGTAGGTGTATGCAAATGAATGAGTTCTCACTGGGCATCTTGCTGTTTGCAGGAGAAGGCGATGAAGAAGATGTGGAGGGCGGAGCAGGGGCTGGAGGAACTACAGGAACCCCTGGTACTCCAGCCCTTCCAGGAGTGAGAAGGTCCCGGAGGAAGAAAAGTAAGAGGTTGCTATCCAACAAACCTCAGGATTTCCAGGTACTTTGGAAGGGTATAAATAGCATTTATTTTCTGCTGGCAATAAAATCTTATTTTGTCTTCAGGGAGCCACTTGCCGCTTTATTATCTGTTAACTGTGAGAATGTCAAACGTGTAGAGGCTGCAACACAGCAGTTCATTTAGACTGTTTACAGCAGCTGTCCATTTGGAAATGAAATGGCTAATAACTGATTTATTCTTGTTCACAATTTCGTGTGTGTACAATAAGTGTAAAGCACAACTTTTGCACCCAAGTTGCTATGCTGTATTTCAGATTCGGGTGAGGATAATTGCAGCGCGTCAGTTGCCAGGTAATAACGTAAAGCCTGTAGTTAAAGTGTCTGTCTGGAATGAAACTCATCGAACAAGGATTCGAAGAGGAAACAACCCCCGCTTCGATGAGGTACATAAATCTTTACTTGAGTCTGAAGAAGCCAGTTTGATGAGATTGCATGATCTTTTCCTACATGCATTTGTACTTATTGGAGCAAGTAATTAGACTGGCTTGTAGCAAGCCTGCTGTCTTAGTGGTAAAGGATCCCATAGCACTTATGAAGTATTCTCCCATTGTTCCTTTTCAAATGTGTCCCTCCAATACTAACTATGATTGGTGAGACCATGCATGTGCAAAATAATAATGATATAAAGCCCTGGTGTCTGAGATGTACAACTTATTTTGTGACACTTTAATTATTCATGTGGAAATCCCGGACTGCTGCACTAAATACTAAGCGCCAGGATTTAAACCCGAGAATTTATGTGGAACTGAGAGGGCATTGGCTGATGTTCCAAGTGTCTGCCAGCGGGCTTGGTGAGAAAGGCAACAGGTTGATTCTGTTGACTTTACAGTGAACCAATGGTGTAGTGAGAAAATATTTAGAGGAAACCTATAGGATACCAGTCAAGTTGGCCACTTTCATCTGGACATCGATGTTTGTTGGAACTCTTGTTTATCAGATTACTAGTTAGTGAGTAACACATACAAGATGCTAGAGGAACTCGGCAGTCAAGCAGCATCTATGGAAAGAAATACATAGTCAAGACCGTTCATCAGGAAGAGGAAAGAATACAAGCTAGGTTGTGTTTGCAGTTAGTCCCTCTTCTACCACCCACCCACCTGGCTTCACCTATCACCATCTAGCTTGCATTACTTCCCCTCCCCCCTCCCCATCTTATTCTGGCTTCTTCCCACTTCCTTTCCAGACCTGATGAAGGGCCTTGGGCTGAAACCTCGACTGTTTAACCCTTTCGGTAGTTGCTGCCTGAACTGCTAAGCTCCTCTGGCAGTTCGTATGTGTTGTGCTGTATTTCCAACATCTGCAGAATCTCTTGTGTTTATAATAGTGAACTGGGTCTTATTTAAGAGCTAGTAGAAAATCTTTATGACGATGTCAGGATGCAAGCTGTTCTCTGCAGAATATCAGTTCTTATGCGTTTCAAGTCCAATTAAGTTTCCAGACATAGATGATCCCAAATATATCGATATTGGAGAGGAGGTTGGAGGTAGACACCACTGATGGGTGTTGGGATGAAGATACGTCCCTCCTTCCCTCCACTGGCTTGCCAGTCACCCTTGGACAACATGAAGTGCTTGCTTAGCTCCCCCATCAGCACCACGTGAAGTCATGGGAGCGGGTGGTGGACGGTTATATGAGCAGCTGGTGCATATCACAAGGGCTGGTTATGTGACCACTGACACCAGCCAGACAATCTCTGAAGAGTATTGATAATTGTTGCAGTCACCTGCCTTGTAAAGAAGAAGGCAATGGCAAACCACTTCTGTAGAAAAAATTTGCCAAGAACAATCTTGGTCATGGAAAGGCCATGATCACCCATGTCGTACGACAAGGCACATAATGAAGCAATACCACACCCACAGAATATTAAGAGCAGTTGATAAACACCCCTTTAGTTGGGATTATTATTTTATACATGTTTGGCTATTGAGAATTCAGCTCAACATTCATTCGAATGTGCCCTATTGTAACTGATGTTCTTATGTTAACAGATTTTCTTCTTCAATGTAACTCGCTCACCAGAGGAGCTCTTTGATGAATCCATCTACATTAGAGTAAGTTTCATTTGTAATTGTCCTGAATTTACTTTTCCGAGCTTTTGAAGCAACTTAAATTTATTGTTTTCTTTTTAGGTGTACAATTCATTTTCATTGCGATCAGATTCACTCATGGGAGAATTCAAGGTGAGTTTTCACTTGTGGATCTTGGCTATTAGATTTAAATTATAAGCATTATTAATAAACCAAGCAATTAAAGCTGCTAAACTTTAGAAATGCCACCGTGATCTAAGTCTCACACTTACTGAATTGTAGCATGTTGTGTTTATATCATGCAGTTTGGGATTATGAAAGTAGGTATCACACAGAAAAGGCTCCAGGCTCCCAATCCTGATGAAGGGTCTTGGTCCAAAGAATCCACTGTTTATTCGCCTCCATCGACACTGTCTGTCTTTTGTGTGTGTTGCTCATGATTTCCAGCATCTGCAGAATCTCTTGTTTACGAAAATGGATATTTTGCTTTTTTTTCCTCTTTAAAACTTAAATATAGGATAGATTGAGTGTGAGATTGAGTACTGAGCTGAAGGATGTGTTCCTTATTATTCTGTGCATTGGAAATTCAGATTTTTGTTTCACTTTGTCCATGAATTTTTATTAACTTTTTGACACAGTTTAATTTCTGGGCCCTTGTTGTAATTGCATATAGTCCTGTCTATTTTATATGATCTATTATATTATTATTACAGTGTCCTTGCAATTATTAGAACCATTCTCTTCTCACACTTGAAAGGGAAGTTTGCTAAACTCTATAGTAAGATCAGCATGATGATGTAAAATTGCAAGTAAGGTTCACCTACATGTGAAGTTGAGCTGATAGCTTGTGCAGTCCGAAGTATGTGAATCCTAGATGTTAACACTGTATTGTTCTCAAAGCGAAGAATTAGACTTAAAATTAAATATTTTGTTTTTCAGCTGGACATCGGTTATGTATATGATGAGCCTGGTAGGTTGTGTGCTTCTTTGTAAATTGAAGTGGGGAAGAAGAAGCAAGCTTTGATTATCCACTTTCACAAAGCTGATAAGCACTTTATGTACATTGTATTTTGTCTTTTTCCCTTTGACATTATTGCCATTTAGGACTGGGACTTTTGACTGTTTACTCTCTTTCCTAGACGCTGCTTGGCCTGCTGAGTCCTCCAGCATTTGTGTGTATTAGATAGTAACATTAAATTTGAAAGGGAAAAAGACAAAATACAGTGTATTTAAAGTGCTATAAATGATATAAATTGCTACAAATTACCAGAGATTCATGAGCATTTTGTATGTTTAATTATGGCATTGATGGCATTGGCCAGAAGGCTTGCTGTAAGCATTTATAGAACGGTGTGGAAATGGTTACAACATTCTATGACTCTATTATAACATTTCTCTAGGATTGACCCACTCTCCTGGAATTTTCCTTTAATGATGCAGACTTTTGCCTTTCAGTAGTTTTCAGTTTCTCTGACGAGTATTTGAATTATTGACGAATCTACTTTCATCATTTGACGAGCAATGCACTGTAAATCACTGTTTACTCAAGTGCCTCTTTCTTTGGCCAGTCACACTGGACCTTATTTCCAAGGGAAAGTTTCAGCTTAATTGTTTATGCTAAGAATTTTTTTTTCCCTGAAACCTTCTATCAAACTTCCCCCTGTGCTTCAAACAAGCCAGGATTTTCTGGTCTCTACGTAATTGAAATCTTGCATCTCTTGTGTCATTCTCCTCTCTGCTCTCTGAGATGCTGATGATAATACGCACTGAGAACTGTACAAACTGGGGTCCATTCAGTGTTTCATGATGATTTTAGCACTGATGTTCCCCAGAGTGAACATCGCCTAATGCATTTTCTGCTTCTGTTTCATGCTACATTATTTAATAGTGTGTGAGTGCTGATGGATAAGTATATTTCACGTAAACTTTTTTTGCTATCCTCAGGACATGCTGTTTTGAGAAAATGGATCCTGCTTCATGATCCTGAAGATACAAGTACAGGATCGAAGGGATACATGAAAGTCAGCTTATTTGTCCTGGCCACAGGAGATGAGCCTCCGGTAATGGTTTGGTGCCAACATTTGAAGTCAGTCTCTAGCCAATGAGTTATCTCAGGTTGTTTATCACATTTGCAACATCACCCCTGGTGGTTGTGAGCTATCACCTGCACCAATGCAAGCATCTGTAGTGTTGAATCAGGTCCAGCAAGTGAGACAGGAAATGTTGACTGGGAGTAGGTATATTAATAATTTATTTACAAACAGTAAAAGTTTGACTAAACATTCATGTTCCCCCATGTCACAGAAACTATGAAGCTGAATATTCAACAAACGTATTTAGTTAAAAGCATGCGCAGAGCACACCTTCCCTATAGTCATGTGCGCTACTTGCCTTAAACAAAGGGAGGGAGACAGAACTTCCCACTATATATTTAAGATAGTTGAAACTGGACATCAGGAAATGGGAGAAGCAGCTGCAGTTTCTAAACTAATCAATCATGGCAAAGTGACTTTTGGCAATCTGAATATGGTATGCCTCACCCCTCTGCCGCAGGACAAAATCATCTTTCATTAGAATTCTTAGGATAATAATTCTTAGAATACATGCCCACTATTGTATTTCTTTATTTTCCTATAAGTGCCTGAAAGCAATTGAATTTCAAAGTAGCATATGGTGACACATAAGTACTTTGATAATAAATTTACATTGTGCTCTGAGCCTCAGAACCTCATGACCAAGTTCTTTCAAAGACATTTCCTGCCTGGTGACAAGGTTTGACAAAAGGTGGGTGAGTGGGGAAGGCAGCCTCGTATGTAATGAGGGACAGTCAACATTTAATTAGAATGTTGTAGCAATGATTGTTAATAAGAGCACCACTAGCAGTTGGTGCTAGTATGGGAACCCTCATTCAGTAGGTACGTAGAAGAATGGGGAATGTCAAAAAGTAAATAAATAGCATTGAATGGCATTAAATGAGATTCTATGGGAATACATAATTGAGAAATTCAGAACGGCTCAATTGATATTGTGATATTACTAAACTCCTCAATCTGATATACCCCTTTCACTCGTTTGTTTAAGATGGCACCCAGAATACTGCATACAGTTTAGTACACTAATCTACTTTTTTCCCCCCTAGATCAACAGGCAGTACTGCTAAATTTTGCACTTTTCTTTGTCATTAGGGTAAATGCCATAATAACTATACCTTCCAATAGATGGGTGTGACTGAAGAGCAACTAAATTTTAAGTGGTCTAGGCAACTATACCCACACTTTGGATGCGTTAGATGATTATTTTCATTGTTTTTGGTTGTTCAACAGCAACAAATTGCCTTGAAAGAAAAGGAATAATTTGATGCTACGTTAATTGTGATTTGGGAGCCACGTGCTGCTGTGTACTGAGGAATACATGCAAAGAATACTTAAGAGAAGGGGATCCAAACCAATTGTTCTTTAGCTTGGCATACTCGTTACACTCCTGAGTGATGGGAAGAGTGATATATGATAAAACTGCAAGCTGAGATTTGTTGTAATAAAATCAAACTAATTTGGGGGGACAAGAGCTTTTGAACAAGTTATTAAATACTCATAGGTTATGGTGATTCTGGTGTCACACCTCTCCACAGAAACATCTCATAATGGGGTATGTTATGAAGATGCTGAAAGAGGCAAAAATTGCATGCAAGTTTCTTTTTTTGCAAGAGCTGCTTTCTATTAACTTTTTCTCTTTTTTTTGATGCTCAATAGGTTGAGAATAAGGTGCAAAATGAAGATGAGGACGATGTTGAAAGCAACCTGTTGCTTCCTGCAGGCCTCACTCTTCGATGGGTGACTTTCATTCTAAAGATTTACAGAGCAGAGGATGTTCCACAGAGTAAGATGGGTTTTCGTGTTGTAGGGGAGATTGGGGTAACTTTGGTGACAATAGTTTGTGTACAATCAAGATGGTGGTCTCTTGCATTTCAGAGTCAAAATCAGGTTTAAGATTCACCTAGATCAACATATGTTGTGAAGTTTGTTTTGTGGCAGCAGTACAGAGCAATACATTTTTTTAAAGAAGCTTATAAATTGCAATAAGAAATAATATATTTAAAATTAAATTAAATAGAGCAAAAATAATGAGGTAATGTTCATTGTCCATTTTGAAATCTGATGGCAGAGGTGAAGAAGCTGTTCCTAAAATGTTGAGTGTCTTCAGGCTCTTGTACCTTCTCTCTGATGGCAGTAATGAGAAGAGAGCATGTACTGGGTGATGGGGGTCCTTAATGATGAATGAGGCATCGCCTTTTGAGGATGTTCTCCGCTGGGGAGGAGAGTGCTCATGGGGAGCTGACTGTGTTTATAACCCTCTGCAGTGTTATTCTAATCTTGTGCAGTAGTACCTCCATGCTGGACAGCAATGCAACCAGTTAGAATTTTCTCCATGCTACATCTATAGAAATTTGCTAGCGTCTTCGGTGGCATGCCAAGCCACCTCAAACTCCTAATGAAATATAGCCACTGACAGCTTCCTTTCATAATTGCAGCAAAATGTTGGCCCATTTGAACATAATTGACACTTGGTATCCTCAGAACTCAAGGACTTTGCATAATTAGTTCACTGATAACGTGGATCCAGCAGGGGTTGAAAGCAGCTCCGCTATTCGGAATCAGAATCACATTTATCGGCATATGTCGTAAAATTTGTTAACTCTGTTAACTTTGCTTCAGCAGTACAATGCAATACATGATAAATATAGAAAAAATGGAATTGCAGTAATTATATATCAATATTAAATAGCTGACTTAAAATAAGTTGTGAAAAAACATTTTTTTAATAAGTAGTGAGGTAGTGTTCATGGGTTCAATGTCCATTCAAAATTCTGATGGCAAAAGCAAGAAAGCTGTTTCTGAATCGCTGAGTGTGTGCCTTCAGGCTCCTGTACCTCCTTCCTGATGGTAACAATGAGAAGTGGGCTTGTCCTGGATGGTGGGACTCCTTAATGATGGACACTACCTTCCAGCCTTGAAAATGTTTTGGATACTATGGAGCCTAGTATCCATGATGGAGCTGACTAATTTTACAACTTACTTTTTATTGACATTGTAAATTTAATCTGCTAGGCTACCTAATTGTTCCTGTTGCAGACTTGATTTGATACTGTCACACTGTCTTCCAGAGATGCACCTGTTTATCTTGCCCTTGCCCTCCAGCTGCCTCATCCCAGCTCTAGACCAGCAGTAACACCTTTCTTGCATCCAGTGCTGGCTAGTATTGAGCATTTCTACTGCCCCATCCAAACCCTTCCTACTCTACAAGCCCTTCCTCAGAAATGAACTCCTTTTCTGCATTTCACCTTGCTGTTCTTGAGTTTCAAATGTACATTACCACCCAAATGTCTTCTCAACTCTTCAATTTATATTGATTACTGAAAAGAAGTCTGTCACAGAGGCTGTTATAATAGGGCCAACGTTGCCTTGTATATTCTCTTCCCAACCCATTTTGCTCTGTCTGCAGCTTCAAGTCGCCAAATTGCTTGGTACAGCCTAATCTCTTTAACCTGTGCCTGATTTTAACTTGACCATATCATCTTAGTTTGAGAATGCCTAATTGTGTTAGCTCCTACTTTAGTCCATGCTACTGTTGCACTAAACTAAGTAGTGTTCAAGATTTAGTCTGTTTAACTTTGTATTTGCTGATTAAAATTTTGTATCTGGGTTTAGTTGAGTTTATTGCACTCAAATAACATTGTAGTGACATAATTTTGCTGTTTGCTTTACTCCATTTCAGTGGACGATGCCTTTGCAGAAAATGTGAAGTCACTTTTTGGAGCAGGAACTGACAAGAAGAACCTTGTGGATCCATTTGTGGAACTTAGCTTTGCAGGAAGAAGAGTGAGAATCTCCCCATACCCATATTCAGTGATGTCATTATAGAATTTCTAAATGCTGCAAATTATCTTCCAGTTGTAATACTGGCTCTTTCTTCTCATTTAAGCTTTGCACAAAAATAATTGAGAAGAATGCAAATCCTGAGTGGAACCAGGTCCTCTATCTTCAAGTCAAGGTAGGATCTGTTTCATTTTATTATCTGCAATTGCTTTGTGTTGATCATGTTGAGTCAGTGGCCATGTCCATTTCTGAGCCATGTTTTTTTCTGTGATTTCATGCTTTTTGTTAGTAAGTATTTTAGAAATGGGCATAGGGGAACTCTGGAAAGAACTTAGCATCCACAAAATGGATTTACGTATGTAACATTTTTTCACATGTGCAAATTAAATACTATGGGAAAAATGATACCATTATGACAGGAAGGCAATGAATATTCACACATTTTTCTTTAGATCTTTTTGCTTTTGCACCTGACAATCAATTTGTATAGTATTGTGCTAAAGTCTTAGGCACCCTAGGTTTTTTGATATGGTGTGTCAGATAGTATGGCCTCCACAGAGCCCTGATCACAACATCACTACCTGGAGAGACAGAAGCGAGGGAGACAGCCAAAGTTGCTGAAGAACTGTGTCAAGTTCTTCTAAGGTGCTTGAAACAACCTACCTGCTGATTTTCCTATAGAACTGCACAGTGTACCAAAGAGAACTGATAAAAGGCAAAGGGTGGTCATGCCAAATATTGATTTGATTTTAGTTTTTACTGTTTACTGCTCTTCATAATACATTTTTTGATATTTAGAAACTTTTCAAGTCATTATATTTGAAAGCACCTTCACTGTACAGAATTTTTATATGTGACTTTTTCACAGTACTGTATATTCTAGATGAAACAATAAGGTTTTTCAGAGTGCTTGTTACATTGGACTAGCTGCTTGTATTTAAGTTCCCAGATTGATGTCATGGGTTCTGTCATTTGGCATAATCTCCTTGTTCATATTTACACCAGACATTGTATATGTAAACTCTTAGGACAAAATGCAAGTCTTTCCCTCCCCAGGCACTTCAGTGTTGGCACGGAAGAACAGCATAATTATAGCACGATTAGTTTACAAAGGCAATGCTCATCAGTAAAGAGGAAATTGAGATTGAAATATTTGAAGAGGATCTAACACAAGTAGTCAAACATCAGCAGCAGCAGGTTCTGAAAGTGGCTTATTGCTGAATGTGCAGCACATGTCCTTTTATGCTTCTTTCCAAAGAATAATATTATTGTTAAGTTTTCTATCAACATAATTAGTGCTGTGTAATGATAGGAGCTCTACCCATCCCATTCGCTGGTAGGAATGCATTCCAAAACTCGGCATTCTCTCAATCTGCTTGACTTGAGACTAATTTTGAACTCTCTTATTTTACATGATGTTGGCTTTGTGTATTTTAAGTTCACTGCTTTATTTTACCTTTCAATTCTATATTTGATCTATAAATATATTCTATATTTGATCTGAAATTATATTTGATGCAAGTGGCTTGCTAACCTAGTTAAGGAATTTGTTCATCAGTATTAATCACCAAGCAGAAACTATCCTAAGAAAAGATCGCAACTCTGATAATTGAAGATCATACCATAATTGTTATTGTATGCAAATAATGAAATAGAATTTGGCTGGGGCTAACAAAATTTTAATATCAAATCCAAAATCAGGATCCTTGTGGAAATGTTTTCACACAATACCTGCAATTATCCTTCCTGTTTACATTTTCGCTGATCATTATTTGAGCCATGGTGTTCTAAAAGCAAGTGGAATAAAAATGTGAATATCATCAAATCAGTTGTGTAGTTTTCATAGTTATGATCTAGTACACAACTGATTTGATCTACTTCAGGAGGTTTTGATTAGATTCTTGTTTGCCATATTCTGCTATTGAGTAAGCTTTAGTTACAGCATTGGGTACGTCACCTGTGAGACTTCTGATTTAGATTGCTGCTAATTAATCTGGCTTTGTCATTGAAACAGTATTAAATTCTACGTTGCTGGTTGTCTTAAGAAGTCTGTGCATCTTTAATTTATTTGATCAAAGTTCAAAATAAATTTATTATCAAAGAACATATATGTCACCATATACTGTACATGGCTGAGATTCATTTTCTTGCAGGCATACTTCGTAAATCCAATAACCGTAGTAGATCAATGAAACACCATGCCAGCGTGTGCAAAAGACAGCAAGCTGTGCAAATACAAACAGAAAGAAATCATACATAAATAAGCAATAAATATTCTGACTATGAGGAGTCCTTGAAAGTGAGTACATAGGTTATGAGAACATTTCAGTGATGGGACGAGTGAAGCTATCCCCTTTGGTTCAAGAGCCTGATGGTTGAGGGGTAATAACTGTTACTGAACCTGGTGGTGTGGGTCCAGAGGCTGCTGTACCACCTTCCTTATGGCAGCAGCGAGAAGACAGCATGACCTGGGTGTTGGAGTCCCTGATGCAGGATGCTGCTTTCCTGCAACAACACTTCATGTAGATGTGCTGAAGAGTGGAGAGGGTTTAACTCCTGATGGACCGGGCTGTATCCACTACTTTTTGTGTGATTTTTCCATTCAAGGTGTTTCTATAGAAGCTGTGACATAGCCAGTCAATGTACTTTCCACTGAACAGCTATAGAAATCTGTTAAAGTTTTATATGTCATGTCAAGTCTCTGCAAACTCCTGAGAAAGTAGAGGCTCTGCTGTGCTTTCTTCATAATTGCACTTGCATGCTCAGCCCAGAACAAGCCTTTTGAAATGATAACACCTAGGAAATTGAAGTTGCTTACCCTCTCCAAATCGGATTCCCCCAATGGGGACTGATCGTGGACCTCAAGTTTCCTCCTTCTCCAGGCGTCAATAATCAACTTCCTGATTTTACTAACATTGAGTAAGAGGTTGTTGTTGTGGCACCACTCAGCCAGATTTTCAATCTCTCTCTATATACGCTGATTCGTCACCATCTTTGATTCAGCCAATGACAGTGGTGTCATCAGCAAGCTTGAATATGGCATTGGAGCTGTGCTTAGCCACACAATAGTAAGTGTAAAGCGAGTAGAGCAGGAGGCTAAGCACACGGCCTTGTGAGGCGCCTGTGCTGAGGGAGATTGTGGAGGAGATGTTGCTGCTGATCTTTGCTATTCTGAATATTTCTCAGAGCTGCATGTCTGAGAAATTGAACAAGAAATTGAGCAAGCAAACTCTTTGTAGACAAGGTTTGATGGGGATTGTTAGATGCCTCGTCATGATTGGATACAAGTCAAAGTTGAATTTATTGTCAACTGCACAAGTACAGTGATGCACAGGTGCAAAAGAGAAACTTGCAGCAGCCTCACAGACTCATAGCGTCATACAAGTTACTCGTCATGTTATGCTAGATGGATTTGATTAACTGTATTGGTTATGGCATACTATCCTAATACACAAGGTCACCGTTGACAAGTGTACTTGCTAATGTATCTTTTTGCTAATGTGTCTTTCACATTCAGCAGTTCAGACTGCTGGCTTTAACAATTGGAGCATGACTATTATTGATTGCAGCGTGAGAGATGCGGATGCCATCCAGAAGATCACCAAGGAGTTGGAAGTTTACCTCACTAGTGTGGACATGCCAGGCTTACCTGGCAAGGCTACCAGCTTGGCATCCTCTGGCCAATGCTGGTACATGAAGTACATGATGTTAAGGCACTTGAAAGGAAGATCAATGGCTACCTTTGAAGGTGGCTGGGGCCCCCCCATAGCCTGAGTAGCCTTGCTGTGTACAGGAAGAGGAATAAACTGCAGCTTCCCTTCAGCAGAGTTTATGGTTTCCCATACAAGAGGATTGCTGCAGTACAGAGATTCCAACGGCCCCCCCCCCCCCAAAGTCTCCACATCGGGAACTGAGGTCCAGGCAAGCAGTTAAATGGAGGGCCCAGGATGCAGTGGAGATGGCTGAGGCACAGGGATCTGGTAGGAACAGTGGTGTCTGGTCAGGTGGGGCTGAACAGCTTCCCTTCCAACCTGCTTCGATAGGGTCCAGGGCAGGGACAGACGCAAAATGGTCCAGGAAGAGGTGCAAGCAGTTGTCAAGGAAGTGCATACAATCAGGATGGTATGTTTGTAGCAGCAGGGAGTTTGGACAAAGTGGGAGGGGGTGCTGAAACAGAACATCTGGTCCAACATCTGGCAGTTCATGACTCAGGCTGTGTACAATGTCCTGCCTAGTCCAGTGAACCTTTTTTCTTGGGACAAAAACTAGGCACCATCATGTCCTCTCTGGCCTGGCAGAGGGACCCTGGAACATATCCCAAAAGCCCTTGGAGAAGGCCGCTACCACTAGCGTCAGGTGCTGAAGGCAGTGGCTGAAAATATCTCCTTGGCCATTAACAACAGTAAGCACCTCTGCCTCTGTCAAAGCTGAAGACAAATCACAGCCTCCGCCTAGATCACCAGCAGACTTGCTAGCCTTGGGGTCTGACTGGCAACCAGAAGTCGATGTTGGCAAGCTATTTAAGTTCCCTGACTTTATTGCATCATTATCACTGAGGCCTGACATTGTAATTCTGTCAGAAACCTCAAAGCAGGTGATCATGGTAGAACTGGTAGTGCCGTGGGAAGAGCGGATTGAGGAGGTGTTTGAGCATGAGAAGGCCAAATTCCAGGAGCTGGTAGAGTAGTGCCAGAGACAGGGGTGGAGGGCACATTGTGAGCTGATAGAGGGGAAGTGCAGAGGTTTTACTGTCTGCTCACTCTGCAGAACGTACTCTCTCCTTGGCCTAACAGGGGCTACAAAGAGAAGGGCCATCAGGACTGTCAAAGCGGCTGCCAAATATGCCTCCGGGGGCTGTGGATCAAGAGGTTTCCCATAGACTAATGCTGCTGGGTCACAAGCCGGGGCCTGATCAACCCTGACTGGGTGAGAGTGTTTGATGTTGGAAGATCCAAAACACCTGATGATCTCGGCTTGCATCTCTGATCATGTGTCCCCGTGCATCCCAGAATGCATCTCAGCATCAGCTGTCTTTGAAATTGCCAATACCTCCTGCCCTGTTCAAGTTCATTGGTTTTCCAGCAAGGGCAAGATCATAGGCTAAATACTTCAGATGTTAGGGCAGCACAGTGGTTAGCATAATGCTTTAGAGCACCATCTGTAAGTTCAGGGTTCAATTCCGGCTGCTGTCTGTAAGAATTTGTATATATTCCCCATGACCATGTGGGTTTCCTCCAGGTGCTCTGGTTTCCTCCCACATTCCAAAGACTTGCGAGTTAGGGTTAATAAGTTGTGGGCATGTTATGTTGGTGCTGGAAGCATGGTGACACTTATAGCTGCCTCCAGACAACATTCTCCATGCAAAAATTGCATTTCACTGTATGTTTTGATGTACATGTGACAAACAAAGCTTATCTAATCATCTTCAGAATGTGGAAATGTGAAATAAAATCCATAATACTCAGCTGGTGGTCAAAACATGCGATGAAAGAAAGTAGACACTTTGGATCGATGACATTTCATCAGAGCAGTGAACAGTTGAGAAACTGCTTTTAAGAAACCATGCAGGAGGAGAGCTTAAATGTTAGAAAAGAGCATCAAGGAAAGGTGAAGGTACAGGAGAGACTCCTGAAAAGAGTTGAGTGATTCCTGGGATAAATTATTATACTTTAAGAGTATGTCGGAGCGTTCAAACCCTTTGGAGATGGAGTGAGGGGAAAATCATCAAGTAAGTAAAATATTGCGGGATCTGAGCAGAGTGGCAAGTGGGTTGAGGGTTTGCGGATTGGAGCTTGCATAAAATAGAGGATGATTTAAGAGGACGCTAACTTTTTCACACTGTGTGTGGTTGGAATCTGGTTGTGGATGTGGTGCAGGCGTGTTCCACTGCTGCTAAGCGGACATTGGGTGAATGCGTATTGGTGAAAATATTACAAGGCTCAAGAGCAGGAGTTGCGGGTTGAAACTGGAGTCTCTGTGGTTGAAAAAGGACACAAACACATTGGGATAAGTGGAAGTTTTCTCCATGTAATTGTGCTGTCTTTCAGTGAAAGACGATAACAATGGAAATTTGTGTGGTGAAAAAAATTATCTCAAAGGAGTCGAAGTAGGATCAGAATAATCTATACTATGGGTTGGACCATGGCCATTCTCCTCTTAAGTACTGAATCTGGTATTCTAAAAATATTCTACATGTGATTTTTAATCTGGTGCTTTTGAATCAGATTGGTAGATAGCTTGTACTGCAGTAAGAGTCAACTTGTTTGTACAAGATGTGTTTAACTGGTTACCTGGTCAGTAATGAATGTTAAAACTTTTTTTTTAATAAGATGGCAATAGTAAATGTAGAATAAATGAAATAGTATAATTTTCTTTCTTGTCTTTCAGTTTCCGTCCATGTGTGAGAAATTGCGCATGACTATTTTCGATTGGTGAGTGTGCAAGAACAGTTTTAATCTTGATTTTAATGTGAATGATTAGCTGCAGGTAATTTTGTAAAAATGCATTGACCAGGGGTCAAGTTATCTTTGACCAAGTCACTTTTGAAGTTGATGCTGAAATACAAGGAAGCACAGAAGAGGTGAGGCAGGAAACCACACCTTCATGGGAGAGTTACAGCACTCTGCATTTACTCAAAGGTTGGTTTGCTCCAAAAGTCCATTGCCTCAGAAGGTGATTGTTACTTGCAGGTATATGGATGTTGCAAGAAGCAAACAGATGAGGAACTTTATAGTATATAAGGAATCCACTGTGTATTTTTGTCTTATTACTGATCTTTCAGTGACAATTTATTATGGTGTGGAGAGTATGCCATTTTCCTTTAATGACCATCAGAAATCAACAAATTTGTTAAATTGTTCACTTTCAAATTTGTTTTAAGTGGTAGGAGGAGGAGTGTGAATTCTCAAAAGGAATAATAATTGATGAACAGAGTTGGGGAGGGAGGCAACAAGTTGCAATTGTTTATAAATATGGATAAAGTGTTGTTGTTCAGGAAATTCCTTCTCCCCGTGATGACTCTCTGGACTATAGTAGGAAGTCCTTAAATTGTATTTTCAAGTGTCGAATGATATATTAAAAGAAAAAAGGTGAAATGAATTGCCCAGGGCCAAGGGTACCAAAGGGAATTGCCCATGTTCAGTTACTGATCCTTAAGTCCCAGACCTGTGCAGTCATTGTAAGTCCACATTCTGCTGAAGGGCATGCATTAGTGTAGCTATAATTACTAGTCACTAGTTTGGGAGCAGAACTCGGTGTTGCTAAGTATTATGTGTGACATGTGCTCACCAGGTGATTCTGAGCTGTAACCTATTGTCTGATCATTAATTGGCATGGAGCAGATGTTTAACTATTTCTGATTGTGTGGTAGAAATGGCATGGACTACTATGTTCTCCATATAAACATTACTTATGGCAGTGTATCATTACTATTCTTTTAAACGTAATTTTAGGGTGTTTTTGTTTCCATCTTTGTTCCCTCTTGCTGAATAATATGTACTGCAGTGGTATTAGAATTTCAAAATCTTTGTTGCCAATAACATTGAATAAGACAATTTTTGCTTATAACCATATAACAATTACAGCATGGAAACAGGCCATCTCGGCCCTTCTAGTCCATGCCAAACACTTACTCTCACCTAGTCCCACTGACCCGCACTCAGCCTATAACCCTCTATTCCTTTCCTGTCCTTATACCTATCCAATTTTACTTTAAATGACAATACTGAACCTGCCTCTACCACTTCTACTGGAAGCTCGTTCCACACAGCTACCACTCTCTGAGTAAAGAAATTCCCCCTCGTGTAACCCTTAAACTTTTGCCCCTTAACTCTCAACTCATGTCCTCTTGTTTAAATCTCCCCTACTCTCAATGGAAAAAGCCTATCCACGTCAACTCTGTCTATCCCCCTCATAATTTTAAATACCTCTATCGTCCCCCCTCAACCTTCTACACTCCAAAGAATAAAGACTTAACTTGTTCAATCTTTCCCTGTAACTTAGGTGCTGAAACCCAGGTAACATTCTAGTAAATCTTCTCTGTACTCTCTCTATTTTGTTGACATCTTTCCTATAATTCGGTGACCAGAATACTCCAAATTAGGCCTTACCAATGCCTTGTACAATTTTAACATTACATCCCAACTCCTATACTTAATGCTCTGATTTATAAAGGCCAACATACCAAAAGCTTTCTTCACCACCCTATCCACATGAGATTCCACCTTCAGGGAACTATGCACCATTATTCCTAGATCGCTCGGCTCTACTGCATTCTTCAATGCCCTACCATTTACCATGTATGTTCTATTTGGATTATTCCTACCAAAATGTAGCACCTCACACTTATCAGCATTAAACTCCATCTTCCATCTTTCAGCCCACTCTTCTAACTGGCCTAGATCATCCACAACGCAACCTACCTTAGTATCATCTGCATACTTACTAATCCAATTTACCACCCCATTATCCAGATCATTAATGTATATGACAATCAACATTGGACCCAGTACAGATCCCTGAGGCACACCACTAGTCACCGGCCTCCAACCTGACAAACAGTTATCCACCACTACTCTCTGGCATCTCCCATCCAGCCACTGTTGAATCCATTTTACTACTTCAATATTAATACCTAATGATTGAACCTTCCTAACTAACCTTCCATGTCAAAGGCCTTACTGAAGTCCATATAGACGACATCCACTGCTTTACCCTCGTCAAATTTCTTCGTAACCTCTTCAAAAAATTCAATAAGATTTGTCAAACATGACCTTCCACACACAAATTCATGTTGACTGTTCCTAATCAGACTCTGTCTATCCAGATAATTATATATACCATCTCTAAGAATACTTTCCATTAATTTACCCATCACTGACATCAAACTGACAGGCCTATAGTTGCTAGGTTTACTCTTAGAACCCTTTTTAAACAATGGAACCACATGAGCAATAGGCCAATCCTCCAGCACCATCCCCGTTTCTAATGACATATGAAATATTTCTGTCAGAGCCCCTGCTATTTCTACACTAACCTCCCTCAAGGTCCTAGGGAATATCCTGTCAGGACCTGGAGATTTATCCACTTTTATATTCCTTAATAGCACCAGTACTTCCTCCTCTTTAATCCTCATAGTTTCCATAACTTCCCTACTTGTTTCCTTTACCTTACACAATTCAATATCCTTCTCCTTAGTGAATACCGAAGAAAAGAAATTGTTCAAAATCTCCCCCATCTCTTTCGGCTCCACACATAGCTGTCCACTCTGATTCTCTAAGGGACCAATTTTATCCCTCACTATCATTTTGCTATTAATATAACTGTAGAAACCCTTTGGATTTATTTTCACATTACTTGCCAAAGCAACCTCGTATCTTTTAGCTTTTCTAATTTCTTTCTTAAGATTCTTCTTACATTCTTTATATTCCTCGAGCACCTCATTTACTCCATGCTGCCTATATTTATTGTAGACATCTCTCTTTTTCCTAACCAAGTTTCCAATATCCCTTGAAAACCATGGCTCTTTCAAACTTTTAACCTTTCCTTTCAGCCTAACAGGAAGATAAAGATTCTGTACCCTCAAAATTTCACCTTTAAATGACCGCCATTTCTCTATTACAACCTTCCCATAAAACAAATTGTCCTAATCCACTCCTTGTAAATCCTTTCGCATCTCCTCAAAGTTAGCCTTTCTCCAATCAAAAATCTCAACCCCTGGGTCCAGTCCTATCCTCCTCCATAATTATATTGAAACTAATGGCATTGTGGTCACTGGACCCGAAGTGCTCCCCAACACGTATCTCCGTCAGACAGACAGACATACTTTAATGATCCGGAGGGAAATTGGGTTTCATTACAGCCGCACCACCCAAGAATAGTGTAGAAATATAGCAATATAAAACCATAAATAATTAAATAAAAATAAGTTAATCAATCCAAGTGGAAATAAGCCCAGGACCAGCCTATTGGCTCAGGGTGTCTGACACTCCGAGGGAGGAGTTGTAAAGTTTGATGGCCACAGGCAGGAATGACTTCCTATGACACTCAGTGTTACATCTCGGTGGAATGAGTCTCTGGCTGAATGTACTCCTGTGCCTAACCAGTGCATTATGGAGTGGATGGGAGTCATTGTCCAAGATGGCATGCAACTTGGACAGCATCCTCTTTTTAGACACCACCGTCAGAGAGTCCAGTTCCACCCCCACAACATCACTGGCCTTACAAATAAGTTTGTTGATTCTGTTGGTGTCTGCTACCCTCAGCCTGCTGCCCCAGCACACAACAGCAAACATGATAGCACTGGCCACCACAGCCTCTTAGAACATCCTCAGCATTGCCTGGCAGATGTTAAAGGACATCAGTCTCCTCAGGAAATAGAGAGGGCTCTGACCCTTCTTGTTGACAGCCTCAGTGTTCTTTGACCAGTCCAGTTTATTGTCAATTTGTATCCCCAGGTATCTGTAATCCTCCACCATGTCCACACTAACCCCTTGGATGGAAATGGGTCACAGGTGCCTTAGCCCTCCTCAGGTCCACCACCAGCTCCTTAGTCTTTTTCACATTAAGCTGCAGATGACTCTGCTCGCACCATGTGACAAAGTTTCCCACTGTAGCCCTGTACTCAGCCTCATCTCCCTTGCTGATGCATCCAACTATGGCAGAGTCATCAGAAAACTTCTGAAGATGGCAAGACTCTGTGCAGTAGTTGAAGTCCGAGGTGTAGATGGTGAAGAGAAAGGGAGACTCTCTGACGGAGGAGTTTTGGTGCCTGCCCATCTAAACTGGGAGTGAGGTTGGATCACTCTAAGTTCAGAGCCAATTTGGAAAGGTCAAGAATGGCTTTGAGCTGGGCAGCGAGGCCTAGTCCTGGAGTCTATTGCTGTGGCTGGATGCTGGTGCGAGACATGATCCAGTGTTTGGACGATTTAAGTGCCAGCCCAGACTGACTGGAAAGGCAGGGTGTTGGCACCTGAAGTAAGGGTTGGGCCCATTCTGCTTGCTTTTCCACGATGTTCACCTCTCTCTCCATGGTTTGAAATGCTGTTGCTTGCTTTTATTGTTTGCATTGGGTATTTTTTTTAATTGGGTTCTTTTTGGGTTTCTTGCTTTGTGGCTGCCTGTAAGCAGACGGATCCCAAGGTTGTACAATTTATACATTCTTTGATAATAAATGGACTTTGAATCCTTTGATGGATCTCGGCCCAAAATGTCAAATGATTATTTCCTTCCAGAGGTGCTACCTGACCTGCTGAGTTCCTTCAGCATTTTATAGATTAAGCATAGCTTATGCACAATTTTTACAAGGGGGAAAAAATCACTAAAAATGTCCATTTTAGTGCGAAGTGATCAGAGTGGTATTAGTGTTGATTTTAAGATTTTGTAATTTTGTTGAGAAACCAAATGATTGGAGAGAAGAAGCTGTTCTTGAATCTGGTGATGTAGGCATTAACACTGACATTTAAAAACCTGATAACCATCTTTTAGGGATCGGATCACTGGAAATGATGCAATTGGGACAGCATTTTTGTACCTCACCAAGATAGCTTCATCTGGTGTTGAAGTTAAAGGTTTGTGCCTTTCTTTTCTCCTTTTATTGTACTGTTGCTGTTAATGTACAATTCATCTTCCCAAATCTGACAATGCCTCAGTCAAGCTATAATGTCACCATTCACCAAAAAAGATGCAAGGAAAAATCTATCACCATTCTCCAAAAAGACAAGGCAAAAGATGGCCTCCATCATTGGGGGGGATGTTAAATTTTTCAGTGCAGTTTATATTATAGAGGACTTGTAGAGTAACAAGTTGGTGTCATTTCACCTATCAGTAAATCTTAAGTGCCTGACATCAGTGATCTTCCAGCCAAGTATTAATTAGGCCCAAGTCTACTTAACTTCTGAAATTGGACTACAGTCATCTGGCAGGTAGAATGTGTACCAATTTAGTTAATGCTGATTTTGGAAAAAAGAGGGGAATACTGAATTGAAATATTTACAAATAAGTTGCTATGGCAAATAAACTCTTGTCGGGCTTCCAACTGGGTACAGGTATTGATGTTAACAGAAGTTTCAATGACAGACTCTGTCATCTTCATCCCTGTGAAGATGGCAGAGTTTATCATCAAAAACCGGTGAAAAGTTTATTCATCATATACACCAGGAAAGCACTAGTCCTTTTTCAAGCTACCATGGCTTTAACATTTCCCTTTTATTTCTTCTGGTCTCTTCATCCTCCATTTTACAAATCTCCAGAAATCATGGGTTAGAATGTCGTTACATATTTTTCCATAGTGTGGTATCATCAGTTTATTTTCAATAGATATCACAAGCTGCATTTGTATTTAATGTTGGATCATAAGGTTCAATGGTTACAGGTCTTCTGGTGTAATAATCCACCATGTTTATTCTATTCTATTCTAGTTAATTTTGAAACAAAACTTTGAAAACAGTAATTTTCATGTTTCTCTGCTAAGGTCTCAAAGTTGCCCAGGCAATACAAAATAGATTATTTGTTCAGTGTGCCTTTCATCTTGTAGTGTAAATGTTTGATTTTAAAATTGTAATATTTTAGGTGTTTCTGCTGTTATGCAATTCAATTGCTTTCTGGTGTAAGCTCACTGTTCAGCATTTTCAGCTCTCTTTGTATCTGGATCCAAGCTTGACGATCTGAGTCAGCTCTTCACACCCTGATGCAGTTTTCTTTCAGAGAATGGAAACTTGGGCAGCCTGTTTGTTCACTTCAACCTTCCCCACCCCCAGCACCACTGAACTGCTCTTCCCTCACCTCTCCTCTCCTTCAGGCCATGTTCCTTCCATCTTGCTAAACATGACAGCTTCCTGATTTTTACACTCCACTGTCTATTAGGGCAAGGTTCACTCTTTGATCCCCATCCCCAACCATCAGAGCTCAGCTTTCCTTCTGCCGCAATACCATTGCCCCCACCCTCC
The DNA here is from genome assembly GCF_048418815.1 of Hemitrygon akajei. Classification (NCBI taxonomy): domain Eukaryota; kingdom Metazoa; phylum Chordata; class Chondrichthyes; order Myliobatiformes; family Dasyatidae; genus Hemitrygon; species Hemitrygon akajei. The sequence continues at coordinate 39,314,516 of NC_133146.1, forward strand.
AACCTCCTTTACAATTCTCACCAACCACTGCTAGGTTCTGATGCTGCCAGCATTTTGTGTGTGTTGTTTGAATTTCCAGCATCTGCAGATTTCCTTGTGTTTGAACATTCCTTCCCAATCTTGTTTCATAGTCTGGGTGCCATGTTTTGAAACAGAAATTTGCATGTCTTGTTGTTAAGAGTTCCCAGCAGGAGGCTAACAACCAAAAATTATTTACGTCCTCCTTTTGTGGCTCACTGTGCATCTTTCTGGGGGAGCTAACATTTCTAGGCCAATCCTCCTTATCATGCTGGTAGTCTTGGGTTACATCAGAAAGAAAATAATAGGCAATGAGTGAGATGCTCTGCAATTCAAGCAGCCTCCGTGAGTGTGAAATGGAGGTATTGTATTTGGTTGATGGTCTTTCAGAACTCTGGTCTTGCATCAAATCCTTGTTATCAAGAAATACACTGAGCTTCTCAGAGAAAGATGTACAGCAGAGAAACTGCCCCATACCCACATACAGTGGCTATGGCAACCATCAAGTATCAGTCTATTCTAATCCTATCTACTAGCACTTGGTTCATAGCTTATTAGGCCTCGGCAAGTCGGGTGTTCACCCAGATGCATAAATATTGTTGCACTTCCTGTCTCTTCCTCAAATTCCCTTTCCCTTTTTTTTTTACAGCCCCACCTGTCCAGACTCCTTCTAACACCCCCCCCCCCCCACTGAAGAGCTTCCTCTTCAGTATAATTCTGTCCTTTCATGCGATTGCCAGAACAGTGCTTAAATTTCCAATTGTGGGCTAACCACATTTTATAAATGTGTACAGTGAGCTCCTGCTCTTCATTTAGATGGTGATTAATGAAGGTTAGAATTTTGTATGTCACCTTCACCATCTTGTCAAATGGTGCTGCCACCTTCAGGCATCTTTGGGTATTGTACACAAAGGTCCATTTGTTCCTCCAGTACTTACTAGGATCCTCCCATCATGGTATGTGACCTACTTGTATAAGAATCCACAAAACCTTAATGTTATGATGGTATATATTTATCTGTGGCCTTACATGAGAAGCTCAGATGGAAGTTTTTGCCCATGATTCTGAAGAAAATTAATGGAGAATATTTTTAAGTCATAGAAAATTGCATACAACTTTGTGTAACTACTCTGTTAAATTTTTGTAGCGTACCATTGAGCATTCAATTCAAATTCCAACTTGCACAAGCTTTTTAACTCGTGAAAAAACATCGTGGACTATTTTCTATAAAAATAAAAAATTCAGAATTCAGAAGTGCACAGGGACTTGGGAGTCCTAGTGCAGGATTCCCTGATGGTTAACTTGCAGGTTAGGTCTCTAGTAAGGAAGGCAACTGCCATGTTAGCATTCATTTTGAAAGGACTAGGATATTAAAACAATAATGCAATGCTGAGGCTTTATAATGCATTGATTCGATCACATTTGGAGAAGTTTTGGGCCCTGTATCTAAAGAAGAATGAAAGTCTAGAGAAGCTCCAGAGAAAGATTAGGAGAACAATTTGGGGAATGAAAGGGTTTACATATGCGGACCAGCTGATGGCTCTGGGCCTGTATTCCCTGGAGTTTAAAAGGGTGGGGTGTGGATCTCATTAAAACCTAGTGAATATTAAAATTTGTGGATAGAGTGGAGTTGAAGAGGATGTTTCTGGTAATAGGAGAGTCTAGAACCAGAGGGCACAGCCTCAGAATAAAAGGACAACCCTTTAGACTAGATCAGGAACTTCTTTAGCCAGAGGGTAATGAATCTGGCTGTACAGGTCAAGTCATCAGATTTACTCAAAGCAGAGTTTGATTGTATTTATTAGTAATGGTGTCAAGGGTTATGGGGAGAAAACTGAGGAACGGGGTTGAGAGGTGAAAATAAATCAGCCATGATTGAATGCCAGAGCAGACCCGGATGGCCCAATTCTGTTCTATGCCTCAGGGTCCTGTTCTCCTTAGCGGTGATGTAGATAAGATTGGTAGGTATCTAGTCATCATCATCCATTTTCGTACATTTTAAGAAACACAAGAGAGTTGAGATGCTGGAATCTGGAGAAAAAAATAAGGAACTGAGGAAGTTGGGCTGAATTGGTCAAGGGAAAAGGGTAGCCAATTGTTTCAAGTCAAGAGCCTTTGTTTAGACTGAAGAACAGATGAAGACTGTTCACTAATGTGGACTGTCCATAGATGCTGCCCAATTTGCTGAGTTTATTTTGAATGGACACTGCTAAACGCAGTAACATAACAAATGGACAAATGAAGAGCGGTAGGGTAGTGGTTAGCGCAACGCTTTACTGCCGCTACGTTCCAGGTTCAATTCCCGCCCACTGCCTATAAGGAGTTTGTACGTTCTCACCGCGATCATGAGGGTTTCCTCTGGGTGCTTTGGTTTCCACCCACAATTCAAAGAAGTACCGGTTGGTAGGTTACTTGGTCATTTTTGCAAATTGTCCAGGACTGAATTTGGGGGGGGGGGGGGGTGGTATTACTGGGCAGTGTGGCTCGAAGTGTTGGAAGGGCCTATTCTGTGTTGTATCTCAATGAAATTAAGTGAAAGCAAACTTTTCTGACCTGTTTGTACCAAAGACAATTCTGATAAATCACTCCTATGCTTTTTATTTTAACTGCATTTGGAGTACCAGTTAAGCGAATTAGCTATTTGGCAGGGCCTGGTGCTTTCTAAACATCATCTTTTTTCAGAATCCCTAAGAAACCTTTCTCTTGTGAAATGCATGTCAATTTATAACTGTTCTGTCAGATAGAGTGCAGTAGCAACTTGCAAATTACCCACACCATCCCAAATAACTTCATGGTTGAAGATTCCACGATGTGTATCACATCCTGTGTGTGGAAGGGCATGGAGGTCTGGTCCTGCGGATTTGCCTGGGTATGTCTGCACTCCATGGTGCTGCAGTAGAAATGTATTATGAAACTGGTTTTCTGTAATATCTACAACATTGTAACTGTTATTTTGAAATGTTCTAACTTGTTTTTGTTTCCCTACAATCCAGATGATGAGGGAACTGGGGCTTCTCCAGCAAATGAAGGTTCATTTCTTGGTCTATTCTTTGAATTTCCACTGCCAAATATAACATTTTAGTGCGAAACAGGGTAATGATCTGGCATATACAGAGTTCATTGCTGAGTTAGGTAAATTTGCCTCCATAACAAATAATGCGAAGATATTTGGCAGTGGATGTTTTCACACTTGGCTACTAGACTTGAGCTGTTTAGCTGGCTTGGCAAACTTTTTTTTCCTTTTGCGTGAAAGACTCCTAAAGATGTGAGCAACTAACATTTCAGATTTTGTTGTAGGCTCAAATGTGCATTTAACTGGTAAGGTTATAACCTCCTGAATACCTTGCTTTAAAGTGCCCAAACTGCGATCGAAAAAAGAAACTAAATATAACTTGGCAGCTTTTCTTGTTTTAAGCTATGTACCACCAAACAATAATCATTTTTTTATTCCTCTCCTTGCTTTTCTTTTCCACGGCTGGGCGTGGTAACTCTGTATAGTATAATAGTTGTTTATCACTGGCAGCCTTCCAGCATCTTGGTCAACTAGCCAGAGATAAATGAACCCCTCCACAATACGTGCTTCAAACTGCATGACATTTAGGAGTTGAGTGCTTGATCACTTCAGTATTTTTACTTCACGACTGTTACAGAAATACAGTGGATTCCAGTTAACTGGGACACATCAGAACCAGTACAGTTTGGCCCAATTAAGCGGATGTCCTACTTAGCCAAAGTTCCATGGAAGTAGTTAAAAGGTATAATGAAGACAAACCACCACTTAACTGAGTAATAGATTTTGTGTATAAATGAAATGCAGAACAAATTCTACCATAACTGATACAACTACAGTATTAAAAAACTTCTTTTGATGGAAATCGATGGTTATCGATGGAAAAATTAATCACTATCGTATTCTTTTGATTGACTGTAAGTGAACCAAATCAGTGTAGACAATGGGCTGTCTTCATTGCTTTCCTGCATCAAGTCAAAATAAAAAAACAAAATGATCAAAAATCACTGCTTTTTGAATTGGCATCCATCAGCCCAAATGGATAATATACCACAGGAACACACAACTTGAAGCTATTTTAAAAAAATTTTGCTCCATAATGTCTAATGGTCATCTCTGGCATCTCCAAGTCTGAATACTGGAAACCACAATGGGCAAAATTGTCTTGCTGCTTATTTCTCACCAGCTATCTGTGACAAAAATCACTGCTTTTTGAACACAAAAAGCACGCAAGGAGCGAATATTTAAAATCTGCTTACCCTAAGCATGGTGTAGTCTAATGGCCACACAAGTGCACGCGACTGAAACTGTGTGGCAAGAGCCTTCTGTCCCAGTTAAGTGACCTAGTGTCCCACATAAACAAAGGGAATCCTGGCTATTTTCTCCATTAGTTTTTGTTCTTTAAGTGTTGTCCCAAATAGGTGGCTGCCCCAAGTAACCAATAGCCTAATTAACTGGAATCCACTTATTGTAAAAATGATGAAGGTAATGACAAATCCAGTTTGGTTGGCATACACGTTCTATGGGTTATTATAGAGATCACTTTAATTCATGGTAGCCATTAATACTGACCAAATGAGGTCAACTATTGTAATTTAGTACATCATTGTCTCAAAATAGATACCCGGGAAGCTCCTTGCCAATTGTCTGTTGAAATGCTTGAGATTTTTTTTTTACTGAGGCTTGTTCAACTTCAACTTCCTACTATTCATTTCACTTAAGCTTATTTTTTTTTAAAATATATGTTTCAATTTTGTTGACCATAAATTTGTTCTGTCAATTTTTTTTAAACAATCTGACTTGCCCCATTTTGAAATATTGAGTTAAACCATGCTGGCAAAATGCATACTGATCCTGCATGCTTTGGCCTAAAGCTATTTTTCTTGCAGCCATTTTGTTCATTAATTAACTGCTTATAATACTTGGCTAAGTCTTGTTCTTTCACAGAAACCAATTTTTTTGAAAAGCACAATTAAGAGATTACAGGATTAGACACAGTTAATATTAACTATTTGGGTTATTAATCAAAGAGTGCATCTTCCTGAGGTAGCTCTTAGATCACTTTTTTTTAAAGTTTTCACCAGGCTTTTGGTCATTAACAGAAATACTTTTTACTTAATCACTTGCACCTGGCTGTAACTGCCATTAATTTATTCCATGGAATGTCATTTTAAAATTTGGGATATAGTAGAACTGATTCAAGTATCTATCTGTTATGTATCTGCTCTCCCTAAATTACACCATCTCCTGGCAGACTTTGACTTAGACCATAAGACCATAAGATTTAGGAGCAGAAGCAGGCCATTCAGCCTATCGAGTTTGCTCCGCCATTCAATCATGGGCTGATCCACTTCATCCAGTCATCTCCACTCCCCTGCTTTCACCCCATACCCTTTGATGCCCTGGCTAATCAAGAACCTATCTATCTGTGCCTTAAGTACACCCAATGACTTGGCCTCCACAGCTGCTCGTGGCAACAAATTCCACAGATTTACCACTCTCTGACTAATTTCTCCGCATCTCAGTTCTAAAAGGTCAACTTTCAATCCTGAAGTTATGCCCTCTTGTCCTAGAATCCCCTACCATGGGAAATAACTTTGCCATATCTAATCTGTTCAGACCTTCTAAGTTCTGATTTCTCTATTAATTTAGTATCTCATCCTTTAGTATATTTATCATGTGGAATTCAGTACAAAATGTTTGTGAGTGAATGCCATTAATTGGGTGGTTTCTACAAGGATTTGCATTCTTGGTTAAGAACACCAACAATTTTCCACTCTAGAAGCCCTCAATATCCTGTAAAGTGGCTTGATCCATTACCTAGATCCAGCATCTGGAAAAACTTGGGCCATATACATTTTATACGTGTGTTTCAAAATCAAATTTTAGAATTTTATGTAAACTGTGTCTAATCCTTTTCTTGTGAAAATTCTATGGTAGCATCAGAAGATTTGCTTGCTCAATGAAGTTATGCATGAAAAGTTAAACTTGGTTGATAGTGACTAAAGCAAATATTTGGGTACTGGTTAAATTATTTCATTAAAGCATTTTTGGTTTTTTAGCCATTTTTTTGCTTCAAGTTTTCCCCTTTGAGCTTCAGACTTAGATTTGGTTTACATTGATTTGAATGCAGGTACTTGGGAACTGATTATATGATTTCACTTTCTATTTTTGAATTTTTGCTTCAGGTTTTTCCGTGGGCTTTCAGACTTTTAATCTGCTGTAAGGGGGTGGGGAACAAGCCATTACTTTCCTACACCACTATTGGAAGTGATAGCTGGAGAGCAGAAGGCTAGCAATTCCAGAAAATGTATCACACTTCCTTCTATCCCCACCTTCACTGAGTTGGAAGGTGCTGTGATAGGAAATGGAATGATTGAAAGTGATGGGCACAAATAGAAGGCTGTTTGGTGGCATAATTTTCAGAGATTATGATTTATCTCCCTGTTTGCTTCAGGAGTTTACCTTTTAGACTTGGTTACAGAGGCAGGGTAAGGAGTATGTTCCTTTTTAATTTTTTTTTCAGTATTCATTCTGTTTGATTTCTTGCCAATGTAGTTAGTAGGGTCTGGCAGTAAGTTTGGTAAAGTCATAGATGAGATCTGGAGAGTCTTCTCTTCATTTACTTGCATAGAATCTATTTTACCACTGCCACGCTGCACAATTACACCATCTGTGCACCTGCTAACAAACTAACTTGCACTAAGAATTTTTAAATGAATGCTCTAGAAATGCTAAGGTGGCTTGCTGATCATTGTGTCTTTTGATAGAGGAAACAGGAGAGGAATCAGCAGGATTTCTTCCAGCTTTTGGCCCTGCTTTTATCAACTTTTATGGGAGCCCCAGAGAATTTACTGGCTTTCCAGATCCCTATGAAGACTTGAACCTTGGAATGGTTAGTAAGAATACCATAACTCGCTCTCTGATCTCACTGCAACGTGTAAAGATACCTAATAATGTAAATGAGAAAACTGCTTGTATGCGATTACGCTCCTTTGTATTCAGCTGCAGAAATGACTGTATTCAGCTCAGAAGCAATAAGTTTTTGAAGACCTGTGACATGTAACAATTCTTTGTGACAACTTACTCTGTGGGAGCCATGTAAAATGACCTTGATGGTGCTTATTTGTGACATTTTGCTATTTTTTTTCTTTCGATATGAAGCTTTTTATCTAACATAAGAAATATGCCGGAAAATTCTGCTGATTCATTGATATCCATGAGCGGGTTCTGATCTGTATTAAGGAGGGAATTTGAATATAACTACATAGAAGCAGACTTGGGCTCTGTAGCCGATCAAATCTGCTCTGCCATTCAAGCATGGCCAATGTGCTTTTTCCCAACTGCTTTCTCCCCGTAACTATTAACTCCTTTGCCAATCAAGAACTTATCTCTGCCTTAATTGCACCCAACAACTTGGTCTCCACAGCTTTCTGTGGCAAAGAACTCCACGGATTCACTACCCTCTGGTTGAAGAGGTTCCTCCTCGTACCAGTTTTTCTGAAGCTGTACTCTCAGATCCTAGGCTATTCCATTACTGGAAACATCCTCTCCATGTCCGCTCTTTCCAGGCCTTTCATTACCGAGTAGGTTACAATGAGATTGCCTCCTTATCCTTCTGAACTCCATTGAGTACAAACCAAGAGACATCAAACACAACTCGTGTTAACCCTTTCATGTCTAGGATCATTCTTGAGAACATCCTCTGGACCCTCTTCAGAGCCAGCATATCTTTCCTTGGGCAGAGGGCTGCCTGAGCAATGCCTTAAAGCTTCAACAGTACATCTTTGGAGATTGTACTGTAGACTGATAATGTACTCTGGAGAGTGTGCAAAGGTTCTTTTCGTTACTGGCATGGTTAGAGGAATGGCTGACAGGCAGGGGGCAGCGAGTGGGAATAAAAGGGGCCTTTTCTGGTTAGCTGTCAGTGACTAGTGGTGTTCCTTGGGGGTCCATATTGGGACTGCTAATTTCACATTGTTTGTCACTGATTTGGATAATGGAATTGGCTTTGTCACAAAGTTTGCGGATGATATGAAGAAAGGTGGAGGGGTAGGTAGTGCTGAGGAAGCAATGCGATTGCAGCAGGACTGAGACAAGTTGGAATAATGGGTAAAAAAGTGTCAGATGGAATACAGTGTTGGGAAATGTATGATAATGCATTTTGGTAAAAGGAACAATAGTATGGATCGTTATCTAAATAGGGAGAAGGTTCAAATGTCAGAGCTGCAGAGGGAATTAGGAGTCCTTGTATAAGGCTCCCAGAGGTTAATTTACAGGTTGAGTGTGTCGAAAAGAAGCCAAATGCAATGTTGCCATTTATTTAGAGGGGAATAGAATATAAAAGCAAAATGATAATACCAGTGCTTTATAAGGCACTATTCAGGCTGCACTTGGAGTATTGTCAACAGTTTTGGGCCCCATATCTTAGAAAGGATGTGTCGTCATTGGAGAGAGTCCGGAGGAGGTTCACAAGGATGATTCCAGGAATAAAGGGGTTAACTATGAAGAGCATTTGGCAGCTTTGGGTTTGTACTCACTGGAAGTTAGAAGAATGCAGAGGGATCTCATTGAAACCTACCGAATGTTGAAAAGATTAGATGAGGTGGATGTGGAGAGGATGTTTCCTATGGTGGAGGTATCTGGAATTAAAGGACACAGCCTCAAAATTGAGGGGGCAACATTTTTAGAACAGGTAAGGAGGATTTTTTTTTTAGCCAGAGGGTCGTGAATCTGTGGAATGTTCTGCCACAGATTGTGGTGGAGGCCAAGTCTGTGGGTATATTGAAGCAGCAGTTGATCATTTCCTGGTTGGTCAGGGCATCAAAGGATATGGTGAGAAGGCAGGTGTATAGGGCTGAGTGGGATCTAGGATCAGCTGTGGTGGAATGGAGGAGCAGACTCGATGGGCTGAATGGCCTAATTCTACTCCAATATCTTATGGTTACGCTTATTTATGCTAGTAAATTCTGAACAGTCTCAGCACTGCTATTTGCAAAAGTAACCTAATCAAGCCATTGAATCTGCAGCTGGTAATATGAATTGGTGCCTGTGTTAGATTACGAGAAACCAGTGGCCGAGTTCCCATCAATCTTTGCTGTTCACTAAGTGCCGACCTGATACCAGTGTGATCATCATTTTATTGATCAGACAGTGGATCATCAAATCACTGATAAAGTCAGTCATCTGAATGTCTGGTTTGCTATGTATTTTCAGTCACAACAAGTTCATTTCAGTGTTTGGGGAAGGTTGGGGGGGGGGGACTGTCACACAAAATCCTCAATTTTCATTTTACTTTTAGGGTGAGGGCCTTTCATATCGTGGCCGACTGTTAGTTGAACTAATCACTAAACTTGAAGGTAGTCCAGAGAAGAAGGTGGAAGACATACCAAGTGATGATGTTTTGGTTGTACAGGTTAGTTCATTAATAGTGGTTATTCTTTGTAAATCCATTGGTCTTAGAGCATTCTAACGAGCACCGTAATAAAAACTTGGACTCTGGCCGCAAGATCTGCATGAACTAACTTTCTATATCCCAGTTCACTCTATCCAAAATAGCTGGAAAAGTTGCTTATGTTGCTTGCTTCGACAATCCCCTTTGACAGAGAACAATACTCTTGAATTTGCTTTTCCTCTTCTCAATTTGTATCTTTTATCTTGATCCTTGTTGGCATTGTATTGTCAAGTGGTAAATAATTTGATAACAGTATTGACAAAAGTGATCTAATTTTCAGTTCTGAAATATCCTATTCCTTTTCAAATTTTTGTTTGTTCACCTGTTGTAGTATCCAATGTCAAGCTGGCACCCTATGAAGACTCTTTTTATAGGGTGGCACAATGGGGCAGTTTATCTCATGGTATTGGATTTGCTGATCATGAAGTTCGAAGCTCAAACACAGAATTTAAAGCCCATTGGATATAAAGAGCCATGAGTACTTTCATTGAAGAGAGAGTATACTGTAAATACCCGATCTTCAAAAACTAGTTACTTTCGTGTTTATGCTCCAGTATTTAACTGCTAATAGCCACCATTCGAGCGATGGGTCCCCCTCCCTACTTCCAGTTAACAAAGTAGTTTAAAATGCAGTTCATTTATTTTCAGTGATACACATTTGAATCCATACAACACTCTTCAAATACATTTAATACTCTGTGGATTTCTATCTTAAACACTTACAAATTACAAACCATTTCCTAAACCTAGAGCATTTCTAACACATAAAGCACACAGGGGTTCTTAAACTCAAAGGATTAAGCATTTCCAAAACAAGTACAATTCCTGTAAGCTTAAAAAAAAAATGCAATGATGCAGACAAACAAGTAGTCCATTGCAGAAACTGAAGCTGGAGGAATGGATCTAGTTTACCCTATGTTTCTTTCAAGTTTCTTAATGTTCCTTACACCATTCCAAATAAACCTGAACTGCTCTCCACATTTATACAGTTTCTCTTCCACCTGGGTGACTTCAGAAATGTATGATAGTTTATCAGATATCCTTTAACACAAACAGTCTAAAAGCATCTTTTGGAGACATGGACCTCAGTTCCATGTTCATAATGCTATAAAGCTAACTTTTCTGAGTACATAAAACTATTCCAAGTATAAACAGTTACTGGTATACTAAATATTATCCATCCTTTCAGAAAGTTTCCTTGAACTAAGCAACTCAGAGTCTGCTTGTCTGTTTGAAATAACCAAAATTAAACAACCCCTTGCATTATACTGTATCCTTGAGCAATAAGTCAGAATGCTAGTCTGTAAGCTAGTGTCTTCACAAACAGAGTGTTTTTGTAATTACAGAGCTTGTTTGCAAAGTCATTGTATAGAAAGTGCTTTTTTAACTTCAAGTTGATCATTGTTTTCCATTTACATTTTAAGAACTGATGACTGACTTCTATTTGCAACCAGAGATTAAACAAAGCAATATAGTTAAAAGTTTACTTGCATCTGTTCATGATCTTTCAAGTGGTAGCTGCTATTGTTTAGAAAGCAAGCTTAGCAAACGTGAGACCTCCCATTCGAGGACAGTGAATCTCCATCACATGGATGCCCTGGTTCAATCTATGGGGTTGGAGGGAGGAAAAATGAAGTCAGTTCGAGGGAGCCTACTTTTGAAGTAGTGATTGCAATATAATGAAGGATAAAATTTTAGAGATTGTGACCTTGGGTGCAGTCAGTAAGGAGTTTGTACATTCTTCCTATGACGTCTTGAGTTTCCTTTGGGTGCTCTGGTTTCCTTCACGTCCCAAGAATTTGCAGGTTGGTCGATTAAACTGGCTATTGCAAATTGCCTCTAGTTTCAAGGTGAGTGTATAACCTGGGGGAGAGTTGAAAGATTGGAGAGATGGGGGGATTAATGTAGATTTAGTGCAAAGGGTAGATTATGATCAGCGTAGAATCAGTGGGCCAAAGGATCTGTTTCCAAGCCAATCTCTGTGACTCAGTATCTACGTTTTTTTATTGGTGATTATGGATTGTTTGTTGTTGACATGAATTCATCTAATACATCCTATTCTAGAAATATCAACGCCGGCGCAAGTACAGTCTTTGTGCTGTCTTTTACGCTGCAACGATGCAGCAAGAAGTTGGAGATGCCATTCAGTTTGAAGTCAGCATGGGCAATTATGGCAACAAGTTTGACAAAACCTGCAAGCCTTTGGCTTCCACTACCCAGTATAGTAGAGCAGTGTTTGATGGTGAGTACTACTGCTGTGAATCCCAGGTACCCAGGATTTAATATTGCTGCTATCAATTATGAAACTTGTGATCCTCCATTTCCACCAGCTGCTTGACTCAATTATGGATGTAAATTACTTCAGCTAGTCATGATTAATTGACATCTATATTCATGGTTGAGAGAAAATTGACAAGAGTTCAAGCTGTGCAATAGCTTATTGTGGAAATGGTCTGACACTGGCTGTCAGTGATTCCTGGGTAACATACAACCAGGTGGCCAATATTGTCTAAATATAATTTGGCATGAATTTAATAGCCATCAGAAATGAAACTTGGAGGGATGAGGGTTGAGAGCACAGCATTGGGGAGGTGAGAGGGTAGATTTCCAATTATCCCTGATGAAGATGGCAGAGTTCGTTATTGAGATGTTGGCTATAATTGATACCTGTGATGTTGCAATTTTAAATTGGACTGAATGTTAAATTAGTGGTCTGGGCAGATATTCAGTAAATGGCTGATAAATTTCAGTGCTCAGAAATTAGAAGAGAAATGGTGATAGAGTCAACTAAATTTTGAATATCTGCAGTACACGCTTTAGACCGATGCTAAACTTATTCCATGGTGCCTTCAAAATTTCTGGATCTGTACTCAGAAAACTGCTTGGGTTCTGGAACATGTCTGGCTTCTAGTTAATAAGCTGGAATACCTTCAGATAAACCTTGCATTTTAACTTCTTCGGGTTCCTCTGTGACTCTAACCAGTAAAACGTTTGTATAAGTTAAAAATAAAAATCATTCTATTGATGTGGGCTTCATAGGCTGAGCTGACATTTAATTGTCCTTCACTAATTGCTTGAGAAGGTAGTGATGCACTTCTTTTCAATCACTGCAGTCCTTGATGTGTGGGTATACTCATAATCTTCTTGTGAAGTTCAAGGATTTTGACCCAGTGACAGCAAAGCTGTTGGGTAATGTAATTGGTGGAAATGAATGTAATCACAGCCACCGACATTGAGCTGGGGTTCACTTTTGGAGGCTGTTCTGGCTTGGTGTAATTACATCAAGTATTTTTACCGTGCTTTGTGTTTAGTGTTTGGAGTGCAATAAGTGAGTTGCTATGGTTTTTCTTAAACATAAAATGCCTCTGCCGTTCTTATTTGCAAAAACCTACAAAGGAACAAGCCTACAAGCGGAGGTGGTATGTGGCTTGGAGTGCAACTTCCGGACGGTGATGTTCACATGCATTTGCTGCCCTTGTCCTTCTAGCATGCAGAGGTCATGGGTTTTTTGAAGGTGCTGTCTAAGAAGTCTTATTGAATTGCTGCAGTGCTTCCTGAATGGCAATACTGAGAGTTTAAAGAAAAGTGAAGTACATGGGATTAAATTGCATAGATCTCTTGAAGGTAGGAGTGCAGGTCAAAAAGGCAAGTAGTATGGTGAATGGCTGTCAAGATAGAGATTGTTTTAAAAATAGTCTCAATAGGGAGATGATGAAAATGGCTCAGTAAATGGGATCAGAGAAGATAGTAGTATTTGCTAAACAGGCACAGTTTTAAGACGAGTATAGGTAGTTCTTTGGTCAGTTAAGTCATTTTCTTATTTCTGGCAGGTAACCACTACTATTTTCTACCTTGGGCCAACACAAAGCCGGTAGTGACTCTGACTTCTTACTGGGAAGATATCAGTCACCGATTGGATTCGGTGAACATCCTCCTGAAAATGGTCCACAGACTGGTAAGCATTTATTTTTCTTTCCACTCATTTCTCATGATGAAACATCAGGTGAATAAATCTTTGAAGTTTTTTAGTTCAATAGGTTTGTGAGGAAACAAATAAATTACAACTTTTTGATGGCCTCTTCCCACTGCAAATAAATGAACTTATTTTTTGTTGCATTTGTAATGGATGCTAAAAGTCAACAATCAAATTATCAATAGATGTTATATCACAGACAAGACAAAATCAGCAGATGCTGGAAATCTGAGCACAAAACGCTGGAGGAACTCAGCAGGCCAGGCAGCATCTGAGTAAACAGTCAAAAGTCTCGGCCTGAAACGTCGGCAATACTCTTTTCTGTACATGCTGCCTGGCCTGCTGTGTTCCTCCAGTATTTTGTGTCTGTTGAATAGATACTTTATCCATTGATTGCATAAGTTTTCAGTCATCCTTGAGCAGAAGTCAGGATCTGGTGTACCAGAGCTTTTTCCTAACAAAGCTTCCCAATCTGCCACTATTAGATTGCAGTGCCAACTTCGTGCCAGCCCTATCAGGTTTTGGCTGTGCTCCTCCATTAATTTTCTTAATCACTGCAAGCAGAAGCATATTGCAAAAAAAAACATTTGTCACACCACAATTTCTTTCTTTGAAGGATACAAATGCTTGTTATCTTGACCAGTGTTAACTCATTGAAACTTGTCCTGGTATTATCTTTCACTGTGAACCTTGAAGGCCAACGTAGATCAGCATGTATTTGGCCCCATTCTTGTTGATTATGCATCCCTTTTAGTAAGTAATCAGCTGCAAGTATGAACAAAGCCGTTCTTACTGCTCACAAGCAAAAGTACCCCAAAAAGGAGTGATGCCTTTATGGAAATGTAATTGTTTCAATGTATTGGATAACCACAATAGAGTTGCCTTCATTGTTGTAGAAGTCCTACTGCCAGTCTGAATTGTGTGATTACTGTGGCATTATGATGCTATCATAACTGAAGATTATGAAGAGAGTTTACCAGCAAAATTTACATGGAGCTACCTATTCTAAATCTGGCATTTTATTCAGCTTTGCTTAGCTTTCCATTTTTCCCCCCTAGGAAACGAACTTGACAAAACTGAAGACCGCTATACAGGTCAAAGTTGCAGAGGAACCTTTAGCTGAATTCTGGTTCAAGGTTATTGAACAAGTTATAGAAGAATGCAGGTAAAATGAGAAGAATTTGCCCAACATCATGAAAGTAAATTCTGTTGTAGCTAATTCCAGATAGCTGTGCTGCCTTCTAATGGGAAATTGCTAAAATGTGATTGCAGAATATTACAAGGATATGAGATAAAATTTAGCATATAAATACAATCTTTCCATTGTCATCCGTGTCTGAAAATGTAAAAACTCTGTAATCATGGGGATGCAATGTTTCAATTTCAGTGCATCCTGCAGCAATTTCAAGAAGTGACTTATGATAGAATGCTCTATATACTCGTTAATTGAACTGCATAAAATTTATTAAGCTAACTGATACTTTGATTCAATAAATTTTGGTTTGGAGTTGGCAACAATAAATAAAACTGCATTCATTTGAATGATTAGCTGGGATAACCTTTGGAAATACTGACCAATTGTGAGAAGCCTCAAACTCTTGACTTGCTGGAAGCACCAAAAAAGGGAGAATTTTCTTTCTACAAAAAATAGCTAAGAACAGATTTTCCAGAAGTCATGTTATATTTAAAATGCATTGAAATTCATTTGAAGCAAATGTAATTTAGTAATTGTATAGATGATAGATTATTACTAATATTGGGATTCAATTTGCTGGAATAAGTTTGTTACTTCAAATCATGACTTTTTTTTAAATATAAACTCCAAACATCAAGTGTCAGTTACTTTCTGACTTTTAACATTTCAGTTGACATTTTTCTTTTGGCTAAGTTGATTATCTGTGAGTTTTATATTTTGATCTCTCCTGATTTCAGCCAGCCTCTGCCAGCTATTGAAGGTAAACCTAATGTAACACAGCTTGACTTGCAAATCCACAAGATGCGTAAAAAAGCCCTAAATTCCATTGTTGAATCTGCAAAGACCTTGCGAAACGAAGCAAGTGATCTCAAGGAAACAATTATTGATATTGAAGGTTGGCTGGAGAACCTTAAATCATTGGCTGAAGAGGTTAGTGCTCAGATTTGCTATTCCTTGTATTCCTTGTATCTTCATATCTGCACTATGTGTATTCTAACATTCATGTTTAACAGTTATTAGTATGGATGATACTAATATTTAACTGAAAACTAACACTACAGTAGTATTTTCCTGTAACTTTAAAAGTTTTTCAAATACCACACTTCAAAGAAGTATGAGCAAATAAAATTCAATATCAAAGGAGTTGAAGAGAGAATGGAAAACTTAAAGCTGTACAAAGAGTGAGGCTTAAGGTGTGGGTTAGGACAGTGTTGCAGTGGTGCGATTTATTGGGGGAACTACAAAGCAAAGAATTAGGTATTAGCAAAGTATGTTTCTCAGTGGAATAGTTAAAATTTGGAAAGTTAAGGATAAATGTGGCTGATTGTTAGTGAGGAGTAGGTTACTTCTGATCCACACTGACTGTCATTTCCTGCTGAGGAAGTCAAGCATCCAGCTGTAGAAGGAGATACAGAGGCCAAGTGATGATTAATTCTCCCCCCCCCCCCCCACCCCAGTCATTCCTTTGGATATAGAATTTGGAACTATAATTCTATTTGTGGCAGAGTGCATTTTATCATAACAGTAAAAACCAAATTCTGCAAATATTCAGCCAGCATCTGTGGGAAGAAAAATGGTTAATATTTCAGTCTGAAGACTTTGTCCCAACTGTAGAGGGGTGAAAAGAGGCTCCTTAAGCTCTGTGGATGGAGTGGTGGGCTGGGCTGCCCATGACAGGGTAAAACCTGGTGACCGCTTCGTAGACAAGCACACTCAGCCCACCTTTCTAGCAGCTATCCAGTTTCTGTTTCCCTCTTCCCAGTTCTTCCAAAGAGTGTTCAACTGGAAATGTTAACTCTTTCTCTTCCCATAGGTGCAGCTTGGTGTTCCCCGCATTTTCTGTTATTACTCTAGATTTGCAGCATCTGTAGTATTTTTGTTCTTTATCATTATCCATGTTCTGCTTAAGTTATTTGATGCTGAAGTGGAATCGATGGGCGTTTCACTTAATTTCAAGTTCAATTACAGCACTGGATGTACTTTGCTACACACTGGTAACAGCTTTATCACTGTGATGTATGTAATAATACTGCATTTATTGGGGAAAGTGGATATCCCTGATTCTCATTATACAAATTATAATCTCTGCTATCAAACAGGAGTTTTGAATTGATCATTGTCAGTGCACATTATGTGAGTTAGAGAACCAGCCAATTCATGTCACTGACAGGATATATCAAATCAAGTTTAATTTTTCTGTGCCAAGCACGCACAATTGTCTAAATATTTTGCAGGTGCTGAGACAGGTTTTTGACTTTAAGTCAGTTAAAACTTCATTGCAGCTCTAGCTAATTGCTAAGTAAGC
The DNA here is from genome assembly GCF_048418815.1 of Hemitrygon akajei. Classification (NCBI taxonomy): domain Eukaryota; kingdom Metazoa; phylum Chordata; class Chondrichthyes; order Myliobatiformes; family Dasyatidae; genus Hemitrygon; species Hemitrygon akajei. The sequence goes on from NC_133146.1 coordinate 39,331,471, forward strand.
ACAGACCTGGGTTTGAGTTTGGAACCTTGTTCTTCAGATAATGCAGGTTGAGTATCCTAAGGTTGTTGTAGCCGGGGGTGGTAATAGGGACAATCTCCCACTATCTATTAAATGCTCCCAATGGTGTGCACCTCAAGTAGCCTCTGACAACCAAGTCCAGCTCCTGGCCTTCACGTGTGGCTTAGCTACTAAGCCCAGCAGAACCATTTCTACTGACAGGAGAAGGGGCAAAGGCGGGTTACTGGCACATTAAAACCAGTTGCATCAGGCAGATGGGGCACATCAGCCGTGGTTGGCAGCTCTTCTAGGAGGGTTAATTCTGATCTCAAACCTCCTCTGCCTTGCAGCTATACCCACTCATGGGGAAAGCTTCAGGAGCAAACCTCAAGGGAAAAATCTGGAGCCGAAATCCCTAAGGCAGTACTACATTGAGTTCAATGCTGACTGGCAACTCCTGCGACATTGCTGGTACCAAACTGTACAGGTCTCTGCTGTTCCTTTGGGTTCACCAGATGCTTGGAGAGGGGGAGCTTGCAACGTGGGCAACAGCTTGCTCTCTGTTGTACTGCCCAGGCTTACGTACCTAGACAGCCAGGACACAATATCCATGGCCAACTCTGACCGACAGAAGCCTTCACCTCACCTCAGATTGCGCACCCCTTATCCGAAAATCCAAAATCCAATTTATTTATTTATTTTGGAGTATTGACATGATGTCACAAAAGGAAAATTTCACAAGGTGCTGGGAAGGTTCCCAGTTAATGCGTAGGTCTCTACACACCACAGACAGTTCTGAGAAGTGACCTCTCATACGTAATGAAAAGAAGTTAATGAACACTCCATTAAGTGAAAAATGAAGATCTCAATTGTGTATAAGTGAACATGGGCCATTTAACAGTATGCTGATTATGAAACGAGTGAAGACCTATCACATTGAACTGAAAATTGAAAGTAATCCTGAATTTTTGGCAGGCTGGTTGCAAATATTTTAGAAAAGCCACAGCATTAAATTTTTAAATTGTCTGCTGATCACAAAAATCTAGCATGAGAACGAGTCTATGATTATTGTTTTTATACTTTACATAAAACCTTAAAAAATAAAGTGTACAGTAACCTTTTAATCAAAACACAGCATTGTAAGTGGAGACTGAATGCCAGCTTTTATTTTTGTTGTTCAACAGCTGATTCAGGTACTCTCCTTTCTGCAGTGCAACACATTTTCTTTTCACATACTGATATACTAATGGCATGTGGAAATTTTTATTATTAAGAACATATGTGTGATTAATAAGTTAAAACAAACTCTGCTTACCAGTAGCACATAAATTTGGAATTAGAGATGATGGTGATCCCAAGCTATCTCATTATATTCCAAAATCCCAAACACTTTCTGCCGCAAGTATTTTGGATAAGCGGTACTCAACCAGTATAGGTTTGTGTTGACCATATTGCTCCACTAACGTACCTGCAGAGCTTGGAACTAGAAGGGTTCTCTTGGAAGAATAAATGGTAAAGATTTTCCTGTTGTTCTCACAGCCACAAAACAGCATGCCTGATATCATCATCTCAATGATATGTGATGAGAAACGAGTTGCTTTTGCACGAATTCCAGCTCACGAGCTGCTTTACTCGACTACAAATGAAGAAGCCTGCGGCAGATTCTGTGGCAGGACACAGACCATATTCTTGAAGGTAGACTTAAGTGTTATACCTGGCACTAATATCATAAAACTCCTAATTTTATGCTTTAAATTTGCTTTATAATTATAATTAAATTAATTAATTATAATTTTATTTGCTTTTATTTTGTAAAACCTTTCTGGAACTCATTTTGTTATCATGTTCCTGAGATCTGACCCAATGGTATAAATCATATTGAAATATTCTGTACATATTTTCACTTCTTCAGTGGAGTAAGTTACGATTTGTGAGATGTTGGCATTATTGTGAAACGGTACAATTTCCCAACTTAACCTGCCTTTGAGAAGTTGTTAGAGTGCAGTGTCTTCAAACACTACTGTCAATGCGATGAAAGGGCTCCTGTGGATAGTTCTCCATAATTTTGATTATAAATAATGGAATGGTAATACATTTCCAATTAGAGTGTACTACTTAGAGGAGGATGCGTTCACGTGTTTTTTCTAAATTGTAGCATTATATGCTTTCAGAATCAGGTTTATTATCACCAGCATGTGACGTCAAATTTGTTAACTTACCTGCAGCAGTTCAATACAATACATAATCTAGCAGCGAGAAAAAATAAATAAATAAAATAAAACATAATAAATAAGTAAATCAATTGCATATATTGAATAGATTTTTTTTAAACTTGCAAAAACAGAAATACTGTATATTTTTTAAAAAGTTAAGTAGTGTCCAAAGCTTCAATGTCCATTTAGGAATTGGATGGCAGAGGGGAAGAAGCTGTTCCTGAATCACTGAGGGTGTGCCATCTGGCTTCTGTACCTCCTACCTGATGGGAACAGTGAGAAAAGGGCATGCTCTGGGTGCTGGAGGTTCTTAATAATGGACGCTGCCTTTTTGAAGAAAGCTCTGTAAAATGGCTGTGGTGTAACTTGAGCTCAATGTGTTAACTCGTGCATTGTTTTGCCGCGACTGGATGCACTGATTTTAATTATTCAGTTTCTGTTTAATGTTGATATTAAATAAGCTAAAACCAAACACTTTGGCAACTTTGAAACCCAAGTGCTGCTTTAGTTTACCATTCAAACCTTATTTAGTGCCAATAGAGTTGCTGCTAACAAAGGTGACTATTAATCAAAGCTAAAATATTCCTGTTCTCCATCACCCCCCCCACCTCTTGAATTTCTTGAAATTATGTCACTGGTTGCCTGAAATAGTGCATTAGAATTTCTGCAGTGTTGTTCTACCATTGCTGTAGTGGATACCTTGAGGTGGTTGAAATAATCATTGTGCTTAACATCTGTTACCAGGTGGGAAAAGTTCTGTGACTTGCACCTAATTCAGGCATCTTTTTTGTTCCTTCTGGCATTAGTAACATTGAGAAAGCATGATTGCTCGGGCCAAGACCCTTCGTCAGGATATGACGAAGGGTCTCAGCCCGAAACGTTGACTGCTCATTTCAACGGATGCTACCCGACCTGCTGAGTTCATCCAGCTTGTTTGTATGTGTTGATTTGACCACAGCATCTGCAGTATACTTTGTGTTTATGATTGCTCGGGTAGTTGAACAGTCTGTAAACAGTATTTACTTTCTGTGAGCTTGGACAAATGGGATGTGGGCGTTCTTAATAGTTGACATCATCAAACAGTGATGTCCTTAAACTACTTAGTCAGACCAGAGCATTGTCACCCTGCCATATGCAGATGAATATTAATAATTAATATATTTATAATTATATTTTATCGTTAAATAGTGGATAATTAAACTACAATGAGGAGAACTGATTTGTGCATGTTACAATTCTCAATGCCAGAATGAAGTGAATGAGTGCCAGAGGAGGCTAAACCATTCATGATATTCTTGGCCAGGACTGTTGAGTAGGTGATGTATTTTGTCTTCTAGACAGACAGGGGTTCCCCACTTTTTTACGCCATGGACCTGTACCATTATCCAAGCGGTCCGTGGACCCCAAGTTGAGAACCCCTGGTCCGGGCAAAATTTGCAAAGTCAAATCCAAATTGGCTAAAGAACAAAGTCAAAATCTCTGAACACCAGATAGAGCAAAACTGGAAGGATCATTTACTGACCCAGCTGTCAAAGAAACACAAAATGCCAGTACTCAGAAAAAGTCACACCCACAAGGACAGACACTAAATTAATACTTCAGGTTAAAGGCCCTTAATTGGATTTGGAAAAGGGTGGGGAAAAAAAGGTTTAAGGTTGGGGGGGGGGTGGTAAGTGGAGAGGATAGATGAATACCTGTGATTAAGGTTCAGAACAAATATCAAGCTGACAGTTGCTTTAAAATATTTCATGGTTTCAAAGCAATTTAAAGAGCAGGTAGAACTGCATCAATGGAAAAAAGTAGTTGCCCAATATTATGAATTTTAGCATTGCATCTGAGGAGCTTCCACATACTCAGATTAAAGATGAAGTGCCAAACCTTGTTTGCATTCATTTGGGGCAATGCAGGCGGTTGGTCAAAGAAGGAGTGAGACAGAGAATTGGTGACTGGAAGCTTGGGATTGCTCTTGCAGACTGAATGGAGATGTTCCAAAACACAGTCATCCAGTCTGCATTTGATCAAATTGTGAGCCATGAATACAAACAGTAAATTTGGAGAAGTGCAGGTGAATTGGGTCCATGATCGATGGGGAAGGAAGAGGTAAAAAGGAAGGTACTTCTCTGTAGTTTTAGTGGAGTATGAAACAGTAAGGAAGATGTTGGTGAAATTGGCAAAGTTGTGGACTATTTAGGAGGGAAGGGTGAGAGAAATCATGAAGTAGGTTAAAAGTCAGCACCCACATCATGGTGTGTCGTACTGTTCAATGTTGCTGTGCCTGGAAGGGTGAGGGCAACAGGCACTCGGAGATGCCACCATCTACAGGTTCCCCTTGAAAGTAATTTTCATCAGCTTGAAAATGTATGGTAAATGATACAGGCACAGATTAAGCAACCACTTTCCTGAGCACCTGTGCTCTGTATGTCATGGCTGTCTGGAGCTCTCAGTTGTCAGCCAATTTAATTCTCCCCCCCTTTCCCGCAAGGATGTGTCTGTCCTTGGCCTCCTCCATAGCTGGATCTGCCCAGTTCTCCTAAACACACCCCCACCCCGTAATCTTTTTCTGCCTCCTCCACCTACTCCATCTGCTATCACTCACTGTTCAAAAGTACATTTATTATCAAAGTATGTATGCATTATGCAACCTTGCGGTTCGTCTCCTTACAGGCAGCCACAAACCCCAGCAATACAAAAGAACCCATATATTAAAAAAAAGACCATCAAACTCACAATGTGCAGAGGGAAATAAAAACACATTGTGCAAACAACAAATGTATGCAAATGGCATCAGGTCAAAATGAGCCCATAGACACAAGGCCCAGTGTAGGCCCAGGTCTCAGTCTCAGTTCTGTGCAGAGCCAAATAAATGTCACTGAACCCTCAGACATGGAGCCTGGTGCAGTCCAAAGCATCAGCCTCACTTCAGCTTAGAGCTGAATAAACGTCGCTGAGCCCAGTGCATGCCAGAGCCTCAGCCTCAGTTCAACACAGAGCTGAGTTAGCGTCATGGAGTAGAGAGCAGAACCAGCCTGATCCTTGCCCTGCCTTTTCAATCTATCTGGCCCAACATTTAAATCATCCAAGCATCAGCGGTTTCTGGTTTAAGGTGACGCGGTGAAGCCCGGCGATGACTTGTGGCAAACAAAATGAAGAATACAACTAAATACTTTATTAATAACACTGTCACACAGCTTCCACTGGTTCCCCTTCCCCCACTACTCCAATCTGCCCTCCAACCCTTACACTGCTATCAAATTTCATCACTTTCCAGCCCTTTGTTGCCTCCACCTATCAGGTCCCAGCTTCTGTTGCTAGTTCCATTCTGCCCACCTTCAACTGTCTATCACCCCTCCCTCACCTGGATCCACCTATCGCTTACCATCTCTTTTTCCACCCTTCCCTACACCTCTTTATATTGCCATATATTGCTATCCCCCCCATCCAGGCCTTGATCTGAAACATCGACTGTCCATTTCCCTCCATGGATGCCACCTGATGTGCAGAGTTCATCCACCATCTTGTTTGTTGCTCCACATTCCAGTATCTACAGTCTCTTGTGTCTATAGGGAATGGCAGTTGATGGCTATTCAAAAACAGTAGCTAATCAAGAGTCAAGTATGTTTTCCATTGATCAACAGCTTTAGCCTTATCAACTTAAGAGCAATGAAAAGTAGTCTTTGGCATTATTCACCAATTATTCACCGAAGCTTGTTGGCTGTACACAAACAACAAAGCAGCTTCTCTCAAGGATTTAATAGGTTGGGAGCTGATGGTTGTTTCTGTGGCCGCAGATGTTATTCCAGGAAGGAGTAGCTTCCCAGATTCCATGTTCAAGGATGGGTGGTGATACTGTACCTCGCTCAAGGTGTTTACAGAAGAGGATAAAGTTTCTGCAGTCTAATTACAGGGAGAATATTGCAAATGACTGCAAGGCTTGAAGTGCTGCTAATAGATAGGTGGGCTTTGGATTCGAGGCTACTGATAGGTTACTTAACAGAACAAAACCAATGGATAGAAATTCATCCTTGTGTCACTTGCACTAAACATGCTTGTTCTACCTTTTCACGGTTTGATTTTACTTGCATCAATCGAAATCTTATATTACCTGCAGTCTGTATTATATTACAGGTTTATTGTAAATGCCTGCGATTGTTTCTGTCCCAAAGGGCTACACCCAATTTCTTTGGTGTGCTACCATAACACATAGTGTATTGGTCACAGATTGATTTTTGTACACTGATACTACTTAAACTTAACCATCAGAGTTGATTATTTGCAATTCTAAATGTCTGATTTCACTGAAGAATATTTGGTCTAATCCTTCTGTTCTCTCTTCTAGTACATAGAAGGCAAAAGCAAAAGTTATAAAGTACCAACTCAGCTGCGTGTTCGCTTTTGGCTTGGACTTTCAGCTGTGGAGAATAAATTCAACAGCTTTGCTGAAGGAAGTTTCAGTGTGTTTTCAGAAATGGTAAGCGGGAAGCACATTTGAATTTTGCTTGTAAAACCAGAACGCCAGAGATTCACAACAGGTCAGGATCCATCTGCATACAGGAAGACAAATTAGTGTTGCAGTTCACAGTTGTTTTATGATGAGAGGTGACTTGAACTGGATAGATTCAGAGACAGATTTGACAGGGTGGATATGGAGAAGATAATTCTGCTTGTGGGAGGACAGAGAGTCATTTTAAAAATCAGTCAGCATTTCAGGCAGGATGAGCCAAGAGGGGATGTGGGTAGTTTCTACAGGGTTGTGCCTCTTTGAATATTTGTGAGGGATATTTAGATAAGGTAAGAGACTGAATTGCTGGTGGACAGGAATGTGATGTTGATGCAACACCTGAATCAGCACTAAATGGTGAAGCAAAGAGTCAAAGGTTTGCAGGAGAGCCAGATTATAATACTTATACACTCAGTGGCCACGTTATTAGGTGCACCTGGGCACATAACTGATGCAAATATCTAATCAGCCAATCATGTTGCAGCAGTTCAATGCACAAAAGCAGGTCAAAAGGTTCAGTTGCTGTTCAGACTAAACATCAGAATAGGGAAGAAATGTGATCGAAGTGACTTTGACCGCCAGACAAGGTGATTTGAGTATCACAGAAACTGCTGATCTCCTGGAATTTTCATGCACAGCACTCTTTTGAATTTGTAGAGAATGGTGCAAAGAACAAAATACGTCCAATGAGCAGCAGTTCTGTGGGTAAAAATGCCTTGTTAATGAGAGGGGTCAGAGAAGAATGGCTAGACTGGCTCAAGCTGACAGGAAGGTGACAATATCTCTAATAACCACATGGCAGACGGATTATTGGATGCAATTGTTCTATGGCAGACATTTAAATTTATTTCATTAGCTGCCAGGGTGAATAACAAATGCCTCGGGTAAATATACTCTGCATTGAAGGCAGTCATCTAAACTTCTTGTAACAGTGAAATTTGTTTGGTCAGATGAACTTTGGTATGACTTTCCACAAAACCTTATGATTTGCAGTTGAAGGCCCTGTTCAGGTTAATGAAGACCATGCAAATCTCATCTGTCTAATGCAGAAATTGGTGCTTGTGGTGATCTGAAGTCTTAATGAAACTCAAAGTACTTCACATGCAAAGTGAAACAGGTGATTCAGGAAGGCCTTGGCAGTATCTCTCGGTGATGCCTCCAACTTTCAAATTTAGCCTTTTTAGTATGTTAGTAAATAATGTGATTTATGATTTGATCGAAGTGCTGTGGTATGCTGTCATTGTTAATGTCTTTCTTCCCCTGTGAAATGTGGTTTTCAATATGTTTTTGACACTAATGGGAGTAACTAAGATGCTTCTTCCCAGTAGAAGGAAGAAGAATTAAAAAGCAGATTTGTAGTGGTCTGGTTCATTCAGATGCTATCCTTAATACATTTTGGTCATCAGTCTTGGCTTTTAATATTTCTAGAGTTCAATTTTTTTGGTTAACATATACGTGCCGACCAGCCACTAACATCTTTAATGTTAAAAATGTTTAGTTTTAATTCCTCTCGGTGAGTGATTGTCGCCCACACCAAATGCCTCAAATGTACACTATATTTGTACAACATTATGAGTCACTACTTAACTGTGCCTTTTAAGCCTGATTTGTTCTCTCTTGTGTATGCATGCAGTACGAAAACCAAATGCAAATGCTGGGCAAATGGGGCACCGGTGGACTTGTGGGACGCCACAAGTTTTCCGATGTGACTGGTAAAATAAAACTGAAGAGAGAGTACTTTATGCCCCCAAGAGGCTGGGAGTGGAAAGGTGACTGGTTTGTTGATCCTGAAAGAAGGTCAGACTTTTATCAATTTAAATTAACTTCAAAACTATTGAATGTAATGTGGTTGAAATATAGCAGTAATTTGCAGAAAAGCCAAAATGTTTTGCCCTCCACCTGCATTCTCTGAACAAACGATCCCTGCACGTATGATATATTTAAATGTTTAAGGTAGATAATTTTTATTCACTTCCTCAAACAAAAGCAGAATGTCTGTTCGCACTCTCAGCAAAAATTTGCATTTGTTCAAGAATGTGGAACGATTAGTGCTGTAGGAAGCTATTTGGCCTATCGTGCCTGTGACAGCTTCTGTTAGAAAAGCTCCCGAAAATGAGGTTCAGATTTATTTCTCACTTGTACGTTGAAACGTGTCACTTGATTAACAACCAAGGGTGTGCTGGGGGCAACTCGCATGTGTCATCACACATCCCTCGCTTCGCTGACCTGCTCATTCCATCGATTAGCTACTGAGCACTGACTTCAGAATCCATGTCAAAGTTCACACTTGCCCTTAATGAGCCACACCCCTCCAAGTACTAACTTTCCACCATGATGTAGCACCTATGGATTCTCAAACACACAGCTTGGGTAAGCACATGGATTGTAGAAAAATGGGGGGCTATGTAGGAGGGGAGGTTTTTAACGTACTCCAGATTGATCTTGGAGTACGTTAAAATGTCGGCACAATATCGTGGGTTGAAGGACCTGTGCTGTAGCGTTCTGTGTTCTGTGTCTCCCCTAGTCTTTAACATTCTCCTCCACACTTCCATACCCACCTCGTTCAATATTGCGGCAAACCTGAAGTGTAGACACATCAGCTAAATTGTTGATGTATAAGTTGCAGAAAGCTTGAGCTGAAGCACCTGTTACCCCCAGGATCTTGTTAGTTACAGGATGCCAACCACAGAATAATCCATTCATTCCTGCTGTTTGCTTGACCTGACCAGCAACTCCATCCACGCCTCTGCCCCCCCCCCATTCAAAACGTGGTAACCTTAATTATGAGCCTCCGATGGGGAACTTTATTTGAAAGCTTTATGAAAATCCAAATATATCACATTCACAGGTTCATCTTCTATTCTGGTTCTCTCTGGTATTTACAGCCCAAAACTAATCATGTGTGACCTTTTATTTTGTTTTATCTTCCACTCGTATTGATGGCCAAATACTTCCACTGTAATGTCAGCAAGAAACACAATAATTTTAGGATTGAATCTCCGAGATGTAAGGTTGTAGGAAGTTGTTCCAAATAGCTTTCTGCAAGCTGCACTATTTGCGTCCTTTAACGAAATTGGGAAAAATAACTTGTGATGACAACGTAACTTGAACATGGTTCAGATTGTTTAGTCACAAATACCCTGGCAGTCCGGCAGTGGAGTCAAAGTTGCCTTTAAATGGGAGCAAACTTTACAATCTATCTGGCACGTAGAAAACAGATTTTGGAGTGAATTTCAATTAAATGTTTTAATTTGTTTCACATGCTACATTAATTGTATTTTCCAAATTTTATAATATATTTCCAAATATTTTTGTGCTTTTAAACTTCGTCGTCATGAATTTTTTAACAAAACTCCTGGATGCCAGGAATTTCTGTTGCCTAACTTTAGTCCTTCCTGAATTTTATTTTTTCTGCAATCTGGTTCTGGATTCTCATGTGATGAAGCATACTTTCAGCATTAACTATGGTTTGTCCCCCAGGAATCTTGACTTCTAAAGAAACAATATCACCCTCCTTAACTCTGGTGACATTACCTTATGGGGCAGTTTCTCCATAGCTGGCATTATACTATTGACCCTTCTCTGTTCTGCCTCCAATTAAGTACCTTTGAATAAGGGGACCAAATTTCTTTACATATTCTAGGTGTGGTCTAGCTGGTGCTTTGCCCACTAGAGTAAGATTTCTAGGGCCTCCGTTGATCAGGTTCTACCATGGAATTTGCGTCCGAGCTGTCTAGATATACAAGCTAAGGCAGTACAATATGGAGAGCAAGTTGTTGCTCATATATCAAAGCTCCCCCTCTCCATCCATCTGATGAATCCAAAGGGATGGCAGAAACCAATACAGTCTGGCACCAACAGCACCTCAGGAGTTGCTAGTCAACAAAGAACTCAATGTAGGATTGCCTTAGGGACTCCAGCTGTGGATTTTCCCCCTTCTGATTACCCCCAAAGCCTTCCCTATAAGTGGTTAAAGCCGCAAGGCAGCAGAGGTTTGTGATCAGAGTTTTCCTTCTAGATGAACTGCCAACCACGGCTGAGAAGCTCCATCTGCCTGAAGCGACTGGTCTTAATCTGCCTTTGTCCCTCTGTTGTCAGTAGAAACATTTCCACCGGGCTTCGTAACTAAGCCGCACAGAAAGGCCAGGAACTGGACTTGGTTGTCAGAGGCTATTTGAGGTGCATGCCATTGGGAGCATTTAATAGGTAGTGGGAGCTTGTCCCCATGACTACCCCCAGCTATAACAGCCTTAAGGAACCAGTAGTAAGGCTTCACTACTTTTAAATTCCAGTGCCCACCCTTGAAATTAGAACCATGATTCCAGTAGCTTTGCATGTTATCTGCTGGACTTGTGTGCTGGCTTCAAATTTCATATGCAATAAGCCCCAAATCATTTATTCTGCTGCTTTCTGTGGATTTTCCCTCTATTTCACAAATACTATTCTTGCACCAAACTGAGTGCTTTTGCGATTTGTCCACATTATACACCATTTGGCAATTCTTTGCTTGTTCGTTTAACTTGTTTGTGGTCTGTTTGTATCCTACTCGGTTCTCCTGCTTTCCTATTTTCTTTTTGTCACCCACAAGCATGCTGACCATGCCAAATCTTCCTTTCTCCAAGTCAGTAAGACAAATAGTGATCAGTTGCCTTTCCTGAATCGGCTCCTCTGGCATCTCAATGGTCATGGGTTAGCAACTTGAAAAATGAGACCTTGTTGCTTTACTGCCTGAGAGCCAATACTCTCTTCATGCTAATATTATATTCGCACCAGGAGATTATACCTTGTGACTTGTATGAGGCACATTGTAGAATGTGTTCCAGAATTGAAATACATCTATATACATCGGTTAAAAAATTCTTAAACTCTTAAATTTATCAGTTGTGATTCCCAACCCCCACTTCCTGAAGCCATACTGATTATGCTTGTTTAGATTATGATTTCCTAATTAGTTAACATTTGTTAGAATTGATCTTTCTTAGGCTAAACTACCTAGAGTTGCCCACTTTTTCTCCTCGTGCTTTGAATGAGGATTTCACATTGCCAGTTTTCCAATCCTCAGACCAGAGTAAGAATTACAAAGTGAACGTTGGAGCTCCAAAGTGTGGGTTAGAGCAAAGGGACCTGGGAATATAGATCCCTAATTCCTTGCAAGTGGCATCACAGATAAGGCCGAAAAGAGGTTTTGGCATATTGGCCTTCATAAGTCAAAGGCATTGAGTGCAGGAAGTTGTATAGATGTGGAGACCAAATTTGGAGTATTGCGTGCAGTTCTGGTCACCAACCTACCAGAAAGGTATCAATAAGCTTGAAAGGGGGTAGGGAATCTTTTCAAGGATGGTGCTGGGACTTGAGGACATCAGTTATAGAGAAAGGTTAAATACTTCAGGGCTTTATTACCTGGAGCACAGGAAAATGAGAAGAGATCTTACAAAGATAGACCAAATTCTGAGAGGTGTCAATGGGGTGAACGTATGCAGGCTTTTCCCCTCAGTTTGGGTGAGACTATCACTAGAGGCCATGTTTTTAAATTTCAAAGTTCAGAATAAATTTATTATGGAAGTACATAAATGTCACCATACACAACCCTGAGATTCATTTTCTTGTGGGCATACTCAATAAATTCCTTATAGTAGTTTAGGATGAAAGGTGACATATTTAAGGACAATCTGAAAGGGGATCTTCTTCATTCAGAGAGTGTTGCAAGTGTCATATGAGTTGCCAGCAGAAGTGGTAGATGTGACTTCAGCTGTAACGTTTAAGAGAAGTTTTTGATAGATACATAAATTAGAGGGGTAAGGAGGGCTACGTTCCAGGTGCAGAAAGCTAGCACTAGGCAGAAGACCAGGTTGACATGGACAGAATGGGCTGAAGGGCCTGTTCTTGTGCTTTAGTATTCTGTGACTCTGGTACTGACAATCTCAATAGCCATGTCTCAGTTACAAACCTTCTGACCTGGGGCTTGTGGGGCTTCAGCCCCATTAGCTGCCTGATACCACTACCATCTCTGGAGAAACTACCGGTATGTTGAGCCCTTGGTCTTGGTTTTGAGTTTCCCATCCCTCATCCCCTCAATGGTCAGTGATTATTGCGCTGGGACTCTGTGATGTTCTTTCTAACTACTGTATTCTCTCTACTTCTACTTCTTTCTCTCTACTCTACTGTCCGACTTCCTGAACTCCACTATCAAGGTGCCTGTGATGTTGCTGCAAGTAAGGCTTTCATTGCATCTGTATATACAGGTACTTGTACATCTGACTATAAACTTCACTTGGGCTTTGACATTTTCCACTTGCAGTGACTGCACTTAATTTCTGACCAGAGGAGGGCACTCACTAACTATGCTTTATTGGCCAGTGCTGTGCAAGTTGAAACTACTGTTGATACCAGCTGGTGGCAGCAAACAACAAAATGCACTACAGCAAGAGCCGCTGGTTCAGTACTTGTCACTTCCATGTAATCATTTTCATTTATCTACCTCTTTCAAGATATCCAGGTCAGCTTGGCACATTTAATGATGTCCTCCCCAGAGAGGTCTGAAAGCTAGAGGATTTGCACTCATCATAAGCAATCAAAAATAAACTTAGCAGCTTAGACTGTCACCTTAATTTTCAATGTTGGGGCAATTGCTAGGAAACGATGGGGTCAAAAGTTACACTTTTACAAGTGTGGAATAATAAAGAAAATCCAGCAAGAATATTTTATGGGTAAATTGTTCTTAATTGATTAGGCAACACGAGTGAATCTGCAGATGCTGGAAATAAGTAAAAACACAAAATGCTGGCAGAACTCAGCAGGTCAGACAGCATCTATGGGAGGAGGTAGTGACGACGTTTCGGGCTGAAACCCTTCATCAGGAGTGAAGTAACATGGGATGGTGGAGAGGGGATAAGAAGTGGGGGGAGGGATAAAGTAGAGAGCAAAGAAGTGATAGGCTGGAGGGAAATGGGCTGGGGGAAGGTGGAGAATTATGGGAAATAAAAGAGAAAGAAAGGTAGGGCTGGGGGGAGATTATAGTGAGGAGGGGGGAAGAGAGAGAAAGAGAACCAGACTAAAATAATAGGGATGGGGGTAAGGTGGGGCAGGGGTATCAACAGAGGTCTGTGAGTTGATGTCATGCCGGCAGGTAGGAGGCTACCTAGGCGGGAGATAAGGTATTGCTCCATCGACCTGCGTGTGGCCTCATCTTGACGATAGAGGAGGCCATGGACAGACATGTCGGAGTGGGAGTGGTCTGTGGAATTGAAGTGTGTGGCCACAGGGAGATTCCCGCCACTGCTGGAGGACTGAGCGCCGGTGTTCAGCGAAACGGTCTCCCAGTCTGCGGCGGGTCTCCCCAATGTACAAATGGCCACATCGGGAGCACCGGATACAGTACATCACCCCAGCTGACTCGCAGGTGAAGTGGTGCCTCACCTGAAAGGACTGTCTGGGGCCTAGGATGGTGGTGAGGGAAGAAGTGTGGGGGCCGGAGGGAGACTATAATACCAGGTCTGGGTTAGCGTGTGGTCCAAAATTATGATGCCGGGTCTGGGTACTCCCTCCGGGCACTCATCCCTGCAAACGGAAGAAGTACTACACCTGCCCCCACACTTCTTCCGTCACCACCATCCTAGGCCCCAGACAGCCCTTTCAGGTGATGCACCACTTCACCTGTGAGTCAGCTGGGGTGATATACTGTATCCGGTGCTCCCGATGTGGCCATTTGTACATTGGGGAGACCCGCCGCAGACTGGGAGACCGTTTCACCGAACACCGGCGCTCAGTTCTCCAGCAGTGGCGGGATCTCCCTGCGGCCACACACTTCAATTCCACAGACCACTCTCACTCCGACATGTCTGTCCAGGGCCTCCTCTACTGTCAAGTTGAGGCCACACGCAGGTCGATGGAGCAATACCTTATCTCCCACCTAGGTAGTCTCCTACCTGCCGGCATGAACATTCAACTCACGGACCTCCGTTGATACCCCTGCCCCCCTTTACCCCCATCCCTATCTATTATTTTAGTCTGGTTCTCTTTCTCTCTCTTTTTCCCCCCTCACTATAATCTCCCCCCAGCCCTACCTTTCGTTCTCTTTTATTTCCCATAATTCTCCACCTTCCCCCTAGCCCATTTCCCTCAGCCTATCACTTCCCAGCTCTCTACTTCATCCCTCTCCCCACTTCTTATCCCCTCCTTGACCATCCCATGTTACTTCACTCCTGATGAAGGGTTTCGGCCCGAAACATCGTCACTACCTCCTCCCATAGATGCTGTCTAGCCTGCTGAGTTCTGCCAGCATTTTGTGTTTTTATTTTCTTAATTGATTAGTCTCTTTTTTTTAAAAAAATCGGATTATTGTGATTAAAGTTGCATTAATTAATGCAAAGTTAAAATTCCTCATTCAACAAAACTGAAACTAATGGAAAAATGGGGTAGCAAGACTATGGATCTAAAAGTTACTTCTGATTAGACATAATCATGGTAAGTTGTTATTTCTGGGCTACCGGAAATTTCCCAGGCAGTATTTCCCAACGACGAGGACTGATTTTTCGATTATGCACTCAGTGGCCACTTTATTAGGTACACATGTACAACTTATTAAGGCAAATATCTAATCAGCCAATCATAAGGTAGCCACTCAAATGCATAAAAGCATGCAGATATGCTCAAGAGGTTCAGTTGTTTAGATCCAACATCAGATTGGGGGAGGAAATGTGATTATTGGACTTTGTCCATGGAATGATTGCTGGTGCCAGAGGGGGTTGTTTGAGTATCTCAGAAACTTTTGGTCTCCTGGGATTTTGGTGCAAAACACTGTCTAGAGTTTACAGAGAATGGTGATTAAAGATTTTAAAAACATCCAATGAATGGCAGTTCTGTGGGCGAAAATGCCTTGTTAATAGGAGAGGTCAGAGGAGAATGGCCAGACCGCTTCAAGCTAGCAAGAAGGCAACATTAACACTAATAACCATGGATTACAGCAGTTCTGTGCATAAGAGCATCTGCTAATGCATAACAATTTGAAGCTTGAAGTGGATGAGCTACAGCAGCAGGAGGGAACATCAGGCTTCACTCCTGTAACTAATAACGTGGTTCACCAAGAAGCTGATCTGCTGTCCAACAGTGGGCTGGAAGGTGAAACTCCCACCCAGAATAAGGTGCTGTGGTGAGGCTTTCTTCAATATTTTGTTTTAATTTGGGGTTTTTTTCTGGAGCAATTACATTTTGGCAAATTTGCACTTCCTTTCTGCAATGACAGGGGTAGCCTTCAAACCCTGATTTTTACCAACTCCAAATGTAAGAGAGTCAAATATTTTCCATTGCTTGTCTCTTACTGATTTTTTCCCCCCCCCTTTTGTCAGGATAAATTATCTGTTTGAGGTTTTTTTAAAAAAAAGGGTAATTCTATGCCACGATAGAATTAATTAACTAAGGCATTTAAACCCAAGAATGGAATAAATAGGCAAATCCAATGAGGGAGAAAGTAAAAGGGGTGACAATTTACATTTTGTACAGTATCTGCCATAATATAGCTTGGTTTACTTTTGTCAACAGCTTGCTAACAGAAGCTGATGCTGGTCACACAGAATTTATTGATGAAGTTTACGAAAATAACTCTCGCTATCCTGGAGCTGAATGGAAACTAGCAAAGGAGCCTTACACTGATGTGGTTTGTATTATAATATTGATTTTCCAATTAATAGAGTTGAGAGCTCCTCTTCATAGTTAGTGTGCTCTCCATCCATAATCAAATAATATTTAGTAACATTTGTTATCTTAAAATTAAGCTCATTAATTGTCATTCAGAGTTCAAATTTGAGTCTTCATTATAATGTAAGATGATTGGAAATTCTACTGGTTTGGCTCAAGTTCCAGCAGGGTGCAAACTCCAACTTGCAAAAACTGTGCAAATAAAGTTCATTTGGTTTCTGTGTCACTTGTGTAATTTTAATGACTCAAATCCCACAAAATTTTCAACTTAGTGATTTGAAAATATAATGCAAAATACACACATTATTTTAGCCATACAATATACTGAGTTGCCCTGAACAGTGTCAACGGGCTGGATGAGATATTTATATGAATAATACTAATATATTGTAGCTATAACTTGAAAGCTTGCTTTCATTCAGAATACATTCCCTGTCTTGTATTAATACCACAGATGCTTCCTGCAGTTTGACTATTTGCAAACTGGATTTTGAAGTGCCAGTTCAGAACTACTGAAGCACTTATTGGTGCCTGGTGTAATACCTGCAGATCTTTTTCTGGCATTACGGTTGTTTTGAATTGTTTGCAAGTGATGAATACATTGTTCATTTGAAGTCCGCTCCAATTTATCAAACTAAAGCTGTTTCAAATCCTGATTCATTCACCAACCCTTAAATATTGCTTTTAATTTTGATTAATAGAATGGAGAAAAGAGTCCATCAAGAGAAGAGATTGACCCACCAGCTGGCTGGAAATGGATGGATGAATGGGAATATGATGTCAATCGAGCTGTAGATGAGAAGGGTAATTTACAATCTAGTGTTAGATTAATTATGTATGTTTGTATAGAGAGTGAGGAAGATAGCAGATGTTTCATTAGTTTATTGTACCAGGTACTTTTTGCAATTTCCTCCTATTTTATTTCATTTGTAATTGGTGAAATTGTAGTTTAAAAAATGATTTGTATAGATCCAACCAAGGCAACACATGCAAAATGCTGGAGGAAAGTTCAAAGTAAATTTATTATCAAATTCGGGATCATGCAAATGTCTTGGGCACATGTATATAGCCAGGGTGTCTAAGACTTTTGCATGGTACTGTATTTGCCGACGTGAAGCGGAGAGCACGTTTGTAAATCTGGCGGGAGTGAAGGACGTTGGAGTTGGTGCGGGTGGAGTGCCATGTGAGGAGTGTGAGGTAGGTGGCAGAGGAGGAATGCAGACTCACCCAGGCCTGAGACACCAGGAAAGGTCACTAGATTCCAAACAATTGTTTTATTTTTGTTCTTTGTAGAATGTGTCTCTGATGCTTCCCACTCCCTTCCTATTTTCCCCTCTCCCTGTAGCTTTCCCTCTCTCGGTCCACACTAGAGACCCATATCAAAATCGGGCTTATTGTCACTCACGTGTCATGAAATTTGTTTTTGTTTTTCTGTGACAGCAGTACAGTGCAATATATAAAATTACTACAGTACTGTGCAAGAGTCTTAGACACCCTAGCTATGTATATGTGCCTAAGACTTTTGCAGAGTACCGTATATGTCACCATGTACTTCCCTAATATTTGTTTTCTTGTGGGCATGCACAGTGAAAGACCACACCCAACAGGACAGAAATACAACCATTGTGCAGATACAAAAGGAAAAAATAATAATAATAAATATATAAACAACATCAAGAACATGGGATGAACAGTCCTAGATTGTGGGGACAGTTCAGTGATGGGGCGATTGAAGTTATCCCCACTGGTTCAAGAGCTTGATAGTTGAGTAATAATAACTGTTGCTGATACGGCGACTGTTTATTCATTTCTATAAATGCTGCCTGACCTGGCGAGTTCCTCCAGCATTTTGTATGTGCTGCTTGCACTTTCTGTGATTCCTTTTGTTTTAAAAAAAAAGTGCCGTTGAACAACTATTTTGTAGAGCCTTCTAGATATTAGAATTGTCTTTTAAAGTTCACCTTATGGAAGGTAACAGAAATTGCAGGATATTGTGGTATCTCATACTGTGACAAAATTTAATTCTTTGATTTAGCTTGTGCTGAATTTTATAATGAATTCTGCTTATCATATTCTGTTGAAAAGAATGAGATACATATTCTGCAGTTTCCTTTACCTCAATACTACTTTTCATTCGATTTTCCAGTGTTTTAATAGATCTGTTTCCTGGTGTGGGAGGCTTGTGTAAATGGTTACTGCTTCATGGTTTTATAAAGAGTTTGATGAATTTTGTATTTGCACTGCTATCTTTTTCTTTTTTTTTAATCTTTTCCGCACATTGTAGGTTGGGAATATGGAATAACCATTCCCCCAGATGAAAAACCCAGATCCTGGGTTTCAACAGAAAAAATGTATCACACCCAGAGGCGCAGACGCTGGGTGAGAAGACGCAAAAAGGACACACAGTCAAATGTGCCGTTAGGCAAGGTGTGTTGTCTTACTAAAACTATTTGAAGTTCACAAGCAGAGCAATGCCAAAGCTCCCTGTTTTAAAGCTTGAGTAAGATCCTAAAATCGTGAATAATTCCTTTAAAAAAAAATCTTTTTACATTATCTGCATTGATATCGTCTCTGATCCGTGCAAAATTTCTACCTGCAGTACATTGTAATATTTCAATAATATCAAATGTTTTGAAGCAGATATCAACCATTTATCAGCAGTATAGAAACAAACTATCACTACCGGTAGCTGATGTACAGTATTTTTCTTTTGGCTTGGACTTGCTGCAAACTTCCAGGGCCCATCAGCTGACCAGGATTCAGAAGGATGGGAATATGCGTCGCTGATTGGCTGGAAGTTTCACATGAAGCAGCGGAAATCGGACACTTACAGGCGCAGAAGATGGAGAAGAGAAATGACACCAGCTGGGAAATTAGGGGCTGCTGCAATCTTCAAATTGGAAGGTGCTCTTGTAAGTACATTACCAGTAAACTTTCAAACCAGGTATGACCACCTCTGTCTACGAAATCTGTCTGTTTCTGTTGCTGCTTATTGGATAGGTAGTTTGTCCTCAATAAGAGGATTAATTGTGGAGTTCTTATTAAAATAATCTCTGCACTTTTGCATTGTTATTTTAAATTTAATATCAAAATTTCACTGCTCCCTTTTATGATTGTAGTCATAAAGTGGTGCTGTGAGGAAAATAAACCTGTCACTTGTTTTTTTTTTGTTCATTTTAAGGCTCCATCTTCTGGCGAGAATGGTGATAAATCACCAACAGACTCTATATTTGGTTCAAGTGCTCCTATGATCTCCTGTGTGTTTGAGCGTAAGTAAAATCTTACACTTCTGAAAGCCCTGCCATAGAGGTATGGTCTGCCAAGGGGAGTGCAGGCTGGTCTCTTTCTGTGAAATTAATCACTGAAAGCTACTGCTTAACAAATTATTCAGACATTTGTGTATTTTTTCACTTCTCCCCTGAGGCCAATGAATCGTTGGCCAGCAATCCATCTTGCTGTCTTCCCAATTTGTAGCAACATGTTAAAGCTACTGTGTCTGCCCCAGTGGATAAGGGATAAAAGTTTGTATTTTAGTGCTATTCCAATTTATTTGCTTAGGTTGATAGGGATCATCAGGTTTTCAGTACTGATTACGACTCAAGTAGTTGTTCTTCAAAACTTCAGGAATATATTGCTTAAAATGGTGTAAGATTGACAGTAGTTGTGCAGGTGGTGGTTTTGATAGTTTTATTGGCTAAGGTCGTGCATGCATACCATAAGAGTAATGCTTGTCTGAGACAAATTTGCCCCAGTGTTACTGGGTATCCTCCAAGGCAATTGAATAATTGGCTGGGGGGAGGAGTTGAGAGGCAGGGTTGGGTGGTTGCAGATCAAAGTAAGTTTCACTGGGGAAATGAGCAATCTGCAGACCAGAATACAGATTTAGCTCTAATCCAAATAGTGAGTTTTGAGAATTGTCATTGGGTTTAACTACAACAGTAGAGGCAGCAGGGAACAACAGTTGTTTAAAAAAAATTCACAACCAGATTTGTGGCTCAACGTGAAATAAATGGTTTGATGTCGCCACCATGACTGGGATGGGGATACAAGGTCTGGGAAGTAAGTATTTCAAGTCAAGTGTTCTGGCTTCTAGAGGTTCAGTTTGTTTTATATGGACATCACTTCCAGTATGTAAACTTTTTTATTTCGCTTCCTGCACGGACATGCAGAAAGCATGTATAGACATGGAGAGAGCATGTCCGGACACTATATGAAGTGAGCTCAAGGAAGAGCGTGAAACTGAGGCTACCTTAGCAGAGGCAAGGGTTTATAAAGCAGCAGATGACTTGGATAGTGGTGAGTCCATAATCAGAATCAGCCACGCTTCGCCGTCACAACAGGCCAATGCATCTTACTAAAGAATATGTCCAGACGCATTTTGACTATGAGAAATGACAATGCTTCAGCTCTATAAGGAGGAGCTGTCCACACCACGCAGCCAACGTGCCTTTCACATTTCTACAGCAGCAAAGACCCACAACACCCCTTTCTGCAGTTCCACCACAGCAAAGACCTCAGTCAAGAGTTGCTCCAGATGCCAACTACATACTGAACTTCCAACCGTCCCGGGACACACTTTTGGCAAACCTGTCTCCACTATGCTGTCGTTCAGGAGCTGCATTAGATTTGGCTTGGCACCTGGCATGTCAAGACCTAATCACAGTAGGACTGAAAGTGTTCAACAACCAGTCAGGCAGTTATCTGTCCTGGAAGCCAAGCTTTTGCAATGCCATGGAAGGACCAAGTCTCAAACCTAGCAAAGAGCTGGACCTTCTCTGTAAGTAGCTTGGTGGGGAGCCACTGCAACATGCAAGAAGAGTTGGGGCAAATGACACTAATAGTCTAGCTGAGAGTTTACAAATGCTGTGGTAGAGACTGGACAAATGCTTTGGCTCTCCCGAGGCAATGGAAGAATCTCCCTTCAGTAGACTTGATAATTTTCCAAAGTGAACTCAGAAAGAACCTCAGAAGCTACTAGAGCTTGCAGATCTGTTACATAAGAACATAAGAACATAAGAGATAGGAGCAGGAGTAGGCCAATCGGCCTCTCAAGCCTGCTCCGCCATTCAACAAGATCATGGCTGATCCAATCTTAACTCTAGTTTTCACCGAATCCCACAAGGCAACAGTGCCAACCAACAGGGCACCATGCCGCCCATTTTATTTTATTATTCATCCCGCCCAAACCCATGTGATCACCCGGGGGGAAAAAACCGAGTTGCCAATTGAGGAGAAAAAATCTGGAAAATTCCTCTCCGACCCATCCAGGCTATCGAAAACTGGTCCAGGAGATCACATGGCTGATCTAAACCTAGCCTCATGTCCACTTACCTGCTCGCTCACCGTATCCCCTAATGCCATTTTTATCCAGGAAAATGTCTATCTCCGTTTTGAATTTATTGAGTGTAGTAGCTTCCACAGCTCTCTGGGGCAGTAAATTCCACAACCCCACTACCCTCTGAGTGAAGAAATTTCTCCGCATCTCAGTCCTGGAACGGCATCCCCTTATTTTAAGATTATGCCCCCTAGTCCTAGTTTCACCCATCATTGGGAACATTCTCCCAGCATCCACCCGATCAAGCCCCTTCACAATCTTATATGTTTCAATAAGATCGCCTCTCATTCTTCGGAACTCCAATGAGTAGAGTCCCAATCTACTCAACCTCTCATCATACATCAACCCACCCATCCCCGGAATTAACCTAGTGAACCTTCTCTGCACTGCCTCGAGAGCCAGTATGTCCTTTCTTAAATATGGACACCAGAACTGCACGCAGTACTCCAGGTGTGGTCTCACCAATACCCGGTACAACTGCAGTAAGACCTCCCTGTTCTTATACTCCATCCCCCTAGCAATAAAAGCCAGCATTCCATTGACCTTCTTGACCACCTGCTGCACTTGCATACTAACTTTTTGTGTTTCCTGCACCAGGACCCCCAGATCCCTTTGCACAGAAGCACTTTCCAGTTTCTCTCCATTTAGATAATTACTTGCTCTATTATTTTTCCTGCCAAAGTGCAAGACCTCACACTTGTCAGTATTATATTTCATCTGCCAAATGTCTGCCCAATCACTCAGCCTATCTATGTCCCCCTGCAGGGTTTCAATGCCCTCCGCACTCATTACACTCCCTCCCATCTTTGTGTCATCAGCAAACTTCGATACGTTGCACTTAGTCCCTTTCTCCAAATCATTAATATAGATTGTAAAGAGTTGGGGTCCCAACACCGACCCCTGCGGAACACCACTAGTCACCAACTGCCAGTCTGAGAATAAACCATTTATCCCAACTCTCTGTTTTCTGTTAGAAAGCCAATCCTCCACCCATGCCAGAATATTATCCCCAATCCCATGATTTTTTACTTTAAGTAATAATCTTTGGTGTGGCACCTTGTCAAATGCCTTTTGGAAGTCCAAATACACCACATCCACTGGTTCCCCTTTATCTACCCTATATGTTATGTCCTCAAAGAACTCCAACAAATTTGCCAAACATGACTTCCCTTTTGTAAAGCCATGCTGACTTTGTCCTATTAAGCTATGTTTATCCAAATGCCCTGTTACTGTTTCCTTAATTATCGATTCCAACATTTTGCCAACCACAGATGTTAGGCTAACTGGCCTATAATTCCCAGCCTTCTGTCTATTGCCCTTTTTAAATAAAGGAGTTACATTAGCATTTTTCCAATCTGCCGGGACCATTGCCGAGTCCAGCAAGTTTTGAAAAATTATCACTAATGCATCCACAATCCCGACCACCACTTCCCTTAAGACCCTAGGATGCAAGCCATCCGATCCAGGGGATTTATCCACCTTCAGTCCCATTAATTTATCAAGTACCATTTCCTTGGTGATTTGAATCGTAGTTAGCTTCTCTCCCCCTAGAGCCCCCTGTTTATCCAGTGTTGGGATATTTTGAGTGTCCTCTACTGTAAAAACTGATACAAAATATTTGTTCAGCGTTTCCGCCATCTCCATGTCCCCTACCATTAATTTCCCGGTCTCATCTTCTAGGGGACCAACATTTACTTTAGCCACCCTTTTTCTATTTATGTAACTATAAAAACTCTTACTATCTGCTTTTATGTTTTTCGCCAATTTACTTTCATAATCTATCTTCCCCTTCTTAATCAATCTTTTTGTTATTTGTCGCTGATCTTTAAAAGCTTCTCGATCTTCAATCTTCCCACTAGATTTAGCTACCTTATATAACTTTCTTTTTAGTCGTATACTTTGCTTTATTTCTTTACTTAGCCACTGATAACTATGTTTTCTTTTACACCCTTTTTTCTTCAGTGGAATATATTTTTCTTGATAGTTGTAAAATAACTCCTTAAATATACACCACTGATCAAGTACCGATCTACCCTTTAATCTATTTTCCCAATCCATCTTAAGCAATTCTGCTCTCATACCATCATAGTCTCTTTTATTTAAGCTCAGTACGCTTGTTTGAGATCCAACCCTCTCATCCTCTAATTGAATATGGAATTCGACCATGTTATGGTCACTCATTCCAAGAGGATCCTTTACTAGGACATTTTTTATTAGTCCTGTCTCATTACACAGGACCAGATCTAAGACTGCTTGCCCCCTTGTCGGCTCAGTAACGTATTGTTCAAGGAACCCATCCCGAATACACTCAATAAACTCTTCTTCAAGGCTGCCATGTCCGACTTGATTAGTCCAGTCAATATGAAAGTTAAAATCCCCCATAATTACTGCTGTTCCCTTATTACAAGCCCCAACTATTTCCTGATTTATGCTCCGACCAACTGAGTTACAGCTGTTTGGAGGCCTATAGACTACTCCCACCACTGCTTTTTTCCCTTTATTATTTCTTATTTCTACCCAAATTGTTTCGTTATCCTGATCCTTTGAGCCAATATCATTTCGCTTTATTGCAGTGATTTCTTGCTTTATTAACATAGCCACCCCACCTCCTTTTCCTTCTTGCCTGTTGTCAGAAATGTAAGCCACAACAAATGAGGGTTACCTACTTGGGCTGAGTTTCTTGGACACAGCAAGAAGAATAAACCCTACAGTGGAGAAACTACCAACAATTTCTAAGAACAGCGGATAACTGAAGGTTTTGTATAAAATGAAGCATCATGGCCCTTTCTGCTATTTTCATTCTTTGTGGAATTTACCTGCAATCACGCAGAAATGTGAAATGACCTTAGCTTTATGTACTCAATTTCCGGCAACACCGCATTCAAAGAGAGGTCTCTAGCAAAAGCATGGAAAACCAAAACACCTATTGCAGTCAACAAAACTAGAATAGAAATCTATTATGAACCCTGATAGACAATGCCTGCTCCATAATCGCCCCTTCAGGAAATGCAGAGGATTCAGAGAAAAATCACTTGCAGACCAAAGATGCTTATTAAAGGAGCAATAAATAGTTTCAAGTTTTGCACATTAACAGTGCACTAAGCAAAAGACTAAAGCTATTGTACATGCACTGAGTGTGACAGTGACCACCAGCACATATCAGCATTTCATTCAGGATCAGCACCTTGGGCTACTACTGGTTCCAGCACATACACAGCAGAACACAGCGGGGAGCTAGCTGAATTAGACGTAGCTACTTCCTCATGCACCGAGATATGCAGGAAAGGCTTCCAAGGCAAATCCTGCTCTAAAATTTGTCTAGCCAACATCTGCCCGAAAGGACATCCTGAGTAAAAATTAACTTTGTATGTGACTTTAAATGATCAGAACAATGTGTCATTGGCAAAGTCAACATCCTTTGCCATCTTCAGTATTCAAAGTTCTCTTTCCACAAATCTGTTCTCGAACATCAGAAGCTTTTAGAAGTAGAGTCAGCATAAATAGGAAGGGGGGTCCACTGACCTTTGCCAACCCTCAGTGAGTGTGACCACATTCCCAACGACAGGGATGAAATCCCAACTTCTGAAGCTGCACACGGTTACTTTTATCTTAAGGCCATAGCTGGCAAGATTCCACCCCGCCCCACACCCCCACTCTTCTGAGATCCTTCTGTTGCTTGGCAGAAACACCATCCGTGCATGTAAGATGCATGAACAGCTCAATGGTCAGCACAGTGCACCTTCATGCACAATAACTGGACCTGGGTTGGATCATAATGAGTGAAGTCTGCCTCAGTGGTGCTCCTCAGCCCACTGTTAACATATTTTAAGGCTAATGTCCTGAACAATGGGCGCCAAGTAATTTCAGACATTGTGAGAGTAGAATCTGTATGAAAGAGAAGATTGCAGATTTGCAAACTGAGCACCGTAACATATTTGCCCTGGTCAACCAGATTTAGGAAAGCTGACCTTCTGTCAGTTGGAAGATGATTATAAGCTGGCACCTTCCATTGAAGACCAGGTCTTCCTTCGTGTCATAAACCAAAGAGTTTAGCAAAGGCAAGTTGAACAGTTGGGTAGCTTCCCTTTCTTTCCATCTTCCATAACAACTCCTACCAAACAACAGAGATCAGGCCCTCAGTCATACATTGAAAAGGAAGCCTGAAATGAAAAATCATTACATAGAGTTCATGGAGAGATTCTTCAGGAATAATCATGCTGGTTTAGCGCCTGCTCCAGAACCCATCAAAGGAAACTGGTATTTGCCCATTTTCGGTGTTTACTGCCCACAGTAACCTCCACAAACATGAACTGTCTTTGATTCAAGTGTGCCGTTCAAAGGCACATCACTGAACAATGTGCTTTTGTGGGATTTAAACCTTCATAACAATCTGCTTGGGGTCCTTACGCGCTTCAGAGCTAAGTCTGTCACAGTGATGACCGACATAGAACAAATGTTCTATAGCTTCCGAGTGAGAGAGGATCATTGAGACTACCTCTATCGTGACCACTATCTGGACAATGAGATTCTGGAGTAACACACAAAATGCTTAAGGAACTCACGCCCACCACGATGCTGAGCTCTTCTTCCGTTGCTCCCATCTCTGAGCCTACTTCCCTACCCTATCTCCTCCTGTCTCCAACTCTCCTTATCCTCTTGAGAACCCTGTGCTAGTTCTCCACCTGCAATGGATCTTTTCATCTCTCATTGACGACAAGACATCAACAGTCTCACCTTCTTCACTCCTTACCTTACAAACAAACCCACAGACAAAGGGGTTGCTGTGGTAGAGTGACGGACTGACCTCTACCTTGCCGAGGCCAGGCAGCAACTCTCAGACACCTCCTCTTGCCTACCACTGAAGAAGACTCCACTCCAGACCATCAGAAAACTGTCTTTGACATCATCGCTGTCGAAGTCCTGAAGAAGAGTCTTAGCCCGAAGCGTTGACTATTTGTTCATTTCCATGGATGATTCCTGACTTACTCGGTCCCTCCAGTGTTTTGTGTGTGTGGCTTTTGAGTTTCAGCATCTGCTGAATTTATCATGTTTTTGAGATTCTGGAACACTGCATGAGAATTAATGTGGAGACTATCCCTCATGAGCTGTGGCAGTCTATGGACACAAAAGGACAGCTTTCAAGGGAGGTGAGGAATTTGGGACTGAAGCATGAAGGCCCATAGACTGGCATTTCTAAATGGATAATGGTCTTAAATCATTTTCTAGTGCAGAAGAAGTAGTTAGTATGCTGAAAGCAGCGCAAGACATGTTGGCACAGTCTAATCTCAGATGGCATAACATCACATCCAACAGTGCTGAGATCATGCGACATTTACCATCTGAAGATTTGGCCGAAGGTCTACAGAATCTTGATCTTGGACATGACTTCCCTCCTATACAGTGTAGTCCGGGCCTTGGATGGGACTTCATTATCAACGCCCATATTTTCCAGGTCACTGACACTGAAAGACTCTCTACGCATCATGGCACACTGTTGGCTATCAACAGCCTTTTGGATTTGACTCTCTTGGATTTGGTGCTCCAGTCGGTTTCCAGGGAGACTTCATGTTAAAAGCTTGACCTTGGACACTTGTAGTTGGATGTTCCCATTCCTAAAGAGAGACGTGAGCTCTGGTGTTCTTCCCTTCAGGATCTTAAAAGGTTTGAAGATTCGAAGAACCTACACAAAATTACGCTAAAACAGATCAAAAGAAACGTGTCAATTAAAGCTATTGCTGCTGTTGCATATCTGAAGGTTACAGGCACTGCTGGGTATAGTGAAGTTGGATTTATCCTGGAGAAGGTGAAGCTTGCTCGCAAACCAGATCTCATCATTCCGAGGCTTGAACTTGGTGCTGCTGTTTTAGCAGTTGAGTTGACAGAGGTGATAACCGAGGAGCTGCACACACAACTAGATGATATCAAGTTCCTTACCTACAGCAAGGATGTGCTCTGTTGTATATTGAATGAAACCAGGAGATTCTATGTTCATGAACATAATAGGATCCAACACGTCAGGTGATCAACTCAGCAGTGCCAATGGAACTATGTTCCTCCTGATCGCAGCCTGGCTGATCGTGCCACAAGTGCACTCCAAACTAATCAGCTCACCTTTTCCTTATGGTTTCTTGTTGATCCCCACCAGGAACACCATCAAGGCTGGTATTTTCAAAGTGAGAATGGTTAAAGACTGTGCAGTAAGATTGTTTCAAGACCAGTCTCTGAGACTATCCTTCTTTGAAATGTCAGTTTCAGGAGGTAAGTTTGACATCCTATGAATGCCAGGCAGTGAATGTTCTGGCCTCCAGAGGCACAGTATGTTTTATATGGACATCACTTTCTGCTCTAAGCTTTTTTCAAATCATTTTCTGCACGGATTTATTTAGATTTGTCCGAAGCACATGGTGGAAAGACATCCATCTCCATCCTCTCTTTATTTGCCCTTGAAACAGTGATATCCTTTCACAAGTAAGATCTCATTTTTTAAAAAAACGCTGAAGAAAGCTTTTGTCTTGGGTGATTTTTGAGGTGTTTAACTTGCTGCATGGCTCTGTATATGCACACTGTGAGGGCAGTAGTGCGAGTTTAATTTGAAAAGATTCCCATTCAGGACACTTTTAGCCCATTTTTACAAAGGCCCAGAAGATCAGATGTAGAGTCTGTATAGATGCAGTAATGGAGTAACTGTAGGGAAGAAACTAGGGTTTAAGGACTCTTAACAATAATCCATGTTGGACAGAATATAAATTAGGGAAAATTGCAGATGCTCGGATATTTAATTACTCCAGAAAGCTTTCGCCTTGATGCGCCAAGTAGTCTCAAGGAACTAGTTTAGTAAGTAAATTCATGGCATGAATTAGACAATTTTCTGTTTTAAAGTCAGGAAATGAACAGTGGAGAAGACTATTTTAGATCTATTATTGTGCTATGTGACTGTTAATAATGTTATATTTAAGGCTTTCTTGTCAAAGTGATGCTTTTAAAGAATTTAGTAAAAGTGAGCACAAATGTAATGAACTTGTTTAGCTTAAGTTGGAGGAAATTTTATTAAGATGTAATGTCCCAACAGCAAATACTTAAAACAATAATTCTGAATATTAAGCCGAAAGCACATTCTGTCAAGTGTACACCATTGGAAAATGTGTTAAATTAATGTTATCTCGGCAAGGATTGTGTATGGAAAGCAGCTTGCTTACAACATGTGGCAGATCCGAGAATCAAACTTTTCAAGATCAGCAAATTAACAAGAAACTCAAGAATAAAAATAAAATTAATGACTGATTTTACCAAAAATCCTGAAGTTTTGCAAGAATGCAAAAAGGAAGAGGTAATTGAAATGAATGAGCCCCTTGAAAGCAAAGATGAAAATATCTTCAGTATTTTGATCTCTCAGCAGAGGGCAATGTTATTTCTCTGGAGGCCTTGAAGACGAGGGCTATGAAATCTTTCAGTTCTATCTGATATCATCTGCTGTGTCGGTCTTATTTTATTCTTTTGCAACTGCTCTTCTAAAGCTGCATTTCATGAGCCATTCAGTCCAGCCTTATTTTGTGTTCAAGAAACTAGAGTGAGAGTTGAACCCTTAACCTTCTCACTCAGTAGCAAGTGTGCTACCAGCCTTTTCATCGTTAACGTTATCAAGCAGTGATTGTGACAAGGAAATTAGTGCCCGATGCTTGGAAGGAATTTGATAAGATGTTATAAAAGAGGTTGTTAGAGAAGGCTAAACCGCATGGACGTAAAATATTAACAAGAAGAGTTAATAGACTGAAAATAAACTTTTTGGGGGAAGATTGATTATAAGTAGAAGAATCCTGCAAGAATCTGGCCATTGACAATGATTATTGATAATGTAAGTCATTGCTTGAGTTATATTTTTATTTGATATAGAAACATATTGATATTTGCTAATGACATAGCTTAACGCGAATGAAGTTAAAGGCAGGGGTTGTAAATTGATCACTGAAATGATTAGGTAGGAAAATGGCAGATTAAGCTACTGTCTTTTTGAAGATAAACAGGTATAGAACTAAAAGATTGCCTTGTGCTTGGGTGTCAGTAGAATCCCTGCATATAAGTGTTGGGGGAGGTGATGAATTTGAGATTATGGTTTATGTTTAGCAGAAGCTTTTGTAGTCGGTGAGCTCCCATTTGTTCTTATTCTTAACCTTTTTGTTAATTGTTCTTTTTGCAGGGCCTTTAATTTTTCACCTCCGTTGCTACATTTTTCAAGCTAGAAAGATAATTGCAATGGACAAAGACAGCTTTTCTGGTATGTAACGGTCGGATTCCATCTGACAAAGTTTACTTACTGAACTATTGTAATTGTTCTCAATTTCTGCATGCATGAACCAAACAATAATAAACTGCCGCTTGGCTAACAAAGCAGTGTTCCACAATTTCTAAGCTGATCTGCTTTTCTTCCAATGCTCTCCTGGCGAGGGTCATAAGCTGCAACCAAATGCCCCACTAATAACAGTAATATTTATATTTACAAGTGTGCCTTTTAATTGAGCAGAAAACATCCCAAGTTGTTGCAAATTACCATCAAACATAATTCATTACCAAAGTGTGCATTCAAATAATACAATTAGTTTTGAAGCCAATACTTATGTTTCGGGTTTTGAATATGGTAGTTGTCTCTGTTACAGCTCTCTGAAATTGCGATTTTTTTTTATGGTTGGGTAAATTTCATTTCTAAGAAAATAGGTGAATTTTAATTCACCTAATCCTTCCATAATTTAAAAATCCTCTTCCCCACTTAAAGAAAAATCTGCTGTGTCTAAAAGTAGTTGGCAAAAGAAGAGTTAAGTTCTTTGAACTCGGCAGTCAGTTTTTGAAGATTGACCCGGAGATGACCTAAACAATAACTGGAATTGGGTTACAAGAGCTTGTACAGGAAATAGTCATGTTGAGCAAGTACCTGCTCTATAGATAAAGGTGATTTAAGAGCTACAGATAATGCCAGAGCCCAAGGATGCCTACTCTTTAATGTCTGAGATAGAAGCAACCATAAATATCAACAGGTAGAAACGGACTTGTTCATATAAAGTTTCAGTGTTCAGTGTCATGCGACGCACGTGTGCGGAGTGAAATGCTCAGAGCTGTGTCTAAGTATCTGGTAATAAATAGCGGAAGACAGCAGTTACAAGTCAGCTGTATTTTCTGTGGACGCAGAATCATAAATTTTGTTCCTGAGAAATATTGTGCAGTGAACACCAGTTCTTAATTCTCTCCACTTCTTTACCTTTTTGCCATGCGAACATGCTCAAGGAAGATGGGAAATTTTAACTGGTGATCTATACCAAAACTGTTTTTATAGGAAAAGTCTTTTTATTTTTGGAAGACAACAGAAAACACTGGTTAGCACATTAGATTCAAATATTTAAAAGATTCACATTATGTTTCTCATCGAAATTTGTATGCAGCGTAAAACCCTGCGATTCATCTTCCCCACAGACAGCCACAAAACAAAGCACCACCTCTCAAAAGTTAAGCACCAAACATGCAAAAGGAAAGAACGAATGGCATAAATGGCAAAAAATGAGTGAAAAACACAGAATATAAAACTCAAACCACAGAGTCATTGAAACAGTCTAGGAATGTGCAGTGTAGTTCAGCTCAGTTCAATTTAGCACTGTGTTGCTTGTTGGCTGCAAGCCACAGAGTTAGTCCACCCTGATCAAAATCACACAAAATAGCAATTTTAAAAAAACCAGGAGTAACTAGAAACCTGAAACACGTATAACATGAACTGTGTCAATTAAACCTTACTCAAGACACCGGCACCACCTTCTGGCTACAGCGAGCGAGAGGAAGAGAGAGACTAGTCAAATGCAGATGTCGCAGAACACCTGCTCACTTTCTGCTCTCATCCTCGTTGATTTCAGTTTTGCTCGATGCTTTAATCGGAGAGAAATGGAGGCGATTATGGGCTCGCACCCTATCTCCAGGCTGCACTCTCTGTTCAAAACCACACCAAACTCCTTCAGAGACAGTGAAGTGCAGGATCGCTCAATCAGCCCGAAAACACGTCATCAAAATGTATCCAAATCAAAAGACTCCCAACATGCTGCCATTCTTCCAAGGTGGAATGTGGGGGCACATTGGGTAGAGTTCTCAAAAATGCACAGTTTAGGGCCTAGTTCCTTAGGCTCTCATAGCTGGGAGGGGGAGATGGGGTAGTGGGGATAAGCTCCCACTACCTACTAAGTACTCCCAATGGCGTGCGTCTCAAATAGCCTCTGACAACAAAATCCAGCTCCTGACCTTCATGGATGACTTAGCTACTGAGCCTGCCAGAACTGTTTCCACTGACAGGTGACAGGATAAAGGGCAGGTTACTGATGCCTCAACACCAGTCGATTCGGGCAAATGGAGCTTGTCAGCCGTGGTTGGCAGCTCATCTAGGAGAAGGAAAACTCTGATCTCAACCCTCATGGTTGACCTCGCGGTTATACCCACTCATGGGAGGGCTTCGGAAGTAAACACAGAGGGAAAACTCCAAAGCTGGAGGTCCCTAAGGCAGCCTATGTTGAGTTCAATGCTGACTGGCAACCCCTGCGATACCGCTGGGACCGAACTGTGTCCGTCTCTGCTGTTCTATTGGACTCATAAACTGCATGGAGAAGGGGAGCCTGCTGTATGGGCAACAGCTTGCTCTCCAGATTGTACTGTCCTGGCTTGTGTATCAACTTGGATGCAGATGACTAGGACTCAACATCCACGGTCAACTCTAACCGATGGAAGGCCTTACAATTTGGGTCCTGGTGATGAAGGAAGAGAAGGGTATTTTTGGTCATCCTAATAGTTGCATAAACCATTTCAGAAATGGTTTTCCACACCTTTCTCAGTCTTGCATGTTCATGGATACTGTACCTGGAGTTAAAGTTATGAAAAGCATAATCATTGTGCATTATATTTATGCCTCACTTTTTGAGTTATCAGCGTCAGGTTTTTCCTTTTCTGGCATCACAGTTAGTGACCATTCTTGAGAAAAATTTGAAAGGAGAACTGTCAGCAAGCCTTATAAGTTCAGAGGCAAGAAGATAATGCTGTCCTTGATGGTTACCATATAATGATCAGAGTGGTGATCTCTTCTCTCCTGCCCTTTGGCAGCTTCTTCAAAGCCCAGAGTTGCCGAGACCAATTGTTGTGCTTCTGATGTAATTAGTAATTGTTCTCTGAGCTGCTGTATGTAGCATCTCTGCAACGTGAGCGCAAAGCTCAAAGGTGATGCCTGGTAACAATTAAGCTGCATGTAAATCAATAAAGATTGTTTCATTTTCAGATCCGATTCTTCCTGATTTAGTAACAATCATTACGAAATTTGACGGTATTTCTTCCTTTACTGCAGGGGTTCCCAACCTGGGGTCCACAGACCCCTCAGTTAATGCTAAGGCTCCATGGCAGGAAAAAAAGTGTTTGGGAACTCCTGCTTTAATGGAGCATGATAATACTCGGCATTCCCTTTGTTAGAAATGATTCTTTAATCCTTAACCTGAATCTGATCTTGAAAACCAGTGGAGATATGATCTGTGATTTGGTTTTCTGTTGAGATTTATATATTGTACATATTTCCAATATTCCAAAGGTCATTCCCCTAGTGTGCATGGATAATGTGGGGTTACTTTCTGTGCACTGGCCATTGTGAAGACATGTGGCATGGTGGAGTTGCTCCTAATGCGATATCACTTTGAGGGAATTTTAAAGCTGTTACTTTTATTTATTTCAGATCCATATGCGCATGTGTCATTTCTTCATCAAAGCAAGACAACAGAAGTCATCAAATCTACCCTCAATCCAGTCTGGGACCAGACTCTAATTTTTAACGATATTGATATCTATGGCAATCCTGCAAATCTGATTCAAAATCCACCAAATGTGGTGATTGAAATATTTGATGAAGACCAAGTTGTGAGTGCTGCTTTAATTTGCTTTGGTTGTACTGTGTTCCTGTTTGTCAATTGAGCAAAAGTGGACAATGTTAAACTTGCGTTCTGTGCAGGGAAAGGATGAATTTTTGGGCAGATGCCTTTGTCCTCCGATTGTGAAGCTGAATCCCAGTGCAGAGGTGACACCCAAGCTTCTCTGGTATCCAGTAAAGATGGGCACAAAGAATACTGGGGAGCTCCTTATTGCAGCGGAAATGATGCTGAAAGATAAAGTAAATATTTCTCTATCTTTACACTTTACTCTTGCAGCTCGAAGGCATTTTTCTCTGATACCTAATTTGGACCTTTTGACTTTGCGGTACTAATTTTAAAGAGGGTGTATTAAACAGAACTTGTCTATTTCTATCTTGTTTTCAATCTACAGGTTCAGGTCAGGGTTCCAATTTAAAACTGTCTGATTTGGAACTAGATACAAAGGAAATAAGAAACTCTTTCTATTTCAACATTACTAATCATGATGTATGCTTTTGTAAAAAAAAAAGACAAATCCATCAGGAATACCTTCAATATCTCTACTCAACACCATCTTCCTTGTTGTCTCATTACAATTTGAACTGAAGCTTTAAGTTCCCCTGACAGGCACAATCCAATTTGTAATTAATTTCGTACTTTTACTATCAGGCCTTACAGATCTCGTGTCTTTGTGTTCTGTGAAGTTTACCCTTTTCCTCCAAGCAAGAATAATTCCAGTTTAAAATCTACTACTATCTTGCCTGATCTGAATGCATTTTTAAAAAATTCTGAAGGCTTTTCACTTTGACATTCTTCAGTTTTCTTAAAGATTAAGTTTGTGAACATTGTGTCCCTTTTCAACAGCCCGATGGATCGAATTTACCCCTTCTTCCTCCAGTCCGGTCAGGATCATTGTATATGGTGCCACAAGGTATCAGACCAGTTGTGCAGCTTACTGCAATTGAAGTAAGTCTCAGTTCATGACAATTTTTAGCTGGAATGAATTCGTCTGTTTACGTTTTCAGAAAGTAGAACTGATTGAATTTTACCAGTGTTCTACTCCAGAGCTGCTTGTTTTGTTTTTAGAGGCAAATGCAACCTTGGTTGGTCATTTGTAAGGAAATTATATTGGCCTTCTGCACACATTCAGAAATCCTTTCCCGGCATATTCCATTAATGGTAGTCCTTTTTGCACATAGTTTTTAAGTTGTAATTACTTCTGGTATTGCTCCCCTGCTAAAAATTTGCAGCCAGATTTTGAAGCAGACATTTCATCTCCTCTGGCATTAGTTGGAATTTGCTGGCCTCACTAGGGCATCGGTGGTGCCCCAAGATAGTAAATGCATTTAAATCTGTTCATTGTACATGAGCAAGATTCTGCCAGGCTTGTAATAAATGGAAGAGTAACACGAAAACAGTCTTAACTTAGTTTAAGTTTTTAGGGAATATGACCATAGGTTGAACTTTTCCAGGGCGTATAATGTATTTGCCATTAAATACTCTGGAGTGAGCAAGCCTTTTCTAATTTAAAAGTTCAAAATAAAATTTATTGTTAAACTACACATAATCACCACACAACCCTGAGATTCATCTTCTTGTGGGTATACTCAGCAAATCTATAGAATAGAAACTATAAGAAAAGCTTCCGAAAGGTTCAAGAAATTAGGACCTGTTAGAGCTCTAGAAAATTACAAGGGTCCCAGGAAGAAACTCATGAAATTATTCTGCCATATATATGAGGAAATTTTTGAATCAACATTAGTAAAAAAAGATTTCAGAATAAAAGTTGGTACCGCTTGAAAAATATATAAAAACTTAGGTAAAATAACCATCTTAATAGCATTAATCCTACCTATCAGAGATAAAGATAATGGTGACCACTTAGTAAACAAGCATTTAATCTGATCAATTAAGGGTAAAAAATTAAACCTAAATAATTCTTTATGGTTTTTTTGTGATTTTAATCCCTAAGTAAATAAAAGAGTCATTAACTAATTTAAAAGGTAAGTTTCCATAAATTGGGACCTGTCTATTCAAAGGAAACAATTCACTCTTATTAAGATTTAACTTGTACCCAGAAAACTCACTAAATTGAGCCAACAATGATAGAACTGCTGGAATAGATTTCTCAGGGTTAGAAATGAATAATAATAAATCATCTGCGTACAAAGATAACTTATGAATATTTGTCCCACGATTAATACCCGAAATATCCTGTGATTCTCTGATGGCAATTGCCAAAGGTTCTAAAGCAATGTTAAATAGTAATGGGTTAAGAGGACAGCCTTGTCTAGTGCCCCGAAATAAACGAAAAAAGGGAGATCTTTGATTATTAGTAAACACCGAGGCTACTGGAGTGTGATAAATCAGTTTAATCCAGGAAATGAATGTCGGACTAAAATTAAACTTCTCCAACACATAAAATAAGTAAGGCCATTCAACTCTATCAAATGCTTTCTCTGCATCTAATGAAATAACACATTCTGAAGTGCTTTGTGAAGGAGTATAAACAATATTCAGTAATCTCCTAACATTGAAAAAAGAATAGCGATTTTTAATAAAACCGGTTTGATCTTCCGAAATAATTTGGGGTAATACCTTCTCCAGCCTGGATGCCAGTAACTTGGAAAAGATCTTGGAGTCTACATTCAATAAAGATATTGGTCTATAGGATGCACAGTCAGCAGGATCTTTATCTTTCTTCAGTATTAAAGAAATGGAAGCTCTATAAAAAGATTGTGGCAAATTCCCCAATCTAATTGCTTCTTCAAAAACCCTGCATAACCAAGGAGAAAGAGTAGCGGAAAAACATTTTAAAAATTCTACTGTATACCCGTCTGGACCTGGTGCTTTCCCAGAATTCATTGAGGAAATAACCCCTTTAATTTCTGCATCCGTAATAGGAGTATCTAATATTGAAAGATCCTCGGATGATAATTTTGGAAAATTCAATTTCCCAAGAAAATCACACATGGTATTATGATCCTGAGGGAATTCAGATTGATACAGGGAGGTATAAAAGTCTTTTTTGCATGGAGGACAGTGACCTGTAGTGTTCCGCAGGGATCTGTTGGGGGACCTCCTCCTCTTTATTATGTTCATAAATGACCTGGATGAGGAAGTAGAAGGGTGGGTTAGCATGTTTGCTGATGACACAAAAGTTGGGGGTGTTGTGGATAGTCTGGAGGGTTGTCAGAGGTTACAGCGTCATGTCATTAGGATGCAGAACTGGGCTGAGAAGTGGCAGATGGAGTTCAACCCAGATAAGTGTGAAGTAGTTCATTTCAATAGATCAAATTTGAAGACAGAATATAATTTTAATGGTAAGACTCTTGCAGTATGGAGGATCAACGAGATCTTGGGGTCTATGTCCATAGGACACTTATAGCTGCTGTGCAGGTTAACGGTGTTGTTCAGAAGATGTATGCTGTGTTGGACTTCATCAACCGTGAGATTGAGTTCAAGAGCCATGAGGTAATATTTCAGCTGTATAAGACCTTAATTAGACTTCACGGAGTACTGCGTTCAGTTCTGGTCACTTCAGTACAGAAAGGGTGTGAATACTGTAGAGAGAGTGGTGAAGACAGCCCAGCGTAACTGTAGATGTGAACTTCCCACTATTCAGGATATTTACAAAGACAGATATATAAAAAAAGACCCGAAGGATCATTGGGGACCCAAATCACCCCAATCAGAAACTGTTCCAGCTGCTACCATCTGGGAAA
The DNA here is from genome assembly GCF_048418815.1 of Hemitrygon akajei. Taxonomy (NCBI): domain Eukaryota; kingdom Metazoa; phylum Chordata; class Chondrichthyes; order Myliobatiformes; family Dasyatidae; genus Hemitrygon; species Hemitrygon akajei. Next base: position 39,368,838 of record NC_133146.1, read on the forward strand.
TGGTATCGCAGCATAAAAGCCAGGACCAACAGGCTCCGGGACAGCATCTTCCACCAGGCCATCAGACTGCTTAATTCATGCTGACACAACTGTATTTCTATGTTATATTGACTATCCTATTGTACATACTATTTATTATAAATTACTATACATTGCACATTTAGACAGAGACATAATGTAAAGATTTTTACTCCTTGTGTATATGAAGGATGTAAGTAGTAAGTCAATTCAATTCAGAGGAGATTTACATGGATGTTACCTGGATTGGAGAGCAAGCTTTATGAGAATAGGTTGAGTGAACTCGGCCTTTTCTCCTTGGAGTGACGAAAGATGAGAGGTGACCTGATAGAGGTGTATAAGATGTTGAGAAGCATTGATCATGTGGGTAGCCAGAGGCTTTTCCCCAGGGCTGAAATGGCTAACATAAGGGGGCATTGTTTTAAGGTACTTGGAAGTAGGTACAAGGGGGACGTCAGAGGTAAGTTTTTCACAGAGTGGTGGGTGCATGGGACACTGCCAGCAATGGTGATGGAGGCAGATACAATAGGGTGTTTTAAGAGTCTCTTAGATTGGTACTTGGATCTTAGAAAAATAGAAGGCTATGCAGTAGGGAAATTTTAGGTAGTTTCTAGAGTAGGTTACATGATCGGCACAACATTGTGGGCCGAAGAGCCTGTAGTGTGCTGCAGATTTCCATGTTCTATGTAACAGGATCAATGAAAGATCAACTGGAGTGCAGAAGATGACAAACTGTGCAAATGTAAATAGTAATAAATAACAAGAGCATGTGATAACAGGATAGAGTCCTTTAAAGTGAGATCATAGGTTGTAGGAGCATCTCAATGGAAGGGCAAGTGTGTGTAGTTATCCCCTTTGTTCAAGAGCTTGATGGTTGAGAGGTAGTAACCTAGTGGTGCAAATCCTGAGGCTCTATTACCTTCTACCTGATGGCAACAATGAGGAGAGGGCATGGTGTGGGTGGTGAGGGACTCTGATGGTGGATGTTGCTTTCCTACAACAGTGTTTCATGTAGATGTGTTCAACAGTTGGAAAAGTTTTACCCATGATGTACTGGGCTGAATCCATCACCTTTTATAGGACTTTTCATTCAAAGACATTGGTTTTTCCGTTCTTAAATCATTTTTAATGCTGGAATAGTATGTAACCATCAATCACTCATTCAAGTTATTATTATGCAGTCCATTACTGGAGGCTTTAAGCCTGCCTATGAAAGGACTAGGTTATCAATGACAACATGATCTGCATTGTACAAATCCAGACTGAAATGTTGTCTTCTACATTTTTTTACAAATGCTGACTGTCTCATGAGTACAAAAACTGTGCCTTTCTTTGTTTCTTGACTGTTATGTCATCTGCATCAAATCAAAGATCAAGTTCATCCACGAATCATTGTCCACTAATTCTGTTGCAGATTCTAACATGGGGGTTACGGAACATGAAGAACTATCAGCTGGCCGCTGTTGGTTCCCCAAGTATCATGGTGGAATGTGGCAGTGAGTGTTTGGAATCTGCTCTGATCAAGAACCTCAAAAAATGTCCAAATTTTCCCCGTTCAGTCCTCTTCATGAAAGTGGTACGTTGCTGTTTATCGAGAACGCCATACAGCTGGTACTTTAACATTGTTGAATCAATATTATCTGATCATTTGTTGAAATAATGAACAATAGAGGACCATTTAGTTTAGGCAACATTTCTGAGATATTTGATTGCACTGATAGAATATACTGTATTGTTCTAAAATTAAGCCCCAGTTCTCTGAATGATTAGGATTTCTTAGTGGTACAGTCCAAAATAGCAGCTGTAATCGGCTAAGTCTATGATGGATTAAACTTGATTTCTCTAATACCAGTTTTTGCCATTATCATTTAAGCAACATTAAGGAGTGTAACTAGTAAGCTTCAGTTCATATCATTTGTGCTAAAATAAAAGCGTAAGCCCTAGGAACAGAATTAGGCCATTTGGTCCATTGATGCTGCTCTGCCATTTCATCATAATTAATTTATTTTCCCTCTCAACCCCATTCTCCTGCCTTCTCCCCATAACCTTTGACGCCCTGATTAATCAAGAACTTAGTAACCTCCACTTTAAATATACAGTACTCTGTGAACTGGCCTGCACAGATGTCTGTGGCAGTGAATTCCACAGATTCACCACCCTCTGGCTAAAGAAATTGTTCCTCATCTCTATTCTAAATGGATGTCCCTCAAATCTGAGGATGTGCCCTCTGGTCCTAGTCTCACACACTATAGGAAACATCCTCCCCACGTCCACCCTATCTAGGCCTTTCAGTATTCGCTAGGTTTCAGTGAAATCCTCCCTCATTCTACTAAACCCCAGCGAGTTCAGCCCCAGAGCCATCAGATGTTACTTCTATGTTAACCCTTTCATTCTAGGGATCGTGAATCTCCTCCAGCCCCTCTCTTTCCTGAGATATTAGGCACAAAACTGCTCACAATATTCCAAATGCAGTCTGACAAATGCTACCTTTTGTATTCTAGTCCTCTCAAAATAAGTGCTAACATAGTATTTTCCTTCCATACCACCGTCTCAAGTTATTCTTTAGGGAATCCTGCACCTCTGACTTTTTAAAATTTCTCCCCATTCAGAAAATAGTGTATTCCTTTGTTTCTTCTACCAAAGTGCATGGCCATACACTTCCCTACACTAAATTCCTTCTGCCACTTCTTTGCCATTCCCCCATTCTGATGAAGTCCTTCTGCAGGCATTCTGCTTGCGGTAATATTACTGTTTTAAAATATTTTATCAATTAAATTTACAAGTGCAAAATACTGACCTTTAACATTATCAAAGCATTTCATTGTCCAAGATTTTAATTTAAAGGCATAATTTGTCCAACTGATGTTGAAATTTTTGTTCTGTTTGCAATTTGAGAATTCTAATTGTCTCAATTCTCAGAGACTACGTCGTCCCTGATCTTGTAAATATGGTAGTTTTCCATGTGTTACAAATAAAGTGTTAATAATTCACTGGTATATTTTGAGCTTGGAAAACGTGAGGGCATTTTGGGCACCATTTCTCAAGTTATTATTGAATGATTAAGGACGGTAATCTTGCAAAAAAAACTTGCTGTTGAAAATGCATCATGTACATAATTTCAGAACTGGTACTTATAAATACTTGAATACCTGGTGAATTAAGGGTGTGATAATTATTCAACAAATACTTAAGTGAATTAGTCTAAAATTATCTCTGATTTTTTTTAAAATCTCGGTTCTAGTATCTTCCAAAAGAAGAAATCTACACTCCACCTGTTGTCATAAAGGTTATTGACCATAGGCCATTTGGACGTAAACCTGTGGTTGGACAATGCACAATTAATTCTTTGCAAGAATTTCGGGTTGATGCCTATGCTGAAAAAGAACGTGTTGGAATGCAATCAAAAGGTATTCTCCAAACGTCCCTCTAGGAAACTGCAACCTTGTAAAAATTACCTTTAACACAAATAGAAAATTTTGATTTCTATAGCATTACATCCAATGCGTTTTGAAATTCATAGGAGCTACTTTTAAGTAATCATGCAAATCAGTCTCCTAATTTTAATCACATCTGTTTTAAAATCATAGTACAAATGTTTGGATATTTTATAACATAGTGTAATCATTGATCTTTTTATTTGTACAGTAACTTTACTGTCAAATGCTCGTGATTGTGTTATTGACGTAGAAGACAACCAGAAACCTCTCCTGGAATCGCAGGTAATATCCTTTTAGTGAAATCGGTTAACACTATGTTTTGTTTTCAACTGAATGGCTTGAAAACACAATTCTATCTCCACAAAACCTAAACAGTACCTTTAATGTTCTGAGGTAAGACAACTTGCTCAGATATAACTGTGAAAAAATAGCAAGCAAGTAGATATGACTTGTTCACATTTGATAATTCTATACAATCCATGCATAAATGCTGTTTGCTAAAAGTGCTACGGCAAGCTCATAATGTTATGTGACAATTTGTAGATCAACGAGGATAAGAGAAGAACAGATCATAAAATACTTCCATACAAATTATAGTCTGCCTTAGTTTGACACCGTGGCATTGATGCCCTCTAGTATCTTGCTGTGTACAGTGGATTGCATAAGAATTCCATTACTTGAAGTTCAGTTTTTGCTGTCGTTACTAGGTCTTGCTATAGAACCTGTAAAAATCCGATCCAAGGTATTTGAGATTTGAGGGAATAATGTTAAATCACATTGAAGTGAGTGAATATCGATAAAAGGGAGTAACCTTTTTCAAAGCATTAGGTGGAACTCACTCATGCATTCTAACTTTCAGTTTGTAGACAGTTTCACCCAGGCAGTCATCAAAATGACTACACCAGCATTGCATGTATGTATGGAAAACACAAAGTTAGTAATATTCAGGGTATAGGAGGCTTTTCGTGGATTTTTTTTCTCTATCACTGTATGTTATATGAGAGGGGGTACCACCATCTGTTATCACTTTACCTTGAGCAAACCTGCCAGTAGCTAACAGGTTTTGAAAATATTTAATCCTTAAATTGAAATGACATGTAAATTATTTTTTAATCAAATTAACTTAGTTGTTTAGTATAGCCGACCGCTGGGCATGATTTATGAGTTAAAATACTGTATGCAATAACCTTTACAGGTATTTCCCCAATTTTTCCCCACTTTCCTCAATTCTGAAGGCCAATAACATTGGTTAACAGAGTGTCAAAGATAATGATACTTTTTTAATTGGTAAACGTAATAGGTTGGTTAGCCTTCAGTGCCCTAGCCTTAGTGCCTGATTTGATGTTACTTTTTCACCAAGATATGAGATTATAACTTCTTTTGCCTTTATTTTGACTTTCTAGTTCATTGTTTCCACTCTAACTACATGTATAATTTTCCCTGCTCCTCACCTCATGGTACCAATAGTTTGGGACGTGGTTGAGGAAAGGGAAATTATAGTCCTTACTGTATGATGGAACTTGGAAGTTTTTGCAGCTGAGCCTGATTCAGCCCATGTCCAGCCTCAAGGAAACATTTCCAACAGATCATTGGAAAGGGACAGCACTGCCTGTTTCCTTTTTTCCAAACCTGAAGATTTTAGGCAGCATGGCATTTATTGCAGCCTCAGCTTAATTGATATTTCTATGGAAACCATTTTAGTGAAAACAAGTTTGGATAGATTTTTGCGTAATAGGAGAATTAAGGGTTATGGTGAAAAGGCAGGTAGTTACAGATGAGTCCACAGTCAGGTCAGCCATGATCCTATTGAATGGTGGAGCAAGCTTAACGGGCCAGATGCCGACTCCTGCTCCTATTTCTTATGTTTCTTATGATCACATAACATTAACTTTGAAACCTTAAACAATCGATGATTGATCACTGTATATTTTCCTCAGAAATACTGAACAAAATAAAGCAGGAATAAAGTGTTATTAATTTGTTTAGAATTTTTTTGTTTTTTTTTCATGATGATGCTGTTTTTCCATGTAAGAATTCCAATCTATTTCCACTCTAATTCCGCTGTACATCTTATATTAGTGAAAGCAGATCACAATTTATAGAAACATAGAAAACCTATAGCACAATACAGGTCCTTTGGCCCACAATGCTGTGCCGAACATGTCCCTACCTTAGAAATTACTAGGGTTCCCCATAGCCCTCTATTTTTCTATTTATGAATATTTTGCTCATAAATTTCAATTTGTATTTGCATTTGGAATGCAACAGTTCACTCTGAATTAATACTAGGAGGCCCACAAAAAGCTAGTTATTGGCAGATGTTGCTTCTTTGCAGTAAACAACCTTTGTTTAAAAAGCTTTGCTACTGTAACAGATGAAACACGACTCCCAACTCTCATTTGCATACAGTAATTAAGATCATGGATTCAATAAAGATGCCATGTTTCTTATACAAGCCTACACAGTCAGCAGATTGAGTCTATTAGACAAGTGACCTAACGAGGGCTGTCTTAAACTTCACAGCATTAATAAAATACTTCCATTACAAATATTAAAGATGGAATCCATTTATGAAAAATTCTGTAGGATTGTCTGTTTTGTGTTCTGCTCGGGTATGTTCTATAGTGAAACAAATGATATGAAAATACACAACATACTAAAAACGCTGTGGGTCTAAAAATACTGTATAGTGAAGACTGTGTAGGCTGATTTTTTTTAAGAAAGGTTTCTAGATACCATTGGCGGGAATATAATCTTGGAATAAAATCTTAGACATGGAGTAAAGCTCTAAATTGGGTGATAATTTCTGTTCATTAAACAATTTAGCAAAATCCAGCGCATGATCATACACACAGGGTTGTATTCTTAAAGAATTTCCTTTTTCAGTTCATTAAAGGTTGTACTAACAGTGCATGTTTATTACATACTTTCATGCCAGGATCTCCATTTACTCATTTGATCATTTTGAGCTTGAATCCAAAGTTTGAAAGAAGAAAAGTGTTAATCAAAGTTTGAAAACTTTAATCTATTGGCTTTTGCATTGTATGGTAGTGCAATGTTTGACATGTAATGATGTCAATTATCTGTGTTCGGTGGTTTATCATCCTGGTGAGGTATGTAATAAAACAATGCTTTAGGAATCTTCTGGTGAGAATGAGGTGGTTATTCATAATGGTCTCTCTTCCTGGAACAGGAAATTCTTTTGATTATTCTTTTCTGCTTAGAAATGCATGTTGCCTGTTTGACATTGTAGCGTTTGTTTAATATTCCAATCACTTAATTTTCTTTCCTCTTTTATTTCCCAATTGTGGTATTGATAAATCATCTGGTGCTGTGACCAGACTGTTAAGGTAAGTTGCATTTTAGTGTTATACCTGTAAATGTGCAGTGCAGTGACGAGTTGATTTGAGACATGGGGTCGAGAAACCAGTTGACGTTCTTTTCCTATTTACCTTGGTCTGTGTGTATTGAGAAAGGTATGGGTTGTTTTCACCTGTAAGCTGTATTGAAGTGGACACATTGATGACATCAGTAATGAAGATGAACATTGTGACATCTGCCCCTTTTGCCTCATTTCCTCCCTTCTCCTTTTATCTGTCTGTTCCACATCAATGTTCGATCCTCACTCAGAATCCTGTCCACCTGAATGTTGGCAAGCTGTTACAGTTTCACATGAGCCCATTTGTAGTAGATACCATAAGTCAGTGGGGGTGGCACCGCCAAGGCCCAAAATAACTGGTCACAAAACTTACTGGAAAGCAATCTGGTCCTTACCCAAACTCAAGACACCCCAAGCAAGTTGCTTAGTTTAATACAAACCAGACTTAAAACTATAACAATAGGTGGAGTTTATTTGTCACGCTTTGTCAATTCTGATCCGAATGTATTGAACGTATTTTCCAGTTCTTGGTCCATAGCCCTGAAGCACTCTTCCAGATATTTTTCTAAATGTGGTGAAAATTTCTATCTCATCTGAGCTTTCAGGCTACAACTTCCATGCCTCCATTCTCCATACCAACGCTAAAAACTTGCTGAATGAGACAATGTATTTCCTCACCCCCACTCTCATTCTTCCACCAGTTAAACTGAATCGATTTACCACCTCCCACAGCCCCATGGCATAGTATTTTACTGTTAAGGAAAGCTCGTCCATCCTTTTAATATTTAAAGTTCTTAAACAATTTTGCTGTACTATTTGAAGGGATCTTGGTATAGTTAGGACTTGTATTAGTAGCCACTGGAGCTCCACAAGTGCCCACAACTCAACTCCCAATACACCATGGCCGTGTAGCCAGATTCTGCTCGAATGTCAACGAAGAATTTGCAGATGATACCACCAGAGCAGAATATATCTGAAATAACAATGAGTCGGAGAACAGGAAAGAAATGGTGAGCTTAGTGATGTGATGACATAACCACAACCTTTCCCTCAATGACAGCAAAACAAAAAGAAGTTGGCTGTAGACTTCAGGAAAGAGCAATGCTCACACTCAGTAGTACTAAGTTCCTAGTAGTGAACATGACCAACAGACTTTCCTGATCCAACTATGTTGATGTCACGGCCAAGGAAGCCTGCGAGCGTCTCTGCGTCCCCAGGAGGCTAAAGAGGTTAGTCGTATCCTCTTTGACACTCACCAGTTTTAATCAATACACTGTAGAAAGCATCCTACCTGGATGCATTGTGGCTTGGTGTGACAACCGCTCTGTCCATGGCTGCGATAAACTGCAGAGAGTTATGGATACAGCTCAGTACATCATGGAAACCAGCCTACCCTCCGTCAACTCTGTCCACACTTCTTACTGCCTCAGTAAAGCAGCCAACGTAACCAAAGGCCCTACCCGCTCTGGATGTTCTCTCTTCTCCATGGCATCCTGGTATAATAAGCTTCACTCTTGACCTCACAATCTTCTTAATTGTGACCTGCACTTAACTATCTACCTACACAGCCCTTAATCTCTACCGTAACACTCATTCTGCACCCTTGTTATTGGTTTACCTTTCACTACCTTTATCACTTGCTGTGATGAATTAATCTATATAGACGCTGTGCAAGACATTTTCCACTATATCTAGGTACATGTGACAATAGAATTGCCAATTTGTGGCCATTGCATGTCCCTTAATATATTAATCTCCTGGAGAATTGATTTCTTTAATATAGGTGGATGAATCAATCGATTGGTGGAGCAAGTTTTATGCATCTGCAGGAGAACCTGACCGATCTGGCAAATATCTTCAGAAAGGATATGATACACTGAAGGTAATTTTGTTTGGTGCTTTGGTTAGGAATTGAGACTTTTACATTATAGCTCTCAAATGGTTTTTGATTTTCGCAATGACTCCCTTTGATAGATTAGAAGTACAAACCAAATGCAGCAAAAGATACACAGATTTGTTTCTCAAGTATTTTTTTTTTGCCAAAAAAGAAACGCAGAGGTAAGTTTAGAGCTAAAGGTTGATCACTGATTCCTTACAACTTCCCTCCACTTCAGCAAAAATCATCTGGTTTTCCTGCAATTTGGAATTGTTTAAAATTCCATTCCTCATATTGCCCAGGAAAACAAGTAGGAACTTCATTATTGAAATAACTATTTGTGGAAAAAATAATTTTATTATCATAACTGGACACAAGATGCAAAACCAGTGTCACGACATGGAGGCAAGTAGGAGCATAGGGCCTCCATCCAGACTGTCTTTCAGAAGAATGTATTCAAATTGGTTATAGTAGCAACATTACCCACTTACAGTATCGGATGACAATAAGGATAGTAAAATGTGTCCTTTCTAACACTGGTAAACATGTATTCTTATACTGCTGATTTTGTTTCATATTTAAAGCTGTATCTTAAGCTTTGACAAAAATAAGTTGTTTTCTCCTGTAGGTTCTGTGTTCAACTTTTGCAGCATTGTAGTACATTCAATTCTGGTTAACTGGGCACATTGGAACCAGTACATTTTGCCCCAATTAAGTAGCTGTTCCAATTAGCCAAAGTTTCATGGAAATAGTTAAAAAGGTATAAAAAAGACAACTGTTTAATTTGAGTTACAAATAATGTATTTGAATGAAATACAGAACAAATTAGAACACCACCAGTACTAATGATTGATTATTAATTATTTATACTAATTAATGATAGTTATTGACAGAGCAATTTGGCTTTTAATTTGGTCAAATTGGGTTTTTTTTGGTTGGTGTCAAATATTTTTGTGGCATCTTGGCAAGTGGCTGAATTTTTTTAAGTCATTAAAAAAACAAGATTATCAAATATCACAGCTTTTTTGAATCAGTGGCATTGGCCCAAATTGATTACATAACACAAGCACACACAGCAGACACGATTGAAATCTGTTCACTCCAAGCACAGTGTAGTGTCTAATGGCCACACAAGTACATGTTACTGACATTAGTTAGGAACTGTTTGACAACAGTCTCCTGTCCAATTAAGCAGCTTAGTGTCCCAAATAAACAAAGGGAATCCCAGCTATTCTCTTGATTAGTTTCTGCTTTTAAAGAATTTCCTAAATAAGCAGCTGCCTCAATTAACCACTGGCCAAATTAACCAGAATTCTCTGTTTTTATAATGATTCCTGATGTGTTTTTGAAATAGTCTACTTGTTTTGTACAGTGCCTTTCTTTGAACCTGCAGTATCCAAATTGCATTAATTTTCTGATTGGAATAAACTTTTAATTCAGAGACTTCAAATATACCACTGTCCCATAAGAACATAGTAACCTGTCTCAATGACTATTGTCCCGTAGTCCTCACATCCACAGTTATGAAGTGATTTGAGAGGCTGGTGGTGAAACATATCAACTCCTGCATGAGAAGTGACTTTGATCTGCTCCAATTTGTCTACCACAGCAAATGCCATCTCATTAGCTCTTCTTTAAACTCTGAATGCTCTGTATTGACTACAGCTCAGCATTCAATACCATCATCCCATCAAAACTAATCAGTAAGCTTCAAGACCTTGGCCTCAATACCTCCTTGTGCAATCGGATCCTCGATTTCCTCACTTGTAGACCCCAGTCAGTTTGGATTGGCAATAACATCTCCTCCACTATCTCCGTCAGCACAGGTGCTCCACAAGCAGTGTGCTTAGTCCCCTGCTCTACTCGTTTTACACTTCTGACTGTGAGGCTAAGCACAGCTCCAGTGCTATACTTAAGTTTGCTGATGACACCACTGTTGTAGGCCTAAGGCGATGAATCAACATATAGGAGGGGAATTGAAAATCTGGCTGAGTGATGTCAGAACAACCTCTCACTCAATGTCAACAAGACCAAGGAGCTGATTATTGATTTCAGGAGGAGGAAACCAGAGGACCATGAGCCAGTCCTCACTGGAGGATCAGAGATGGAGAGGGTCAGCAACTTTAAATTCCTCAGTGTTATCATTTCAAAGCATCTGTCCTGAGCCCAGCACATAAGTTCATTTATGAAGAAAGCACAACAGTGTCTCTACTTCAGAGTTTGCAAAGGTTTGGCATGACATCTAAAACTTTAACAAACTTCTATAGATGTGTACTGGAGAGGATATTGACTGGCTGCATCACCACCTGGTATGGAAACACCAATGCCCTTGAACGGAAAACGTAGTGAATAAAGCTCAGTCCATTGTGGGTAAAGCCCTCCCCACCACTGAGCACAGTGTCGTCACAGGAAAGCAGCATTTATCATCAGTGACCCTCGCCACCTAGACTATGCTCTCCTCTCACTGCTACCATCTGGGGGAAGGTACAGGAGCCTCAGGACCCGTGCCACCAGGTTCAGGAACAGTTATTACCCCTCAACTATTGGCCTCTTGAACCAAAGCGGGTAACTTCACTCAATTTTACTTGAAATGTTCCTACAACCTATGCACTCACTTTCATCTCATGTTCTCGATATTTATTGTTTAATTATTATTGTTATTGTTCCTTTTTGCACATTTTGTTATCTTTTGCACGCTGGTTGAATGCCCAAGTTGGTGCGGTCTTTCAATGATTCTATTATGGTTATTATTCCATTATGGATTTATTGAGTATGCCAGCAAGAAAATGAATCTCGGGCTTGAATATGGTGACATATATGTACTTTGATAATAAATTTACTTTGAATTTTGAGATGCAAATATGTTTAAGTCCAAGAACTTGTTGTTCCCTTCTATTAAATGCTACCTATTTAAAACAAAGCTTTTCTGCATTGTTGTGAAGATAAGATCACAAGACCATAAGATGTAGGAGCATTTGGCCCATCGAGTCTCCTCTGCCACTTCACGGCTGATCCAATTTTCCTCTCGGCCCCAATCTTCTGCCTTCTCCCCCTATCCCCTCATGCCCTGACCAATCAAGAATCAATCAATCTCTGTCTTAAATATACATAAAGACTCGGCCTCCACAGCTGCCTGTGACAGCAAATTCCACAGATTCACCACTCTCTGGCTAAAGAAATTCCTCCTCATCTCCACTCTAAAAGAACGCCACTCTGTTCTGAGGCTGTGTCCTCTGGTTTTGGACTCACCCACCATTGGGAACATCCTCTCCGCATCCACTCTCTCAAGGCCTTTCACCATTCAATAGCTTTCTTCAACATTTGATAAGCCAGTAAATGCAGACTGTAGAACAAAATCAAGTACTTAGCTTTAAAAAAAAAGCTAGAAAAGAAACAAAAAAACGTTAAATAAATATAAAGCTACACCTTTAACAAAATATACCTAAAGAATTGAAATATGAAAGGTATAAGATGCAAAGCAGAGCTCTGCTTCACTAAGACAAATACTCAGTTTTTAATATATGAAGCTATACTACAAGCTCATAGTCACTTTAACTTAAACTGTAAGAATGTTCCTTTTAAATGAGATTAATAAATTTCTAGGATGATATTCAGTCACCTCCCAAAATATACATTAAAAAAACTATCATTATGCTTCCCTCTGTTTAGATAGTCAGAGTTGCTCAAAATCAGGAGCTAACTTCCCAATCACAGCTCTTCAGAAGTCATTTTGACTCGACCGGTTTGCTGCTGGGTGCCAATAAGCTACTATTTGATGGACAGCATTCCAAAAGTATTTACAATAAGTTGATGTCAAAGTTGCTGGCATGAAAATCTGGTCAATTATCTTCAATTTAGGACAAAGCTTAAAATCTTACTTTTGGAGTAGGGGTGGCTGACGTGTAGGTGTAGGTTGAGTTCTTGGTATAGTTGCTTCAAGATTATGCCCCAAGAATTGGTCAATGAAAATATATGTTCAGTGGCCTCTTTATTAGGTACACCTGTACACCTCGCTAATGCAAGTATCTAGTCAGCCGATCTAGTCAGTCAACTCAAAGTATAAAAGCATGCAGACATTGTAAAGAGGTTCTGTTGTTCAGTCCAAACATCAGAATGGAGAGGAAATGAGACCTAAGTGACTTTGACCATGGAATGACTGGTGTCAGATGGGTCGGTGTGACTTTCTCAGAAATTGATCTCCTGAATTTAGAGGAATGGTACAAAAAAAAAAGTGATTTAGTGAATGACAGTTCTGTGGGTGAAAATGCCTTGTTAATGAGAGAGGTCAGAGGAGAATGGCCATGCTGGTTCAAGCTGACAGGAAGGTGATAGTAACTCAAATAACTTGGTATTACAACAGTGATGTGCAGAAGAACATCTCTGAACGCACAATACAACGAACCTTGAAGTGGATGGACTGTAGCAGCAGAAGATCAGAAACATAAAGAAATGTACTCAGTCATCACTTTATTTGGTACCTCTTGTACCTAATTGAGGCCACTGAGTGTATAGCCCAGTCGGAGAGATGCACAAGCCTGTAGGACTCCAGCCAACAACTTGCGGCTAGCTCTTTACCACTTGAGTTAGCTTTATGGAGTAGGAATTCTGTGTCAATGAAAGATTTAGAAAGCATTGTATTTCATCGCGATCATTTGCACAGCAGTTAACAGGCCTTTTACTGAAGTGAGGATACACTGTTGCTAGTTGTTATCTCAAGGAGGTGTGCACTTATTGCATTGAGTAAAGGATCAGTTAGCAGAATTTTCAGTAACCTTACCAGGGAAGTAAATGCAGAGTCTGGGCACTTGCCTATAAATAATGTAGAATGGGGTTGCATAGCAGAGCAAACCGCATTCCGGTTATCAGATTGGTTAATCTAATCTTTGGCAGAGTTAATATCTAGTTAACTCCCCAGCAAAAAGAGCATCCTGCTTGCAACCCTATAAGGATTACATTTATAGAATCAAATGCCCAAATCAGATAATGCCCATCCTTCACATTATTCTCATCCTTAAATGCTCACAGTAATGGGGTGATCCTCCGTGAAGGATATGTAAGCAGGAGGTGCTGTAGACTGCAGTATAAGTCTGATGAGTATTGGACTTCTCTTGCCTTTGCATCATTGAAGATGGAGCTTAATGGCTCTGGATGATGCCCTAGGAAGGATGGGTAGAGCAGAGGAGAATAACTTTGCGAAGATGACATTTACATACTTATACCACCTCCCCTTCAAAATAAGGGTAGAAAAGGTCATTCTTCATTGCGAATAGGGCACAAGTTCCCTCCTAGTCTTGTTGCGTGCAGAAGCTGAACTGTGATACAGATCAGCCACAACAGTCTGGAATGATGCTGGGACAGGTGTTGTGTGGGTCTGTTTGGAGCTTTGAATGTGATAACCTGCCTGAATGACTGACATCCAGAAGCATTTACATCCACTGTAGTGCTGTGAGAAGATGGTGAAGAAACATTTCAACTCCTGCGTGAGGAGCAACTTGGATCCACTCAATTTGCCTCCTGTCACAACAGCTCAACAGCAGATGCCATTTCATTAGCTCTTCACTTATCTGGCTGTGTGCTGCCACAACTACAACCTCTTACTTAATGTTAGCAAGGCCAAGGTGCTGTTACTGACTACAGGAGGAAACCAATCCATGAGTCAGTCCTCATCGGGGGGGGATCAGGGGTGGAGAAAGTCAGCAACTTTAATTCCTTAGTGCTGTCATTTCAGAGGATCTATCCTGGGTCCAGCATGTTTGTACCATTACCAAGACGGCATGGCAGCGCATCTACTTTCTGAGAAGTTTACAAAGATCCTGCATGTCATCTAAAACTTTGACAAACTTCTATAGATACGTGATGGAGAATATACTGAATGTTTGCATCACAGCCTAGTTTGGAAATAACAATGGAAAAGCCTACAAAAAGAAGTGGATACAGCACGCCCCACCATTGAGTGCATCTACACGGAGCGCTGTTGCAGGGAAGCAGCATCCATCATCGAGGAGCCCCACCACCTTGGCCAAGCTCTTTTCTTGCTACTGCCAAAAGGAAAAAGGTACAGGAGCTTTGTGCCCCACACCAGCAGATTCAGGAACAGTTATTACCCCTCAAACATCTGGCTCTTGAACCAGAGTGGATAAGTTCACTCACCACAATGCTGAATAGTTCATAACATATGGACTCACTCTCAAGGTCTCTACGATTCATGTTCACAATATTTTTCATTTGTTTATGTGTTTATTATTATTTTGCTGCTGCTTTTTTGTTTTTGCATATTAGTTGTTTGTCCATCTTTGTGCAGTTTTGTTTTATTGATTCTGTTGTGTTTCTTTGTATTTACTGTGAATGTTCATAAGAAAATGAATCTCAGGGTAGTATATGATATATATGTACTTCAATAATAAATTTACTTTGAACTTTGAACTGAAGCATTCCTCACTGGAAGTTAAGGTAGGAGCATATTTTCAAGTAAACTTTGTGGTAAGATGGTGCCATTGGTGACTTTGCATGCAGCTCTGATAGGAATCATCAGATATCATCAGATGACTGCACCTCCTCCAACCCCTATGTGAAGCTTTTGAAGTTTGCAGATGACACTACTGTCATCGGACTCATCCAGAATAGTGATGAGTCTGCATATCGACAGCAGGTGGACCAACTGGCGCTCTGGTGCAGTCGGAACAATCTGGAGCTGAACACGCTCAAGACAAAGGAGATGATAGTGGATTTCAGGAGACATCCCCCCGCTATGTCTCCCCTCACAGTCCTCAGCAGCCCTGTGTCCACCGTGGAGAACTTCAGGTTCCTGGGAACCACCATCTCTCAGGATCTGAAGTGGGAGCAGAACATCAGCTCCATCCTGAAGAAGGCCCAGCAGCGGATGTATTTCCTGCGGCTCTTGAGGAAATACGGTCTGCCTCAGGAATTGCTGCTGCAATTCTACACTGCAGTCATTGAGTCTGTCCTGTGCAGCTCCATCATTGTGTGGTTTGGAGCCGCCCACCAAGCAGGATAGAACCAGACTACAGCGCACAGTGAGTACTGCCGAGCGCATTATTGGAGCCTCCCTGCCCTCTATTGTGGACCTGTACTCTTCCAGGTTGAAGAAGAGGGCGGGGAACATCATAAAGGACTCCTCCCATCTGCTTCCGTCTGGTAGGCGCTTCAGATCCCTCCAGACTAAGACTAATAGGCACTGGAGAAGTCTTTTCCCTACTGCGGTCACTTTGCTGAACAGTTAACTGCCGGTTAACTGTCAGCTAACTATTACTTGGATTGCACTACCTGTATGTACAATTTATATTTTCATTTATATTTATCATTATTATTGTTATGAGCAGAGAGACAACATCTGCCGGAAGTAAATTCCTTGTATGTGCATAGGTACTTGGCGATTAAAGTCTGATTCTGATTCTGATATTCCCATTTATGACTACTGCAGCTAAAATCCACAGTCACTGCCGTGGGTACTTCAATAAGCTGCATTGTTTTAAGATGTCTAAAAAATGTATCGCGACTCTAAATTGACCAATCTCAAACAGCAGACTCTGGTTGCGAGTGTAGTTCCCCTTTTTAAGAAAAAAAAGCAAAAGCAGGGATGCTGCAGCAATGCAAAAGTACAATTCAAACGCAGGGCCTTCACACTTCTGCTCCGAACAATCCCGCTGGACCTCAGAGTAAGATTGCTGTATAAGAGGGATATCAGGGACTGTTGCCTACTTTGCTTCACAGAAACATGGCTATCCTTTGACATTTTAGATGCAGCGCTGCAGCTCGATGGCTTCGCCATTCTCCGTAAAGACAGGATAGCTCAGTCTCTTAAAGACATAGGCGGTGGAGTATGCTTTATGAATTAACTCACCATGGTACACAAACATGGCAGTTCTGCCTCAGTCCTGCTCACCTGACCTGGAACATCTAGCAGTCAAATGCCGTCCATTTCATCTGCCATGGGAGTTTTGTGCCATCATCCTGGTAGCACCGTACATTCTACCTCAGGCAGACTATGGAGGACCTGAGCATCATAACAGGCACAAAACTGTGTACCCTGATGCCTTCCCTCTAATTGCAGGAGATTTCAACCAGGCCAGCTTGAGGATGTCTCCGAACAACTACCACCAACATATCACCTATAGAATTAGAGGAGCCAACATGTTTGACCACTGTTATACCACCGTCAAGCACACTTACTATGCAGTGCCACTCCCACACTTTGGAAAGTCTGATTGTCTGGCTGTACTTCTACTTCCAGCACATGGGCAGAGAACAGCAGCTACGACCAAGACGGTACAGTCAAGGGCAGTGGAAGAGTGCTTACAGGACTGTTCTGCGTCAGTGGATTGGACAATATTTAGGGATTCATCTTTGAGTCTGAATGAATATGCCACAGTTGCCATTGACTTCATCAAGACCTGTGTGGATGAGATTGTGCCTTAGAAAACATACCGGACATACCCAAATCAAAAGCCATGGATAAAACCAGGAAATTCCTAGTCTTCTAAGGGCTAAAACAGTGGCATTCAAGACTGGAGATTCAGAATTATACAAGTAGTCCAGTTACAACCTACAGGAGGCTACTTTCAGTGTGAACAATTCGATTGAGGTTACAGATGGAATCAGATGCACATCAGCTCCAGCAGGATTTGCAGGCCATTACTTCCTACAAAGCAAAGCCTGATATGAATGCTTCACTTCCATATGAGCTCAATGCCTTTTTTTTGCATGCTTTGAAAGAGAGAATAAAACTAAGACTATTGGAATCTCTGCAGCATCTCTGTAGCAGTGGGAGACTGATGATGTCCTTAAACACTCCTGCCAATTGGTTGGTACAAGTTTTCAGAGCCCTGCAAGGAACACCATCAGGGCTTGATGCCATGCGAGTGGTCACCCTCTTGAAAGATGTTCTGACACTGTTGTTCTGAGACAGAGATCTCAGACTCTGCAGATCAGAAATAATATCTCCTCACTGACAATCAACACTGTTGCTCCTCAACGATGCATGCTTAACCCACAGCTCTACACTACAGCTATGACAGTGTGGCTAGGCACAGCTCAAATGTCATCAATAAATTTCCCAACAGTACGCCTATTGTTGGCAGAAAGATGGTGATGAGGAGGCATATAGGAGCAGGATGGATTAGCTGGTTGAGAGGTATCACAGCAACAATCTTGCACTCAACCTCAGTAAGACCAAAGAATTGATTGTGGATCAGGAAAGGGAATCAAGGAAACGCACAGTAGTCCTCATTGAAAGATCAGAAGTGGAAAGGGTGAGCAGTTTCAAGTTCCTGGGTGTCAACATCTGAGGATCTATCCTGGGTCAAATGTATTGATGCAATTACAAAGAAGTCACAACAATGACTATATATCATTAGGAGTTTGAGGAGAACGGGTAAGTCACCAAAAACGCACATGAATTTCTACAGATATGCTGTGGAGAGCATCGTAACTGGTTGCATCGCCATCTGGTATGGGGGTGGGGGGGCCACTGCACAGGATCAGAAAAAGCTGCAGAAAGTTGTAAACTCAGCCAGCTCCATCATCATGGGCAATAGCCTTCCCAGTATTGAGGGCACCTTCTAAAGGTGATGCCTCAAAAAGCTGGCATCCATCATTAAGGACGCCCATCACCCAGGACAAGCCCTCTTCTCATTGCTATCAGGGAGAGGATACTGAAGCATGAAGACACACTCTCAACATTTCAGGAACAACTTCTTCCCCTCAGCCATCAGATTTCTGAATAAATAAGGAACACATGAACACTACCTCAGTATTTTTCCCTCCCTTCATGGCACTACCTATTTAATTCATTTTTGTATATACTTATTGTAACTTATAGTTTGCATTACTATGTATTGCAATGTTCTGCTTCTGCAAAACAAATTTCCTGACATATGCTGGTGATATTAAACCTGATTCTGATTCTAGTGATGTTGTTTTCAAATGTGTGTGTGTTATGCCTCTCCTTCTGGGCTATCTTGCATATTTCTATATGGAGGAATTTCTTTAGCCAGAGGGTGGTGAATCCCTGGATTTCACTGCCACAGATCCTGGGGAGCCCAAGTCATTTGGTATATCTTACGTAGAAGTTAATAGGTTCTTGATTAGTAAGGGTGTCAAAGGTTATGAGGATAAGGCAGCAGAATGCAGTTAAGAGGGATAATAAACCAGTCATGATTGAATGGCAAAGCAGACTCGATGGGACAAGTGACCTAATTCTGCTCCTATGCCTTGAGTACATGTGGCATCTGGCCTGAAGCTCCCACTCAAAGAATGCACAATCAGCAAGATAACCATGAAAGCTCCATTTTAAGGTGGTTGCCAAATACCAGGGCATTAGTGATCTTTGGTAAATATGTCTACAGTGAAGCGGAGCCACTTTCATGAGTAGTTTTCAGCATAGAATTCAGCAGATTGCAAATATTACACTTGGCTGGAGTGGCCTCTAAATGCTGCAGCCAGGGAACTGGCAACATTGTGGAAATTTAGTTTGTATTCTCTTGAACCAGCATCATGTGCCAGAAACAAAAGAGCACGAGCAATGATGTTGAGTGTGTGTGAGAGTGTTGGGTGGTGCATGAAATTAACATGACTGGAAATGGCTGCTTAAACTTTGGAACACAAAAGCACAATCCAGTAAATCATGGGACAAGTTGCAATGACGAATTAACCTGCCTGGTACATCTTTGGATTGTGGAAAGAAAACAGAACACCTGTGCAAAGCTCACATTTCTCATGGGGAGGACATATGGAAATTCCTTACAGAACAGTGCCAGAATTGAACTCTGAACTTCACAACGTCCTGGGCTGTAATAACCTGGCAATGGCTGCTGTGGTGCCATTTATCAGTTTAAAAGTGGTGGGTGTTGGGGACCTTGGGGTGAGTCCTGGATTGTAGTGCAGAGCCTCCTTTATCACATAGGTAAATACAGTCAGCTAGGTTGGCTGTCTGTATCTGCAAAAGGCTGGTGAAGATGGGCAGTGGGTTTCCTCCGGGGTGATCCGACTCATAAAGTTTTACTGTTTCCAATGTCGTTGATCCTCTTTGGAGTAGATTGTATTTATAACATTACTCGGTTGGCAAATGATATTTAACAGTGGCATATTAACACTGCTAAAGTTTTAATTATGATTAATATTTGTTACCTAGGCTGCTTATCTGCTATTGTCCCTGCCAGTTAGATTCCAAAGGTCTGTTTTCTACTTTCACTTGAAATGAAGAGAGTTTGACATTTTGCATTGCCTGTAGACATATAGCTGTCAACACAATTAAGAGAGATGATTTTAAAACTGTCACTGCCTGGACATTTTCAGATTACACCTGGCCCTAACTGTTGCCAATAATCAGTCCCACGCCAGCTTCCATCTAGATAAGGTGATTCTGCCTTCCAGGCAAAAAGCGAAGTGGGACTAGATGGTGATAACAGTGCTTCTTGTTTCTTTCTTGTTTAATTTGGCTTCCTTGACTTCACTCCCTACAGGTGTATAACACAGCACTGGAGGATGTCCCTGAATTCAAAGGGCTGACTGATTTCTGCCAGACATTTAAACTCTACAGGGGCAAATCTGAGGATGATGAAGACCCATCAGTTGTAGGTGAATTTAAGGTGGGCCTTTTCCTTTAAACTAATGTGGTTTCATTATCAATTTTTTAAAAATGTTTATGAATATAATTGCACCTTGCATGTATCAGGATGAAAGTCTAACTCTTGAAATTGTATTCAGCCAAAAAAAATCCAGTTTATCTGTCTTTAAATGGCTCCATGTTCTCTTTTCAAATAGTCCAAAGGGTTTGAAAATACATATTGCTTGTCTGCAGACATTCTTAATAATTTAACAAGCAATATTCCTTAAGGTTAGTATAGGAGTTGTACTATCTGTCATATGTAGTTATGAGTTGTATCTTTTAAGCAGGCATGCAGTTGAAACTACCATTCTGTTGGAGTGGTCTTGCACCAAAAACTGGAGAAAAGTAATGGCAGATATGCTGCCTGACCTGCTGATGTTCCTCAAGTAATTTTCTTTGCACTGGATTACAGCATCTGCAGTCTTTCTATCTCCTAGATAGTAGACAGGCCCATTATTAGAATTCCTGACATTTCCTTCTATAGAATAGCCAAGACTGCAGAGCTTCCAAGCCAAACTGATACTTATGGACAAGGCAGTATTAATTAGGTAATGCAGTCTCTGAGTTGAAGAAGAAGTCAATAATATTCCAGGTCTGTGGCTACATTTTCTGTGTGCCCTTTTCTCCAGGTTCACAGTAGCCACATTAAGAAACTGGAAAAATGCTTTTCTTAATCTTTTATTAATTTCTAACCCTTTCAGAAGGGTTTAAGACTGGGGGGAGCAGATTTAACTGGGGGTATAAAAGTAAGTTTTTCCCATGCTGGCTGGTGGTTTTAATGGAATGAGCTGAAAGCGGAAGCCGTAGAGGTGGGTCCAATTATATTTAAAAGACATTGGGATAGATAAATAATCAGGAAAAGTTTAGAGGGATATGGGCCAAATGCAGGCAAATGGGACTAGCTTAGGAGGCATCTTGGTTGACATGGACAATTTGGGCCAAAGGGCCTGTTACTGTACTTTACATGTCTGACTCTACTGGCCTGACCTGCAAAGATTTGGCTTGTGGAACAGTGGTGTGTTTGTAGGTAAGTACTCCTAAGTCAGTAAGGGAGGATTCCTTGAGACATAAAAAAAATTGAAAACAAATAATTTCACGTAGTTCAGATGTTGGAAACTATTGCAGATCCTAGCAATCTGAAATAAAATATGATTGAATATTCAATGTTGGACAGCGTGGACAGAGAAGGAGTGAAGCCTATTCATTGGAGCTGGGGTTATCAAAACCCTAATTCTGTGCTGTCTGACCCAGTGACGTATCTAAGGTATGGCACATGCCCTGGGTGCCACTTGAAGGGGGCGCCACTGAGCAGTTTCTATATAAACCATCCTCAGATAGTGAAAAAAGAATTTTCTTCAGATGTATGATCTGTCTTTGAATATCATGGGTGAGAAGCACTAGGATGGCCTTATTTCAGAGCATTGGGTAAGAAGACCATGAAACGTTTCTTCACGTAGAAGGAAAGTGGAGCTGAAGGACAGAAGAGATGAAAGTTGGAGGCGGGGGAAGCCAAGAAGTCGAGCAAGTTCTTCATGCCCTTCTTTGAAAAGCCCAGAACAAGTAGTTCGACACGTTCCATGGAGTCGCCTGCACCTGCTACAAGTTTGTTAGAATCTGAAGGTGGATCAAGTACAAATGCATCACAAGCCAAGGAGGAAGTGAAGTCAGATAAATCTGAGTATGACGAGATCAAGAGTGAGGCTGCCACAGAGAACGTGGACATGACAGGAGGGGAAGATGATGGTGGTGGTGGTGATGTTGAGTTTATTGATGAGATTTTACCTGACGAGATTGAACCTGACGACACTGAACCTAGTGAACTGGATGGTATCAAAGAGCCTCAAACCGTCATGCCAGCAGTGATTGAACAGCATGATATTGGACTTATGAAGTTCGATAAGGATACTGGAAAAGCAATTCTGCCTGATGTGTTGAGAACAGAAATAATAAAGCTGGGTTTGAAGTATTTCCAGAACAGTGAGGGGCCTTTCCTACCAACAAATAACCGCTTAGTGAGCAAAACCTGGTTCAAGAGGAAATTGGGAAATGGTCGTGGTGAGGAAGTGACTCGCTCTTGACTGGTCTATTACCCTTCTAAAAAGTCTGCATTTTGTATCTGTTGTCTTCTCTATTTCCAATCAGACCATCAATCCTCATTGGAGCAGGAAAGTGAGATTCAACCAGTGGAAAGTACCTGAAAGGATTAGTGTTCATGAAAATGCCAGGAATCATCGGGAATGCTTCACACAGTGGAAAGAAATGGAAAGAAATTTAGCTGGAAACAGAGGAGTTATTGACGTGGTATTTCAGTCACAGATTGAGAAGGAAAAGTCAAAGTTGCTTGATATGTTGACAAGAATCCTTCACTACATAAAATTCCTTGTGACTCAGAACCTGGCTTTGCGAGGACACGGAGTCACTTCAGCTAGACAATGACTCCAATGTGGGATATTTCCTTGGCTTACTGAAACTACTGCCCATCTTTGACCCTGTCATAAAAGAACACATCACTCATTTGGAAAGTCATCCTGGATCCATGTCTTAACTTTCACCGGGTGTCCAGGATGAATTCATCCACATGATAGCATCCACTGTTCGCCAGAGTTTACTGAGAAGCATTTGTAAAGCCAAGTACTATGGTCTCATGTTGGACTCGACTCCT
Source organism: Hemitrygon akajei (assembly GCF_048418815.1). Lineage (NCBI taxonomy): Eukaryota > Metazoa > Chordata > Chondrichthyes > Myliobatiformes > Dasyatidae > Hemitrygon > Hemitrygon akajei. The sequence goes on from NC_133146.1 coordinate 39,391,836, forward strand.
GATCAGGCACACCATGATCAGATGTCAGAAGTAGTCAGGTATCTGGAAGTTGATTTTGAGAGGAAAACTGTCCATGTTAGAGAGTCCTTCCTTGGCTTTATCCAGATAAACCAGAAGGATGCTGAGAGCTTGGTTGAAGACATCTTGAAACAGCTAGAGAAGGACGAAATGGAGCTACAAGATTGTCGGTCACAGTGTTATGACAACGCTGCTGTGATGGCTGGACACAGAAGTGGTGTTTATCAAAGAATAAGTGAGAAAAATAACCTGGCAGTGTTTGTGAATTGCAACAATCACTCACTCAACTTGGTGGGTGTACATGCAGCCAAGCCAGATGCAATGATGGTCATGTTTTTTGGAACCATCAAAGCTCTCTGTGTTTTTCTCTCGCTCAAAAACTCTGTGCCTGTTGTTGTTAAGTTGGAGTCCGAAACCAGGTGGAGTGCAAGGGCAGAAGCAGTGAAGCCCCTCAACAAGTACCTTGAGGAGATACTTCAAGTTCTCCAGGACATGATAGACAATGAAAATGAGACCAGTGAAACAAGAAGTGATGCAAGGCAGCTGTACAACTGCATGTTGAGTTACAATTTTCTGATTTTGCTAGGGTTTTGGAACAAAGTTCTCATTCGCATTGACCGTATTCAAAAGAGGCTGCAGGATCCTAGCATGAACTTCCATGATGCTGCCCTGGATTTGAAAGCCCTCCGAGATCATGTTTACGATGAAAGATAAGTGTTGGTCAGTGAGTCACTCGAAGAAGGAGTTGGTCTCTATCAAGAATGGAATATTGAAGTTGAAAGACGTCAGAGACGAAAGAAATGAATGGCTGATGAGAACGCAAGAGATGCTGAGTTAACAGCTAAGGAGGAAATGGAAAGAGTCATGAAGGGAACACTCGACTGTCTTTACAGAGAAATGGATGAAAGGTTCACTAGTTTGCACGACACTGATGCCAAGTTTTGGTTCCTCCTCGATGTCGAGGGACTGTGTTACAGCACCGACAGTAATGACCTAAAGAAGAAGGGCGAAAATTTGGGCGAATTGTACAGCTCTGGTGTTGATGGACGGCAGCTATATGAAGAAATTTTGGATTGCAGAATGTTTCTATCAAGGCAGGTCAACATGAAAATATCAAGACCTGAAGAGCTTCTTGAATTTACTGTTCAGTATGGAGATGAGAGCGTCTTCCCTAATCTTCACATTGCTATTCAGATAATGCTAACCATCGCAGTTTCCATCGCCAGCTGTGAGGGATCATTCAGCAAGTTAAAACTAATACTTTCATATTTGAGAGCCTCCATGGGTCAAGGCAGACTCTGTGATCTTGCTCTGCTGAGTGTAGAAAGAGAAGAAACTGAAAAAACTGACCTTGATCACATCATAGACCAATTTGCATCAGTGAAAGCAAGGAAGGTGCAGTTATAATTTTCATGTAGTGCCTTAATTTGTTAATTAAAAGATTAACGAGCTTGATTTGTATTTTTGAGCTGATATTATTGGTAAAGTTATCTAAAAGATGGGTGTCAGATGTTTGGACAGGGGCGCAATTTCACTGCTTGCCATGGGCGCTATTTTCCGTAGACACGCCCCTGGACTGACCTGAGTATTTCTCTATGATAGTTCCTTCAAACTAGTTTGTGTAAGCACCATCCTGACCTGAATCTCACGCAAAAATAATTGGTGAATACTGAAATTGTCCTGAATTTATTCCAGTGAATTATTTACCTGTCCAGCGATGTTGAGCATTCATGTCATTTGTTTATATTTTCTAGGGTTCCTTCAAAATTTATTCTTTAAGTGATGATCCCAATGTTAAAATGCCTTCGCGCCAGTTCATCGAGCTGCCTGATAGTGGAGTTCAAGAATGTTTGGTGCGAATTTATATCGTAAGAGCCATTGACTTGCAACCAAAAGATAGTAACGGCAAGGTAAGAAACTTGAATGTGGCATATATTTCATTTGCATTGAATCTGCTGGCATCAAGTAATTTCCAGAGGATTATCACTGGATTAGGAGGGGATGTGGGTGGTAGTAGCCTTTATCTCATTGCAGTTTTTTTAATCTACTTTTACAAGATTATGTTGAAAATCTGTTGTTCAAGTGCACATTGTTTTAATTTAAGTACCTGATCTCTGCACACCAGTCTGCATGATAAAATGGGACCAGATACCTGAAGGCAGTAGGAGATGGTGGCCAAACGTCACACACCCATCTGACCCCTCAAACCCCACTTCGCAAATTTCCCCTTAAAGAATTTTATTGGTTTAGACATGATATTGTGGATTTCTGACTCCTGATCTGAGCAAGTAAATGGGCTACATAACATATTAACATTTCTTTCAATTCCTTTAGTCCTTTCTTAGCATCTAATCACAAGGGCTGAGTTCTGTCCATTGTTTCTGCAATGTACCTTCCTGTTGATAGCCAGCCAGTAACCAAAATAATCAGGAGGCCAGGGACTGTTCTTGACCTCTTTTCTTCCACCTTCCTTCTATTCCAAAGCCCTGGAATCACAAATTGGTCTTCATTGCCACTACCTCACTGGTCTAGATATATTATGATGCTTAGTTCCAGTTTTGAACTGGAGCTCTATTTATAAAATCAAATATCACTCGGCCAAACTGATTAAAAATGTTTTTTGGGTATTTTGTTCCCAACACATAGTTTTGTTACACATATGCCTTTGTTTTCTTTACTGGAAATCTTTACAAAGCAAGCTGACTTGAGCTTTGAGCAGTTTGTGTCTAGATCAGGAAAGAATGGGGGTGGGGAGAATAAAGCCAAGGCAAACCAACTTGACCTTGAAAATGCAACAGTAGTTTTTCAATGACTAATAAGTTTAAATTGCAGGAATTAATGTTTCTAGGCCACTTTCCTGTAACAAAGACTCTGATCCCTACATGTAGATGTTTTGGTTGTCAATTACCCAAAAACTCTTACAATATTTCTTTTGTATTTTGTGTTTCAGATACCAGAAGCAGATTTTCACCAAGATCTAACATGTTCACACTTAGAAATTTAAATATAAATAAGAAAATTGTGGCTTTATTTTTAGTTTAGTTTCTGGATGCAGTTTCTGGTGGTATAGCCAGCTGGTAGAAACTAGAGAGATTGAATGGATGTCCCTTTGTTCTTCCTTTTCTACCTGATTAATTTTACCAAAATAACAATATTTCCCTTTTGCTAAATTTATTGCATTAATTTTCCCCTTAAAAAACCATTTTTCTTTCAGTGTGACCCTTATGTGAAGATCAGCTTGGGAAAAAAAACAATAGAAGATAGAGACAATTATGTTCCTAACACTTTGAGCCCAGTGTATGGCAGGTAATGCATAATATATGTTGAATGTTCAGTGCATATTCTAATAAAGGCTGTCAATAGAAGTAACCTTAGCTTGGGTTAAATGGACATCTTTAGATGTAATAGTTTTTTCTTCCATATATTAATTGCATGATCTTAAGTGGTTCATGTTTTTCTTTTATCCACACAACCCTCTACAGAAACATAAACTATAAGTAGCCATTCCTTCATTATTTGTCCAAATAGCCATTAATTCATTGATTCATTCATTTGATTCTTACTGGTTGTTAATCTGCTGGTATACTGCAGTTGAATTGCATGAGAACCTGTTAGTGGTTTTAAAACCAATACTCTGCCAGTCCTTTTCACCAGTCAGCAGGACTAAGGATGTGTGATGGGGAGAGTGTTCAATCATGCCCCAAATTAATTAAAAAACATAAGCAGATATGAAGTGGACTTCACTCTGCAAACAAGACTTTCAAAAATAGTTTAGACATGGGGCCAAGCATGGAATGCATTACTCCGTGAGCTTTCATCTGTTGCTTAACAGATAGTAATGTTTTATGGGACACTAGTGAAACTGCTTTTCTATAAATTGTAGCCTTAGTCGATTTAAAAACACCGAAGTGGGTAGACTATGCCTCAATTTAATGTTGCATCTGAAAGGCAATGCTGGTGGCAGTGCAAGACAGAATTATCTACCTGGATTTTTCTCTTGGTTCTGGAATCAGGCTTAACTCTACACCTATGGCACCTGGAGATGAGAGAATGACTACAAAGCCAAAAATAACCTTGAGAGTCAAAAGTAAAACAGCAAGTACTTGTGGGTACAATGAATGGAGCACCAGTTAAAATAAAAACAACTGGGTGCTGGACTAAAATTACTATATCAGACCATAAGCTACATTCTGAATCGAATCAATTTATTGTTATGTATGCCTGGGTGCAATGTAATTCTGTGCTCCTGTGAATCTCAGTAAACAGCGTACATGGTAGTAATTAATACAATAATCTGGGTCTTGTACTAGTTCACCATTCTTGATTGGAATTCCCACAGCTGTAATAAGTCCTATTTGTCTCCATAAGTTTATAAAGTCATGAACAACTCTGAAAATATATCAGGGGTCTGTGTGGTTATTAGCTGACTTTCCTTCTGCATGCCTACAGACTACAATCAAAGCTTTCAGTTCTGCCTGTTGTGCGGAAGTACTGGGAGACATGCTTCCTGAGGCCATCACTTAATTTTCTGTGACAACAGTTCAACCAGCCATTCGAATTCCCCTCTCAATGGTTGAGGGAGCCATCATCGTACAGAGCCAGATATGGGTTTAATAAAGACCCATGATAATTTGATTATCATGACTTCATGATAATTTGCATCATCTTGGCATGTTATTGTTCTTGCACAGGCACGATGGTCATAGTCTTCCATGCCCACTGACAATAATGTAGACGGATTTGCTGGACTTGACCATTGGGTGATGATATTATGTGCTTCAAGAACAGTGGACCACTTGGACCAGTGAGCTGTTGTCACTTGAGAGGCCCTGTTCTTAGTCAGTAGAGTGTGAACTGAATGTGGACATCGAACATTTAAAGCCTGATGTTAGAAACAGTCACGACTGCTAGGTAAGGTGCTTGCACTGCTCATAGACATGTACCCCATCCTAAGGCTACATTGTCCAGTTTGGCAGAGTAATAACCAACAGGACACTGCGGATCTCCACGTTGTTGAGTTATAACTGCCGTCCTGTCGCACACTTCTTGTTGGCCTACAGGGTGAATGGTCTTCCTGTATCATCGATTCCCAATGCAGGTGCAGTACTTAGTATCACCTTTGAACTTTGAATAGCCTCCATCTGTTCTTCATTAAGAGCTAAGGGGTTGTTGGAGTGCTTGCTGCCTTTCGGCAGATGATTGAGGGGTTGAGCAATTCCAGCATGTGAATTGACCCATGCTCTGTGTAGTTGCACAAAACCCAGAGATGATTAAAGTTACCGGATTGTTGTAAGTGGTTTTGCTGATTTAATGTTCTTTGCAGAATCTTCAGTGATTTCCCATTTGTCCTGGGAAATTTTCTGTCCCAAGTAAATCACGTCCTCTTGTTGCAATCATGCCTTGTCCAAATTTTCTTTGTGTCCCTTGAGGGCTAAATAATCGAGCAGGCAGAGTACATCGCATTCGTGCTGATCTGCAATCTCAAAGGCAATTAGGATGTCGCCTACATATAGTATGAGGGTTGAGTCAGTGCTTGGAAATCCCCTTTTACATGTTATCTCAAGGCCATATGTTGGTAGGACTATTGTGAAGTCCCTGTGGTAGCCTCATCAACTAATATTGTTGGCCATCAACTGTAACAACCAGCTATGGTTGACATTCAGGCAATAGTGGTACCGACCAGAAATCATTGGCCAAATTGACTGTAAACTACTTACGTGATGGATTCAGGGTGTTGAAGATAGGTAATGGACCTGCTACCAGAGGAGTTAACTTGTCAATTCTGTAATCCACAATCAGTCTGCAAGTGCTATTCACTGCCTTGACAGGTCAGGTTGGATTGTTTGAGGGACTGTATATTTTGACAAGAATTCCTCGCTCCTCCAGCTTATAGGAGGTTTGATGCCTCCTGTAGATGTTCTGCTTAGAAAATATTGCTTGGTATTAAATGGCATCTTCCCCATAAACTTGACCAGATCCATTTCTGGTAGGTCACAGTCATTTTTGTCTTGTGACTGGTTAATTCAGATTTTTTCAACCATGTGACATTCCAGATAATTTTACCCTTCATAAATTCAAGAGAGGAGTTTAAATTCAATAAGGCATTCATTCCAAGAAGAGGTTGCGCAATTGCTCCCACCCCGAATTGCGTTTCTCATGGGCGAGGACCAAATTCAACTGGTCTGCTTTTGATTAACTCAGTTCTGTGTCCTCCAGCACCACAAGCATGTCTTTGGGTGCTGGTCAATGGCACATTGCATTTTTGAGCAATAGCTTCCATTATGCATCCTAGTTCTGCTCCTGTATTCAGTAAGAATTCAGCACCTTCATATTCTATTAGTAGATTAACAAATAAGCCAACTGATTTTTGCTCTGCCACTGCAGATAAAGGCTGCAGGACCAGGCCTGGTCATTCTTGAAACTTTGACAGCGTCTCCATTATATCTGCAATTGTAGCCTGAAGTTATGGCATCCAGTCAATGTTTTCCTTCCCTTCTGAGGTAGGGGGTTGAGCTTGCTGTTGAGGTTATGGTTGTCCTTGTGGTGAAATTGATTTCTTATGCCAACACATCTAGCCCCGTGTCCTCATTTGAATATCCAGTTCAACTTGTTCTGTTGGTTAGCAGATAGAGACTACTGAAGCATCTGTAGCAATCTTATTCCCACGCCTGTTGTTTGACAGCTTGTCCAGTTCATTGTAGGAAACAGCAGTTGCATGCCAATTTGCTTTTATTAGCTTTGCCATTTTGGCAACATCAATTTCAAACCATCCAGGAAAGATAACTTGAGAGGGCCATATATGGCATCTTCCATAGTATTTTTGTTTATTCCTGGGACGCTTGAGTACCTGACCAAAAATGTCCTTCAGCGGTCTTCATATTCAACAACATCCTCTGAAGACTTTTGTTTGCAATCAACCACTTTCATCCAATCATTCTGATTTGGGGTCGTCCCTCCAGCCACACCTTAATTGCTTCCCAACCAGCTGGTAAATTCTGCTCATCCTTTCCCATACTATTTTCAACTCATCGTGTCAGCTAGTTTATTTGCTGAGTTGTCAGAATTTTAGTTAAATTTGAATGCTAGCATATGGATACAATTTATATATGTTCTTAATTTGTTGAAGTTCAGCCCAAGTTTTTAAGCTCCTTTTTCTTTAGGATGTGGAATTTCTCTAGATTTATCGATTTCCCCCCCCCCCCCCCCAACCTGCCCTCCCCCAGATCTGGTGGTGATGACAAACCACCTGTTTTTTTTTCATGCTCTCCATCATCAGCATTGTGTGTTTTCACCCTCTTAGTTTTTTACTGGGGCAAGTGTTGCCATGGCTGCCAGACCAATTACATTCGGCCCTCCTTATCCATGGGGGATTGGTTCCTGGGCCCCCCGTGGATACCAAAAAACGTGGATGCTCAAGTCCTTTATTTAACCTGTCTCAGCGTGGTAGACTTTAGGACCCAGTGGAGCTCTGGACCTTATTTAACCTGTCTCAGTGCGGAGGAATTTAGGACTCGGCAGAACTCCGGACCTTATTTAACCTGCCTCAGTGCAGTGGACTTTAGGACCTGGTGGAGCTCCAGACCCGCCACCTGCAATGTTTCTGTTCCGGAAAACAATCGCGATTGAAAATAAAGTGGAAATAATAAAGCAATCGGACAGAGGTGAAACTCCATCGGTCATTGGAAAAGCGTTAGGCTACAGTCAATGATTGGAACAATTTTAAAGGATAAAGTGAGAATAATGGAGCATGTGAAGGCCGTGCCCCAATGAAAGTTACAATTATTACTAAGCAATGCAGTGGTTTAATTATTAAAATACATATGTTTCTTAAGTGTTTTATATGCATAGAAAGGTTAAAATATGCACTATATAGTAAGACAAATGTTTGACTAGCTGACGCTAAATAATACCGGATGTACCTGTTCCGACTTGGAGAACTTCCGTTTTTTTATCGATTCCCGATCTACAGTAACCTATGCACGTCCTCCCATAAGCTTTAAATCATCTCTGGATTACTTATAATACCTAATACAATGTAAATGCTATGTAAATAGTTGTTATACTGTATTGTTTAGGGAATAATGACAAGAAAAAAAAGTCTGTACATGCTCCCTGTAAAAGTCCCTGTTAGAACTGTTCGCAGCTATCCCAATAATAAGCCCTGGATCACTAGTCACATCAAAGGCCTCCTAAACCAGAAGAAGAGGGCCTTTAAAGATGGTGATCGGTTGGAGCTTAAAAGAGTTCAGAAGGAACTCAGAGTACAGATAAGGGGGGCAAAGGAGCAGTATAGGAGGAAGCTAGAACAAAAGCTGCAGAAAAAAAGCATGAAGGAGGTGTGGGATGGGGTGAAGATCATCACCGGATGCGGTGCAAAGCGGGGGGCGAACATAAGTGGAGATGTGGAGAAAGCGAAGCCAGCTGAACAACTTCTTCAACAGGTTCGACAGCTCAATCTCATCCTCACCGCAGAAATCCACACCAGGCTTACTTCCCTCACAGGAAAATAGCCACTCACAGGAGACCTTGCCCATGCCCAGGATTACGGCTGCACAGGTGGAAGGTCAACTGAGGAAGATCTGTACCAGCAAGGCGGCTGGACCGGATGGAGTTTCCCCACGATTACTGAGGGCCTGTGCGACTGAGCTGGGAGAACCACTACAGCTCATCTTCAACATGAGCCTGGAGCAGAGAAGAGTACCCAGACAGTGGAAAACATCCTGTATTGTCCCAGTACCGAAGAAACCACAACCAAAGGAGTTGAATGACTTCAGACCTGTTGCCTTGACGTCGCACGTGATGAAGACCATGGAGCGGCTGATAATACAGAATCTGAGGCCACAAACCAGGCACGCCCAGGATCCTCTTCAGTTTGCGTATAAGGAGAAGGTGGGAGTGGAGGATGCTATCAGGTATTTGCTGCACAAATCACTCTCTCACCTAGATGGGGCCAGTTGTGCTGTGAGGATTACATTCCTTGACTTCTCTAGTGCCTTTAACACCATCCAGCCCAAGATCTTAAGGCACAAACTAACGGAGATGGGAGTAGACTCTCACATGGTGGATTGGATAGTGGACTACTTGACAGATAGACCTCAGTATGTGCGGTTGGGAGACTGTAGGTCTGACACGGTGGTCAGCAGCACAGGAGCGCCGCAGGGAACCGTACTCTCTCCGGTCCTGTTCACCCTGTACACATCAGACTTCCAATATAACTCGGAGTCCTGCCATGTGCAGAAGTTCGCTGATGACACGGCCATAGTGGGGTGTGTCAGGAATGGACAGGAGGAGGAGTATAGGAAACTGATACAGGACTTTGTGATATGGTGCAACTCAAACTACCTGCGTCTCAATATCACCAAGACCAAGGAGATGGTGACGGACTTTAGGAGATCTAGGCCTCATATGGAGCCAGTGATCATTAATGGAGAATGTGTGGAGCAGGTTAAGACCTACAAGTATCTGGGAGTACAGATAGACGAGAAGCTAGACTGGACTGCCAACACAGATGCCTTGTGCAGGAAGGCACAGAGTCGACTGTACTTCCTTAGAAGGTTGGCGTCATTCAATGTCTGTAGTGAGATGCTGAAGATGTTCTATAGGTCAGTTGTTGAGAGCGCCCTCTTCTTTGTGGTGGCGTGTTGGGGAGGAAGCATTAAGAAGAGGGACGCCTCACGTCTTAATAAGCTGGTAAGGAAGGCGGGCTCTGTCGTGGGCAAAGTACTGGAGAGTTTAACATCGGTAGCTGAGCGAAGGGCGCTGAGTAGGCTACGGTCAATTATGGAAAACTCTGAACATCCTCTACATAGCACCATCCAGAGACAGAGAAGCAGTTTCAGCGACAGGTTACTATCGATGCAATGCTCCTCTGACAGGATGAAGAGGTCAATACTCCCCAATGCCATTAGGCTTTACAATTCAACCGCCAGGACTTAAGAACTTTTTAAAAGCTATTATTAATGCTGTTTGAGATAGTGATTTAGATGCATATCATATTTTTTTACTGAGTTAAGTATTGTATGTTATTAGTTTTGCTACAACAAGTGTATGGGACATTGGAAAAAAAGTTGAATTTCCCCATGGGGATGAATAAAGTATCTATCTATCTATCTATCTATCAAACAACGAGTGCTGGAGAGAGAACTTCCGGGATTTCCCGATCCGCGGTTGATTGAATCCACGGATAAGGAGGGCCGACTGTACCTCATTACTGTCATCATCATTTTGAAGTTCCTTGAAGTTCTAATGGTGTCACTGTTTTGTGGGATTGGTCATTGTTGGCTACCTTTCAACATGATCGACATCACCGTTAACACTGCCCACTGGGTTGGCCAAACCGCCCACTGAAGGTCTTCCTGTTGCAGTGCAGATTCACCTCATTACACCTTGCAACTCTGAACAGAGCTCTTTACTACGGACAAACTTTGCCGTTAATGCAGAGATCTGTTTTCCTGCTGATTTATTATCTTTTTCCATACTGCTCATTTAACATACTTTTTTTTTCCTAAATCAGTGTATTTGCAATTCAGAGTGTTGATCTGCACTTGCAGCTCAATACACTCACACCTTTGCAGCTCTGTCCGAGCTGTGTTTTTAGTTCACAACCACATCTTTTCTGATTTTACAGCATATTGCTTGAACCTCACTTATAAACCAGTCCTCACTAAACTTGGTATTGACAGCACATTTCTTCCATATTTCTTTCCCAACAGTTCCAATTTAATGTGCATCACTTAAATAAGTACTTAAGATTTCAGTCAACTTTTCTCTCTCAGCTAGGAACTCAAGAAACCCACTAGTCTGTATCAAAGCTTTGGCCATTGTATTATTTTCAATCTTAAGGATTACTCCTCACTTTTGGACTTCAGAAATCTCTCAAAATTCACAGCCCCACTGTGACTATAATATCAGGTTACAACCAAACAAGCATCCGTCTGACATCTTAAAAATCTTGTCAGCCTCTTGTCCAACAACCCTCATGACTCCATTGTAACTAAAATATCAGACTCTAGGTTTCCAAACATTGATACCCTCTCCACACAGGATGTACAACCACAACTCTGCTCACCCATAAAATCCCTTTAAATGATGTACGAAGATGTTTATTCTCAGACAATTAAGAAATGGAGGAATGTCTTTCTTCCCAGCTGGAACATCTTTTGTTAGTCCAGTCTTCAAGTAATTGACCCATATTTGGGCACCAGAATTGTTGGTTTTCTGTTTAATTTCTGATCCTTGGTGTTCTTCATGGAGTCAGGGATGACAAGCAGTATTAATTCTAAGATTCTGGTTTATTTTAGAATACACAAAAACAAACAAATACTGAGAATAAAGATGGAACTTCTGAAAAATCTATCACTTTATAGATAAAATAAGAAAAATGCCTTAGATAGAGATATATTAATTATTAGTCTGCATAACTGGAACAATTATATCGTGCAGGTAATGTGCTAATACCTAGCCAATGAAAACTGAGAAAGGTGATAAACTGTTAGTTTAGCTGCTATACTGCATTCTGCCAGTGAGTGTGAAACTCAATTTTAACAAATGTACAAATCTTATAATAATTATTATTTTAAAAAGACAGTGGTTACCAATAGTCTAAAAACAACAGAATAATGCAAAGTATAATATTCCAAAATGAGGTACTGCAAAAAATAAAGAATAATTAAAGTGAAAATAATGGAAGAGGTAAAATTAAGGATTCACAAGTATGGTAAATGGGATGGGGGAGAAAAGTGATTGCTTCAGAAATCTGATAGCAGTGTGGAAGAACTGTTCTTGAGTTTAGTCATCTTAGCATTCAAGCTCTTGTATTTTCTACAAGGAAGAAGAGAGGAAAAAGAATGACCACTGTGGCAGGCATACTTGATATTGTTACACTTCCTGATGCAGTCTAAGGTAGTTTACTATTTAGACTGTACCTTCTACACTGCCGGATTCTGCTCACCATAAAACATGATTCATGGTTGAGTGCTTCGATTTTTTTGGTAAAGGACAACATGAGCAAAAATGTAGTGAAATTAGGTTTGTTTAGGGAACTTCCCAGAATTAGATCTAAACTCATGAAGAATATCCAGAATAAAACTTTGAGGATAGATTGATTATAGTTGAATACATGAGGATGATACCAGGATTGAAAGGGTTAACATATGAGGAGTGTTTGGTGGTTTTGGCCTGTACTAGTTGAGTTTAGAAGAATGAGGGTGGGATCTCATTGAAGCCTATCGAATATTGAAGGACCTAGATAAAGTGGATGTGGAGAGGATGGTTCCTATAATGGGGGAGTCTTGGACCAGAAGGCACAGCGTCAGAGTAGAAGAACAGATATGAGTAGGAATTTCTTTAGCATGAGGGTGGTGATTGTGTGGAAGTAATTGTCATGGGCAGCTGTGGAGGCCCAGTCATTAGGTATATTTGAGGCAGAGATTAATTGGTTCTTGATGAATAAGGATGTTAAAGGTTACAGGGAGAAGGCATTGATCAGGTTCACCCATGCTGTCTGTCACTGGTGCAGTGCCATGAGCCAGTAGACAAGCCTGGGCAGTACAATATGGAGAGCAAACTGTTGCCCACACAGTAGGCTCCCCCTATCCACGCAACTGATGAATCCACAGTAACATCAGAGATCAATATAGTTTGACACCAGCAGCGTTGCAGGAGTTGCCAGTGTTGAACACAATGTACAACTTCCTTAGGGAATCCAGCTCTGGATTCTTCCTCAAGGTTCACACCCGAAGTCTTTCCCATGAGTGTGTGTAGCCACAAGTCAGCGGAGGTTTAACATTAGTTTACCTTCCAGTTGAGCTGCCAACCATGGCTGGTGAGACCCATTTGCACAGAATTCAGAGGGATAAGAAGTTAGCCATGATGGAATGGTGGAGCAGACTCGATGGGCTGAACATCCTAATTCTGCTCCAATGTCTTTCAGTCTTATGGTGCTGTGTAAATGTGTCTTTGGTTCAAAGGACAGCATGGGCAAGAACATGAAGCTGAGTCTCTTCTGTGAATTTCCCAGAAGTAAATCCAACTTGATGTGCTCAAAACAAATGTACAGAATAATGCTTTAAGATTGTTTATAGTTGTCTGACTAAATGTAAGTTCAAATTGAAATCAGTTCTTGGAAACTCAAGGTGCATAACATGAATCAAATGGTCTGAATTCTGGTATGGATGCATCAGCAAGCCTTTATTTTGATTTTTCTGTATACTTGAAAGTTCATCACTGGTTCATCACTTCACGAATCAAATAATTACAAAAGTATTTATGTTATTTACTGTACACAGAGGAGGGGCATGCTACAACTGTAGGCTTGTTGGAGCATGGGGCTCCAACACATTTAAGTATTATTTTTAATATATTTTTTGGCCAGTTTCATGACTTTTTGTGGGATATCCACTGAGTGTTAGTACTATATGGAACATATGTTTTCTTTGCCCAAATATGGTGAAATCCAAGTTCCAAATGTTAAAACGTTACCCTCCAAAAATAAATTCAATGAGTGGGGTGGAAAAAAATTATATTAATAAACCAAAATTCAACCATCTATTAAACTTGCAGTTTTAATAAAGTTGATATGGTAGTTTATACTCCAAATGCTAGCTAAAGCAGGATTGGCATCAACCCTAAAAGGAGCAGTTGCTCTGTCTGTGCTAAGCTGATCACTGCAATGACCTTGAAAACCTTAAAGGACCTTTCCCCATGAGATCGAATGAGTGCTTAGAAAGAAGGCTGCACGGAGCTGAGGTAAATTCAGGGCAATGAAGAGGGGGTCCATAGCAATCTTCTGTGTGTTTTTAACTGATTTGAGTCCAATGTTTCAAATGGTCCCACATCAGTCTAAGTTTTGATGCCATGATCAAAGCATTTGGGGTGTATTTGTGATGAGAGCATGGATACCCAGTTAGCAATATTCATTAAAATATTTTCAAGAAGTTACATATCTTGGAGATTTTTTTCTCTCTTCCAGATTTAACTCTAGCTGTCCAATGCTTTATAAATGGGAGAAGTGGGGCATTTTCTTCCCAACTAAAAGCTAATTTTATCCCCCCTCCCATTTATTATACCAGCATTAAAGCTAGGGCTTTACTCTTTGGAGAGAAGGAGGTTGAGAGGAGACATGATAGAAGTACCGGGTATATAAGATATTAAGTGGAATAGATAGAGTGGACAGCCAGCGCCTCTTCCCCAGGGCACCACTGCTCAATGCAAGAGGACATGGCTTTAAGGTAAGGGGAGGAAATTTCAAGGGGGACACTAGAGGAAAGTTTTTCACTCAGAGAGTGGTCGGTGCGCGGAATGCACTGCCCGAGTCAGTGGTGGAGGCAGATACACTAGTGAAATTTAAGAGACTACTAGACAGGTATAAGGAGGAATTTAAGGTGGAGGTTTTTTTTTGGGAGGCAGGGTTTAAGGGTCAGCACAACATTGTGGGCCAAAGGGCCTGTACTGTGCTGTACTATTCTACGTTCTATGTAACTTTCAAGTGAAAAATACTATGGTACTTTTTCTTCTGCATTGGATAGCTTGCAACAAAAGGAAATGTTGCTTTATATAAAATGGAGTGGCTTTGATGTGCAGCATTGATATGTTCTCTGACAGTGAAATTTGCTGTTTATTTGTTAGCAAATGGGACAGTCTTTCTCATATCCCTAGCTTGAACATAAAGGGGGAGTCCCTTATCAGTCCTATTGCGGTAACTCAACTCATCGTTGAACAAGCATTAAACCCAATACTTCCCTCTGGCTGAACTAATTGATGAATTCACGTTCCAACCAGTATTTTTGAAAGCTGTTATGAGCAATGTTGCCAACTTCAATAAAAATTCCTTTTCCTTGTTTCAGAAAAAGTATAACATCAGCTCCAGAAATGATTGCTGTTTTATTTGTCTTTAGGTTGTTTGAAATTACTTGCAATTTGCCTACGGAGAAGGATCTCAAAATTGCACTCTATGATTTTGATTTGTTGTCACGTGATGAAAAAGTTGGAGAGACTATTATTGATTTGGAAAACAGACTTTTATCCCGTTTTGGAGCTTGTGCTGGTTTGCCCCAGTCATATTGTGTGTAAGTACTGAAGCTGTATCAATTGAGACGTTTGCATTATATCTCTGTATATCTAAATGTTCCTTCCTCTCCTTGATAGTTCCCAGAATATAGCCACAAAAGCCTGAATCATTCTCTGGTTCAGGTAGAAAGCCTTTTGCTAGCTCTGCCCATGATCAGGTGCTTAATGAAATAGCAGCATTATTTTACACCATTGCACATACATGTTATTGGACAATAATCAGAAATAAGAAATCCAACTTTCTCCTTCCTAGTGTCTGTCTATAGGATAAAATAAAAAAAATTCTCATTGGCTTAGGTAAAGTTCACTTGAAAAGGAATTCATTTCATGAATTTTTTTTAAAGTTTTGATGTGAACTTTGATTAGGTTAACTTTATGGCTGATTTGGATGTTGTTAACTGAATTGGCTTGCTTCAACAGGTCTGGAATAAATACCTGGCGAGATCAGCTCAAGCCATCTGTGCTATTGAACAATTTGGCCAAGATGAAGGGCCTTTCTCCACCTGTTATCACTGACAGCAGGCTCACCTATAATGGTCAAGAATATGTACTAAGCGAAATTGGTAAGTGTTTTTGCCATTGAAAATTAAGAGGAATAACACCAATCAGAATAATAGAAAGGCTCAGGAAAAGGACCAGTAACTTCATGATAGACCCCCATCTACTCTGCTCATGGAATGTTGCCCCACTCTCATCGGGGAGGATGCTACATAGCATCCATGCCAGGGCCATCACACTCAAGCAGTTACTTTCCCCAAGCAGCACCTCCACCCACTATCTGGCCCCTCCACACCCCCCACCACCACAACGCTGTCATTTCCTGTTAGAGTCACCTTATGTATAAACACTCCTGTGCCTAATGTCACTTTATGGACATACAATCAATCCATGTATATGAGCTAACTTATTGTATTTATATTTGTTGCATTTTAATTATTCTGTTCTTTATTGTGTTTCATTTTGTCTTGCATTGGATTCAGAGTAACAATTATTTTGTTCTCCTTTACACTTGTGCATTGGAAATGTCATTAAACAATCTTGAGTCTTAAAGAAAAGTAGAATTAATGTGACCTGAATAGTTTTTATCCAGCTCAATTACAATGTTGTTAATTGTTTACAAGCTAATTTACCTTGCATTTTCTGGTCAAAGCACTTGTGTTATAAACTAAAGGAATTGTTCTCTTAGAAAAATGGTAAATGTTGCTGCTGCTTTGAACCAAAATTATCCATAGTTGTAATTAAGCCACTAAGATATATCCAGTTGGAATTCTAATCCTGATTGTGAATGGGACACTCTTGACTACAACCAGAAAGCAGCAGACTAGTTAAAACTGGCTTCTGCCCCAAATCTGAAACATGTTAAGCTGGGAAACGTCTGGTTTGAAGATGTGTGCTGCAGAAGACTAGTTCAGGAGCAACTTCTGGGTGACTGCACGTGTGGCAGTCTGCAACTTGGAAGAGGAAGGGAAAATAAGGCTCAAAAATGTACTTGGCTAAATACCCAATGCTTTTTGCCCAATTTGAATAAACCTGTATATCATATGCCTCTTGTCCTTCACGAATATGAAGTGGTATCCAAATACTGTATTTCCTGTCCTCAGCATCACCTCATCAATCACATTTCTCCACTTGAACTCTTGGCATATTTAAGGCACAGAAGATAACTTTAACACTTCTGCTGCCTGTTTGCAGTCAAGTAACTATGTTTTGTTACATACCCACGTTCCTGTTGTCTCCTAATGGAAGAAAAGTGATTTCATTGAATATGGATACATGGTTTATAGTTGTCGCCTGTGAAAATGTTTAGTTTGCATGCCATGCAGACTGATCATCCCCTGTACGAGTACAGTGAGGTAATACAAAAGAGAAACAAAATGGAATGTGAGAAAAGAGAAACAAAATTAAAGTATTCAGATTTTAAGACTGAAACAATTAAAATGAATGTAATGAATAGATCTGTTGAAGCCACCTTGCCAAGAGACGCCACACTCCGGCACCTCTTTCCTCTACAACTATTTTTGCAGAGTGGAATGGAATGCCCCTTTTCTAAAATCCTGCTGTGGCTGTAAGGAGTTTGTATGTTCTTCTCATGACTGTGTGGGTTTCCTCCGGGTGCTCAGGTTTCCTCTCACAGTCCAAAGGCATACCTGTTGATGGGTTAATTGGTCATTGTAAATTGCCCAATAATTAGGCTAAGCTTAAAATGGGAGTTGCTGCTGGTATGGCTCAAAGGGCCCATTCCGCACTGCATCTCAGTAAATAAAATAAATAAGGATAATGTCACTGCTTTCATAGGTAGGATGTCAATCCAGTAACTCAAATTGTACATTCCATGGAGTTTGAAGACAGAGTAAGAATGTATATTATGTTTAACCTTTCTTTATTTTTCATTGTTGATAGTACTGTTGAAGCAGAAGAATTTTAAGATGAGTTTATTTTTCTGAGGCTTTGAATACAAAACAGTTTGAGTTTAAGTAATCTGATTTTCATTAGCTTTTAAAGTTATGCTGGTGGTTGAGTTCAATTCTCATTTTCTTTTGTGCCCATGAAGCGAGGACGCTGTGTTCAAGGACTTTCATGGAGATAATTCTGTTGTTTGCTTAATAAGGAGTGGCTTATACCATTGACACCACAACGTGCAACAACTAGTAGTGCGATCATTCGAGCGAAGTATGATGGTGACTCTAGAATTTGATCAGCATAGACAGGTGCAGTGTAGGCCAGGCCAGTGAGCACTGTGAGGGTCATGTTTTTTGACTTCTCCAGTACATTCAACACCATCCGCCCTGCTCTGCTGGGTGAGAAGCTGACAGTGATGCAGGTGGATGCTTCCCTGGTGGCATGGATTATTGATTACCTGACTGGCAGACCACAGTACGTGTGCTTGCAACACTGTGTGTCAGACAGAGTGGTCAGCAGCACTGGGGCTCCACAGGGGACTGTCCTGTCTCCCTTTCTCTTCACCATCTACACCTCGGACTTCAACTACAACACAGAGTCTTGCCACCTTCAGAAGTTTTCTGATGACTCTGCCATAGTTGGATGCATCAGAAAGGGAGATGAGGCTGAGTACAGGGCTACGGTGGGAAACTTTGTCACATGGTGTGAGCAGAATCATCTGCAGCTTAATGTGAAAAAGCCTAAGGAGCTGGTGGTGGACCTGAGGAGGGCTAAGGCACCGGTGACCCCTGTTTCCATCCAAGGGGTAAGTGTGGACATGGTGGAGGATTACAAATACCTGGGGATACGAATGGGCAATAAATTGGACTGGTCAAAGAACACTGAGGCTGTCTACAAGAAGGGTCAGAGCCGCCTCTACTTCCTGAGGAGACTGAGGTCTTTTAACATCTGCCGGACGATGCTGAGGATGTTCTACGAGTCTGTGGTGGCCAGTCCTATCATGTTTGCTGTTGTTTGCTGGGGCAGCAGACTGAGGGTAGCAGACACCAACTGAATCAACAAACTCATTCGTAAGGCCAGTGATGTTGTGGGGGTGGAACTGGACTCTCTGACGGTGGTGTCTGAAAAGAGGATGCTGTCCAGGTTGCATGCCCTCTTGGACAATGTCTCCCATCCACTCCATAATGTACTGGTTAGGCACAGGAGTACATTCAGCCAGAGACTCATTCCACTGAGATGCAACACTGAGCATCATATGAAGTCATTCCTGCCCTGTGGCCATCAAACTTTACAACTCCTCCCTCGGAGTGTCAGACACCCTGAGCCAATAGGCTGGTCCTGGACTTATTTCCACTTGGCATAATTTACCTATTATTATTTAATTATTTAAGGTTTTATGTTGCTATATTTCTTCACTATTCTTGGTTGGTGCGACTGTAATGAAACCCAATTTCCCTCGGGATCAATAAAGTATGTCTGTCTGTCTGGCTCTCAATTCTGCCCCATTTGCACCTGCCGATCACCTTGGGACCTAATGCGGGTCATTAGGGTGGATTCCCCTAATGCGTGTAACTTTATTTAATGTGGGACAGCTGATGCACAGGCAGTCGGTCCTTGACAGTTTGAGGTCTGGGTTCAGTGGCATGGAATTCAAGATAAGTAGAGACCCTTCTCTGCTTCAGTCTTCATTGCCGTAGTGATGATTCATCATCTTCCTCCAGCTCCACTGTTGAGATCTTTGTTGGATCACTCTTTGTCTGGAAACTCCCCTTGTCCGTACTGCCTTTGGTGACCCAACTAGGAGCTAAGCCACAGGTGCCTGAACTCCAGACAGCACCACTCTCAGAATCTGAGGAACTCGCAAGCCTTCCCACCATGGCAAGCTCACGATCCTCAGAGAGGATGGGTGACACTGCACAAAGCACCAATTTCCATCCATATTCAGAAAGTTAATTACACCCTATCCTCGTTATATGAGGGGATACGTTCCTCGCAGTCGACACATGATGTGAATAATTATTTAAATAGAGAAAATAGGGATGTGTTCCAGAGGGCTTCCTAAATATGTTTTACCTGTAATTTATTCACATTTTCATGACAATATGACACAAAAGCAGTACCACAAGGCAACATTCATATTATATTTAATCAATTTAAGGTAATATTCCGCGTAAGTTGAAAGTTAACATACTAGGGTGTACAGTACTCACCAACAGTGGCGGGTGTGTTAACTCTGGGCGATGAGTGGGTGTTGTGGTGTTGGGATCACATCAAGCACAGCAAGGGGTGAAGGAAGACTCACAGAACTCTTAGAACTGCCGGCAGAGGGAGAGGACACTTCTTTGAAGAAAGTGGTGAGGGTTGTTTGCTTGGCAGCATTTTGTTTTTCAGCATAAATTTGCTTGTAGGGAAGAAGGGTTGACGGCAGGGAATGACAGAAATGCTGACTCCGTTCTAAACTTGGGTCCATGTCCATTGCTGTTTGGGCCAAGTGTTCTGACTTCCACAATTAACCTCACCGTTGGTAAACTCCCGGGATTTTCAAAATCATCTGTTGCTTGCAGCATCTGAGAGATAGTTCGCCATAAAAAAATACGCCTTGAATGTGGATCGCACCTTGGTTGACTGGTTGAATTAGCGATGTTGTGTTAGATGGCAGGAAACGCACTGTTATGTTAGGATGAATGCTGTCCAAATGTTTAGGATGGGCTGGCACATTGTCAAGCAACAAAAGAACTTTAAAGGCAAGATTCTGTTCCCGGTGGTAGCATCCCAGAGCTGTGTTACCTTCACCTAATGCCACGCTGTTTATAGTTTCCAACTTTTTTTCAAGTGTTAAAGCGGTTCTCTGCCGCTCGGCTGATGGCCCAGGACTTGACATCAGATACTTAAGAGGCATAGTTAAATATTTCAAGCACAAAATCACTGCACCGTAGGTAAAACCAACAAAAGTTTAAGAGCGCAAGATCGCACATCCACACCTTGCCAAAACCAATGCGAGACTGGCGGGGTTGAGATTGTGAAGCACGCGCACCTGACTTGTATTGGCGGGAAAGTGGTGCTTCTCTTCCTAACAGTGAGACTGTGAGGCACACGCACCTGACTTGTATTGGCGGGAAAGTGGTGCTTCTCTTCCTAACAGTGAGACTGTGAGGCGTGCACACGTGACTTGTATTGACGGGAAAGCAGTGCTCCTCACATAACTGTGAGTTTTGGATGGATATAAGGAGACGTTGGTAGAAATAGGTTCCTCGCATAACTGTGAATCCGCATAGTCTGATGACACTTATAACGAGGATAGGGTGTAGTTCTTTGAAAAGTTCACAACTAGATCCCAACGTTGCCTAGCTATCAGATATTTTAATGATTGCATTTATCACTATTGCTTATCACCCCTAGTTTCATACAGTATATATATTGAATAATTACTGGAGAAATTGCAATTTTGTGTCTGTTCATGAAGCACTCTGTTAGTTTGAAGAAGAAGAAGAACAGCCCTTAACTCAGCAGTAGAGTTATCGGGGCACTGTCTTTTGGCGGTGTTTCCATAGCAAGCTATTCTTGTTTTTACAAGGCCGAGTTTCTAGCTCAATGCTCAACCCAACTTGGATTCGAACTCGGGAACCTTCGCTCCGGAGTCCGGCACTGATATTATTGCGCCACCAAGCAGGACTCTGTTAGTCTGACACCCAGTAAATTTATTCCTGCTGTCACCAACTGACCTTCCTTTTATAATTTATAAATTATAAAGTTTATAAACATTTGAAATTTCCCACAGATTAATAAGCATTGAGGAAGGTAAGTGCATGGTTGGTCTAATCCATTTGACTCGTGGTTGAGACTTCATGATGGAGGTGCCAATTTGACCTGGCAGTTAGGAAGGACTAGGTGTGAGTCTCACTCCATTGATGTAAATCCATTGTTATACTAGCATTCTAGCATAATACTCTGGAAGTGCTGCATTATTGAAAGTACCCATCTTTCCAATGGCATGTTGCCTTAAAACTACATCTTCTATCCTGAACCTGAAAGATTCCATGGCTTTATCTGAAAATAGATTTCTTCTGCTGACTAATTCAATGTTTATATGTGAAGCCATTAAGTTTTGTTTGGTCATTTATGTTGTCGATGTGTTACTTTTCATGGTGAAGGTTGGCTGCTATGTTTCCTTGCATTAGATTTTACAGTAGGTAATTGACTGCATATTGTGCCAGAAGATGTATTAGGTGGTTTCCAAAATTCTTTTCTTCCAAACTTCTCAAAGGAAAAAGAAAATCTCACATTGTTCCTTGGATGTTCTTGCCCCTTGCCCATCTACTCACTGATTCTGCAAAAGCTGTCTGTCAATCCTTGACTTTGTGTAAAGTTTCGATAATGATTTAAGCACCTTGGCTTGATGTTGTCTTGATATTTGCTGAGGCTCCTTTCATATAGTCGGCAACTCTTTGAACCAGGTTAATCAGGATACTGTAGGTGGGAATTTCTGAAGCAAAATTCATGTAGTTTATTTTAGTGGGTAATCTCAGTAAAAAAAAGTCAATTCTGGTTCATTAAGCCAATGGTTAATCAGGGCAACCACTTAATTGGGACAAACCTTAATACAAATCAAGAGAATAGCCGAAATTCTCTTCATTTATTTGGGATACTATGCACCTTACGGACTGGAGATTGTTGCCGAACATTTTCTAACTAGCTTGAGTCACATGCACATCATGTGACCGTTAAACACTATACTGTGCTTATAGCAAACAGTTTTTAAATAGCACCGCATGCATGTTTGTGTTCTTTGTCACTGATATTTGATGAGTAATATACAGTAAAACAATCCAAAACTTTTGCTCACTGTGGTTTCAAGCATTCAGACTTGGAGATGCCGGAAATGGCCGGGAGTGAAAGTTAAACAATTTCACTACTTCAACAAGTTAGGCACTATGAAGAATTTAAAGGCATAAACAATCATCTTGGACGTTAACTGAAACTGAAATTTGTGGGATAAAATCATCAAAAGCATTGTTTGAAGGCCGTCCATTATCTGCACTAGGTGTCTGCACTGACTTTGTTCATTTGTAGTCAATCAAAAGAATACATCGGTGTACACTGAACGAATTCTTCCATTGACAACTATTAGGAACAAATACAGTGTTAGAGTACTGTGGTAGTTTTGGTAGTGTTCTAATTTATTCTGTATTTCATTTAAATACATAATTTGATACTCAGTTAAATGGTAGTTTGTCTTTTTTATACCTTTTTAAATATTTCTATGAAACTTTGGCTAATGGGGCAGTTGCTTAATTAGGCCAAAATCCCAATGTGTTCCAATTAACCAGAATCCACTGTAATTACCTGGTTTGAAGCATCATATCCCACTTCCATGCTCCTGCCATCGGTAGTCTGACATGACTAATTCCATGGTGTGTTACCTTCCATGCCAATGGGAAAATGAACACACTCTAATCTAACTTTATTGTTCATTGAATAACTTCACAAACCCCTTCCTTGTGTCCACTCCCTTTTTTTATTGTTTGTGTAACTAATTCAAAACAAAAGTGCATTATTGTAGTGACATTATATGTTTTCTGAGTTGCAGGAAGTGGTAGAAAAGATTAACGTAAATTCCTGGTTACCAATTTTGTTTGGTGCTGAAAGGCATTTTCTCAAAAAGATTGTGATGCACCGTTAAAATACAGACACTCAATTACTGAATCAGTTTATTAGGCAGTCAAGGCAAAACTTTGTTTCCAGGAAACTAATTCTCCCTCACTTGGACTTCAAATATATTGCCTTGTAAGCCTGCATTGAATGGAGACCATAACTTGGCATAGCTTTGTTTGCAGTTTAGTATATGGGTCATCACTGCAAATGGCAAATGCTTCCACAAGGGCCAAACGCACTCAACTCCAATGTGTTTTATAAGTAGGCAGAGTCTGGTGTTCAGTGAAATAGGGTGCAGCACTTAAAAGCATGTTGATGAACTATAACTTACCCAATTGCTCCTCTACGAACTTTTGCTCGCTACGTGACCTGATATTATCTGCTGCCTTAGCACTCGAAGCACTTTCTGGTTGTAATTAGACCATTGAAGAGACATCAGCTCAATGCAATGCACGTGATCTGTTTGGCAGAGTGGCAGGTCTTTTGCTGAATGCGTATTCATGTCCTACAGCAGAGTGACAAAGACGGAAAGTTATCCAGACAATCCAGCACTTCACTGATTCTTTTGATGGCAGGTGTTAATATAATTAATATAGTTTGTGAAAAGCAAATAGATGTGTTCACAGAAAACTGAGACATCATCAAACTGCTCGGCTCTGTTGCATCATCGGATTTTATACATGTTAGACTTTTCAAATCTCTGCTTGTAGTCACAGGCCCTTGCTTTTACTCTGGAGGCTGATCCACGGTTTAATCTTTTGTGTTTTTGTTCTTATTCACGTTAAAAAATGAAATGATTGAAACTTGTAGTTTAATACATGCATCCTGATGCTGTCAGATCCAGATGGCTTCCAGCATCGTGCAGGTGTGTAATTCTAAACTATTAAATTACTTTCCCTTTAAATTAATATTGCAGAAATATTCTCAACATCACTGATTGTGAAGCTTACACAGTTGAATTCAGTATTACATCAGGGTAAATAGTGCTTAAAAATTGACACTTAGTATCTCGATTTGGTAGAAATTAATTTAAATGATGGATTTGTAACTGAATCACAAGAAGTTAAAGCAGAATGACTAACAATTAAAGTTGTAATTAATTGTATGTGATTTTTAAAATAAAATAAACTCCATTCTGGAAACATTTGAGCTATTGAAACTTGTGCTCCTGTTACTGCCTCAGTAATTAAAATATTTTTTCTAATTTTAAATCCTAACTTAAATTCTGAAAATCTCAGGAAAATTGGGTGGTTTTGAGTGTGAGTGATTTGACATATGCCTGGAACAAAAATATCACATCAACTTTAAATCTCAAGAACTGGACAGGCAGAATTCACAAATCAGTTTGAGATTTTCAAACAAAAAGCCTTGGCCAAACATTCTTAAATCAAAATCAACTGTGGCAATATAATGTTAATTGGCAATCTATCTGGTCTTCACTGTGTGGAATGTGGAAAATATTATGTACAGGGTCATTCAGTTTGACAAATTGGTAGTAGAAGCAAAAGGTTTATGGTCTGTTTGTGATCTTAAATGAAACAAACTTGACACAACTGTCTTGGTATGCTATTTACTTTTCTAGTACAACAAACCATAAAGTGACATATCTTGGAATTAATGGTTAAAATTTTAATCAGTTTGACCTAGGTTACTGTGCACCCAGGACGAAGGAAATAATCAAATCTAAATCTGATTCAGTTGTAAAATGCTGCACAGTTGCTGAGTGCTGTAGTCTTCCTCTTCTGCACCCACCTATTTTAAATGCTTTAGATGTCACAAATTAACCCAGTTGTATAAACATTTACTTAACTAGGCAAGAGACATTCCTCACATTAGCAAATGAGGCAGTCCATATCTACATGCTGAAAGACCCAAGCGTGTTCAGGCATGATTGATAAGTGGCAGTTATACTGTACAAGTGCAGGCCAACAGCTAGGTGTCCTGTAGTGAATGACTCGTCCGCCTGATGCCCTAAGGCATTTTTATCTCGAGGCACGAGGCAGGAAGCTGATGGGTTGCCCTTAAGACACATAGCTCCTACAGATCGCAAGAAGTTTAACACCATTCAAAAATGCAAATTGTCCTGTTATTTACCCCAAAACAATGATTCCCTGCAGTGCCAGTGCAAGGTATACCATCTACAAAATGCATTGAAGATGCCCTCAGAAGGTATTTGAACAGCACCTCCTAAATCCATGATCTCCACCACCAAGCAGTAGCACCATGGGAGCATCGGCACCACCTCCTGATTTGGAAATACATTGCTTGTCCACTATTATCGCTGGATCTAGTCCCCTGTCCTGCAGCAACCGGCAGGAGATATTCACCGGAGGTCTGTAACATCTTAGATAAAGATAATGGGGAAACTCTGCATCGGGTTTGAGCCATTGCCATTTTCATGATCGGCAATAAATACTGCCCCTGCCAGTAACACCCAGGCGTAAACTGAATTAAAAATAATTGTTGCATTTAATGTATATGACTAAGTAGCTTATTGCAATGTGTAGTTCCACCAATTGTCTTGGTGGTATCTTGCTTTTAGAAAGTGGTGCCCTCCTTCCTTTTTTCCCTCATGGTCCAGTCTCCTCTCCTATCAGATTCTTCCTTCAACCCTCTACCTCTTTCACCTATCACTTCCCTGCTTTTCACTTCATCCTCACCCTCCCCCACCCACTCACCTGGCCTCACTCACCACCTGCCAACTTGTGCTCCCTCCCCTCCCTCCCCCTTTCTTATTTGGCTTCTTCCTTTCCAGTCCTGTTGAGGGATCTCAACCCGAAACATCGACCATTTATCCCCTCCATAGATGCTGCCTGACCTGCTGAGTTCCTCCAGGCTTTAGTATGTTCTCTGAATTTCCAGTATATGCTTTATGTTTTAGAAAATAGTAGTCATTTGCAGCTGAAATTGCATTTTATACATTTTGTATATTAGGGTTATTACCTAATCTATTTCAGACCATACTGTAAGTTGATGTGGTGTTGTGTTGTCTATCAACATATTGATTTCCATTTTTATATTCCCAGGCATTTGCCATTGCAAGTAATTTAACTCCTGTCAAATTTCAGTTAATACTCTGCTGCCGCAGGCACCCGATGTAATTGGTGCAAAGTTAGTTGTGAATGTGCTGTCCAAATGCAGATGAATTTCAACTTTGCTGGCGTTTTGTTCCTGAAGTGAAGTCACCTCCTGCTCTGAGTAAAGGATGTTCGTGCATTTATGGCAATTATGGCATTTCTCTCACTGCTACATCTCTGCAGTATGGAGGGCCACTTTAACTGATGCTTAAATGTTGCTTTCACCTTTTGTGCTGAAAGCTCTATGCCAGTATAATTTGAGAACCTCAATCATTGAAGTGCATACGTACTTGTAAAGGAGATGATAGATTGATTTATTATGATACTGACTTGCAGCCCATTACACTGCTGGCGTTTAGGGCAGCAATGAAGCTTCCTCCATTGCTGGTGGTGTTCGGGACTTACTTCCTGTCAGTAGCCTCCTCTCGGTTTTCACTACGTTCAGTCATGCCAGTCCTGGGCAGAGACTCAGGAATACCATCACACTCAGATGTAAAAGGATTCTTCATTGCTGTTTCTGTTTATTTTTTTTTAAATGTTTTACTGGTCAGGGTTGTCAGCCCTGAGCCGAGCCCCTGAACCTGGAGGACCAGTGGACCTTTCTTAGTCCAGACTCTACCCTTTGACCTGCTTAGCATGAGTGACCCTATCAAGAGCCAAAGCATGAAGCCTTGACTCCAGCCAATCTAACTCTCCAGGTCTTTGAGGCGCGTAAGCCTCCAAGCCGTTCGACAAGGTTGTGATCCTCTTGGAGGATTTAATACTGAGTCATTGTTCTCTTGGCAGCCACTTCTACACCTTAAATAGATGTAAACTGTAGGTCCAAAGGGATCTTTTCACCTGCATCATGAATAGTTTTCATTCGAGCGACAGAAAATGCAGATTCAAATTTTCACCCTCAGTATAATTGGCAAGTTCAGATTTCATTCTCTTGAGTCAAAAAATCAAAGATACATGCCCTATTCCTGAGATCCAAGGCTGACATTCTAGAACAGTAGTGGCAGAGCTTGTCTTTCTGATGAAGTGTTAAGCCACAAGTCTTCTGCTCTTTCAAGGTGGCTGGAGGGCGTCAATGAGTAGGTATCTTTTTGTTTCATTGATACTTTGATACACGTGAAACAAAAATTAGGAAAAAAATAAATATTCATTGCAGACACCTTTTAGGTAATCCTAATTTATCCTCATCTTAAAATGTATTCCTGTTGTTTTAAAAATCTCGCTGAGAACGGCTTGCACCTTCCCATGATACCAGGTGTTCCTGTAACAATAGTGTTTGCTGATTCCCAGTAAGTTTTCTGGTAGTATTTTTAAGTAGGGACATTGAGAGAACACCAGTCCTCATTGAAAGGTCAGCGGTGGAAAGGGTGAACAAAGTCAAGTTCATGGATATCAATTGGAGGATCTACCCATGGTTCCAATTCATTAGCAGTTTGAAGAGATTTGACGTGTCACCAAGGACTTGCAAATTTCTACAGATGTACACTGGAAAGCATTCTGACTTCTTGGGTCACAGGCTGGTATGGAGCCTCCAATGCACAGGACCAAAAGGAGCTGCAGAAGGCACCAGCACAGGCACAACCTTCTCCACTATTGAGGACTTCTCCACGAGGTGATGCCTCAAAGGTGACATCCACCAGTTAGGATCTTCGCCATCCAGATCATGTCCTCTTTTCATTAGTACCATAGGGGAAGGAGGTCCGGGAGCCGAAGATTGACACTCAATATTTTAAGAACAGCTTTTCCTCTCCACATTCAGATTTCCAAATGGCCCATGAAACCATGAACAATATCATTATTCCTCTTTTGCTCTCTATATTTTTTGTAGTATATAGTAATTTGGTATGGGTTTAATATTGACACATGGACCAAGATACAGTGAAAATCCTGTTTTGCAGATAAGTCATTACAGTGCATTGAGCTAGAATAAGATAAACCAGTGGCAATGCGGAATAAAGTGTAAAAACTTCTGACAAAGTGCAATGCAGGTAAATGATGAAGTGCAAAATCATCATCAGTAGATTGTGAGGCCACAAGTCCATCTTGTCATACAAGAGGTCTGTTCAAGAGTCTGATGACACTGGGGCAGAACTTGTCCTTGTGCCTGGCAGTACTTGTACTCAGGCTTTTGTATTTTCTGGCCAAGGGGAGATGAGGGAATGTCTGGGATGGGGTGGGGGGCGCTTTGATTATCCTGGATGCTTTACTGAAGCAGGTAGAGCACATGGAAAGCAGGCTGGTCCCTGTAATGTGCTGGGCTGTGTCCACAACTTTCTACAGTTTCATGTCGTCACATGCGGAGACCAAGTCTTTATGCATCCAACCATAAACCATAAGAAATAGGAGCAGGAGGAGGCCATCTGGCCTGTTGTACCAGCTCCACCATTCAATAAGATCATAGCTGATCTGGCCATGGATTCATCTCCACCTACCTGCCTTTTTCCCGTAATCCTTAATTCTACTACTATGCAAAAATCTATCTAACCTTGTCTTATATATATTTACAGAGGTAGCCTTCACTGCTTCATTGGGCAGAGAATTCCACAGATTC
The DNA here is from genome assembly GCF_048418815.1 of Hemitrygon akajei. NCBI lineage: Eukaryota > Metazoa > Chordata > Chondrichthyes > Myliobatiformes > Dasyatidae > Hemitrygon > Hemitrygon akajei. The sequence goes on from NC_133146.1 coordinate 39,420,597, forward strand.
ACCACTCTCTGGGAAAAGCAGTTCTTCAAGTCAATCCTAAATCTATCCCCTTGTTCTAGTCTCACCTACCAGTGGAAACAACTTTCTTGCCCCTATCTTATCTAACCCTTTCATAATTTTGTGTTTTTATTTATTTCCAGCATCTGCAGATTCACTCGTGTTGCCTTTCATAATTTTATATGTTTCTATAAGATCTCCTCTCATTCTTCTGAATTCCAGCGAGTACAGTCCCAGGCAACTTAAACTCTCCTCATAGTCTAACCCCCTCATCTCTGGAATCAATCTGGTGAACCTCCTCTGCACTGCCTCCAAAGCCAGTATATCCTTCCTCAAGTAAGGAGACAAGAACTGCACACAGTACTCCAGGTGAGGCCTCACCAGTACCCTGTACATTTGCAGTATAACCTCCCTGCTCTTAAATTCCATCCCTCTAGCAATGAAGGCAAACATTCCATTTGCTTTCTTGACAGCCTGCTGCACCTACAAACCAACATTTTGTGATCCATGCACAAGCACTCCCAAGTCCCTCTGCACAGCAGCATGATGCAAGTTTTTTACCATTTAAATAATAATCTGCTCTTTCATTTCTCCTTCCAAAGTGGATGACCTCACATTTACCAACATTGTATTCTATCTGCCAGACCCTTGCCCACTCACTTAACCTATCTATATCTCTCTGCAGACTCTCTGTATCTTCTGCACAATTTGCTTTTCCACTCAATTTAGTATCATCAGCAAACTTAGATACACTATACTTGGTCCCCTCTTCCAGATTGTTAATGTATATTCTGATCAGTTGCAGGCCCAGCACTGACCCCTGTGGCACACCGTTCACCCACTGATTGCCAACCAGAGAAACGCCCATATATCCCAACTCTCTGCGATCTATTGGTTAACCGATCCTCTATCCATGATGGTACATTGTCCCCAACTGTATGCACCCTTATCTTATGGCTAAGTCTTTTATGAACACCTTCCGGAAATCCGAGTAACTAATGTCTATCTGTTCCCCTCTGTCCACTGCACTCATTACATCCTCAAAGAACTCAAGTAAGTTTTTCAAACAGGACCTGCCTTTGCTGAATCCATGCTGCATCCAGACGCCTCGCTATTTCTTCTCCACTGATGGCTTCACACATTTTCCCAACTGCAGATATTAAACTAACTGGCCTGTAGTTACCTGCCTTTTGCCTAGATCCTTTTTTGAACGGTGGCGTGACATTCACCATCTCTAATCCATCGGGACCTGCTCAGAGTCCAAAGAATTTTGGTAAATCATCACCAAAATCTCTACTATAACTTCTGCCATTTCTTTCAGTACCCTGGGATGCATTCCATCAGGAGCAGGAGACTTGTCTATCTTTAGGCCCATAGGTTTCCTCAGCACTACCTCTTTTGTGATAGCTATTGTATTGAAGGCCTCACCTCACATCACAGCCATAACATCTCTCTTTGGCATGTTACAGGATGTGTCCTCCGCCGTGAAGACCTTCACAAAATAGTCATTCAAAGTCTCAGCCATTTTCTCATTATCCAATATCAATTCCCCCTTCTCATCCTCCAAGGAACCTACAATCACTTTAGCCCCCTTTTCTGCTTTATATAATTATAAAAACTTTTACTATCCCTTTTTATATTTTGTGCTCATTTATTTTCATAAACTAGCTTCCCTTTCTTTATTGGTTGCTTAATGGTACTACTTTCCTTTTAAATTTTTCCCCAATCTTCCAGTTTCCCAGTACTCTTGGCAACTTTGTATGTACAAGCTTTTAGTCTGATGCCTTCTTTTATTTTCTCACCCTTACTATCCTTGCTTTTATCTGGAATATACTTTTGTCGAGCACCATGAAAAATCTCTTTGAAAGTCTTCCGCTGTTCCTCAACTGTCCCACCATATAGCCTGTGTTCCCAGTCTACACTAGCCAAATCCTTCCTCGTCCCATTGTAGTCTCCATTGTTTAGCCATGATACACTGGTTTTAGATCAAACTAGTGCACCCTTCATTTGTATGAGAAATTCAATCGCGCTGTGATCACTCTTTCCAAGAAGACCCCTAACTACAAGATCACTAATTTTACCTGTCTCTTTGCACGGGACCAGATCTAAGATAGCACATTCCCTTTCCCTTTCTATGTGATTTGATTAATAATTGGTAAGAGTCAATAGGGATGCCACAAAACAACAAATTTCATGATTTGTCAGTGATAATAAGCCTGATTCTGATTCTGCTTTAGTGTAATAAATGGGTTGATGTAATGGATATGTTTTGTCTAGTCTGCTGTACTATTTCATTCTACAATTAAAAGAAATTTAATTTGTTCAACAGAGCAATTTATGTGGAGACCCAGATAATTTTGCGTGGAGTAAAGCTGGAAGGGATTTTTCTACTTCATTGCTGAAGGGCCAGACATCCATCTCCAATTACCATTTTGTAGATTTGGGTGCTCTGTAATTTGGAGAAAGCAGTTGGGTGGAGAGCAGAACAGACTGCATGACAGGGAGCTTGAACCAGCTGAAAGTGGGTGAACATTATTGAATGACAGAAAGCATGTTTGGTTGAGTAAATAGAACAATAAAATTTGAAATTGCTACAAGAGGAATAAGCAAAGCTGTAAGTGAGATTCAATGTGATGTATCTGAAAATATGGAATTCAATAACCTTGTCAGGCTGTAATGTGACAAGTCAGAAGATAAGCTGATGCTCCTCCACAAACATTGAGTTTCAATTGGAACAGTGCAAGACAGCAAGGATAGAGGTTAGAGTGGGATGGGAAATTAAGATAATGGTGAAATACTAGTTTGGACTTGCAGACTGAATCAATATTTTGCACCTGGACTATGTTTGGCTTCAGAATGGAATGGATCATATGAGTATTGCTGAAATCAGTTAAGTTCCTAAAGAATATTGCTATGACTGCATGATGGGGGGGGGGGGGAGTGGGTGAAGAGCTGATGTGGCTCTTGTGGTTGTTTGAGTGGTGTTATGGAAAGCACAGTGAATACTGATGGAAATGGAAGAATTAATCAGGACATTAGAGAAGGAATGGTTCCTGTGGAATTCTGATGCATAATGTAGGGTCAGTCCTGATGCAGGATCTCATTACAAAACATTGGCCATGCTTCCATAGATGCTGCCTGACCTGCTGAGTTCTTCCACTAGATTTTGTTTGCTCCAGATTTGTGGACGTATACACATGAATTTTTAAAAATTTATTTAGCGCTACAGTGTGAAACAGGCCCTTCTGGCCCAATTAGCCACACCACCCAGCAAACCAGGAGACCAGCTGGCGGTGCAGTGACATCAGTGCCGGACTCTGGAGCAAAAGTTCCCGAGTTCAAATCCAGTTGGGCCACTCCCAGACACACTCTCCATCCGTACCGGGTTGAGTGTCAAGCTCACAACTCAACATCATTTTTTTTTAAATCACTGTGCTGCGAGAAGGATGCGGGGGACCACTCACAGAATCTTTCCTCCAAGACAACCACTTGGGGGGGGGCGGGAAAGTGGTCTGGCAAAACAAAACAATCACAGGGCATTTAAAATGACCAATTAACCTACCGACCGGTGTGTCTTGGACTGTGGGAGGAAACCAGAGCACCTGGAGGAAACCCACACAGTCACAGGGAGAACGTATAAACTCCTTACAAACTGACTCGATTGGGCTGAATGGCTTAATCTGCTCCTATGTCGTATGGTCTCATGGACTGCACCAGCTTTGAACTCCAAGCTCCAACGCTCTGAACTGTTACAGCGTCTCACTAACTGCTACGCAGAAATGTGGGAGCTGCTGGGAAAATGGGAAAACCTATCCCTTGTTCCGAGTAGGAAGTGCTTGAAAACACGAGCAGGAAATAAAAATGAAGTTGAGGGCTCTATTACTTATGCTGGAGAAAACATAGTTAAGGCCAAATGCCTCTGTCTTTTAATCCTCTAATTTCTAAGATCTTCAACGTGATCAGACACTCTTTTCATTGCCCTTTCAAAACTTTGTCTTCGGCTTTGCTTGTGAAACCAGATTTATCGCTTTACGTGTTAAAGATGAAATGATCAGAATTCCTTTAACCCTCTTCTGTGGGGTAGTGGTCTGGTGTGAGGCGGCATGAAGTTGTGAGTAGAACAAAGCTTCTCAATTATCCACTGGTACATCTCAGGCAATATCATTTTGAGGCCAGTATTGTAGAAACAGGACAATATGGACTGATCACAGACATTTTCCTCTGTGATTTAGCAATTCAAAGAGTACTTAATTAAAGAGAACTCAAGCTTTAAATGAATTGAAGTAATTTCTTCCTGTGTTGCTGATTTAATGGGAAACCTGCAGTGAATTTCAAGAGGTGTTCTACATCACAGTTCCAAATTAGAGCTTTGAAAGTACAAAATTTATGTTGGTTAATGTTTCTATATTCATATGCTCAGGAGTCACTACAATCAGCCTTTGTTTGTTCTGATGTTGGCAGTCCAAGCCCTGTCGTTCGGGGAAGGGAAAATGTTATGTTCATTTGATATTGTATCACGCTTGGCCTTCCGAGCAATGCTATAATTCTGCCAAGACAGTATACAGTGCAGTTTGTACTCAATTTCAGTTATTGTTTATCTTGAGCCTCCGAATTGTTGTAGTAGCAAGAGGAAGTTTTTACTCTTTAATTCAAGGTCAGCTAAGGCTTTATCATACAGGCAGCTGCTTTTCTACGCAAGACGGGTTCATTGGTAGTTCAGGGTAATACAGTAATAATTTCAGGAACAACACCACCTATTCACTGTCTTATTTTGATAGGCAATTGAAAAATTTTGGTAACCCCGTGACCTGAATCGCTTTGCTGTCTATAGGCTGATAAATCTCCGAATTTTGCAGCTCATTTAAGTTTGACTGTTTGGAGAATATAGTGTTTGTTTTGAAATGGCTGCCGGTGCTAAAATTCAGACTTTTTGTAAAAATAAAACAGCTCCAAGCTATTCCAATAGCTTGCCTACAAGCTGCCTTTTTCACAAAGCAGCCAGGGCAATATTTGAATTTAGACAGTGCATTATTAAGTACTGTATAGTTATTCATCTGGGTACATGCCAGGCTCTTTGTGCTAATATAATTTTATAGGCTGGTTCAAACTATGTTTGATGGAAAGGTGCTGTGTATCACTTCTCCAATATTTCAAATGATCTTCAGTATTTGGACCTAGAGAACAAGCAAACTGGACCTCTGCAGCGTTATCCAGTATTATTTATTGTGCAGTCGAGGCCCAAACGGTTGATCTTCAATAAGTATCGTGGGTTTATACTTTAGTAGATTTGAGTTTGGTTTTATGACAAACTTTAATTTGGTTATCTTATTATTGGATTTTGTATGTTAAAGGAATTGCTTAAATAGAAGCAAATAAAGTGAAATATAAATGTTAAATAGAAATGCTAGAAGGAATTAACCAGTCAGACAGCATCATGGAAAGATGAACCAGTTAACATTTCAACTCAAGTATTCTTCATCAGAAAGTAAATGTCAGCTTGATACTGGACAGCGTTCAGGGCAACAATTAAATTGAATTGCCTACAGAGTTCACAGAGGAGGGGTGGGCTGGTTGAGTTTGAACTGAGTGAGTTTTTCAATTCAGAACTTTTTAATTGAAGTAATACATTGATGTATTCTTGGTGGCCACCTTTATTAGGTGCACCTGTACATCTGCTTATTAATACAAATAACTAATCAGTCAATCATGGCAGCCACTCAATTCATAAAGGCATGCAGACGTGGCCTAGATGTTCAGTTGCTGTTTGGACCAAGCATCAGAATGAGGAAGAAATATGATCCAAGTGATTTTGACTTGTGGAATCATTGGTGATGCCAGATGGGGTGGTTTGAGTATCTCAGAAATTACTGATCATCCTGGGAGTTTCACATAGCTTAGTACTTGTCTCTGTAGTTTACAGGGAGTGGTGCAAAACACAAGAAGGCATTCAATGGGTAGCAGTTCTGTGGGTGAAAAAGCCTTGTTAATGAGAGAGATCAGACAAGAATGCTTGTGCTCCCTGCTACTGCACAGATTTCCTTCAGACTATCTGGTTTCGTCCCATAACCCAAAAGCATGAGCTTTTCTAGGTTAGTTGATCATTACGAATTGCCCTAGGTGTAGATGACTAGTTAAAATGTAGGAAGTAGGTGTTACTACATGAGCAAATAAAATGGGATGGGGCAGGATCATTTTAAAACCAGATACTTGATGGTTAGCACAGACTCTATGAGCCAAAGGGTCTATTTCCATGCACAGTATTGTTCCACCCACTGCTTGATACAAAGGATGAAGTTATTTTATTCAATAAACTGTAACCACCAATATTCAAATAGTCAACAACACCGGATACTGCTCTTAAGGTATATATTTTTAGGAGCAGCCACACTTGAAACTCAACATCAAATCTCGTGAATTGAGACAGACTGTTCTTTGTGTCATAGGTGTTTATGGTAAACACTTTTTTCCCTGATTAATAGCATGAAATTAACCCTTTCTACAGGCGGACTTAAACTGTCTTGGATACACGTATTTTAAATTCAAATTACTTCTGGCATCAGTGCTAGGTATCTCTTCAGTAGATTAGTATTCTGTAAGGGATTTTAGATCTTAAACCTGCCTATGTAGATAAATTGTTAAATGAAAATGCCCCACCGTTAATTTTACATAATGCTTGGGGAGATGTTGATGGCTATCTAAACTAGTATTTCATTGGTGTTACAAAGAAGAGAAAATCTGCAGATGCTGGAAATCCAAGCAACACACACAAAATGCTGGAGGAGCTCAGCAGCCCAGTCAGCATCTAGGAAAAGAGTTTTATTGGTGTGGATGGGACTTCTTAGTGAATGAAAGGGTAAACCTTTTCATCTTCTACCTTTCCAAATCTACTCGTTGATTTCTTTTAATGATGTTTAAAGATTGTAATGCTTCCATAAGGTAAAAGAGCACTGAGTGCTAAAGTCTTTGGTTACAACCTGATAAGGTCTATCCGGAATGATGGCTATGAAGTAGTGGTGTAATACCAGCTTTGGCTCATGAATTTGCTGGACATTTACCGTATCTCCAAAACAGAAGTCAGTACCAGTCAGGTAGTTGAAAGCAATATTTCTCCATGTAGAACTTGGCTTGAACTGCCCTTTCACACCATTCTAAGTTGAGGATGTTTCACTGTTATTTTTGCACCCAATATGGTTTTGATCTGTTCAAGGCAGAGTGTGTATCTTGAATATTGTAAATTTAAGTCATTTGATATCCATTTACAACTTTAAAACCTTCTCCTGAAGTGGAATACTTCACAAAAAGTGACTTTTGGCTTTTTCAACTTGATTTCTTCCCGAGTGATGCGAAAGTATTTTCCCACAAGTCCTTGAGATGGAACTCCAATGAGATGCTCTAGTAAAGACAAATGACCAATAAGATATTTATGATAACTACTGCACAAACGGTTATTCAACTGTTGAGCATAGTTCAGATGGTATGCCTCATGGCTTGTAGCAGATGGGTTCCCAAAGGATTTTAATGAAATTGATATCAACCCTGGTTCTCTGCAACTCAAGATTTCCAACTTTGGGGGCTCAAATTGCATTCCAATGATTGAGCTGACAAGCTATGTTGGGAAACTTTTAAGCAACACGCATTGCTGGAGGAACCTAGCAGGTTGGGCAGCAGCTCTGGAAGAGAATGAACAGAGGGTATTTGGGGCTCTGATTTTTCATCAGGACTGATGACAAGTATTGCCATGATATGTTAATTGTTTACTTCCCTTCATAGGTGCTGCCTGACCTGCTTAGTTCCTCCAGCAATTTGTGTATGCATTGCTCAAGTTTTCTAGCACCTGCAGAGTCTCGTATCTCTGGTTTAAGAAACTCGTGCGCAGTTCCACCTCTTGAGTGAAATTTAAGTTGCCACTTGTCTCGTGGCTTGGAAAGATCTTGTGATACTATTGGATGAACAGTTTGTTTTCAACCTGGCTAAAATTAATCTTCTGTAAACATCACATTAAAATAGTTATTCATTTCATTATTTGTAGGATTTTGTTATACATAAATGTGTGGATTTATTAGTATGCATTTCAACATTGTTCAATTGGAAACACTTGAAATGCGGAGAATGTGAAAAATGCCTTGCAAATGTTGAGCTTTGAGGATGGACAGGTAGGGATTCTGAAGATTATATACCGGGCTTGAATGTGCTTCCTTTGAAACAGTAACATTGCACCATTTATTTAGTAGCCCAGAAATATTATTTAGGCTGACAAATTATTGGAACTATCATGGTTGATCCTCAAATGTCTGCTTGTCTGATGACAATAGGTGAGTGCAGTTAAAGGTGTTGAGAAGTAGATGAGGCAGCATCCTGGTGAACTCTATATCTTCTTTCACCCCAGGCACCTTTTTAAAAACTGTACATCACTATGGTTGTATTTGATACTTTGCTAAGCCCTTGCTCTGTAGCATATCATATCACATAGAGGGATTTATCCAATGAGCTATGTACCATTGTTCAATCAGATGACAAAGCATTGAAGGAGCTTGCCACATGACAAAGTGCATCAAAGTGCCAGAGGAAGAGGATCGACAATGTACTCAAAGGACTTTGAGCAGATAATTAGATTAAAGAGCAGTTATTCAACAAACCATGCACTGGACCCAAAGGAAATGTAAACCTTATTGATTTCTGACAAATTCATAGTCTGTTGCAAAGTTGTCTTTTTCTTCCACCAATGTCTGCCTAATCACATAACTTAGATATACAGACGCTCTTAAATCTACTCAGTAAGTCATAATACTGCAATTAAAACATTTCCATTTCAACTATGCTTTACAGTAGGAAAAAAAACCTTCCAAGCATTAATTTGCTGTTCTGTTCTATACTCTATGATACCTTGCGTTTTTCCAGAAGTCTCTCCTCTTCTTCTACCCCACCCCCACTCCTACTCTTCGTCCCCATACACACTCTTGCCCCCAATCCTCCTGAAATCATTTAGGAAATTAGAAAATAGTGTATCAAAAGTTCAGTTTGTCAGTACATTTGAGCCAATAGTGATCCTTCAGTTTTTAAACAGTTTGTGAATGAGCATCGAATAGCATCTAAGGAGATTAATTACTGTGTGTGTGGTTTGTATTGGACAAAACCTACATTCCAGGCAGCAGAGACCACTGTTGGAGCTTTGAACGTTGGTGAATGTGTTATATCTTTACATTAACTTTGTTGTTGATGTATCCTCTTGCCTTTAATTTGGGGAAAAAAATACAATTTCATTTAACTGTAAATTCATACCAGTTCCAAGTTTTAAACTATACGGTGGGTGTTTTTTCCTTAAATTGGGTAATTTTTAATGGGAAATTTTCAAAGTTGGCACAGCTATTTTCTTTGACCCATGAAAATATTTTTTTTTAAATCCCAGCATTCCCAAAATGTGAGTTCAAGTGGTGATTAAATCTTTTAACATCAGATTTCAACAAGGCAAAACAGTGTTTCCGAGCAGTAATGCGAGTGGGCAGATGCTCAAACCAGACAGGTCGGTTTGACATGAGAATGAACCCGAGAAGTATGAGAAGTAGAGATAATGGGTGCTAAAATGAGAGTGAAATGTTGCGAAGAGCATTTCTTTTGCTGATCCGGGGAGATTTGTAGCGGGCAGCTGGGGGTGATTCTTTCTGCCTGTGTCAGGGACTTACTGCACTATATCCTTTCTGCCCTCTCTATGAACTGGGCAGCTTCCTTTCACCAGTTTATTTTAACTTGTGCTTTGGCAGTTGTCTGAAAGCTGCAGATGTTCCATATAAATAAATGTGCTACTTGCCTTAGAAAGCTGTACACTAGTAGTGAAAAGTTAACTATTTCCTTCCAAATTCAGAGCAAACAAACAGTGAACCATCGTTTAGTATGCACCAGGCAACGATGCTGTTTGTTTCCAGAGTTGGCAGCCAAGGTTGTTATACTCTTCACTTTTTTTTTTGTCAGAATAGTATGTTACTACCAAATTTCAATTGCTTTTGAGGCCCTTTCATTAACTACAATTATAAATGTGCATTTATTTGTCTTGTTTATTGAGAGTTGCTGTTTTGCTGTGCCAAGCAGAGTTGCAGCCCTCGGTGTTGAACCAGGTTCCATACTCTCGGCCTTGTCATCAGCAGGTAATCCATACTGCAGCAGCTTTCTGGGTGTCATCACTGATCACTTAAATAGCTTTCAGTCTGAAAAACACATGGTATGATGAATGCCTTCATAACAGTGGACTTACAGCGGCTCCCAAATTGTAGAAAATAAGGAACAGAGATTATTGGTGGTGCCACCAGTTCAGCTGTTTTCGGCGTCGTCATTCTACACATGATGGGGAAAAAGAGTGGTACCCATTCAGATCTAAACAAGATGCTGTATTCCTGTGTGGATTTTTTTTAAAACAATATTATTTGTAGACAATGCAGCACAATTTCACTCTGAAAATCAAGATGTGGTATTGTTAGTATAACAAAACTGAGGCAGCCTGTTATGGAAAATCAGAAGTGTGTGACTTTGCAGTAAACAACTGGCCAGAGATTATTCATCATGCTATGTAATTAGTTTCTTCCAAGTCTTTTTCTGTCAGTTGTTCAAATGAACTTTTGTCATCTTTAGGCACATTACTGAAATAATGTCATCAGAGATTTCATTGGCCCATTGGGTCAGTATTAACAGGAGAGGGCAACCCTATCAAAATGATTTGGGCTTCTTACTATGCTTCAAATAAAATTGTCTTGCCATTGCTATTGGTGGGGGTGGGGAAGTATCAACAGTTCTGCCCATGTAGTCTTTTTGTAGATTGCCAGAGTCCCCCAGGGCCTTGCTGTGAGAGATTGAACCAGTTCTAGTAACTGCTACTTTGTAATTGTTTCTCAGAAGTAATTGGCAAAGTTGTTTAAAGCTGAGAGCGGATGCTCATTAAGCAAAATGTGCAGGTTGCTTGTGTGGTAAGCTTCTCTAAAGGTCAGGTACAAAGTTTCAGGCAAGTGAGCATCCCAGTATTGCACCATATAATCCTGGGTGGGTACTCGACATTGTTCCCTCTAAGCTGTGCAGGTGTGTGGTCACGCAGTAACTAAAATGCTCCTATGCACGTAGCCTTTGTTACTGCGCAACAGGAGCATTCTTTTATATAATGTTAATATAATTTTGAAATTATGCTAATATAATTGTGAAATACCCTGTAATTAATTGTGTCAATAAATATAACCCATAAATTTTCTAAATAATAAACAGACTACAGCTTTTACTTTAAAACATTTTAGAGCTTCAACATATTTACATTATCAGTGTTTCAAGTTACAATACCATTACAAATTGTAACAGCAAACTCAGAAGGGAAGTCAGTAGCTCATTGAATGCTGGTGCTAAGTTTAAATGTTTATGAAACTTGCAAGATTTTCTTTGTTTTACTGTATTTCGTTATACCTTTCAATTAAAATCAAAACCATGTGATTTTTCAAATTTCATTCTAAATATTCATAGTATGTATTATTACAAAAAAAAAGCTTTTGAAGTGTCATGCAGTTTTTCAGCAGGGTACTTGGGGGGAAAAAAACCGGCTCAGAGCAATGGTAGGTCCGTGCAGCTGTATTTAAAGGAAAAGATCCTGCTCAGTCCGTGGAGTTAAAAAAAAATTAGTTGAAACAATGCTCAAGTGAAATGTGCTAAGGCTGAGGTGCGGTGTATGATTTAGCCTATGGTCTCCATCCCTCCCACTGCTTGAGGAACGTTGCACTGCATGTGACTTCTGAAAGTCCTTCATAGACAGTTGGCCAGATCAGGAGAATAATCTTTTGGAGCTGGTCCAGCATCATTCCTAGTTTAGTCCAACAGTCCACCTCAGTAAGCATGCTCCACGTATTCATTTACCCCTCTCATATTTTTCTCAGCTTCCTCCTTATGCAATGCTAATAGCCATCCCGGTCTAAATATGAGGCAATTTGCAGATATTCCGCTCTGACACAGCAATGCACTAAATCTGGTGATCTATACTTTTGACTCTAAGAATCCCTTCTGGATATTGCTTCTGCCTTCAGAAATTTCTCTTAAGGGCTCGCAGGAACGTGGGAGAATGTGGTACTGAGACTGCATTTGTATAGATCTCAACCCAAGCAAAGATGGCTAGATGCTCCACTTGATCCTATGAAGAACTTGAGTAGCCCAATCCACTTTCCTACCCAATATTCTATTTTCTTCAAGGATTTATTCAAACAACTTATCAAGCATTCCAGTGCTCAAATTCCAAATTTCAGGCAGCATATTTCTTAAAGGTTCTTCCTGTCATCTTTGATTCTTTCTCAAACATCGTTAAACCATACTTAGTGACTACCAACTCTTAAGCCACATATTATAATCAAATCTTGTAGCATATTTAGAAAGGAAAATGCTTTTAAATAATGGCTTAGGATGCTTTTTTTAAACTAAAGAAATTCTCAACCTGGGTTTTTAGATCCTTATTTTTAACTGATCTCCATTCAAATACAGACACAATTTCTTTGTGCTTAGAGCACTGTTTTCAGGTCAATAAATTGAAAAGCCCATAGAGCAGTAGAGCAAAGTATAGGCCCTTCATCCCATGATGTTGTGCCAGTCTTGTAACCTACCCTAAGATCAATCTAACCTTTCCCTCCCACATAGCCCTCCATCTTCTTTCATCCATGTGCCTCTCTAAGAGACTCAAATGTCACCAATGTATTTCCCTCTAACACCAGCTCAGCAATGGTTTCATGTACCTACCACTCTTTGTAGTTTTTAAAAAATAGACCTACCTCTAACCCTCCCCATACTTTCCTGCAGCCACCTTTAAAAGTATGTTCTCTTATATTAGCCATTGCCTCTCTGGGAGGTGGGGGTGGTGAGGAAGACTCTGTCAATGCACTTCTATCAAGTCTCCTCTCATCCACCTTCACTACAAACAGAAAAGCTCTAGCTCGCTCAAACTTTCCTCATCAGCCATGCTCTCTAATCCAGGCAGCATCCTAGTAAATCTCTGCAGACTCTAAAGCTTCCACATCCTTCCTGTAATGAAGCGTGAGATTGCTGTACTGTACAAAGGTCCTAGGCACATTTGTATATCTAGTGTGCTAAGACTTTTGAATAGTACTCTATTTGTCAGCATGGAGCGGAGAGTGAGTTTGTAAGTCTGGCTGGAGCAAAGGATGTTGGGAATGGCGAGGGTGGAGCAGGAAGGGTGTGGGACAGGTGGCAGCGGAGGAGTGCCAGTGGCAGAGGCAGGAGTATGGCACAGGTGCAGATACACCCTGCCCTGAGCATCAGGCAAGGTGATTTGATTCCAAACAACTGGTTTATTAATCATTGCAGAATGTCTCCCTGGTGCTTCTTGCTTCCTGCTCCCTCCCCTCTCCCCGCCCCCATCTCACTCTCAATCCACAATAGAAACCCATATTATCATCACTCACGTGTCATGAAATTTGCTTTATGCTGCAGCAGCAGTACAGTACAATACATAAAATCATTACCGTACTATACTGTGCAAAAGTCTTGGGTAACCGAGATACATGTACTGTATGCGCCTAAGGCTTTTACACAGTACTGTGTGTGTGAAGTCAGTTAAGGATGCAAAGTGATGTCAAATGGCATAAAATTACATCACAGTTTAATTGCACCTGGGTATGAGATCCAAAAGAACAGTGAGAGTGGAATAAGCAGAGGCTTGAAGCCTCTGTTCTTTCAGTTAAAGGACCTGCGGTTATGTGAACCTCTACCGAGGAGTCTGAAGCTTCACAGTTCTGGATTGGTATCTTTAATGATTCTTTTTGTTGCTGCTTCCACCGTTTGCAGTACTCGTGTTCTGTGCCATCACCACAACACCTCGTCAACAATTGACCGCTTCTCACTGGAATTCTGTTCTCCATTCCTGCACCCTTTCACGCACAAGGTACCTCTGACTCTCCAAGTTCCATATCCCCTCCCAGAATCACCAGTGTTCTCCACCACCTGAGTAACTGCACTCTGCAATAAAAAGTTATCCTGGAGGAAAAGCTTGTTCTACCGTGGGTTCCATACATGTAGTATGTTGTAGCCTCCTCATCAGAAATGATCTTTACAGTGGGCTAAGGGCAACGTTATCCTGGAGCTCCTGGCATGATAGCCAACATGACATTGTGAAGGTACTGCTTCACAAGCCTGACTGATTACTTTGAGGTAGTGACAAGCAAATAGATGAAGTTAAAGCAGTGGATGTGGTGCTTATGGATTTTAGTAAGGCATTCGACAAGGTTCCCTCTGGTAGGCTCGTTCAGAAAGTCAGGAGACATGGGATCCATGGAAACTTGGCTGTGTTGTTTCAGAAATGGCTTGCCCGCAGTAGGCAGCAGGTGGTAGTAGAGAAAGCACATTCGGCCTGGGCATCGGTAACTAGTGATATTCTGTATGGGACACCCTGCTCTTTCTGATTTATTGTTTTATATATATATAATAAATGACTTGGATAAGGAATTGGAAGGGTCAGTTAGTAAGTTTTTAGATGACACAAATGTTGGTAGTGTTGTGGATAATGTAGAGGGTTATAGGTTACAGTGAGGCAGTGAAAAGATGCAGAGTGGGGCTGAGAGTAGCAGATGAAGTTCAGTCTTGAAAAGTGTGAAGTTATACCCTTTGGAAGGTTAAACTTGAGGGCAGAGTACAAGGATAATTGAAGGATTCTTAGTGTGGAGGAACAGTGGCATATTGAGGTCCCTGCCCATCGATTTCCCAAAGAACCACGCAAAATGATAGGGTGGTTAAGGAGGCGTAAAGAGTAATGGCCTTCATTAGCTGGGAGATTAAGTTCAAGAGCCTTGAGGTAATGTTGCAGCTCTGTAAAACTTGGGTTAGACCATACTTTTGGAGTATGGTGTTCAGTTCTGGTTGTCTCATTATAGAAAAGATGTGGAAGTTTTAGAGAGATTGCAGAGGAGATTTACCAGGATGCTGCCAGCATTAGAGAGCATACCTTACGAGGAGAGGTTCAATGAGCTGGGCTTTTTTTTTCTTTTTGGAGTGAAGAAGAGAGATGACTTGATAGAAGTGTAAAAGATGATGAGAGGCACAGATAGATTAGACAGCCAGCACCTTTCTTCCCCAGAATGGAAATGGCTAATACAAAAGGACATAATTTTAAGATGATTGGAGGAAAGTAAAGGGGAACTGTCAGCAGTTGTAAAGGGTGGTGATAGAGGTGAATTAGATCAGAGAGATTTAAGACTTCAGAAGTCTCATGGATGAAAGGAAAATGGAGGGCTATGTGGGAGGGAAGGGTTAGATTGATCTTGAAGGAGGTTAAAAGATTGGCACAACATTGTGGGCCGAAGGGCCTGTACTGTGCTTTATGTTCTATGTATGTACCTTACTTCATGTTTTATTTGAGCAATTTGGATAAAATTGGTTACTAATCTTCTAACTTATAAATTTGAGTAGTTATCCACACAAATCAAAAGTGATCATCAATATTGAATGCATAATTGGTTTTAGCTAAGTGAAGATTTCCATTTTCAATGAAAATTCCTTCGAATCTGTAGATGCTTTCCGAGAAATGTGGTTTTTTTTAAAAGGAGCATTGAAGAAAATTTCAAGTATTGAAGAGAGACTTGAACTTGTCAGATAGAAGGTTATCCTTGTAATCTAATAAAGAACAAAATTTTGAGCATATTTGATCACTGGCATGAGGAATAATATCTGTTTCGATTTGATTTATTCACATCATCAATCATTTTCCATGTGCAATGCACAGTGTATTTGGATATCAGAGAAGTTGACATTGATGGGTTTAAAAGGTGAGGGTGGGGAGCAATGAACAGTAATTAGATTTCATTTGAGTCATTTATTTGATACTGCTCGCTACAATTTAACCTTTTTCCTTCTATCAGGATTAAAAGGATTTCTTTAATTCTCTTGATGGCTTAGTTAGTAAAGACACCACCCAACATAACTTTAAGCAATGCACAGGAAGTTTCAAGTTCAACCACTGGTTTGTTCTTTTAGCTCACGCATGGGAACCTTGGTCTTCTCTAATCCTGGGCCAAGGAGAGTAAAGTTAAACTGGCCAGCTTCTGACCACAAGCCTGTTCAGACATCCATTATTACTCAGTGACAATTGTGGCTTTGATGAAGCAAAATTGATCAGCTTTTGCTCAATCCTTAATAGTACATGATCAGTTAATTGTTTATTGAAAGGCTACCATGTAGCCCAAAAGCTGAATTTTCTGACTTCTATCCCCTTCCTTTCTAGTCCTGATGAAGGGTCATGGCCTGGAACATTGACTGTTTACTCCCCTCTATAAATGCTGCCTTGGTTCCTTAAGGCTGCTATAGCTGGTGGGGGAGAGGGGGGAGGAGGTAATGGGGATAAGCTCCTACTACCTATTAGATGCTCACAGTGGCATGCATCTCAAATAGCCTCTGACAATCAAGTCCAGCTCCTGGCCTTCATGTGTGGCTTAGCTACTAAGCCCAGTGGGACTGTTTCTACTGACAGGAGAAGGGGCAAATGCGGGTTGCTGGCACTTTAAAACCATTTGCTTTGGGTAGATTGGGCGTATCGGCTGTGTTTGGCAGCTCACCTAGGAGAAGGAAAACTCTGATCTCAAACATCCACTGCTTTGCGGCTGTACCCACTAATGGGGTAGGCTACAGGTGTAAATTTCAAGGAAAAATCTGGAGCTGGAGGCCCCAAAGGCAGGCCCACGTTGAGTTCAACGCTGACTGGCAACTCCTGCCACGCCACTTGTGCCAAGCTATATCACTTCCTGCCTGTTCCTTTAGATTCATCAGCTTTGTGGAGAAGGGCAACAGCTTGCCGTCAATGTTGTGCTGTCCTGGTTAGCGTACTGGCTTGCTTATCATGTAGACAGCTGCTATGCAGCATCCATGGTCAACTCCGACCAATGGAGGGCCTCCACATGTTGCCTGACCTGCTGAATTCCCGCCGCACTTTGTGCACGTTGCTCTGGATTTGGGGCATCTGCAGAATCTCTTGTGTTGAGGATGTCACCTTTTCAATATCGTCCCAATGTGGCCAATCCAGTCTTTAGATATTGCGTAACTGGTGCCTGTGCCTACACCTCTGTACTATATATCGTTTTGAAGCTTCATAATGTACAGATTGAATTTCTTTTAATTTGGAGAACAATTGCTGGTGCACTTCACAAGATGTCTCTATTAGTGCAGAGAGGTGTCTCAACTATTTTTGGGAAAGCAAATTTTAAGTGTAATCATCAATGAAAAGTTGAAAGGAGAAGCCTTTACTTTTATAATAAATAGTTTAAAACCTATTTTAAATTGCATTTTGATCTTGAAAAGTGTGGATCCGCCACTGACGTGTTTTATTTTCTGATGCAGAACGTAACAAAACTTTAAATGAGCATCTTGGACCCCCTGAGGAACGCCTCGCACTTCATGTTTTGCGGCAGCAAGGACTTGTACCAGAACATGTGGAAATGAGGACCTTGTACAGCACCTTTCAACCCAACCTTATACAGGTAGCCCTTGAGTCTGATGTCTAACCAGCAACAGTTTTGGAGTGAGTCATCTTACTTGTGCTATCTTGGAAAAGAAGGCCCAGAGAGAGCATTTCTCAAAAAAAAACTTAGAAGCAGTGAGTGTGAATGTAACCCTTTACTGGTAGGGACACCTGACAATGAAATTTCATTAATTAATGATCTTCAAAAGAAATGGGCAGGACTGTTGAAGCACAAGATGTTTTTCCATATTGGATCATTGAAGACTTGACCTAGATAGAGTGGACAGGGAGAAGATGTTTCCATTTGTGGGGAAAGTCTAAGACCTGAGTGCATCGACTCAGAAAACAAGGACATCTCTTTAGAACAGGGGTTCCCATCCTGGGGTCCTTGCTTAGTCCATGGCATAAAAAAGGTGGGGAACCCCTGCTTCAGAACATAGATGAAGAGGCATTCTTTTAGCTAGAGGATGCTGAATCTGTGGAATTCATTGGAACAGATGGCTGTGGAGGTCAAGTCATTAGATAGATAGATAGATAGATACTTTATTTTTTTTTCCAATGTCCCATACACTTGTTGTAGCAAAACTAATTACATGCAATACTTAACTCAGTAAAAAATATGATATGCATCTAAATCACTATCTCAAAAAGCATTAATAATAGCTTTTAAAAGGTTCTTAAGTCCTGGCGGTTGAATTGTAAAGCCTAATGGCATTGGGGAGTATTGACCTCTTCATCCTGTCTGAGGAGCATTGCATCGATAGTAACCTGTCACTGAAACTGCTTCTCTGTCTCTGGATGGTGCTATGTAGAAGATGTTCAGAGTTTTCCATAATTGACCGTAGCCTACTCAGCGCCCTTCGCTCAGCTACCGATGTTAAACTCTCCAGTACTTTGCCCACGACAGAGCCCGCCTTCCTTACCAGCTTATTAAGACATGAGGCGTCCCTCTTCTTAATGCTTCCTCCCCAACACGCCACCACAAAGAAGAGGGCGCTCTCCACAACT
Organism: Hemitrygon akajei; assembly: GCF_048418815.1. Taxonomy (NCBI): domain Eukaryota; kingdom Metazoa; phylum Chordata; class Chondrichthyes; order Myliobatiformes; family Dasyatidae; genus Hemitrygon; species Hemitrygon akajei. The sequence continues at coordinate 39,439,069 of NC_133146.1, forward strand.
GACCTATAGAACATCTTCAGCATCTCACTACAGACATTGAATGACGCCAACCTTCTAAGGAAGTACAGTCGACTCTGTGGCTTCCTGCACAAGGCATCTGTGTTGGCAGTCCAGTCTAGCTTCTCGTCTAACTGTACTGCCAGATATTTGTAGGTCTTAACCTGCTCCACACATTCTCCATTAATGATCACTGGCTCCATTTGAGGCCTAGATCTCCTAAAGTCCACCACCATCTCCTTGGTCTTGGTGATATTGAGACGCAGGTAGTTTGAGTTGCACCATATCACAAAGTCCTGTATCAGTTTCCTATACTCCTCCTCCTGTCCATTCCTGACACACCCCACTATGGCCGTGTCATCAGCGAACTTCTGCACATGGCAGGACTCCGAGTTATATTGGAAGTCTGATGTGTACAGGGTGAACATTAGGTACATTTAAAGCAGAGGTTCATAGGTACTTGATTAGTAAGGGCATCAAAGGTTATGGGGAGAAGGCAGCAGAATGGGGCTGACAGGGAAAATATATCCGCCATGAATGATGGGGTAAATAGCCTAATTCTATGTCGTATGGTTTTTGCATTTTTTTTTCCTGCTTGCATATTTCTAATCTTTTCAAATGCAATAAAAGACATTCATTATAGCTTGTGCAAATGAAATGGGTAAAGAAAGTACAGGGCAGATCTGTAGAAAATGCAAACCTCTGCAGCAGAGCAGGATGGGTACATCTGAAAATCAGAATTAAAATCAAATGCAGGAATTGCCTACTGACCAATGATTTTTTTGTCTAAAATATTGCCTTTCCACCTTCTGCGGATACTGCCTGAATATTAAGTGATTGCAACATTTTCTGTTTTTAAGATGGTGTAGTTATACTGACGATGTTCTTCAGGGTAGATGAGTGTATGTGATGCCCTTGGGGAAAGAATATAATGGGTAGAGTCTTAGTTTAATTGTTGTGAGTGGAGTCTGTGATGCTTGGCTTTAAGTACATTGGGTAGAGAAACCAGTAATGCGGTGCCTTCATAGTCACTATTTCATAAATCAGTTGATTATTGCACATGGTTCTGAACACTACCTTTTAGAAAACATGTTAGCCTTGAAGAGCTTAGAGGAGGATTATCTGCAAATTACCAGAATTAAGGAATTTGAATTTGAGCAGATATTAATAATAATAAAGGATTTTTGATTAAAGTACTCTTCAGTACTTTAGCCTACTAAATATTTTAAAGGGTTCCAAAGAGAAGAAAATGGTGGTTAGAAGGCAGTTGATACCAGCCCAATGTATATGGTTAATATAGTTAACAAATGTCCTTAGAAAACTAATGATTTGAGGAAATGAGTCAAGATCTCCTACTAAAGACTATCTTTGTTCCAGAAATCACTCTTGTAGTGTTGTACAGCCTGTAGCTATCAATATTCCATTCCCGTGGCTCATAAACATCTGTATATTTTGAAGAGCCAAAGGAACATTTAAAAAAAAAAGTGATCTCATGAGCAGGAAACTAGATGGATAGACAGATCACCAAGTCAAGATGTTGCAAGAAAATCTTAAACTAAAGCTATCAGAATTGCTTTCCACCATGCAGATCTCAAAGGTTCAAAGGTCCAATTTAAAGTCAGAGAAATGTATACAGTCAGCCCTCCTTACCCGCAAGGGATTGGTTCCGGGACCCCTCACGGAAACCAAAAAACGTGGATGCTCAAGTCCCTTATTCAACCTGTCTCATTGCGGTGGACCTTAGGACCCAGTGAAACCCCAGACCTTATTTAACTTATCTCAGTGTGGTGGACATTAGGACCCAGCGGTAGAGCTCTGAATCCGCAGTGTTTCTGTTCATGAAAATAATCACAATCACATTTGAAAATAAAGTGGAAATAATAAAGCAATTGGAAAGAGGTGAAACGCCATCAGTCATTGTAAAAGTGTTAGGCTACATCGGTCAACGATTGGAACAATCTTAAAGGATAAAGTGAGAAAGGCCCTGCCCCGATGAAAGCTACAATTATTACTAAGCAATGCAGTGGTTTAATTATTGGGTTTTGAGTTTTTGATCCTCCACATCAACCTGGCACATTTCCAAGCCCGGCGCTGAAACATACATTCTTAAATGTTTTATATGCATAGAAAAGTAAAATATATACTATATACTAAGACAAATGTTTGACTAACTGACGCTAAATAATACCGGATATACCTGCTCCGTCTTACTTAGTAAGAGAACTTGTGATTTTTTTCGATCCCGATCCACGATAACCCACGCACATCCTCCCGTATACTTTAAATCATCTCTAGATTACTTATAATACCTAATACAATGTAAATGCTATGTAAAATAGTTGTTATACTGTATTGTTTAGGGAATAATGACAAGAAAAAAAAGTCTGTACATGCTCGAACAACAAGTGCTGGAAGGGCACTTCCGGGTTTTCTCGATTCGCAGATAAGAAGGGCCGACTGTACAATACACATCCTGAAATGCTTTTTCTTTGCAACCATCCACGAAAACAGAAGAGTGCCCCAAAGAATGAGCGACAGTTAAATGTTAGAACCCCAAAGTCCATCCCCCTCAACTCCCTTCCCTCCCACGCATAACTGGCAGCAAGCAACAATCCCCCCTTCCCCCACCGGCAAAAAAAAGCATCAGCACCTGCCACCGAGCACCCGAGTGAGCAAAGCAAAGACACAGACTTGCAGTTACCCCAAAGACTTCACGTTTCACCGGGTATACAACAGACCACAGGCTCTCTGTTTCCCTAATAAAGGAGAAGATGTTGTCTCTGTTTTCCCAGCAAGAGGGAGACGTAACAAATAACTAGCGGGGTTATGATGTTAATAATCTGTTACATCACTTTTTCTGAGCTCTGTGCCAAAAGATCTCGGGTCTCCAGGCACACAGCCACAGATATCCCAACTCCCCCAACAACACATGGGTCTCCTGCTGTGACACCAATGTCAATCTGCCTGTCTCCAGAGCCCCAAGATCCTAGGCTTCCAAATCCGAGCCAGACTCTTAGGCCGAGCCCCTGGCATGCCGAACAATGGCTAGTTATGAAACCCCAAGAGCAGGTCTTTTGATAAACCAGATATTTGCAGTTAGTGCTTTCCCACAATGAAGAGGAGATTGCCCAGCCATTGAAGGGAACAGATTTTAAGGGTAGCAGGAGAGCAATAATTGATATCCAGTCCTGAAATTATCTAGAATTGGTAGGAATAAATTATCTGTTTTTGGACAGGTTGAAGGAATTATCATCTTGCATATCCTGCCATGTATTGTGCCTCAGGGATAATGTCCTTTGGGTCCCTTGCAACAAAATGTATGGGAGAACATAGTGAAAAGTGCTGTTTTTGATGCAGAGAAATGTTTAAAGGTCATTTGGAGTTGATACACATCTTCTTGAATAAGGAACCAAGGATTGGCTGAGCAGTAGGATGAGGAATGCAAATGTACAGACTTGAGAAGTTGCAGTTCAACCATGCATTATATCTCAGTAGGCAATCTGTGGACGAAAAGAGATGTATGTTTTTAAAAAAAGAAGGAACTTGGATAGGTTTGAAACAAATTTTGATGAACTAGAGAAAAGCCAGAAATTCATATGGAAGTGACTAAAAGCCTTGCATTGACTGGCATGCTATTAATTAAGCTTAATAGAGTGATGAGCTGTTACCAAATCAGTGGAGTATCAGTCCAAAGCTGTTGTGCTGAAATTTTCCATCTCCTGGTCAGCCTACACTTTGAGCCTTGTCACAAGTAGAACTAGAAAGCACTTGGTCTCTGAAGTCTCTGTGTAGAGGTGTCCTAAATACTAAGCTATCTTCAAAATGATGTACCCTTCAGCCTTCAAGGGTGAATACGCATACTAAGCAGAAGAGAATTAAAATAGAACACTACTTTTTTAAGCTGTGACTGCAGATAAAGGAACATAGATCATGTTAACCAAGTGGTTGTCATTATAGATCAGCAACCTAGGTTATGTGAGTTTAAAACTTGCTGCCAAATTGTGACTCTGAATTAACTGAACCAAGTGATTTATCACCTTGACAAGAAAAAAAACTCATTACTGCCCTTCAAAAAAGGGAACATAATAGTTATGGTCTGCATGAAACTAAGGAACATGGAAGGTTTTTGATTCCCTGGGCATTTTAGAAATATAATTCTGCTTTCCTTATGTCACACACAATACATTTTCAAATAGATCTGTTTCACCCTAATTAAGTTTACTTATTCATCCAACAAGAAGATATGTTTGTAATTTGGATGATAGAAAATATGTAGAATGGATCTTGGTGACTGTAGGGATGACTTACAGTGGATTGATAAGCTTGAGCATTTAGACATTAAGAAAGAGGATGTGCTGGAGCTTTTGGAAAGCATGGAAAGTTGGATAAGTTTCCGAGACCAGATGAGATGTACCCCAGGCTATTGTGGGAGGCAAGGGAGGAGATTATTGAGCCTCTGGCAATGATCTTTGCATCATCAATGTGGACAGGAGAGGTTCTGGAGGATTGGAGGGTTGCAGACATTGTTCCCTTATTCAAGAAAGAGAATAGAGATAGTCCAGGAAATTATAGACCAGTGAGTCTTAATTCAATGGTTGGTAAGCTGATGGAAAAGATCTGGAGAGGCAGGATTTATGAACATTTGGAGAGGTATAATATGATTAGGAATAGTCAGCATGGGTTTGTCAAAAGCAGGTCGTGCCTTACGAGCCTACTTGAATTGTTTGAGGATGTGTCTCAACACATTGATGAAGGTAGAGCCATAGATATAGTGTATATGGATTTCAGCAAGCCATTTGATAAGGTACCCCGATGCAAGGCTTATTGAGAAAGTAAGGAAGCATGGGATCCAAGCAACCTTGCTTTGTGGATCCAGAATTGGCTTGCCCACAGAAGATAAAGAGTGGTTTTAGATGGATCATATTCTGCATGGAGGTCAGTGACCAGTGGTGTGCCTCAGAGATCCGTTTTGGGACCACTACTCTTCATGATTTGTATAAATGACCTGGATGAGGAAGTGGAGGGATGGGTTAGTAAATTTACTGATGACACAAAGCTTGGGGGTGTTGTGTATAGTGTGGAGGGCTGTCAGAGGTTACAACGGGCCATTGATAGGATGCAAAACTGGGCTGAGAAGTCTGAGGTGGTTCATTTTGGTAGGTCAAATATGATGGCAGAATAAAATATTAATGGTAAGACTCTTGGCAGTGTGGAGGATCAGAGGGATCATGGGGTCCGAGTCCATAGGACACTCAAAGCAGCTGCGCAGGTTGACTCTGTGGTTAAGAAAGTTTACAGTGCATTGGTCTTCATCAATCATGGAATTGAGCTTAGGAGCTGAGAGATAATGTTGCAGCTATATAGGACCCTGGTCAGATTCCACTTGGAGTACTGTGCACAATTCTGGTCACCTCACTACAGGAAGGATGTGGAAATTATAGAAAGGGTGCAGAGGAGATTTACAAGAATATTCCCTGGATTGGGGAGCATGATTCATGAGAATAGGTTGAGTAAACCCTGCCTTTTCTCCTTGGAGTGGTGGAGGATGAGAGGTGACCTGATAGAGGTGTATAAGATAAGGAGAGGCATTGATCGTGTGGATAGTCAGAGACTTTTTACCTGGGCTGAAATGGCTAACAGTTTTATGGTGCCTGGAAGTAGGCACAGAGGAGATGTCAGAGGTAAGTTTTTTTACGTAGAGTGGTGAGTGCGTGGAATGGGCTGCCGGCGACGGTGGTGAAGGTGGATACGATAGGGTCATTTAAAAGACTCCTGGACAGGTATATGGAGCTCAGAAAAATAGAGGGTTATGGGTAACCTTGGCTAATTTCTAAGTAAGTACATGTTCGGCACAGCTTTGTGGGCTGAAGGACCTGTATTCTGCAGTAGGTTTTCTAAGTTCTATGTTCTAATGTTGATCATTAGAGCAAGAGGAACCAAATGGCTTTATCACCTGATGGTGATCAGGTACTATAGTGGAACACAAGCTCTGGACTATGCCCATCCAGATTAGCTCATACCTGATTTGCGTTTTTAATAATATTCAGTCCTGTCAAAATAAGCAGTCACATAATACTGGAGTTTTCCAAATTGTTATCCAGTGTTTGTTTCTTCCCATATTTTATGTATTGATTTTCTCAAACTGTGCTATCTCTTGCATTAGGGAAAACTTCAGATGTGGGTTGACATTTTCCCAAAGAGTTTGGGACCACCTGGGCCACCTTTTGACATTACACCCCGAAAGCCCAAAAAGTAAGTATGGATTATATTAATCACCTCTCTACATTAGTTTGTGCTGATGCAAGTTCTCAGTAAGTCTTCACTGAACATCAATTCCATTTCTCTGCTGATACTACCTGACCTACTTGGTGTTTCCAGCAATTTTATTTCAGATGTCCAGTATCCGCAGCTCTTTTTCCTATTTTCATAACGTTTTGCTTCTTGATCTATGTGAACCATCTTCTGACAAGACAAAAATTATCCCAGTGCACTCATTTAACTAATAAACCTTCTGGCTGATGCAAAATAAGCAAAATGTGTTGTGCCTATTGCATTTTGTTTTATTGGCTTGATATATTATTATTGGTGAGACATTAATGTATGCCAAAATATATCAACATAATATTTGTTTTTGTGTAATCCCTGCAGATGGCTGGTTAATGGATTCTTTGTTGTGTAATGGTCATTTAGAGTCCTGTAGTTACCAAGAAAACTGACACAAGAGCATCAGTAATCTAAAAGAAATAATAATTGCCCCAATTATCTTTTCTGAGTGATTGTTTAATGGTCTAATTTATACATTTTACTAATTTTCCTGGAGACTTTACATCTAATTGCAGACTTGGCATCATTGCCTCTTAAGAATAAATTTGGCAATGGCTTCTAGTTCGAATTGTTACTTAATGACATTTTCCCCATATAAATGTCAGGTGATATCTGAAGTGGTTTTGATTGTGATTCTTCTCACTGTTAAGTTGCTTGCTAGCATTAGCTAGTTTGAAAGCTGCCTGATTGCTATGAGGCAACAGAGTAATAATAATATTAGAAGTATTATTGCAAATAATACTAGAAGTAGACTTCAAAAAACGGAATATTGTGAACATTGACAGTTTGAGCCCAGGAATTATTTAGTGCAGTATTAATGTCTGAGCTTGGTATCAAATTCTACATTGCTGTTTCAGGAGATGTTTATACCAACAAATTTTAAATGACTTAATACATCGAGTTTAAAAAAAAAAGTTATGCTGTATTCTCATGGTTTTTTTTGTAAACACCTTCAAACTGTTTCTCAACTGCTTTATCCTATACCTTTAATAATTATTTGAAGGAAAGTTGGCTAATCCTAGTTGTTCATGTTTTGCCTTTCAATGCCTTGTCACTATCTGTACACCACGCAGATATTTCCTGCGCTGTGTAATATGGAATACCAGCGATGTTCTTCTGGATGAAAAAAGCATTACTGGAGAAGAGATGAGTGATATCTATGTTAAAGGGTAAGTAAGTAATTCCTTAACTGGTGTAAAAAAAAATATAGTTTTGCTTGTATCTAAAGTCCAGACATGACCTCAATGCTTGAATTGTTAGTCTTATTTGCTATCTACTGCAGTCCTGCTCTCTATCACACCAACAGTGAAAGTAAAGTGGAGTTCATGTGCAGGCCAATCGAGACCCCAGGGGAGTTGCTGGTATTTGGAATATTACTTATACGGATGGTCTGATGAAAGACCTATGGAACTTGGGCCTTGAAAGGCTCATGACCTTGCTGACAATTTCCTTGCCATCAGAAGTTCAGAAGTGCTGCAGGTGGGAGTTGTGGGCATGAGTTTAATGTGATTTTTCATTTCCTTTATAGTATCTCTGAATAAAAGGGCACTTTGTTGAACACCACTGATAAAATATTTAAACTGAAAATATGTTACTCATGTTTTCTTTTATTGATTCAGTGCTTGTAATCTCGATGATGAGCAGGTGTCCTGCTTTCAATCAGATCATCTGTTTGAAGCAAAATTGAGGGGCTGGATAACAGAGCTCAGGGAAAAGCCCTTAGTAGACCCACAACATTGTTGAACTAATGACATCAAATGCCCAGCTAAACAAATCACTTCTGCCAAAACAATGTCCATATCTTTCCAGTTCAAGTGCCTATCTAAAGGCCTTGAATGCCCTTTCATGTTTCCCTCCACCACCAACCCTGGCAGCACATTCTAGTTGCCTACCACTCTGTTGTTATGAAAAAGAACACTTCCCCACACATCTCCTTTGAAATTACCCCCTCACCTTCAAGGTGCGCTGTCTGGTAATAGACATTTCAACCCTGGAGAAAAGATGTTGGCTGTCTTCTCTGGTAATTATAAATCTCTATCAGATTTCCCCTCATCTTCCACCGCTCCAGAGAAACCGACCCAAGTTTGTCCTCCTGTCCTTGTAGCACATGCTCCCTAATCCAGGCATCACCCTGGTAAGCCTCCTCTGCATCCTCTCCAAAGCCTCAACATCTTTCCTATAAAGGGGCAACTAGACTGAATGCAAAACCATCAGACGTGGACTAACTAAAGTTTTGTATGGCTGAAAATTCCATATGTTTGAACTCATTTCCTTGACTAAGCATACCAAATGTCATCTTTATCACCCCAACAATATGTGTAGCCACTTCCAGGAACTTGGACCCCAAGATCCCACTGCATATCAAAACTGCTAGGTGTCTTGCCATTAACAGTGTGTACTGGCTCTTACATTGGATCTTCCAAAGTGCAACAGGGCCGCCGTTTAAATTCTCCAAACAGTGGAAGTGCCTTGCATTAAAACCTTGCAATTAGGCCATTGTTTTCCAATTGCTCATAAACTTTGTCCTTAAGAATCTTGTCTGGTAACTACTTGATCACTAACATGAAACTCGTCAGTGCATGGTTTCAAGGATTATCCCATTTTTCCTTTGAAAAATAGAGCAACACTAGCTACTCACCAGTCCTGTGGGACCTTCCCTGTGTCTGGAGAACATCAAAATATTGGTCCAGACCCCAACAATCTCAATAACCTGGTGTATATCCCATCAGGCCCCGGAGACATTGACCTCAATATCTTTAAGAGACCCAACATTACTACTTTCTTTATCTCAAAATGCCCTAGCAAGTTAGCACACTCCACACTTATCTCCCTATCCTCCATGTCTATCTCCTGGGTAAATATTGATACAAGGTACTCATTTAGGACTATACCTTTAACCTTGAGAGGTCCTAACCACTTCTCAAGTTTGCCTTTTATTCTTGGGGTTCTCTTTAATCCTTCTTGCCAATGACATTTCATGGCCCCTCTTGGCTTTCCTAATTCCGTTCTTGATTTGTCTTCTGGCTTCTTTCTAATCCTTTGGACTGCACTTTGATTTCCTACAATGACGGACACATGAAAGCAGTTGTTAGTGATTAAAATGTGCTTCAGTTAATTTAAGCTGAACCGTCCGATTTGATTTTTTGTGCAATTCTGAACATCTGGAAATATCAGTATTTGTGACTTCAGTCAAAGTGATTTGTTCAGTGAGACTGATTCAATGACATTGGAATGCATACTCATTAATATTGTGAAGGTTCAAGGCAAATCATTATGGATCGGTACTACAGTGGGTCAAGATACTTCTATATCATTTTTCAATCCAGGTCCCAAATATTTGCATTATGCCAGCTGCCCCTAATTGAAGCCATGGTTTCACCTCAATCTGAATTTTTAGGATGTGAAAAGGGGATATATAAGCACATGGAAAACATTATTTGACCTTAATGATGCATTCCTGTCCAGGTATCTGCCGTGTTGTTTTGGTTTTCTCCTCAATCCTTCTCTGAAGATGCTCCATTGTGTATTTTGATAACAACTTGCTACCTAGAACAGAACAAGAATATTTGATCGATGGGAGCCAAGTCTTTCAACCAAATTTACAGTAGTCATATTGTGGGCTTAATCCAAGGAATGCAGTGTGGCCACTGTTATATATGATTTGCCGAGCTTTAGTTTTGATGGTCCAGTCTTAGAAGACTGAATATATTTCCTTTCTCTGAGCAGAGTAGAAACATCGGGTGAGGTGTTCACCCCATTAGTCATCCTTCACTGTTTTTATTATATACTTGGATGTTTAATGGTCTCCTATGTAGAGGATTATATCAAACTGTTTGTGCTCAATGTATTCACCTCTTTGAAGTGGAAAGGAAGATTTATTGCCAAAAAACTTCCAATGATAAATTTACTCACTCTACCAGCCAGCTTCTTCACCCTCACCTCCACCCACCCACCCACCAACCCCTTACATGATTTCACCTGTCACAAGCTAGCTTGTACTCCATCCTTTCCTCTGACCTTTTGATTCTGGCTTCTTCCCCTTTCCTTTCCAGTCCTGATGAAGAGTTCTGGCCCAAAATATTGACTGTTCATTTCCCTCCATAAATGATACCTGACTTGCTGAGTACCTCCAGCATTTTGTGTGTTATTTGCCCTGGATTCCCAGCATCTGCAGAATCTCTTGAATTTGCTCTACCAGCTTTTAGCTTCCAATTTAATCCATCGTTGGTCACGAGATACCTTGCAAGACATTGACTTGCACCAGATGGTTATGAATATATAATATCTACTTTAGTCAATGTAGATTGTTAAAGGAGCACAAACAACACAAACAAAATTCTGGAGGAAGACAGCAGGCCAGGCAGCATCTGCGGAAAAGAGTACTGTCGACATTTCAAGTCGAGACCCTTCGTCAGTCCTGCTGAAGAGTCTCAGCCTGAAATGTCAACTGTACTCTTTTCTAGTGTGTTGCTTGGATTTCCAGCATCAGCAGATTTTCTCTTGTTTTATACGAGGGGTGATTGATGAGTTTGTGGCCTAAGGTAGAAGGAATCAATTTTAGAAAACCTAGGCACATTTATTTTTACTACATTTACATACTTAGTCCAGCAGTCATGGAGCATACGGATCCCTTCTTTGTAGAAGTCGGTGTCTTGGACCTCCCAGAAGTGGTCCACAGCAGGGGTGATTGATAAGTTTGTGGCCTAAGGTAGAAGGAGATGAGTTATTAACTTCAAACTTTCTACATTTTCACTCAAAGAGTTGAACTGCACGTACATGTAACAAGAGCTGTATAACTCATCTCCTTCTACCTTAGGCCAGAAACTTATCAATCACCTCTGCTGTGGACCATCTGGATGTCCAAGACACTCTCGTTACATGCATGTACAGTTCAACTCTTTGAGTGATAATGCAGAAAGTTTGAAGTTATTAACTCATCTCCTACTACCTTAGGCCACAAATTTATCAATCGCCCCTCGTATTGTTAAAGGTAATCTTTTTTAAAACAAAACAATGAAATCAGCTTTTCAAAACATTCTAAATGCAGTTTGAGAGAGCTTTTGCTAAATGTTTGAGCATCCCAGATATTGTGTAGCAATATGACACATCCAGGAACAGATTATGTATTTTATTTTCAAAAGTCATTAAATAATTTACTTTCCATCCTGCCGCATTTTCCCCTTATTAGCTCCCCCATTTCCCAAAACTTGTATATATAATCAATGTACAGCTTGTTTTCACTCACCCATAATGGATAGTTTTTTTTAAAACCCAGGAAGTGAATATGTAACATATACACAGTCCATGACTTAAAAAAGACAAGACATGGAATGGATAAAACTCGTTGAATGAAGAACTTCAAATTCTAGCAAAAGAATCTGCTGATTGTACACAACTGTGTGACCCAGTTGCAAGAATTACTTTTGACTCGTAATAGAAGAATTAACAGTACTTGCAACTGGGATACAGCTAGCTAAACATTTCAGTATATCTGTTTGCATTGGTATAAAACATTGTGGTACACTGTCCAAGGAAATTATTAACAATTTAAGAATATTGTTTTTGACAAGAAGGGAGTTATGTTTTTAATTAGAATTCAAGTGGCTAATTATGTGAAATGTATTTTCACCCATACCTCCATTTTACAGTTGTTCCTGTTCATACTACGTGTATTTCCTTTGACTAATTTCCCTTCAAGTTTTCATTTTGATATTATTTGAGAAAAGTTTATCCATTGCAAATAAAAGCAGGAAGTGGTTAGCAGACCAGGTAGCATCCATGGATAGAGAAACATCATCATGCATTGACTGATCATTTCTGTTGGAACATGACAATATAATAATACTGACTGTAGGGCTGAATCTCATTTCTTGAAGTTCAGAGCTTTGGAGCAGTTGGTAGAGTCCCACAGCGCCAGTGACCTTGGTTCAGTCCTGACCTGCGGTGCTGTCTGTGTGGAGTTCATACGTGTTTTCAACCAGGTGCTCTCATTTCATCAGACACCATAAAATACTGTTTTTGTTGGGTTAACCAGCCATTTTAAACAGCCCCTGGGGTGGGTGGGTGTGTGTGTCTGTCTGTCTCTGTTTGGGTGGAGCTGATAGTTATGGGAGAAGGTATGTTAAAAGGAAGTAAGGAAAGTTTGGATTACCCGATAGGTCAAATGGCCTACCATGCCCTTGGTGAGATAGAAATGAATACCAACATGTTGCTGCAAAAAGATCGATGGAAAACAGGCCAAAGGAAGGGTTGGGGATAGAAGAGTTGAGTGCAGAGGTACAGGGAAGACATCTGCCAAAAAATAAATTGTTGTCATTTTTGATTTTAGCAGTGCAGCACAGAGCAGACCTTTCCAGCTCTCCAAGCTATGTCATTCTGAAACCCCACAACCCCAGTTAACCCTAATCTAATTACAGGGCAACTTACAATGACCATTTAATCTACCCAGTATGTCTTTGGACTGTCGGAGGAAACCAGATTACCTGGGCATTCCACAGGGAGGAGAACTCATTACAGAACAGTGCCAGGATTAAACTCCAAACTCCAGAGTGCCCCGAGCTGTAATAGCGTAGAGCTAACTGCGATGTTACCATGACGAAAATCAATGGAAGGTTTTATCACTGAGCCAAACTCCAAATTCACTGAGGTGTTAGAAGGAAGTTTGAGGTTTTCTGAGATGATTACTTGGGGTATTAATACTTGTGCTGTTCAGTACAGTCAGACAGAAAGTAAAGACAAGGTTTGTAATTCAGCTGGCATTTGCTAGTTTGTGATGCCATTTTGGTCGTCTTGTGGCCACTAGAGGGAACGGGCAACAATTGGATTACATCATCTCTTCAAGCAACCTCTCCAAGCAAAAAAAAATGCCTCAAGGTCGGAGGCATGAGAGAGAAGTAAGGGAAAAAATGTGATTGCAGAGAAAAGTGGTGGGAATGGATTGATGGTCAGAAGTAAAGTGAAGGGAAGAGGCATTCTGTGGCATTGGAAGCTTGCAATCACTGACACTGCAGAGGAGAAAGAATAGTTTTATTGTTAAAGTGCCAGACTAGAAGGATGAAATAGTGATATGGATGAAAACAAATTTGAGGTAGTAAACCAATTCATTTGGAAGATTCCATGCATCAATGCTTCGATCTATGGATTCAGTGAGAATAAGGGTCCCAGAAAGTTCTCATTGATAAAATGTTGCCCATCTCCCAGTAGGTTTTTCTTTGCATTGAGTCAATCTTCAATGTAAGGTTTTTTCTCTTACAAAACTGAAACATCCATTTTGCTTTGAGGCTTAGGAACCGAGTAAAAGTAACAACACTTGTGAAATTCAGATACTTGCTGTAGATTTTTGCCTTTGCCGCCTGGATAATTTGCACAGTTGTGCACATGACCTTACCCAAGTGACAAATGTTCACTGAACTTCAGTGAATATAATTGGATTTACTGGTATCCTGCTAAGACCTAATTCACAATACTGATTCATTATGATGCTCTTAGCCTCTACGGCCATGTATCCCTTCCCCACACTTGCACTTTAAAATGATCGTGCATATGAGCTGCACTCTCCAGTGCTTGGGGACTTGGTGCTTACCCTGTCCTCCGCAGATTGGTGAAGAGGCTGTCTGTGAGATTTGGATTTGGGGCCGGCCTGGTGAGCCAGCCTGGTGCTGAGATGTGAGACTCTACTCTCACCTCCTGCACTCCAGCCTCAACCAAGTGAGCACTGCCATGTGTTGATAGGCCACCTGTACCCTGCAGTATCTCTCATCGCCACCTGCTGGATGTGCAGGAAATTGCCCTCTCCCCTTTGGTTATGCAGCTCTCCAAACCCAGAGTTTCATTGGTTATAGACATAACATGAACACTATTTCTGTTTGTACTCTTGCACCTGTGAATACATTCTGAGTACTAAGCAAGGTAAGAGTGTGTATGATGCAGGAATTTTGAGATGTTCTGTCCTGCCATCTTCCACCTAATCTTGTATCTGTAGTCATACCCATGCCAGTGTAACTGAGGCAACTGATTAGCAAGATGTGCTGATAGATAGATAGATAGATAGATACTTTATTCATCCCCATGGGGAAATTCAACATTTTTTTCCAATGTCCCATACACTTGTTGTAGCAAAAACTCATTACATACAATACTTAACTCAGTAATAATATGATATGCATCTAAATCACTAACTCAAAAAGCATTAATAATAGCTTTAAAAAAAGTTCTTAAGTCCTGGCAGTTGAATTGTAAAGCCTAATGGCATTGGGGAGTATTGACCTCTTCATCCTGTCTGAGGAGCATTGCATCGACAGTAACCTGTCGCTGAAACTGCTTCTCTGTCTCTGGATGGTGCTATGTAGAGGATGTTCAGGGTTTTCCATAATTGACCGTAGCCTACTCAGCGCCCTTCGCTCAGCTACCGATGTTAAACTCTCCAGTACTTTGCCCACGACAGAGCCCGCCTTCCTTATCAGCTTATTAAGACGTGAGGCGTCCTTCTTCTTAATGCTTCCTCCCCAACACGCCACCACAAAGAAGAGGGCGCTCTCAACAACTGACCTATAGAACATCTTCAGCATCTCACTGCAGACATTGAATGACGCCAACCTTCTAAGGAAGTACAGTCGACTCTGTGCCTTCCTGCACAAGGCATCTGTGTTGGCAGTCCAGTCTAGCTTCTCGTCCAACTGTACTCCCAGATACTTGTAGGTCTTAACCTGCTCCACACATTCTCCATTAATGATCACTGGCTCCATATGAGGCCTAGATCTCCTAAAGTCCACCACCATCTCCTTGGTCTTGGTGACATTGAGACGCAGGTAGTTTGAGTTGCACCATATCACAAAGTCCTGTATCAGTTTCCTATACTCCTCCTCCTGTCCATTCCTGACACACCCCACTATGGCCGTGTCATCAGCGAACTTCTCCTGTCCGGCCAGTTTTATTATTGCCACTTGTTCCTAAGAAGAGCATTTCATAGTTCCAAAACCAAATTCTTTCTGCACTGTATGCAGACACAGTGGCTATATTCTGTTGGTTCCATACTTTCTCTTCCTATTATTAGCATTGTGTTTTTGTTCTTGGATGCAAACAGATCTGTACTTTGAATTGTTATTTTGTGGAATGAAGTGCTTCAAAATACCAGCTTGTTATGATTGAGTATTGTGAAAGTGATTGCAACCGCCTTTGCATGGTACAATGATGGAATTCTTTGGTAGCAATGTTTTCCCCTCTTTTTTTAACAAAATGAATCAGAATAACATTTGTCACACCCTTTTAATAGTTCAGTTTGTCTGCTTCCTCTCCTTTCTTTAATGGAATGTAAGATCTATTGTGTTTGATAGAGGAGGGACTCTCCTCCATGATGTAGAATGCTCTTAAGTTTACCCTTGGTATGACTACCATAAGAGCCAATTACTAAACAAAAGTTAGCAAAGTTTATATTTCATGGTAATTTACAAGTGATGAACGAGCTATTTTGTCATCCCCAGTCAGGTGAAGGTCATTCCTAACTGTCTGAGACCCCCTTCACCAAGGTATCCTTGAGTGGTGTCTGTGGGCTTGCAGTGTGATGTTTGGCTTCTGAAATTTTTTTCCCTGTTTTTGTTTGTAAAAATAATATAAATTTCATCCTCAGTGTCACGACACATACCGGTGATAATAAACCTGATTCTGATTGATATCTAAGTGGGTTCCTAAGTTAGGGGTATATATGTAAATGAAGACAGTAACTATCTTGAGTTGACAAAAAATGATAAGTTCTCTTCAGTATCTTCCTCCTAAGCAGGTCTTTTCCACTTTGTCTGCAATACTCCCTGTATTTTCTAAGTAAGTGTGTGTGTGTGTGTGTGTGTGTGTGTGTGTGTGTGTGTGTGTGTGTGTGTGTGTGTGTGTGTGTGTGTGTGTGTGTGTGTGTGTGTGTGTGTGTGTGTGTGTGTGTGTGTGTGTGTGTGTGTGTGTGTGTGTGTGTAAAAAATTTTAAACACTCTGTTTCAAGTTTATGACTGAATAGCTTTTTCTCTCCCCTGACTTAAGGCCAGGTTAGATCTCATTTAAAAATAAGGCCCTGCTGCTCATATCTGCACTATCAGTATTCCCTGAAGCCTTGTTAGGGTTTTGCTAAGTAAATGTTATTTTTTTGTTGGTGGGGGGGTGCACACAAATATGTTAAAACATATCTGCTAACTGACAAATTGGTTCTCGCCTGCTTGTCTTGCAGGATTTTGTCCCATTGCGTTAATGTAGCTGCCTGTCATGGCATCAAAATATGTGTCTGTTATTATTCCTTTGAAAGTCCAAATGAGTAATTTCCTTGAAAGTGCATGATGTTAAAGGCACATATAACATGTGTTTGTTATCATTCCTAACCCAGTTATGCTTAGTGCTGTTTTGCATAGTTGGGGCCAAGGCCACATCACAGGATGACATGTAGCTTGTCTTAAATAAATAAAGCCAGTCATGACCCATTTGTTTTCATTTTTTTTCCACTGATTGCCTGCCCTGGAAGAATAGTTCTGTGCCAACAGGAAGACAACAGCAGAAACACTAGCGCCTCAGTTTTCTGTCGCGGCTTAACTGATCAGATTTACTGTGTGTGTGAGATTGAGAAATCTATGCAAGAGTTAAAAGCAAATCCTACCCTGCAAGTCCACAGCTCCAATGGGTTGCTTCCCGCCTCTTCTTCCCCCCCTCCCCACTACCCCCTCCCAAACATTCTCCCGTAGGATATAAAATTATCTTATTGACAAACATACTTTCCCTAAAGCCCACAAAAATTCCATCAGTTCCTCAGGGACTTGAGCCACTTCTTTTTCTCTCTCTTTTTGGCTATATTTCTGGAATAGCCTGCTGTGAAATGGCAAAGTTCATGGTTCATCTGAACTTTTGAACCCCTGTTCGTATTAGTCGCAGTGCAACAGTCTAAATCAACCCAGCGCAGTTTTTGTCGGCAGAATTCTGCATATGCCTCGTCTGGGTCATTTGGCAGGCGAAAATGTTCTTTTATTTACTTAGTGTAAGCCATCAGTTTAATAACGAGCAGGGATTTGAGATAAGTGAAAGGAGTACCTTGAGAAAGCTGATATTGTGTTGGTTCATCAGTTTACTGAACTCTGTTTGACCCCCCATATTGGAGGCTTCCCCAGGACAAGTCACAGCAGCATTGACAGTCAACGCTTCCTATCCAGTTTCACATGCTGCAGGGCTGGGAGTTCACGGGAACAAGCCGCAGATTGCTGCAGGTTGCACAATTTAGCTCAGTCT
Source organism: Hemitrygon akajei (assembly GCF_048418815.1). NCBI lineage: Eukaryota > Metazoa > Chordata > Chondrichthyes > Myliobatiformes > Dasyatidae > Hemitrygon > Hemitrygon akajei. Next base: position 39,456,640 of record NC_133146.1, read on the forward strand.
GACCATTTGTAAATACCTTAAAAGCTTATTGATCTCCACATACAGTACCCGGGTTAAAGAGCTGAGGCTAAATTCAATAAAATTTCAGAAAAATACCTGCCAGCTAATATTTGCTTCTGAAAATGTCCAAAAATAGTTCCTTTTCATCTGTACAGTTACTGCTTTGTGGCTAGGTCATCAGGATTAAATTGGTATGATCAATGAGAAGAAAAATGGAAAAATAAAATTGGTGAGGGAGCACAAAGAAATGTGGAGGGGAAAACAAAATCATTCCGCCTGGAATAGTGTCAGGTCAAGTTGCTTTGCACAGGTTTTCATGAAATAGTTATTGAAAGGGAAAGTATTGGTTTTTTTTTAAATAGTGCACTTGGGTTTGAAAAGGGGAGCAAAGGTACATATATGGTAGTGTAGTGGTTAGCACAGTACTCTACAGTACCAACAATGTGGGTTCAATTCCCGCTGCTGTCTGTAAAGAGTTTATACATTCTTCCCGTGACCACTTGGGTTTACTGAAGGTGCTCTGGTTTCCTCCCACAGTCCAAAGACCTATCGATTGGTAAGTTAATTGGTTATTGTAAATTGTCCCATAATTAGACTAGGGTTAGCTAGGCAGCAAGGCGCGAAGGGCCAGAAGGGCCTATTCTGTGCAGTATCTCAATAAATAAATATTTTGCAGAGGAGTTGTGAGAGATGTTGTAGGCATTGGTCTCCAAGCTCATGGCAATAACATTAAGGGAGACTGAACCTTGAGCTGCCTCTTTGGAAGAAGAACCTGAGACAGGGTTTGGAACAGAGTAAAAGATGAGGTAAATACTACAGAGATATGAAACTGCATCTGCTCCTTGAAGGAGATTTCATTATCATAGTGACTTATTGCAATCCATTCTGTTGTTTTCCCTCATCATGTGCTAATCTAGAAATTTGTCAATGTATGAGTTTGCACGGAGGAATCAATGTAGAAATGGTACCGGAATTATATCCAGTGGATGTAATCAATTCGAATAAGCAAATTACATAATATTTAATCAGAAACTATTTTGGCTAAATTGGGAGTATGTTTTCTTTCCCAGTGTGTGCGTAGTATTTGCAGCGACAATATTTATTGCCACTTCTAAGTTGATAATAATGCCAGGCAGCAACTTACTATCTTTGACCAAATGCAGTCACCATCTGTTTGCCAATAACAGCGGAAAGTGTATAAAAGGAATCAATGGTATTGTTGCCCAACAAAAATCCATGGTGCTCTGCAATTTTCAGTTGACCTGTTCATGAGTCAAGATGTTGTAGACTTCAACAAAATCGCAATGTGAAGAATCGCTTCCTGATATTATTCTAGAACAGCCTAGGTCTATTTATCAAATTGTCTGTTGCCACTCTCTCCATCTGATCACATCTTCTACCGAAATACTCGATCAAGTTCAATCAGGGGTCCCCAACCTTCTGCATGCCATGGACCCCTACCAATAACTGAGAGGTCTGCGGACACCAGGTTGGGAACTACCAGGTTGGGGGTTCTTCCCCCAAGCCATCAGACTCCTCAATACCCAGAGCCTAGACTGACACCAACCCACTGCCCTCTACTGTGCCTATTGTCTTTATTGTACTGCCTGCACTGTTTTGTGCACTTTATGCAGTCCTGTGTAGGTCTGTAGTCTAGTGTAAAGTTGTTTTACGTAGTTTCAGTGTAGTTTTTGTATTGTTTCATGTAGCGCCACGGTCTTGGAAAAACGTTGTCTTGTTTTACTGTGTACTCTACCAGCAGTTATGGTCGACATGACAATAAAAAGTGACTTGACTTGAGTTCAATAGTATTAACTATTTCCTAAATGCATCAGCTAGATTGATGAGTAACTTTGGGATGTTAACTTGGTCTGTGAAATTTGCTTTAGTCACTTCTTTCATTTATGAGGTGGGCGAGTTTCTGGCAAAACTATTCACTGCCACCTCCTCTGTTCTATTTGCCCACCTGTAATAAAATATGGCCCAAAATCTCTAGTCCATCTGCAATGACCAAGTTTGTGGTGTTGGGTAGGGAGTTACAAGAATTTTGACCTTGAGCTGATAAAGGATCAGCTATTTATTTCCAAGACAAGATGTGTATCACAGTGGGAAACACAGTTGTGTATCTGAGTGGAAGTGGATTTCTGTTATGGGTGGGGGAGGTATTGTGTGCACCTATAGCGTACGTGCAGCTGTTTTGTGAAACGTCAACAAAAGCAAATGCTGGAGTTTTGGATCAATGCACTACTTTGAACTGGATAGTGTTGAGTTGCTGAAATCTCGGTGCACTGATTCTGGTAAACAGGACATTCCATTGTTCCCAGTGTGTATTATAGAATGCTTTGAGGAGCTTGGAGGTGAGATGCTTGCCACAGAATATTCTGCCTTTGTACTTTTTGAGGCAAGGCCAGTAGGAAACATTGACATTGGTTAAAAGTGTCAAAGAGATGTGGTTAGAGTGATCGTGGCCCGAATGTCACATCAGCTCTGTCTGAATATTGTAAGGTGTTGCATCATGTGGAAATTAAATGGTAATAATCATTAGTGGGAGGGGAGGGTAAGCCTTTTGATGAACATTGAATGAAGCTGATAAAATTGTATATATATTGGACACCAGCCTGGGGATCATCTTACAAAGGACCTGGTGATAAGAATGGCTTCCAATCATCCGGCCATCTTGCTTTGTTCCCTTTAAGACTCTGGTTTTACCTTTTCAGATTCTCTTTTGATTCCAATTTATTAAGGATCCTGATGCTACATTTGACCAAATGCTACCTTGACGTCAATTGAAAATGACCGCTCAAATTACCTCCAAAGTTCAGTTCCTTCATCTATGTTTAAGCCGAACTGTGTTGAGGTGTTGTGCAAGAGACACTCAGACATCTGTGAGCACACTGTCCACTTCCATTCTGCTGACTGAGAATAAGCTGATAGGATGGTAAGTTAAGCAATGTGATGAATCAGATGTGGAGGGTAGCTTTCCTGTACATCAAGCAGATACCTTGTGGTAGCTGGTGTACAGCAAATTGGCCAGAGGTGTGGCTAGTCCTGGAGCAAAGTCTGCAATTGGTAGGGCACATGGTGTAGATTCTTCTCTGAAGATTCCCCTTGGTGCTCTGCTTTGCCCATATCCCAAAGGCTTGCTGGTTATTAGATTACTTGGGAACTGTAAATTGTCCCAAGTGTAGACTGGTGGTAGTATTTGAGGGGGGAGGTTAATAGGCATTTATGAGAAAATGGTTTATAGGGGATTGACATTGTTCTGAGCACTTGACATAGGTCTTCAGCCTAATAACCATCATTGTTAGTACGTATGAGAAAGATTATACTTTAGCATGGGTAGGGACTTCCAGGTTGACATGATGCTGCTTCTTGAAGGTAGTTCCAAACTGTTATGCAGATCTGTCATTGCCAAATGTGTGTATATTCATTAATCAACTATCTCCTTTTGTTATGAAGGAACCACAGAGATTTGTTCCAATCAATTGGCCTTTGGTGCTCAAGGTGTGATCTCTTCAACATTGCTGAAATCTTGACTACTTTACAGAGCATCTACTTGGTCTATAAAGAGTACTCTGAGCTTTTGATCTCTTGTCACACTAATTTTCCATCTCTTTCCCACACAGATCTGTCCTCGATCTTCTATAGTGCTCCAAGGATGTCCAGTGTAGGCTTGGGGAGCACTGTTTCAGTTTTCATCAGAATATTTCTGTAGTTTCTGGTACAGTTTTTATTTTACATCATCGTGAAGCCCCTTTTTACCGGGCATCTCTGGAAATGGGGCTCATTAACAACCTTGCTAACAGCCACTGGACTCCGTGGCAAGAAACCCACCTTTCTCGGCCTTCATACATCTAGGTTGTATATAGCCTTGGTCCTGTCAAATCCCTGAGGTTGGGATGTCTTGCCCAGCCAAAATCCAGTTTGTGTGAATTATGGCCCCGTGCAATCACCCATTGGCAAGAAATAACAGGTCGTACACTGCATACAATTATAAAGAAGAATATTTAAGAGTATTAGCTTCAGCAGCCCGCAATTAAAGAAAAGAATGAACAAAACAAAAAGGGTCCATTATATTTATAATCACATGTGCATGGTGGAGCTCAAACCTTCCAGAAGTCATTGTTTTCAAGGTACACACTGTACCTTCCAGATGTCACTCAAAATCCATCGTGTACAAATGGGTCTCCCACGGGAGTATTGGTCCTTCCACCATGAAGCCATTCATCTGCACAAAGCACCTTGTGCAACAGGGACAATATCCTCAGGCTTCTTCCCTCCTGATTTCTCCCAGCTCCCACCAACAAAGACCTCGACTCACACCAGAGTCCCTCACAAAAACTCTCCACCCAGTATTCTCTAAAACCTTCTCCCAATTCCACCATCCCAACTGGATGACACCATATTCCAAAGTTGAACAACAAAGCCCCTTATCTCAGCTCAAACCCAAACATGCAGAAAGCAGAGAGGGCTACTCTTGCAGAACTACTAAAGTTAAATACCTCCAGCATAGCAGTAAAAATCTTAACCAGGGCGTTGCAATTAGCTACCGGTTTTTAAAGCCAGTAACCTTGACATCATTGGTCTGCACCATCTCACAGGTATTCCCTGTTCTCACCTACCTGTCAGCAATTTAAGACATACATGCCTTCTCATATTTCCAGTTCTGATAGTCCTTGGCTGAAAGCGCTGACTCCATTGGCTGCGTGTCCAGTGTTTTTGGATTTCCTGCGACTTTCTGCAGCACGTTGTGGCATCAACTTCATTAGGACTGCACCTCACTTTCAAGTGGAGCCTGTTGGTCCAGACATTCTCTCCTGCATTCATGGCCACAGTTGGATCCTTTGGTCATTGGTGATTGGAGAATGGCCAATGTGCCCAGTCTTGATTACACATAGTTGTGGTGGGAATCTCCTAGGCCGTACTTTGGGATTGAGGGTGATTGGCTTCCACTCTAGTTTGGTAGATAATGAAGTGACAAATAAGACTCCCTTGGATGTTCTTCTCTTCTCCCACCCTCCCCACACAAACACGTACATGCAAAAGATGGGAAAAGAGTTAGCAAAAGGTGCAGGTGACTGAGTGAGAGGCTTGAGGAATGGTAAACTGCTTCTGTCTGCACAGGACTTTGTGCCTCCAGACATTGGGTACTCACAGAAATCCTCAATGGTGTTACCTTTCTGCTGGTAGCTGATTATGGAGATGGGACCTTATTGCTGAGGCCAGTGTATGAATAATGTCATTAAAAAATCTAGATGCTAGACTTGAGGACTGAGTTAACTATGTTTTCTCTTCACCTTGTCTCTGTCGCCCACCTGCTGTAAGCCCAAACATGCCTTTCAGGGCTTGGGCAGTACAGCTACTTTTTGGCACTACCAAGCCATTTCTGGTGATGCAGATTGAAGTCCGGCACATTCAATGTGCATCCTTCCTACCCTCCACGTTCAATCCGCCAATTGCTTGTCATGGAGTAAGGCTGATCCTTCAGCTGAGGAAGGACACCGAGTAGTGATCATGTTTTCCTTGGAGATAATGGCACCTTATGGCTCGAGTGAAGTCTCCCAGGATCACTTTCAACTGCAGTTGTGTGATCAATGTTATGTTGTCTTTAGAGGGTCTGTCCTACAGGAAGGAGTGATTGTGCTGGAGTCTTAACAAAGTGTTTCTGAGATCCTGGATGTAGGATGTGGCTTGCTGCCTCAAAGGGATGATATTTTTAATATATTCTCAGAAATCATTAGGGCAGCAACCACATTTGAAAATGTAACCAAATCCTAGGTCAATTCACTTGCTTCTGGGAGTAATCTTTATCAATGTCATGGCTTAGTCAATTCAGAAAGAACTACGTGTGGATGACACTTGAAAATGACGACAGATTATTCACCGGAGAACTTTGAAGAACCAGTAAGATAATTTTCACCAATCCAGTGGTTTCACCACCATCATTTCAGCTGTTTCTCTCAGATTTAATGAACCAAATGGGAAGTATTTGAAGTGGAGTTCCCACTCCATTAACTTGGACCTTTGACCACCTTGATGTTGATGAGGTAGAAATGTTTCATCTCCTCTAAAGCCAATATACTCTTTCAGAAAATACTGAACTAAATGCAGCATTTAAAGCATCCTTGTGGCTTTCCAGCCTCCTAAAGGTAAAGATCAATATTCATTTTATTGTCATTTTCTATTGTACTAGTTCACTAGGTTTAAGTGGTTGCTGTACCTTTGGCAAAGGGGGCTCAATCCCTGCACCTCCGCGGTTGTTAGCTTTTGGCATTTTAAAAACTCAACTGCTGAAAACGTTACTAGCAGCACAAGTTTTGTCCAGTGGTTGCCATGCAGAATCTCCATCTTTGTCATAGAAAAACACAGAACAGAAACAGGCCCTTTGGCCCATCTAGTCCATACCAAAAACCATTTAAACAGCCTCCCTCCATCAACCTGCATGACCATAGCTCTCCATATCCCTACTATACATGTACCTATCCAAACTTCTCTTAAACATTGAAATTGAGCTTCTATGCACCACTTGTGCTGCCAGCTCATTCCACACTCT